>NC_064646.1:146839828-148234828 GCF_023864345.2 Schistocerca serialis cubense | reverse complement strand
TTCTTTAAAGAACTGAACTCCCATGCATGAACTTCAAACGTCTGATTATTCCACAAACGAGTTAATGTGTTTAATATCTTACATTAAGCATTTAAAACCTTTAAAGTTGAAGATGCAAAATCGTAATTATGTTGGTTTTATTAACTTCGTATTATTAACCCATAGAATAATGAAGAAGTGAAAATCATAACTGCTATACCAGGGAAGTGCTAATTTCTTTGTACAAGATCCAGTGGCACTAATGTGACCACCGCCTATGTTAGACGTCAACGTGCAATAACCACTTGCAGACGGCAAGTGACGTCATTAGCAGTGGAGCGTACATAGTCAGGGGGACGTGGAAAATACAGCACTCCTTTTCGAAAAGCGGAAATGGAGCGATTTATCTGATGTCCAAAAGGGCACGATCATTGGTTTTCGGACCAAAAGTGGAAAAATTTCAAAAACGCATAAGTTTGTACACTATTCGCATGCCGCCGAGGTTAAAATATTCCGTGCGTGAGAAAATGAAGCTATCTAAAATCAGTGACGAAGCAACTGTGGTGCACCACGAGTCATAGGTGACAGGGGGGAACGACAGCTGCGGGGATGCGCACGGGCGAACAAAATGGTTCAAATGGCTCTGAGCACTATGGGACTTAACATCTGAGGTCATCAGTCCCCTAGAACTTAGAACTACTTAAACTTAACTAACCTAAGGACGTCACACACATCCATGCTCGAGGCAGGATTCGAACCTGCGACTGTAGCGGTCGCGCGGTTCCAGACTGAAGCGCCGAGAGCCGCTCGGCCATACTGCCGGCTAACAAGCTGCACCCAGGTTCCAGGAGCGAGCAAGTGTCCCCTCCTGCACCCCTTCCGGAAGTCTACGGTTGTAGGTACAAGTGTTTCGGAGAGCACTGTTGGGAGGACATGGGACTCCATAAGAGGCAACCCCTATGTGGTCTCATGTTAACCTAAAGATGTCGTCAGTTACGATTGCAGGGGCCACTTGATGGTCGGGAATGGTCCGTGGATCAATGGAAACGTGTCTCCAGGTCGGATGGACCCGCCACGGACGCAGGCCGGTGGGGGCAGTATTTTACTGTGGGAGACATTCACCTTTGATTCCATGGGATCTGCGGACCATCATCACTGAAATCACTAAAAACCGATGGTAGATAAAAATCGATCCGATAATACATTGACAGACAAAAAAAAAATTGCAACAGGAAGAAGGAGTTGTGCGACATAAACGAAAGCTGGTAGGGGTGTTTCTACACCTGAAAGATGAAGCCTATTCATTCGCATGAGAGTGACGCCAATACGGTCGTGAGCGTTAGTTACTTTTGAGACTGGACTTGGTGAGATGATTGTTAGTCAGGAATGTTTATGAGGCAACAAAGATGCCGTTATTAACACCTCACTGATTTTGAACGAAGTTGTGTAGTAGGGTTACGAGAAGCTGGATGTTTCTTCTGTGATATTGCTGAGAGACTTGGCAGGATTGTAGCCGCTGTACGTGATAGCTTGCAGCAGTGCTCACGGGATGTTCGGAAGAAAGAAGACCTGGCTCAGAGTGGCCGCGTGATACTACCGAGAGAGAAGACCATAGCGTTCAGCGTACGGCGACAAAGACGCCATTACCAGCACCTCACTCAGTTCGAACGAGATCGTGTAATAGGGTTACGAGGATCTGAATGTTTCAAAAAATGGCTCTAAACACTATGGGACTTAACATCTGAGGTCATCAGTCCCCTAGAAATTAGAAGTACTTAAACCCAACTAACCTAAGGATATCACACACATCCGTGCCCGAGGCAGGATTCAAACCTGCGACCGCAGCGCTCGCGCGGTTCCAGACTGTAGCGCCTAGAACCGCTCGGCCACCCCGGCCGGCGTACGGGCGAACAGATGTGCAACTGTTGGGCAGCTGACCGCCCAGATGAACCAAGCGGCTACCAACAGCGTCTCCTCAACGACCGTTCAGCGAACATTTGGGTCTTCGCATATGGCGTGTGGTTCATGCGCCCATGCTAACTACTGTTCATTGGCGACGAAGACTGGAATTTGCGTGCCAATGACACAACTGGACGTCCACTAGTGGCGACAGGAGGACTTCTCAAATGAATCACGTTCTATGTTCCATCAGACAGATGGTCCTTGGCGTGTAAGGCCCTGCAACAGTCGTCGGAAGGGCCAAGGCGGGAGATGGGAGTGTTATGGTCTGAGGAATGCTTTCGTGTCATTCCCTGCGTGATGGCGTCATTCTGTAAGGCACAAAGAATCAACACAAGTGTGCATCTATCCTTGGGGCCCATGTCAACCCCTACAAGCAGTTTGTCTTTCGTTGGCAAATTGGCATCTAGCAGGTCGCCCTGTACGTGCGTAGTTCGAAGAGCACCACAATCACTTTACCGTACTCCACAGACCCCAAACGACCAAACGTAATTGAGAATCCGTGGGACGATCTCGATCGAGCCGTTCGCACCATGGATCCTCAACCGAGGAACGTCGCACAGCTGGTCACGGGACTGGAATCGGCATGGCTCCACATCCCTGTGAGTACCTTCCACAACTTCACTGACTCTTTACATGCACTTCTCGCACTGCGAAAGGTGGTTATTCAGGCGCTTGACAGGTGACCACGTGGATGTGACTGGACAATACATGTTCATGTAAGAACTTTTTGGAAAATAGTGCCTAGCGTCAAATAATTTATTTTAGGCTTTGTCAAGGCAGTACTATAACGTTGATAAATGTATCAATAGTATCTAATGTTAATTTTTTAAAATTAAGTAATCGTAGACCAATGTGACAGTCACATGAAAACTGCCTTCCAACACACTGGATGAATACAGACTTCTAACTTCAACACTGGTTTATTGTGTTAAATCTCTTACGTAAGATTATTGAGATGCCCTGCTAAACCCACAGGACAGGACAGTTAGTTTAAGTTGTGGAAAGGGGCCAAAATAAGCGGCTGTCAATTACACTCGAACATACAACCTTTTATTTGATCAAACATTACAAGAGCCAAGAAATTAAAAAAAAAAAACACAGCTTTAGTTTTGGAACTTAATTAGCGGCTGAATGCGCCGTACAATCTCATGCCTTAAGGCCAAGACCACTTTAATTTGAAAATGGCTGAAAGCCAATAACTTAAAGCTCAACCAAAATCAGAAATTTAAAAGGGAAAGCTTTATCTTAAAACAGTTCCTTCATTAGGCTGAAGGCCCAAAGAATCTGACACTTTAAGAGCAAACAACTTAAATTCAAAATCGGCTGAACGCCCAACACTTAAGATTCAATAAAATTAATTTTAAAAATGCCAGAGGCTTTACGTACAACAGTTCTTAAATTAGGCTGAAGGCCCAAACCATCTGACGCCTTAAGCGCAAAACAACCTTAATCTAAAAATCGGCTAGAAGACGTACAAGTACAAACAACAAGAACAAACAAGAAAAGGCAATACACCCAAGGGCGAACAGAAGTTGCGAGGGTCGGCCTGGAATTCAAACACTAACGCTCGCTTAGGTGAGACAGGCAGTCGGCCCAACCATTGTCGATCCGACGACAACCCAACCAGCAGACTGTCAACGGACCCACCGACAAGATAAGATAACCTCCGTTTCACCCGACCAGCACACAACAGGGAGTTCAATCGAACAATGTAGAAGGTATTGGCGCCCACAACCAATTATACATTGAGCTGTCAAATTACACACTGTGCTGGACAGCGACAACAAGATGAGAAAATTACACTACCTGAATTTACGTCAACGGCCAGGGCAGGTAACCGGAACTTTAACGGCCACATGGCAGAAGATTCCGCTGGTGCACTTCAACTCAAATAACCAAGTACAGTTAAACTCCACTTGAGGGTGGCTAAAATTTGCCAACTTGAAAACACATGTTGTTGCTCGCGGGAATATCTCAACAGCCGACAACAAACTCCAAACGACACAATGTGAACATTCGTGACTTGCTGGTAGATTAAGTCAAAACTCAACTTTCATGTCCAGGATCGGTGAGCCGTGAACCTCGTACCAATGGGAACAGCACCACACACTCCGACACCGCATAGAGACTGCCAGCGGGCCTGGCCAAAATACGCACTGCAGAGGTTTCCTCGCTGCTCCACGCCAACCGACCAACTGCCCGCACACAGCCCAGCCGGAAACTGTAAGAGCCAGGGAAAAGATAGTCTAAGGTGCGAATATCGATACACACCGCTGCTGCCACCCGCGGAGAAAGAGGATAACAGCAAAATCGCGATAACCGTGAGAGACTAAACACAAAATAGTAACCAAGGTTTAATCCAACGCATAGTATGAGCCAGCCACGGCTCAATTACACCTCTTAATGACCAGATTACGACAGAAGTTTGAATTTTTAAATTCAGTCAATAATTATACGAAATATTGAAAATCAAGTTTTTGTTGCATCCAGACGCCGTTAGAGAGGCAACCTGGAATTGAGACCAGGTGACGTTTTAGCCGTTTAGTAATACAGATGTAATAAACAGGTAGTCGAGAGCTTACAACAGCATCATCTACAGTTTGCGTCATTGTGAAAGTAAGCATATGGTATATCTTGTAATAGTCTGCCATGCTCTTTCACTGTGAGAGTGTTTAATGCTTGACAGTGCACGCTCTCTAACATCACACGTCCAGGAGGCACGCCCCTAGTATCTCACAAAATGGCGTGTCCTCTTGCAAAGGCTGACTGCTGCAAAGTGGCTCGTTATGAGCGGGCCCGGGGGGCTCTGCGGCCTGTGGTAGCCCTCAGCCCTCAGTTCTCAGCCCTCTTCCCTCAACCCTCATCCAGGAGCAACAGGGCCCTACCAGCTGCCACAGTGCTAAGCCCCGCCTACTCGCCGTGACCCCGCCTCATTAACAGCACGGCTGAGAACCGCTGCCTCAAAATACGAGGCTTGGCCCCAAATTTATAGGCCATCAGACCGCGCGTACAGCACACAGCTTGTGTAGTTGTTACTTAGTGCCAGATGTTCAAAACTAAATATCACAAACAACGAGGCAAGGAAATTGGCAAAAATAAACTTGTTAACAAACAAAATCTGCGCCCTTACAGTAAGATGCTACACAGACCGTTATTGAATGCATAAATCAACACAACCACTTGTGGAGGCATTTCATCGCTAAGCAAATACGAACATTACATTCAGAGAACGCAACTGCTACCCTATTTCGAACTAAAGTACAAACTTACCAACCAGGTACTCGAAGTACACTGTAATCTAGACTACTCTGAGAAACTATTAATCACTAACAGAAATTTAAAAAGCCTTCTCGAGAAATAGCCAGTTGCCATGGGTGTATACACCGACGGGTCTAAATACAAGGACTTCATCGGCTTTGCCTATTTTGATATTAAAAATAACAAACGTGAACTATTTCGTCTTCCGAAAGAGGCGTCAATTTACTCATCAGAACTCCCAGCAGTTGACAGAACACAAAGTTATGGTATGACGGTAGCAGCTGTCTATATTTTATCTAACGGACTCGTTTTTTCCACGGTGAGATGACCTTGTAACGACCAAGTCGGGTTTTACGTATCGAAAAACTGCTGCTGTATCGCAGTTGTACCGAACCGGTAAGGGGATTTCATTTGTGTGAATGAAAGGCCATGCCGGGATTGTGGGGAACGAAATGACGACCAATTGGCTAAGGACCCGAAGACGACTGGCGTACAAGATCTAAGCATTTCCGTAGAAGCCTCATTGCTGCGGTTAGAGGCTCGACTAACAGTGACCGGAACGAGGCATGGGAGACTGAACATCCACCCAAAGGCACCTGGGGCAAGCGATTCCTTCCGCATGAATCGAAAGCCCAATGGTATGCTGCAAAGATGGGCCTGAACTGCATCTTAACCTGGACTAGATATGTTGTTTTTGTTGTTGTGGCCTTCAGTCCTGAGACTGGTTTGATGCAGCTCTCCATGCTACTCTATCCTGTGCAAGCTTCTTCGTCTCCCAGTACCTACTGCAACCTACATCCTTCTGAATCTGCTTAGTGTATTCATCTCTTGGTCTCCCTCTACGATTTTTACCCTCCACGCTGCCCTCCAATACTAAATTGGTGATACCTTGATGCCTCAGAAGATGTCCTACCAACCGATCCCTTCTTCTGGTCAAGTTGTGCCACAAACTTCTCTTCTCCCCAATCCTATTCAATACTTCATCATTAGTTATGTGATCTACCCATCTAATCTTCAGCATTCTTCTGTAGCACCACATTTCGAAAGCTTCTATTCTCTTCTTGTCCAAACTATTTATCGTCCATGTTTCACTTCCATACATGGCTACGCTCCATACAAATACTTTCAGAAATGACTTCCTGACACTTAAATCTATATTCGATGTTAACAAATTTCTCTTCTTCAGAAGAGGTCTGAAAATTAGTGAATGCCTAAGATCAAGAAAAGATGCTCGTCACCCCCTAGCCACCCCAGGGGTATATAAAATTCCGCAAATAGCCAATGGTGACAGCGCCACATAACGCTGTGCGCCTTCTGTGGGTCAGACAACACAGAAAGAGGACGGTAGCTAAGTAGAGGAGTGTACTGTGCTCCGACGAGTCGCTATTTTACCTCTTTTCAAATGATACAAGGTGTCGGATGTGGCCAGAGGAGGCACTGTCAAGTTTTGCGGATGTTTTTCGTATCATGGCCTGGGGCCGCTCATTCAGGTTACGGCGAGCATGGAACAGGATGTCCATTTTAACGTTCTCGGTGGTCAACTGTAGCCTTTCTTCTAAATCTTCATTACAAGTGTTCTATGGACACTCCTGTCTTCCAAAATGACATTAGTCGTGTTCGCACAGCTGCACACACCCGTTCCTGGTTCGACGAACACTCAGATACCCGACTGCACCTTGACGAGCCCACTGAATCACCAAGTATTAATCCTACATAAAATATCTACCAGCATTTAGAACAACGGCTGAAACGTAGCAATCTGCATCCCCATAATTTGCCAGCTATACAGGATACAATCACCTACATCTACATCATGCACTGCGAGCCAACCAATGGTGTGTGGCGGAGTGTACTTTTTGTACCACTAAGTGAGCCCTCCAACCGTGTTCCACTCGCGAAGAGCGCATGGAAAGAATGATTGTCGGTAAGCCTTTGTACTGTTTCTAATTTCTCGAATTTTCTCTTCGTGGTCATTACGCGAGACGTGTGTGGGGGGAAGTAATATGCTGTCCGACTCTTCAGGAAAGTGCTCTCTCGAAATTTCAGTAGTAAATTTCTCCGTGATGCACAACGCCTCTCTCATAACGTCTGTCAACGAAGTTTGTTGAGCGTCTCCGCAACACTCTCGCTCCGGCTATACGATCCTGTGACGAAACGCGCCGCGCATTGCTGGATCTTCTCTATCTCTGCTCTGAGTCCTAACTGGTAGGAATCCCTGGCACGTGAACGGCATCAAGAATCGGTCGAACAAGCGCCTTTTAAGCCGATTCATTCGTGGATGAGTTACGTTTCCTTAAGATTCTTCCTGTGAATTTGAGTCTGGCAACTGTTTTTCCCATTGTTTGTTTCGCGTGTTTATTCCACGTAAGGTCGCTCTGGATAGTTACTCCCAGATATTTTACGGCAGATACCGTTTCCATCGGCTTGTGATCAGTAGCGAGCTTAGTGGATTTCTTTTCCTATGTATGCGCAATATGCTACATTTATTTACCGAGTGATTAAAAGTCAGTATAAATTTGAAAACTGAATAAATCACGAAATAATGTAGATAGAGAGGTACAAATTGACATTCATACGTGGAATGACATGGGATTTTATCAGAACCAAAAAAATAAAAAAGTTCAAAAAATGTCCGACAGATGGCGCTTCATCTGATCAGAATAGCAATAATTAGCGTAACGAAGTAAGACAATGCAAAGATGATATTATTTACAGGAAATGCTCAATATGTCCACCATCATTCCTCAACAATAGCTGTAGTCGAGGAATAAAGTTGTGAACAGCACTGTAAAGCATGTTCGGAGTTATGGTGAGGCATTGGGCGTCGGATGTAGCCTTTTAGCATCCCTAGAGATGTCGGTCGATCACGATACACTTGCGACTTCAGGTAACCCCAAGGCCAATAATCGCACGGACTGAGGTCTGGGGACCTGGGAGGCCAAGCATGACGAAAGTGGTGGCTGAGCACACGATCATCACCAAACGACGCGCGCAAGAGATCTTTCACGCGTCTAGCAATATGGGGTTGAGCGCCATCCTGCATAAACATCGTACGTTCCAGCAGGTGTTTATCAGCTAGTCTAGGGATGATGCTATTCTGTAACATATTGGCGTACCTCTCACCCGTCACGGTAGCAGTTACCTGCTGTCCAGCGCCATCTGTCGGACATTTTGTGAACTTTCTTTTTTTTTTGTTCTAATAAAACTCCATGTCATTCCAAGCATGTGTGTCAATTTTAACCTCTCTATCTACACTATTCCGTGGTTTATTAAGTTTTCAAATTTATACTGACTTTTTGATCACCCGGTACTTTCAGGGTCAACTGCTAAAGGATGCACCATTCATCTATTCTTTGGAGGTCATTCTGCAAAGCATTACTACCTTATGGCGTTGCTACTTTGGTGTAGACAATCGCATCATCTTCGAACAGCCTCAAAGTGTATCCGACGCTTTCTACTAGATCATTTATTTAAAACACTAACGGTCTTATCACTCTTCCATCGGGTATTCCGGGAATTACCTTTACATCTGTAGATTTTGTTCCGTTAAGAGCGACGTATTGAATTCTATCTGCAAGGAAGTCTTGAATCCAGTAGTAGATCTGCCCCCATACCCGGTAAGCTCGTAATTTTTTATTTTCACTAAACGGCAGTGCGGAACGGTGTTGATGCCTTCTTGAAATCAATGAGTGGCTTCAGTTGCTTAAGGCACTCATTGAATGGCCAAGATGCGGCGTTACAGGGTCTTAGTATGATGTTTCCTCGGGGTCACGAATTTTTTGTCTCGTGCGCTTAATAACTTACCGCAGCAGATACCTAATTTTCCGCAGAATATTGTGCAGTGATGCACCAAAACGATAGATGTTTACCTAAATTTGTCACTCTGCATTCTGACTTGAAGGCTAAAAAAGTTTGCAATAGGACCTTGGCTCCATTTACTTGCAGATTTGATATGTGAAGTGGTCACCGTTAGAGAATGTAACAAGATTAGTGCTGCCAAAATCTCTTTACCACACATATTACTGGATAGCGCTAGCTATTGATACTCCGCAGACCCAGCGTTTGCCCTCTCTCCACACATCCATCAGAAAGCTGCTACACGTACCCAAGCGCCGTGCTGATGCCGTCCGTGGCGTCTGTTTGGCAGGCTCGTATCAAGAGGGGTCGCATGCGGCTAATGCAGCCGCCGAACAAATGGTTCAAATGGGTCTGAGCACTATGGGACTTAACTTCTGAGGTCATCAGTCCCCTAGAACTTAGAACTACTTAAACCTAACTAACCTAAGGACATCACACACATCCATGCCCGAGGCAGGATTCGAACCTGCGACCGTAGCGGTCGCGCGGTTCCAGACTGTAGCCACCCCAGCCGGCCAGCCGCTGAACAGTTTACAGCTAGATCTCCGAGAACGTTTAATGCCGTACCACATCGTGCACTGCTAACCGTGATACCATAGAACGGTGAACCCAGAAGGTATGTGACTTACACAACCAATTTTGTTGTTCTGGACGGCGAATGTACGACAGAAACGAAAGTAACATCGGAGGTTCCTCAAGAAATAGTAATAGGGCCTCTAATATTCTCAATATTCACTGTGTGAAAAACTTAAGGACGAAGTAACTTCCGCACGATGTGTTACTGCCAAGTAACATATCTCGATGAAGTTCCACCATACATAGAAAGAACAGCTACAGTATAGTACAGAAAGTAACTGAGAGAAATACGCAATGAGACGAACCCAAATGACAATTTTATTTAAATTCAATAATTACACTGTAGTCACCGCGATTCAGGACATTACAAAAGGCGGGACTTGGTTCTTAATGCAGTGTGTGCTCACCACAGGAGGCAATATATGTTCTGCAATGTGCTCCCATGCCGACCACAAGGTTGATGAGCAGTTGCTGTGCTGGTAAGCTACAGCTAGATGGTCGTGGGTGCATGTGGACTTGCTGCAATGGGTCTCCACAACGCACCCCACACGTCCTAGATGGGATTTAAGTCGGGGGAACGGGCAGGCCTGTCGATCCTTTGTCTTAAGTGGCAAATGCTCTGCCCATCGAGACATCTTACCCATAGCCTTCTGGGTCACGATTAGCCTTTCCCACTTTCATTTATACCTCATGTCAAAGAACAGTACCGTGTGCAGTCTGACCAGAAGTGTCACAACCCACGAGAGATTATGATCTGTTGAAGTGTCAGTCCCTTTAATTCGGAGGAAGCATGGAGATCGAAGTGGAACATTGGCTAACTATCTTGATGGCTACGAATATCCCATTACACTGGCTCTCACCTACTCATGAATTCCATTATAATCTTAACAGAGAAAACTCACTCGCAGAAACCAGCACGGTTTTAGGAAACAGCGATCGTGCCAGACACAGCTGGTCCTCTTTGTACATGATATGCAACAGGCTCTAGATTCCGGCTCCCAGGTTGATGCCATATTTCTCGACTTTCGAAAGGCGTTCGACTCAGTTCCGCACTGTCGCTTGCTCCTAAAAGTGCGCGCTTACGGTCTATCCGATGACATATGCGGTTGGATAGAAATTTTCTAACAGACGGAGAGCAGTATGTCGTCTTGAATGGGGTGACTTCTACAGAAAAAAGCGTAGCTTCAGGTGTGCCCCAGGACAGTGTAATAGGTCCGCTGCTTTTTACGATTTACATAAAAGATCTGGTTGATGGTATTGACGGCGGCATTAGACTGTTTTCCGATGATGCTGTTGTCTACAGGAAAGTAGTATCACACGAAAGTTGTGAACAAATCAATGAGGATTTGCAGAAAATAAATTCGTGGTGTAATGACTGGCAGTTATCTCTCAATATTAGTAAGTGTGACCTACTGCGTATAACAAAGAGTACAAAATAGATGCCCTGTCTTTGGAAGGGTGTGACTATTCGAAATGATCTCTAATGGAATGATCAGATTACACAAGTAACGGGCAATGAGAACTCTAGATTGCGGTTTATTGGTAGAGTCCTGAAGCGATGCAGTCCTTCAAGAAAGTTAATTGCTTACAATACGTTAGTTCGTCCAGTCTGAGAGTACTGTTCGTCTGTATGGGACCCTTACCACTTGGGTCTGATTCAAGAGATTGAGAAGTTCCAATGAAGAGCGGCAAGATTCGTGACTGGTACATTTAGCCATGGCGAAAGCGTTATAAATCTCATAGAATGTTTGAAGTGGGACACACGTGCACAGACTGCGCGCTACACGTGAGGGGCTGCTCACTGAATTCCGAAATCCGATCTTCGCCGAGGATGTAGAGCATATATTATTACCACCAACTTTCAAATCGCGCAATGATCACCATTCAAAGATAAGGGAAATTAGAGCTCGTACTGAAGCGTTCAGACAGTCGTTTTTCCCTCGCGCGATCCGCGAGTGGAACAGAGGGGGGGGGGGGGGGGGGGGGAAATATGACTTTGGCGCGAATTGTGCCCTCCGCCACACACCGCTTGGTGGCTAGCGGAGTATATATGTAGAGGTAGATGTCTTAGACACCGAGATGCGTAAAAAAAATGCCCCATCATGGATGAAGTTTTACAATGAAGTGACAAAAGTCATAGATTCAACAACTCGTTGAAAGTCTCCTGCTGAAATATTGAGCCATGCTGCCTCTATAACCGTCCGTAAAAGCAAAAGTTTTGCCGGTAAAGGATTTTGTGCACGATCTGACCTCTCAATTATGTCCCATAAATGTTCGATGGAATTCATGTCGGGCCATCTGGGTGGCCAGATAATTCGCGCGAACTGTCCAGAACTTTATTCAAACCAACTGCGAACAGATGTGGTCCATCGATATGTTGCATTGTCATCCATAAAATACGGTCGTTGTTTGAGCTCACGAAGTCCATCAATTGCTGAAAATGGTCTCCGAGTAGCCGAACATAACCATTTCGAGTCAATAACTGATTCAGTTGGACCAGAGAACCCAATCCATTCCATGTAAACATAGTCCACATCATTATGGGGCCTTGGTGGTAACTTGGGTCAATGGCTTCGTGGGGTCTGCTGCACACTCGAACCTTTCCATCAGCTCTTACCAACTGAAATCAGGACTCATCTGACCACGGTTTTCCAGGTGTCTAGGACCCAACTGATACGGTCACGACCCCAGGAGAGGCGCTGCTGGTGATGTGATTCTGTTAGTAAAGGCACTCGCGTCTGTCGTCTGCTGCCATAGCCCATTAACGACAAACTTCGCCGCACTGACCTAACGGATACGTTCATCGCACGTTTTATACTGATTTCTGCGGCTATTTCATGCAGTGTTGCTCGCCTATTAGCACTGACAACTCTAGGCTAACGCTGCTGCTCTCGGTCGTTAAGTGAATGCCGTCGGCCACTGCGTTGTCCGTGGTGAGAGGTAATGCCTGAAATTTGGTATTCTCGGCACACTCTTGACACTGTGAGTCTCGGAATACAGAATTCCCTTAACGATTCCCAAAATGGAATGTCTCATGCGTCAAGCTGCAACTACCCTCCCACGTTCAATGTGTGTTAATTATCGTAGTGCGGCCATAAACACGTCGGAAGCCTTTTCACATATATCACCTGTGTATGAATGACAGCTCCATGAACGCACTGCCGTTTTATATCTTATGTAAGCGATACACCTGTTATCTCTATAACTGCATATCACTATCCCATGGCCGGCCGGAGTGGCCGAGCGGTTAAAGGCGCTACAGTCTGGAACCGCACGACCGCTGCGGTCGCAGGTTCGAATCCTGCCTCGGGCATGGATGTGTGTGATATCCTTAGGTTAGTTAGGTTTAAGTAGTTCTAAGTTCTAGGGGACTTATGACCACAGCAGTTGAGTCCCATAGTGCTCAGAGCCATTTGAACCACTATCCCATGACATTTGCTACATCAGTGTAATACACACTACTGGCCATTAAAATTGCTACACCACGAAGATGATGTGCTACAGACGTGAAATTTAACCGACAGGAAGAAGATGCTCTGATATGCAAATGATAGCTTTTCAGAGCATTCACACAACGTGCTGATTGGTTCAAATGGCTCTGAGCACTATGGGACTTAACTTCTGAGGTCATCAGTCCCTTAGAACTTAGAACTACTTAAACCTAATCAAACCTTAGGACATTACACACATCCATGCCCGAGGCAGGATTCGAACCTGCGACCGTAGCAGTCACGCGGTTCCAGACTGAAGCGCCTAGAACCGCTCGGCCACCCCGGCCGGCCAACGGGTACAGATCGGGCACATTTTCTGACCAAGACATCAATGCGAGGTCACTATAATGCCCCTCAAACCACTGTACCACGATTCTGACCTTGCAACACGGACAGTTATCCTGCTGGAAGATGTCTTCGAAATAGAAGGAGAATGTTCAAATGTATGTGAATTCCTAAGGGACCAAACTGCTTAGGTCAGCGGTCCCTAGACTTACACACTACTTAAACTAAACCTATGCTAAGAAAACACACACACACCCATGCCCGAGGGAGGGCTCGAATCTCCGACGGGAGGGGTCGCGCAGCCCGTGACATAACACTTCAAACCGCGCGGCCACTCCGAGCCGCGAAATATGAGGAGACTTCAAGATGAAGCAATGCAGGTGGTCTGCAATGATGTTCACGTGGTTCATTGCTGTCATGATGGCTTCAATTACGACGACAGATCCCACGGAAGCCCCACCCAGTGTACCCCACATCATAACTCTGCACTCATTGACATGAATCTGTGGCGCGATGCCTGTTTCGTGCAGCCATTCCCCTGTATGACGGCTTTTTAAGGACCGACTCATCGATCTGGTCTGACAAGAAATGCGATTCGTTCCACAGGCGACAAGTTTCTATTAATCCACGGTGAAAACTTGTAAGACGTGTATATTGCTATTGTCTATTGTCAAACCACAATTTATGGAAGATGTTAATATTTTATTGATAGGATTAAGTAGGAATAATTAATATTTGTCATGTTGGAAATAATTGTGGTAGCAGGGAATGTCTGCACCAAAGTATTGTTGGCAGGAGAGACCACACATTGACATAATTTTAAAAAGGGCGGGAGAGACCGCGTATGGATACATTTTAAGAAAAGAGCGGGAAAGATCGCGCATTGATACATTTTGTAATGGTAGCAGGGATTGCCTGCACCAGAAAGCGTTATTGGCGGGAGAGACAGCACTTTAGCGTTCGTAGGAAGTCAGTAGTAAGCGAGAAGTGAAGCGCGTCGATAGCAGGTCTGAAGCGAGAAGCTGAGAGGAGCGGTGTGCCTACCAGCCACTAGCTATGATTTACAAGAGATTATAAACGGATGCACAGAGACATCAGCTAACTATTATCATAAGAGGAACTAATATTATTGAACTTTTTTTTTTTTTTTTTTTTTTTTTTTTTTTTTTTTTTTTTTTTCATGGCTACTGAAGGTATGTTTGCGCAATGCTAGTTGTAAGAGTATTGTAAAAAGTAAATCCCATTTGAAAGTTTGTAAAATCATTTCATTCAGAATATAATTAATTTTTACCAGCAATATTGCATTACTGATTATAATCCATTCCAAAAACCATCAACGTAAAACTTTGCAAAACTTTATAGTTGTCAAGAAAAAGTTTAACTATAAAGTACGTAAATTCAGTCAAATTAATTAAAGAATAACGTCAGCCTTGCTATTAAAGATTAACGTCAAAATGGTTCAAATGGCTCTGAGCACTATGGGACGTAACATCTGTGGTCATTAGTCCCCTAGACCTTAGAACTACTTAAACCAAACTAACCTAAGGACCTCACACACATCCATGCCCGAGGCAGGATTCGAACCTGCAACCGGAGCGGTCACGCGGTTCCAGACTGAAGCGCCTAGACCGCACGGCCACACCGGCCGGCGATTAACGTCAGATTTGGTAATAAATACAGCCACTTATTATGACAGCCCACCAGCAGCTAATAGAGTATAGTAGAACAGAGTAAGTATATTCATGTCGCAGTTCGATGTAGCAGTCAGATGGCGATCCAGTAACTAAAAAAGGTAAGGAACAGTTTTGGGTTATTGCAGATAACGACTGAGGGCCACGACGACGACACATTCTATGTTTCGTCGAAATAATCAGAAAATCACTTTTAATAAGCAGCATTTAAATTTGTATGCGAAAATTGAGAAAGAGAATTAATTTCAAAGGGAAGATTTCATTTGTTATTATTAAACAAGAGATAGAAATCGTAAGGGAAGATTTCATAGGTTATTCTAGAAGGGAAGGTTGCGTAACAAGAGAGATATAGAGGAGGCGGGAAGGTTTCAAACTCAGTGATGCTGCGCCCACTGCAATCATATCTGACGATGTCGGTGGGTCAACACAGAAACACGTAGGGGTCGTGTGATGGGGAGCTCCCTGTTCAACAAATTCCTTTTAATTGTGTGCCTCGCAACACTTGTGCCTGCACCAGGATTGTTTTCTATCCTGGATGACACAGTGGGGGATCCTCCAACCTCTACGTTTTGTGGCGAGACGTCTTCGTCCAATACCATACGGCCTATTTGTTATTTCACCATCCCTCAACCACTTTTCTTACATTCTCACCGCAGTAGTACGCCAACAGGCGACCAACTTCTCCATTCCACAGATTCTCGTTTCCAGCCGCAGCGCCACGACAATGTGCCCTTTGTCAAAACCGCTTATATCAGTGGATTTCCTCATTTGCGGCCCGTATCTTCGCTGTAATGACTACTCATTCGTCTCACATTCTTTGCTTGCTCCTTCAGCTGCCCGCAACACCACTAAGAGGCCTCGCGATGAGCACGGGTCATAATGTTTTGGCTCATCAGTATTCAGCAGAAGGGGCAAGTCTTGTACCCTGCATGTATACGCGTGCCATCTAATAGGCCACGCCACGTGGTAACAGGTAAAATATTGTCTCAGCATTGCTATACCAGTTTGTAAGGGGTTCACCACCCTGCTGGAGCAAACGTAATCTCGATGTATTGCTCACTTGCTAGAACGACAATTCACAGGCGCTGCCTAAGACATAAAATATCTTTGCCCCTGTTAAAAGAGAGCTGCAATAGTGTCGCAGGTGAGAGCAGTCTTCAAATGGTTCAAATGGCTCTAAGCACTATGGGACTTAACATCTGACGTCATCAGTCCCTACGTAAACCTAACTAACCTAAGGACATGACACACACCCATGCCCGAGGCAGGATTCTAACCTGCGACCGTAGCTGCCGCGCCTAGAACCGCTCGGCCACAGTGACCGGCGAGAGCAGTCTCTTCCGTAGTTGCACCCCTCAGGGGACTCAGCATTCATTTGCTGGGTACGGGCTTGGCGAACCCGGGGTCCCCGAGCTGTGGACTGGTGTGCGCCGCCAGTCCTCCGACACCGTAAGCTCTGGGCATGCTCCAGCGACCACCGTGGGGCGCAACGGTGGAACGTTGTGTGTCGCAGGGACCGGGGATCTTGGCTTGATTGCCTGGATCGCGAGGATGGTACATACCTCTATAAAAAAACCTTCAATCTTAAGGTGTGCTGCGCGCCGATAAGATGCATGGCTGTTGAGGTGGACCAGTCGCTAGCGGGCGACTTCTGTGGAACCTGCCGCACCTCAGTTGTATAAGGCTTACCCAGGCATGCGGGGCTCTGTCTGGGCTGACGTTTAGTTCCCTAGCTGCTCGTGGGACGCACATGGCAACCACGTATTTCCCTTCACCACCTTCGCAATCAGTCAAGCACATGAGGGAGGCTAGTCCTCCAGATATGCAGATAGAAAAGAGTAACAGGGCTTATGGAGTCATAAATGACAATGTTTTCATCGTGATTAAGAGGAAGGAGGGCTCATTTGAAAAAGTGTCTCCTTTCTACATAAATAAAGGTTTAGAAGGACTCGCAGGTGCACTGAAATCTATCAAACGCCTGAGGAATGGTACCCTGTTAGTTGAGACTACTAGGGCAAAGCAAGTGGAGCTGCTTCGAAAGTCAACCAAGTTAGGCGAGTATGATATTACTGTCGAGTTGCACAATTCCCTCAATTCCAGTAAAGGCGTTGTCACCTGCCGTGATTTAATGGATATCGAGGTAGAAGAGCTGAAGCAAGAATGGGCAACACAGGGGATTGTAGACGTGGAACAACGGACACGTTGGAATAATGGAGTTATTGAGAAATCTGCCACCTTCATTGTGACTTTCAATTCGCCTGTCTTACCCGAATACGTTCTGGCTGGTTTCCTCCGACTTAGGGTTAGGCCTTATATACCTAACCCTATGCGATGTTTCAAATGTCAGCGATTTGGCCATACGACAATGAGTTGTGGGGGTGAACCGACCTGCGGTATATGTGGCAAGGCAGCTCATGAAGCTGGGACCAACTGCACATCTCCAGCGCTGTGTATCAACTGCTCTGGGAGCCATCCCGTCTGGAGCAGAGACTGCCCCATCTTTGCGGAGGAAAGAAAAATTCAGGAGATCAAGGTGACAAAGAGGCTACCTTATGTGGAAGCCAAAAAAGAGTATAGGGCGACAAAACCCCCTGTCTTTGCCACATCCTATGCCTCCTTGGTGCACAACCGTGCGTCAAAAGTAGACGCTTCGACGCAGACCATGTCCAGCGTAGCAGTATCCTCCACCAATACCTGTACCTACGTTTGTACCTGCCAGAGCACTGCCAATAACGATATAGCTATTCAGGCTGCTCCGACTGCACCAAACGCTATTGCAGAGAAAGCTACAGTGTAGCCTTCGAAGGCCCTCCAGAAACAGAGTGTCTCTCCACTTCCCCCATCCCGACTTCCATAAAGAAAACGGGACCAGGGAAAGGGGCACGGCGTTTGACGTCAAACCTGCCAAAGGCACCATCGGATGTCGTCATGGCATCCCTGACTGATGAGGAGGAAATCGTCATGGATTTTGATACCTCTTCCCCAGAACCTGGCAGCCCCTCTGCTGCCACTCGCTCCACAAGTGCCTCACCAGCGCGGCGCAAAGACAGGGGGAAATCTAAACCGAAACGCTGATATGGCTCCCATACTTCAGTGGAATCTGAATGGAGTCAGACCTCGCTTTGAAGAATTGCGGCTGTTAGTACAGGAAAATCCCCTTTGCATCTCTTTGCAAGAGACACATTTTAAAGAGACTGACACGCCTGTACTTACAGGATATCACCTGTACAGGAAAGACGACCTAACTGGTAATAGGGCTCAGGGTGGGGTGGCAGTGTTCATTAAGGACACATTCCACTCCTCACCTGTGCCCTTGAGCACAACGCTACAAGCGGTTGCAGCTCGGATCCTGGCCCAGGTTAATGTCACAGTGTGCTCCTTGTATTTACCACCCGCTGAGCTCATTGACAGTGAAGCCCTCGCACAGCTCATTGATCCGCTACCCCGTCCCTTTCTCATTTTAGGAGATTTTAATGCTCATAATGCATTATGGGGTTCAAACAAAACCTGCCCCAGAGGCCAGATGATTGAGCAGTTGATCAGGACTTCCGACATCATACTGCTGAACACAGGTCAGGCCACGCATTTTAGCACCGCTTCAGGTTCGTCTTCTGCCATAGACCTCTCTATTTGTTCGCCTGTGCTTGCGGACATTGCTCAGTGGGTCGTAGACGACGACCTTCATGGCAGCGACCATTATCCCATCTGGCTCCATCTGCCAGTTGAAATGGGTCGTGTCGAACAGCCGCCGAAATGGTTGTTCCGGAAGGGAAACTGGACGCTCTACCGGCAGTTGGCTGTTTTTGAACAGTGTGAAGGCGTCCAGGATTGGGTGGATCAAATTACGGCGGTGACGCACCATGCCGCTGATGTATCCTTACCAAAGTCAAAGGGAACACCTGTGAGGCAGCCTGTCCCTTGGTGGAATGACGACTGTCGTACCACAATCAGAGACAGAAGGGCGGCTTTGAGAAGATTCCATCGGTGCCCCACTGATGCGAATCTGGCAACTTTCCGAATAGCACGGGCGCGGGCGAGAAGAATCGTTAGGGAGAGTAAACGGAGGTCTTGGCGTGAGTTCCGGAACTCCATCAACAGGTCCACATCTTCAAGCAAAGTATGGGAAGCCATTAGGAGGATCTCAAGGCGATACTCTCGACCGCCAATAGCAGCTATACGTGAGCGGCGGTGTCTCCTAACATCTCCAAGAGACATCGCCCGGGCGTTGGCAGAATCTTTTCAAACTATTACGGCCGATTCTAGCCAGGACCCAGAATTTCTTCGCTATCGGAGTACACAGGAGAGGGCTGGTTTTGATTTCCGTTCAAAGAACACTGAGGAATACAACCAGCCTTTCTCTTCGTGGGAGTTGGACTCTGCACTGTCAGTATCTCGGGATACTGCACCTGGTCCAGACGTGATATCGTATAGCATGCTGCAGCAGTTGGATCTGCGGTCAAAGGAAGTCCTCCTTCAACTTTTTAATGAAATTTGGAAGACAGGTGACTTTCCTAGTTCGTGGAAAGAATCGATTTTAATTCCACTTTTAAAACCAGGGAAGTATCGGACCGAACCCAGTAGCTATCGTAGCATTGGTCTCACGAGCTGCGTAGGAAAGACATTTGAGCGTATGGTCAATAGGCGCCTGGTGTGGGTTCTCGAATCCAGATCCTTACTTACCCGCTGCCAGTGTGGGTTCAGGAGGTATCATTCCACCCTAGATAACCTGATCCTGCTCGAAACAGCGATACAAGATGCTTTCCTACGTAAGCAACACCTTATCGGGGTTTTCTTCGACCTGGAGGAGGCGTACGATACTACCTGGAGGCATAACATTTTGCGGCAGCTTTATGAGTGGGGTTTCCGTGGGCGTTTACCCACAGTCATCAGATCCTTTCTGTCGGACAGATATTTTAAGTATAAGGTTGGGAATGTCCTGTCTGACCGTTTTAAGCAGGAGAACGGTGTCACTCAAGGAAGTGTCCTCAGTGTGACAGCTTTCGCAATTGCCATCAATAGTATTGCGTCCACAATACGACGGCCCGTGCAGTGCTCCTTGTTTGTGGACGATTTCTCCATTTTCTGTGCGTCTTCCTCCCTCACAGCTGCTACCCGCCAATTACAGCTGACACTCGTGCGATTGGAGTAATGGTCTAAGACCGCAGGCTTTAAATTCTCTTTGGAGAAGACTATTTGTGTAGATTTTAACCGTTCCCGTTCTCTTTTTAATCTCCCTGTTTTAAAACTAGGAGACACTGTTCTCCCCTTTATGGAAAAAGTGAAATATCTCGGGCTTATTTTTGATGAGAAGCTCACATGGTTGCCACACTTAAAGGATCTAAAAGTCCGCTTTTTCAAGGCTTTAAACGTCCTTAAATGCGTCAGTCATAGATCCTAGGGCGCTGACAGGGCACGTCTGCTCCAACTTTATAAGGCCTTTGTGCGACCTCGACTGGAATACGGATGTCAAGCTTATGTGTCTGCAAGACCGTCCTACCTCAAAATGTTGGATGTGATTCACCATGAGGGTATTAGGCTTTCGACGGGGGCTTATCGCACGAGTCCAGTTGCTAGTCTATGTGTCGAGGCGTGAGAGCGTCCCATGTCCATTCGGCGTCTTCTCCTCGTGGTACGGCACGCGTACAGGGCCAAGTCCACTCCTCTTTCATTGGCGTCCAACACTTTTTCCCAGCCGGCACTGGAACGTCTCTTCCGCCACCGTCCGAAGGCAACAAAACCGTTTGGCATCCGTGCAAAGGAGAGTCTCGAGTCAGTACACCTGGAGGGCATTAAGGTCCTCCACCAGGGATGGAGTAGGGGATCTCCCTGGCTACTACAAAGGCCAAGATTACTTCTTGATCTGGCTGCTTACAAGAAGTATTGTACCCCGGACCACCTTTTTAAAATTAAACTTACTGAGATTTTAGAATGCCATTCAGATTTTATTACTGTTTACACGGATGGGTCTAAGCAGGGGGATTTTTTGGGCTGCTCTGCTGTGTTTCCCGATACTCTCCGTAGGATAGGGCTCCCAGAGCAGTTCTCAGTTTACTATGCAGAACTGTTTGCCATTCTGCAAGCATTAGAGCATACGCGCCGACATTATGGCACGAAATTCATCATCTGCTCCGATTCCCAAAGTGCTCTACACGCTCTTGAACAGATGTACCCAGCAGATCGGATGGTGCAAGATGTGCAGGACGCACTCCTTCTCTTGCAACAGCAGGGTAAGGATGTAATTTTCTGCTGGGTTCCAGGGCACATCGGGATTCCTGGAAATGAACTTGCAGATGCGGCTGCCAAGGAGGCTTGCTCCATCCCACCTCCTGCTCGCTGTTCCGTCCCCCTGCAGGCAATAACATCTTTCGTGACTCGAAAGGTCATGCGTTGGTGGGAGGCTCAGTGGCTGGACGTGAGGGATAATAAGTTGCGAGCGGTGAAGGATTCTGTCCGACCGTGGCTCACCTCCTTCCGTCAACGACGAGCTGAGGAAGTAGCCCTTACACGGCTTAGAATAGGACACTGTCCTTTGACACATGGTTTTCTGTTGCGTCGTGAGGAGCCACCAACGTGTCAGACATGTGGGACACAGCTGTCGATACGACATATTTTAACTGAGTGTGTTTTTTATGCGGGTTTGAGGGAAGATTTCAGTTTTCCACCAGACCTGCCCTCTCTTTTAACTAATAATGAGGCGAGTGTCGCTAGAGTTTTACGCTTTTGTGTGCTGTCTGGACTTCTTCCCAAAATATTGGGATTGAGGTCTTAATGTGCTGTACAGTGGTTTGGTCACCAATAATTTGTAAGTGGTCACTCAGCCGCCGTTACTTATTTCTACCTGTTTTGTACTGCTATTTTATTTTTAGTTTTATCTACCTGTTTTGATGCGCTGTGTCCAATCTTGCAATTTGAACATTACCAATTCTCGCAAAGATCGGCTCTGAATTGATCTTTTGGGAAAGTTCGCTGATAACCTTGTTGTTGTGCGCCCTAAAACACTAATCATCACCGTAGTTGCAGTCGCTCGCTGCTACGGTGTAGTTGTAGTCTGTCGCTCGTACAGCGCAGTTTATAGTTAGTAGTTGTTAAAGTCACAGTGCAGAACAAATTGTAAATTTTTTTTTATATTGAACTGAATAATAATTACGATCAGCCGCAGAGGTAAATGATACCATGGAATGAGATGATGATGAACAAATGAATAATTGTTAATATAATGAAAAATCAGCAGTGTAATTAAGTCAACCATCTATTGTAAGGTAAATTTTAATATTATTATTGGCATGCGCGTAGTTAAGTCCCTTGTTTGAGATGTTAATATGAATTTGTTTCAATCTTTTCTTTTGTGATTCGTCAACACTAGTTGATCCAGATCCGTAATATATTCAATTTTCCTATGTAATGGATTGTAGATCTTTATCAATAACGTAAAAAATTTTCAGAATATAACTGTTTTCACCAGTCAACTACAACAGTATAATTTCTCCTTAAGTCATTGCCGGTCTCGATCCAGTCATTTATTTAAATTAAAATGTTCCAGAATTTTTGTCAGATCATAGTCATGTGCTCTTTAGTAATCCGACGACCAGCTGTGTAGCTGTGTCACTAAGTAAATGTCAGTTTTTCTAGTAATTCACATCTCAGACAAATGTTGTCCAGTATTAGTAGATAGGCCAGCATTGCACTAAGCTGTGCCATTTACGAGCAGGTATATAGACAGCGTTACCCGGCGATACCATCACGAGTTAAGAATTTTTCAGTTCCATTCTTACGGACAGTTTCGGACTGATTTCACAGGGCTATGGCACAGCGCTGTTTACGTCAAAATTTATCAGTTTTTCATGAATTAAGATTTATAATTTTTCATATGTCAGAACTTAATTATCCAAATTTCATTATTTTATATTTTTTATCTATGTGGGGAAGTTTACAAAAAATGGTTTAAATGGCTCTGAGCACTATGGGACTTAACATCTATGGTCATCAGTCCCCTAGAACTTAGAACTACTTAAACCTAACTAACCTAAGGACATCACACAACACCCAGTCATCACGAGGCAGAGAAAATCCCTAAATCCCTGACCCCGCAGGGAATCGAACCCGGGAACCCGGGCGTGGGAAGCGAGAGGGGGAGGGGAGATTACACATCATTATTTATATATTTTTTATTTATACGGGAAGGTTACAAGTTCTTATGTGTTTGTTGCTCGTTTCTGTCGGCATTGTTATTAAAACAATAGTGATCGCTTCACCCGTTTTCTGTAATAACGCAACATTTCAAAGCAATGCAAATTTTACGATTAAAATTTATTCGTTCTTTAAAAATTGTTTATTTAAAAAGGAAAAATTTTAGCGCTGCTGCTATGGCTGATACATATTTTTTTCCCGGTTATTAGTAAAAATTAGTAGAAAGAAAAAAATGTTATAACCGAGACCAAACAAATACCGAAAAATACGGATTATTCCGAACTAAAATACCGGTATCGGTTTTAACTGGTCGGTTTTTCCCGTCCATAGCCTGCAGCGGCAGACGTGGAAGCTGGACTCACGCTGCACAGGGGCTGGTGTGCGGGCACACAGGTGGCGGGGGTGGAGCCGGTGAATCAATACAGACGGGAGGTGGGGGTGGCGGAGCAGTCTGCAGGGCGTGCCAGGCTGCGAGAGCAAGGGGGCAGGGAGAGGGGGGTGAAATGCGCCGGCGCTGCAAGGTCACGGCCAAGCAGCCAGAGGGTGCAGCAGAGTCCCTCACATCCACATGTAAATAACCAGCACTGCAGTGCATCTCTAAAATTATCACATGTCTCAGAAAAACATCACGAAACATTGTTGTTCGTTGTAACGAAAGTTGCTTCTGATAGCCCTGTAATTCACGTCGTTCCTCGGTCCAATTAAATTACGAATATTGTGTGAGAGGGGGGGGGGGCGGGGGAGGATGCACCACAGGTGCTGACAAATGATGATATTACAGAACCATTCGTTAATACTTCTTGGTTGCAAAATACTGACACAAATTATTTTCAAGAGAATAGAAGAAGTCGTAGGAGGCGACCTCCTGGAAGACCTGCTTGATACCTGGGAGAACTGAGGAAAATGCGAGGCAATACTGACCCTACGACTAATCTTAGAAGGTAATCAGGGAAAACAAACCTCAGTTTATAGTATTTCTAGATTTAGAGAAATGTTTTGAGTGGAATATTCTCTTCGAAATTCTGAAGCTAGCAGGGATAAAATATGAGGAGCGAAGGTTATCTTTAACTTGCACAGAAAACAGACTGCAGTTATGAAAGTCAAAGAACGTGAAACGGAAGCAGTAGTTGAGAAGAAAGTGAAACTAGGCTAGCATATCTCCGAGGCTTTTCAATCTGTACATTGAGCAAGCGGTAAGGGAGTAAAATGGCTCTGAGCACTATGGGACTTAACAGCTGTGGTCATCAGTCCCCTAGAACTTAGAACTACTTAAACCTAATTAACCTAAAGACAACACACACATCCATGCCCGAGGCAGGGTTCGAACCTGCGACCGTAGCGGTCGACGGTTCCAGACTGAAGCGCCTAGAACCGCTCGGCCTCCCCGGCCGGCCGGTAGAGGAGATCAAGGAGAATTTTCGAAAGGGAATTATCGTTGAAAGAGAGTAAATAAAATCTTTGAGGTTTCCACAAGGCATTGTAGTTTTGTTAAGATGGCAAAGAACGCCCAAACACCACCAATACCTTTGATCATCGGAAGCAGAGACTTGACAAGGAGGCCTGTACACCTCCAACCGAAGAATGCTGTAGCATAGTAAAATTAAAGCTGTATTAAACATTCCTTGTTCTTTATCTTTCTAGGTCTAGAAGAGCCATGAAAATGATGTCGTCCAGGAGGCTGGAAACCCTTATTTTCTCGTTTTTATTTCGTTTACCCTCGTTGACAATAATAAACTTTCTGATGTTTATTTTAATTTATGGTTACTAATGTAACTCTGGCGTCCGTCTACAATCTGCACTCTGGAAACTATTTGCTGGCACTAAATGTTTTGTTGCTAGCGGAGATGTGTAACACACTCCTTAGACACTTATGACTAACTTTGTACAAGGTTTTCTGTAAATCAATAACGTAATAATATGTCAGATAGACCTGTTAGAGATAGTTCGGTCAACACGTGGGTATTATAGGAATGATTCGTGAACTTACATGGGAATCCCTGTAGAGAAGACGACAGTATTTCCGTGAAAACACCATCGCGAAAATTTAGAGAACTGGCATTGTAGCTCAGTACAGAATGATTCTACTACCAACATTCACTACTGGCCATTAAAATTCCTACACCAAGAGAAATTGCAGATGATAAACGGGTATTCATTGGATAAATATATTATAATAGAACTCACATGCGATTACATTTTCACCTAATTTGGGTGCATAGATCCTGAGAAATCAGTACCCAGAACAACCACCTCTGACCGTAATAACGGCCTTGATACGCCTGGGCATTAAGTCAAACAGAGCTTGGATGGCGTGTACAGGTACAGCTGCCCATGCAGCTTCAACACGATACCACAGTTCATCAAGAGTAGTGACTGGAGTATTGTGACGAGCCAGTTGCTCGGCCACCATTGACCAGACGTTTTCAATTGGTGAGAGATCTGGAGAATGTGCTGGCCAAGGCAGCAGTCCAACATTTTCTGTATCCAGATAGGCCCGTACAGGACCTGCAACATGCGGTCGTACATTATCCTACTAAAATGTAGGGTTTCGCAGGGATCGAATGAAGGGTAGAGCCACGGGTCGTAACACATCTGAAATGTAACGTCCACTGTTCAAAGTGCCGTCAATGCGAACAACAGGTGACCGAGGCGTGCAACCAATGGCACCCCATACCATCACGCCAGTATGGCGATGACGAATACACGCTTCCAATGTGCGTTCACCGCGATGTCGCCAAACACGGATGCAACCATTACGATGCTGTAAACAGAACCTGGATTCATCGGAAAAAATGACGTTTTGCCATTCGTGCACCCAGGTTCGTCATTGAGTACACCATCGGAGGCGCTCCTGTCTGTGATGCAGCGTCAAGGGTAACCGCAGCCATGGTCTCCCAGCTGATAGTCCATGCTGCTGCAAACGCCGTCGAACTGTTCGTGCAGATGGTTGTTGTCTTGCAGACGTCCCTATCTGTTGACTCAGGAATCGAGACGTGGCTGCACGATCCGTTACAGCCATGCGGGTAAGATGCCTGTCATCTCGACTGCTAGTGATACGAGGCCGTTGGGATCCAGCACGGCATTCCGTACTGTCCTCTTGAACCGACCTATTCCATATTCTGCTAACAGTCATTGGATCTCGACCAACGCGAGCAGCAATGTCGCGATACGATAAACCGCAATCGCGATAGGCTACAATCCGACCATTATCAAAGTCGGAAAAAGTGATGGTACACATTTCTCCTCCTTACACGAGGCGTCACAACAACGTTTCACCAGGCAACGCTGGTCAACTGCTGTTTGTGTATGAGAAATCGGTTGGAAACTTTCCTCATGTCAGCACGTTGTAGGTGTCGTCACCGGCGCCAACCTTGTGCGAGTGGTCTGAAAAGTTAATCATTTGCATTTCACAGCATCTTCTTCCTGTTGATTAAATTTCGGGTTTGCAGCAAGTCATCTTCGTGATGTAGCAATTTTAATGGGCAGTAGTGTACATTTCGCACAAGGACTACGAAGGTAAGAGGATTATGGCTCGTACAGAGCATATAGGCAGTCTTCTTTTCCCCCACTCTGTGAGTTGCACAAGATACCCACCACCACGCAACACACGATAACCTGCGGAGTATATGCCTAGAAGTGTTCTAAAAATTTAAGAGAGATTATCAGAGGAGATGTGCGGGATTAGCAAGCATCTGTCTCCTTCACGATTCAGTCCGGTAGTTGTTCGGACATACATTGATCAGTCAGAACATTATGACCACCTGCATAATAGCCGGCATGTCCACCTCTCGCTCGTACAACAGCGGCGGAGCGTCGTGGCATGGAAGCAGTGAGGTGTCGGTAGGTCGCTGTAGGGAGCTGCCACGACATTTGCACACGCAGTTCATCTTATACCCGTAATTTCTGGGAAGGGGGCGATAAGCTCTGACGCTTAATTCAATCGCATCCCAGATGTGTTCCATCGGATTCAGATCTGACGAGTTTGGGGACCAGCAAATCAACTGTAACTCGCCACTGTGTTCCTCGAATCACTCCATCACATTCCTGCCCTTGTGACTTGGCACATTATTTTTTTGAAAAATGCCACTGCCATCGGGGAACATGATCGTCACTAATGGGTATACGAGGTGCGGCTAGAAAAAAAGCGGACTAATGCTGGAAAAAAAAATTAATTTACAATTATTTACAATTTCATGTTATATCCTTCAATGTACTCTCCTCCTCGGTCTCTACACCGCTCCATACGAATTTTCCACTGTTCATAGCAATGCTGCAGATCATTTTCGGTAAGTCCATACATTACTTCCGTCGCTTTTCCTTTTACTGCTTCAACAGTCTCAAATCTAGTTCCTTTCAAAGCTGACTTGACTTTAGGGAAAAGAAAAAAGTCACAGGGGGCCAAATCAGGTGAGTAGGGTGGATGATCTAAGATGCGGATGTTGTGTTTTGCCAAAAACGTCTTCACTGACAACGCACTGTGAGCTGGGGCACTGTCTTGGTGAAGGATCCATGACTTTTTTCTCCACAAATCGTTCCATTTTCTCCGTACTCGCTCATGTAGGGTAGCCAGGACGCTAATGTAGTAATGCTGATTCACTGTTTGTCCCTCTGGTACCCAATCAATGTGCACAATCCCTTTGATGTCAAAAAAAACAATCATCATTGCCTTGAATTTCGATTTTGACATTCGTGCTTTTTTTTGTCGTGGAGAACCAGGAGTTTTCCAATGCATCGATTTTGTAAGAAGGTGGGATCACTTTCAATGTTTTCCAGGATGTCAGAACAAATCATTCTTCGGCGTTCCTTCTGTTCAATTGTGAGACACTTTGGAACCATTTTTGAACACACTTTGTTCATGTTGAAACTTTCATGAAGAATCTGCCTAACACTTTCCTTGTCAACTCCTGTTAACTCAGACACTGCTCTGATTGTTAAACGGCGATCTTGTCGAACAAGTTTACCGATTTTTTCAATGTTTGCATCAGTTTTTGCTGACAATGGTCTGCCAGTGCGAGTGTCATCACTGGTGTCTTCGCGGCCATCTTTAAATCGTTTAAACCACTAAAACACTTGTGTTCGCGATAAACAATCATCGCCGTACACTTGTTGTAACATTACAAACGTTTCACTTGCAGATTTTCCTAGTTTGAAACAAAATTTGATGTTAACACGCTGTTCTTTCTGTACACTCAACATTTTCCGACGCACAGACAAAACGTCAACTACTTAAAACAGACGCCACGGGCAGACTGAGTGCAGGAGGCAGATGAAACTCGAGCAGTAGGCGGAGCGAGAGTCACGTGACAGGCCACGCGACTTTCAGCCTTATTGCATTCGTTTTATTGTTTCACCAGTACTAGTCCGGTTTTTTTCTAGCCACACCTCGTACATCGTCTGCAACCAGTGCACCATACACCTTGGCCGTCAGTGTGCCTCGTACGTGCTGCATTGGACCCATGGATGTCTACGTGAATGTTCCCAAGAGCATAATGGAGCCGCCGCCAGCTTATCTCCGTTCCGCAGTACAGGCGTCAAAGAGCTGTTCCCCTGGAAGACGACGGGGTCGCGTCCTCCCATTAACCTGATGAAGAAGGTATAGGGATTCATCAGACCGTGCGACGCTCTGCACGTGCACTAACGTCCTGTGTCGATGATCGCTTGCCCATTTCAGTCGTAGTTGCCAATGTCGTGGTGTTAACATTGCTACATGCATGGATCGTCGGCTGCTATCATTAGGAGTCTTCGTCCGCCCCGATAGCTGAGTGGTCAGCGTGACGGATTGCCATCCTACGGGCCCGGGTTCCATTCCCGGCTGGGTCGGAGACTTTCTCCGCTCAGGTACTGAGTGTTGTGTTGTCTTCTTCATCATTTCATCCCCATCCGGCGCGCAGGTCGCCGAATGTGGCTTCGAATGTAGTAAGGCCGGCACCAAGGCGGCCGGACCTGCCCCACAAGGGGCCTCCCGACCAGTGACCCCAAACGCTCATTTCCACTTTTCATTAGGAGTCTTCGGTTCACTGTGTGCTGGCCGAGCGGTTAAAGGCGCTACAGTCTGGAACCGCACGACCGCTACGGTCGCAGGTTCGAATCCTGCCTCGGGCATGGATGTTTGTGATGTCCTTAGTTAGTTAGGTTTAAGTAGTTCTAAGTTCTAGGGGACTTATGACCACAGCAGTTGAGTCCCATAGTGCTCAGAGCCATTTGAACCATTTCACTGTGTGCTGAGGTACACTTTTACTCTGCCTGGCATTAAAATCTGACGTTAGTTCCGCCACAGTTCGTTGCCCGTCCTGTTTTACCAGTCTGCCCAGTCTACAACGTCCTACATCTGTAATGGAGGGTCATCACCCAACCCCACAACGTCTGTACGTGGTTTCACCTCGGTTTCGCCACTTGTTGAAGACATTCACCACGGCACTCCTCGTATACACGACAAATTGTGCAGTTTCCGAAATGCTCCTACGCAGCCTCCGAGTCGTCACAATCTGCCCTCGGCCAAACTCAGAGAGATCGCGGGCCTTCCCCATTCTTGACACAGGCAACACGCTCACTGATACTACATTACTGGCCATTAAAATTGCTACACCACGAAGATGACGTGCTACAGACGCGAAATTTAACCGACAGGAAGAAGATGCTGTGATATGCAAATGATTAGTTTATCAGAGCATTCACAGCAGGTTGGAGCCGGTGCCGACACCTACAACGAGCTGACATGAGGAAAGTTTCCAACCGATTTGTCATACACAAACAGCAGTTGACCGGCGTTGCCTGGTGAAACTTTGTTGTGATGCCTCGTGTAAGGAGGAGAAATGTGCACCATCACGTTACCGACTTAGATAAAGGTCGGATTGTAGCCTATCGCGATTGTGGTTTATCGTATCGCGACATTGCTGCTCGCGTTGGTCGAGATCCAATGACTGTTAGCAGAATATGGAATCGGTGGGTTCAGGAGGGTAATACGGAACGTAGTGCTGGATACCAACGGCCTCGTATCACTAGCAGTCGAGATGACAGGCATCTTATCCGCATGGCAGTAACGGATCGTGCAGCCACGTCTCGATCCCTGAGTCAACAGATGGGGACGTTTACAAGACAACAACCATCTGCACGAACAGTTCGACGACGTTTGCAGCAGCCTCGACTATCAGCTCGGAGACCATGGCTGCGGTTACCCTCGACGCTGCATCACAGACAGGAGCGCCTGCGATGGTGTACTCAATGACGAACCTGGGTGCACGAATGGCAAAACGTCATTTTTTCGGGTGAATCCAGGTTTTGTTTACAGCATCATGATGGTCGCATCCGTGTTTGGCGACATCGCGGTGAACGCACATTGGAAGCGTGTATTCGTCATCGTCATACTGGCTTATCACCCGGCGTGATGGTGTGGGGTGCCACTGGTTACACGTCTCGGTCACCTCTTGTTCGCATTGACGGCACTTTGAACAGTGGACGTTACGTTTCAGATTTGTTATCACCCGTGGCTCTACTCTTCATTCGATCCCTGCGAAACCCTACTTTTGAGCAGGATAATGCACGACTGCATGTTGCAGGTCCTGTACAGGCCTTTCTGGATATAGAAAATGTTCGACTGCAGCACATTCTCCAGAACTCACACCAACTGAAAACGTCTGGTCAATGGTGGCCTAGCATCTGGCTCGTCACAATACTCCAGTCACTACTCTTGATGAACTGTGGTATCGTGTTGAAGCTACATGTGTAGCTGTACCTGTACACGCCATCCAAACTCTGTTTGACTCAATGCCCAGGCGTATCAAGGCTGTTATTTCTGCCAGAGATGGTTATTCTGGGTACTGATTTCTCAGGATCTATGCACCCAAATTGCGTGAAAATGTAATCACATGTCAGTTCTAGTATAATATATTTGTCCAATGAATACCCGTTCATCATCTGCGATTCTTCTTGGTGTAGCAATTTTAATGGCCAGTAGTATACCTGCACCACGCGTGTGTCTGACTAGCAGTGTTTCCTCCCTGGGTGACGCTGCTATCTCCTAGACGGATTTATATCGATAGTAGGTCGATTGGCATAATGTTCTGGGTGACCAGTGTTTGCGCATATAAATCCTGGACTGTTTTTCTCGTTAATACAGTGGAAGCGCAACAACATCGTTCTTGCGAAAATCAACTGGGTAATTTGTTTATGGGTATACTTTTGAGGTAGGTTGTGCGATAATTACGTAACAAGTCTATTAATCCAAAATGGTAAGGGTCTCAAGCTAACTAGCAGATCCTACAACCTGACGTGTGTTTCTTACATAATACACCACGAAAATCCTAATCATTACTGAATGCTGTTGTGAAAATGATAATTATAGATTAGATCAAACGTGATAGGTAATGGTGGATACTTTGCGAGTGCATATTGATATTAGCATGGTGGAACTGTAACACATTTACACATATAATGTTATTTGTTGTAGCGTTAGGGTATTAGGCTAGCAGCGCCTAGCACAAATCAAAAACATCACGAACGTGCACCACATTACGCGAATTTTATCTGTAGTGTTAATACGATTTCTAATTTTAGGAATCACGACTGGAAGTGGCGTCAAGGTCACGTGTCCAACCTACAAGCTCGAATTAATTGCCTGTAGTCAGGTTGCAGATATGTATACATATGTTTAGGTAGTGTCTTAAGTCTGCTCGACAAACTGGTCCCTTTAGGGATTAGAAGAGAATATTTCTTCTATATCTTTGCAGAAAGACAGTCGGTCCTCTCCTTTGCTACAGAGTAGTAAGCTGTTTTGTGAATTTTCGAATCTTCTGTCATGGAGAGAATAACTTGCACCAGATTTTTTTCATATTCATAACACCAGCAAAAGCCTCTGGGAAAGTGGAGCTTTTACCAGCAACGGTTTTAAGTGGGTAACCGTAAATAATAAATATGTTTCCCAGTATCATTATCTTACCCAGCCTTGGTTTTATAGCAATTATGCGGTCCCAGTAATTTGGCTGATGAATCGATTTCCACGTAGAAAAAATGGTTCAAATGGCCTTGAGCACTATGGACTCAACATCTAAGGCCATAAGTCCCCTAGAACTTAGAACTACTTAAACCTAACTAACTTAATGACATCACACACACCCATGCCCGAGGCAGGATTCGAACCTGCGACCGCAGCAGTCCCGCGCTTCCGGACTGCAGCGCCAGAACCGCACGGCCACCGCGACCGGCTTTCCACGTAGACAAATAGCAAGTCATCCACTCATTTCCATAACAAATGTTCCATTAAACCTACTTTTTTTGTAATGCCTGTGCATACCACATTGATTTTGAAATGAAATTTACTTAGACCGACTAGATAGTCATCCAGATGTGCAACAGAGAATTCCACCAAGACTCTATAATACAACTGTCAGTATTGCTGTTTAACAGTTTGTGTAATCGATTTCCACGTTAAATAATTAATACTATAGATATACTGAGCCCATTAACATTCCTGATTGCCTGGAATGCTTGTAATTCTACACTAGTCAACCACCAACCTGTACGTATTTACTTTAATTCTCCTGTAGACGCTGGTTTAGATCCTATGTGGTTCTACCTTAGTATTTTCATGTGTGTAGGACAAATGAAATGTTTTAGCATAAAAATGTGGTCGGAATACCTACCAAAGGAAATCCTTTTTTGTTGTTGATCATTATTTATATCAGTAGCAAAAACCTCTGGATAAAGAACCTGATGGTAACCCTTCTGGTCATGTGATATTTCCGTCATACCCTCTAAATCTGCTTCTATTTGGTATGCAGTAGTGAACTCTAGTCCAGTTACACTACTCTGAGTGTGCTGCATCATGGACAGCCCAGTGCTGTGGGTATGGTGAGGGAGTGGATCCACCAACGACAAGCAACATTCATGTGTTTATTATACACATCCACACACCAAATACAGCAGTGGACTACACTGTCGAGCTAATGCGTTGTACTAACCCATCCGCATATCGCATTTCTGTACAGCATCATACTGTACCGCTGGCTTATATGCTGTACCGTGCTATACTCGGCGTACTCCTATAGCAGATGGTGTGCTCTTGTCTTCCTCCTATCTCAGAACCAGTCAGCTATAATGGGACCCTTGAGCTTAACACAGAGTGTCAAATATGATATAAGTTGCAATTTTTTAATACAAAAAGCATCAGGAGACATCAAACTCACTCCAAGTTTTACGAAAACCATTAGAGCGAAATCGGGTAGAGTCCAGAACGTCTCACTTTGTCATCTGACATTTACTTGGTGAAAGGAAAAGAAAAACCATCAGTGCCAGAAAAATCATCGGCATCATTCTTTTCTTCTTCCTGTATGTGTTACGTTGGTTCTGTGGTTGGTTAAAGGATTAAGGGACTGAACAGAGAGCTCATAAGAGCTCATCAGTCGCTCAGTTAAGAGACAGATCATCTTCAGTTAGTGGTGACTATCAGATAGTTGATCCAATTGTGATAGTACACTACTGGCCATTAATATTGCTACACCACGAAGATGACGTGCTGCAGACGCGAAATTTAACCGACAGGAAGAAGATACTGTGATATGCAAATGTTTAGATTTTCAGAGAATTCAAGCAAGGTAGGCGCCGGTGGCGACACCTACAACGTGCTGACATGAGGAAAGTTTCCAACCGATTTCTCATACACAAACAGCAGTTGACCGGCGTTGCCTGGTGAAACGTTGTTGTGATGCCTCGTGTAAGGAGGAGAAATGCGTACCATCACGTTTCCGACATTGATAAAGGTCGGATTGTAGCCTATCGGGATTGCGGTTTATCGTATCGCAACACTGCTGCTCGCGTTGGTCGACGTCCAATAACTGTTAGCAGAATATGGAATCTGTGGGTTCAGGAGGGTAATACGGAACGCCGTGCTGGATCCCAATGGGATCGTATCACTAGCAGTCGAGATGACAGGCATTTTATCCGCATGACTGTAACGGATCGTGCAGCCACGTCTCGATCCCTGAGTCAACAGATGGGCACGTTTGCAAGACAACAACCATCTGCACGAACAGTTCGACGACGTTTGCAGCAGCCTCGACTATCAGCTCGGAGACCATGGCTGCGGTTACCCTCGACGCTGCAGCACAAACAGGAGCGCCTGCGATGGTGTACTCAATGACGAACCTGGGTGCACGAATGACAAAACGTCATTTTTTATGATGAATCCGTGTTCTGTTTACAGCATCATGATGGTCGCATCCATTTTTTGCGACATCGCGGCGAACGCACATTGGAAGCGTGTATTCGTCATCGCCATACTGGCGTATCACGCAGCGTGATGGTATGGGGTGCCATTGGTTACACGTCTCGGTCACCTCTTGTTCTCATTGACGGCACTTTGAACAGTCAACGTTACATTTCCGATGTGTTACGACCCGTGGATCTACCCTTCATTCGATCCCAGCGAAATCCTACTTTTCAGCAGGATAATGCACGACCGCATGTTGCAGGTCCTTTACGGGCCTTTCTGGATAAAGAAAATGTTCGACTGCTGCCCTGGCCAGCATATTCTCCAGATCTCTCACCAACTGAAAACGTCTGGTCAATGGTGGCCGAGCAACTGGCTCGTCACAATACGTCAGTCACTACTCTTGATGAACTGTGGTATCGTGTTGAAGCTGCATGGGTAGCTGTACCTGTACACGCCATCCAAGCTCTGTTTGACTCAATGCCCATGCGTATCAAGGCCGTTATTACGGGCAGAGGTGGTTTGTCCCGGATACTGATTTCTCAGGATCTATGGACCCAAATTGCGTGAAAATGTAATCACATGTGAGTTCTATTATAATATATTTGTCCAATGAATACCCGTTTATCATCTGCATTTCTTCTTGGTGTAGTTATTTTAATGGCCAGTACTGTATGTAGGAGTGGTCGGATCGGGGCATTGAAAGAAATATTGAAGCCAGAGATGATAAATAATTACGTGAAGTAGAAGTATACAATGCAGGGCACAGTCTCATTAGGGCTGCCCCAGGTCTCATATGTGGTGTGAGAAATCTCACCTGCATTTGTCTCCCACCAAACCGATCAAGGGCTAAGACAGTTATGGACTAAAGCATGTAACATCAGTTGGATAGACAACAATAGAATGAGGTGAGAGAAATGTTAGCAGGTGGGGTGGGCCAGGCACATGTCTACCAGGACTCAGCATATGTCCGTGGCTGACCAGCCCACAGCCAGTGACACGCAGCAGTCAATTGCTCGACTGTGTCACGTGCTAATCATAACCTGATTTATAATCATTAATATCTGAATTCGGTTCCAGTCAGTTAAGAAAGGAATTAACGGTTGTTGTGATCAACGCCAGTAGTGGTCACAATAAGCCGTTTCTACCTCTGCACTGAATGGAAATGAACGTTTGGCGTCATTGGCCGGGAGGCTCCTTGCGGAGCAGGTCCGTCCGCCTTGGTGCAGGTCTTATTACATTCGACGCCACATTGGGAGACCTGCGCACCGGCTGGGGATGAAACGATGATGAAGACAACACAACACCCAGTCCCTGAGTGGAGAAAACCTCCGACCCAGACGGGAATCGAACCCGGGCCCCGTAGGACGCCAATCCGTCACGCTGACCACTCAGCTATCGGGGCGGACACCTCTACACCAATTCCTTATTTTCCAGGTGGGGTTTTACATGTAGTTCTCTGTTCTGTAGCTCAGTTGGGTTTGTGATGAGCCAAACTAGACAGGTGAGGCCAGTGACCCAGTGTCAGGAACGACCTCTTTTGGGGGCTGCCAGCTGCCTTTTCAGTGGACAGCCCAAGCCGCAGCGACTGCAACATGCAGGTACTGGCTGCTGACATGCTATTGTCAGTGCTGGCCACAGACAGTCGCCTTCCTCCCAGATTTGCATAACGCGACATGATGAACTTCTTCACTCAGGAGAGAGTTGCAATTTTTACAAGCAGGGGCATCCGAGCGAAACACACTTCGAAAGAACTTTGTTTCGCACGACAAACTCGCTTTCTGGGAATGTTGTGCGAGGAACAATCAGTGATATATGACGGGCGTTCAGTAAGTAAGGCAACACTTCTATTTTCTCGGGAAGTTTCGATTGAAAAACTGCGGAATTTGTTGTGAGACATCGTGGAATATTCCCACTTCAGCTCGTATAGTCTTTTAGTTCCGATGGCTGGTGGCGCTATACGTACTTGTTTTTGGATAGGGTCCGCCTTTAGCAAAACACAATTTTGTTTTTTAACCCAAACATGTTTCATTGCAGTTGCAGCATCTTCAGTGGGCTTTTATTTTTCATCTGTTAAAGATAAAGAGTGTTCTTTGCTGTTTGCATACATGAAGCTATTAATTTTTAAATCGTAATTACAGATATTTGAAAAAACACACAAATTATGAATTCATACCTTTTTACCAAATGGCGTGGTTTTTCTGATGTGTTGTGTTTCTACAGTGAACGTTTTGTTCCACAGTTTGTCATCTTCAAGCCGGCCGGTGTGGCCGAGCGGTTCTAGGCGCTACAGTCTGGAACCGCGCGACCGCTACGGTCGCAGGTTCGAATCCTGCCTCGGGCATGAATGTGTGTGATGTCCTTAGGTAAGTTAGGTTTAAGTTCTCGGGAACTGATGACCTCAGAATTTCAGTCGCATAGTGTTCAGAGCCATTTGAACCATTTTTTGTCATCTGCAACCACTTAAACCTCAAAGTAGATAAATTTTTTAAGCCAAAATTACGATTTGAAAACTTGTTATTTCTATGCCTGAAATTATATATATATATATATATATATATATATATATATATATATATATATATATATATATGTGTGTGTGTGAGAGAGAGAGAGAGAGAGAGAGAGAGAGAGAGACTTGCCACTGTCACTGTCAGTCACTGTTTCACTGTTTACCAGCTGTAAAACAAACATGCGGACAGTAGAACAGTTGATGGTGTAAAAACATACGTATTGTTAAAGCAAACACAGAAGAAAAGAGCTTCAACCCCAAGATGGCTACACGTACTCTTCAAAATGGCGTCTATTACGGAGGTGCTTGTCAAGCACAGAACTGTCATTGAGCTGAGAGCATCGCAGATATACACAGGTGCTTGCAAGAATGACTATGGAGACCTGGCAGTGAACAAAAGCACGGTGAGTCGTTGGGCGGGGCGTCTGTCATAATCACAACAAGTTCGCACAAACTTGTCTGATTTCCCGCGTGCCAGACGGCCGCACACAGCTGTGACTCCTGCAACTATTGAAACGAGCGGACACTTTCATTCGAGGTGATCGACAGATCACAATCAAACGTCTCGCTGCTCAACTGGTCGTCTCTGTTGATAGTGTTGACAAATTAGTCCATCAGTTGAGGTACTCAGAGGTGTATCCCCGCTGGGTTGCTCACCGCATAACAGTAAACCATAAAGAGCAGCGAAATCACTGAGGAATGCCTTGCGCTTTACGAGGCTGATCGTATGAGTAACGTAGAACTAGATATCCTAGGAGTGGTGAAACAACTTAAATCACTTAATAAAAGGAAGCCTTCTGGTCCAGACTGTTTACCAATTAGGTTCCTTTCGGAGTATGCTGATGCATTAGCTGCATACTTAACAATCATATACAACAGTTCGCTCGACGAAAGATCCGTATCCAAAGACTGGAAAGTTGCACAGGTCACACCAATATTCAAGAAAGGTAGTAGGAGTCATCCACTAAATTACAGGCCCATATCGTTAACGTCGATATGCAGCAGGATTTTAGAACATATATTGTGTTCGAACATTATGTATTACCTCGAAGGAAACGGTCAACATTGGTTTAGAAAACATCGTTCCTGTGGAACACAACTAGCTCTCTATTCGCATGAAGTGTTCAGTGCTATTGACAAGGGATTTCAGATCGATTCCGTATTTCTGGATTTCCGGAAGGCTTTTGACACTGTACCACACAAGCGGCTCGTAGTGAAATTGCGTGCTTATGGAATATCGTCTCAGTTATGTGACTGGATTTGTGATTTCCTGTCAGAGAGGTCACAGCTCGTAGTAACTGACCAAAAGCCATCGAGTAAAACAGAAGTGATTTCTGGCGTTCCCCAAGGTAGTGTTATAGGCCCTTTGCTGTTCCTTATCTATATAAACGATTTGGGAGACAATCTGAGCAGCCGTCTTCGGTTGTTTGCAGATGACGCTGTCGTTTATCGACTAATAAAGTCATCAGAAGACCAAAACAAGCTGCAAAACGATTTAGAAAAGATATCTGAATGGTGAGAAAAGTGGCAGTTGACCCTAAATAACGAAAAGTGTGAGGTCATCCATATGAGTCGTGAAAGGAACTCGTTAAACATTGGTTACACGATAAATGAGTCTAATCTAAAATCCGTAAATTCAATTAAATACCTAGGTATTACAATTACGAACAACTTAAACTGGAAGGAACACACATAAAATTTTGTGGGGTGGGCTAAACAATGGCTGCGGTTTATTGGCAGGACACTTAGAAACTGTAACAGACCTACTACGCTTGCCCGTCCTCTTTTAGGATATTGCTGCGCGGTGTGGGATCCTTGCCAGATGGGACTGACGGAGTACAACGAAAAAGTTCAAAGAAGGGCAGCACGTTTTGTATTATCGCGAAATATGGGGGAGAGTGTCACAGAAATGATACAGGATTTGAGCTGGACATGATTAAAAGAAAGGGGTTTTTCGTTGCGACGGAATCTTCTCACGAAATTAAAATCACCAAATTTCTCCTACAAATGCAAAAATATTTTGTTGACACAGACCTACATGGGGAGGAACGATCACCACGATAAAATTAGGGAAATCAGAGCTCGTACGGAAACATAGAGGTGTTCATTCTTTCCGCGCGCTATACGAGATTGGAATAACAGAGAAGTGTGAAGATGGTTCGATGAACCCTCTGCCAGGCACTTAAATGTAATTTGCAGAGTATCCGTAGATGTAGATGTACGAGGGCGGTTCAGAAAGTAACCTCCGATTGGTCACAGTGCGGGTTGTGGGGGGAGTAGCGACGCCATCTGTGCGTTCACGCACTCAACAGGTCAGTCGGCATCAAGCCGTGGTCGAGTGAACGTCGTACCTGCGCTAGTTTAGTTTTTGTGGCAGTTTGAAATGTGTGCTGCAATAGAAAACCCCACCAAATGTGAAGTGCGTGCTGTCATAAGGTTTTTTACAGCCAAAGGATATTCTGCAGCAGCTATTCATCGTGAGCTTTGTGCCGTGTACGGACCAAGAGTTATGAGTGAAGGAGTTGTCCGTGAATGGGTACGTTTATTTATAAGTGGACGAGAAAACGTTCATGATGAAGAGAGGAGTGGTAGACCATCATTGGTGACTGACGAACTCGTTCAGACAGTTGATGCAAAAGTTCGTGAAAATCGACGTTTCTCAATGTCGGAGTTGTCTACTGGTTTTTCACAGATTTCTAAGACTCTCTTGTACGAGATAGTGACAGCAAGATTGGGTTACCGTAAGTTCTGTGCACGATGGGTGCCCAAAATTCTTACCGACCACCACAAAACTCAAAGAATGGCCTCTGCATTAGACTTTCTGTCACGTTATGAGGAAGAAGGAGAACCATTGTTAAACAGAATCGTGACCGGTGACGAAACCTGGATTAAGTACGTGAACCCTGAGACAAAAGAACAATCAAAGATGTGGGCACATTCAAATTCGCCTACCAAACCAAGAAAAGCCTCGCAAGATTTTTCTGCCAGAAAACTGATGGCAACGGTGTTTTGGGATGCCAAAGGGGTGTTGTTGGTTGAATTCATGGAACGTGGTACGACTATTAATCAAGACGTGTACTGTGAAACAATAAAAAAGTTACGACGGGCTATACAGAACAAACGCCGTGGTATGCTGACTTCCGGTATCGTTTTTTTGCACGATAGCGCCCGTCCTCACTCTGCTCGCAGAACAACGGCCCTTCTTGAGTCCTTCAAGTGGGACGTTATCAACCATCCACCTTACAGCCCAGACCTGGCGCCAAGTGATTATCACCTCTTCATGCATTTGAAGAAATGGCTCGGGTCACAGCGGTTTGATGACGACGAAGAGCTCAAAGATGCGGTCACAGGCTGGCTCCAGGCACAAGCGGGTGATTTTTATGCAGAAGGAATTTCAAAGCTTGTGAAGAGATACGATAAGTGCCTCAATCGCTATGGAGACTATGTAGAAAAATAGTGCAAAGATGTAGTTGTAAGATGTATATATTAAAATATTTTTATTTAACTTGGTGTATTTTTTTAAATCAACCGGAGGTTACTTTCTGAACGGCCCTCGTATACGTATCAATTTTTTGTCGAACGTCGTCGCAGGTGATGAAACACTGGTCCATGACTTCGAACCAGAAACAGAATGGCAGTCCGTGGAGTGGCGCCACACACACCCCTCCTGTTCAGAGACGCGCCCTCAGCTGGTAAATGCATGGCGACGGTCACCTGGGACTCTGAAGGCGTTATTCTATTTGATGCCCTTTCTCATGGTGAAACTATCCAGTCCGAGGTGCATTGTGCTACCCTCAAAAAACGTTCAAATGTGTGTGAGTTCCTAAGGGACCAAACTGGTTAGATCATTGATCCCTACACTTACACACTCTTTAAACTAACTTAAAATAACTTGTGCTAAGAACAACACACACACCCATGCCCGAGGGAGGACTCGAATCTCCGGCGGGAGGGACCGCGCAGTCCGTGACATGACTCTTTAAACCATGCGACCACAACACGACGCTGCTACCCTCAGGAAATTGGAAAAAAATGATTTCAGCGTGTACGTCGCACGATAATGCAAAACAACTTCTCCTTCTCCCTGACAACAAGGCTTCACACTAGTCTGCGCACGAGAGAGGAGCTCATAAAACATTCTCTCGACGATTCTACACTACTGGCCATAAAAATTTCTACACCGGGAAGAAATGCAGCTAATAAACGGGTATTAATTGGACAAATATATTATACTAGAACTACATGTGATTACATTTTCATGCAATTTAGGTGCATAGATCCTGAGAAATCAGTACCCAGAACAACCACCTCTGGCCGTAATAACGGCCTTGATACGCCTGGGCATTGAGTCAGACAGAGCTTGGATGGCGTGTACAGGTACAGCTGCCCATGCAGCTTCAACACGATACTACAGTTCATCAAGAGTAGTGATTGGGGTATTGTGACGAGCCAGTTACTAGGCCACCATTGACCAGACGTTTTCAATTGGTGAGAGATCTGGAGAATGTGCTGGCCAGGGCAGCAGTCGAACATTTTCTGTATCCAGAAAGACCCGCACAGGATCTGCAACATGCGGTCGTACATTATCCTGCTGAAATGTAGGGTTTCGCAGGGATCGAATGAAGGGTAGAGCCACGGGTCGTAACACATCTGAAACGTAACGTCCACTGTTCAAAGTGCCGTCAATGCGAACAATAGGTGATCGAGGCGTGCAACCAATGGCACCCCATACCATCACGCCAGTATGGCGATGACGAATACACTGTTCCAATGTCCGTTCACCGCGATGTCGCCAAACACGGATGCGACCAATGGCACCCCATACCATCACGCCAGTATGGCGATGACGAATACACTGTTCCAATGTCCGTTCACCGCGATGTCGCCAAACACGGATGCGACCATCATGACGCTGTAAACAGAACCTGAATTCATCGGAAAAAATGACGTTTTGCCATTCGTGCACCCAGGTTCGTCGTTGAGTACACCATCGCAGGTGCTCCTGTCTGTGATGCAGCGTCAAGGGTAGCCGCAGCCATCGTCTCCGAGCTGATAGTCGAGGCTGCTGCAAACGTCGTCGAACTGTTCGTGCAGATGGTTGTTGTCTTGCAAACATCCCCATCTGTTGACTCAGGGATCGAGACGTGGATGCACGATCCGTTACAGCCATGCGGATAAGATGCCTGTCATCTCGACTGCTAGTGATACGAGGCCATTGGGATCCAGCACGGCGTTCCGTATTACCCTCCTGAACCCACCGGTTTCATATTCTGGAAACAGTCATTGGATCTCGACCAACGCGAGCAGCAATGTCGCGATACGATAAACCGCAATCGCGATAGGCTACAATCCGACCATTATCAAAGTCGGAAAAAGTGATGGTACACATTGCTCCTCCTTACACGAGGCATCACAACAACATTTCACCAGGCAACGCCGGTCAACTGCTGTTTGTGTATGAGAAATCGGTTGGAAACTTTCCTCATGTCAGCTCGTTGTAGGTGTCGCCACCGGCGCCAACCTGTTGTGAATGCCCTGAAAAGCTATTCATTTGCATATCACAGCATCTTCTTCCTGTCGGTTAAATTTCGCGTCTGTAGCACGTCATCTTCGTGGTGTAGCAATTTTAATGGCCAGTAGTGTAACTCATCCACCTCACGGCCCTGATGTCGCACTTTCCTACTTTCATCTCTTTGGCCCATGAAGAACGCACACCGTGGAAAGCAGTGTGCGGATGATAGGAAGGTTATTGATGCAGCAGGACACTTCCTCCGAAAGCGACCAGTAGAGTGGTACCAAGTGGGAACACAGGACCTTCGCCACGCGGAATTAGCCGAGCGGTCTAGGGCGCTGCAGTCATGGACCGTGCGGCTGGTCCCGGCGGAGGTTCGAGTCCACCCTAGGGCATGGGTGTGTGTGTTTGTCCGTAGGATAATTTAGGTTAAGTAGTGTGTAAGCATAGGGACTGATGACCTTAGCAGTTAAGTCCCATACGATTTCACACACATTTGAACATTTTTTGAACACAGGACCTTCTAGTAAGGTGGCGCAAGGCCGTCGCATTGAACGGAGATTGCGTTGAAAAATATATTATTGTAACCAAAAGGGTGGGGAATAATATGATGTATTGGAATTCTGAATAAAATCAACCAGCTTTCCGAAAAAAATGTGTTGCATTACTTGTACGTCCCTCGTGTGAAGATCTTAGTGTGCTGTGAGAAGCACCTGGCCTCCTTTGTGAACAGAAATTACTTTTCTTTTGTAGAGCACAGAGCCCATTCTCTGTCAACATTTTACGCAAGGTGGGTGACGTCTGTCTTAAAAAGCTCTAAGAGGCCTCCTCGAGAGTTAACCTAAACTAATAGCAAACTAGGGGAAGTCTAGACGCCAACTTGCGATAAGTGCGTTCATATAGGTGACCACATTGGATAAGACATTTGAACTGGTTGAAGAGTAGTACAGTACGTGAGAACTGATTAAGAGCTGCGAGCCTGAGTATATGTAAAGACTGGTTAACGTTGCGAAAGTTTTACATGCCGCGGAGATTTTCGACTTACTAACAAATACACTCACGCTCATACATTAAGGATAATTGCAGAATGTGGTGCCACACAACGTGGCACAATACAAAACTGGCACTAATAGCATAGGTACATAGGGAACACTCATGACACAGATCTGTAAGTCCACTGTATTGGTAATAAATTGAGAAAAGCGTCCCGAAACACAAGTGCTACAAAACGCCACTGTTTCCTGCGCATGTACCCCGACATCAATCTGCGATACGGTCACCAAGCACACGTACACAGACCACACAACGGGTTGGCATACTCTGGGACAGGTGGTCGAGCAGCTGCTGGGGTATAGCCTCCCATTCTTGCACCAGTGCCTGTCGGAGCTCCTGAAGTGTCCTAGGAGTTGGAAGATATGCATCGATACGTCGACCGAGAGCATTCCAGACGTGCTCGATAGGGTTTAGGTCTGGAGACCAGGCAGGCCACTCAATTGCCTGATACCTTCTGTTTCAAGGTACTCCTCCACGATGGCAGCTCGGTGGGACCGTGCGTTACCATCCATCAGGAGGAAGGTGGGACCCACTGCACCCCTGAAAAGGCGGACACACTGGTGCAAAATGACGTCCCGATACACCTGACCTGTTACAGTTCCTGTGTCAAAGACATGCAGGGGTGTAGGTGCACCAATTATAATCCCATTCTACACCATCAAACCACGACCTCCATACAGATCCCTTTCAAGGACATTAAGGGGTTGGTATCTGGTTCCTTGTTCACGTCAGATGAAAACCCGGCGAGAATCACTGTCCAGACTATGCCTGAACTCATCCGTGAACATAACCTGGGACCACTGTTCCAATGACCATGTACTGTGTTCTTAACATCAGGCTTTACGGGCTCTCCTGTGACCAGCGATCAGTGGAATACACCTTGCAGGTCTCCAGGCAAATAAATCATGTCTGTTCAGTCGTCTGTAGACTGCGTGTTCCAGTGGCTGCGGTAAGGTCCCAAGCAAGGCTACCTGCAGTACTCCGTGGCCGTCTGCGGGCTCTGATGGTGAGGTATCGGTCTTCTTGTGGTGTTGTACACTGTGGACGTCCCGTACTGTAGCTCCTGGACACATATCCTCTCTGCTGGAATCGTTGCCATAATCTTGAGATCACACTTTGTGGCACACGGATTGCCCGTGCTACCTCCTGCTATGTTTGACCAGCCTCCAGTTGCCCTAGTATTCTACCCCTCATAACGTCATCAATATGTGTTCTTTGAGCCATTTTCAACACACAGTCACCATTAGCACGTCTGAAAACTTGTGCACACTTACTCGCTGCACCGTACTCTGATATGCACCAACACACCTCTGCGTATGTGGACTGCTGCCAGCGCCACCGTGCGACGACCGCAGGTCAAATGCACCGCATGGTCATACCCCGAGGTGATTTAAACCCGCAAACCGCTCACCAGAGCGTTGTTTCACCATGTAACAGCATTATCGTTAATTTATGAGCGTGAGTGTATATCACTGGCCCATACTTAACAGAGCCCTTTCCATTGGTGCACGAGAATTGCACAGACAGCCAGAGTGTGCAGAAAGAACTCATTTCTCCATAGAGAGAACACTTCTGCACTTCAGTTCGAGGCATGGGAGAGAGGACCTTGGTACGGCATGCAGAGGAGGAGACTTGGATTCAGAAGATAGAAGACAACATTTTAGCTAGAACCTTCAGATGGTATGTCGCAGTCTGCGGCAGATCATGGCGCCCACTTCGGTTCACGCATCTGAGAACTAAGTTTGATGGGAGAGTACAAAATTGACGAGCATGGTATGAAAATTCAACTGCATTTATCAGCACGCTGTTAGGACTATCCACATTTCGGAATCCAATAATTTAGCGAGCGTCTGCAGACTCATTACGAATCAATCGGTAATGTTAGTTCCATGTAGAGTTTTTCATTATTCTGGTGGACACAGGCAATCACTGCGCGATCATCACAGACTTACATCTCCATAGATCACGTATTATACTTTTGTCCCATCCACCTAAATTACACAAACATTGCCTAGGTATTCCTGTGTTAGATTTATATTCACCCATTTAAGAATTGTTTTGTTATTCCGTGCACAGCTTGTGATCGAAATGCTTCTGTAATAAACTGTTATTCATGTATGTCATCAGAGAACTTTATAACAAACAGAAACAACTGTTTGATCTCATAGTTAGATGAACACTCTGTTTCTAATCTTTTGTGAGGTACAGTATCCATGTCTCGTGTTCGCTAGGGCTACCCCTGTCCCGTAACTTATCCGCTGTGCAACACCCTTTTTATTAAACGCATGTGAGCCCGCGGCGAGCGATCTAACTGTCTGTCAGTCCAACTGATGGTCATTCTGACAGCCATAGCGGTGTGTTGAAGGCTCAGCCCTGCCCTCAAACGATCCCGTTCCCAATCCATTACAGTCAAAGTGTTAACGATGGGAACAGCATCCACTACCTAAGATGAAGCATAAGAACCTGTTCAACTTTCCTTTTGTCATCAACTACTATCAAGGATAATGAATCCTTAGGCACTTGGCTTTATTAGACTGCTACTTCTGAAAGGTAAAATAAAATGTGGCCGTAAAAGAGGCTACCTGCATCTGTACTGATGTGGCGAAAGTTACGGGATACCTTCTAATATCGTGTCGGACCTCCTTTGCCCTGCGTAGTGCAGCAACTCGAAGTGGTATGGACTCCACAAGTCGTTGGTAGTCCCCTGCAGAAACATTTGAGCCATGCTGGCTCTATAGCCGTCCACAATTGCGAAAGTGTTGACGACGCAGGATTTTGTGCCCGAGCTGACCTCTCGATAATGTCGCATAAATGTTTGGTGGGTGGCCAAATCATTCGTTCGAATTCTCCAGAATGTTCTTCAATTCTATGGCGAAGAATTGTGGTCCAGTGACATGGCGCATTGTCATCTACGAAAATTCCATCGTCTTTTGGAAACATGAAGTCTATGAATGGCTGCAGATGGTCTCCAAATAACCGAACGTAACCTTTTCTAGTAAATGATCGGTTCAGTTGGACAAGAGAACCCAGTTTACTCCATAATGGAGCCAACAACAGCTTGCGTAGTGCCTTGTTGACAACCTGAGTTCATGCCATGGTGAGGTCTGCACCACACTCGAACCCTACCATCAGCTCTTACCAACTGAAATCGGGCCTCGATTGAACAGGCCACTGTTTTCTAGTCGTCTACGGTCCAACCGATATGGTCACGAACTCATGAGAGGCGCTGCAGGCGATGTCGTGCTGTTAGCATAGGCATTCGCATTGATCCCTGCTGCCATAGCCAACTGACATCAGATTTCACTGCACTGTCCTGAAGCATACGTTCGTTGTACGTCCCACAACATTCGTTTTGATGAACCCAGACCAGATTTGCGGGTACAAATAAGACCTGTCTCTGGTATCCGAGTCAGACGAGTTCGAATGTCCGTCAGAAAGCATAGACCTAGATGAGAGCCGCTAAGTGGCTCCTAATAATTGAGATCGCAGCTGTCGCCGCCTCAGCCACGTCCCACGCACCAGCCTACTGGCGCACGCGGCCGCGCTAGGAAGCTAACAGGGCAGGGGTCTGGACCTCAGTCGTGTTCCAACTCTCGTATCGTTCCTTGTATGCAGCATTGCTCGGTTTCACATATTCCTACGTCTAGGCTCTCGATTTCGTTTACACTCTGGACTTGTCTTTCGGCCGTGTTGTCTTGCTGTTTGTCTATCGCTGTTGTCTTTGGTGGTTCTCGGCGACTCACCGTCGACGCCCTCGCACGGACGGCCAGCGACTCCCTGTCGTGTCAGATCCCGGTTACAATACTCTCCTTACTTGGAACAGCATTTGATAGGCCACTATCCCCTCTGATAAACTCCACACTATCAAGGAGACTATTTGGCATGGTACTGCTCCTTCAATTTCTCTCAGAATGAAGCCACTTTCCCGTGACGCCTCCGCTACAGTCATACCAGATTAGCCCATAGTTTTATCTTAACTAATGAGCCACCCCCACGTTGTAGTTGGTTGGTTGATTAGGGGGAGGGGACCAAACAGCGAGGTCATCGGTCCCATCGATTTAGGGAAGGATGGGGAAGGAAATCGGCCATGCCATTTCAAAGGAACCATGCCGACATTTGCATGAAGCGATTGAGGAAAATCACAGAAAACTTAAAGCTGGATGGCTGGTCGCGGGTTTGAACCGTCGTCCTCCCGAATGCGAGTCTAGTGTGCTAACCACTGCGCAATCTCGCTCGGTATGTTGTAGTTGTGACGCCTTACACACAGTAGCTCATATTCTTGTAGAATGGCCTCTCCTTCTCCTTTGTTCTCAGATATAACGTTTTCAAGTAGTTTCAGGGTAGGGACGGGAGTGGAACATCTCCCGCCGCATGCTGAGTCTGGGGGACCTCCGCCCCTAACTGCCAGCTGCCTTGCCCAATCCTCTTTTAGACTGTTTTAGTATCTTTTATACTGAGGAGCCAACAGTTATGGCATAAAGATATGCACATACACAGACGGCGGTAGAATCATCCACACAAGGCATAAAATGGCAGTGCAGTGGCCGAGCTGTCTTTTTGTACTCTGATGATCCATGTGAGAAGGTTTCCGATATTCTTAAGGCCGCACCACGGGAATTAACAGGCAGTGCGGAATTCCAGTAGGAGCTAGACGCATGGGACATTCCATTTCGGAAATCGTTAGGAAATTCAATATTCAGAGATCCACAGTGTCAAGAATGTGCCGAGAACACCGAATCTCAGGCATTACCTCTCACCACACACAAAGCTGTGGCCGACGGCCTTCACTTAGCGGCCGAGAGGAGCGGCGTTTGCATAGAGTAGTCAGCGCTAACAGACAAGCAACACTGAGTGAAATAACTGCAGAAATCAATGTAGGACGTACGACGAACGTATCCGTTCGGAAACTGCGGTGAAATTTGGCGTCAGTTGGCTGTGGCAGCAGACGACCGACGCGAGTGTCTTTGCTAACAGCACACCTCGCCTCTAGCCACTATTCTGAGCTCGTGACGATATCGGCTGGACCCTAGACGACTGGGAAACCGTGGCCTGGTCAGATGAGTCCCTATTTCTGTTGGTAAGAGCTGATGGTGGGGTTCGAGTGTGGCGCAGATCCCAAGAAGCCATGGAAGCGAGTTGTGTGCCAGCTGGTGGTGCCTCTGTAATGGTGTGGGCTGCGTTTACATGAAATGGACTAGGTCCTCTGGTCATCACAGATTGGAAATGGTTATGTTCGGCTACTTACAAGGGAACCTCCCCATCGCACCCCCCTCAGATTTAGTTATAACTTGGCACAGTGGATAGGCCTTGATAAACTGAACACAGATCAATTGAGAAAACAGGAAGAAGTTGTGTGGGACTGTGAAAAAATAAGCAAAATATACAAACTGGTCATCAGTCTTGGCCACATAAGCAACATGAAGGAGAACATGAGCTCAGGAGCGCCGTGGTCCCGTGGTAGAGTGAGCAGCTGCAGAAAGAGAGGTCCTTGGTTCAAGTCTTCCCATGAGCGAAAATTTTACTTTCTTTGTTTTTGCATAGTTATTATCTGTCCGTTCGTTCATTGACGTCTCTGTTCACTGTATAAGTTTAGTGTCTGTGTTTTGCGACCGCATCGCAAAACCGAGCGATTAGTAGACGAAAGGACGTGCCTCTCCAATCGGAACCGAAAACATTTGATCGCAAGGTCATAGGTTAACCGATTCCTCCACAGGAAAACACATCTGATATATTCTATACGACACTGGTGACGGCATGTGCGTCATATGACAGGAATATGTTGTCGACCCACCTAACTTGTACACTTGGCGAATGGGTAGAAAGATTCTTCTACCTTGCCCGATTTAGGTTTTCTTGTGGATGTGATAATAATTCCCAAAAAAGTGATGAAAACATAAGAGTATGTTACATAAACTGAAAATAAAAAATTAAAGTTTTCACTCCATGGAAGATTTGAACCAAGGACCTTTCGTTCAGCAGCTGCTCACGTTACCACGAGACCACGGCGCTGCTGCAGTCCCAGTGTCCTTAATGTTGCCTATCTTGCCATGAACTACTCAGTTTGTATATTTTGCTTATTTTTTCACAGTTCCACACAACTTCTTCCTGTTTTCTCAATTGATCTGTGTTCAGTTTTTCAAGGCCTATCCACTGTGCCAACTTATAACTAAATCTGAGGGGGGTGCGATGGGGAGGTTCCCTTGTTAGAGACGCTCTGCAGCCATTCATGGGCTTCATGTTCCTATACAACCACGGAATTTTTATCGGTGACAATGCGCCATGTCACCGAGCTACAATTGTTCGCGATAGGTTTGAAGAACATTCTGGGCCATTCGAGCAAATGATTTGACCACCCAAATCGCCCGATGTCAATCCCATCGAACATTTATGGTACATAATCAAGAGGTCAGTTCGTGCACAAAATCTTGCACCGTCAACACTTTCGCAATTATAGAGGCAGCACGGCCCAATATTTCTCCAATGGTCTTCCGACAACTCCCTGAGTCCATACTAGGTTGGGTTGCTGCACTATGCCGGGAAAATGGGTATCTGACACGATATTAGGAGATATCTCGTGACTTCTGTCACCTCAGTGTCTGTTGCTCCATGCCGGTCATTTACAGGTTCTTTATGACTAATTTTCTCTGATCAAGAGTTCCTCTATGGAATAGAAAGAGTTGCTAAGGAAGTGCACAAGAAAACACTTCTATTATCTGTCAGACATGATTTGGACAGTCTCTGAGAGTTTCTGCAACATTTGAGCTCCTTACATGAAAACATAAGATGGTTTCTTCCATTTTTAGACGTCTTGGTGCGACGGAAGAGCGTTGGCACACCTGGGTATTCGGTGTTTCGAAAGTCCACTCAAACAAAATTGTATCTGCAAGCTACTAGTTGTCACCATCCGCTAAAAATGATGGGCGTTTGTGACCTTAACCTAACGAGCTCATAGCATTTCGGATGCCGAAACTCTGCAAACGGAACTGGACCACCTGCAAGCTGTTCCAGAGCAATGGATATTTCTCCCAACAAGCACAGAGAGCGCTACAGACGTACGAACGAAAGGACAAACAAGAGGATGAGGCCTTCAAAACGACTGCTTATTCTTCTTTTAAAATCTCGGCGCTATTGGGATCTGTTACAGACGACTTAGAGTTGCTCAAGGCAGATGTTTACAGAATTCCCTGCGAATACGGCAAATCTTGAATAGGACAACGTTATGTACAGGGCAAAAATGCATCATAGAACATCAGCGGCATACTCGCCTCCTCCAACCCAAGAAGGAAGCTATCGCCGAACATTATATTATCACTGATCACTTGATGAAACACGACCAAACGAAAATTGTGGCCCATACGTCAAACCTTTGGAGCTCCATCGTCAATGAATCAGTGGAAATACGAATGTCTGAGTCCTTTATTAATCGAGTCGGCGGTTTCCAGTTAAATTCTGCACAGAATTCCGTCATAGAAAAACTTCGTACCCTGCGTAGCCGACGTCGTTTGCCATGCGAAGGCAATCGATCTGATATCGATGAAGCCAGCTTTCACCACGGATGGCGCGCGGCGCAGCGCACACACTTGCAGATAAACAGCGCATGCGCAACGCCAACTCTACACCACGCATGTGCCGGCGGGGTCTTAAATACGTGGATTTGGCGCCTTTCCTGTCAGTATTCACCTGAAGATGGCCAGAAGACTCTGCGCCGAAATATCACGGCAATAAGTTGCAGACATCTGGCAGTTCGCCCGGAGTTTTATGGAACGAACTGTACGCCGGGAAAGTTTTAAATCTCACATCTGCAAGATTTGTGAGTGTAAACGCACACAGTTCTAATTACTCGCTTTTGTGCAGTGCATACTTTTTCCTTGACGAGCACGATGGTGAGGCTAATTGATCGGTAGCTGTCGATGGACGTGCGTCTTGTCTGGTTTAAGGACTGCGTCTATGATACTTCCTGCCTCTGCGAAGGAAAAACACCTTCTAGCCAACTACAGTTGAATACCCTGAGTAGACGGAGTCTTTGACTAGACACTGGATAATCCGATCATGAATCGAGTCAGGGACTGAGGCAGAACCGTGTGACGAGTCAAGAGCCTGAAACAGTCATTATGAAATTCGTAGTGAAGGGGTTTAAAGGATAGGGGGACGTCTTCGACTTGTCTCTTATCTTTATAAGCAACAGAGAATGAAGAAAGAAATGGAAGGGATGAGTGGAATTTTGTGACCTCCAGCACACAGGCCATTGTACTAATATAATGGTGAAAGTTGAAAATTTGTGCTGGACCCGGACTCGAAACCAGATTTACTGCTGCTCATGAGAGGTTGCATCAACTGCTTCGGCCGTCCGGACATGATCCGTCTCAAATTTCCAACTTATCCCACAGTGCAATGCAGCGCCCCTTGTCCATTGAACCCCTACTCTCAAATAATTGATTCCTGTAGGTGTTCGGATATTGGTGCATCCGCACTGAAACAAACGTCAAGTAGCTAGATGTATAGCTGTATATTTGGGTGATGTCTTCTGTCGAACACGTCGGACGTGTCAGACACCACTCAAATACACTGACGGAAAAAATGCAATAAATAATTAACGTAAAGATGTAAACTAATGAAATTTCAGGAGTACAAATGTCTTGGTAACATATTTAAGCGATTAACATTGCAAACACACAGGGTAATATAAGCGCGAGACAACCAATTGCAAATGTAAAATGGTGGTACAATAAAAACAGGTGTAACTGCGAGAATGTTGAAAGCAAGCATGCAAACGTGCATTCATTGCGTTGTACAGGTATGGGATGTCACTTTGTGGGATGGAGTTCCTTGCCTGTTGCAACTGATCCGTCAATACAGGGATGGTTATGCTGTTTGTGGATGATGCTGGAGTTGTCGCCCGATGATGTCCCACATGTGCATGCAAGCATGCAAACGTGCATTCATTGCGTAGTACAGGTATCGGATGTCATTTTGTGGGATAGAGTTTCATCCCTGTTGCAATTGATCCGTTGATACAGGGATGGTTATGCTGTTTGTGGATGATGCTGGAGTTGTCGCCCGATGATGTCCCACATGTCCCACACGTGCATGCAAGCATGCAGACGTGCATTCATTGCGTTGTACAGGTATCGGATGTCATTTTGTGGGATGGAGTTCCATGCCTGTTGCAGTTGATCCGTTGATACAGGGATGTTTATGCTGTTTGTGGATGATGCTGGAGTTGTCGCCCGATGATGTCCCACATGTCCCACACGTGCATGCAAGCATGCAGACGTGCATTCATTGCATTGTACAAGCATCAGATGTCATTTTGTGGGATGGAGTTCCATGCCTGTTGCAGTTGATCCGTTGATACAGGGATGGTTATGCTGTTTGTGGATGATGCTGGAGTTGTCGCCCGATGATGTCCCACATGTCCCACACGTGCATGCAAGCATGCAGACGTGCATTCATTGCGTTGTACAGGTATCGGATGTCATTTTGTGGGATGGAGTTCCATGCCTGTTGCAGTTGATCCGTTGATACAGGGATGTTTATGCTGTTTGTGGATGATGCTGGAGTTGTCGCCCGATGATGTCCCACATGTCCCACACGTGCATGCAAGCATGCAAACGTGCATTCATTGCGTTGTACAGGTATCGGATGTCATTTTGTGGGATGGAGTTCCATGCCTGTTGCAGTTGATCCGTTGATACAGGGATGTTTATGCTGTTTGTGGATGATGCTGGAGTTGTCGCCCGATGATGTCCCACATGTGCATGCAAGCATGCAAACGTGCATTCATTGTGTTGTACAGGTATCGGATGTCATTTTGTGGGATGGAGTTCCATGCCTGTTGCAATTGATCCGTTGATACAGGGATGTTTATGCTGTTTGTGGATGATGCTGGATTGTCGCCCGATGATGTCCCACATGTGCATGCAAGCATGCAAACGTGCATTCATTGTGTTGTACAGGTATCGGATGTCATTTTGTGGGATGGAGTTCCATGCCTGTTGCAATTGATCCGTTGATACAGGGATGTTTATGCTGTTTGTGGATGATGCTGGATTGTCGCCCGATGATGTCCCACATGTGCATGCAAGCATGCAAACGTGCATTCATTGCGTTGTACAGGTATCGGATGTCATTTTGTGGGATGGAGTTTCATGCCTGTTGCAATTGATCCGTTGATACAGGGATGGTTATGCTGTTTGTGGATGATGCTGGAGTTGTCGCCCGATGATGTCCCACATGTCCCACACGTGCATGCAAGCATGCAGACGTGCATTCATTGCATTGTACAAGCATCAGATGTCATTTTGTGGGATGGAGTTCCATGACTGTTGCAGTTGATCCGTTGATACAGGGATGGTTATGCTGTTTGTGGATGATGCTGGAGTTGTCGCCCGATGATGTCCCACATGTCCCACACGTGCATGCAAGCATGCAGACGTGCATTCATTGCGTTGTACAGGTATCGGATGTCATTTTGTGGGATGGAGTTCCATGCCTGTTGCAGTTGATCCGTTGATACAGGGATGTTTATGCTGTTTGTGGATGATGCTGGAGTTGTCGCCCGATGATGTCCCACATGTGCATGCAAGCATGCAAACGTGCATTCATTGTGTTGTACAGGTATCGGATGTCATTTTGTGGGATGGAGTTCCATGCCTGTTGCAATTGATCCGTTGATACAGGGATGTTTATGCTGTTTGTGGATGATGCTGGATTGTCGCCCGATGATGTCCCACATGTGCATGCAAGCATGGAAACGTGCATTCATTGCGTTGTACAGGTATCGGATGTCATTTTGTGGGATGGAGTTCCATGCCTGTTGCAATTGATCCGTTGATACAGGGATGTTTATGCTGTTTGTGGATGATGCTGGAGTTGTCGCCCGATGATGTCCCACATGTGCATGCAAGCATGCAAACGTGCATTCATTGTGTTGTACAGGTATCGGATGTCATTTTGTGGGATGGAGTTCCATGCCTGTTGCAATTGATCCGTTGATACAGGGATGGTTATGCTCTTTGTGGATGATGCTGGAGTTGTCGCCCGATGATGTCCCACACGTGCATGCAAGCATGCAAACGTGCATTCATTGCATTGTACAGGTATCGGATGTCATTTTGTGGGACGGAGTTCCATGCCTGTTGCAATTGATCTGTTGATACAGGGATGGTTACGCTGTTTGTGGATGATGCTGGATTGTCGCCCAATGATGTCCCACATGTAGCACACGTGCATGCAAGCATGCAAACGTGCATTCATGGCGTTGTACAGGTATCGGATGTCATTTTGTGGGATGGAGTTCCATGCCTGTTGCAATTGATCCGTTGATACAGGGATGGTTATGCTGTTTGTGGATGATGCTGGAGTTGTCGCCCGATGATGTCCCACATGTGCATGCAAGCATGCAAACGTGCATTCATGGCGTTGTACAGGTATCGGATGTCATTTTGTGGGATGGAGTTCCATGCCTGTTGCAATTGATCCGTTGATACAGGGATGGTTATGCTGTTTGTGGATGATGCTGGAGTTGTCGCCCGATGATGTCCCACATGTGCATGCAAGCATGCAAACGTGCATTCATTGCGTAGTACAGGTATCGGATGTCATTTTGTGGGATAGAGTTTCATCCCTGTTGCAATTGATCCGTTGATACAGGGATGGTTATGCTGTTTGTGGATGATGCTGGAGTTGTCGCCCGATGATGTCCCACATGTCCCACACGTGCATGCAAGCATGCAAACGTGCATTCATTGCATTGTACAAGCATCAGATGTCATTTTGTGGGATGGAGTTCCATGCCTGTTGCAGTTGATCCGTTGATACAGGGATGGTTATGCTGTTTGTGGATGATGCTGGAGTTGTCGCCCGATGATGTCCCACATGTCCCACACGTGCATGCAAGCATGCAGACGTGCATTCATTGCGTTGTACAGGTATCGGATGTCATTTTGTGGGATGGAGTTCCATGCCTGTTGCAATTGATCCGTTGATACAGGGATGTTTATGCTGTTTGTGGATGATGCTGGAGTTGTCGCCCGATGATGTCCCACACGTGCATGCAAGCATGCAAACGTGCATTCATTGCATTGTACAGGTATCGGATGTCATTTTGTGGGATGGAGTTCCATGCCTGTTGCAATTGATCTGTTGATACAGGGATGGTTATGCTCTTTGTGGATGATGCTGGATTGTCGCCCGATGATGTCCCACATGTGCATGCAAGCATGCAAACGTGCATTCATTGCGTTGTACAGGTATCGGATGTCATTTTGTGGGATGGAGTTTCATGCCTGTTGCAATTGATCCGTTGATACAGGGATGGTTATGCTGTTTGTGGATGATGCTGGAGTTGTCGCCCGATGATGTCCCACATGTCCCACACGTGCATGCAAGCATGCAGACGTGCATTCATTGCGTTGTACAGGTATCGGATGTCATTTTGTGGGATGGAGTTCCATGCCTGTTGCAATTGATCCGTTGATACAGGGATGGTTATGCTGTTTGTGGATGATGCTGGAGTTGTCGCCCGATGATGTCCCACACGTGCATGCAAGCATGCAAACGTGCATTCATTGCATTGTACAGGTATCGGATGTCATTTTGTGGGATGGAGTTCCATGCCTGTTGCAATTGATCTGTTGATACAGGGATGGTTACGCTGTTTGTGGATGATGCTGGATTGTCGCCCGATGATGTCCCACATGTAGCACACGTGCATGCAAGCATGCAAACGTGCATTCATTGCGTTGTACAGGTATCGGATGTCATTTTGTGGGATGGAGTTCCATGCCTGTTGCAATTGATCCGTTGATACAGGGATGGTTATGCTGTTTGTGGATGATGCTGGAGTTGTCGCCCGATGATGTCCCACATGTGCATGCAAGCATGCAAACGTGCATTCATTGCATTGTACAGGTATCGGATGTCATTTTGTGGGACGGAGTTCCATGCCTGTTGCAATTGATCTGTTGATACAGGGATGGTTACGCTGTTTGTGGATGATGCTGGATTGTCGCCCAATGATGTCCCACATGTAGCACACGTGCATGCAAGCATGCAAACGTGCATTCATGGCGTTGTACAGGTATCGGATGTCATTTTGTGGGATGGAGTTCCATGCCTGTTGCAATTGATCCGTTGATACAGGGATGGTTATGCTGTTTGTGGATGATGCTGGAGTTGTCGCCCGATGATGTCCCACATGTCCCACACGTGCATGCAAGCATGCAAACGTGCATTCATTGCATTGTACAAGCATCAGATGTCATTTTGTGGGATGGAGTTTCATGCCTGTTGCAATTGATCCGTTGATACAGGGATGGTTATGCTCTTTGTGGATGATGCTGGAGTTGTCGCCCGATGATGTCCCACACGTGCATGCAAGCATGCAAACGTGCATTCATTGCATTGTACAGGTATTGGATGTCATTTTGTGGGACGGAGTTCCATGCCTGTTGCAATTGATCTGTTGATACAGGGATGGTTACGCTGTTTGTGGATGATGCTGGATTGTCGCCCAATGATGTCCCACATGTAGCACACGTGCATGCAAGCATGCAAACGTGCATTCATGGCGTTGTACAGGTATCGGATGTCATTTTGTGGGATGGAGTTCCATGCCTGTTGCAATTGATCCGTTGATACAGGGATGGTTATGCTGTTTGTGGATGATGCTGGAGTTGTCGCCCGATGATGTCCCACATGTGCATGCAAGCATGCAAACGTGCATTCATTGCGTAGTACAGGTATCGGATGTCATTTTGTGGGATAGAGTTTCATCCCTGTTGCAATTGATCCGTTGATACAGGGATGGTTATGCTGTTTGTGGATGATGCTGGAGTTGTCGCCCGATGATGTCCCACATGTCCCACACGTGCATGCAAGCATGCAAACGTGCATTCATTGCATTGTACAAGCATCAGATGTCATTTTGTGGGATGGAGTTCCATGCCTGTTGCAGTTGATCCGTTGATACAGGGATGGTTATGCTGTTTGTGGATGATGCTGGAGTTGTCGCCCGATGATGTCCCACATGTCCCACACGTGCATGCAAGCATGCAGACGTGCATTCATTGCGTTGTACAGGTATCGGATGTCATTTTGTGGGATGGAGTTCCATGCCTGTTGCAATTGATCCGTTGATACAGGGATGTTTATGCTGTTTGTGGATGATGCTGGAGTTGTCGCCTGATGATGTCCCACACGTGCATGCAAGCATGCAAACGTGCATTCATTGCATTGTACAGGTATCGGATGTCATTTTGTGGGATGGAGTTCCATGCCTGTTGCAATTGATCTGTTGATACAGGGATGGTTATGCTCTTTGTGGATGATGCTGGATTGTCGCCCGATGATGTCCCACATGTGCATGCAAGCATGCAAACGTGCATTCATTGCGTTGTACAGGTATCGGATGTCATTTTGTGGGATGGAGTTTCATGCCTGTTGCAATTGATCTGTTGATACAGGGATGGTTATGCTCTTTGTGGATGATGCTGGATTGTCGCCCGATGATGTCCCACATGTGCATGCAAGCATGCAAACGTGCATTCATTGCGTTGTACAGGTATCGGATGTCATTTTGTGGGATGGAGTTTCATGCCTGTTGCAATTGATCCGTTGATACAGGGATGGTTATGCTGTTTGTGGATGATGCTGGAGTTGTCGCCCGATGATGTCCCACATGTCCCACACGTGCATGCAAGCATGCAGACGTGCATTTATTGCGTTGTACAGGTATCGGATGTCATTTTGTGGGATGGAGTTCCATGCCTGTTGCAATTGATCCGTTGATACAGGGATGTTTATGCTGTTTGTGGATGATGCTGGAGTTGTCGCCCGATGATGTCCCACATGTGCATGCAAGCATGCAAACGTGCATTCATTGCGTAGTACAGGTATCGGATGTCATTTTGTGGGATGGAGTTCCATGCCTGTTGCAATTGATCCGTTGATACAGGGATGGTTATGCTGTTTGTGGATGATGCTGGAGTTGTCGCCCGATGATGTCCCACATGTGCATGCAAGCATGCAAACGTGCATTCATTGCGTAGTACAGGTATCGGATGTCATTTTGTGGGATAGAGTTTCATCCCTGTTGCAATTGATCCGTTGATACAGGGATGGTTATGCTGTTTGTGGATGATGCTGGAGTTGTCGCCCGATGATGTCCCACATGTCCCACACGTGCATGCAAGCATGCAAACGTGCATTCATTGCATTGTACAAGCATCAGATGTCATTTTGTGGGATGGAGTTCCATGCCTGTTGCAGTTGATCCGTTGATACAGGGATGGTTATGCTGTTTGTGGATGATGCTGGAGTTGTCGCCCGATGATGTCCCACATGTCCCACACGTGCATGCAAGCATGCAGACGTGCATTCATTGCGTTGTACAGGTATCGGATGTCATTTTGTGGGATGGAGTTCCATGCCTGTTGCAATTGATCCGTTGATACAGGGATGTTTATGCTGTTTGTGGATGATGCTGGAGTTGTCGCCCGATGATGTCCCACACGTGCATGCAAGCATGCAAACGTGCATTCATTGCATTGTACAGGTATCGGATGTCATTTTGTGGGATGGAGTTCCATGCCTGTTGCAATTGATCTGTTGATACAGGGATGGTTATGCTCTTTGTGGATGATGCTGGATTGTCGCCCGATGATGTCCCACATGTGCATGCAAGCATGCAAACGTGCATTCATTGCGTTGTACAGGTATCGGATGTCATTTTGTGGGATGGAGTTTCATGCCTGTTGCAATTGATCCGTTGATACAGGGATGGTTATGCTGTTTGTGGATGATGCTGGAGTTGTCGCCCGATGATGTCCCACATGTCCCACACGTGCATGCAAGCATGCAGACGTGCATTCATTGCGTTGTACAGGTATCGGATGTCATTTTGTGGGATGGAGTTCCATGCCTGTTGCAATTGATCCGTTGATACAGGGATGGTTATGCTGTTTGTGGATGATGCTGGAGTTGTCGCCCGATGATGTCCCACACGTGCATGCAAGCATGCAAACGTGCATTCATTGCATTGTACAGGTATCGGATGTCATTTTGTGGGATGGAGTTCCATGCCTGTTGCAATTGATCTGTTGATACAGGGATGGTTACGCTGTTTGTGGATGATGCTGGATTGTCGCCCGATGATGTCCCACATGTAGCACACGTGCATGCAAGCATGCAAACGTGCATTCATTGCGTTGTACAGGTATCGGATGTCATTTTGTGGGATGGAGTTCCATGCCTGTTGCAATTGATCCGTTGATACAGGGATGGTTATGCTGTTAGTGGATGATGCTGGAGTTGTCGCCCGATGATATCCCACACGTGCATGCAAGAATGCAAACGTGCATTCATTGCATTGTACAGGTATCAGATGTCATTTTGTGGGATGGAGTTCCATGCCTGTTGCAGTTGATCTGTTGATACAGGGATGGTTATGCTGTTTGTGGATGATGCTGGAGTTGTCACCCGATGATGTCCCACATGTTCCACACGTGCATGCAAGCATGCAAACGTGCATTCATTGCGTTGTACAGGTATCGGATGTCATTTTGTGGGATTGAGTTCCATGCCTGTTGCAATTGATCCGTTGATACAGGGATAGTTATGCTGTTTGTGGATGATGCTGGAGTTGTCGCCCAATGATGTCCAACATGTGCTTAATTGGAAGCAAATCTGGTGACTGAGCATGCTGGGATACAGAAGCGGTATATAGATAATATTATCCTGTTGGAAAACATCCCCTGGAATGCTGTTCCTGAATGGTAGCACAACAGGTCGAATACCAGACTGAAGTAGAAATTTGCAGTCAGAGTACGTGGGATTAGCACACGAGTACTCCTCCTATCACACCATATCGCACCCCAGACCATTACTCAAGGTGTAGATATAGTGTATCTAGTATGCAGAGAGGTTTTTTGGGTGCCCTCAATTGGCCTCCTTCTAACCAACACACGGCCATCATTGGTGCCAAGACAGAACCAGTTTTCATCAGAAAACGCAACAGACCTTCACCCTGCGCTCCAGAGAGCTCTCCCTTGGCACGGCGGTGGTTTGGGTCAATGGAATACACGTTACAGGGCGTCTGGCTCAGAGCTGTCCTTGAAGTAACCGAGTTTTAACAGTTTTTGTCACTGTGATGCCAACTGCTGCTCAAATTCCTGCTGCGGATGCAGTACTATGCGCCTGAGTCATATATCGAACACGGTGGTCTTCCCTCTCGGTAGTGCCACATGGTCGTCTAAAGCCCGGTCTTCTTGAGACCATACATTCTCGTGACCACCGCTGCCACCAGTCATGTATAGTGGTTACATTCCTGCCAAGTCTCTCTGCAGTACTGCAGAAGGAACATCCAGCTTCTCGTAGCCAGTTACACGACCTCGTTCAAATTCAGTGATGTAGTGATAATGGCGTCTTTGTCACTTTGAAGGCATTCCTGATTAACACCAACTCACCAAGTCCAGTATCAGAGGTAATTACCGCTTCTGACTGTTACAGCGTGTATTTAAAGCAAACTTGATCTACATCCTCTTGTGATGCTAGTAGCGGCACACTTGTGCGACTGGCGCTAAACTGGAATTGACACCATGTTTCAGATGTAAAAACAAACACACCAACTTTCTTTTTATGTCGCACAACTCCTTCTCGGTGTTGCGATTTCTTCCCGTGATTGCATATACGTAGTCTTTAAGGTAGCCAGGTAAGAGGAGGCTACTGATGCTGTCACGTAGTGACACACGCGTTTTTTACAATTTTGGTAAACATTTTTGGAAAGCAGTGATCAATGAATTGTTTGATTAAAGTTCAGTCTTGATCACGTCATGTATGTTTTAATGATACAGGTAACCGGTTTCGGTTCTTTTTACAAAACCATCATCAGACCTGGCAACCGGCCTGTATTTTTAATTAAAATTCCATGATCGCTGTGATGGCGAATACTGTAAGTTGAACGTTCTCGGCAATATATGTCTGGTACGACCACACATTTTTGCTGTTGGCACAGTAAGACTTCAACAGCTTAATATTTTAATTTATAACTTCTTTACTAGTATCTTTCCTCGCAAGACATTTTGCAGGCAGTGTTCACATATACCACTCAATGCATAGAAATGTTTGTTGCAACAGTGCTTGCAGTATATCTTCGAGTTTTATTCCCTCCTAATTGTTTAGCAAGAATGGACACATTGGTAGATGCACCACCATGAAGGTGGAGACCTGAGGCAGTTGTTGATCTTTGCCAGTTCAGTAGACTATGGAGCTTAGCCCCCACCCGGGATCAAGAAGCACACATATCGAAGAGGTAGACGTAGTGCTCCCAGGACTCCTTACCACGTTCAGTTAAAAGTGAGCCTTAGCTCGGATCGCTTAAAAATGATGAGTGTGGTCTCTAAAAGGTATCGCTTGAGACTTTTCAGGGCACTTCGTCGATCCTAAATAACTGTTACAATGTCTTTGGTCCACCATGGCACTGGCCAGAAACAGAGTGGTCCCATAGAAAGAGGGATAGCAGTTCCAACAGCGTGGATGATTGCGTTGGAAACGTCTCCCATTACGTTGTCGATGCCGTCTGACAGACAGGGGATGGCGGTGATGGCAGAGGTATACAACTGCATGTCAGCTCTTCGAAGAGCCCATCGTAGTAAATGGTCTGCTGGATGGTGACAAGGAAATGGTAGGGTCACCAGAAAGAGGACACTGTCACAAATATTGTCGTGCAGTGGCCATTGTAATAAAGCCACGAGACTGGGGGAAAAGATCACATGGCTGATAACCGAAAAGGTGCCAGGGCGGCACAAAAGTCTGTAGCAGCGATGTAAGTGAGGAGACACAGATCAAGATCAGAAACAAGCTGGGCAGTCAGAAGACCCATACCACATGAAATGGTACATACCCACAGGGCTTAGCGCACAATGAAATTCCCAAGTAAGGAAGATGGGGGTGGAGAAGGCGTTTGGATTAAAGTGGCTACCTCAAGATAAGTAAATGCACTGCCTGGAAGTAAATAAATATTAGAAATGGTTATTGGCGGGGTCGTTTGCACTCGCACTGCTATTGCTTCCAAGTATGTCCGCTCAGTGACGACAACTGTGCTAAAATGCACACATCCCTCCAGACACTCCCTTGGAGTCAGCATGATTCTGAAGGAATGCACGGTAACCTCAAAGAGTTGGAAAATGGTTATCAGTGACGTGAGTTTCTTGGAGAGCAACACAGATCCCAGAACAATAGGCAAAGTAGTAGTTGCAGCTCGTAGTGATAAACTATGCTCTAGAAGCGAATGCCCCTCAAAAGCAAGGATGAATGCGCCAGCGTCAACCTTGTTGTCTGGTTGGTCGCGATGTACACAATGTGTGAAGAGGACCCGTCCTCTCTGTGTGTTCGCGTGGTTCTTCATCCATCTGCAACCTTAGGTCTCGGTCAAAAATTTATTGCTGAACCATGTAGAAGATCTTATGGGGTGTTACAGTTACAGGTACATCACCAAGTTGTATATGAGAGAGTAGCACCTGGACTGGGTAGGATTTGCTGTCTTAATTAAGATGGAACCAATTCTTCATTTACTAAGGGAAGAGAGTTCGCCAAAGTTTCTTTGTAGAGACTACAAAGAACTTTGACTTAGAAGAGAGAAAGGATCCTCTATCTTTTCGGGCACAAATCAGAAATTGAGGGGAGTAAGTGTCTGGAAGTCTCATGGTTTTGTTTTCTTCCTATGGTGCGACCAATGGAGGGAAGTTCCTTGGGTCGTAACGATCTGCACTGAATTGTGATCCTTCTGAAGAGCTTGATGTCGTTTCATGGTACCAGATATCCGCCACGGTACCCCTGCTCCGAACGAGGCTTCTCCCGAGAGGGGACACGCAGCCAGAGTGAAGACCACCTGGCGTCTTGGCCAGTGCCCAGAGCTTCGGGTGCCCCCAAAGAGGCAGGTACCAACTCCCCGGCACACGTGGGGCGGTGACATCTCGGACAACAATAATGTGATCCCTGAGTGGTCAGAGGGCTACAAACGGACGGGTATCTGACGTCCACCTACATGGACTGGCTACCGTGCTAGTTATTGGGCGACATTCCCCGCATCGTACGCAAATTCTGTAAACAAATTTTGAAATGGTGGAAGTCAAACCCACACGTGGCACGGAACATAATTAACCGAAATATGGTTTCATAAAATAAAGGCAACGAAGTAGGAAAATCCATACTCGACGTCCTATCAACAGGGAATCTGTCCTCGAGAATAAATCTGAGAAAACATATAGTCAGAGAGTTAAATTGCAACAACGGAAAGGGGAGAAATTCTACAGTGGTCCCTTGCTCTCCAGGCACGTAACCACAAAACAACTTTGAGTCCCATGAAGAGGAGGGGTGGGGGTGTGGATGCTGCATATGTTTTGTGTTGAACCCTTGTTACAAAGTTTGATCCGCGCTGCGCTGACAGTTGGGCTGCACTATTTTCTTCCTGTATAACTCCCTGCCTGCCTCAATAAAGTTCATTTCTGTTGCCTATAATCTTCTCTATCTTACGTTAAAATCGATACACTTTTTTACAGTTATGTTGAGATAGCCATATATTATTGTAAAATTTCGTGGTCTCCCTCCATACTTCTTCTTTTTTATAATTTCTGCAAAGTGAAACATTAATGTAAGTAAATCTTTCTACATTACTTACAGAGTCATTTTCTTCTCGCAATCCTAAGGCGCATCCTAGGAAGGTGAACGAATTTACTCTATTTGCTTATGTCCAACCAATACTAGGGATGTGCCCTGGGGCCCATCAGCGGCTTTATGATTATTGCACATCAGTAATTATTACTTGGTCATGAGCTCATAAAGCAGCCATATATGCAGCGATACGTACATTGTGAATGTAGTTCTTATCCTTCTCTGCCAGATTCTGTGACACAAATAAAAACTAAAACGTAAAGGAAGTGTAGTGTCACCGCCATACACCACACTTGCTAGGTGGTAGCCTTTAAATCGGCCGCGGTCCATTAGTATACGCCGGACCCGCGTGTCGCCACTGTCAGTTATTGCAGACCGAGCGCCACCACACGGCAGGTCTAAAGAGACTTACTAGCACTCGCCCCAGTTGTACAGCCGACTTAGCCAGAGATGGATCACTGACAACTACGCTCTCATTTGCCGAGACGATAGTTAGCATAGCCTTCAGCTACGTCATTTGCTACGACCTATCAAGGCGCCATAGCATTTGATATTGAGATTATAACATGTACCGTCAAGAGCGATGTACACCAATTGTGGATTAAAGTTAAGTATTATATCAACTACGTACTTTATTTGCTACTATTAATTCCCTTAACTGTTCCAGACCTCGCGCCAGTCAGCGTGTAATTAAACGCGTGCATTTCGGCCTCCTCTAGCAACACAGTGTTGGCTCTTCTGCCAACACTTCAGGAAGCACTGCACTTTTCCGTAAATTTAACTCTGTTTTCTGTTAAAATCTCCATTTCCTGCATCGCCAGTTTTTAGTCTCTGTACATGATTTTCTTGTATTGTATTCCAGGTAAATTCCATTAATCCAGACATACTTGATTACTTATTATTAACTACATGCGATTGTATATTTCACAAATTGGAGCTGAGTTAATTCCTGACATTCTCGATATCTTCTTCATTAAATGGCTATGTGAAAATGCGCAATTGTACCTGCATGCCAGCGAATAAAATTTCATTCATGCAACATCACTGTTTCAAGCCGTTCATTTTCCATTTTTGTATAACGTGTCTTCACAATAAAGGAAAAGTATTTATTTAATGTTCGAAGCCGAATAACACTGGCATATATGAATGCCCACCCATTAGAATTATTCAAAAGATCGTTCATAAATTGAAGTAGTTAGTAATGAGGCAGACGAACAACAAATTTCGACTGAAAACTTAAATTGTAAGACGAAAAACTCCATCACTACTCCCTGTCAGAATTTCAGATCGATACTCGACTGTGTTTTCGTAAAGTTTATTCATTAATACAAAGTCCATGGCGCTGTTAACACGCAGTCTCGATTCGTTACACACGGTGCAAGTCGTAAAGAAATTAACTCACTGCCGTTGAAATACTATCATTGCTGTAGGAATACGCTTCTGAAATTTTATAATTTTATTATTAATAAAAACATTGTCTTTTGTGGACAATGTTCAGTCATTTATGCCGACTGTAGCCCTAAAGCAAAACTTCGACAGTTAAGACGAATTACGAAGACATTCACATCATACTGAATATTTAAATTTACAATGAATGTACCAATCGCCGTCCGTGTGGCCGAGCGGTTCCAGGCTCTTCAGTCTGGAATCGCGCGACCGCTACGGTCGCAGGTTCGAATCCTGCCTCGGGCATGGATGTGTGTGATATCCTTACGTTATTTAGGTTTACCTAGTTCTAAGTTCTAGGGGACTGATGACCTCAGATGTTAAATCCCATAGTGCTGAGCCATTTGAACCATTTTGTACCAATCAATTAGCAACGTGAATGGGGCATCATTACGTACACTAGCAAAGTGCGATCAGACATCGAGATCCGCACATTAGTTTCACTTAGCCGGCCGGAGTGGCCGAGCGGTTCTAGGCGCTGCAGTCTGGAGCCGAGCGACCGCTGCGGTCGCAGGTTCGAATCCTGCCTCGGGCATGTGTGTGTGTGATGTCCTTAGGTTAGTTAGGTTTAATTAGTTCTAAGTTCTAGGCGACTGATGACCTCAGAAGTTAAGTCGCATAGTGCTCAGAGCCAATTGAACCATTTGAAGCTTCACTTATTTACAATTTTGCCTGCTGTGGACGATACGTGGTAGTCTTGCTTCTTGAGGCTAAACGCCTCCGGCACTGCATTGATATTTATTTCCTCTCTCCTATTATTCCGAGCTTTGGACTGACATTGCACGAGCTATCAGTATTTGTTTACATTCATGAGTGACATGTAATTAGATAGACTCATAAACACACATACAGCTGTGATATATTATCGCTTGTCCTCGTGCTAATTCATTTTACGTTTCGAATCGCGGAAAAGCAAAGAGTTTCGTTCATTATCCACAAAAATAGAGATTTGTGAGTGCGCAATGAATGGAAGCTTGAGCATACTGTTGTACGTTTGAGAACAGTATCGTTGTAAAAAGACAAAGTGCGGACACAACACATTGGAAATAAGCGGAAATTTATTATTCAGAGATTTTATTTCATTTTGACATGTATTGTCTTCTGTAGGAATAGGGAACATTTTCTTAAACAATCTCTGTCAACACTTCAACGCTGAAAACTAAACTGGGCGAGTATTGCTCAAATTGTTAGCTATTCATTTAAAATTTATTGGCAGTGATGTAGACGGTAACATTCACAACTGGCAAGTTTTCAGCCAATCCGAAGTGTTAGGAACTGTGCACAGAAATAGGTTTGCCCGTCTCTTGTGCAGTTTCTCTCATTTATAGTCGATTTTTATCCATGGGCCGTACATCATATGAATGCCGACTACACGACGAAGAACGACCATCGCAGTTGTTTTCATTCTCAGAACAACCGGCAGTTCTCAGGAGCAACTAGTAACAATCGGTTTCTGAGCTGTGCAGTAAAGGTTTTCTTCTGAAAGAATTCTAAAATGTTAACTGTTCCTTGAACCAAATTCCACCACAGTAAATCAAGTGAATTTTTATATTACTCCCTCAGAACTCCGTATTACTGGTTGTATAATGGAGAATGAGATTTTCACTCTGGTAGAGCACTTGCCCGCGAAAGGCAAAGGTCCCGAGTTCGAGTCTCGGTCCGTCACACAGTTTTATCTGCCAGGAAGTTTCATGTATGCATAATGTTTGACGCATTGGATCTCAGCTACCACATTTCACAGACCTACAGGGCGACAATTATTGAACTATATGAAATAAAACCATCGTAACAACTGAACGTTCAAACTGAACTGTTGGTGGAGGGGCGTGATGGGAATTAGTATACGCATACATGGTCTGGTTTAGCGACGAAGCCTACTTTCATTTGGATGGGTTCGTCAATAAGCAAAACTGGCGAATTTGGGGGACTGAGAATCCGCATTTCGCGATCAAGAAATCTCTTCACCCTCTACGGGTGACTGTGTGGTGTGCAGTGTACAGCCACCGAATAAAATGTAAATGTCGTGTGACTAGGGCCTCCCGTCGGGTAGACCGTTCGCTGGGTGCAAGTCTTTCGATTTGACGCCACGTTGGCGACTTGCGCGTCAATGGGGATGAAATGATGATGATTAGGACAACACAACACCCAGTCCCTGAGCGGAGAATACCTCCGACCCAGCCGGAAATCGAACCCGAGTCCTTAGGATTGGCATTTTGTCGCGCTGACCACTCAGCTACCGGGGGCGGACAGTCACGGAATAATCGATGCGATTTTCCTTGATGGCACGGTGACTACCGAACGGTACGTGAAGGTTTTGGAAGATAACTTCATCTCCATTATCCAAAGTGACCCTCATTTCGACAAGATGTGGCTCATGCAAGACGGAGCTCGACCCCTTCGAAGCAGGAAAGTGTTAGATGCCCTGGAGGAGAACTTTGGGGACCGCATTCAGACTCTTGGGTACCCAGAGGCCACTGGCATAGGCCTGGATTGGCCGCCGTATTCTCCGGCTCTGAACACGTGCGACCCCTTTTTTGTGGGGCTATACTAAAGACAACGTGTACAACAGTAAACTCAAAACCATTGCTGAGCTGAAAACAGCCATTCAGAAGGTCATCGACAACATCGATATCCCGACACTTCGGTGAGTCATGCAGAATTTCGCTATTCGTCTGCGCGCCACATCGTCGCCAATGATAGCAGGCATATCGAACATGTCATAACCTAAATCCGAATATCTGAAGTAACATTTACATGTTGAATGCACGCCGTAGTTTGTAACTAATTTACGTTTTTTTTCATATAGTTCAACAATTGTAACCGTGTATAAACAACTGACAGCCAGTTTAGGCCAAACCTATATTTCCAATAATATTTTGTTTCATTCTGGAAAAAGAATCACCGTCACAGTAAATTCGGAAAGTGAAGTAGAGGAATAGGATGAAAGAAAAGAACAACAGAAAAGCAAAACTAAATCAACTAAAACCCCACTGGTCAAAATATATAACTGAGTTTTGTAGCCTTAGACTGTTTAAATTCTGAACTCACAGACAGCATCCTAACACTCGAAAGGCGACAATAATGATTCCTCTATCGAAACTTGGCAAGAATCATACAAGTCAAAATAGTTGCTGAGTGTCGTCTATGTCAACCGCAAGGGAAAATCTAGCGGAATATAAACTGCCGCCTCGTGTACACGCTTCCCAAGTGCCAGAAACGGCTTGTGCTAAAATAAGATCAGGTCGAGGTGCAGAGGACTGGCTTGCTGGAGCCTTACATTTGCGTTCCCAACGTAAGGCGTGTTCTGTTTGCGTTACTTCGGATAAACATTCTTTCAAGAAGTTTCGCACTGAATCAAATATTACTGTTTCCTACTTTTTTAATTCGGTAACCGGTAATGTGCTTTTCTGTAATTTACTATATTGTTGACAGGTTGCAGTCAACATTCTTGGGCACTTCACTATATGAAACGAAGTTTGTATTACATTAGTAAACTAAAATAAAGTAACATTTATTTTTACTCGCGTGTCACGTTGTCTCTTTAGCAACCTTACGTGGCAAACAACGAGACAATTAGCTAACAGAAGATGCCACGAGCTTGTGAATTCGATCCTTCCATCGGGGCACATGCGAGTGGAATGCAAGGAAAGCAAATAACGCTGTAGCAGTCATCCTCCGACAACAGCTTGTAGCGTATTAGTATACATTTAGTCGTCTAAATACCATAAATGTTCACTATTTTGATACTGAATAGTGCAGTGAATGACACGCGTACACAGTCATTTCTCACCAGGATAAGGATAATTACATGTGTCCTGCAATACGGTCTTTCAATACTGACGTCGACGTATACGTATCGAAGTTGATACACAGCTGAAGGCGGGGGAAGTGAGTTCAAATCCGAGACCAGCCCTCAACGTGTTCTGTTATTTGTCCCCACCTCTGTGACTGAATGGTACGGTAATTCCCTTTGTAAGGCAATGGCGAAATTTTTTGTCTAGAACACGAGTTAATAAAACAGAATATCAGAAGCCAACTGCGCTCCAGTTATGTATGGCGTGAAACACGGGCATCAGCATACCTTACCAATAATACATTCACAGCATTGACAACGCACAGCACTTTTTCAGCTCTTGACTATCACTTTTTCAGCTCCGACTATGTCTGAGCTCGGTGTTTACTGCGAATTTTGTGAAGCACCACCCAAACATTAATCTAAGTTTCTGTGCAAGTCTGCATTGCTCTAACAGCAACATTGCCGCACGCAGTTAACTACAGAAACAGGCTCCTTCCCGCAGCTACGTTACTTACCTCAGGACAGACAACTGCAAGGAGCCAATAAAAAATTGGAGCTTTCAGAGCCCAGTGTTTGTTTGTTCCTAATCACATATAGCAGACGTCGGTCGGTAAATGAAACTTCACGACACTACTTTTGTATGTTAAAAACAGCTCCTCATATCTCTGCCCACCTCGTACGATCGAATACTTCAAAAGACCGTTACCTTCGTCACGACAGACGCGCTAGCGCCCTACTCACGTGTATTACGGAATCAAGCGTTATTTCGATCAGGTTGTCAGTCGTGTGTTTACCGCCGCCTCCCCGCGGACGCTGAAAACCGGAGACTGCGGCTCGCCTGCTTTTGTCGGCCGTCACATGGCCAGCTGCGGGCTGTATCGATCACCGCAGACGAAGCAGTGACTGCCGCATCTCTATGACCGTAGTTCGCTGAATGCCCAGCAGGCGGCAGCGCCAGTGAGCCCTCTGCGATTCACCGCCGCCTCTACAGCGAGACTTATTTTCAGACAAAAGATAAGCGCCCACTATTAGCAATCAAAAGCTTTTTAGCATCCATAGACCACAGCGACGTTTGTTCTGATTCTTTTTATTGGTGTCCAGTGTCGCACTATATAGCCAGTATTTTGTTGTGCAACTGTTTTGTAAGGTACAAATAGCGATACTGGCTATCGGCTTTGACCAGTGACAGAAATGTATCAGAGGACGTAAACTACATAGCGACTATATAGGCCGTTGTACACGAACAAGCAATTTGGCAAACTTTACAATGTTTGTCAAATCTTAAACCACGTATGGCGCTGTTTGACTCATTGTTAAATCAAATTTAGAGCATTTTTGAGAGAAATTTGGCAAACTGATGCACATTGTTTGCGTTTGTTTTTCTCTGCACATTATTTAGCAAAAAAAAAGAGTTTCATTACAATTTATCTCATTGTACCGTGAGTTTGCACAACTACGCAACTACGATCAAGGATTAAAACAAAATAGCACTGAAAACGGTAGAGGTATGCCACAATTCCCAGCTGTATATTACCAATAGGAAGGAAGAGGTCAAGAAGAAAATCGGTGTTCTGCGCACAATGTACAAGCAGGAGTGCAATAAAATTAAAAAACACGAAGCTCTCCGGCTCTTCCTTAGACCACGAATGTATTCCCACGTTCTGAAATTTTATTTAACTGCTATTATGGGACCAAGCAGAAGAGAATAAATTTTCCTGTACTAATATCTTCTTTTTCAATGTGAGTGCGAAGAACTGCTATTAAAAGTCTGACTGTGCATTCTGAGAAAGTTGATATAATCATCAGGTTCTGGGTTTTATATTTCCTTTAGCAGATTTTCTTGGCTAAGGGCGTGCTGAAAAGTATTTTTTTTCTGAAAATTCTTAAAACTTTTTAAGTGGGGTAGGACGTCAAACGAGCTGACTTGGAGCACGAGAGGCACCACAGGACATTTTAGTTACAACTGTCTATACCTTAACAAATAAATTCATAAAACTTTCTCAGCATGACCAGGAAGGCCTCAGGATTCACACTCATTGCAGTGGAAGTTCGAAAACATAACAAAATTAATTTTTTTTACACGTGAAATTTCATCATTTTTTCACTTACTATTGGCTGCATTTGTTAGCTGTAGGTACACTTTTCTTCATAAGTAAGAGAGATTCTTCGATGAATTTTGCACATCACACAAACCACACTTATGGGTGTATGAAACTGTAGAATTTATTTAATTTATGAAACAATGGATGAGCTGTTACATTTTAAACTTCATGTTTAGAAAAAACTCAAATTTTATAGTTAATTATCTCAATTATTACCACAGTTTTTAATAGATACGGAAAATACTAAAGTTCATACACCTGTAAGTACGGTTCGCATGCTGTGCAAAATTCATCAAAGAATCTCTCTTACTTATGAAGAAAAGTGTATCTATAGCAACAAATGCAGACAATAGTACGCGTAAAAATGATGAAATTACAAATGCAAAAAAATTATTTTGTTATGTTTTTGAACTTCCACTGTTGTGAGTGTGAATCCTGAATCCTTCCTGGCCATGCTGACGACGTTTATGAATTTATTTGTAAAAGTATAGACAGTGAAACTTAAATGGCCTGTGGTGGCTCTCCTGCTCCAAGTCGGCCCGGTTGCCGTCCTAACCCCCTTCAGTAAAACAATCCTCGTTAAGATTCAACAACTTTATTCTTCGTGTCTAACTTTTATTACTGAACACAGTCACCTTGGAGATGAACACATTGCTCCCAATTAGAGGACAGATTCTTGATACCATCACTGTAGAATGTTTGACGTCTTGACGGAGCCACAACCTCACATTTGCTTGCACCGTGTCATCTCTATCAAAGTTAAGTGCTCGAAAGTGTTCTTTAAGTTTTGGGAACAGATGAAAATCGAATGGGGTCAAGTCGGGACTGTATGGAGGATTATTGATGACAGCGAACCAAAGACGTTGGATTGTCGCACATATCGCTGGGCTCGTGAGCGTGCTCTGGCATTGACAAGTTGAAGAAGAGATTCCACATTGCGTGGCCGAACTTTTCGAAATCAGAATTCGACTACAGCACTGTTTCTCACGCGCCGACATAGTTACGTTACACACTGCCATGTTACACGCTTCGGAGCTCTTTAGCGGCAGAAGGCTGTAAACTGGCCATTAAAATTGCTACACCACGAAGACAACGCGCTACAGACGCGAAATTGAACCGACAGGAAGAAGATGTTGTCATATGCAAACGATTAGCTTTTCAGATCATTCACACAAGGTTGGCGCCGGTGGCGACACTTACAACGTACTGACGTGACGAAAGTCTCCAACCGAATTCTCATACACAAACAGCAGTTGACCGGCGTTGCCTGGTGAAACGTTGTTGTGATGCCTCGTGTTAGGAGGAGAAATGCGTACCATCACGTTTCCGACTTTGATATAGGTCAGATTGCAGCCTATCGCGATTGCGGTGTATCGTATCGCGACATTGCTGCTCGCGTTCTTCGAGATCCAATGACTGTTAGCAGAATATGGAATCGGTGGGTTCAGGAGGGTAATGCGGAACGCCGTGCTGGATCCCAACGGCCTGGTATCACTAGCAGTCCAGATGACAGGCATCTTATCTTCATGGCTGTAACGGATCGTGCAGCCACGTCTCGATCCCTGAGTCAACAGATGGGGACGTTTGCAAGACAACAACCATCTGCACGAACAGTTCGACGACGTTTGCAGCAGCATGGACTATCAGCTCGGAGACCATGGCTACGGTTACCCTTAACGCTGCATCACAGACAGGAGCGCCTGCGATGGTGTACTCGACGACGAACCTGGCGCACGAATGGCAAAACGTCATTTTTTCGGATGAATCCAGGTTCTGTTTACAGCATCATGATGGTCGCATCCGTGTTTGGCGACATCGCGGTGAACGCACATTGGAAGCGTGTATTCGTCATCGCCATACTGGCGTATCATCTGGCGTGATGGTATGGGGTGACACTGGTTACACGTCTCGGCCACCTCTTGTTCGCATTGACGTTACGTTTCAGATGTGTTACGACCCGTGAAACCCTACATTTCAGCAGGATAATGCACGAATGCATGTTGCAGGTCCTGTACGTGCCTTTCTGGATACAGAAAATGTTCGACTGCTTCCCTGGCCAGCACATTCTCCAGATCTCTCCCCAATTGAAAACGTCTGGTCAATGGTGGCCGAGCAACTGGCTCGTCACAATACGCCAGTCACTACTCTTGATGAATTGTGGTATCGTGTTGAAGCTGCATGGGCAGCTGTACCTGTACACGCCGTCCAAGCTCTCTTTGACTCAATGCCCAGGCGTATCCAGGCCGTTATTACGGCCAGAGGTGGTTGTTCTGGATACTGATTTCTCAGGATCTATGCACCCAAATTGCGTGAAAATGTAATCACATGTGAGTTCTAGTATAATATATTTATCCAATGAATACCCGTTTATCATCTGCATTTCTTCTTAGTGTAGCAATTTTAATGGCCAGTAGTGTATATTGACATGAAGAATAAAATGTAGAATGCTAATAAGGTTTGTTTTATTTAAAAATCATGAAGAGTTTACACATAAACAATTCGGAAGAGTTACTTTTCAGAATTCCCTCGTATTTCTTTCTCGATTACAACCATTCCCTGGACCAGTGTCCTGTTTTCCATATTTCTTCATACACAGTCCTGAATGCATGAATGCATGAAATGCTTTGTCTGCATTGGTAGACATTCCCAATTGTGTCAGAATACCTCTTGATGCAGTGTCTTCTACAAAATTTGTGGTTAAATTGACAAACATTTCTCGTACGCGTAAGGGTTTTTTTGCGAAACCCGCGCACAGGAAAGAGCGAATATGACAAACAAGTTTGTTCGTATTCGGTGGCCTCAGTGCCATATCTTTGGACATTTTTCGAACGTAAATAAAAACCAGTTTGGTCAGAAGTATTTGCTGCAGCGAGGAATGAAATATTTCGAGTGACAACTAAAATGTTCAGCCATAGATTAATAAAGAAAGCTTTTATTGAAAAAAAAAAAACAAATCGACAATCATTAAAGCCAGGCAGTTGTAATAGATATCACGACACACCGTAGAAAAATAAAAAACACATTTATTGTCATGAATTCGAAGCTAGTATCGCAAAAAAGTTAAAGCTCAACTGGAAACAGGAATACGCAGTTATGAATTATGTATGTATAAGGAGTACATCGATTTGGTTATCAGAAGAGGTGTACGTTGGGTACTTATTTATCTAAAATAAAAGGGATCAAGTATCATTAACAAAAGCTCTCCAGCTGTAGACCAAATATACAGCACGAATGAAAGAATATAATTATCGTAAAGAAAAAAAGACTGATTAGTTGATGAATATTGAAATTCGTGACCATTTTTTTTTTCTTTCTTACACTGTAGAGAGTACAAAATAACTTTCCTTGAAACCAAAGAAGAATTAACATTTTCTCTCATACACAGTCGAGAGTAAAAAAAAAATTCCCAATAAATGGCGACTGATAACGCTGTACATAAAATAAACTCAAAATATGCACCAAGAAGTTACATCATAACAACCATCATCATTACATCACTGCCCTAAGCTGAGAGCTAGTATCGAAAATTCTTCTTGACCAAAAATAATTGTATAACGACTGACAGATGACATTTATTCTAGTTGATAACAATCATATCAGATCGTGATAACTGGCAAGAAATATCTACAATTCTTTTAGATTACATGGTGGGAAAAAGGTAGAGAACAAAACAAAAGCACTAATTTGTTCCAAAGTAATACCACACCCTAACACATGTATCACCGTATCACCTCTCTCTCTCTCTCTCTCTCTCTCTCTCTCTCTCTCTCTCTCTCTCTCTCTCTCTTTTTCCTCATGTAAGTCATACACTGAGACAGCAACGCTGTGAGCGGACAGAAAGGTACACTTGTGAATACAAAACCGGATAACTGCGATTAGAATCGTTTACGTTGGTTTGTAACACAGTTTTTACAATAGGGACCGTACGTATCGCCACAAACATTTTCACTAACCAAAAAATGACACCATGTTTGTCTGTCGTTAATTTCCGAAGGATGCTGGGGGGGATATTGTGGAGAGATGGCTTGGCCACAGCCTGGGGGATGTTTCCAGAACGAGATTTGCACTCTGCAGTGGAGTGAGCGCTGATATGAAACTTTCTGACAGATTAAAACTGTGTGCTGGACCGAGACTCGAACTCGGGACCTTTGCCTTTCGCGGGCAAGTTCAGAACTCAGCTCCATTGTATAACGCTAAACTTGGTTCCTCCGAAGCAGGTTCATGCTTGTCATCAAGGCTAAAAACGGCTATCGACACGATTATTGCGCTTTCCACCACAGATATTTATCGTAGATCTTAGATACGCGGTATTTACTATCGAACCATGGGAGCAAGTAAGCAGGAAAAGGAAGGATCGCCAAACTTTTTTCAATACGAGAAAGGTTTGGTGGTTGAAACTGTGTAGGACTAATATAAATATATAATTGGGTGAAAAAAAAGCCGGCCGTTGTGACCGAGCGGTTCTAGGCGCTTCAGTCTGGAACCGCGCAACCGCTATGGTCCTAGGTTCGAATCATGCCTCGGGCATGGATGTGTGTGGTGTCCTTAGAGAGGCATGAAACCGTGCATTATAGGACGGCTTATCTACGGTTTTCTTGTAATTTATCGTTATTTACTGAAGAAAGTTGTTTTCTGTTCAGACAAAAATTTGTAGTAAACAGCAGAAGACCTGACCTTTTGCAGAAAGGTGTAGTCTACCTACTCAACAAAGTGAAGTTTCCTTCAGCACACTTCCAGTCAAATCTGTAAATCTGAAACCTAGAAAACTTGTGTGGAATGCAATATCTACATTATGTAATGTATCAAACAATCCACCACAACTATAGCCGAAAGGAAAACCACACAGACGTAACAATAAAACGTTAAAAGGAAAATGCTACATCAGGCCCACCAACTGCAAGAATCTTCCAGTACATTCGCTTCTGATGCAAATGTAAGTACATTATAAAGTTGAGTGAAGTGTTAGTGTGTGCAAATCATTAGACTTCACAGAAAATTGTTACTTATCAAGGGAAGTGGTTATCATAATAAGAACAGACAATAGTAGTATATGATACCTTGATAAAATTTGTGTTTATATACTCTTGCTTTCAGCGGGTTAAATTGCAGTTATTCACATATTCTGATGTATTACTTCATGAGTATGTCATAATTTACGTCACTGAATCACTGAGGTACAGCTTGTTTTTTTTCATTTATTTCACGATCATTCACGTCTCATGATAATTTACTAATGCTTGGAACCAAAAATGTAATAACTATTTCATTGATTAACAAGAAAAGTAATTGAAAACCAACATTAATCTTGTAGCCGGCTTTCTCGTCACTAGGGGCGCTAGCATCGTTCCCACTGTCAGAAGGTAGCAATTTTCACAGCAGCTAGTGTGTATGTTGTAATACTGAAATCCAGGTAATATGATGACTTCCGTAAGGTAAAGATCATGCAGTACGTAGACACAGCAATACCGCCTGGCAGTACTAGGACTGATACAGATGCTATCCGAAGAAATACACTCAGTTACTTGAGCAATTTTAAATCTTAGGGGCGATTGTATAAACATCGCTGACTGGAGTTCAAATTTGACATTAGATCAGAAACGTGAACTATGAAACTTCCTGACATTAAAACTGTGTGACGGACCGAGACTCGAACTCGGGACCTTTGCCTTTCGCGAGCAAGTGCTCACCCAACTGAGCTACCCAAGCACGACTCACGACCCGTCCCCACAGTTTCAATTCTGACAGTATCTCGTCTCCTACCTTTCAAACGTCAAAGAAGTCTTCTGCGAAACTTGCAGAACTAACTGAGCACTATGGGACTCAACTTCTGAGGTCATTAGTCGCAGAACTAACTCTCCTGGAAGAAAGGATATTATGGAGACATGGCTTAGCCACAGCCTGGGGTATGTTTCCAGAATGAGGTTTTCACTCTGCAGCGGAGTGTGCGCTGATATGAAACTTCCTGACACATTAAAACTGTGTGCCGGACCGACACTCGAACTCGGGACCTTTTCCTTTTGCGGGCAAGTGCTCTACCAACTGATCTACCCACGCACGACTCACGACCCGTCCCCACAGCTTCAATTCTGCCAGTACCTCGTCTCCTACCTCCCAAACTTCACAGAAGCTCTTCTGTGAAACTTACAGAACTAGCTCTCCTGGAAGAAAGGATATTGTGGAGAGATGGCTTGGCCACAGCCTGGGGGATGTTTCCAGAACGAGATCTGCACTCTGCAGTGGAGTGAGCGCTGATATGAAACTTTCTGACAGATTAAAACTGTGTGCTGGACCGAGACTCGAACTCGGGACCTTTGCCTTTCGCGGGCAAGTTCAGAACTCAGCTCCATTGTATAACTAAACTTGGATCCTCCGAAGCAGGTTCATGCTTGTCATCAAGGCTAAAAACGGCTATCGACACGATTATTGCGCTTTCCACCACAGATATTTATCGTACATAGTAGATACGCGGTATTTACTATCGAACCATGGGAGCAAGTAAGCAGGAAAAGGAAGTATCGCCAAACTTTTTTCAATACGAGAAAGGTTTGGTACTTTAAACTGTGTAGGACTAATATAAAGATATAATTGGGTGAAAAAAAAGCCGGCCGTTGTGACCGAGCGGTTCTAGGCGCTTCAGTCTGGAATCGTGCAACCGCTACGTCGCAGGTTCGAATCGTGCCTCGGGCATGGATGTGTGTGGTGTCCTTAGGTTAGTTAGGTTTAGGTAGTTCTAAGTTCTAGGGGACTGATGTTAAGTCCCATAGTGCTCAGAGCCATTTTGAAAAAAAAAAAGGAAACAGATAAAGTAACTGTGACCAACACGGTAAAGGCATGGAGAGAAGTTGCTGTTGACTTTAATTCTCTCGGAAGGCCAATACCTTATGGGCAGCTCTGCAAACTTGAGGAGGGGCAGGTTAAAAAAAATATCGTTCGTCGTACTGTTCAAAATAAACGTCCACCTACCTCAGTAGGGTTTTCTGCTCGACGTCCCTTCACTCTGCAAGCCTGGCTACTTACCAGGCTGCGAAAAACGCAGTGTTGAAGAACATGCCGCCCAATATCTGACCTGCAAAGTCCGCCTAAACTCTAGTAGTATTTCGCTTCCTGCAATCCGACATATCTCAAGATTTAGGGGAGTGATACGGTGCATTTTTTTCTCACAGTAAATGTTCAAAAAATTTGTAGATAAGACTTTTTATTGCTTCTAGCTCACATGAAAATGGGCTATCATGTCCGCATTTACCTAACTAATGTATCTGTAGTTCTCTGTTCACAGTTCATACAACCAATTTCAGCCAAGTCCGATCCGATTGATGACGCGATCTCACAGTCACAGATCCGCTACTATAAATGAGTTTCACATTCGGTCCTTTTCAGTGGGTTTCTTTAAAAGAAACTGCCCGCCAAATATTCCATAACTGAATACAGAATAAGCCACGTGGAATTTTCATAAAGGCCGAAAGTTCACAGGCGATCAACTTTCCAACAAAATCCTCCCTAAACTTCAAACTTTCATCAAACTGTTCGTAACTACATCAGAGTTAGTCACGACACGTATTAAACGCGAAGAACTCAATATTCCTTCATTTTAAACATAATGAGAATCATCACATTTAACATGTCCATACGCGTCCGAAGCTGGGGAGCGACTCTCCCGATACTGCCTCACTCACAGCATGTCTAACTAGCAGTGCAGGAACTACTTAATTCTTATTGACTGATCAGTCTGACGGACCAATCGCAATAATCCTTCGAGATCATTCTCGCGGCAAAATTCGCCTAAGCCAATCACTGTTCAGAAAGTAATTTACATCATCCCAAAATGCAAATTGCATTTTAAACTATTATTCTGGGTGCCTTTTTACAAGAGTAATCACCCCTAGACATACGTTATCAGCAATGTAGGTAAATTACATCTTTCCCACATTTCAATTACGTAATGTTGTACATAATACAATATTGAACTTTTTCGTGTGTCCCACACACACACACACACTCACTCATTCTCGTTTATTCACACAACAACATAATAAACAGATACTATTTTTTTCTGAATTTTTGTACTACAAAATGAAGAATAATTAAAGTTTTGAAAATAAAAATCCAAACTAATTGATTTGATATACTGAGACCTCTGTGAATGATTTCAAATGGTAACAAAAGACAAACTGTAATCGCTCCTAACTGAATTTTTCACCCGAGGTTGGTTTGGTGGGTTTTAGGTAATTTTCTGAATATGTACAGCTTTAAAATTTGGAGGAGATCTTCTTCTGAATAACAAAAAAAATAGTATACCAAGTTGGAAAATAATCGGTTAATATTTATTTTTTTATTTAGATTCATATGGGGTATGAATATATGGTCATTCTAACAGGGGAACCTCCCCATCGCACCCCCCTCAGATTTAGTTATAAGTTGGCACAGTGGATAGGCCTTGAAAAACTGAACACAGATCAATTGAGAAAACAGGAAGAAGTTGTGTAGGACTGTGAAAAAATAAACAAAATATACAAACTGAGTAGTTCAATGGAAGATAAGCAACAATAAAGACAATAGCAACGCATGAGCGCCGTGGGCTCGTCGTAACGTGAGCAGCTGCGGAACGAAAGGTCCTAGGTTCAAATTTTCCAACAAGTGTAAATTTTAATTTTTTATTTTCAGTTTATGTGACAAACTCTTATGTTTTCATCACTTTTTTGGGAGTGATTATCACATCCACAAGAAAACCTAAATCGGGCAAGGTAGAAGAATCTTTTTACCCATTCGCCAAGTGTACAGGTTAGGTGGGTCGACAACATATTCCTGTCATGTGACGCACATACCGTCACCAGTGTCGTATAGAATATATCAGATGTGTTTTCCTGTGGAGGAATCGGTTGACCTATGACCTTACGATCAAATGTTTTCTGTTCCCATTGGAGAGGCACGTCCTTTCGCCTACTAATCGTACGGTTTTGCAGTGCGGTCGCAAAACACAGACACTAAACTTATTACAGTGAACAGAGATGCCAATGAACGAACGGACAGATAATAACTATGCAAAAATAAAGAAAGTAAAATTTTCAGTCGAGAGAAGACTTGAACCAAGGATCTTTCGTTCAGCAGCTGCTCACGCTACCACGGGACCACGGGGCTTCTAAGCACACTTCGTCCATGATGTTGCCTATGTGGCCCATGGACTACTCAGTTTGTATATTTTGATTATTTTTTCACAGTTCCACACAACTTCTTCCTGTTTTCTCAATTGATCTGTGTTCAGTTTATCAAGGCCTATCTACTGTGCCAAGTTGTAATTAAATCTGAGGGGGGTGCGATGGGGAGGTTCCCTTGTAAGTGACACAGAAGCCCGTTCTCACGCTGGCTAGTAGCCACAGATATTCTATGAGTCATGGCTAAAACACAAGTTTGCAACCTCTTGTACGTTCACTGAGCTCCACGTATAGGTATCTTATTGCAATAAATGTTATCCCGTAATAACATGTGACGTCACAAGCTGTTGTTATGTCTGCTTTAAACAGATCACCAACCACTATTTGGAAGGTCCCTGTGGCCTAAAATCTTAAGGTTAATAGCAACATGCACATTGCAGATAGTGGTTGGTTTCTTTTGATTGGTTTCATCAGACCGATTCTGAGCCTCAGTCCCAACTGCTCTCCAGTATTCTCCAAACGAAATTCAAGTTATATGACGTGTTATTTAACTCTAAGGGTGAATTCACCCTTTCACAGAATGAGTGGGGAGCTCGTTGGATCTCGTCATTGTCTTCCTCTGTGGATACATCTGAATGCATGTCATTCACATCGTGTAGGGTTACTGCACACAGAATTTTGCCCAATAGTGGTACAGAACGCTCGGAAAATGGAGGGTATGGTATGGTTTCAGTGGTATAGAATGGCATGGTAATGCTGTTATAATTATCTTTACGACCAATGACGAAGAGGAAGTAGAAACTTTCTCTGTCTGAGCACCTTTTGCCGGCCGGAGTGGCCGTGCGGTTCTAGGCGCTACAGTCTGGAGCCGAGCGACCGCTACGGTCGCAGGTTCGAACCCTGCCTCGGGCATGGGTGTGTGTAATGTCCTTAGGTTAGTTAGGTTTAATTAGTTTTAAGTTCTAGGCGACTGATGGCCTCAGAAGTTAAGTCGCATAGTGCTCAGAGCCATTGAACCATTTTTGAGCACCTTTTGCTAGATTAGCAAAGTCAGGTTTGTAGTTGGAAATTGCCAGCCTTAGAGAATCCAATGTATGAGCGTTAGTCAGTTGAGAACGGTGTTTACTTTTTGTTTATTTTGAGTAGGAAAATGCCGATTCATATAAGTAAGTTGAACCAAAACTTGAATGCAGTTGTTCAACAGATTTCTTCAAATTTGGATATTCCTCGTTGGAAACTAATGCTCAGAAATCTAGACCAAAAGATGTCCTTGCCCTTAGAAATATATCGCAGCGCAGAGTAATGATTTCGTTTTGCAGTGTCACGTGGTCCATTAGAAATGTATCTGCAAATTTTTCAGACCTTTCACAGATGACACATTATTAATGGAACTATTAAACGGATAAATGATGACTTCCACCAACTTCTCAATTTGTTTTTCAAATCACTAAAGCGCATTTAGAAGTCTGATACAACTGCCTTAATTTCTGCCATGTACTTGGCAGGAATGAAATTGTAGATAGGAAGGTTTTCCATACGATCCTTGATGTTCACAAATTTCTGAAGTTTTTTCTTTTCAATCTCAAGTATCATAGGCGCTGTTTGACTTTGTAATGCTGCAATAGAACTCATCACTTCTGTTACTGTTTTACTCTTGCCCTGTAATGTCAGATTTAATGTACTCAGTTTTCCGGTAAAATCTGCAAAAAATGCTAAATCACATCACCAGTCTAGATCACACAGTTGCTGATAATCATCACTTCTCTCTTCAAGAAATTTTATTATTTTGTCCAGTATATCTCGAAATCTTTGCAAAACTTGCTACGAATCAACCCACGCCACGGCAGTGCGCAATGCCAAATCTGGTTCCTTCTCATCTCATTTCTGCTTAAAGAGCCGCCTTTGGAGAGATTTTCCTTTTATGTAATTTACAGTCTTGAAACAAATGTCGATTACATGTTTTGTGTTTAGTCTCTTACTAGCCACTAATTATTGATTAATTATGCAGTGATAGCTAATGAAGTCTGGAAAGTCTTCGCATTTGTGACAAAGAACAATAACACCATTATGAATACCTGTCATTGCAGTAGCTCCATCAGTTCTCACTGATATGAGTTTGTAAAAGATACCTTAATTTTGCTAACTTATGCTTTGAATTCCGTGAATAGATCAGAGCCACAAGTTTTTTTCTTTTAAGGAAATCATACTTAGCAGCTCTTCTTTCGTCATCAAACCTTCAAAGACCATCCGAATAAAAATAAATAATTGTGATACCTGTTGACTCGTCAAGGTGTAGCTAACAAGCAATACAGCGGACGATATCCTTAGTAGTTGTTCGCTTATGTTTTCACTCATCGTTTCGATGCGGCGTATCACGTATTTCGAGACAGCTGTAAACCATGAATAGCTTTTTTGATTACATTTTTATTTTTTAAATTGACCAACAGCGAATCTGACACTTCATCGAAAATTTCCTTGATTTATTCTCCATGGTAAAATGGTTTGCACTTTAGTGCAATTTTGTAACTTACTGGGAAAGAAGCTTCTGTTGCAGCCTTACTTTTCTCGATAGACCTATACGAGTTTTTCTTGGACTGTTAGTTGCGATTTCAATGCCTGCAGTTTACTCTTTCTTATTTCACTGTTGGTGGAAAGTCTGTCATATATATGCTATGAATTGTGTTAAAACGTCGCCCTGATTTTCCTTTTTTCTGTATTACCACGGATGTATTGCATATTAAGCAGCAACAGTTCTCTTTCACGGCAGTAAAGAAGTAGTCACGTTCCCATTCTTGATGAAAGTGATAAGTTTTTGGTTTCTTTGGAGCACTGTTTTCGAGGATCTACAAAAATAAAATCAAAATGTCAGGAACATAATTCTTTCAATAATAAAAGTAGAGATATCCTACCACTAAATATGCATTAAATTTATTTTCTTAATGATGACAAAAAATTCGGAGGTGAACATTATTTCTAAGTTTTCATTTATTTAGACTTTTGGTCAACCGGGATAATTTCGGACACCGGCGGGAGAGGGGTGAGGGGGGGGGGGGGGGAGAAATTAGGACAGTATGGTTTGTCTCCTCTCTCCCGCAGTATATCAGCGAATTGTCGCTCTGTCGCCTCCGCGCGCTACTTATTTGAAGCGTGTTGTATGTTGGCTCGATTGTTTACTCCGTATTTATCTGACGAACAGTCTGACTGTTGAGAGTTCACGCAGTATTATGAAGCTGAAGCTTTCTATAGTTCAGCCGGTGGAAGAGTAGCTGCAGTTGTCAACTAGGTCAGTAGCCAGCGACATTGTGACAAGTGCTGTACAAGTTTTTCAAGATTTTCATGTAAAGTTATAAAATAACTAAGGTATTTACAAAATGTACAGAGTTTCAGGGAGAGCATAAGGGAACAATTGACAGGAATGGGGGAAAGAAATACAGTAGAAGAAGAATGGGTAGTTCTGAGGGATGAAGTAGTGAAGGCAGCAGAGGATCAGGTAGGTAAAAAGACGAGGGCTAATAGAAATCCTTGGGAACAGAAGAAATATTGAATTTAATTGATGAAAGGAGAAAATATAAAAATGCAGTAAATGAAGCAGGCAAAAAGGAATACAAACGTCTCAAAAATGAGATCGACAGGAAGTGCAAAATGGCTAAGCAGGGATGGCTAGAGGACAAATGTAAGGATGTAGAGGCTTGTCTCACTAGGGGTAAGATAGATACTGCCTACAGGAAAATTAAAGAGACCTTTGGAGAGAAGAGAACCACTTGTATGAATATCAAGAGCTCAGATGGCAACCCAGTTCTAAGCAAAGAAGGGAAGGCAGAAAGGTGGAAGGAGTATATAGAGGGTTTATACAAGGGCGATGTACTTGAGGACAATATTATGGAAATGGAAGAGGATGTAGATGAAAATGAAATGGGAGATAAGATACTGCGTGAAGAGTTTGACAGAGCACTGAAAGACCTGAGTCGAAACAAGGCCCCGGGAGTAGACAACATTCCATTAGAACTACTGATGGCCTTGGGAGAGCCAGTCATGACAAAACTCTACCATCTGGTGAGCAAGATGTATGAGACAGGCGAAATACCCACAGACTTCAAGAAGAATATAATAATTCCCTATCCCAAAGAAAGCAGGTGTTGACAGATGTGAAAATTACCGAACTATCAGTTTAATAAGTCACAGCTGCAAAATACTAACGCGAATTCTTTACAGACGAATGGAAAAACTGGTAGAAGCCGACCTCGGGGAAGATCAGTTTGGATTCCGTAGAAATGTTGGAACACGTGAGGCAATACTAACCTTACGACTTATCTTAGAAGAAAGATTAAGAAAAGGCAAACCTACGTTTCTAGCATTTGTAGACTTAGAGAAAGCTTTTGACAACGTTAACTGGAATACTCTCTTTCAAATTCTGAAGGTGGCAGGGGTAAAATACAGGGAGCGAAAGGCTATTTACAATTTGTACAGAAACCAGATGGCAGTTATAAGAGTCGAGATGCATGAAAGGGAAGCAGTGGTTGGGAAAGGAGTGAGACAGGGTTGTAGCCTCTCCCCGATGTTATTCAATCAAAATTCGGAGTAGGTATTAAAAATCATGGAGAAGAAGTAAAAACTTTGAGGTTCGCCGATGACATTGTAATTCTGTCAGAGACAGCAAAGGACTTGGAAGAGCAGTTGAACGGAATGGACAGTGTCTTGAAAGGAGGATATAAGATGAACGTCAACAAAAGCAAAACGAGGATAATGGAATGTAGTCAAATTAAATCGGGTGATGCTGAGGGGATTAGATTAGGAAATGAGACACTTAAAGTAGTAAAGGAGTTTTGCTATTTAGGGAGTAAAATAACTGATGATGGTCGAAGTAGAGAGGATATAAAATGTAGACTGGCAATGGCAAGGAAATCGTTTCTGAAGAAGAGAAATTTGTTAACATCGAGTATAGATTTAAGTGTCAGGAAGTCGTTTCTGAAAGTATTTGTATGGAGTGTAGCCATGTATGGAAGTGAAACATGGTCGATAACCAGTTTGGACAAGAAGAGAATAGAAGCTTTCGAAATGTGGTGCTACAGAAGAATGCTGAAGATAAGGTGGGTAGATCACGTAACTAATGAGGAGGCATTGAATAGGATTGGGGAGAAGAGAAGTTTGTGGCACAACTTGACTAGAAGAAGGGATCGGTTGGTAGGACATGTTTTGAGGCATCAAGGGATCACTAATTTAGCATTGGAGGGCAGCTTGGAGGGTAAAAATCGTAGAGGGAGACCAAGAGATCAATACACTAAGCAGATTCAGAAGGATGTAGGTTGCAATAGGTACTGGGAGATGAAGAAGCTTGCACAGGATAGAGTAGCATGGAGAGCTGCATAAAACCAGTCTCAGGACTGAAGACCACAACAACAACATTTACAAAATTGTGTACCGTGTGGGGTGATTTCATTATACGCTATTACTTCTGTAACAAACAATGCAGTCCAACAATAAATGCGAAAGTTATGGTGAAAATAATCTCAAAACCGTACGAAATCACCATTTTTGACTTAGTAAGTAGGCACTTCACTTGATCCACCGGGTCAGATAATATTAAAAATACTATCTAACTTTAGATGACGTAACTCCGTTAGTCCCTGTTGTCAACTGACGGATTGAAACAAGCCCCACCCCCGCCTCCCACACGCTTCTAGCGTATTTCCACCCTTTGCCGAGAACGAAAGAGAGCTACTGCGTAGAAGAGAGCATAAATCACGTGACGGAACGGCGATTGAAAAATGATACAAGATTATGCGCAAAGCAGTTGCTAATTACGTAGCGCAGGTTGTTATACGTAATACGCCTCCGTATCACAGCGGTAGCGTTACTGCTCCTCCGAGTTCGATTCCCGTGAAGTGGAGTGGGTGTTGTGTGTCCTTCATCATCATTGACACGCAAATCAACTAAACAGACTTGCAATACGACGGCTAAACCGCATTGCCATACGATCATTTCATTTTTTCATTAGATACATTAAACTTCCATGTTCTTGGCCTTGCAACGATCGACTGGACTAACAGTAGTTATCGACCAGTCGATCGCGATCGACCAGTTGGCCACCCCTGTTTTATACAATCGGCCCTTAAAAAGTTTATGTTGAATTTGTAAGTTATTGCATTTTCTGGCGTTCTGATAGTGGTGACAGCAGTAGGAAATAGTGTTTCTTCTCGTTTTGTGAATTACTCGTAGTATATTTATATAACCTTCTGATGTTTAGCAATAGAAATAAGTTGTGGTGTCTCTGATGCCTATCTTTGGAGATATTGGGTTTATATTTCTATGATGGAAGCGCATTCTTACGGTGGGTGTTAGATGTTCTCTACTGAATGTCCAATCCATGAACCACTATTTTCTGGGAGGGGGCGAGACGACATTCTCAATCACCTGTACTGCTACGTACGTACATAGACGTCGAGAGTGCCTACAACAATACCGGACACTTAAAATGTACTTTTCTTTAAACCTTGAACATCAGTAGGATTCTTCTGCAGCTGTGAAAAACCTGATTTCTACCCTGCCTTGAATCCAACAAATGAAGTAGGGAGACCTTTTCCCACCCCCTCATCAGCGTGACGGTGGAAAAGTCTTTGAATCAATTTTTTTCTCAACACATCTCATAACACCTTAACCCAAACTTACTTCTTAATGTCAAGCAAATTATTCGATTCCAATTATGTTTTTTCCACATAGTTTCGTATTGTTCTTCCTAGTTGAATTCGGGTGTCCAATTTTTTCGGTTTTTTGATTGCTCTAGAATGATCTTACGTTCACTAATGTTTTTTTTTTTTTTTTTAAGTTTTCTCCACCCAAAACCCTCTCATTCCCGCAGTTGTCCCATTAAATTCATTTCATTTGCTGGCTGAAAAACAAGCCCTGTTTTTACATTTGTATGGTCTATATTATGGTCGCCGTCTTGAAAAGTGTAATGCGTCTGTTATTAAGGGCCTCCTGAACGCCCTATACTTGCAATGTTAAAATAACGCTTATAAATTACATCTTTCCTCACAAAGTATTTGAGGTAGGATGTTGAACTTTTTACAGATTATTTATTGGAATATGGGCTACAACTTAACACAGGGATTTTACAAAATTTTAGTTCAGTTATTAAAGATGATTTTTTTTCAATTGTAATGAAAATTCACAACATTTTTTTGCAATTTTTTATTTATATATTCAAAAATACACAGTTTTTTGGAAAAAGGCTGTGTTAAATTATGCAGAAGGTACTGTGTAACATTTACTGAAAGTTTGAAACAAATATGTTTGGAAGATCCTAACATGTAATTAGTATGAGAAAATAAAAGTTTTGGGAATCGAGCGACAAAGATTGGATTAACTTTTTAGTGCATTCCAGGTCCATAGGATGAATTATCTTCATCCTCTGCAAACTCCTCCTCCAGCTTCCTCTTGTTCCTCCTCCTGTTTACTCTTGCTTGTATTTCTAGACTCTTTACAGCCCTGTCTGCAGCCCGAAGGCGTTCCTTGTCTAAAGCAAGCATCGCTCGTTGTTGTGTTCGCAGATTTTGCTACCATTTTCTTCAGTTGCGGTTACTGCAACACTGTTCCAAAAGGTGGTCATGTATGAACACTTATCACGTTTCAGTTGTATTTCACTAGCAAGTCCTACGTGCTTTATTATGGAGAGTTCCAGACCAACTTCACTACAATGAATACATCTTACACAGTTTGAAAAAATTCCTTTGAGAACCGACATATCAAATATTTCATTCACATCCGATTCGCCCATAAAACATTCATAGTTTTCACTCATTGAACCAAGCTTCTTCTGTGAAGTATTTTCTTTCCCACTTTGACTGCTATGGGCAGGTGTACTTGAGAGGTTAGGTTCACTCACTTGGTTTTCGTCTTTATTGTTTAAAGTAATAACACATACCTTTGGCTTTCCAACACTTCTCCTTTTCTTAAAAGCCTTCAGAGGATTTCTAATAACTTTACTTTTACTCATTATTATACTTCAACAAAACAGAGACTCAAGAAACAGAATTACGAATATTTTCGAGATAACGACAGAGTAAATAAACATGAAACAATCGACAATCACACCAGCGATATATATTGAACCATCACAGGTTAGACACAACACGTACTTTATCTCACATCACTAAAATGTACCTGATGAACACGGACGTTAATAATAACACCATTTGACAGCAGTTTAACAGCGCCACAGTGGGTCACGCCCATGTAGAACACATTTCAAAAAAAATTTAAAAATAGTTGTAGTCTTCGGAATTGAATAAATTATATATCTATTAAAAGCTAATAGTCTGCAGATTCAGAAAACGCAAAAAAGTAAAAATTGAACTTTTCGTGATTTTGAGCCTTTCCGGAGCCCCTTAAATACTATGTAAATTTAAGGGGAGGGGGAAAAGTAAAGGAAAGGGATGGAACTAATGATATCAGCGGCAAAAGGAGTTCGTGAGGAATCAGCAGCGACGAGTGAAAACGTGTGCCTGACAAGGACTCGAACCTGTGACCTATTACTTACTATGCAGCTGCGTTAACCACTGCGCCAGCGGGATACGATGTCTATCTGAAATGCCCGATCTATCACGGCACACTCGCCGGCCGACACATTCCCACCTACCGCCACCTATCGGCAGTCCACGTCCGTGTCCTCCATAGTAGATGGTATCATATTGCGGGAAACACGTATCTCTCTTCCTGCGGTTTGTAACAGTTACGTTTATGTATGAGTGCGGAAAAGTAGATGGTATGTTGTCAAACAAATGTCCAAGGATTAGTAAGCTATCTTGTGGTAAGCTTTTTGCCTACATGACGTGTTCTGGAAGTTGTGCTTTAAGCTGATTGCTACATACAAGACAATAATTGTAATATTCGACATGTTTATGTCGAATGTTACAATTACAGTCTTGCACATACTAATCAGCTTAAAGCACAACTGTGACAAGCACATCACCAAAATCATACATTTGAAAATGGCCTAACGCCGAAACCTACCAGTAATGTAATTTATATGCTTGATGTATTCAGAAATAAAAGTAACAGAATGTGATATTTAAAATGGTTCCATCATTTAGACAATTTATTATTATATTTTTAGGTTGTTCTAAATTTGTGGTTTCCAATAAATCAGCTATTTCAGACTATAGATTCCGAGGCATATTCCTGTTATTATCTTTCTCACCCTCAGGGCGCCACTAGCTCCTCCTTCTTGTACTAAACTTACATATTTCTCACAATCCACCTTTTGCGTGTGGGGACGTCGACCAATTCGACTGATTAAAACGAACTTATCTGAAGTCAAGTTTTTTTGTGTGGCCATATAAATACTTGTTTTGTAAACAAAACTCCTTTTTCCTGCTGCTAGTTACTTGACTTGACTTGGGATAAATAAAGGAACTTACATATTTCTCACAATCCACCTTTTGCGTGTGGGGACGTCGACCAATTCGACTGATTAAAACGAACTTATCTGAAGTCAAGTTTTTTTGTGTGGCCATATAAATACTTGTTTTGTAAACAAAACTCCTTTTTCCTGCTGCTAGTTACTTGACTTGACTTGGGATAAATAAAGGAACTGGCAGCAGCAGGAAAAAGCAGTTTTATTTACAAAACAAGTATTGATTTGAAGTCCATCGATTATCGTCTAAAGTCTGTGTGTTTAGGTGTTGGTATCGATTGCACTGGAATCTGCAGTACATACTGGTGTACTGATTTGAAAAGTTCGGCAGTAAGAGGAATCTCCCAATGCCAGTGCGACTGCGACCGCATCCTTGTGGGCACGAGTGTACTATTGTTATCGTCACTTTCATTTTCGTTTTGACGTTTTATTGTTCTATAGTCTGATATTTTGAATTACACTGCCGGAAAAATTAGTACGCGCCTTTACACTGGGGTTTCCAGTTCACTGAAGTTCTATTGTTGCAACTGTGCATGCGGAGTGCATGAAATGATTACATTTACAGATCAATAACACAAGCGGCTCTGAGGTTCCAAATATCGACCTATAGTGTAATTCCCATGCTAGTACATGGTGTAGCCACCACGGGCTACAATGCAGGCGCTGACTCCAGCATCCAGTCGATCATACAGATGGTGGTACTGTCCTGGGATACTTTGTGTGTCTCATCATATCCCACACGTGCTTGAATGGAGACAGTCTGGAAACTGTGCTGGTCAGGAAAATTCCTATCCATCTTGCAGAGCGCGTCGAGTTTCACAGGCAGTGTGTGTCCCTTGTGAACGACTCTAACAACATTCTGCATATACTGAGCACCGGTTAGAGTCCCCTCCAGAAACACCAAAAGTAAATGAGAGTTGTAGCTTATCGCACTCCGTTCGTAAGGCCCGAGGAGGGGCCAGTAGGCCTTGGACAAATGCACTGTACGAGACATGTTCACCAAGTCCACGTCGTATGCGCAAACGACCATCAACAGGATGCAGGAGGTATCTGCATTCATCGTAGTCCCACTGATAATAACCGATCGCAACAGTTAGTGTTGACATGTCCGGGTTCACAAGCCCTCATATCTGTGTTGTGGTGGCCATATGATCTGTCATTGCTGGCCTTACCGTACGACGATCATGACAGGTGTCTGTGGTACGTGGATGTCCAGAACCTCGTCTACGGGTGTGAGAATGTCCACGCGGCCACTGACACCACCATCGTTGCACAACTGACACAGCATGTTTAACTTGTGAGGCAATTCTCAAAAAGGACCATCTCACCAGTCGGAGGGCCACAGTTCTACATCTACATCTACATTTATACTCCGCAAGCCACCCAACGGTGTGTGGCGGGAGGCACTTTACGTGCCACTGTCATTACCTCCCTTTTCTGTTCCAGTCGCGTATGGTTCGCGTGAAGAACGACAGTCTGAAAGCCTCCGTGCGCGATCGAATCTCTCGAATTTTACATTCGTGATCTCCTCGGGAGGTGTAAGTAGGGGGAAGCAATATATTCGATATCTCATCCAGAAACGCACCCTCTCGAAACCTGGCGAGCAAGCTACACCGCGATGCAGAGCGCCTCTCTTGCAGAGTCTGCCACTTGAGTTTGCTAAACATCTCCGTAACGCTATCACGCTTCCCAAATAACCCTGTGACGAAACGCGCCGCTCTTCTTTGGATCTTCTCTATCTCCTCCGTCAACCCGATCTGGTACGGATCCCACACTGATGAGCAATACTCAAGTATAGGTCGAACGAGTGTTTTGTAAGCCACCTCCTTTGTTGATGGACTACATTTTCTAAGGACTCTCCCAATGAATCTCAACCTGGTACCCGCCTTACCAACAATTAATTTTATATGATCATTCCACTTCCGCACGCATACTCCCAGATATTTTACAGAAGTAACTGCTACCAGTGTTTGTTCCGCTATCATATAATCATACAATAAAGGATCCTTCTTTCTATGTATTCGCAATACATTACATTTGTCTATGTTAAGAGTCAGTTGGCACTCCATGCACCAAGTGCCTATCCGCTGCAGATCTTCCTGCATTTCGCTACAATTTTCTAATGCTGCAACTTCTCTGTATACTGCAGCATCATCCGCGAAAAGCCGCATTGAACTTCCGACACTATCTACTAGGTCATTTATATATATTGTGAAAAGCAATGGTCCCATAACACTCCCCTGTGGCACGCCAGAGGTTACTTTAACGTCTGTAGACGTCTCTCCATTGATAACAACAACAGTTCTACCACTTTCAAACTCACTCAGTTGGTTGTAGGAAGCACGAGTACGTCTCTGTGGCCTGGATGACTGCTTGCTTCACACGTTTGCACCACACTGACCCTTCTAGCTGTGAGCAGTCCCTATTAAAGGGTAGACACATCTGATGCTCTGGTAGCTATGCCATACGACGTCTTTGCAGGTGTACTAATTTTTTCCCGGCAGTGTATTTCCTTTAGAAAAAGGTGTCGATGAGTAATGTCGTGTTCTGTGATCAGTTGACACAGATGTAGAGGTCCAGCGGGACAGAAATGAATAGACGATGAAAAGGTGTACAGCTTTATTGCGTGGAGCTTCAAGGGAGCACGGCGGTGGGCCGTCGGGCGGCCAGCCACGCCTGTGCCTCCCTCCGCCGGCGGCAACAGCATTCGGCGTCTATGGAGGGGTCCTTGGCGCGCAGCGGGCAGCAGCGCTCGTGGCGCTGGATGGCGGGCTGCGCGCGCTTCAGCTGCCCCTGCAGCGCCGCCTGGTGCTGCCGCCGGCACCACACCGTCAGCACCACCAGCAGCGCCGTCATGCCGCCCACGCACCACGCCACCGTCCCGACCCTGCGCACATGCCAGCCCGGAAAGTCACAGCTCTCGCGCTACTCTTTGGTCTACAGAGGTGCTTCTGGTTACGGGTGTTTGTTGACCGCAGTTATTTACAAAACGTAGATGTTGCGAATTTAATTATCGACGTTGCTACATCTATGCTGATAGCTTTGAAACATTGTATTGTGTACATAGTTCCGTGTAGTCAGCGCGTACACAACTTTCCCACTAAAGCGCGCCCCACTAAGCACAACAACGCAGGCGCAGCACTCGTCCGTCTCCGCACTACGAGATGGCGCTGCCAAAGAGACGGACCAAATTCTGCTCCTGCCGATCTGCGTATTAATATGTAACGCAGCCAATGAGATTGCTACTAACGTAGAACCTTTTCTCCTCGCGAATCACACTCACGTAGTGATACACGAACGCGCGAGGTATTATAACGAGTGTACAAACCTCCGATTAGTCAGTCTGCATTTGTCTGTACCAGTCTGCATTAGTCTGTACCAGTCTGTACGAGTTCTACATTTGTCTATACCAGTCTATAGTCAAGTTTCAGTCTGTGCCTGATAAGATTACCATATTCCTGTACATAGCCATGAAGATAAATGTATAGACACTTTTGTCAAGTATCAGAGATATATGTGAGAATAAGATTAACGTGCCAATACCAAAGGAACTTCAGACTGTCAATTGTAAATAGCATCCAGAACCCAATTAAGTAATTTATATGCTTGTTATTATTTTAATGTGTGTGAAAATTAATCAAGTTATGTTTAAAGTTGGTCATCGTCAATCTGCTACTCTAAGCGTGCAAGTGGCATTTCTATCGTCTGACCTAACGGCAGAGGATAAACACGCCACGATAAGACCCCAAGACATATTGCTGACACTCGCCTACTTCGTTAGAGTGACAGGTCAAATAATCTGATGGTGTGTGTACTGAAGGTCTTACAGTACGCACACCACACATTGCAACATCGATATTAAAGATAAATCGTCACATTCATTGTTGGCAAAAGAACAAGGTACTTCTACATCTAAGTCTACAAACGAGGGTAAGAGAATAAGTATTTGCAAGCTACTACCAGAGAACCCGGCGTTGCCTGCTTATGTATTCATTCCTATTTTCTGTTAAGCCATATCCTCCTTCCCCCTCTCTCCGTCAATCTCCTCCTCCCTCCTTTCTCTGCACAGCTTCTCCACTCTCTGTTCATCTGCTTCTGTCCCTTTCTCCGTCCATCTGATTCTCTGCACTCTGTCCATCTGCTCCTTCACCCTCTGCCCATCTTCTCCTTTATCTCCTTCTTTCCCTCTATCTCCTCCTCACTCCCTATAAGACTATCTTGTCCTCCCTCATCTCTCTACCCATCTACTCCTCTCCCTCTCTCTGGTACCTCGCGGCGCGGAATTTGAATCCGCGCCAGACGTCATGGACGTCGAAGACCCATAGAGGTCTCTGCACCAGCGCACCTTAAGCTGTGGCGACGCGCGCCTCCTGGCCTGCTTTTAGTGTGGGGGCGCCACAGTGGAACACATGGTCCCAGCGGCCAATAGAAGCGCGCCCGAGAGCGTACTTAAACGCCGGCCACTCGCTCAGCCAGCAGGCGATCATTGTAGGCAAAACCACCCCTTCCTTCCGCCTCCTTGATTTCTATCTCACCATCTATGGCCATCCTATCGCCCTCACTCCCACCCTTAAGTACCTTGGCGTCACCCTCGACCGTCGCCTCTCCTGGACTCCCCATCTCCGGACAATCCAAGCCAAGGCACGCTCCCGACTCTGTCTCCTCAAGCTCCTTTCCGGCCGTAGGTGGGGTCTGGCCCCCTCCACCATCCTCCACACCTATAAATCCCTCATCCGCCCTATCCTTTGTTACGCCCATCCGGCTTGAATCTCCGCCCCCCCCTTACCTTTTATAAATCCCTCCAAATCCTTGAACGCCATGCTCTCCGCCTCGCATATCGCATCCATCTCCCCTCCCCCACGCGGATCCTGTACGATCTCATCCCCTTCCCCCACCTCCTCCTTTTCCTTGAAAGGATACGGATCCTGTACACCTCCTGCAAACTCGATCCTCCTCACCCGTTAGTCTCCCCCATCCTCTCCCACCCCCACCCACTGCCGCGCCTGTATTCCCACGTCCCACCCGGTCTCCATCTCTCCATCCTCCTTACCCTCTCCCAAGGTGGCTTCCGCCAGTTCCCTCTCCCTGATGATGCCCTCCTCCCCTCCATCTACCCCTCCTACCAACTTTGATCCTCCCACCCTCCTCCTGTGTTTGCTCCTCTGGGCACCCTCCCTCCCTTCTCTCCCTCTTCCCTCCCTCCTCCATTTCTCTCCACTCCTCCCCCGGGCTTCCCCTCCCCTGTTCCTCTCCTCCTCCCCCCATCTCCTCACCCATTGGCATCCTTGTTCTCCTCTCTCCCCCACCTCACCCTTATTCCCCTCTTGGCAGGTCCCCGGACTCGCACACGCTAAGTGGACATTCGCGCGCCAGAGATCATCGCCATCAGTGTCTCGTGTTTGCCGTCGTGTTTAGTGTTCAGTGTTCACCGTCACACTCCATCGTTCACCAGTGCCATCGTCATCTTCAGTGTTTGTGCTTCGTGTCAACAGTTTGTAGTGTGGATTGTCATCGAGTGTGAACGGCTTCATGTTTTTTTATGTTCATGTGTCTACTGTTTTTTCCCGCCGTTTTGTTCCAAGTCATGTATCTTCTCTGTTTTTATCATTGTACTATCTTTGGCTGAAGAGCGGCGTATTATGCTGCTGCCAGTCTACCTGTTCTACGGGAGCCGGCCGCGGTGGTCTAGCGGTTCAGGCGCTCAGTCCGGAACCGCTGGACTGCTACGGTCGCAGGTTCGAATCCTGCCTCGGGGATGGATGTGTGTCGTCCTTAGGTTAGTTAGGTTTAAGTAGTTCTAAGTTCTAGGGGACCGATGACCACAGATGTTAAGTCCCATAGTGCTCAGAGCCATTTTGTTCTACTGGTTTTAAATTACAATAAAGAAAAAAAAAAGCTCAGCCAGTCAGTCTAACCTCGCTTACGTCGGTTTACACATCGCTCTGCGCTAGACTGCTTGCTTCCTGGTTCGTGTATGCGTTTGTTTCCTTGTGACTCTGTTGTTCGGTCTTGTTGTATTCGATCCGTCCTACGTTGGTCGTGTCCATCCTCTTCCGTTGTGTTGTTCTCGGGCCTCTCCGCGGGTCCCCCCGCGCCTTCCGTCATTGCTACCCCGGGACCGTCCTGGTCGCAGTTACCACACTCTCTCTCTGTCCATCTCTTCCTTTCCCTCTTTCCTCTCCTCTCTTGCTCCCCTCTCTCTGTCCATCTTCTCCTCTTCCCTTTCTCTCCATCTTCTCCTCCCCTTCTCTCTGCCATCTCTTCTGCCCTCCTATCTGTATCCATCTCCTCCTCCCCCTCTCACTGTTCGTCACTTTCTGTCCATCTCCTCCTCACAATCTCTCTCCATCACCTCCCCTACCTTTCTTCTGTCCACTCCCTCCTCCCCCCTCTCTCCATCTCCTCCCCTTCTTTCTGTCAATCTCTTCTCTCCTCCTCTCTCTGTCTATCCCCTCCTCTTACCTTTCTGTCCATTCCCCTCTTACCCTCCATTTGTCCACCTCCACCTTATCTGTGTCTATATCCTCCAGCCCCTCTATGTACATCTCCTCCACCTGCTTCTCTCTTCATGGTATGATCTCCTCTCCAGCAAAAGGCTGCTGATTCTTATCCCACAGTATTTCATTCCAGACAGTAAGCAACAAGTGTACTAGGTTTGGTTGAAATCGATCCAAAAGATTTAGGAAGAGCTTTTTGCACATCACTATGGCCGCATATGTACATGTCACAGCTATTTATTATATTTAACACGTATTTCTATACGTATTTGAGCCGCAACTCCAACGAATTTTGCCCTGCAGTTTCGTTTTCACGCGGCTCAATATTTATGACGTCATATCTCCAGAAATGTGTGTCGTATAGTGATATAATGTTGCAGTTACATCCCGGATATATGGATCCAGGACATATGGATATTATCTGCAAAATTCGTTGCGAATTGAATTAGTAACAAAGAAGTAATAAACTAAAAATTCTTCCTGATGTAGCAATTTTACTACATGAACAGTAAAACTGTAGTAGAATGATATTTTCACTCTGCAGCGGAGTGTGCGCTGGTATGAAACTTCCTGGCAGATTAAAACTGTGTGCCCGACCGAGACTCGAACTCGGGAGCTTTGCCTTTCGAGGGCAAGTGCTCTACCATCTGAGCTACCGAAGCACGACTCACGCCCGGTCTCACTGTGAGAAATTTTGTGTAAAGTTGGTTGTAAGACATTATGTGCTCTCATTCTAAAAAACTGGATGGATAAAGTCTGGCAATTCGAATGTCGTGAGCTACACTACTCTTGCACGCCCCCCCCCGCCCCCCATCTCCACACCCCCTTGAGAGGTATGTGGTTATTACCCCCACAGTGGTTCTTTCCAGAAAGCAAGTGTTATGTGTAATAAGTTTGGTTGGAATCCGTAGAGTTGTTTAGGAGGAGATGTGGAACATACATAGATGTATACGTACATATGAGGGTTTGTAGAATGTATTGTTTAAAAAGTTTTAAGAGTTTTCCTGTAATAAATTCGGACGGATTACTATTCAGCACGCCCTCGCACATACTTACATTCACTTCCATAAAGTGTATTGGTCGTAACAAGAGTACAAAATTTTTGTTGATACCATATATGAACGTGGTCACCCTACTTTTCAATGCATTTAGTCTAGCGTTGCACAAGCTTTCCAATACAGTCTGGATAAAATGGTTATTGGTCGCGTAGTAAGCCACGTAAGCACCCCTTCCTTCACTTGTAGATCGGAGTTGAGTCGACAGTCTCTTAAAGCATCTTTAAGCGGGCGAAATAGATGGTAACCCGACGGGAGAGATCTGGACTGTATGCGCGATGCTTCAACACCTCGAAGAACAGCGTCTGAAGAGTGTGAGCGGCGGTACGTGAACGCGCACTGTCATGCAAAGAAGAACGCCTTCCGACAATCGACCTCTGAATTTATTGCCAATGCAGGATTCAACAGCATTTCACAGCAACATTCACTGGTTACTGTTGGCCCCTTTTCTAGGTAATGTTCCAAAAAAAAGTTAACATCACATTTCCTGACTTTTGCATTGCTGTTTGACTGGAGATTTCGAGGTTTCCATTCCAGTCCCTGATATTTGCTCTCGTGCTCTTCGATGAGTTGTTTTGGAATCCATCTCAACGGCCGCTGTGGCTGAGCAGTTCTAGGCGCCTCAGTCCGGAACCGCGCTGCTGCTACGATCGGAGGATCGAATCCTGCCTCGGGCATGGATGTGTGTGATGTCCTTAGGTTAGTTAGGTTTAAGTAGTTCTAAGTATGGGGGACTGATGACTTCAGATATTAAGTCCCATAGTGCTTAGAGCCATTTGAACCATTTTTTGGAATACATCTCGCACAGAGTTTGTGAAAGTTGAGCCTGTTACGCAAGTTTTCATATGCAGAACTGCGCCTAATCTGCATATAGTTTTCCGGACTTGTTCAATATTGGGATCAGTTGTGGCTGTAGTTGGCCGCATCTCTCTTTCCTCATCCTACACGATCGTTGGGCCGCTTTTGAACTGTTCAGTACACTGGTAAACACTTCCCTGTGACCAAACGTTGTCTCCGTATTGTGCTTAAAGTCTTCTATGAATTGACAATTCCTGGTATACTCTCAGGCCACAAAAAAACAATTTACAGAACGCTGTTCTTTTATGGTTCAATCAGTGAGTGGCGCGGCCAACTTAACGTCGCAACAGTGGAAGGCGCACTGATGTGATAACGTTGCAGCCCACCACAGACAAAAGACAACGATGCAGTTTACCGGCTGGTGGGCACACAAAGCCGAAGAGACTAACTAAAGACAATCAGAGCAAAATTGCAGATATTTATTGAATTACCATCATACATACTCCGCAAGCCACCAGAGGGTTCACACGGAGGGGGTACCTTATTCACTATCAGTCACTCCCCTCGCAAAGCCGGCCGGTGTGGCCAAGCGGTTCTAGGCGCTTCAGTCTGGAACCACGCGACCGCTGCGGTCGCAGGTTCGAATCCTGCCTCGGGCATGGATGAGTGTGATGTCCTTAGGTTAATTAGGTTTAAGTAGTTCTAAGTCTAGGGGACTGATGACTCCAGATGGTAAGTCCCATAGTGCTCAGACCCATTTGAACAATTTGAACCCCTCGCAAATGGACCAAGTGAGAAACGACTGTTAATTTCTCTTATCTTGACTTCGAGGTATTTGCATGGAATGTACGTTGACCACAATAAAATCTTTCTACAGTCATCTACAAATGCCGGTTCTCTAAATTATCTCAATATAGCTTTCGTGAAAGGACCGCAGTCTTCCCTCCAGGGAGTCGAGTTCAGAAGCATTAACGTAATACTCACGTGTTGATCGAACCTCCGGATAACACCAGTTCTTGCTTTAATCCGACTTGTTGGGAGTCCAAAACACTAAAGCGGTATTCAAGAGTTGCCCGCACTAGTGTTCTACTAGCGATCTCCCTTCTAGATTAGCTGATCTTTTCTAAAATTCTACCAATAAACCGAATCCGACCATCCGCCTTTCCTACTATTGTCCTTATGTGCTCGATCCTTTCCATGTCGCTTTGCAACGTTACGTATAGATGTTTAATCGACGTGCCTGGTCAAGCAACAGACTACTAATTCTGAATTCGAACAATACGGGGCTGTTTTTCCTGCTCAACTGCAACGGTACTATCACATTTCGCTGGCCACGCGGGGTAGCCGCGTGGTGTAAGGCCCTTGCCACGGTTCGCGCAGCTGCCCCCATCGGAGATTCGAGTCCTCTCTTGGGCATGGGTGTGTGTGTTGTCCTTAGTGTAGGTTAGTTTAATTTAGATATAGTAGTGTGTAAGCCTAGTGACCGATGACCTCAGCAGTTTCGTCCCATAAAAACTTACCACAAATTTAATTACGGTGAAGTCACTGATGACAGAGCCACTAAAGCAGAGTTATTCAACAAGATTTTCCGAAACTCCTTCACCAAAGAAGACGACGTAAATATTCCTGAATTCCAATCAAGAACAACAGCCAAGAAGAGAAACTGAAATAGATATCAAAAAATGGTTCAAACGGCTCTGAGCACTATGGGGCTTAACATCTGTGGTCATCAGTCCCATAGAACTTAGAACTACTTAAACCTAACTAACCTAAGGACATCACACACATCCATGCCCGAGGCAGGATTCGAACCTGCGATCGTTCGGTCGCGCGGTTCCAGTCTGTAGCGCCTAGAACCATTCGGTCACCCTGGCTGGCGATTCGTGATTTCCTGCCAGAAAGGTCACAGTTGGTAGTAATAGACGGAAAGTCATCGAGTGAAATAGAAATAATATCCAGCGTTCCCCAAGGAAGCGTTATAGGCCCTAGATTGTCCCTGATACATGTTAAAGACATGGGAGACAATCTGAGTGGTCGTCTTAGATTGTTGCAGATGATGCTGTCATTTACCGTCTTGTAAAGTCATCACATGACCAAAATGACTTGCAAAATGATTTAGATAAGATATCTGTATGGTGCGAAAAGTGGCAATTGACCCTGAATAAAGTAGTAGTAGTAGTAGAGGGGTTTTTGGGCGCACGACAGCAAGGTCTTCAGCGTCCGTTCAGTAACATAGGGAGACGGGTGTCAAGAAAAATCCCAGAACAGGAATACAAAACGGAACATAAAACACAGGTAACAATCGTTGAAAAATATGTGCTCATCCACACCGAAGCGTGGGATGAAGCAGGGTGTCAACAGTAAAACATAGACAACACAGGAAGAAAATGATAGAGGGAGTTAAAACAATGTAGCAGATGGAAGTGGCTGGGTGACCACAAGGAAAAAAGGGGAGGAGTCAGCCACTCTGCAATACACTAAAACCTCCAGCCTAAAGGTTTAGGCCAGAGTCCAGACACGTCACAAAACTTAAAAACCCTAGACACACACGTCTCATCATTAGCTAAAACAGAAGGCAGATCCCCATCAACTTGTGCTTCTGCCCTTGCATCACGGTATAAAATGCAGTCTGTTAAAATGTGGCAGACAGAGATGTGCACACCACAAGCATCACAAAACGGACGATCCTCCCGCCGTAATAAAAAGCTATGTGTGAGAGGACAGTGCCCGATCCGAAGACGTGTGAGGGCCACCTCTTCCCGCCTGAGCAACCGGCCGGAGGAACGCCACGGCCGAGTGGTTGACTTTACCAACCGCAATTTATTGGCCGTCACCGCCAGCCATTCGTCCTCCCACAACTCCATGCACATCCTGTGGAGTGCAGCAATGACCGACTGCAAGGGGGTAGGACACTGGACCACATCCTGCTCTCTGCAGGCCTCCTTGGCAGCCCGATCGGCCTGTTCATTGCCCCATATGCCGACATGACCAGGCACCCAGCAGAAGGATACCTCTTTACCCCGCCGTTGGAGCAAGTACAGTTGGTCATATATTAGCTGGACCATCTCTTCAGTCGGGTATAGGTTCTGCAGTGATTGTAAGGCACTAAGAGAATCGGAGCAGAGAAGAAATCGATCGCCCCGAACACGATGCATCAGCTCCAGTGCCTTCAGGATCGCGTGGAGCTCCGCTGCGAAAACGGTGTATTCAGCAGGGAGGCGAATCCGGGTAACATGATCAGGGAACACCACAGAACAGCCAAGGAAATTCTCCTGTTTGGAGCCATCAGTGTAAACGACAGTGAAACCGTGATGCACATCTAAAATGTTAAAAAACAGTGACTGGAATGTAAAATCTGGCGTGCCATCCTTCTTAAAACGAGTCAAATCTAAAATAATTTTGGGTCTCCGGAGGAGCCAAGGTGGAGATCTGCTCCAACCGCGACGTAAAACACGAAGACCAGTCATAGACATCGCAGCGAGGCAATCCTGTGCGCGAATCCCATAGGGCTGCGTCGCACGTTGCCGGTTATGAAATAACCGTGCCAGAGGAGGCTGAGCAACTGTATGGTACGCAGGTGTGTATGGCGTGGATAAAGTTTTATACGCCTGGCGTACCGTAAGTAGCCGTCGCCGCATATGAAGTGGCGGTTCACCTGCCTCTGCACAGAGGCTTGGTATGGGACTAGTTCGGAATGCCCCAGTGGCCAACCGAAGCCCTTCATGGTGGACAACGTCCAAAAGCTTTAAGTAAGAAGGCCTCGCAGACCCATACACCGTGCACCCATAATCGAGCCGAGATCGCACAAACGCCCTGTAAAACTGGAGCAGACAAGTCCTGTCAGCTCCCCATGTACTGTGGCTAAGACATTTTAAAATACTTGAAGCGTGAAGTGACCGCCGATTCAGGTCTTTAAGATGAGGTAACCACGTGAGCCTCGAGTCAAAAATGAGCCCCAGAAATCTTACCGTGTCTTTAAAAGTAAGAATAGTGTCCCTCAACCGCAACTCAGGAAAGGTTAAAATCGAACGAGAACGGTTAAAAAGAACACATACAGACTTCTCGGTGGAAAACTTAAAACCACACTTCTGCGGCCAGTCATCCAAACGCCTAATCGTAAGTTGCAACTGACGAGTTGTCGTTGCAAGGCTTGAAGAAGAGCAGAACAAAGAGAAATCATCCACAAACAAAGAACACTGGACAGGACTTTTCACTATGGACGTAATGGTATTAATAGCGATGGCAAAGAGAGTCACACTTAAAACGCTACCATGAGGGACACCATTCTCCTGCTCAAAGCGATCAGACAGGACGTCACCAATTCGGTATCTAAAATATCGTGGCGAGAGGAAAGACTGAATAAAAAGAGGAAGACAACCACGAAAACCCCATTCGTGAAGCTGCTCCAGGATGAGACGCCTCCAAGTGGTATCGTAGGCCTTCTCGATGTCGAAAAATACACCTAGAAGGTGATGACGGCGGAGGAAAGCTTGTTGTATAGCCGCCTCCGGGAGGGCAAGGTTATCGAAGGTGGAACGATACCTCCTGAACCCACACTGAAAGTGACTAAGGAGTTGCCGGGATTCTAACATCCAGACAAGGCGGCGGTTGACCGTCCGCTCCAAGGTCTTCCCTATGCAACTAGTGAGGGCAATACTACGGTAGCTACTTGGGCTCGTGCGGTCTTTCCCAGGTTTTAAAAAAGGGATTAAAACTGCCTCACACCACGCGTCAGGAAAGCGACCCGACGCCCAAATGTCTTTAAAAGTGCGAGGAGGAGTTCTCTGTTGCGCATTGTGAGGTGCCATAGCATACTGTAATGGATCCTGTCGTGACCAGGGGATGTGTCACGAGAATAAAGAAAAGTGTGAAGTTGTTCACATGAGTACTAAAAGAAATCAGCTAAATTTCGATTACGCGATAACTCACACAAAGCTGAAGGCTGTAAATTCAACTAAATACTTAGCGATTACAATTACAAATACCCTAAACTGGAACTATCACATAGATAATGTTGTGGGTAGAGCCAACCAAAGACTGCGATTCACTGGCAGAACACTTAGAAGGTGCAACAGGTCTACTAAAGAGACTGCTTACACCACGCTTGTCCGCCCTATTCTGGAGTACTGCTATGCGATGTGGATCCGCATCAGATGATACTGACGGATGACATCGAAAACGTACAAAGAAGGGCAGCTCGTTTTGTATTATCGCAAAGTAGGGTAAATAATGCCGCAGACAAGATACGTCAATTGGAGTGGCAATCATTAAAACAAAGGCGTTTATCGTTGCGACGGGATCTTCTCGTGAAATTACAATCATCAGTTTTCTCCTCCGATTGCGAAAACATTCTGTTGGCACCCACCTACACAGGGAGAAATGATTATCACGATAAAATAAGAGAAATCAAGGCTCGAACGGAATAATTGAAGTGCTCGTTTTCCCGCGCGCCATTCGAGAGTGGAATGGTAGAGAGACAGCTTGAAGGTTGTTCTTTGAACCCTCTGCTAGGTACTTAAATGCGAATAGCAGAGTAATCACGTAGATGTAGAAGTAAAAAAAAAAAAACATTTCGCTGGGACACTCCTAATGATACACGTGCCTCTTAACGGCTCTTGCCGCCCAGGACAACATACATATCACTTAAGAAGTCTTCGAGCCACTCACATTTCTGGGAACCTGTCTCATAAGCTCGCACCTTCGTTAATAGTCTGCAGCGTGGCACTGTGTCAAACGCTTTCTGGAAATCTAGAAACGTCGAATCTGCCTGTTGGACTTCATCCATGGTTCGCAGAGTATCGTGCGAGAAAAGAGCAAGCTGACTTCCACGCGAGCTATCTTTTCTAATTCGGTGTTGATTTGTGGAGAGAATCTTTTCTGTCTCAAGTATATTCGATCTTACAATATGCTGAAGAATTCTGGAGCAAACTAGTGTTAAAGATATTGGTTTGTCAGTTCTTACCACTGTTAATATTTCCTTCATCATTTAAACGAATCTTTTTCTGAATATGTCTCATCATAATGACACGAGTGCAACACATTTATGTTTTTTGAACATATTGGGCAGGAATATTGACTATTGTTGTAGCAAGCGTGGAGACATGTCTTGCATTGTTCATTCAATTCATGCTTTCGTGGAGTTAAGTAGTGTGGGAATACGTTGATGCGTTGCGGGAAAACAGAGAAACCAAATGTGATTTGTGCAGTGAACGATGTAAAATAGCACAAGAAAATAATAATTTTCAAACTGGAACAGTTCATAGATTTATGAAATATAAAACATGAAAAGAAACTAAACTGAAGCTTTGTAAAACAATTTCGGTTCTTGTAGTATTATATGAAAGGCAGTCGTGGGTATTCTGGTGAAAAGACGGAAGGAGAATTAGGTCAGCTGAGATGAAATTTCTCGGAGCAGTCAAAGGCTGCAAACAGACAGAAAATGTGAAACAAATAAATAAGACAACAGCTACATATTTTCGATTTATACACTACTGGCCACAAAAAATTGCTACACCACGAAGATGACGTGCTACAGGCGCGAAATTTAACCGACAGGAAGAATAAGCTGTGATATGCAAATGATTAACTTTTCAGAGCATTCACACAAGGTTGGCGCCGGTGGCGACACCTTCAACGCGCTGACATAGGGAAAGTTTCCAACCGATTTCTCATACACAAACAGCAGTTGACCGGCGTTGCCTGGTGAAACGTTGTTGTGATGCCTCGTGTAAGGAGGAGAAATGCGTACCATCACGTTTCCGACTTTGATGAAGGTCGGATTATAGCCTATCGAGATTGCGGTTTATCGTGTCGCAACATTACTGCTCGCGTTGGTCGAGATCCAATGACTGTTAGCAGAATATGGAATCGGTGGGTTCAGCAGGGTAATACGGAACGCCGAGCAGGACCCCAACGGCCTCGTATCACTAGCAGTCGAGATGACAGGCATCTTATCCGCATGGCTGTAACGGATCGTGCAGCCACGTCTCGATCCCTGAGTCAACAGATGGGGACGTTTGCAAGACAACAACCATCTGCACGAACAGTTCGACGACGTTTGCAGTAGCAAGGATTATCAGCTCAGAGACCATGGCTGCGGTTACCTTTGACGCTGCATCACAGACAGGAGTGCCTGCAATGGTGTACTCAACGACGAACCAGGGTGCAGGAATGGCAAAACGTAATTTTTTCGGATGAATCCAGGTTCTGTTTACAGTATCATGATGGTCGCATCCGTGTTTGGCGACATCGCGGTGGACGCACATTGGAAGCGTGTATTCGTCATCGCCATACTGGCGTATCACCAGGCGTGATGGTATGGGGGTGCCATTGGTTGAACATCTCGTTCACCTCTTGTTCGCATTGACGGCACTTTGAACAGTGGACCTTAAATTTCAGATGTGTTACGACCCGTGGCCTTACCCTTCATTCGATCCCTGCGAAACCCTACATTTCTGCACGATAATGCACGACCACATGTTGCAGATCCTGTGCGGGTCTTTCTGGATACAGAAAATGTTCGACTGCTGCCCTGGACCGCGCATTCTCCAAATCTCTCCCCAATTGAAAACGTCTGGTCAATGGTGGCCGAGCAACTGGTTCGTCACAATACGCCAGTCACTACTCTTGATGAGCTGTGGTATCGTGTTGAAGCTGCATGGGCAGCTGTACCTGTACACGCCATCCAATCTCTGTTTGACTCAATGTCCAGGCGTATCAAGGCCGTTATTACGGCCATAGGTGGTTGTTCTGGGTACTGATTTTTCAGGATCTATGCACCCAAATTGCGTGAAAATGTAATCACATATCAGTTCTAGTAAAATATATTTGTACAATGAATACCCGTTTATCATCTGCATTTCTTCTTGGTGTAGCAATTTTAATGGTCAGTAGGGTATAATGTTACATCCACTGGTCAAAGGCCCTGCTGACTATGCGCTGCTAGTCTTGTGCAGGGTTCCTCCAGGTGTCTTCAATCTCCAGGGCTGCCAGTTCCTTCGCCAGGTCGCCCATTCAGAGCTGCCTTGATCGTCCTAGGGGGCGCACGATGTTAGGTTTCCCCTCAGATGCTTACTTCGCCTTTCTTTCTTCTGGCATACGGTTGCTATACGTCCTCCCTACTGGTTGCTTTTGTCCTTCATCTGTAGTAATGCTGGGTGCTGCGTCAAAAGGTAGATCTCCTCATTGCCCCTCCTCCATTCTCCTTTATCTAAGATTTGTCCTCATATCTTCTTCATTACTTTACTTCCAATTATTAATAGTTTTGCTACTTTGTGTTTTTTAATGCTCCAGTTTTCTGAACCGTAGTTGATTGCTGGGCGTGTCACTGCATTATGTATTCTCATCTTAGTGTTTGCTGATACGGGTATCTGAGCTAAGCGTCTCCCTAAGGATATACTTGCATTTCATTCCCACTGCTATTCTTTTCTTGACGCCCATTTCTATGTTGTTGTTGCTAGTAAATCAATATCAAAAGTATTTGAACTGGTCGTTTACGTCGAAAAGTAAACCGGTTTTGTAACATATTGTAAGTTCCAAATCAAGAGCGAATTATTTAGTCTCACCTGAGTCCTTCAGTACTTTAGTTTTTTAATCTCTGCATATTAATTTAATTTATTAGACGCTGTTCTTGCGTTTTCTTCAGGGTCTACATAGAGTTCCGCAGCATGTGTCGATAGTCCGTTTGTCTGAGTAGATTAGTTTTCGACGATCTTTAGTATGAATAGGGACTATAATTGTGAGCCGAGTTGGTGACATTTCGCTCTCAGTTCCAGGTTACACAGCTTGAAGCTGCAGTGGATGGGCATCACCGTGGGGATCCAACGGACATCACCGTGGGGATCCAACGGACGTACAGCACGCCCGAGTCCTCCGATCGGTTCTCGCCGGTGGCCAGCCCAGTTACTGCTCGCACTGAGGTTGACCCCTCACCTGTGGTCGAGTGGGAGGTCGCTTCGGGGCGTGGCAGGCAGCGAATGGCTTCCCAGGGGCCGCACGTAAGGCCTCCTCGATTAGTCCGACAAACAGGTTCCAGTTGCTGTCTGTGGCTGACACTGTCGCTCAGCCAGATGCAGTCGCATGTCCTGTTTCAGAGGAAACCTCTCGGCCTGCAAGATCCGGGCAATTACAGAGGGTGGGATTGTTGGTAGTTGGGAGCTCCAATGTAAAGCGTGCTATGGGACCCCTTAGGGACATGGATGGCCAGAAGGGGAAGAAAGCCAATGTGCACTCCGTGGGTATACCGGGTGGAGTCATTCCAGACGTGGAACGGGTCCTTCCGGATGACTCCTGTCTATCGATCATTATAATTTTTTGCCCTGTCATTGTCAACTAAATCCTTAAATTCTTTCTTCGTTGTGTTGTAATGTCATTCTACGGCAAAATTTGCGATACCCGTCAACATGGTTTAAATGGTTCAAATGGCTCTGAGCACTATGGAACTTAACTGCTGAGGTCATCAGTCCCCTAGAACTTAGAACTACTTAAACCTAACTAACCTAAGGGCATCACACACATCCATGCACGAGACAGAATTCGAACCTGCGACCATAGCGGTCGCGCTGTTCCAGACTGTAGCGGCTAAAACCGCTTGGCCACTTCCGGTCGGCCGTCGACATGCAACTGCGTAGTAGATACTGATAAGTCTCATCCTTCTTTTTCCATTCCCATTCATTTTTATGGTTTGCAACCATAGATCACTAGATTGTCAATTTTTGTGCAAACAGCCACTGAACCTGTGAATGTCCTTTAGACCACAAACAAACAGCGAACGACAACCAACACCGACAACGCGATTCCGCCTAAGTGATGAATGTCGTACCGACTGAAAAATGCTGCACCGCACTGCCAAATGATAGGTCACACTGTTCCGCGTACTTCCAAGAAAGCAAAGCAAAACTAAAAGAGGCCGAACATTGAACAGCACGTTGTGCGTGCGTGCAGTTTTGCACACTGTGGCTAACCCTGCTTTACATTATTATCAGATGCGCTTCCAAGACAGGGTTAAGGGGTGGGGGGAAGGGGTGGAGGTGTTCTGTGGATTGTTATATTAAAACTGTTTACATTTTTATGTACATCGATCTGTTAAAATTGCGGTAACACCTACAAAAATCAGTCAGCATGCTCACAGTGAACTCGAACGAGAATAAACTCTCCATTTACGGGGTAGTCAGAGACAGTCTGAAAAGCTTGTAAGGATATTTCAGAAGAGGTTGTGCTCAAAAATAATTGTTGAGAAAAAAATTCGGTACGTTGCATCGTCTCCGAGTTAATTAGCATCAAAGTTAGACAATTAGGTGGCTGCACGCGTAAATTCAAGCAACTCCCCGCGCTAAAATGCGATATGCTCAGTTATTTGTCGGCCCATTAGTAACCACTTGTTCCAATCTTCATTACCACTTTTTCCGAAGTGACACATTTAAGCTAGGTGAGTGAAACAAGCGAGGACTGTGCGGCTGTTCCCAGCGGAGGTTCGAGTCCTCCCTTGGGCATGGGTGTGTGTGTTTGTCCGTAGGATAATTTAGGTTAAGTAGTGTGTAAGCTTAGGGACTGATGACCTTAGCAGATAAGTCCCATAAGATTTCACACACATTTGAACATTTTTTGAAACAAGCGAGAAACACTTTATCGGTGACACTGCATCTGCCAAGCTGCATAATTTGTGCACGCGACATCCTGATTGGCTAACTTCAAAGCAAAATAAGTCGGAAACGGCGCAACTTATCGAATTTTTCCTTAACGACTGTTTCTCAGCACATCCATCTTGCAACACCCTCACAAGCTTTTCACACTGTTTCTGACCACCCTGCATTTAGAATATATCGTTGTTACATGGATCGGATTATGATGGATAATGAAGGTACCACAATTAAAACAAATCTGTCATAACTACAGTAAGGTGTAACTACAGTTGCGACATATTTTACGCAGATCTGAGCTACATCTAAAGTATGATGATTTAAATATAACTTTGACACCAAGTATATCCCAAACAAAAAATCCGTGTTATTACATGATCCACATGCAACGCATCCACTCATGTAACAGGGGGCTTGTGAAAATGGGCAGCACCCGAAACTAGTCAGCCGATAAATAATTATCAGCTTTGGTGCAAACAATGATAACTGTTTTCCATTCAAAGAAGTTACTAGGTATTTCTAAGACAGAGTACTTTTCAGTTTCTTGTCTACGTCTATTAGCTTGTGTCCTTACCGCCTGTGGAGAACATTCCATCCAGAAAACGATGCCCCATGCAGAGGCGTCAACAACAAATCCGACACGATTCGAGAGTAGTATCGACAAACCACAAGAAGTCGAGTAATCCAAGAAAACAACGGAAAAAAATCATCCACAAAAAAACACAGAAAGACTGGCTCCCCCGGGCGCACGCAGGAAAGAACGAATGAAACAGAATTCCCCCTCACTTACACGCTCGTACAACTATAGTCAGCACACCACTGTTCAAAAGCGAAGTGCTAAGTGAAATACTGATAACCGTGAATGCGCACATCACTTTTATATCGTGCAAAATTTAATACTGTCAAAATATTGCTGTCGTAATTCTCTCAAAATAACTGCAAGGAACATGTGCTTCTAAAATGTTTGGACGAACGCTTTCCCCAAGTTGTACGTCTCCGAACTGCAGTTTCTTTGCAATTTATGCTAAAGCAATATACACTGATGAGCCAGAACATTACGACCACCTACCTAATACCCGGCACGTCCACTTTTGGCACGAGTAGCAGAGGCGACGCGTCGTGGCATGGAAGGTGAGCTCTGACGCCACGTCGAATCCCATCCCAGTCCTGTTCGATCGGGCTCGGATATGGCAAGCTGATGGCCAGCACATCAACTGGAACCCGCCACTGTGTTCCTCGAACCACTCCATCACACTCCTGGCCTTGTGACATGGCGCGTTATCTTGCTGAAAAATGCCACTGCCGCCAGTAAACATGATCGTCATGAAGGGATATACGTAGTCCGCAACCAGTGACGATATTCCTTGGCCTTGACGGTGCCTTGTACGAGCTCCCTGGACCCTTGGATGCCTACGTGAATGTTCCCAAGAGCATAATGGAGCGGCCGCCTGCTTATCTCCGCTCCGCTGCACAGGTGTCAAGGAGCTGTTCCCCAGGAAGACGACGGATTCGCGCCCTACCATCAGCATGATGAAGAAGGTAAGGGGTTCATCAGATCATGCAAAGCTCTGCCACAGCGCCAATGTCCAGTGCCTATGGCCACGTGCCCATTTCAGTCGTAGTTGCCGATGCCATGGTGGTAACATTGGTACATGCATGGGTCGCCGGCTGTGGAGGCCCATCGTTAGGTGAATTCGGTGCACTGTGTATTCGGACACGCTTGGACTCTGTCCAGCATTAAAGTCTGATGTTAGTTCCGCCTCAGTTCTCCACCTGTCCTATTTTACCAGTCTGCCCTCTCTACAACGTCCGACATCTGTAATGAGGGATGGCCGCCCAGTCCCACGACGTCTGGACCTGGTTTCACCTTGGTTTCGCCACGTGTTGAAGACACTCACCACAGAATTCCTCCAACACCCTACAAATCGCGCAGTTTCCGAAAAGCTCGTACCGAGCCTCTGGGCCATCACAATCTGCCCTCAGTCGAACTCAGATATATCGCGCGCTTTCCCACTTTCTACACACGGACTGCACTCTCACTGATATCACATGGACCTTGCGTGTGTCTCACTAGCAGTCATTCCTCGCCAGCTGGCGCAGTTATCACCTGGACGGGTTTATACCGATAGTAGGTCTACATCTACTACATCTACATCCATACTCCGCAAGCCACCTGACGGTGTGTGGCGGAGGGTACGTTGAGTACCTCTATCGGTTCTCCCTTCTATTCCAGTCTTGTATTGTTCGTGGAAAGAAGGATTGTCCGTATGCCTCTGTGTGGGCTCTAATCTCTCTGATTTTATCCTCATGGCCTCTTCGCGAGATATACGTAGGAGGGAGCAATACAGGGTGTTACAAAAAGGTACGGCCAAACTTTCAGGAAACATTCCTCACACACAAAGAAAGAAAATATGTTACGTGGACATGTGTCCGGAAACGCTTACTTTCCATGTTAGAGCTCATTTTATTACTTCTCTTCAAATCACATTAATCATGGAATGGAAACACACAGCAACAGAACGTACCAGCGTGACTTCAAACATTTTGTTACAGGAAATGTTCAAAATGTCCTCCGTTAGCGAGGATACATGCATCCACCCTCCGTCGCATGGAATCCCTGATGTGCTGATGCAGCCCTGGAGAATGGCGTATTGTATCACAGCCGTCCACAATACGAGCACGAAGAGTCACTACATTTGGTACCGGGATTGCGTAGACAAGAGCTTTCAAATGCCCCCATAAATGAAAGTCATGAGGTTTGAGGTCAGGAGAGCGTGGAGGCCATGGAATTGGTCCGCCTCCACCAATCCATCGGTCACCGAATCTGTTGTTGAGAAGCGTACGAACACTTCGACTGAAATGTGCAGGAGCTCCATCGTGCATGAACCACATATTGTGTCGTACTTGTAAAGGCACATCTTCTAGCAACACAGGTAGAGTATCCCGTATGAAATCATGGCGGTGAATCGAGGAAGTACAGTACATACTGACGAAACTAAAATAAGCTCTAACATGGAAATTAAGCGTTTCCGGACACATGTCCACATAACACGTTTTCTTTATTGGTGTGTGAGGAATGTTTCCTGAAAGTTTGGCCGTACCTTTTTGTAACACCCTGTATATTGCTTGACTCCTCGGTGAAGGTATGTTCTCGAAACTTTAACAAAAGCCCGTACCGAGCTACTGAGCGTCTCTCCTGCAGTCTTCCACTGGAGTTTATCTATCATCTCCGTAACGCTTTCGCGATTACTAAATGATCCTGTAACGAAGCGCGCTGCTCTCCGTTGGATCTTCTCTCTCTCTTCTATCAACCCTATCTGATACGGATCCCACACTGCTGAGCAGTATTCAAGCAGTGGGAGTACAAGAGTACTGTAACCTACTTCCTTTGTTTTCGGATTGCTTTTCCTTAGGATTCTTCCAATGAATCTCAGTCTGGCATCTGCTTTACCGACGATCAACTTTATATGATCATTCCATTTTAAATCACTCCTAATGCGTACTCCCAGATAATTTATAGAATTAACTGCTTCCAGTTGCTGACCTGCTATATTGTAGCTAAATGATAAAGGATCTTTCTTTCTACGTATTCGCAGAACATTATACTTGTCTACATTGAGATTCAATTGCCATTCCCTGCACCGTGCGTCAATTCGTTGCAGATACTCCTGCATTTCAGTACAATTTTCCATTGTTACAACCTCTCGATATACCACAGCATCATCCGCAAAAAGCCTCAGTGAACTTCCGATGTCATCCACAAGGACGTTTATGTATATTGTGAATAGCAACGGTCCTACGACACTCCCCTGCGGCATACCTGAAATCACTCTTACTTCGGAAGACTTCTCTCCATTGAGAATGACACGCTGCGTTCTGTTATTTAGGAACTCTTCAATGCAATCACACAATTGGTCTGATAGTCCATATGCTCTTACTTTGTTCATTAAACGACTGTGGAGAACTGTATCGAACGCCTTGCGGAAGTCAAGAAACACGGCATCTACCTAGGAACCCGTGTCTATGGCCCTCTGAGTCTAGTGGACGAATAGCGCGAGCTGTGTTTCACACGATCGTCTTTTTCGAAACCCATGCTGATTCCTACAGAGTAGATTTCTAGTCTCCAGAAAAGTCATTATACTCGAACATAATACGTGTTCCAAAATTCTACAACTGATCGACGTTAGAGATACAGGTCTATAGTTCTGCACATCTGTTCGACGTCCCTTCTTGAAAACGGGGATGACCTGTTCCCTTTTCCAATCCTTTGGAACGCTACCCTCTTCTAGAGACCTACGGTACACCGCTGCAAGAAAGGGGGCAAGTTCCTCGCGTACTCTGTGTAAAATCGAACTGGTATCCCATCAGTCCAGCGACCTTTCCTCTTTTGAGCGATTTTAATTGTTTCTCTATCCCTTAGTCGTCTAATTCGATATCTACCATTTTGTCATCTGCGCGACAATCTAGAGAAGGAACTACAGTGCAGTCTTCCTCTGTGGAACAGCTTTGGAAAAAGACATTTAGCATTTCGGCCTTTAGTCTGTCATCCTCTGTTTCAGTACCATTTTGGTCACAGAGTGTCTTGACATTTTGTTTTGATCCACCTACCGCTTTGACATAAGACCAAAATTTCTTAGGGTTTTCTGCCAAGTCAGTACATAGAACTTTATTTTCGAATTCATTGAACGCCTCTCGCATAGGTCTGGGTCATAATGTTTTGTCTTATCAGTGTACACTGCGCACACAATTAAAGAGCCGCTTTATCGAAACACCATGATTGTCTCCCATTGGACGCAGAAGTTTAAAATTTGGATCAAAGACGCCTAAAACTTCCCTCTGTAATGATGCAAAAGCGCGGCACCGTGTGACGTCACCGTCGGGCTAGGCGACGCTTCAAATAGCAAAGTGTCGACACATGCGGAAATAAATTCAAGAGGTCAGAAGTTATTGTGAGATATAAGGGGTGTTAATGATGTCACATTGAGACCAAATTTCACCACAATTCTGCCCAACGTCATCGGGAGATTGGAAGGTAAGCACGCCCCTTCTTATCCACATTTCACCTCTTCTTTCGACGCCTCTGCGGTGGAGGACAGAACAGCGACCCCCAGCGTTTAAATCACGCGGTTTTCTTATGTGTTGCCGACGAAACATTTCAGACACCGCCGCTCAGAATCGACCCTGAAAGGCCGCAGTTGGTAGCATAAAGATTAGATTAGATTAGATTAGATTTACTTTCATTCCAATTGATCCGTAGTGAGGAGGTCCTCCAGGATGTAGAACATGTCAGAAAAACAACAATGCACGACAAATATTTACAAGTCAAACAAATAAGCTAATGTACCATTCCACAGGTCCCAAGTGGAATGATCGTCATTTTTTAATGAACACTATATGAAAGAATCATTTTACAAATACTAATGCACTGAATTTAAACATAAAAAAGTTTTTTATTTATTTAGAAGGTAATAACCGTGAATACAATTACTATAATATTTATTTACAATGAACACATTACTGCACTGAAATGGTGCAGAAGTTAGATTGTACTTACACACACAAACACTTATTTACAATGAACACATTACTGCACTGAAATTGTGCAGAAGTTACATTGTACTTATATATATATATATATATATATATATATATATATATATATATATATATATATATATATATATATATATATATATATATATATATACTCCTGGAAATTGAAATAAGAACACCGTGAATTCATTGTCCCAGGAAGGGGAAACTTTATTGACACATTCCTGGGGTCAGATACATCACATGATCACACTGACAGAACCACAGGCACATAGACACAGGCAACAGAGCATGCACAATGTCGGCACTAGTACAGTGTATATCCACCTTTCGCAGCAATGCAGGCTGCTATTCTCCCATGGAGACGATCGTAGAGATGCTGGATGTAGTCCTGTGGAACGGCTTGCCATGCTATTTCCACCTGGCGCCTCAGTTGGACCAGCGTTCGTGCTGGACGTGCAGACCGCGTGAGACGACGCTTCATCCAGTCCCAAACATGCTCAATGGGGGACAGATCCGGAGATCTTGCTGGCCAGGGTAGTTGACTTACACCTTCTAGAGCACGTTGGGTGGCACGGGATACATGCGGACGTGCATTGTCCTGTTGGAACAGCAAGTTCCCTTGCCGGTCTAGGAATGGTAGAACGATGGGTTCGATGACGGTTTGGATGTACCGTGCACTATTCAGTGTCCCCTCGACGATCACCAGTGGTGTACGGCCAGTGTAGGAGATCGCTCCCCACACCATGATGCCGGGTGTTGGCCCTGTGTGCCTCGGTCGTATGCAGTCCTGATTGTGGCGCTCACCTGCACGGCGCCAAACACGCATACGACCATCATTGGCACCACGGCAGAAGCGACTCTCATCGCTGAAGACGACACGTCTCCATTCGTCCCTCCATTCACGCCTGTCGCGACACCACTGGAGGCGGGCTGCACGATGTTGGGGCGTGAGCGGAAGACGGCCTAACGGTGTGCGGGACCGTAGCCCAGCTTCATGGAGACGGTTGCGAATGGTCCTCGCCGATACCCCAGGAGCAACAGTGTCCCTAATTTGCTGGGAAGTGGCGGTGCGGTCCCCTACGGCACTGCGTAGGATCCTACAGTCTTGGCGTGCATCCGTGCGTCGCTGCGGTCCGGTCCCAGGTCGACGGGCACGTGCACCTTCCGCCGACCACTGGCGACAACATCGATGTACTGTGGAGACCTCACGCCCCACGTGTTGAGTAATTCGGCGGTACGTCCACCCGGCCTCCCGCATGTCCACTATACGCCCTCTCTCAAAGTCCGTCAACTGCACATACGGTTCACGTCCACGCTGTCGCGGCATGCTACCAGTGTTAAAGACTGCGATGGAGCTCCGTATGCCACGGCAAACTGGCTGACACTGACGGCGGCGGTGCACAAATGCTGCGCAGCTAGCGCCATTCGACGGCCAACACCGCGGTTCCTGGTGTGTCCGCTGTGCCGTGCGTGTGATCATTGCTTGTACAGCCTTCTCACAGAGTCCGGAGCAAGTATGGTGGGTCTGACACACCGGTGTCAATGTGTTCTTTTTTCCATTTCCAGGAGTGTATATATATATATATATATATATACAAATCAGTTGGTTCTACTGAGAAATTCATCAATGGAGTAGAAGGAGTTGGCCACCAATAAATCCTTTAGGCTTCTCTTAAACTGAATTTCATTGGTTGTTAAGCTTTTTATGGCTGCTGGCAAGTTATTGAAAATGTGTGTTCCTGAATAATGCACACCGTTTTGTACAAGACTAAGTGACTTTAAATCCTTGTGATGATTATTCTTATTTCTAGTACTGATTCCATGAATTGAGCTGTTGGTTTGAAAAAGTGATATATTTTTAATGACAAATTTCATTAAAGATTAAATCTATTGGGAAGCAGTAGTTAGTATCCCTAGTTCCCTAAACAGGCTTCTGCAGGATGTTCTTGAGTTCATACTACATATAACTCTTACTGCACGTTTTTGTGCCCGGAAAACTTTTGCTTGGCTTGATGAATTACTCCAAAAAATAATCCCATATGACATTATGGAATGAAAGTAAGCATGGTATGCCAGTTTTTTCATTTTTATATCCCCTATGTCTGACACAATTTGCACTGCAAATAGAGATTTGTTAAGACGCTTCAGCAGTTCTGTGGTGTGCTTTTCCCAGTTGAATTTATTATCAAGCTGTAATCCCAAGAATTTAACACTGTCCACTTCTTCTATTTGCTTGTCATCATATGTTAGGCATATACTCGTGGGACACCCTTTACAAGTTCTGAACTGCATGTAGTGTATTTTTTCAAAGTTTAGTGACAAGGAATTGGCTAGGAACCACTAATTAATGTCCACAAATATTTTATTAGCTGATCTTTCTAAGACTACACTTGATTTGCTATTTATTGCAATGTTTTTATCATCGGCAAACAAAATGAACTTGGCATCTGTTAATGCTACTGATGTAAGGTCATTGATATACACAAGAAAAAGTAAGGGCCCTAAAATGGAACCTTGTGCGACCCCACATGTAATTAGTTCCCAGTTGGATGATGCCTGATAGCTCGATACATGTCTCTTTCCTAATAACACCCTTTGTTTCCTGCCAGAGATATAAGATTTGAACCATTTTAAAGCATTTCCTGTTACACTATAACATTCTAATTTACTTAAAAGGATATTGTGATTTACACAGTCAAATGCCTATGACAGATCACAAAATATACCAGTTGGCTGCAATTTTTTATCTAATGAATTAAGCACATTTTCACTGGAAATGTAGATAGCCTTCTGAATATCAGAAGGGTGTCACTGAAACCATTCCTCCCCTGTGGCGTTGATTTCTACACATTTTGCGATCGAAACCAATATTTCTCTGTACAGTGAGAGACAGAACAACGTTCTTGACAACCTTTGCCACTACTGACGCCGCCGGATGACTCACCCCTTCTCAAAGGGCATCGTGCATCTGTAACCCCACTGAATGTGATCGCAACCCTTTGGGACGTAGCACAACAGCAATTTTTGCAGTGGTTTACAGGGTGAAACCACTAAGGACCTTTCAAAACCTATCGACGAAATTCGAACGTGATACGAAGCAGCAAAAGGTGGTTATGGCTTTTCATCCCTCCTGTTTCGCGTCTTCCTGTGGCCGAGCACGGGTGGGAGGGAGAGGGCGACATGGAAACACGCGTCAATAAAATGACGAAGGTTTCCTCCAAGACCCCCATTTCGGCAACAATTTTGGTGCCACCCGCGCCTCTTTGTTGGTCACTTTAAAAATTTTCCTTTACAGAAAGGCCGCTATCGATTTCTGCGCGCCGGCGTGACATACATCCCTTTCGACATCCCTTGGATTTCGTATACATGCTGCCAGCACGGGGTAGTTCGGTGATGTAGCGCCATTCAGCTCAGGAGTGGGGTTGCAGAAGATGGACATAGCGACATGATTCGTTGGACATACAACAAATGCATCAAAACTGAGGGAAAATCTAATAATCAAGATGAACTAACCGTCAGGAAACGGACAATGATACGGAGCCGAACCATATCACGACTGATGACCAAGATCAGGGTATTCCCAATTAAGTAAACTGAGGGAAGCTCTAATAATCAAGATGAACTAACCGTCAGGAAACGGACAATGATACGGAACCGAACCATATCACGAGTAAACAGAGGAACGAACCACGGAGAGAACAACACGGAACAACAATTTATTACTGGAGCTGACTGACGGGGAGAAACGACGCAAACTAAAAATACTCCGAACCTGAAAGACTACACGAGCACAAACAGCTAAAAGGAGCCCTGAATAATACGCAAAGAATGACCGAATACAGATCACGGGACATCCAGTGGTCACCGATAATGATTTCTTCACAACCACAACTCAAACCAGCAATTTTCAAGAAGCAAGCAAGGAGTCTGACAGACAAGGGGGAATACCCGACTTGTACGTTCAGTTAAACGGAACCAAGAAACTACTGAGCAATGAAGAACATGGAACAACTCTTCACGAGTGAAAAAAATCGGGAATGTCCAACAGGGACGACGAAATGGAAATGAAAGATAAGATCAAGAATTAATGGAAACATGAACAGAGACGGACCAGTGAAAACAGGATATTAGACACACGAACCTGAAGAAAATTCTAAACTGTATAACTAATCAAGCTAGATTATGAAATAACAAGTGTCATAATAAACAGAATACGATCGGAGACGAAAGTGAGATGTTTTCAAACATTACCTTTACGTGACAAATATGGAAACTGTCCTGGCACAGGAAGCAGTCACATATAAAATTAGTTAAATTACCGTATATGAAGCAATTATTCCATGCAAATAAGTTATTCAATATACAGTATAAACGGGACTCGAATCTGGAAGAGAAAGCTACACGTAAAAATTCGGGACATGTTTAAGGGGTCCTGTTTAAATTTCTTTTCATATAAATATCGTTTATTATACTTGTTTTGCTTTGAAATCATCCTAGCATCTTTTATTGTGCTATTATATTGTGCTTAGGAAGAAAATTCATAGAGACAAATTTGTTTTATTTGTGTCTCACATCAGCAACCTCTTCCTTTTCTTAACCCACGTTGTGACATTACAGCCTTTATCACTGCGATTTTTAACATGTAAAAGTTTTTTTTTCTGTATTTGCGTCAGTATGTGCGAACTTCTAACATATACCAATGAATGTTGTAACCAGATATCTTTGCCGCGCTCCTGAAAAGCGCAGAATATCACGATAGCTATAAACTGTTATACGCTGCTATCGATCAGTAAAAAAAAAAAAAAACCGATGCACCTATGTTTCAAAATAACAATTGCCAGTTTTTACTTCTGCAGGGAGCCGTGTCGCTGTCTAGCTCTTCTGTGAATGTGTTGCGAGTCGGACGCAAAAGTATTGTGCTCCATCTGATATAATCATTTTTATTGTAAAGTTAAGAGTTTAAGTGATTAAAAATATATGTAGCCACAAACAAGCGCGAACGTGATCGCGAACAACGTGAGAAAGACAGAGACAAGTTTTTATCAGAGCTGAAAACGGATATGACAACACAGATAGAGTCGGTTAAGGGTGACGTCACGGCACAGATAGATTCGGTTAAGGGTGACGTCAGGGCACAGATAGATTCGGTTAAGGGTGACGTCGCGGCACAGATAGAGTCGGTTAAGGGTGACGTCACGGCACAGATAGATTCGGTTAAGGGTGACGTCACGGCACAGATAGATTCGGTTAAGGGTGACGTCACCGAGCAAGTAACCACTTTGACAACCCAGATAAGCACTCTGAATAACAAAATTGAGAACATCGGTCAGAATCTCACAACTCAAATCGAAGCGTGTCGCAAAGAAACCGATTCGGTAAAACTTGCGTATAAAACAGTTGCACGACAGGTAGACGAGTTAGCGACAGCGGTAGCCACTGTAGAATCAAAAGTAAGTGCAATGGCGAATGACATTTCGGACCGAACTATTGACGAAAGAGTTAACAGTAGTGTTGCTTCGCACACTAAAGCACTTACCGAACATTACAAAGAATGGATTGATGTACAAGAGAAGCTAGTTGAGGAGAAGGTTACACGTGACTTGAAAGATGTTGTTAAATCCGCAACCTTAGACATATTATCTGCACCCGGCAGTTCAGGAGACACTGTTTGTACTGAACTAGGCCAAATTAGACGAGTGTTTACCCGGGATTTGCCGGAATGGCGGAAGCAAGTAACAGATGAGATATCCGACCTGAAACAGCAAATTCAAACACTACAGTATGATAACCAGAGTGACGGGAAACACTCACTACCTTCTGAGCCAGATGAACATCAATACCAGACAACACAACAACACAACACACCACAGTACATTCCGCGACCGAAAAATGAATTTAACGATCCACACAACAACAACACTGAACAATTGACACTCACAACCCTCATGAAAGAGGAGAGTGTATTGAAACACAGAGTTTTTCAACCATTCCAACCGGAAAAGCGAAATATTCATCCAGTCGTTTTCCTAAAGAACTTTTCAGGAGTCTTTCCAGCTGCCTGGAATGACAAACAGAGAATACAATTCATTACCGGATATATACAAGGAGAAAGTGCTATATGGGGAACCGAGATGGTTGATAAGTGCAAAACATTTAGCGAGTTTGAGAAAAACTTTTTAAGCAAATTTTGGAGCGCAGGTGTTCAGCAACGCCTACGCAAAGAGGTCTATAACGCCGAACCTTTCCATTCGAACAGTGGCGGACTTCGCCGGTACTTTGAGAAGTACTTGAGAAAGATACAATATTGGGACACTCCCATAACAACAAAAGATGTTATTATGATCCTTAAGTCAAAACTACCCATTTCCATACGCGAGAAATTAGTGAACGTGTCAGAGGAAGATCAGGACGCATTTTTATCCGTCCTTGATTCGCTCGATCTTATACACGAAGACGCGCGTGCGAATGCTAACCGTAAGAACAACAACGCAGGCACGTATTCGAATGGAAACGGTAGTAATGGAAATGGTTCACACGAAACACAATACGGAAACAAACAGTACAATAACCGCAATAGAGGCCGAAACAATGGTTACCGTAATGGTAAACACAAAAACAAGCATTACGGCAACCAACGGTACAATCCAATATACAACACGCAACAACAGTATTACGGGAATGCCCCATACCAATCAAACAATAACGGTAGTAACTTCTACGAGAATGGGAACAAATACAAGGGTAAACGTTGCAACAATCAAAATTGCGGAGGTCAGCTACCTCCACCACAACCCTATGGGCAGCCACAACACCAGCAACAACAGCAATACACGCCTCAGCAACAACCATTCATGCGACAACAACAGTACACGGCACCACAACAGGACTTTAGATACAATAACAATAAACCAAGAAAACAATACAATCCACCGGTATATTTTACGCAGGCAAGTAATGTACCGATTTTTCAGCCTGGTAATCAAGTGCATTACCAACAAGGGTTTGATACAAATCAACAAACACAATGGGTAAAAAACCAGCGAGAATGGTCAAGTGATGTGACAGAAGAATCAAATCAGTCGCATCACAAGAAAGCGGAAAACTAAAGGCAGCACCTTTTCGCCTCCTTGGGGATGCTGCGGGACATAATGGGGGCAAACTCGACCTTGAACGACTTAACGTAATACGTTATGATCGCGACACTGACTTGAGAGACGATTTGTTGCAGGAAAATATTGAGACAGACTTGAATGACGTATGGGAAGACGAAGTACAAGCAATGACTAAAATTTACATAGCCAATACACCAATAGATGCTATTATTGATACTGGTGCAAATGTAAATGCTTTATCACTATGTATGTTTAAGAAAGTTTCTGCAGGGATGAAAATTTTAACGTTACCAGTACAAGGTTGTTCGGTAACAGGAGCGGTAGGATCTTTATCACAGCGAGTCAATTTGCAAGCTCAGGTACCGATAAGGATTAATTCTACTTCTTTCATGTGTGTATTTCTAGTAGTTAAGAATTTGTCAGTGTCATGCTTATTAGGAATGGAGTTCCTGAGGAAGAATAAGGCAGTGATTGATATAGAAAAGGGTATCTGTACAATCCGAGTAGGTGAACAGGAGGTAACGCTGCAATTGTTGCGCGGCAAGGTCAAAAGAGTCAACACTGAGCACAAAGTTAAGGTACGGAGACTGGTACAGCGAATGTTTTTGAACCAAGCACACATGACAAGACAGGGTAACAGTTGGACGGATTTTGATACTGATGACGGACTTCCGACTAGAGAAGAGATTTTGAATAAAGTAAGCGAATCAAGTGAACTTGATTACATACAAAGGCAAGATTTACTGCACTTACTTATGAGGTATCTTCATGTCTTTTCTTCGAAACCTGGAGTAATACGTGACTACGAATATGACATGAAGGTCGCTCCCCATTCTACTTTTTGCAAGACAACGTACTCTGTCCCGTATGCAAGGCGCGAGGCTGTGAAAAATGAAATACGTAAAATGCTTAAGTGGGAGATCATTGAACCGTCAGACTCACCTTACAGTAGTCCGTTATTGCCAGTTTTGAAGCAGGATGGTAGTGTACGTATAGTTTTGGATGCAAGAAACATAAATAAAATAATTATTCCAGTAAGAACTCGACCTGAGGCTATGGATGAACAATTACAAAGGTTTCATGGAGTAAAATTCCTCACATCCGTAGACTTGAGATCGAGCTACTGGCAGGTCAAGATGACATCACAGTCTCGAAAATATACAGCGTTTATATTTGCAGGTAGATCATACCAATTCAAAGTAGTTCCATTTGGTTTGAATGTGAGTTCAGGCGTATTCATAGCTGCACTTGATCATGTATTAGGACCTGAACTGTTGGATCGAGTAACAGTGTATGTTGATGACTTACTGATTGCTACGAAATCTTGGGAAGAACATTTAGACATAATAAGCAAAGTTTTCCAGAGGTTTGTTGACTATGGAGTCACAGCTAATCTACATAAGTCTAAATTTGGTAAAAGCGAGATTAAATTTTTAGGACATCTTGTATCATCACAGGGAATTACCCCAGATCCAGACAAACTAGCAGCTATTAAAAACTTTCCTGTGCCCTCTTCTAAACGCCAGTTGAAAGGCTTCCTCGGAATGACTTCCTTTTTCAGAAAGTTTATTTCGGACCAGTCGATGAACAGTCAAGCATTGCATGATCTTCTAAAGAAAAACACTCACTGGCATTGGACGCCAGAGTGTCAGACAGATTTTGATCGCATTAAACAAGCACTTCTTAACAGCAATATTTTGTTCCATCCAGACATGGATAAAGAATTCTGTATTTCGTCAGATGCTTCATTTCAGGGGCTTGGTTCTTGTTTGTTTCAAATAGAAGTAATTGATGGAAAAGAAGAGATAAGAGTTATCAGCTTTGCAAGTAGGGTTCTCACAGAATGTGAGAGGTCATACTCGGTGACAGAGTTGGAGGCTCTGGCCGTTGTATGGTCCTTTAAAAGGTTCAATTACTACATCCATGGTCGGAAAATTAAGGTCTTTTCTGATCACCAAGCTCTTAGTTTCTTGCTCTCGTGTAAACTTCTTCATCCTCGTCTTACACGATGGAGTCTCTTCTTGCAAGAGTATGATTTCGAAATAGTATACATCAAGGGTAAAAACAACATTATCGCGGATGCTTTGTCACGCATGCCGCAAGGACTTCCCGAGTCCAGTGAACTTATCGAGCAGATGTCTAACTACCGAATTCTTCTAATGAAAGACCCACTACATAGAAAGTATTTCCTTCAGCTCTGCAAGCAGATGCGCATACTCCAAGAAACAGATCCCAAATGGCGTAAGATCAAACAACTTCTTCTAACAAAACCCGATCACCACTTGTCCAAATTTTATAAACTACACAACGATGTTTTATTCCATCGAACTTCTCTCCTCTCTGGTAGATGGTGTGTGTGTATACCACACGCATACGTTGAACACCTTATCTGGTACACACATCTTTCCTGGGGTCATTATGGACCTGAAAAATGCAAACGAAAGATTTCTGCCTATTGCTATGTACCAAACTTGCACCATCGAATCCATAAGTTGTTAAGTACATGTCTTATCTGCCAGAAGGCAAAACCCTTCAACCATTCGAACCTAATTCCTCTGAATCCAATTATTACTGAGAGACCAAATCAAGTTCTGGCCCTTGATCTCGCCGGCCCCATGCCGCAAGGGAGGGGAGGGGTGAAATACCTAGTAGCATTGTTGGATCTTTTCACAAAACATGTGAGACTTTATGCAGTGAAATCATCCAGTGCACTTCCGATCATCCGTCGAATCGAACAAGACTATTTTCCTCGATTTGGCAAGCCGGAGGCCATTCTATCAGATAATGCATCGAATTTCACTGGCAGACAATGGCGCAATTTTCTTGCCAAACATGGCATCAAACAAATACTTATATCTCGTTTCAGACCGCAATCTAATCCCACCGAACGTATCTTCAAAGAGTTCAATAGATTCATTCGAACCTACATACCTAATAGACAAACCCGTTGGATTGACTTTGTATCTTCATTCGAGCAGATTGTCAACAATCTTCCACACTTCTCAACTGGATTTACACCTGCGGAACTAATGACGAGTCATCGGGAAAGAAATGAATGGTTAGATCCCATACCTAAAATTGTAGAACCAGAATTAGATTTAGATGCAAAACTTAGGCAAGCATTGGTATCCTTAGCTGTACAGGCGAATCTACGCAAGAAGTCTTATGACAAGAAAGTATCTAAGGCCCTTACATATGATATTAATGAAAAGGTGCTTTTACGGACACATTTTAAGCCATCGAAGTTGTTGAAAAGAAATCGGAAATGGAGGCTATTGTACGACGGACCATTTGTAGTAATTAGAAAACCACATACAGGATGTTATCTAATGGCGGATCCAGCATCTGGCAGAATTAAAGGATTGTATCACCACCAGGATCTCAAGAAGTATAACGAGGCAAAGTAACGAGCAAAGGAACATTAGCCTAAGGTTTAACCTGCGAAACACTTCGGTATTCAAACACACCAATACGAGTACTCACACTTTGGCGAACAACTATGGAGGTAATTGAAGATTTGATTTATTATGGCGTACGAAAAAGAAAGCACATTCCATTTGAGAGGATAGATTCTCAGTTAGTTTTAAGTTAGTCATAGGTGTAAGCAGTCCAAGTTGGCTGTTGGCATTGAGGAATGCCGTTATTGGTGAAAGTAGATACGGAAGGAAGTAGCAGATTGCCACCTTCCAACTCCAATGAATATATATATATATATATATGAAATATTAGGTTAAGCAATTTCTTTTTCAGCCCTCAAGATGGAATGTTAGTCTTTAAGTGTACAGAGTACAGCCTATTGCGTGTAAACTGTGCGTTATTGTAACACCGCCATGAACTATACCTTTTGTTAGCGCGATCTTTAGAATTAAACAGATTTGTGTAGCCAAGTGTTTGAACTGTCAAAAGCAGTAAATAACAGATAGAGTATCACGTAGTATTTGATAGTTTTCAGGAGATTCAATCTCAGATTCAAAATATCATCTACGAACAGTAAGCCTCATAAAGATTTAATAGCTAAGCAACAAAGCATTTCCTTTATTGTGTTTTACAACAGCTGTTAGGTCATGTAGTCGAGAGTGCCACTACATCGAAACATATACGTCGTACTGACAAGCCTGGAGTATTCCTGATGGTAAATGTTTCTTCTTTAAACATGTAAGATGCACTAAAGTAATTAGCTATTTCACAGCCAAGCCCGACAATCGCCCAGAAGGAAGCGTGATAAACTAGAAAGCTGTCACCAGATATGACTCACATTATAATAATAAAACTAAGATCTGATATTAGATTAAAGAATAGCCACTTGAAGGCACACGTGACGCATGTCATGCATCTAAGGTAAAAAAAAAATATCCTAGTGTAGTTGTGCTAGAATTTGTATATGTATATAGTATATTTATGTTCATATTTGATCCTCTCCTCTTCCACTTCCCCATCCTATCCCATTAAAAAAAAAATTGAGGATTAGAATTTGACAGGCTCATCTGAGTGCTCTTTAGACGGTTGAAGTGGAAACGAAATTTGTGGGAGAGATCCGTTAGCGAAAATTTTGTTCTAATCGCGTATCGCGAGTAGCAATGTTGAGAGATTATAATACATCCCGCGATTAGCACTTGCAGCCAGTAACTTTATGAAGCATGAATCTTCCGGAGAGAAATGCATGAGTATGCTCGACCAGTAGAGATAGAATTTGTTCAATCTGTGCTCTACATAAACAGTGACACTAAATTTTGAAGAGAAACGAAATAACAAGCTGCTTAAAAGATTTGTTTTAAGAACAATTTTACCTTTGTAAAAGGGAGAGAGAATAACCGAAATAATCGTGCCTTGATGCACAAGTAGTGGTATTCAATACGCTAATCCGGCGTGGCGTGACTGAAAAGGTTAACAGAATTTGTGACTGTAAGCAAACTTAAGAAATGTATGTATCTATGTATGTAATTTATGGACATTGTTTAATCTTGTAATGTATTTACCTGTGAGTAACTTGAACTGTGAACTTTGAAATCGCAATGTGAGATGGGAGATGTGAATTTGCAGACACTCTAAGACGTTCTAAACAAAATGCGAGTGATAAAGTGTACAAAATACGTGTGCAGTGACATGTGTACACGCAAGTGCAGGTAGTGACAGCGATCACAGCAAAGCATTTTGCAAACTATATGTAAAACGTTGACTTCACTTACCTGTGTGTAAGCAGCATGGCGGGTCGCAGGGACTGTCGTGTGAAATCCTCGAAACAGACGGTGGTATTTTCTACCCAAGTTTTCGATACGCCGATCGACGATGGAGAAAGGACACTAGACGTGTGTTTCCGCGTGTTCTCATTTTAGCAGAGCGCGAGTGACACACGTTAAACTTCATACGAGCATACACGAGCGCGTGTTGCACTGGACTAGTAACCGGCAACAGCGCGGAGCTGCTTGCAATTGGACTCAACAATTAACATTTGAAACACAACCGACGCGCGCGCTGTGGAGGCGTGTCATTGACCTTAGAATGTTTTCCGTCTCACAACTACGCAAGAGACATTGCTAAAGCTATCACAGTGAAACTTAATTATGAACTTTATTTATTCTGTAAAACGAGAAGTCTTAGCTTCAAATTAATTTCCATTTAATCAGTCACGTCGGATATTTTGCGATAGATAGTTAAATAAAGACAAGGCATTACTGAGCACTGAAACGTTAACTGGAGGGGAAGGTTATCAATCCTGTCCAGAATCCTATAAAACCTTTACCTGTAAGTCTACATTATAGCACGAACCTAACACAGGTTTCTTTCTGTTTATTTGCATGTAAACGACATGACGCTTGATGCGAGACACTAGAGAGGCAACACGAGCGAACACAAAAAAAAAGGACGCTACCCAGGGTCGTGACCTCTCGGACGACGCCGCTCACCGAACGAGAATAGACGTTGCAGACTCCGGTTAAGTGAGCGCGTGACAAATAAAAGTGTACAGTGTAGTGTCAAGTGAAACGTCCTGATTAACAACGACATTCTAAAAGAATCTAATGAAACGGATAAAAAAAACATTACGAGACCAAACAGGTCACAGACAATTTTAGAGGACTGTTTAAGTAATTATTTCAATGTATCTGTGTATGTTTGTCTACTGACATGTTTTGTTTTCTATATAGAGTATTATTCATTTATCTTTGTGTGTGTTAGACTTAAGATTGTTTTTTTTTCATATTTTGTTTCACCGTAACAGCAATTAAGATGACAGTGCAAGGACACCTTACAATGAACTGAGAGAAGTGCCAAAGTGCACAAAAGACACTGAAAGACTATTTGTTTTCATAATTGTACTGGAAGCATAAAATAACTAGATGACAAACTCATTCCAATTTTATGTTAGAACGAAAGTAAACAGATGATAAAACACAGTAATGTCTTGAAACTACATGTGAGTCCTGATGATCCTTCCGGAATCATCATGCCTCACATGGGAGGCATTGTGACATTACAGCCTTTATCACTGCGATTTTTAACATGTAAAAGTTTTTTTTTCTGTATTTGCGTCAGTATGTGCGAACTTCTAACATATACCAATGAATGTTGTAACCAGATATCCTTGCCGCGCTCCTGAAAAGCGCAGAATATCACGATAGCTATAAACTGTTATACGCTGCTATCGATCAGTAAAAAAAAAAAAAAACCGATGCACCTATGTTTCAAAATAACAATTGCCAGTTTTTACTTCTGCAGGGAGCCGTGTCGCTGTCTAGCTCTTCTGTGAATGTGTTGCGAGTCGGACGCAAAAGTATTGTGCTCCATCTGATATAATCATTTTTATTGTAAAGTTAAGAGTTTAAGTGATTAAAAATATATGTAGCCACAAACAAGCGAGAATGTATATCGTGAAAAATTCGCTCCACCGCCACAATGGGTGGCCATGTTAATGTAAGTTTCCGTTTCATATTATAATACTTGAAGCCTTGAAGTTTATTTAATTTCTAAGAAAATCTCTCAACCTTATTTTCATTAATTATACTTATGATAATCCTTCCTGTTTAAAAGATTTATGCAGCTTATGATCCAGCGTGTGTTCTGTCGGAACAGGAGGCTGTCGTGACGACATCGCTATAGTATTTATTCCAAGTTCTTTCAGTTCCGTTTATATGTTCGTACAAATCCAATCAGTTGGTCCCTTAGGTTTCTTTCATGTAACTTCCGTCTGTTTTCTCCGCGCGATCTTCCTCCGAAAAAAAATTTCTGTTCATTTTCTTTAGTAATTTTCGATATCGCGAAGGAGAAAAGACAGCCGCCTCCTGCTCCGAACGGAACACTACGACTTTTCTAACGTCGGAGAGTACCGCACGAATTTTCCGCTAAAAGGTAATAGAGTTTCTTAAAGCTGGATCAATTACACATGTTGCTGCTGTTCTCCGACAAATCTGGTGTGATTAATAGTAATTTATTCTGTCACGACAAAAAGAACCAATTTTATTTTTACCAAAGCAACAAAGCTTTCAATTAAACTACTAAGAAAAAAAAAAATCATACCAGAACGTCGTGAATAATCTCTGTACTGTGCGAATGGTGTCAGTGGCTGAATGTTCATAATTACCTGCAGAATTCAGAGTAATTTCCTTTTTCTGTGTACAGTCCAGAAAATTTTCCCTGAGTCTTGTCCAAACGTGTCCTGTAACTGCGTGTAGTAGAGCCGCGGGACTCCCGTCCCTTTTGGCGTTTTTAGATTGTTTAAGGACGCTCCCGCTCTTTCTAGCGTTTTCGATTGACCTACCACTCTCCTACCTGCTAAACCGCGACACCGACGGCCGGAGGTTAGTTACACTACTGGCCATTAAAATTGCTACACTAAGAAGAAATGCAGATGATAAACCGGTATTCGTTAGACAAATATATTATACTAGAACTGACATGTGATTACATTTTCACGCAATTTGGGTGCATATATCCTGAGAAATCTGTACCCAGAACAACCACCTATGGCCGTAATAGCGGCCTTGATACGCCTGGGTATTGAGTTAAACAGAGGTTGGATGGCGTGTACAGGTACAGCTGCCCATGCAGCTTCAACACGATACCGCAATTCATCAAGACTAGTGACTGGCGTATTGTGACGAGCCAGTTGCTCGGCCACCATTGACCAGACGTTTTCAATTGGTGAGAGATCTGGAGAATGTGCTGGTCAGGGCAGCAGTCGAACATTTTCTGTATCCACAAAGGCCCGAAAAGGACCTACAACATGCGGTCGTGCATAATCCTGCTGAAATGTAGGGTTTAGTAGGGATCGGATGAAGGGTAGAGCCACGGGTCGTAACACATGTGAAATGTAAGGTCCACTGTTCAAGGTGACGTCAATGCAACCAAGAGGTGACCGAGACGTGCAACCAATGGCACCTCATACCATCACGCCGGGTGATACGCCAGTATGGCGATGACGAATACACGCTTCCAATGTGCGTTCACCACGATGTCGCCAAACACGGATGCGACCATCATGATGCTGTAAACAGAACCTGGATTCATCCGAAAAAATTACGTTTTGCCATTCGTGCACCCAGGTTCGTCGTTGAGTACACCATCGCAGGCGCTCCTTTGTGTGATGTAGCGTCAAGGTTAACTTCAGCCATGGTGTCCGAGCTGATAGTCCATGCTACAAACGTCGTCGAACTGTTCGTGGAGATGGTTGTTGTCTTGCAAACGTCCCCATCTGTCGACTCAGGGATTGAGACGTGGCTGTACGATCCGTTACGGATAAGATGCCTGTCATCTCGACTGCTAGTGATGCGAGGCCGTTGGGATCCAGCACGGCGTTCCGTATGACCCTCCTGAACCCACCGATTCCATATTCTGCTAACAGTCATTGAATCTCGACCAACGCGAGCAACAATGTCGCCATACAATAAACCGCATTCGCGATAGGCTACAATCCGACCTTTATCAAAGTCAGAAACGTAATGGTGCGGCCGGCCGGTGTGGCCGAGCGGTTCTAGGCGCTTCAGTCTGGAACCGCGCGACCGCTACGGTCGCAGGTTCGAATCCTGCCTCGGGCATGGCTGTGTGTCATGTCCTTAGGTTAGTTCTAGGGGACTGATGACCTCAGATGTTAAGTCCCATAGTGAGACATTTGAACCATTTGATGGTACGCATTTCTCCTCCTTACACGAGGCATCACAACAACGTTTCACCAGGCAACGCCGGTCAACTGCTGTTTGTGTATCAGAATTTGGTTGGAAACTTTCCTCATGTCAGCACGTTGTAGGTGTCGCTACCGGCGCCAACCTTGTGTGAATGGTCTGAAAAACTAATCATTTGCGTATCACAGCATCTTCTTCCTGTCGGTTAAATTTCGCGTCTGTAGCACGTCATCTTTGTGGTGTAGCAATTTTAATGGCCAGTAATGTAGTTTATTGGTCACTCTCTTCCCAGGGAACCGGCGTGAGTATTCGTGATCCTCGAAGCACGCTTTATCATAGATTTCAGGTTCGGAATGAATTAAATGTTACTTTGATCTGCATTGTAAGTAACAATCGCGCTTTACTGGCGTTAACAGTCACAAGTTTATTTAGGGAAGACTACTTTTTTATTCTGTAGGTTTCTCTGTATGATTTGGATTTTAGTGTTAACTGTTAGTGCTTCGCCCTAGGTCTGAAGCTGAAACAAGCCTTCAGTATATATGTTTGTAAGAACTCTCTCATGTAAGTATACCGAGAAAGATATTACGAAAAAACTGATGTTCTACTCATGACGAATAAGCGTGAGAGAGACAACATAATACGAATAAGGGTACTGATTTCTCGACGAATGATTTCTATGTCCCTGCGGTATGATATTTCCAAGAGAAGCATCAACATCCTTTTGCACAAGTTTAGTTCTGCAAGTTAATTTCAGGATCTCGCCTGCAAGTACTAGCGGAATTGACGCCACTAGAATGCGTCGTGAGATGGGCCATCGGAACTTTACAGTGTCGTGGTTAAAAACAGAGCAGCCGCCACCATTTTTCCAGTATTATCATTAATACTAGAGAATAATCGTTACGAGGAACAAAGTTAAGAAAAGAAAGAAATGTTTTGGTGAAGAAATGAGTAAGTTATCAAAAAACACTATTAATTGAAACACGAGGGCGTGTCGAAAAGTAATGCTTCCGAATTTTTTATGTCAAAACTCCTGAAGCTTTTGAAATAAAACAAACATTATTAACATTCTACATCTTTAGTCTCATTGTCTAGACACTGGCAGCCCTCTGCCAATGGAGGACACCGAATTGTAGCGTGCAACATGTCGGTGCTTGACAAACAGCGTGTTCTAATCGAATTTCCAATTCGAAGACTTTGTCCATACAGATAGCACTTATTTTTCAGCATGACAGTGCCAAATCACAAGCGAGCTTTGCGACATCAGTAAGAATTCGACGCCTTGGGTTCAATATTACCCATCATTCTTCATATGTCCCAACTTTGCCTGATCCGATTTCCACCTGTCTCCAAAACTTAAACAACACCTTCGAGGAATACACTTTGAAGCGATGAAGTGCAGTCAGAGGTGAGACTGCGGCTTGGTCAACGAAGACAAACATTTCACAATGATAATACAAACAAACTGAACGTTAGCAGAAATGTATTAGTCGCCAGGATGACTACGTTGAGAGATAAATATGTACACATCAAGAATAAAGTTGTAGAATGTTAACAACGCTCGTTTTATTTTAAAAGGTTTAAGAGTCATTACATAAAGAATTCGGAGCCATTACTTTTCAGCATGCTCTCGCAAAATAAGAAGACATCGCTAACATTATCAACCTTCTGAGGATGTCGTATGCTAGTCTCGAATATCTCTTTATATGTTGTAGACTAAAACATTAGAAAACAAGATACAAAAATGTGCAAGCTATGTAACCGAGAGATGACCCTTTTAATTGCTCTTCGGTTTTGCAAAAATATTTACTAATCTTAATACACTACTGGCCATTAAAATTGCTACACCACGAAGATGACGGGCTACAGACGCAGCGAAATTTATCTGACAGGAAGAAGATGCGGTGATATGCAAATGATTAGCTTTTCAGAGCATTCACACAAGGTTGGCGACACCTACAACGTGCTGACATGAGGAAAGTTGTAAGAGGTCCGAGCAGATGTAATTTCGATGTATTGCTCATGCGCTGCCTGCAATAGGCAAGGTATAAGAGAATCTCCGACCAGAGAGCAGTGTTGACTGCAGTAGGAACTGTGTAGCTGTAGCAGTAAGTTGTGGCTAGTCTGCAGTCTGCTCTGGTCTGGTCTGGTGTATCGTGTTGGCTGGCCCGGTCGCGGTGCAGCGATGCCGGAGCCTGAGTATTATTGTATAAGGTAAAAAGCAACCTCGCGCATATGTAGTAATGTTATGTCAAGTCCCATGTAAATGTTTTAAAAATCTCGTAATAATAATCTTGCTCACAAAAAGTAACTTTTAACAACCATTCATTTCAATTTAAAGAATTTACTAATTTCTCCCATCCATGATCATCCCGATTATTGCAATAGAAAAATCAGTTGCTTTCTTTCATAAATGACAGATAGGTCGGCCAGCATTGCACAAAGCTGTGCCGGAAAAATTTATTGTAAGAGCAGATATATCCGGCGACTTCATTGAGGTAAGAATTTTTCCCTTTTTTATTCAGAATCATCTTTCAGGTCCATGACGCAGCACTGCTGTCGTCCAAAATTTACCAGGTTAAATTCACAGTGAATTATTGAAAAGTCATAAGTGAACGACATAATTATAATTTTTACTGTTGAGAGGCTTAGGAATTTTTCTGTTGTGAGGTTACGCTAAATGAGAATGAATTTTGAGCCTGGATTAAATCAGAACGAATTTTGTGGGAAGGTTACACTGTGAAAGAATTTTGTTTTGAGGTTACACTAAATTAGAATCATTAACCAAATAATATTTATTTTAAATTATTGTGGGGAGGTTACACTTGGCGAAAACCGGCCAGGATCGTATTTCTTTGTGAATCTCTGAGAAGTAGTCATATATCTGCTCTTATTTACTTAAATGTAGTTTGCATCTGGCGCAACGTATTTACTAATTTATCACTTTTTCTTTCACAGATCATCGGCAATTTATTGCTCTTTGTTGTAATTGTGTTTGTTCCATTTCGCTTTGTCTTTGTTTCATTTTGCGCTTAATTTTGATGTGTGAAAAATGCCGCGAAAAACTGTTAACAGTACATCTCGATGTGCGATGAGTGAAATAGACAACTCGAATAATTTGACCGATAATACTAGCGACACTCAGTGTAATAGTGATAATCCCCTAATTACAGATAATCAGTGCCTGCCGGTCACTAGTATTGATTTTGATCCTAATGATGAGCAAACAAACTCAATTATGTCCAGAGTAAATGTAACAATTGATGACGCGGCACGTTCCGTTACAATGGACGCTGCTCAGCTTGACACACCCGACTTGCAAAATTTACGTAACGAACAGATAATTGTTTCTAATGAAGGTGAACAATGTACTCAAAGTACGTCAGATTTATTTGATTCCGATGTAGTGACCAACAGTGCTCATCCGAGTAGCAAACCTTTTCGTGAATCAAATAATGGTCAAATGTTTACACAAAACGTGACACATGCAGATACACCACCACACAGCTCAGAGAAAAGAGTCGCTAATTTTGGCTGGGAACAAGTTATGGCATTATTGCTACAAATTAATGAAAATAATGAAAATCTCAAACAACAACTTAATGAAAAACTAGACAACCATTTCAAACAATTTAATGAAAATTTCGACAACCATTTCAAACAACTTACTGAATCGCGCAAACAACTTACTGAATCGCGCAAACAACTTAATGAGAGTTTCAAACAGTCGAATGAAAAACACGACAACCTTAACGAACAGAACAAACAACTTAGTGAACAGATTACAGCCGTTACCGTGCAACGTCATGATACTAAAGAACAATTACGTGAGGATACTAAGACTTGTGCTAGGGACAGTAGTGAAGAAATTAGATCTGTTGCACAAGAATTAAGTAGTACACGTGTAGCCACAACGAAATTACTTAGAGATGAAATTAGTGCAGTCACTGAACAATGTTCAGAAAACGCAACACAGATACGCGACGAGTTTAAATTAATGTCAGCAGAAGTTTCACGCACTCTGGATACGGAAGTCGATAAGAAATTTGAACAACAGATCAGCCAAATTGACGAACGTTTTAATGTGACAGAAATGAAAAATGTTTCAGTCACTAACACGTCCAAGCATACGCCAAATTCTGAATATTTCTCACACTCACACAGCCAGTATAATTTAGGTAATTTACAGAGACTACGCGACTTAGAATCTGAAGAGACACAGACAGACAGATTCTCATGCAATCCTGAACCTGCTAAGACATACAGAGACGATAATCTTTATTACAAACACTTTCTATCCGTGAGAAAATTTAAGGTATTTAAAAATGACAGAGCACAGGTACACGCTTTGGACTGGATATGACAATTTGCTTTTGTATTTTTATCAGCTTGGCCTGTAACGCAGAAACTAGAATTGGATTGGATACAACAACTTGTTTTTGAATTTTCACCGGCATTGCCTGTAATGCAGAAACTAAAATTTATTTGTAGCGCGTAATTGACCTCAGGGGATTCATTACACTTCAATGAATATGTGCCGTAGCGTGCACAGGGCCCCGAGCTGTAGTAGTGCTATTTCATCTTTAGTTTTCTGCACTGCTGCCTTCTCTTCTACTATCCTTTATATCTATCAAAACAGCTCTTCAATTATCGATCTATCTAGGATTAGAAATGAGTAAAGAAAACCTGATACGATAAGTTTTACCTGAAAGTGACAGCTATTATACGCTCCAGAAATGACAACCACAAGAACTTTGATACCAGACAAAAGTTTAATTATCAGTATCGTCAAAATTATCAGCAACCACATTTTGGTAACAATACAGGCTTTTCCTTACAACAGCAACAAAACCAGTCGGTTAGCATACCTAACCAACAATGTAGTCTGCAAGGTCAAGTAAGCTTTAATGTTTCGCCGCCTACACGTATAGCGTCGGCTCCACCAAATAGTAACGCACAGCAACAAGGAAATCAGTACGTACAGAAAACACACCATTTCAACTCATATCGCAATGCACCGTATAGAAATGACTATCATGACAGACGTAAAAGTAATGAGCACAATTTTCAGCGTACGTTTAATAACAGTCGGTCTTACCAGCAGCAAAATCATCCGCAACAACAGATTATCATGAATGAACCAGACAGTCGGTATCATCCCGAACCTAATGCGCCAGGACGAAATAACAGAACAGTACAAATAGACGAAATGCCACAGCATCCTCCCGCTAATAACAGCACGTCAGATAGAATTTGACTAGATACAGTACAGGTTGCATCTTCCAGCAACGCAAGCAATACTTTGACACACAGAATCTTGTTCACGAAAATATTATTACTTTTGACGATATCCGAGACACTCTTTTGCAGGAAAAACCAGTTATTCAAAAAACCATTTCACACCCTGTCATTGAAAACAGATTGGATCATCCAAATTTTCAGCAGCAACCGATTCTGGATCACCTATGTCAGTTATACATGAGGAAACTTTCAACGAATGTAACAAATGGTTCAAATGGCTCTGAGCACTATGGGACTCAACTGCTGTGGTCATAAGTCCCCTAGAACTTAGAACTACTTAAACCTAACTAACCTAAGGATATCACACACATCCATGCCCGAGGCAGGATTCGAACCTGCAACCGTAGCGGTCACGCGGTTCCAAACTGACGCGCTTAGAACCGCACGGCCACACCGGCCGGCACGAATGTAACAAAAAGAATACCTATCCCACGTTACTATTAGGCAGAACTAAAGTAAAAGGAGCAGTATCTGGTCAAGGAGTAGATGTAAAATTACAGACACACTTATCATTTTGTATTGCAGGTCATACGTTTCACTCAAATTTTTGGATTGTTCCCTTATTGACAACAGACGTTATTTTAGGTACGAATTTTCTGGTACAACACGACGCAATTATTGACTTTCAAAATTCCTATTTAATGTTAAAGGATGAAAATGTACAACTGGCATTAGAATTTCAGCACTCTTTATCTGCAGAAGAACAAACAATTAATCGTACAGAGGTCATTTCTGCATCACGTAACGTAGACTGTCATTCCACATTGTTCACAGATACGTACGTACACAACTATAATACTCCAGACGAAGCCGACTATGACGTTATACAAATGATTTCTGATAAAGTTAAACAGAGTAATGTAAATACAGACGACGAACGTACTCAACTACACAAAATTCTTTTACAACAAGCTCCAGTTTTTGACAACGTCCCTGGTACTATGTCCAATTTTATGTATGAATTTCAAGTTAAACAGCACGACACATTTAAAGCCAAACATTATCCCATTCCTTATATTCACAGAGATCAAGTTAAGAAAGAATTGCAAGCTATGCTTGACCAAGGAATTATTGAACAGCCAGTTAGTCCGTACATAAACCCGCTCCATATTGTTAAGAAAAAGGATGGTTCACTTCGCCTCGTACTTGATTCGCGTCACATCAATGACATTATTATTAATGAAACAGATCGCCCACAGACACTAGAAGAACTTCTGCAGAAATTTCATGGTACTGCTATTGATTCCACATCAGATTTGAAATCGAGATTTTGGCAAATTCAGCTCCATCCGAACTGCAGAAAGTACACAGCTTTTCTCTGTTTTGGTGACTGTTATCAATTTTGTAAATTACCGTTCGGTTTAACTATTTCTTCAGCAGCATTTATTCGCGGTTTGAATACTATACTTCCGACAGAATTAAAAGACAGAATCACAACGTATGTAGACGACATTCTTATTGCAGAAGCTAACTGGTCTGAACACAATTTGATTCTTGAACAACTGTTACGAACTTTCCGTGCACAAGGACTCACAGTTAATCTCAGTAAATCGCACTTTGGCAAAACTTCTATAAAATTTCTTGGACATGTAATTTCAGCAGAAGGCATTGCGCCTGACCCGGAAATACGTCAAGCTTTACGTGACATTAATGTACCTACGACGAAGAAACAAGTACGCAGCTTTTTGGGTTTAATTAACTTTTTTCGTAAATTTATTCATTACACTGCTTTAGACACCCATAGATTATGTCAATTGACGGGTAAAAACACTATTTGGTCCTGGGATAGCCAAGCGCAGTCTGAATTTGTCAGTCTGAAACAAGCTTTGTTGAATGCACCACTTTTATCACATCCAGATCTTACTAGAAAATTTTTCATTGCCACCGACAGTTCTAACACCGCTTTAGGCGTACACATTTTTCAGGAAATTGAAGAAGACGGTACTACATCGCCTTTGCGAGTCGCATTCTGTCACCTGCTGAACGCAATTATTCTGTCACAGAACTTGAAACATTATGTGTTGTATGGGCATTTACGAGATTTCGGCATTTTCTTTATGGAAGACATACGACCGTTTACACAGATCATAGAGCGATACAGTTTTTACTTTCAGCAAAATTTACACACGACAGGTTAAGCAGATGGAAACTTTATTTACAGGAATTTAACTTTACAATTGTTCACATTCCCGGTATGCAAAATATTGTAGCAGACGCACTATCCCGTTCTCTCAGCAACAATCAGCAAGACATCGCAACCAACTTCTGCGAAGCAAATTTCAGCGTCATGTATATTCAACAAGTTGCATTCGAAAATTTCATTTCGTCGTCATTACGAGACATAGCACAAGAGCAGAGTAAAGACAACGTATGGAAAGAAATTAAACACCTTTGGCAAGATAGGAATAATGTTACCATCAGAAACCATTACACTGTACGCAATAATATTCTGTTTCGCCGCTCTCACCCTGACAGCAACAATTGGTTATTATCTATTCCTGACGAGCTTGTTAACAAATTAATTTGATATACTCATTTAAGTTACGCGCATTACGGAGCCAGAAAATGTTTTCTTATACTGAGACAGAACTGTTATTTAGCCAACATGGAGAAACGTATTCGACGAGTTTTAGCGTCATGTAAAATCTGCCAGAAAGCTAAGTCAGATACGACTTCACATATTCCTCCGTTACATCCCATTGTACCTGTTAAATTGAGACACATGGCCGCTGTAGACATTTTTGGTCCGATTCCTAGAACTAATAGAGGTTTTTGTTACATCTTTGTCACTGTTGAACTCACTTCGAAATTTGTTACCTTCACTCCGTTACGCAAAGCTACTGCTAAATCGATTTCGAATGCATTTGTAAAACATTTTTTATTTCATGTAGGGCATGTATTGAAAGTAATTTCCGACAATGGACTACAATTTCGATCTGCTATATAGACACGTATGTTACGAGCAAGAAACATTTCTCCGATTTATATATTCAAGTATCACGCTTCTTCGAACCCTTGTGAACGTCTAATGAAAGAAATTAGTAAACTATGTAGAATATACTGCCATAAAAAAACATATCGATTGGGATACACACACTGTCATTCCAGGATGTAATTAACTCGATACCAAATGAATCTACTATGCTATCTCCGACTGTTATACTGAAAAATGTTGAACCACCTAACAAAATTAAAAAATTAGTATCCTTTCCTACATCTCGTCGACTGCGACACCATGAAATAATTGACATTGCGCTGAACAACATCAAACGTGCCCGCAGAGCGCCGGAGAAGACAGCAAAAACAGGTTTGTACACGCGGTGACTTTCACATTGGACAGAAGATATTAGTACGCACACATTATTTATCCAACAGAGGAAAGAGTAGATGCAGTAAATTTGAGCTTCTATACGCAGGTCCATACAAAATTCGCAGCATTCCTCACCCCAATGTAGTACACGTCGAAACTCTGAGAACCAGAAAAAGTAAAGGCAATAAAGGCAATCACCACGTCTCCAATATTAAACCCTTTATTGAATGGACATACTTTATGATTTATCACACTGTAATGCCATTTGCAGATATTTATATGAACACTTACTGATGATTATCATATTTTTTCTTGGCAAGTGCCCGGCAAGGTAAGGTTAGCAGGTCGCTTTTCTTGTCGTTACACATCAGACAGTGCAAATTTTTTCCAGATAAACTTACATATTTTATGACCACGTATGCAATTCTATGTATGTGATTACGTACTGATGATTATCATATTTTTTCTTGGCAAGTGCCCTGCAAGGTAAGGTTAGCAGGTCGCTTTCCTTGTCGTTATATATCAGACCGTGCACATTTTCCGTGTATGTATGATTGTTTTCCTGTTTTGTTTGTATGCACTACGAAATCTTTGAGATATAACAAACACCAGTTGAGTTTGACATTTTTCCTTATGATATCTCAATATCTTGACTATTCTACACTTTTGGACTGTGTGTACATTTTTTGCACTTAAACACTCTCTATGTTTTTGACATAATACGTTTTCTGTCATGCTATGCTGTATGCTTAATTATATCACTAGAAACCAGTTCTTATTTAATTGGTATGTGATTTAAATGCAAGATATTAATCCTTATTCATCATTTTCAGAAATCAATAACGATTAAAAGAAATAAATTAAACAAACCACAGTGGATTACTATGAAATGGGAATTTCACCTTCGGAATGAACGAAAGAAAATGGAATACCTCGTCATGAAGAGTAAATGGATCAGAATTAACAAGCATTAACAAGAATATACTATACACATCGTATGATAGCAGTCTTAACTAATTTTTTCTTTCAGAATACGAGGCGATTGATGCAGGCTGTCAGAAAGAACTACACATCTTAGTTTTAGTGATGAAATATGCTAGAAATAAGAAACTCTATACTATGAATAGTTGTATGAAGCAAATGGTAATGTGAATAATGAATAATGAAGTGTCTTTTTTGCAGATGATAATGAATGATGATGAATAGTTATATGAAGAATATGCTAATATGAATAATGAAGTTTTTCTTTCCAGGTGATGATAGTGATGAATTTTATATGGCCACTTAACGCAACACTTTTAAGTTTTTCTTTGCAGATGAGAATAATGATGAAGTTTATATATTTACTGGTAGTTAAGAAATGCTATGTAGTTATTTAAGTATTTGTTGCAGTTCGTTTTGACAGTATGTCTTATGTCGCATGGTATAATGACTGAACGTTTTGGAAAGGACTCTATATGCGTTTCTTCTTTCAGCTTAATAATCCATTTTGTATTTTTTCCAGGAGAAGCTATTCATGAAATTAATGTGCTATAAACAGTTAGTTATTAAACCTGTTCTGGTACTTGCATTTTTTTTACCCATTTGTGTGTGTCATTCATGAATGTGATCACATATACTCTGCTTGTTTCATACCCTTGCTACAGCTGACTCATGAGGAATGACATTACTAGTCCTTATTTGCAGCAATAAGTCAAAAGCAAATATTTTCATGCCCCAGCAATTAATTATCGATCCCAATGCAATGCATTGCTAGCACACACAAAAAAAATGTATTACCAGCCCCAAATAATGCTACTAGTTTAAGAGCTATTTATAGTACTAAATATAATGCAAATTTCTCAGACGTATTATATCTATGTATCATTGGACCACAGACCTTGAGTAATAGTTGCAGTGTGTTACATTTTAAATATGTCTTATGTCACTTGAATGATGAGTTCTGAGTAACACTGAATGATGTTTTGTAATAATACATAAATGCTATGCCAATATTTTCTGTAAATAATATTTTTTATACTCTATAATAGGCTATGCCAATAATTAACTCTCATTTTGAATGATGACTTCTGGATAATACTGAATAATGTTTTATAAAAGTATATGAATACTTTGTAACTGACCAATGAATGCCACTGTTTTTTGTATTTTAAATTTGTCTTATATCACTTACATGATATCATATATGAATACCAGTAGCTTAATGCTACACTCATTAACTCTTGTTTTGAATGATGACTTCTGAATAATGCATAAAAATGGTTTGTAACTGGCCAATGAATGCCACTGTTTCTTATATTTTAAATTTGTATTATGTCACTTACATCCTATTATATATGAATACCAGTAGCTTGATGCTACACTCATTAGCTCCTGTTTTGAATGATGACTTCTGAATAATGCATAAAAATGGTTTGTAACTGGCCAATGAGTGCCAATGATTACTACAACTAGATGAATTATGTTAATGCTATGCCATTAATTAACTCTTGTTTTGAATGATGACTTCTGAACAATGCATAAATATGGTTTGTAACTGGCCAATGAGTGCTAATATTTAGTGTAATCAGATGACGTATGAATAATGTTCTGTAATACTCCATACATAGTACAGAAATGTTTAGTAACTAGGCAATGAGTGCCAACAATTACCCAAATCGGTTGATAGACTAGTGTAATTCTCTATGATGACTAGGATAGAACTTAATGTCCTTCACCTTCTGACCTAATTACCAGAAATTGCTGCAATATCCGTTTGTCCTGTCCATCCTCATGATCATGGAGCACTATATTTGGATTTTGCACTAATTCTACGTTGGTGAAAAAGTATCAATTCTGCAGGAGTGTGGTGTTGACACATCATGCTGTCCACCACCTTGAACGATAGAGATGTTATTATGGTCCTACTGTTTGGTGTACGTAATATACTACCAAAATGATAACATTGAATATTAATACGACATTTCAGTGTCTTGGCTACACTGATTAATACTTCAGGGAAGAGAACTTCAGATTGTCTCACTTGGTGTTGTGCTTCTGTAGAAAGATATGGACTTTCAGTGCAGCTACTTACAACCTACTGTGCTACAACCATGATGCAATCCTTCCCTTTCCTTTCCTAGTTCTTGTAAAATAGTAGAGACATATACAGTGTGTGTGCACTTTATGTCATTTATTAATATGTTTTGTACTCATTGCGTATCCTAGTTCTTGTAAAATGGTAATATATATACAGTGTGTGTGCACTTTATGTCACTTGTTAAAGTGTTTTGTACTCATTGCATATAGATTTTGTCATTGCTTGATATGTTCTGTACTCAGTGCATGTGCACTCTATGTCATTTCATGTTCTGTGACTGTAAACTTAGTTAATTAAGTAGATTTTAGAAAAATTTGTTGCTCATGGCAAGTCCAATTGACTCACCATCGCTGCCAAATTTTTGCCCCCCCCCCTCCCCCAGTGGAGGGTTATCTAAGAGGTCCAAGCAGATGTAATTTCGATGTATTGCTCATGCGCTGCCTGCAATAGGCAAGGTATAAGAGAATCTCTGACCAGAGAGCAGTGTTGACTGCAGTTGGAACTGTGTAGCTGTAGCAGTAAGTTACTAGTCTGGTCTGGAGTCTGCTCTGGTCTGGTCTGGTGTATCGTGTTGGCTGGCCCGGTCGCGGTGCAGCGATGCCGGAGCCTGAGTATTATTGTATAAGGTAAAAAGCAACCTCGCGCATATGTAGTAATGTTATGTCAAGTTCCATGTAAATGTTTTAAAAATCTCGTAATAATAATCTTGCTCACAAAAAGTAACTTTTAACAACCATTCATTTCAATTTAAAGAATTTACTAATTTCTCCCATCCATGATCATCCCGATTATTGCAATAGAAAAATCAGTTGCTTTCTTTCATAAATGACAGATAGGTCGGCCAGCATTGCACAGAGCTGTGCCGGAAAAATTTATTGTAAGAGCAGATATATCCGGCGACTTCATTGAGGTAAGAATTTTTCCTTTTTTTATTCAGAATCATCATTCAGGTCCATGACGCAGCACTGCTGTCGTCCAAAATTTACCAGGTTAAATTCACGGTGAATTATTTAAAAGTCATAAGTGAACGACATAATTATAATTTTTACTGTTGAGAGGTTTAGGAATTTTTCTGTTGTGGGGTTACGCTAAATGTGAATGAATTTTGAGCTTGGATTAAACCAGAACGAATTTTGTGGGAAGGTTACACTGTGAAAGAATTTTGTTTTGAGGTTACACTAAATTAGAATCATTAACCAAATAATATTTATTTTAAATTATTGTGGGGAGGTTACAAAGCTTCCAACCGATTTCTCATACACAAACAGCAGTTGACCGGCGTTGCCTGGTGAAACGTTGTTGTGACGCCGCGTGTAAGGAGGAGAAATGTGTACCATCACGTTTCCGACTTTGATAAAGGTCGGATTGTAGCCTGTCGCGACTGCGGTTTATCGTATCGCGACATTGCTGCTCGCGTTGGTCGAGATCCAATGACTGTTAGCAGACTATGGAATCGGTGGGTTCAGGAGGGTAATACGGAACGTCGTGCTGGATCCCAACGGCCTCGTATCACTAGCAGTCGAGATGACAGGCATCTTATCCGCATGGCTGTAACAGATCGTGCAGCCCCCTCTCGATCCCTGAGTCAGCAGATGGGGGCGTTTGCAAGACAACAACCATCTGCACGGACAGTTCGACGACGTTTGCAGCATGGACTATCAGCTCGGAGACCATCTCTGCGGTTACCCTTGACACTGCATCACAGACAGTAGCGCCTGCAATGGTGTACTCAACGACGAACCTGGGTGCACGAATGGCAATACGTCTTTTTTTAGGATGAATCCAGGTTCTGTTTATAGCATCATGATGGTCGCATCCGTGTTTGGCGACATCGCGGTCCGTGTTTGACGACATCGCGGTGAACGCACATTGGAAGCGTGTGTTCGTCATCGCCATACTGGCGTATCACCCGGCGTGATGGTATGGGGTGCCATTGGTTACACGTCTCGGTGACCTCTTGTTCGCACGACGGCACTTTGAACAGTGGACGTTACATTTCAGATGTGTTACGACCTGTGGCTCTTCCCTTCATTCGATCCCTGAGAAACCCTACATTTCAGCAGGATAATGCACGACCGCATATTGCAGGTCCTGTACGGGCTTTTCTGGATACAGAAAATGTTCGACTGCTGCCTTGGCCAGCACATTCTTCAGATCTCTCACCAATTGAAAACATCTGATCAATGGTGGCCGAGCAACTGGCTCGTCACAATGCACCAGTCACTACTCTTGATGAACTGTGGTATTGGGTTGAAGCTGCATGGGCAGCTGTATCTGTACACGCCATCCAAGCTCTGTTTGACTCAAGGCCCATGAGTATCAAGGCCGTTATTACGGCTATAGGTGGTTGTTCTGGGTGCTGATTTCTCAGGATCTATGAATCCAAATTGCGTGAAAAAGTAATCGCATGTCAGTTCTAGTATAATATATTTGTCCAATGAATACCCGTTTATCATCTGCATTTCTTCTTGATGTAGCAGTTTTAATGGGCAGTAGTGTATGTAGACATCAAGAATAAAGATGTGGAATGTTAAAAACGCTTTTTTTTATTTTAAAAGGTTTAAGAGTCAACACGTGAAAAATTCGGAGCCATTTCTTTTCAGCATGCCCTCGTGAAATAAGAAGACTTTGATAAACTTATCAGCCTTCTGAGGATGTCGTATGCTAATCTCAAACATGTCTTTATCTGTTGTAGACTAAAATATTGGGAAAGAAGATACAAAAACGTGCAAGCTTTTTCACCGAGAGATGACCCTTTTAATTACTCTTTGGTTTTGCAAAGATATTTACTAATTTTAATACAAGTGCAATGCATTTATGCTTATGCTAACATTAAAAAATCGGCTACAATCACGTCTACACTGCCGTCCTACTTGCTGTTCTGCTGAAATAAAGTAATCGATAAATTCATTTCGCTTTTTCTTGGCTTTGGTGGCCGATTATACGAGGATCACTCCAAAAGAAATGCACACTATTTTTGTAAAAACACAGTTTTCATTTTGCATGTGTGAAAGTTTTACGGTGTGTAGATACATCCTTCCCGCTTGTTTTCAAACTTAGTTCAACCTGTTCCCGTGAATGGCGCCATCATAGCATGTCTTCAAGATGGCTGCTACACTTGACGTTCGTCAGAAGCAACGTGCTGTCATAGAATTCCTGTGCTGTGTAAACGAAACAGTGGGAAACATCCACAAGAAATTGAAAAAGGTGTATGGAGATGCTGCTGTCGATCGCAGTACAGTTAGTAGGTGGGCAAGCAGGTCACGTGATGAAAGCGAGCACGGCAATATTGAGGATTTTCCTCGCAGCGGCAGACCTCGTACTGCTCACACTCCAGACAATGTGCAGAGAGTTAACGAATTGGTGATTGCGGACAGACGCATCACAGTGAACGAATTGTCACTCTACGTTGGGATAGGGGAAGAAAGTGTCAGCAGAATATTGAAAGAGTTGGCGTTAAAAAACGGTTTGTGCCAGGAGTGTTCCCAGGATGTTGACAGTGACTCACAAAGAAACAAGAGAAACGGTATGCAGCGAACTTTTAGAACAGTACGAGAATGGTGGAGAAGAATTGTGACAGGTGATGAAACACGGCTCCATCATTTTTCACCAGAGACGAAGAGGCAATCAATGGAATGGCATCATGCAAATTCACCCAATAAAAAAAAATTCAAAACCACACCTTCTACTGGAAAAGTTATGACTACGGTGTTTTTCGATTCCAAAGGACTCTTGCTTGTGGACATCATGCCAAGTGGAACCACCAGAAATTCTGATGCATATGTGACGACACTGAAGAAACTTCAAGCTCGACTGAGTCGTGTTCGACCTCATCGGCAAAAGTAGGATGTTTGGCTGTTGCGCGACAATGCACGGCCACATGTCAGTCAAAAAACCATGGAAGCGATCACAAAACTCGGATGGACAACACTGAAACACCCGCCCTACAGTCCTGACCAGGGTCCATGTGACTATCATCTCTTTGGGAAACTGAAAGACTCTCTTCGTGGAACAAGCTTTGAAGATGATGACTCCCTTGTGCACGCTGCCAAACAGTGGCTCCAACAGGTTGGTCCAGAATTTTACCGTGCGGGTATACAGGCGCTGGTTCCAAGATGGCTTAAGGCAGTTGAGAGGGATGGAAATTATGTCGAGAAATGAAAAAATTGTTCCTAAAGGATGTGTCTACACACTGTAAAACTTTCAAACATGTAGAATAAAAGATGGGTTTTTAAAAAAACTATTGTGCATTTTTTTTGGAGTGACCTTCGTATATGTTTGAGGGTTCAGGTTGTATATTTGTTTCGGCACATTTGCCTTTGCGCCATTCTATTTTTCACCACCGATATTTTCGTACTGGTATTAAACAAGCAAAATTTCTGCAAGTTTGAAAAAAGTTCCAACAACTGGCAAACTGGGCTACTACTTGCAGAAAGCTGCAAGAAACTGTTTCCACTACTTCTGCAACTTGACGAGACTTGCGGAAGCTGATTTGCTGCTGGCCCTTATTCGTGAAAAAACTTGCAGAAGTAGCTTCACGAAGCGACTTGCGGAAGTTTACTTGCTAGAAGACACTCGCCTTTACAAACAGTGCCACAGGTAATGCAAGCAATGCTCTTTCTGCTCTAGTAGCCATTTACATTTACGTCGAAATACTTTAGGACGCGGTACAAGAAACAACGCTATAAAGGAGCTGCTCCAAAATGTTGATAAAATTAAACTATATGTGTGTCTTTTTTGACAAATCCGAGAAAAGCAAACAGAGAAAGAGACAAATAAGTGTGGCGATTTATAAGGAGCGGAGATTCTACGCTGGCCAAAGACGCCAGCGAAATTTTAGAACATAAAAAGATGACATCATACACATGATATAGTTTTGTCACCTCACTCAAGAATCGGACTTGGCGCACAACGCAAAAGGTGCGTCATTTACGCTGTTCAAGTGCCCGAATGATGGCGTTTTTTATAAGAACATAATTACACATGGAAAAAAGCACAAAAATAAAATAAACAGTGATGTATTTAGTCAACCACTTCAGTTAACCAGACAGCCACGGCAAATCTGAGCATTTTAACGGGGGGAAAATATAATCTAAAGCACATTTAATCAAGTATTAAGTTCGTGGACTAGTGTTATACACGACGTTTCTGTAAGAGCGTGCAAAAATTTAACAGGACATAGAGGACGCTCCACTGAACAATTTGAGGTAGAGAACCTGGGATTGGAGAAGCCAGCTTACGGAGATAAGAGAAATAACAAAAAAATGGCTCTGAGCACTATGGGACTTAACTTCTGAGGTCATTAGTCCCCTAGAACTTAGAACTACTTAAACCTAACTAACATAAGGACATCACACACATCCATGCCCGAGGCAGGATTCGAACCTGCGACCGTAGCGGTCGCGCGGTTCCAGACTGAAGCGCCTAGAACCGCTCGGCCACTCCGACCGGCAAGAGAAATAACATCATATTACTGTATACTTCTTTATTTACATTAGTTAGTTAACTTCAAATACCATCATTCACACAATGAACGTACCATTTGTACTGTATCTTACAAAGTGTGCTGAAACTGACGGCCATCAATCTCAATGCAGGCATGACATCGGCGTACAAGATACTGACGCACCCTGACAAATATCTCTGGTGTTTTCCGAATCACATCACGAGCAGCTACAATTCTGGCAACTAATTCTATCTGCGTATCCACTGAGGTCTCATACACAAGTGACTTTAGATATCCCCACAGGAAATAATCAAGAGGATGCAGGTCAGGTGAACTCGTAGGCCATGGAATAGGACCTCCCGTTGCAATCCAACGACCAGAAGATTCGGCACTGAGATGGTTGCGGACATCCACACTGAAGTGAGGCGGTGCACCGTCATGATGTATCCACATCTACTCACGAACAGCCAAGGGCGCGTTCTCCAATTCAGGTAGAACTCTTCGTACAAACCTCCAGTATAGGTGGTCATCCAGACGGCCTGGGCCCAGATATTCACAGCGAAACATACTTGCGGTGTGACTCTACTAAAGCGTGAGGGTTTTCCTCATCCCACACATGGCAATTCCTGCTGTTCAAAATACCATCACGATCAAATGAGGCCACGTCAGTAAACAGCACGATTTGGAAGAAATCTGGTCGATTAGTCCATTGTTGGAGCAACCACTGACACAGTGCGACCCTTGGTCAAGTCACAAGCTCTGCATGGACTCATTGTGGGTGATATAGGCGTAATTGTTTGTGGAGTAGTCGCCACACGCTAGCATGTGTAGCGCCCATTGCAGTGCAATACGACGAGTACTAGTAGTGGGGTCCGCTGCAACACGTTCCATCACATCCTCTTCAAAATCAGGTGCGCGAGTGGTCCTCATGTTGTCAGGTCCCCCGTTTGTTCTCTCCAATGAACCACTCTGCCGGCCTCGTCGATCGAGAGAAATAAACACTCGTCGTGACGGATGATGCCTGTTAGGAAATCGTTCCCTGTACAGCCTTTCAACAGCGAGAGCATTGGAACGTACTTTCCCGTACACAAGGTGCATGTCAGTGAGTTCGGCGACACTGTACAGGTACTGCTCCATTGTATCGTACTTTAAGTCTCTGAATAGCACTGAGTAATGAATGGATCTGCCGTTGACTCACATCACGTTCTGTCATGGGACAATGTAAACATGATACAACGATACTCACCTTATGGCCGGCCGTTGTGGCCGAGCGGTTCTAGGCGCTTCAGTCCGGAACCGCGCTGCTGCTACGGTCGCAGGTTCGAATCCTGCCTCGGGCATGGATGTGTGTGATGTCCTTAGGTTAGTTAGGTTTAAGTAGTTCTAAGTCAAAGGGACTGATGACCTCAGATGTTAAGTCCCACAGTGCTTACAGCCAACCAACTCACCTTACGGACAAGAGAAGTAAACAAAACCTGCATCATGACTTCCTAGTAATCAGGCTCGTCCTCTTTGTTTCCTTGCAGGAAATTAAGAATTTACGTGTAAATAAACAGAACAGTACGTTAAACTTGTGCGGATGTTAGTTGTAAATAAGCAGGAAAACAGTAATGCTAGACAAAGTGGTCGATAAGTTTACTTCCATATCTCCTTAAGCTGGCTTCTCCAGCCCCAGGTTCTCTACCTCAAACTGGTCAGCGGAGCATTCTCCCTGTCCCGTTACATTTTTGCACGCTTTTACGGAAACACCCTGTAGAATTCAGCAACCCTACGCAACTAAGTTTAAGGATCTGGTAGCGCTGAAAGGATTATTAAATACCAGCTGAAATATGCTTAGCCATATTATAAAGTCCAACGGGTTACCTGAAGAATTAGTCACCATCGAACCTAAATCAATAAATTTTACTCATCGTTCCCAAGAGGGAATTATTAACTTCATTGTTGTTGTTGTTGTGGTCTTCAGTCCAGAGATTGGTTTGCTGCAGCTCTCCATGCTAATCTATCCTGTGCAAGCTCCTTCATCTCCCAGTACCTACTGCAATCTACATCCTTCTGAATCTGCTTAGTGTATTCATCTCTTGGTCTCCCTCTACGATTTTTACCCTCCACGCTGCCCTCCAATACTAAATTGGTTATCCCTTGATGCCTCAGAACATGTCCTACCAACCGATCCCTTCTTCTAGTCAAGTTGTGCCACAAATTTCTCTTCTCCCCAATTCTATTCAATACCTCCTCATTAGTTATGTGATCTACCCATCTAATCTTCAGCATCCTTCTGTAGCACCACATTTCGAAAGCTTCTGTTCTCTTTTTGTCCAAACTATTTATCGTCCACGTTTCACTTCCATACATGGCTACACTCCATACAAATACTTTCAGAACAGACTTCCTGACACTTAAATCTATACTCGATGTTAACAAATTTCTCTCCTTCGGAAACGCTTTCCTTGCCATTGCCAGTTTACATTTTATATCCTCTCTACTTCGACCATCATCAGTTATTTTGGTCCTCAAGTAGCAAAACTCATTTACTACTTTAAGCGTCTCATTTCCTAATCTAATTTCCGCAGCATCACCCGACTTAATTCGACTAAATTCCATTTTTCTAGTTTTGCTTTTGTTGATGTTCATCTTATATCCTTTTTTCAATACCCTGTCCACACGAAAGTGTGTTAATTTTCGCCCAGACAAGGACTTGAACACAGGACCCTTTGGTCGAAAACCTAACGCTCTACCAACTGAGCTATGCGGGCCCACGCACGAGCATTATCGTTCAGCTGCGTGGTGTGCGAGTGATTCGCATGTCGTAATTACTGGCTTATGGCTCCAATGGCGACTTCACCCTCTTCCAAGTCCTTTGCTGTCTCTGACAGAATTACAATGTCATCGGTGAACCTCAAAGTTTTGATTTCTTCTCCATGGAGTTTAATACCTACTCCAAATTTTTCTTTTGTTTCCTTTACTGCTTGCTCAATATACAGATTGAATAACATCGGGGATAGACTACAACTCTGTCTCACTCCCTTCCCAACCACTGCTTCCCTTTCATGCCCCTCGACTCTTATAACTGCCATCTGGTTTCTGTACATATTGTAAATAGCCTTTCGCTCTTTGTATTTTACCCCTGCCACATTTAGAATTTGAAAGAGAGTATTCCAGTCAACATTGCCAAAAGCTTTCTCTAAGTCTATAAATGCTAGAAACGTAGGTTTACCTTTCCTTAATGTATTTTCTAAGATAAGTCGTAAGGTCAGTATTGCCTCACGTGTTCCAACATTTCTACGGAATCCAAACTGATCTTCCCCGAGGTCGGCTTCTACCAGTTTTTCCATTCGTCTGTAAAGAATTCGTGTTAGTATTTTGCAGCCGTGGTTTTTAAACTGATAGTTCGGTAATTTTCACATCTGTCAACACCTGCTTTCTTTGAGATTGGGATTATTATATTCTTCTTGAAGTCTGAGGGGAATGTTGTCCACTCCCGGGGCCTTGTTTCGACTTAGGTCTTTCAGTGCTCTGTCAAACTCTTCACGCAGTATCATATCTCCCATTTCATCTTCATCTACATCCTCTTCCATTTCCATAATATTGTCCTCAAGTACATCGCCCTTGTACAGACCCTCTATTTACTCCTTCCACCTTTCCGCTTTCCCTTCTTTGCTTAGAACTAGGTTTCCATCTGAGCTCTTGATATTCATGCAAGTGGTTCTCTTTTCTCCAAAGGTCTCTTTAATTTTCCTGTAGGCAGTATCTATCTTACCCCTAGTAATATGCGCCTCTACAGCCTTACATTTGTCCTCTAGCCATCCCTGCTTAGCCTTTTTGCACTTCCTGTCGATCTCATTTTTGAGACGTTTTTATTCCTTTTAGCTTGCTTCATTTACTGCATTTTTGTACTTTCTCCTTTCATCAATTAAATTTTGTATCTCTTCTGTTACCCAAGGATTTCTATAACCCTCGTCTTTTTACCTACTTGATCCTCTGCTGCCTTCACTATTTCATCTCTTAAAGCTAGCCATTCTTCTTCTACTTTACCTGTGCTAAAATTAGCTTTAAGTTCTAGAATTCCTTGTTATTTCTAAAACTCTTAGCTTTTACGCTACTTTATTCCGGAAGTTAGTCGTGAAATTTGGAGATTTACATATGTACGAGGGACATCTCATAAATAATGCACACAAATTTTTTCTTACACTTTTTTTCCGTATCTCTTACAGTCCTTCAGTATAGTCTCCCTGCTTCTCTATGGCTGAATCCCAACGCCTCGGAAGCCCTATTATTCCATCCAAGACACTACTTCCGTTTATCTGTCGAATAGCTCGGCCAACTGTGGTAGAAACCTCTTGCAGAGGAAAATAACGACGTACAAGCATGGTTTTTTTTTTCAACTTCTGGAATAAGTCGAAGACTGGTATACTCACGTCCGAGCTGTAGGGAGGATGCGGCAACCCCTTCCCATCCGCCCATCCGCATAGTTTGTGCGCTACAGCATTGCCAATATGAGAGTGACCATTGCCGGGGAGAATAAGTGGCCCTGCATCGAGCAACAGGTCGGGTTTCGTGCATTTTACTTCGCAGCTTTTGCACGAAGTTACGATATACATTGTTTTGACACATGTTACTCTATTTCTCATGATGATTCCTTGGTGCTCATAAGCGAAAATCATCATTTGATTGCACTTTGAGTGAGGGCGTTTTTTTGACCTGGAGAATCTGAAGCTCTCCACTCACGGGACTGTGATTTTAACTCGGGTCCAGAGTCTCTAATTCACGTTTCACCAATAGCGACAATTCGACACAAGAATCCCTGACCTTCACGGTCGAATCGTTATCTGAGTATGGTTGCCATGTCCAGGCGCTTCTGTTTCTTTTCAGCAGTCAAACAGTGGGGGGGCCCATCTCACAGATTTTTTTCTCTTTTACATACCATTTGTCAGAGTAGGGAATACTGATGTTGGGGCAATTCCCTTCGCTTCAGAAAGTTCCTCACGAGTCACACAGCGATATTCTTGAAGGGAATGTGCCACAAGTTTCACACTTCGTTCATCTGTGGACGTTCTGGGGTTCCGGGTCTTGGATTATCGTCCATGCTCATACGATCACCACGAAAACGATAACCCCAACGTGAAATTGTAGTACGGTCCACTGTAAACTCACTACAGACTTCACTTAACGCACTGTGGCTTTCTGTCGGGTTTTTGCCGCGTTAAGTTTCGATCTTGATGTACGACTTCTGGTCTTAAACAGTCACAGTACACGACACCCCTGCAGAGTCCATTTCTCCTCTTTGGAACTTTATGTTAGAGCATATAGCGAAAAAACAAAAAACACATGCTTCTTCCTCAAGCTCCTAACTACATCTGACGTAATTTTCATTGTTGTTGTACCATACAATCCACAGTAATACCAACCCTTGAATTATTTATGAAATGTTAGGTTAGGTTAGTGGTGTTTAACGTCCCGTCGACAACGAGGTCATTAGAGACGGAGCGCAAGCTCGGGTTAGGGAAGGATGGGGAAGGAAATCGGCCGTGCCCTTTCAAAGGAACCATCCCGGCATTTGCCTGAAACGATTGAGGGAAATCACGGAAAACCTAAATCAGGATGGCCGGAGACGGGATTGAACCGTCGTCCTCCCGAATGCGAGTCCAGTGTGCTAACCACTGCGCCACCTCGCTCGGTCATTTATGAAATGTCTCTGGTAAAAATATAAATGCGACCTCACTACTCTCCCCCCTCTCCCAGGACCGCACCTACTGATGACAACCGCTGTATTATTCATAGCCGAAATCAAGCATTCATTTTAACAACGAAGCGGTCTCTTCTATTATTATAGCATATCTCTAAACATAACTACATTATTAAAGGACTGCCCTGGAGCTCGAGGCGAGCTGCAGCTTGCCTTCATAAGGGCTTCCAGAGTCAACAAAAATTGGATTTTCAGTATTTCGAGTAATTATTGGCTGAATTTAAAATGTAATAATATACTTATCTTATGTTAAAATATACATAAAAGACAGGTATAATATTTAGAAACTGTGTGTTTGTCTTGACGCTGTGTAACTGACGGCGCGCAAATAACCTAGCTTCATTCATCTAGTATTTGAGAATGAGAGCTCTTAAAGACTTCTAGCAAAGTGATTAAAATTCTTCTGGGTATTATGCCGCGTCATTGCTAAAAACTAACAACAATAATAAACTAAACCCGACGTTTCGGCCTAATTGCAACGGCCTTCCTCAGGGCACGACTGGTTTTGCATGGAGATGGGTGCTTCTATTTGTTGTGTAGCTGTAGTGCAACTGTCAGTCCGCTTCCGCGCATACCAGGAGGAAAACTTGCCGACCAGAAGCCGAACGCTGATTGGCGGACAGCTACCAATCGTTGACGACATGGACATCCACGAATAGCCTCTCTCCTCCCATCTTCCCCTACGTCATGATTAGCCAATCATATTAGAGGGCCAATTAAAAGTCTTACAACAGTGACGTCAGACATCGATAGTCTATAATAAATAGAAGCACCCATCCTCATGCAAAACCAGTCGTGCCCTGAGGAAGGCCATTGCAATTCGGCCGAAACGTAGGTTTTAGTTTATTATTGTTGTTACTTTTTTGCAATGACGCGGCATAATAGCCAGAAGAATTTTAATCACTATGACACCGGTCGCGGAAGCCTACGTTCTTACTTCTAGCAAACCTTATATACAATTTCAAATCTCTACAGAACTTTTTCTCGCTGACACCTCCAAAAAACGATGAAAGAAAAAAGAATATCGCTTACTACATTTTCGCTGTTCATGCAGTAAAACTTCAGCATCAGACATAACTTTTTAATTTATTACTTCTTTACTGTTCGGAACATAGTCTGCAGACAATATCTACATATACCACTGAATGTACCTGCAAAATTATACCATTTTGCGAGCTGTAGTTCAGGAGCTATGACGTCATAGATATTTAGATACGTGAAAAACTACCTTCTGTTTAAAATGGCGCGTAGCTGAACTTCAACATCAGGCACGACATTTTAATTTTTTACTTATTTACTACTAACTTTGTTAGCAACACACTTTGCAGACAGTATCTGCACACATCACCAAATGTACTTGCAAAATTATATCATTGTACGATACACATTAAGCTGAGATAACGTCATAAACATTGAGATGCATGGAAGACTTGGTTTTGGTTAAAACTGAGAGCAAATTACCCATACTGTATTCATCCAGTGTTTCATAATAAGACCACTTAGTAACTTCCAGCAATCTTTAAGTATAATTTCAAACCTTTCCTAAACTTTATCTTACTTACATAATTAACATATTAACTCGTTTCTAAAGCAATCAGTAGTTGGAAGCTGTTTTACGCATGGGAGTTCGAATCTTTAAAGAATCGGTAAAATATTTGTATAGCATTAAAACTGACGGAATTTTTGGAAATTCACAACGATAGTAACTTGATGGATAGTCTATCTTACATCCCTTGAACAAAAAACCGTACGCAGTCCTTGGAAAAAAGTTCGGGTCATACCTGTCTATAAGATGGATAGTAGAAGCGATTCGCAGAACTACCGTCCAATATCCTTGACATCGATTTGTTGCGGAATCTTAGAACATTTTCTAAACTTGAACGTAATGAGGTATTTTGAACAGATCGACCTCCCCAATGTCAACCAGAATGAATTCCAGAAACATCGATCATATGAAACCCAACTTGCACTTTTCTCCCATGACATACTGAAAGCTTGGAATGAAGGCAATCAGGTAGATGCAGTATTTCTTGATTTCCGAAAAGCATTTGGCTCAGTACCACATCTACGCTTATTGTCAAAAGTTCCATCATATGGCGTATCAAGTGAAATTTGTGAATGGATAGGGAGGACATAGCACGTTATTTTGGATGGAGATTCTTCGCCAGATGTAGTAGCAGCTTCGGGTGTACTCCAGGGAAGTGTGATGGGATAAATAACCTTGCAGACAGTATTAATATTAACATCATGCTTTTTGCAGATGATGCAGTTGTGCATAATGAAGTACTATCTGAAACAAGCTGCATAAATATTCAATCAGCTCTTGATAAGATTTGAAAGTGGTGCAAAGATTGGCAACTTGCTTTAAATGATCAGAAATGTAACACTGTGCGCTTCACAAAACGAAAACCATACTATCCTATGACTATAATATCAATGAGTCACTGCTGCAACAGGCCAACTCATACAAATAACTGTGTATAGCACTCTGTAGTGATATGAAATGGAATGATCACTTAGGCTCAGTCATGGTTAGTGAGGTGGTAGACTTCGGTTTGTTGGTAGTATATTGGGGAAGTACAATCAGTCTAAAAATAAGATTTCTTTGCAGCCCATTCTAGAATATTGCTCAAATGCATGGAAGCCGTACCAAATAGGACTAACAGGGGATATTGAACGTATACAGAGAAAGACAGCACGAATGGTCACAGGATTGTTTATTCTGTGGGATAGTGTCACAGAGGTACTGAAGGAACCGAACTGGAAAACTCTTGAAGATAGACGTAAACTGTCCTGAGAAAGTCTATTAACAAAGTTTCAAGAAAAGGCTTTAAATGGCGACTCTAAGAATATACTACAATCGCCTAGGTATCGCTCACATAGGGATCGTGAAAATAAGATTAGAATAATTAGTGCACGCAAGAAGCATTCAAACAATCATTCTGCCCGCGCTCCATACGTGAACTGAACAGGAAGAAACCCTAATAATTGGTACAATGAGATGTAACCTCTGCCTTTCACCTCAGGCTGGTTTGTTGACTATAGACGTAGATAGATGTAGATGTTACCGTTTTCAATATTCGCTCGGGTAGAAGCGTAATAATCAAATTATGAAATATTATGTTTATAGTTATTTTTCAGGGTCACCACGTATCCTTATTTTAGCAGGATTTTCCTATTGAATATCCGACTCACGATTAACCTATATTGGGATAAGTAAAAGTTCAATAAATTCTAAAACAACTAATATTTCAGATAATACAGTCTGCTCATTACATGAGTTTTAAGAGGCAGTCGGATGAACGTAACTGAAATTAAAAATCAGCTTTTATTCAGATGAGAGCTAAGTTGAGAAATGTGCACTCAACGGTCTGGAACTGTACAACCCATTTTTATAGTTCTGTGGCACCCTCGGTCGCCTTGAGATTAGTAAATGATGATCACGTGACCATGTTAAGTCATTCAGACGAGAAGCGACCTGTCACTCGGCAACGTGCTATTTGACTTCCGTTTTCAGTTTGAAGAAAACGTACACCAAGCTATCAAACCATGTTCATTCACAAAGAAACAGTGCTCAGCCCTAGAATTCTTAAAAGTGACTTCTCCAAAAAACTTGGCTCGATGAAGATTGGGTGCTCGAAGAGCGTCTGCAGCTCAGTATTTTTCTCAAGGAAGAACCCGGGGCTTTTTAAGCTAGAGTGTGGTGGGAAGTGAATAGCGCTTTTTCGCTGCCATGCAAGCTATAACCCTTAATTCGTCTCACAAGAAATAACTTTTAGCCTCATGAGGAGCTGTTGACAAACTGAGACAAACCATTTGTGTACGGTCGCAATAGAAGCTGAAATCATCGATAACAGCACGGATAAAACTAATTTTTTATCTCATTTCTCCTGCAGGGAACAAGTCCTGCGTATTTCTCTGACATCTACCTTTACTTTCCTTCCTACACCAAAGGCCCCAGTGTCAAAAAATGTTGGCTATTTAGTTTTCTGTCGACGTCATCTAAAAATTCTTCCTTTTCAAGGCATAGATTTTAAGATTCCTTGGCACTTCATCAGAGAAAAAACTGTCATCGGTATGAATGATAACGTAAGAAGAACTTCCGAAGTTCGTATCATGAACAGTAGAAGGCGAGGTAATGTAATTAATATTTCATAAATTTCTGGGCGTGTATTTATGAGAGAAACATGAAACGATTTTTATAAATACAAATTTAACACAAATAAAATCGAAATCTTAAACAGAGACCATTCGCATCTACTTAGTGATGCTATCGTACGTTGGATAGGCACGTGTTAGGCAAATTCTAGTATTTTTAACACAAAATTTCGCATATTTTTCTTTGTAAACAAAAACTGCACTCGAATTCACAATATGATCAAAAATATCTTGACTGGAAACACCACTAACAAGGAAAATTATTGTTTTCCATACGCAGTTTGCTGCTGAAATTATCCGTAAGCTGATCGGGATATTGGTTTTCACGTAATGACTACTTCCGCTGTCTACTCATCTTTGTTCCAAATTTTATTTAACAGTTTAAATTACACACGTAAGCTTAAAAACGTGTAGTGGTTCTTAGTACAAACCCTAATTAATTTCAAGAACATTTTTTTATATTAGTCTGCACACATTTTCAAATCTGTTACTACGTCTACATCAGTAACTTTGGAATAGTTATCTTTTAGACACCATTTAGTTGAAGTAGGTGCAGTTATAGATAAAAACAATGGCTCGCGCACGCTGTACACTAAACAAAATATCAAGACTTGAATGAGGCTTATTTTAAGTAATTCATGTTAATAAGGTCTGAAAATTAACTCACGAAATCTAACGTAATCTAAGTACACAATGTACATATAGCTGAAAGTAATAACATGAACTTCTGAAACGAAAGTTAAACCTAAAGTGCATTTAAAGGTGTCAGCACCTCATCTTTTACATGTTGCTGTTAACAACTCGTTGTCGTCCGTCGTAGCCAATAGGGGGTAGTATACGGTATCCAATGAGAGTCGCTCAATCTAACCGAATTTTTTTCCGAATGCGTAGCGATTTTCGAGGTTGTGGTTAGTATAGGACGTAAAGCATAGCTTAAATTGCTGCGAATGAACTAAAACACAGTCTATCATGCTTACGAAGCACAGAAAATTACGAAGAACAATGTGACTGGCTATCCACTTCCGATTAATGATTCGTCGTGTGCACTTCCCGTGGTTCACCACGGGAACCGTTATCAACAGTAGCTAGCGAAGGTAAGGCTCTTTTACCAGCAACTACTGCTTAAATTCAACTAACAACAGCGAAAAACTCGAAATCATTCTAAGTATGTACTGTCTAAATACTCACTTCACACAGCAACTGGTGTTGTTGACACAACACCTTTGGTAAAACTCGCATCTGAAGTAATCTGTTCCATTGTAGCAATAGCTTGCTAAAACAATAGTTTTACATTAATTTGGTAAGTCGTTATTAGTAAAACTTACGATAAACAACTAAGAAAACAAAAACAAATAAATAGTAAAAGATACTTTACTTGCTGTCACAGGAAAAAAATGTTTCACGAGAATAAACAGGAAGAAAGAGCAGTGCTTCCTCCATAACAACAGCATGGTAAAAAAAACTAATACCACTTTAACGCAAGGGGGAGATTAACATGAAAACGTAGAAACGGAAATACGATTGCACTGTTATCAAACAGCCAATATCCCGAAAACATGAAAATATTGTAAGTAAAACATCATTTAATCATATTCTACTGAGTAACGCAGAACTTTACCGAACACATGTCAGTTGTTTTGTCACCTACGATTCTGTAAACAGAGTATTCAAAGCCTATCTTTCACAGATTATATGCATGGAGGTAAAAAAAGAAGGGAGTTGTCATTACGTCACAAACTTGAAGCCGAAGTCCACCATCTTACATAGCCCAAAACCTTAGGTTCACCTCATTGGTACCTCGATGGTTCACCGTGATGATACTTTCCTGTGTCTGCTGACTTTCGCGGTCGTATCCCAAAAAGCATCCGGCACTTTGATTGTGTGGAGACGTAGTTGTTTCATCAAAAATGCCAGCTTGCATCGCTTACTGGTGTACTAATTAATCCGATCGTAATCTAATGTTAAAAGGAACCACATTTCATTCATAAGTGGAGCCGTTCAAGCAATATTTTCTTTTGTATACATGAATTATGGTTGCACTGTTTATTTTTATTCTTAGCTGTGCTCTTCATTGTCTTCCAAACTGCAAACGCCCAGACATCCGAGTCACACTCGTATTAGCGGCCTCGTCCCTGCGCAAAACACAGGTAAGTGACCGAGCTGATTGTTAGTGCAGTATCTCACGCCTTAAATTCTTCCCGCCGATAATTATTCATTGTTCACGTTTCCTTCCACTTTAAAAAAAGATTCTGTCTGAACGGCCGGAGATAGCGTCCATGTGTGTGTGACTTTGCGTGTATGACTGATTTTTTGAATAACCTCGTGATGCCTACAGCTGCCATTATATTTATTTCATGTACGGTTATACAATTTCGGTATTAGGCCATTTTCAGGTATCTAAGCCGTAAGAATTATACATTGGATATATTAGTGACACTTGTGATTCTGACATAGGAATGTGTGTGTGTGCGTGTGTGTGTGTGCGCGTGTGTGCGTTGTTTCCTTCTGAAGACGGCTTTGGCTGTGAACACACTTTTCGTCATGCCTGCCTACTGTTCGGAGTGTGTGTGTGTGTGTGTGTGTGTGTGTGTGTGTGTGTGCGTAGCAATCTAACCGCATCACATTATAGTTATTCTCAAGTGAAGTTTGTTGCAAATAATCCATTGACTTCAACAGGATCAATGATGAAGAGAAAAAGGACATTCATTGCGCCACATTAAGGTTGTCTGTAGCACAATTCTACAACAAAAGTTTTTTCACTTACCCAGTAATATAAAATGCTTGACAGACAGCAATGTAAAATTTGAAATTATGGAAACGTTTCTCTTTGATAACTCCTCTTATTCCACAGAAGATTATCTATTATTTTAATGTGTAAATGGTGATGACTAGGAATTACTAACTAGCATCTCTCTCTGTCCTTAGTTAAAAAACGAAAAACTAGTAAATGATATGCATGAAGACACATATAAAAAATTTGTGTATACGTAAAATAACTCGTTCCACATCATTACGATTTATCGTACAAATGATACGTGGAAGACGAAATTAACTAACTACTGGTATATCACAAAGCTTGGTACAGACTTCTACATTTTGATAACCTCAAAACGAAATTCAAAAGCAGAATGAAGTATGTGATCAAAATAGACGTATATTCCTATTGTTATATGTTTGTTTATTCCTGAAAAACCGACAGTTACTGACGAGAAATATTATGGGAAAAGAAGCAAACAGGCCGCTATTGGGAAGGTAAGCCTATATGTTATACAAATTAGGCACTCTCAACTAAAAAAATGCCTTACATACATGTTAAAGCAATATATCGATTTTACGGGGTCTATACGTATTTATAGTATCGCACAATGCTGCAACATCTTTAAAAAGATTACATCATTTTTTACCCTGTAAAATACTGTTATTGGTCAGATTTAGTAAGATTTGGTAAGATTTAAAAGTAAGCAGATGTGTAAACTACAGTGGAACTGTAGTACCGAAAAATCTAATAAAACAAGAACTCTGTTCTGCGTGGAGGTACACCTGTTCTCTTTCTTTGACATTTCAGTAATTGTTCACTTTGTTGCCTTCAGTTTTTCCTAATTGCACACGTTTATGGGCTAGCAAAGAGCAGGTAGCTAAATTTTCTGCAAAAATGAACATTAAAACTGTTGTGCGTACGAGCTGAAAGCTGAAAATGTAACGAACAAGAAGCAGTGCCAGTACGCAAATATGCGCCGGTTTCGGAGTTCCAGCTCCATTTGCTATCGATACAAATATAGTAAAAGTGGAATTAAGTGGATTAGGAAATCATGTTTTCACGTCACTTCCTTCTCTACTTGGTTATTCGAAACATATAAACAAAAACAAAGTTACGTCAACGAGGCCAAATGTGTCGTATTACTTAAACATGCACGCATTTAAGAACAGAAAAACTTTCAAATTTACCTTCCTGACACTACGTTATTCATGTAAGCACAGTAATTTGTAGTATTTAGCGTAAGGCAGAAATGAACAAGTTGCAGTTGTAAATCTTAGTCTCCCAATGTTTTGGGCTATTTAAGAGTGCGGCAGGCCCCATTCACTCTGGACTTCAAAATAACGCGCAGCGAAGTCTATGGTGCCATCTCCCTTCTACTTTTACCTCCATGATTATATAACAATGTATATTGTGTCCTGTCCCTCGAAACGAGATGTTCTTTTAACTGACAGTCATTTTATCCATAATTGTCCTCAATCAAAACGTAGAAAAGTGTTCATTTCCATTAGATTACTTAAATTTTACGCAAAATTCAGCAAAACAAACGACGAAATATTAAAATGTCTCGTGGCGTATTGTATGAACAGAAAGGACTGATTAGCAAATTTAGTTTGATAGATTACAATATGCTGGTTCCAGATTGTTCCGTTTCCCTCCTTAACTTTTCAGACTGATTTGAGAACGTACGAACTTTTCATCTTCAGTTGTATTTTTTTGTGAAATCTCACTTTTTGTGTCCGTGCTAGCTTTAACAATAAAAATGATCTGTAAGATTCTGCCTTGAGGACAAAGAAATTCTGTTTAGCTCTAGGCAGATCTTTTGAAACATATTTATCCTACGATATCTTCAATGTTTTTGATACATTACTTATCTATGCAGTTCTTTAGTTTGTTGTCACCTTCTGTTTATACATCGACACATTATTTTCTTCATTTTTGTTATTTTACTGATAATTTAACGATTTACGTGTTTTTGAGAATTACTGAGTGTCTTTGCCTATCAGGCAGGGACTCTCAAACAGCTTTTTGTATGCTGAATCACAAACTGAAACGTTTATGCTGCATTTCTTTTCCACAATATAAGTTGAATTTTAAAACTTGGATACTGCCTCACTTATCCTACAGATATCCGTTGATGTCAGTTTCTGCCCGTCTTGTGTTCTTTTTATGAAACTTCACACTGAAACGGTATTGATGCACAAATGTCACTTTAGGAATCGAAATATCGTTTATTTAAGTATCGGCAGAGGCTATGGTCATAAAGGATCTTCAGTGCACACTGAATTTCGATCCATACGTGGGTGCCTGAAAAATTGTGTCCACTCCATAAGAAAACTTGAACGCCTGACATTTTGATTAGGGTATTGTGCCTAGGAACACCTTTCAGATTTCCGCCTCTACCCGTTCCTGTGCTTAGAGTTTAACATATTTTCACATCCCATTTTGAAATAAAATCATTCACTCGTTTTCTGAAATTGCAAAAATTACCCCGGAAAAGTATGTGGAAAATTGTTCCGAGATATAGCAAGGTCCTATACCTAGGAACAAATACACACTAAGACAAAAAAAAAGCAATTATCTAAATGAGACGGAAATCGACAGATGTGCATGTGCAGATAAATAAATGATTAAAATTTCAGGAAAACTGGATTCTTTATTCGAGAGAGAGAGCTTCACAAATCGAGCAAGTCAATAAAGCGTTGGTTCACGTAGGGCCCTTATGGTAGCAGTTATGCGGCTTGGCATTGATGGGCAGAGTTGTTGGATATCCTCCTTGGGATATCGTAACGAATTCTGTCCAATTGTCGCGTTAGATTGTAAAAATACCGAAATGGTTGGAGGACCCTGCCAATAATGCTTTAAACGGTCTCAACTGGGGAAAGATTCGACGACCTTGCTGGTCAAGATAGGCACCCCAACCCATCACTCCAGGTTCTCTGGCCGTATTCAGGGTTACAGTCAGCTTTGTATCCCACTCCGCTGTGCGGGGCGTCTCCAGACACGTCTTCACTGGTGAACGAGGCTAAGCTCGAAGCAGGATTCGTCACTAAGGACAGTTCTACTCCAGGCAGTGAGACTCTAGGCAAAATATATGTCTGGATACGCCCCGGCTTGGCATTGATTGGCAGAGTTGTTGTATATCCTCCTGAGGATATCGTAACGAATTCTGTCCAATTGTCGCATTAGAGTGTAAAAATTCTGAAATGGTTGAAGGGCCCTTCCAATAATGCTTCAAACGTTCTCAATTGGGGGAAGATCCGACGACCTTGCTAGCCAAGATAGGCACCCCAACCCATCACTCCAGGTTCTCTGGCCGTATGCAGGGCTACAGTCAGCTTTGTATCCCAAGCCGCTGTGCGGGGCATCTCCTAACTCGTCTTCGCTGGTCACCGAGACTCAGTTCGAAGCAGGATTCGTCACTAACGACAGTTCTACTCCAGGCAGTGAGACTCCAGGCAAAATATATGTCTGGATATGCCCCGGCTTGGGGTTGATTGGCAGAGTTGTTGTATATCCTCCTGAGGATATCATAACGAATTCTTTCCAATTGTCGCGTTAGATTGTAAAAATTCCGAAATGGTTGGAGGGCCCTCCCAATAATGCTTCAAACGTTCTCAATTGGGGGAAGATCCGACGACCTTGCTGGCCAAGATAGGCACCCCAACCCACCACTCGAGGTTCACTGGCCGTATGCAGGGTTACAGTCAGCTTTGTATCCCACGCCACTGTGCGGGGAGTCTCCGGACTCATCTTTGCTGGTCACCGAGGCTCAGTTCGAAGCAGGATTCGTCACTAAGGACAGATCTACTCCAGGCAGTGAGACTCCAGGCAAAATATATGTCTGGATACGCCCCAGTTTGGCATTGATTGGCAGAGTTGTTGTATATCCTCCTGAGGATATCGTAACGAATTCTGTCCAATTTTAGCACACTGGACTCGCATTCGGGAGGACGTCGGTTCGATCCCGCGTCCGGACATCCTAATTTAGGTTTGCCGTGATTTCCCTAAATCGCTCTAGGCAAACACCGGGATGGTTCCTTTGAAAGGGCACGGCCGACTTCCTTCCCCATCCTTCGCCAATCACATGAGACCGATGACCTCGCTGTTTGGTCTCTTCCCCCAAAACAACCCAAGCCAACCCTCTGTCCAATTGGCGCGTTAGAGGAGGATACCAACCTGATTGTCGCTCGTCTTACGGCCCGCCAACCAGGAGTAATGATCTGACATGCCATTTATTTTCAGCGCCGATCCCTCTGGTTGCCACGCGCGGCGCCATTATAGCACAGTGGCCTGTTTTGTTGCCGTTCATGGCAAGCCATCTTGGGCTTACACTTCAGCAAGATAATGCACACCCGCACATGGTGAGAGTTTCTACTACTTGTCGTCATGTTTGTCAAACTCTACGATGGCCATCAAGGTCGCCGGACCTCTCCACAACTAAGAACATTTGGAGCATTAAGAGCAGGGCCCTCCAATCATCTCGAGATTTTGACGATCTGACGCGCCAATTGGGCAGAATTAGGCACGATATCCCTCAGGGGAGTATCCAACAACTCCATCAGTCAATTCCAACACGAATAACTGCTTGCATAAGGACCAGAGGTGGACCAACGCGTTACTGACTTGCTCAAACTGCAAAGCTCTTTCACTTGAATAAATCATCGTCCAATGTTTCTGAAACTGTACTCATTTGCTTATCTGTGTATGTACATCATATTTGCCGATCTACGTCCCACTCGGATAATTCCTTCAAGGTGTGTTGTTTTTCTTGTCTTAGAGAGAATTCTGTTCAGATTAAAATGTGTTGCAGTAGAGGAAAGCTTATCAATACTATATTTAGTAGTCTATGCGTTACATTATTACTCTGCTACACACACACACACACACACACACACACACACAAACAGACAGTAAATGAAATAAAATTAAGAAGAATTATTTCTAAAAACTAGTTACAAGTTTAAAAGATTTTTAATAGGAAGCTATTGGCAACTAGCACAAATTCCGTTTTCAAGACAGGGAAATTATTAAGACGTTAAGAACCTCAATTCATTTGGGAATATCACGTTTTACGTGGTTAAAAACCTTTCGTTTCAAGATACAAGATGGTGTACGACTGTGGAAGTGTGGCTTAACTGTTCAAACGTTATATAACTAGTTTTAAAAATTTACATTTTACTCACCATAAAACTCTGCAACTGAAAAATTAACAAAATTCTCCAAACAAATTTAATATACTCTACATTGTTAAAAACCTTTCGTTTCAAGATACAAGATGGTGTACGACTGGAAGTGTGGTGTAAATGTTCAAACGTTATATAACTAATTTTAAAAATATACATTTTACTCACCATAAAACTCTGCAACTGAAAAATTAACAATATTCTCCATATAGGTTTAATATACTTTACAGCACTCAAATATGTAGAGGTCATAACATTTACAAACGCTGCACAAAACACAATCTAGTGTCTCACAACAACAGAAACAGTACAAAATGGCGGAGACTGCTTATGGCGGTGTCTTGTGCCTGTTCCTTCACGTGATTCTAAAATCGGCCGCTAGATTGAAACACCGACCAGGACGGCATGTGTTCCTCAGCACACTATCCCCCAGATGCGAAACTCTCCCCTACGAACTTGTAATAAAAGCTAGGTCATCAGGGCATCATCATCATCATCAGTTTTCTGCGATCGATTGCTTCCTTCTTAAGGCTGCTGTATGTTGTACCGTCCATCACGTCATCCAGTATCTGAAATCTCTTCTTTCCTCGCTTCCTTCCCTTCTACATAACCTTCTGTTTTTATCAGTCCGTCATTCTCTCTTAATATATGCCCAATTCAATTTCTTTTTCTTCTTTTTATTAATCTAGTAACTGTATTTTCTCTCCCACTCTTCTCAGTATCTCTTCATTTTTTACTCTGTCCATCCAACTTATTCTTTCCAGCCTCCGCCATGTCCACATCTCAAAAGCCCTCAGTATTTATCTGTCTTTCTTCCTCAAAGTCCATGTTTCAGCGCCATACACAGGAACCCTCCTGACAAGACATTTTATAACTCTTTTCCTGAGTTCTCTGTCCAGACTGCTGCAGAAAATTCTCCTTTTCTTATAAAACTCCTCTTTTGCCATTGCTATCCTTGTTTTAATTTCTGTGGTGCACTTCCAGTCGGTGTCTATCCTGCTTCCTAGATGCTTAAAATTTTGCACCTGTTCTAATATTTCTCCATTCAGCATAATTTTTATTTCTTTATTTCCTCCTAGTGCCAATACTTTTGTTTTATTTGTGTTAATTTTCATTCCATTTTTTTCCGTTAGCTTCAATGGTGTTCACTAAATCCTGTAATTCTTTTTCTCCTGTGGCGAGAAAGACCATGTCATCAGCAAACCTCAAACACCCCACTCTTCTTCCTCCAATTTCTACTCCTTTGTCATTTAATGAACGTTGATTGGTCAATCATATTACCCAAGTAGAGGTTGAAAAGTGTAGGTGATAGACAGCATCCCTGTCATACTCCTTTTCCTAGTCCGATCCAGTTCGTACTTTCTCCTCTCACTTTAACTGAGGCTTTTTGATTAAGATATAGTGGGTTTACAAGTCTTCTGCTTTTCCAGTACACCCTCTTTTCCCCCATTATAGTCGCCAGCTTGCCCCAAGCCACATTGTCAAATGCCTTTTCTAGATCGATGAAGCACATATAGAGGTCTCTTCCCTTTTCAGTAAACCTTTCTCCCAAGATTCGTAGGAGCCCTATTGCATCTCTGGTGCCCGTATTCCGTCTAAAGCCAAACTGCTCCTCGCCAAGCTTCTCCTCCATTACTTTTTCATATCTCTTGTTAATTATTCTTAACATCACTTTGGCTGCATGTAATATGAGGCTGATGGTCCTGTGCTCACTGCATTTCTTGGTTCCTTGTTTTTTCGATAATGGAATCATTCCTGTTGTCAGAAAGTCCTCAGGCCATTCACCACTGTCCGATATTTTGATACATAACCTCAGTATTTCTCTTATCCCATCTTGGTTCAAGCGTTTTAATATTTCTCCCGGTATCGCACTGTACCTACCGCTTTGCCATTTTTCATTGCAGCTATGGCAGACTTTACTTCCTCCATTATGATGGTCGGTCCTTTCTCTTCATCACTTACACTGTTGAGTGATTCAAGTTCCAGAGTTTCTGGTTTGCGATCTGTGTCACACAGCTCTTTTAGATGTTCTTCCCATCTCTGGAGGACATCGTCACGATCTTTATACACTACCTCTTCGTCTTTATTCAAAATTTCCGCAGTAGCACTTCCTGCTCTGTTTTGATCCCATGTCAAAGTCTTTAATCTTTTGTAAAGTAAGTCTTATCTCCCCTTCCTGTCCAGTTCCTCAATTGCGTCACATTCCTCTTTCAGCCATTTTTTCCTAGCCTGCTTTGTTTCTCTTCGCAGTTCATTATTTAACCTTCGGTACATCTTTCTTGCATCTTCAGTGTTCTTGTTTTTAAATTTTCTTCTCCCTCCACCTTGGAAATCATTTCTTGTGTGACCCATGGTTTTTTTGCCCTTTTCCCTTTTGCATATCCTATATTTTGCTGTCCTGCTTTAATGATTCCCTCGTTCAAGATATTCCAGTACTCGTTGGCATTATCAGATGGTTCTTTGTCTCGTAATGTGTTTAGAAACTCACGTGACAGCATTTCTGCAATTTGTTCTTTGTTGGATCTTATCTTCTCCACATCCCACTTCTTCACCATGGTCGTCGTCTTCAGTTTCTTCATTCTTATTTCTATTTCTGCCATAAGTAAGTTGTGGTCGCTATTAATATCTGCACTTGGTAATGTGTGCACCTTCTTGATTCGATTCCTGTATCTTTCTTCTACTAGTATAAAATCGATTTGGTTTCTGTATTTATCCTCTGGCGATTTCCAAGTGTAGAGCCACCTCGTGTGGTTCTTGAACCATGTATTTGCCACTATCAGCTGCCTTTCCCTGCAGAAGTCAATTAGCCATTCACTTCTATCATTTCTCGTTCCAAGACCATGACTGCCTACTGTGTTTCCCTCTTTCCCTTTCCCACAAAGGCGTCCAGTCTCCATATTGTGCATAAAATGGAGACTGCATTGTGCAGGGAAGATAATATGCGGTGATATTCCGTTGCCTTCCGCAGTTCTAGAGGCCGCCCCTAACATGGGATACAGACGCCTTTCGCAGCTGTCCGCTTCGGTTCAGACGCCACATGAGAAGTATAGGTTGGAAAAAGAAAGACCCCTAGCCCTCGAAACCTAATAGCGTCAGGGTCGGAAAAGAACAAGGGTTGGCCGAGGGTGGCCATATAGGAAAGATAAAAGTGAGGAGCCTGGCATAAGTAAGTGGAAGCAATGCCAGGACTAAGCTCAGGGACCTGTGGTCGCCAGCCATGTACTCACTAGGTGTGAGTCCCTGAGGAAAACACTGGACGGTAAAGATGGCTTTTTTTAGCTGGCGAGAATAGAATATGAGACGTTTGGGATGTTGAGGCTTCCGTTAGCCTGACTGTAAGGAAAATGTAAAGTACTGATCCCTCTTTCCGAACGCTCCTCCACAAAGAGAGGATCATTTCGAAACTAGAGTGCCTCCTATTTTTTTGTGTCTACACTGAGTGTCCGAGCCGGATCATGTTGGTGTAGTATAAATTTGTGTATCCTCTCGCGAACATACTGTTGGTTTCATCGCCATTTGATAGACAGCGGCACCAGAGGAGCGTTCCGAAACGTCATCTCGCCCAGATGGGTCACTGAATTCCCCAATTCTGAACAAACTGCGACAGTTTAAAAACTTCTAAGCTTGCTAAAGGTGTATCGAGACGTGAGTGCTGTGTTTGTTGTGGTGGAAACAGGAGTGCCCAAAGAGGGTGGCCGGTGGGGGCAACTGCCTCCAGTGGGAATGCATTTAGTTTACGAATAACGAATATGAAAATGCGTCTGTATGGTCAGGGCCTAGATTTTTATGAGCTAAAAACCTGGAAAAATGTTCACTTAAATGACCTGAAGATATCGATAATACTACGTAAAAGTCATATAAAACGTATGAAAGTGAGTTATAAAATGAATTAAAATAATGAAAATCTTTATAGGAACTGAAACTGCAGAAAGATTAATTACCTTAAAATTGCATTGTTTCACTTTAAGGAATCTCACTCTTTGAAGATATACTAAAAATGTTTTACAACCATTTTAGAGCTATTCTAGCGAATGACAGCATGCATAGTCTCTCCAAAGTGAGGGAACATCTGTTATTCGACAATTTGTGCTTATAGCTACAAAATCTTCTTCAACGTATGTTCAAACGACTAGCGCGTACGCTACAATATTTTCCTTTAGTTTCAAAAACGAATGAACACTACATTTCGCACAGTATCTATATTTCTCTCTCAACATCCAAACCTGGTACAAGCCAGCTACAGTAAGCAACGCGACAATTACTGCAAGCATATGGACCATCACTTTGTTTTCAACACGTAGAAATACATTCTTGAGAAACAGTGTTCCGTTTTCCCTAGTGGTGGGTACACCGCTCTTTTTTGCCAAAATTAAGTGAATGAACTGCTGTGCCCTAAATGGATGTCAAAAACAAACGTATTAAAAATGAAGTAAAATCTTGAAAATGACGTCTGAAAACTAAACTCTATAAAACCACGCGACGTCGACCATCCGCTGTGTCATCTCGAAGGGAATAACCATCTGGACCAGTCGACATATCTTCATACCATCTGGCTGACGGAGGACAACGCACCGTATTTTATTGTCACTGCCATGTCGCACTTCTTCCACTACAGCCCTCTTCCACAAGTGCCGTGGTTTGCTGGCTGCTTGGAGCAGAACAACCTCTCCAATTCTCGGTTTCCTTTGCGAAGGGTATCCCTTCACCTCATGGTATTGTCTTAGCAGCAAGAGGTATTCGGCCTTCCACCTACGCCAAATGTCCTCATTGACATTTTGTCTGTCGTAACTCCTTGCTAAGGTCCCTTTTAGTTGTTGACTCTGGCCCACATGGAATAGCTACTAATTTCCCACCATTTACACTACTGGCCATTAAAATTGCTACATCACGAAGATGGCGTGCTACAGACGTGAAATTTAACCGACAAGAAGAAGATGCTGTGATATGCAAATGATTAATTTTTCAGAGCATTCACACAAGGCTGGCGCCGGAGGCGACACCTACAACGTGCTGACATGAGGAAAGTTTCCAACCGATTTCTCATAAACACACATACATTGACCGGCGTTGCCTGGTGAAACGTTGTGACGATGCCTCGTGTAAAGAGTAGAAATGCGTACCATCACGTTTCCGACTTTGATAAAGGTCGGATTATAGCCTATCGCGATTGCGGTTTATCGTATCGCGACATTGCTGCTCACGTTGGTCGAGATCCAATGACTCAATGACTGCAGAATATGGAATCGGTGGGTTCAGGAGGGTAATACGGAACGCCGTGCTGGATCCCAAGGGCCTCGTATCACTTACAGTCGAGATGACAGGCATCTTATCCGCATGGCTGTAACGGATCGTGCAACCACGTCTCGATCCATGAGTCAACAGATGGGGACACGTTTGCAAGACAACAACAATCTGCACGAACAGTTCGACGACGTTTGCAGCAGCATGGACTATCAGCTCGGAGACAATGGCTGCGGTTACCCTTGACGCTGCATCACAGACAGGAGCGCCTGCGATGATGAACTCAACGACGAACCTGGGTGCACGAATGGCAAAAGGTCACTTTTTCGGATGAATCCAGGTTCTGTTTACAGCATCATGATGGTCGCATCCGTGTTTGGCAACATCGCAGTGAATGCACATTAGAAACGTGTATTCGTCATTGCCATACTGGCGTATATCCCGGCGTGATGGTATGGGGTGCCATTGGTTACACGTCTCGGTCACCTCTTGTTCGCATTGACGGCGCTTTGAACAGTGGACGTTACATTTCAGATGTGTTACGACCCGTGGCTCTACCCTTCAGCGTGTATCGAAACCCGACACACACGGACCGATACCTGCACAAACTGTCAAACCACCACCCGAGCCAGAAAAGAGGCATGATTAGTACGCTCGTAACGAGAGCAGGACGAATATGTGAGCCGCAACACCTGAAACGAGAAATGCAACACCTGGAAACTGTTCTGAGGAGCAATGGGTACTCCACAAATTACATTAGAAGTGTAACAGAGCCAAACACTCGGCGAAGTAAGGAACCAGAAGAAGAAATGTCGGGTACGGGCTTTCTGCCATACATTCCCAGAGTGACGGACAGAATTGGCCGTATATTGCGCAAACATGGCGTAAAGACGATTTTCAAACCGACAAGGAAGATCAAAGACTGTCTTAGATCGGCGAAGGAGAAAAGAGACCCACTTGCAATGTCGGGAATATAACGTATACCATGCACATGCGGTAAAGTTTGTGTCGGAATGACTGGACGATCCATTAACACCAGGATCAAAGAGCATAAACGACATTGCAGGTTGGGGCAGGTGGAGAAATCGGCCGTGGCAGAGCACGCACTGAATGAGACCGACCACGTAATAAAATTCGCCGACACGGAAGTTCTGGCTGTAGAGAAGCAGTATCACACGCGCTTGTTTAGAGAAGCTGTAGAAATACAAAAATACGCGAACAGTTTCAACAAGAAAGAGGAAAGCCTTAAGGTAAACGGATCCTGGCTTCCCGTACTGCAGCGAACGACCGTCGCAGGTAGCATGAGGAGAACCGCACCGGAAATGACCGCGGAGAAGCCCTCGGACGTTGGTTGGCGCGCCAGGTACATATAGTCTGCGGCCGCGAGCTCGCCTCCAGTTCACCACCGGCACTGGAGGGTGAAGCTTTGACAATGCCAGCCACTCGTGCTGGCGAAACGTCAGAAAAATCATTAGATGAACGTCGGCCGAAGAACCCGAGACAGAAGCCAATAGGCAGTTTGTCAACAAGTGGCCACAAAAGCCTTAACAATTTTGTGTCCTTAGGTTAGTTAGGTTTAAGTAGTTCTAAGTTCTAGGGGACTGATGACCACAGCAGTTGAGTCCCATAGTGCTCAGAGCCATTTTGACTTTGTAGACAGATTGATATCTGAATTGGAGAACATAATGATCGTTGGAAGTGTTCTTCCTAAGTTATTTTCCTGGATGAGACAACACTGAACTCATCAGGTTACCTTCCACTGGGAAATCTTTTGCACTCAGCGACTGTTATATTGACTTGTAAATTATAAATTTCAGCAATCAGTCGTCCTTTTTAAATTTCATTGGCAGGTCTAGATTTCAGCTAGAAGCTAGCCATTCTCAATGCACTATTATTTATGCCCAGTGCATGTAATGTCTGTTGGTCGGGCTTCATCCACAGTTCATTGAATACTCAATTCAATGAACTGTGAATGAAGCCGAGGTGCAATGGGCACTGCATCTCGAATTTTCTACATGCTTATGCTGAGAATTTCACAGCACTGGCACTAGGTATTTTTAGACAAGGTGTCGTCAGTCTTTTTTATTTATCGCCCATTTTTGTATGTTGTTAATACAAAATTTTCTAACTCTTCACCGGCTCCATAGTACTGGTTATTTACAAAGTAGGGAAGTAATTTTAATTTATAAAATTTCTAAAGCAGAGTTGTACCAGATTAAAACATACAATGATAACTGCGTACCAAATATTTTGTGTCAAAGTCTTATGAAAACATAATGGAATTTTTTTAAAAACTTTACTGCCTACCGATCACCATGAAAAGTGAGACCAGGTTGACAACCACCGTTTTTGAGTGAATTTCTCTTACTTTACTGAGTGCCCCCTGCAGCAGGAGTTCATGTCCAATTGAAGCGCATTGTGGTAGTTTGTTTCACAGTTCAGTTCACAATCACTGCCATACTTATTAACTACCGTCAGGTCGCGTTATCAATTTATTACAGTCACAATTAAAGTCGAGCCACCACCTGTGGCTCAACTCTGGCATCTCTCTATTAGAACAGCTTACTTTACGAACACAAGGGGAAATATAATTATTTTGTTAAGTTAGCGTATATTCCATTTAACTCAGGTTTTTTATGAATAAATCTGTCGTGATATTGGTTTCTATCTGTTATTCAAGTAGACAACAGATCTTGTTCACCTTTAATTGTATCACTTACTTTAGTGAGAAATAATAGGAGCAGTTTATTGCGTATAATTTTCACAGTAATGTCACTGAAGTGATGGTTCTGTGTCTTAGAGATTCGGAGAGGCAGAAGTTGGTTAGAGCTACCAACATGCCTGTCCACCAGAGAGACGTGTTGTAAGTTAATAATTAAACCTGAATAAATTGCAGCAGGCTTTATCCGACTTAAAGTTAGACTCTATACACGTATACCAATGTGCTCCCTTGAATGCCAACGCTTCGGTTACACCAAAATTGTTTGCAGAGGTCAGGCTACGTGGGGAAGAAATAGCACATCTTCCCATGAAGCTAGTACTCAATGCACTGCCTCACTCATGTGTTTCAATTGCTCCAAAAACTATCCATCTACAAGTACTGGTAACGAATGTGCAATATTTCAGAAAGAGAAGGAAATACAAGAGGTAAAAGCTACACCACATATCTCAAACTCTGAGATGAGGCATGAGTAACCCCACAAAGCCACCTACTTTCATGAAATCATTCACCTCAGAATTTAAGCTAGCTTAACAAAAGACTTGCTGGCACGCAGTCGTTGACAGCTGAACAGATCACAAAAGCCTGCATCTATAAATGTACCTGCAATCCTGCATCAATAAATGTACCTGCAATCCTGCATCACTGGTGAAACAACGAAACTGTCCTACGACTGAAATGATTGTGACAACAGGACCTACTATAGGGGAGAACAACACACCCTTACGGTAGACAGAAAAACAGAATAAAACAGTTTTTTGTCATAAAAACACTACCACTATCCACAAAATCCACAGCTTGGACATATGACTCATGTTGTTCAGACTTGACAGGTCAGGGTATAGGAATTTTTGTATACTATAAATACAGTAACCTTTTAGAAGTGACAGATTTATTCTGAAGTGCTGTGTTCTCTATTTGTGTTGGGAGATCATTGTACAATTTTATTCCATTATATTTAAAACAGCTGTAATGGTTTGCTGTTTTTGTCATAGTGGTCACAATCAGTTTGATGACTTTTTCTTTGTAAAACAGTAATTCCAGTAAATACTGGCATATGAGCGTAAATGTACTCAATTTTGGGCTCAAAGTATTGAATGAAAGAGATCAAACGCCATTGATGTCTCGGTATTTATATTTACTAGATTTCTTATTGATTTGATCATAAAACATATTTTTATTCTGTAATTATTTTATTTGTGCTACACTTGTTCTATAGCTTCATACATGTGAGTAAGTCACTTTGATGTGAAACGAATCAATGCATGAATTATCAATATCAATCCACACAACGTAATGAATGGCATATAAATATAAATATGGACAAAGAATGCAATAATAATAACAATGCAACAGTGGTGAAAAAAGTTAATGAACATTTGTGTGTTCTTCAGTATTTTTTATATGTTACTTAACATTAAAATAGATATATAATGGACCATAATTAACAGGAATTTTCAATTAAGTGGATTACAAGAGAGCATCATATAAAAGGTTTTATTTACTACCAGTAAAAGTTCTCCCATTGTACGAGATGGGTGTTAAGTGGAAACCAGTACATTTTTACATTAGTTTCAAGTAAAGGTACACTGTTTGATCAAAAGTATATAGACACCCCTATGTAATGAGGAATTGAGCAGCAGATGTCACAAGAAATAGACCCACCAGTAAAAAAGGAGGTGGAGGGAGCTGTGTTATCAGTTACAGAGCAGTAGCAACAGAATAGGTCCGTCAAGGAGGACTCAGTAACTTCGAACGTGGGCCAGTCATTGGCTGTCACCCGATTAACACATCTCTCAAGAACATTTCTACTAGAATGGTAGAGAGCTGCAGAAATCAACTGTTAGTGATGTGATTAGGAACTGGAAATTCAAAGGAACAATCAAAGCTAAACCAAGACCAGACAGACATCATTTATTGCTACACAGGGACCATCCAGTATTGCTGAGGGTGGCTATAATAAATTCCATGACATAAGCTGGAGCAATCACTTGTAAGTTCCCAAATGCTACCAGCAGTCAAGCTTGCACAGTTACTGTGAATGGAAATGAAGTATGCTTCTTGACAGAGCATAAGGGAACGATGCGGGAGACCCGCACCGCAGTATTAGGCAAGGTCCTAATGGAGATGGTTTGCCGTTGCCTTCCTCCGACCGTAATGGGATGAATGATCATGATGAAGACGACACAACAACAGTCAGTCATCTCGGGGCATATGAAAATCCCTGACCCTGCCGGGAATCGAGCCCGGGAGTTCATGCTCGGGAAGCGAGAACGCTTCCGCGAGACCACGAGCGGCAGACTTCCTGTGCGTAGGAAGTTAAAAATAATGGGGTACAATAGTCAAGCAGCTCCTCATAAGCCACATATCTCTGTAGTCAGTATTAAGGGACGCTAAGGGTACAGTAGACGACCAGTAACGAACGATTTGGAGTGATGATCAAGCTATGCCCTGTGTCAACCAGATGGAAGGATTTGGGTTTGTTGGATGCATGGAGAATGTTACCTGCCGTAATATGTAGTGTCGTGTCCTGACATAGGTGGGAGACGGAAAAAGGGCTTACTGTTCAGAGCAGAAGGCACAAGGCCAATTCACAGTGAAGGCATTTCATTGTTTTCTTCTTTCTGAGCCAACACTGGTACAGGCATTTACTAAAAATGCAGGTGATGAGACTCGGTAGGGAACTCGTTGTGGAGACTCTTGGATAAGCAGGGTTTTGAAATAGTTGTTTATTCCAGACAGGACTGACTAATACACTGCAGGCTAGTTCTGGGGTTAGAAAAAGCATGAATAACGCTGTTACAACAGAAGCCAGTGCAGAAGTCCCAGGAGTGGATCCTAACCACAGTAGCAAACACTAGCAGCTTCGTAAGGCAACAACTTAGTTGCAAAACAAAACATAATGAATGTGACACTGTTCACTGAGGCGCTCCAAGAGGGAGAGCAGACTTGCGCGGAGCTGGACCGAGGCTGGAGTCGACGGACGCGGATTCGACGTCCTGATCGTCTGACTGAGAACTCTGCCAAAATGCGGAATCTAGGGGTTTTAAAGAGTCGAGTGGGGGAACTGTATTTCTCACTTAAAGCCACCCAGTCAATCCCGTAGGTCTCTTGCAGGTGCCTGCCAATCATGGTTTACTTAGGTCCCCTCTACTGCTCCTAAGGTGGGGATGTTGGTGCAGTTGCACAAAGGCCGTATTTGGTATCAGCTTTGTTCAGCTAAAGCTGAACGTAACTGCTCTGTCAAATAAGGCTTGCAACATTATGGTTATACGTCATTTAGCCCCGCCCCTCGGGCTCTCCGGAGTAGGGACTGCTCTCTTTCTAACCCTTGTAAGTCTACTAACGTTGCTGTTCTCAGGGCTGGTATCAAGCTGGCTTTATACACAAGTACGTGCCTGTTGGTTACAAAGTTCTACGGTGACAACCTACTACAGCGTCTAGACGACATATGAAGTTACACGTTAATTCCTCGAAGAGTAACTAACGCCCTGGGAACGCGTCTGGGGGCGTCTGCATTTTCGCAAGGCTCTCCCCTTACTGTTTACTTCAAGTAACAATATCTCTCCTAGTTTCGTCTGCCCTCAGCATCGTCTGTGCATCCGCGCTTTGTAACGCCTGTCCTCCTTTCTCACAGCTTCAAGATAACACTACAGTAGCAAGGAATAATCAATATATTACGGTAGCGACTGACAACTGTAGTTACGGAGGAGGAGGTGTATGGATTAGGGTCTAGCCCTCTTATTATGTGCGAGCCAATTCATTACGGGGATGTTATTGTCGTGTAACCACTCCGCCACAGGCCGTGCATTATGAACAGGTGATCGATCATATTGAAAGATGCAGTCACCATCCTCGAATTCCTCTTCAGCAGTGGGAAGCAACAACATCAATGTAGACCTGTGCTGTGATAGTGCCACGCTAAACAACAAGGGGTGCAAGCCCCCTCCATGGAAAACACGACCACACCATAACTACACCGCCTCCGAATTTTACTGTTGGCAGTATACACGCTGGCAGATGACTTTTACCGGGCATTCGTCATACCCACACCCTGCCATCGGATCGCTAATTGTGTACCGTGATTCGTCACCCCACACAACGTTTTTCCACTGTTTAATCGTCCAGTGTTTACGCTTATTACACCAAGCGATGCGTCGTTTGGCATTTACCGGCGTGATGTGTGGCTTATGAGCAGCAGTTCGACCATGAAAGTCAAGTTTTCTCATCTCCCACATAAGTTTCATAGTATTTGCAGTGGATCCTGATGTAGTTTGGAATTCCTGTGTGATGGTCCGGATAGGTGTCTGCCTATTACACATTACGACCCTCTTCAACTGTCGGCGGTCTCTGTTAGTCAACAGACGAGGTCGGCCTGTACGCTTTTGTTCTGTACGTGTCCCTCACGTTTCCACTTCACTATCACATCGGAAACAGTGGACCTAGGGACGTTTAGGAGTGTGGAAATCTCCGCACAGACGTATGATGACACAAGTGACACCCAAGCACCTGACCATGTTCGACGTCCGTGTGTTCGAAGAGCGCCCCATTCTGCTCTGTCACGATGTCTAACAACTATTGAAGTCGCTGATATCGAGTGCCTGGCAAAACGTTTGTTTTCGGGGGTGTCCGGATACTTTTGATCACATAGTGTGCCTGAAATGAATAACTCAGGTGAAAGGGACGGAAAGTAAATGGGATGGGAAAATTATACGAAGGAAATAATGACTTCCAGCCGCACACAGCATTGCAACAATCCGACAGAGAGAGTTGAAAATTTGTGCCAGATCAAGAATCGAACCAAGATGGTTTGCTTCTCTCTAACATTTTCCTTAACCGCCTAGGCCATCTGAACACACTTTCATCAGTCCCAAATTCCCAGCTCCCCACTCGCCGCACCGTAATGACCTCCGCCTATTAACCCCCTTCTCACAGATTTCTGATTCCCGGAGGACTCCGGATGTTGATTGTGCAACCACACTGAAACTTTTTCATCAAAAGCCGTCGCAACATAGAATTATAGATATGAGTGGTGTCTGTTCTTTCGGACATGTCTTGTGAGATCAGTTGTCCCTAGTGAGAATTACTCGTATTTTAGTTTACGAGAACGAAACAGAACATTTAACCACAAGGTCTGGATTTTTATAAAACAACATAACTAAGAAATTATCACTAGAACTACCTGAAAACAACGATAAAACAACGTAAAAATGGTATAAAACATATGTAAAGTGAGTCAGAAAATCAACTAGGGTAATAAACAACTTTGTAGGAGGTTGGAACTGAAATTAAGAGAGGAAAATTAATTTAAATTCGCTACGTTTTTCTTTACATCTCATTCTTTGAAGATGCAGAAAATTGTGTAAACATCGTAGACCTACTGCAGCATGACACTCAGCATGTAGAGATACTTGTTAGTGAAGGAGCGTCTGCTGTTGAAGAATGTGTGCATGTGTTTAGAAAATTCGGATAGAATATTCGGGTAAACAACTGGAGCGTGGACTTTGATATTTTTCTTTAGTTCCAAAAACAAATCTAAAAAAATTGACACACGAATTTCAATATTCCTCAATTGGACATTAAGGCGAATGCCCACTAGAAAGTAAATTTCTGCGAGTTGTTTCATATGGAAGCACCCTCGGCAAGTCGTCGTGTGCAAGTTTTGTCAGCTTGCAGAAGTAGCTTCTACAAGTTAATGGAAGCAGCTTCTGGCATCTGGTTGTAAATACTTATCGAATTTGTCAACTGCTTGAACTTTTTCTCATACTTGTAGAAGTCTTGTATTTTCGGTACTGGTATGGTACGCAAAAGTCAGTGTCGAAAAGCAGAATGGTGCAAAGAAAAGATGGCCAAAAGAAATGTACCACAAGAAACCTTAAACACATACAGGGTAAATCATATGCCGCTATCGCTGTCATTTTGCACATCCTGCAACGAAAATGACAAAAGGATTGAGAAGTAACAGAAATGATAACAGCGAGAAACCTAACATTGTAATTGGTGATCATGAATTTAGACAAAGCTGAGGAATTCTGTTACCTTGGAAGCAAAATAATCTATGGCAGACGAAGCAAGGAGGACATAAAAAGCAAAATAGCATAGGCAAAGGGGGCATTCCTGGCCAAGAGAAGTGTAATGGTATCAAATTTAGGAATTAATTGGAGGAAGACATTTCTGGTAATGTACATTTGGAACACAGCACTGTATGGTAGTGATTCACCGACAGTGGAAAATTGGAACAGAAGGGAATTAAAGTGTTTGAAAGTCGTGCTACTTAGCAGTATTGAGAATTAGGTGGACTGATAAGCAATATGAGGATTCTCTGCAGAATCGACGAAGAAAGGAATTCGTGGAAAACACTAACAAGAACAAGGGACAGGATGATAGAAAATGGAATAACCACCATAGTACTAAAGGGAGCTACAGAGGTAAAAGCTAAAGGGGAAGTCAAAGATTCAAAGATTGGGATACATCCAACAAATAACAGAGGATATAGGGTGCAGTGCAAGTGCTTGTCCGAGATCAAGAAATCAAGAAGTTGGCCCAGGAGAGTAATTCATGACAGGCGGCATCAATTCGGCCAGAAGACTGATGTCTAAAAAAAAAAAAGCTTTCAATATATGTGTTGTGGTCTTCAGTCCTGAGACTGGTTTGATGCAGCTCTCCATGCTACTCTATCCTGTGCAAGCTACTTCATCTCCCAGTACCTACTGCAACCTACATCATTCTGAATCTGTTTAGTGTATCCATCTCCTGGTCTTCCTCTACGATGTTTACCCTCCACGCTGCCCTCCAATACTAAATTGGTGATCCCTTGAAGCCTCAGAATATGCCCTACCAACCGATCCGGTCTTCTAGTGAAGTTCTGCCGCAAACTTCTCGTCTCTCCAATTCTATTCAATACCTCCTCATTAATTATGTGATCTAACCATCTAATCTTCAGCATTCTTCAGTAGCACAACATTTCGACGGCTTCTATTCTCTTCTTGTCTAAACTATTTATCGTTTCACTTCCATACATGGCTACACTCCATACAAATACTTTTGAAACGACTTCCTGACACTTAAATCTATACTCGATGTTAACAAATTTCTCATCTTCAGAAACGCCTTCCTTGCCATTGCCAGTCTACATTTGATATCCTCTCTACTTCGACCATCATCAGTTATTTTGCTCCCCAAATAGCAAACCTCCTTTACTACTTTAAGTGCCTCATTTCCTAATCTAATTCCCTCAGCATCATCCGATTTAATTCGACTACATTCCATTATCCTCGTTTTGCTTTTGTTGATATTCATCTTATATCCTCCTTTCAAGACACTGTCCATTCCGTTCAGCTGCTCTTCCAAGTCCTTTGCTGTCTCTGACGCAATTACAATGTCATCGGCGAACCTCAAAGTTTTTATTTCTTCTCCTTGGATTTTAATTCCTACTCCACGTGTTTCTTTTGTTGCCTTTACTGCTTGCTCAATATGCAGATTGAATAACATCGGAGATAGACTACAACCTTGTCTCACTGCCTTCCCAACCACTGCTTCTCTTTCATGTCCCTCGATTCTTGTAACTGCCATCTGGTTTCTGTACAAATTGTAAGTAGCCTGTCGCTCCCTGTATTTTACCCCTGCTACCTTCAGAATTTGAAAGAGAGTATTCCAGTGAACATTGTCAAACGCTTTCTCTGTCTACAAACGCTAGAAACGTGGGGTTGCCTTTTCATAATCTATTTTCTAAGATAAGTCATAGGGTCAGTATTGCCTCACGTGTTCCAACATTTCTACGGAATTCAAACTGATCTTCCCCGAGGTCGGCTTCTACCAGTTTTTCCTTTCGTCTGTTAAGAATTCGTGTTAGTATTTTGCAGCCGTGGCTTCTTAAACTGATAGTCCGGTAATTTTCACATCTGTCAACACCTGCTTTCTTTGGGATTGGAATTTTTATATTCTTCTTGAAGTCTGAGGGTTTTTCGCCTGTTCATACATTTTGCTCACAAGATGGTAGAGTTTTGTTAGGCCTGGCTCTATCAAGGCTGTCAGTAGTTCTAATGGAATGTTGCCTACTCCCAGGGTCTAGTTTCGACTTTGGTCTTTCAGTGCTCTGTTAAATTCTTCACTATCATATCTCTTATTTCATCTTCATCTACATTTTCTTCCATTTCTATAATATTATCCTCAAGAACATCGCCCTTGTACAGACCCTCTATATACTCCATATATATTCAGTCAATTATATATGTCTTCAAAATTTCTGAATAATAGCTGTCTGGATACTTTTGCTCAGATGTGTATATTATTTATTGTGTCTCGCAGTCAACTGATAGTTTTAGAAGTTGCATGCTTGATTCCTCTTCTACAAATATTGAACGCGTGTGTTCATGTGCTTTATCCTGTTTAGCGTTTATTATGTCAATATGACATTTCCACGCAACTGCGTGAGTGCTGAAAACCCCAGGAACATGGTTTCATTAACAGATTCAGCATCGCCATTAGCATTACTCAGTGATACAGTGGTGACCAGTGGAGTTTTATTCTGCGAATGCAAGAAGTCTACCCGACTGTTTTATTTGCGTTAACGAACTGTCTATTTGATTTTTAGGCCACCGTTGTCAAGACTGTTTTTGTGTGTCATATATTAGAATTGTGGCGTCATCAGCGAAAAGGAAGGTTTTGTTGTTGAATAGGCTTAAAACAATTTCATTTGTGTGAAATAAGAACAATATGGAAATCAAGACTAAGGCTTGAGACATTCATATTTTTTAAATGATATTTATGGAAGAATGTTTAGTACTGGCACTTCCTGAAGGCTTGATCTCATTTGTTTGAACATATTGTTCTCGGTCTTTGAGATAAATTTTAAACCAGCCATGAGCAGTACTCTTATTCCATGGGAATAAATCACTTGCAGCAAAATGCTGTAATCAGTCATGTCAACGGCTATTGTGAGACAAATAAAAATATCAAACAGAAATACCTGTGCATGATGGCGTATTGTCAACACGATTTAGACCAAAATCTGGCAATTAAACGTACTGTACAGACAAGGTACAATGCCATGGAAATATAATGAACCACACCGTATTTAATATACATTGATCTTTTTTTGTACTACTATTGGTATTCCTGCAATAAATCATTCTCTTGATCTGGTTTCTCTCATCCCATCTGTTAATTCATAGCCAATTTGGACATCACATGAACAACTTTGTGCTTCCTTGCACCCCCACAAACATTTCAATAACATACGATACTTGTGTACAATTTTGACTGCTGGAAATTGATTTCTGGAGTATTTGTTTCACGCAGAGTTTCTGCAGCATGCGCAATGTCTTGAACCATTACGGTTAACCCTACCCGAAACCTTCTGCAGTTTTACCACATTCTGATTCACGATGTGGGAGCCCACCAAAATGCGGGATTTAAAAATCTATTTCTCATGCTAATGTTGAGAGCCCTTCAATATTACCACTACAATGATTTAATCATGAGACTCTGAAGCCTTCAGTACGGAGAAATTAGAAATGTCTTCATTACTTCGTAATTAATTTATAAGAGTGCACGGAAACTCTAGAATCTATGTGAAAGGGTGCTGTATTACACCAAAATAAATGGTACGCTCATTGAGTGAAAATATCGTTAATGAGTAACTGAAATTAGCAGCAATTTATTACAGAAAAGTTCTGCAATTTTTAACCAACACTGTACATGTAACAGGTAAATTAATGACGTGTGAGGGCAATTTCGGAAAGCTGACAAAATTGGCATGAAGCCCAAAGAGTAAATTTTTAATGTAATGTTTTGATCAACCTTCATCAAAATTCCAGTGAAAATATGACTTTTCCAAGTAAATTAACTGCAAAAAATGTGATTTAGTACGTGTAGTTGGCAGCGCAAACACTAAAGAGCATAATGGAAGTAATGGTAGGGCTGTCAAGGTATTTGCGGCGAAAGGTTTTAGAAGTTCCTGTACGTGTTGTAACTTTACATTGCGTGAACTACACAAGGTACGTGAACGCAATTGTTTAATTTATATTTTTGCTGGTAATTATAGAGATTCGACTTTGCCACAATTGCGCAGTAGTGTTGCTGTTGCTTTATGACTAAAAAAATGCGAGCGACGTAAAGGCGGTTTAAAATAACCTCAAAAGATTATCGGCTTCTTCGCTTTCTGTTGATATTATTATTTTGGTTAAAAGCTTTTACGTAAATCAGCAGTAAAATAACTTCGTGTTATATATAAATTTGGATGGTAAGACCTTTTACCATGAGATACCGAAGACTGAAGAAAACATACTCTTTTATGTAATAAAATACATTTCATGTGAGTGATTAACTGGAGGACACTTATAACCTATGCGAACCCTTATTTTTTCGCGTTTATACGGCACAGAAATATCTTAGGTCTGAAAAACAATACGTGTAAAACGCGGTGAATTTTTATTGCTCATAGAGTACGAAATGGCCCCCAGTTCCCAGAGAATTTCAGATTCCAATACGTAGCCATACACAAATAACTTTTGCTTCTTCTAGAGCTCAAAGAGTATTCATCCTTTCCTATTTCGATTATGGTGACTGCTATGTAATTAATAACACAAGAGCTCCACATGATCTGGCGCTTATTTTGAAGGCTCATTTTGTTAAATTTTAATATTAATGTTTCTGACCACTTTACTGCATTCTGCCAGTAATTCTGCTGCCTAGACTGGAATCACTCACAGATACAGGTTGAATCAAATAAAACTAACGATCTGGAACCACAAACATATTTAAATGGTCATACACTAAGTGAAACATAGTATGTCGAAGTTTCTTGAGATTTAGAGGTATAAGAAGCAGAAACGCATAGATAAACCAATCAGTAAGATCAGTTTGCCATATTTTTCATTGAGGTTTACCTCTCTCTTATTTTGTCTTCGAGACGTGTGTTATTAGTATAGACGTACTTTCATTCTGTGTTGTCTTAAATATTACTCTATGCATACAGTGATACTCTGCAAACAACTAGAAAGTGCATGGCAGGTAGTGCTTCCCATGATACCTTGTATTAGGGTTTCTTCCTGCTTCATTCATAGAACATGGAATAAGTGGCTGCTTAAATGCACATTGCGATTAATCTGATCTGGTTTTTGCGGTCGCTGTGGGTGTTATAAGAAGACGGCTGTAGTGTGTTTCTAGATTCTTCTTGTAATATTGATCCTGAAGCTTTAGCAAATTTACATAAGTATACAACATACAGTTCACTACATGACCATGGAACTAGATATTGTTAAGACTTATACATAAACAAGAAAAAATAAAAAATCCCGAGTAGTATGGTAGACAATGGCCTAAAACTGTATAACAGGCTGCTGTAGGCAATTAATGGTGTAAATGCACTTCATATCTTTATCCGAAAGCTAAAAACATATCTGTTAAGTAAAAGCTGTTGCACTGTAAATGAATATTTAATATAATTATAGATAGCTACTTAATGTTCATGAATACTTCATGTATTAACTAACACTGTATGGCACAATTGTAAATGTTGTAAGGCTAATTATAATAACTGCAAAAACTGTAAGAATCTATGTACATTTATGTGATAAGAAACAGCAGTTGATGACATCCAAACAATTTGTATCATTCTACGGATGAATAAAGATACAAATCAATCAGCCAACTTAGCACATCGTTTTTTTGCAGGATAGTTGATATGTCTTCAAGCATCTGCCAGTTTTGGTTGTTGAGCATCTCATTGAGGCTCTGTTGTGAGCAGATAAACCTGAGGCCATTTTTGCTGTTCTTCATTTATGTGTTCATTATTCCATATCGGTCATATTTGGTATGAGTCCCAAAAACCTATGGGATGATTCATACAAGTGTTTAGAAAACAGTCTCCTTAACTGAAAAGTATTCATGTAGTGAAAGGGAATAGTGAGAATATTTTGCAAAGTAAATAACTGTGTATCTTGCTGAAGCATTTTCAAAATATTTACAGTACTTATGTGCTCATTGCATTTATTTGTTGATGGTGTGTGTGATGGGGGAAAAATGTTCCAGTTGAATTTTCTTTCTTTTCCCAACCACTATAAAACACAAAAAATTCAGGTGTCTTGCCAGGGTTCAGATGGGGTCCAGTAATCTGTTGTAAAAATATTCAGTGACTCCCTGCAGACCTAAAGACATTGGCAATTCTATAAGCTGAAAAGAAATTTGGAAACATACTCAGTTAACCAGTACGTCTGTAAATTATTGTGTTATCTAAATTCAAGTGTCATAGTAGCATTCAGTAAGCTACAGGATACGAGAAATGTTAACTGTTAACAGGCCAGTGGTGTTATAAATACTGTAACTTTCTATGATAAACAACAGTGGGACCATTCAGGTAGGAATAGTAATATTTTTATTTCTCCATGGACCTACTCTGTACAGTGGTATTGGACACGTCATGTGTACATCGAGTTTAGAAATTCTTCAGTAAGAAATTTAAAAATTCTGAAGTTACAGGCGCGCGCGCGCACACACACACACACACACACACACACACACACACACACACACACACACACGCACGTTGCAAACCCCACTTTTTTATTTACTCAATGACCAGTTTCATACTGGGATCCATTTTCAAATCATCGTAGCAGGTAGTCAAAATGATCCAAAAATGCAAATGTATGTATGTATGTATGCACTGTAACTGTTCATTTGCAATTCATAATATGTAAATATTTTTGACGGAGTTTTTACAGTTTTGTATAGACTTTTTCGACTATCTATTATAATGTTTGTAAAATGGGTGCCGGCTTGAACCAGTGGTTGAGTAAATAAAAACAGTTAAATTTGCTACCTTGGTTGGTTTTTTTTGTTGTAGTGACATGCCTATTTATCTTAAACCAGAGAGTTGAGGTGTAATAATCATTTAATTAATTTTGCAGGCTAGCTGAGGTTGGCCGCTTAGAAGAACCAAAGTCTGATGGAAAATATGACACAGGACAACTGTTTCTTCACAGAGTATTTGGCTACCGTGGCGTCGTTCTTTTTCCATGGCTTGCCAGAGTATATGATAGAGATGAGTCTGTCAGGAAGAGAGGAAACAGGTTTGTTCATGTGGTTTTGTCAATAAAAAGTATGTAGATGTAATATTGGCAATGTGTGGTATAATTGCAGTGTTGCACAATTCCCAGTGATTTTAAACTTCACATGCCCCCGTTTTCTCATATCTTTTGGTTTAGGGAGTCTACAATACACACGATGAGATACCATACAGTCGACTATCTTTGGTCATACAACATCCGTTTGCCTCATAAGAGTACAAAAAAATGCCTCCAAAACTATGTGATAATGAAACCTTAGGCAGCCTGTCGGATTTACAAAGACATGGATCCTGTGAAACATAGTAATGATGCAAACTTTGGCATAGTAGGTGGTGATAAGACGTTTTTCTTTGAGATGCCTTGAAAGACAATAACTGTAGAGAAATACAAATTGCTAGTAAAATTGAACACTCAAGAGTCTTGTAGAACTTCCAAAGAATGTAAAACCTTTATAACTTGTCACCAGGCAACTAGTCTGGCTTTTTAAAAGCCAGACCAGTTGCAACAGGATTTGAACAAGAAGAATGACAAGACTATTCAGAAACTTTTAGTTCTGTAGCATGTTATAAATCAATTGGACTGATTCTTATTCTTGCCCTACAAATATGCAAACAACTACCTGTGATGTAAAACTAGCATTTCCATACAGTAATCTACAGGAGGAGATCTAAGTCAGTCATCTTGATGAATTCAACGATGGCGCAGATACTTTGTTAGTTGAAGAAGGGTTTGTTTGGCTTAAATTCCAAATAATTAGAATGAGAAATTCTCAGATTATCAGACGACGTTAGGATTTGTTAATACTGATGATGACACTTTTATCTTTGATGATACTTTTAACTTAAATAATAAATGAAAAGTCCCCACTTCTGAACCAGAGAAGCGTAAGTATTCTTCAGCTCCTCTCACTAGAAAGGGGTCTCTTGAGTCACTCCCTTCCCAGGTTTCTACTAGTGGGAAAAATGACACCTGCCAGTGGCTGAAGAGCCCAAAAGCAACTGGTCGTAGGGCTTCATGCTCATTCTCAGTCCCGGAGACTGATTCAGTGAAGGCCTCCCAGTCAGGGAAACCCAAGGAACAGTGTGAGAAATTGAAAAAGAAGACTCCCTAAAAACGAACTTGCGGTGGCACCCACACCACTGTTACCTACAAGCTCTGCGTCTGAGGATGGGGTGGAGATTCTGGCGTCCGCTGAGGACCTGGATCTCGTGGGACCCTCAGATTCAATGGATATAGATTGCTCAGGCAAAAGGTCAGCAGCAGGTGACCCTATGGTGTAAACTGCCTCAGTGAATGTTCCATACCTTCCCAGTCTCATGATGATGTCTTCCAGTGGAATTGTGGCGGTTCTTTCCACCACCTGGCTGAGCTACGGCAACTGTTAAGCTTTACACCTGCTTTCTGCATTGCCCTCCAGGAAACCTGGTTCCCATCAATGCAGACCTCTGTCCTCCATGGCTATAAGGGATATCACAGGAACCGTAGCAACTATACTACTGTCAGGTGGAGTTTGCTTTTATGCCCTAAACTGTCTGTAGTGAAACTGTGCCCCTTCAAACCCATCTTGAAGCTGTGGTTGTCAGAATATGGATGACATAGGAAATAACTGTCTGCAATGTATATCTTCCTCCAGATAGTGCAGTACCACTGAATGTATTAGCTGCACTGATTGATGAACTCCCTAAACCTTTCCTACTTTTGGGAGATTTTAACGTCCATAACCCCCCTTGTGGGTTGACACTGTGCTTACTGGCAGAAATGTCGAAACTCTACTGTCTCGGTTCGACGTCTGCCTCTTAAATACTGGGGTCGCCACACATTTCATTGTGGCTCGAGGTAGTTACTCGGCCTTGATTTATCAATTTGCAGCCCAGGACTTCTCCCATCTATCCACTGAAGAGCACATGATGATCTGTATGATAGTGACCACTTCCCCATCTTTCTGTCGCTGCCGCAGCATCAGGCCCAAAGACGCCTGCCCAGATGGCCTTTAAACAAGGCAGACTGGGAAACTTTCACCTGTGATGTCACCGCTCACTGTCCCCCACATGGTAACATTGATGTAATGGTTGAGCAGGTGACTACCACAATCGTTTCTGCAGCATAAAACACGATCTCTCACTCTTTAGGGTGCCCCTGGCAAAAGACAGTCACTTGGTGGTCGCCAGAAAGCACTGAGGTAATTACAGATCGTCTGCGAGCTCTACAGGACATAAGTGGCACCCTTCCCTAGACCATCTGATAGCCTTGAAGTGGCTCCGTGCCCATAATGCCAGCTTTATAAAATGATGGAAACAGGAGTGTTGGGAGAGGTACGTGTCAGCCATTGGGTGCCATACGTCACCTTCCCAAGTCTGGACAAAGATCAGACGTCTTTTTGGGTACCAGACACCAACATGTGTCCCTGGCGTTACCATCAATGATGTGCTATGTACTGATACAAAAGCGATTGCTGAGCACTATGCTTGAGCCTCTGCGTCGGAGAACTACCCTCCAGCCTTTCGTACCCTCAACGGCAGATGGAAAGGAAAGTTCTCTTGTTCACTACATACGACAGTGAATCCTATAACGCCCCATTTACGAGGTGGGAGCTCCTCAGGGCACTTGCACATTGACCCGACACATCTCATGGGCCGAAACGGATCCACAGTCAGATGATTAAACATCTCTTGTCTGACTACAAGCACCATCTCCTCGTCATCATCCACCAGATCTGGTGCAATGGCTTCTTTCCATCGCAATGGCAGGAGAGCACCATCATTCCGGTGCTCAAACCTGGTAAAAACCCACTTGATGTGGATAGCTATCAGCCCATCAGCCTCGCCAACGGTGTTTGTAAGCTGCTGGAACGTATGGTGTGTCGGCGGTTGGATTGGGTCCTGGAGTCACGTGGCCTACTGGCTCCATGTCAGGGCGGCTTCTGCCAGGGGCGCTCTACCACTGATAATGTTGTGTCCCTTGAGTCTGCCATCCGAACAGCCTTTTCCAGATGCCATCACCTTGTTGCTGTCTTTTTTTTTTTTTTTTTTTTTAAATCCCCGCAAAGCGTGTAACACCACCTGGCAACATCATATCCATGCCACATTATGCGGATGGGGTCTCTGTGGCCCGCTCCAGATTTTTATCCAGAATTTCCTGTTGCTCCGTACTTTCCGTGTCCAAGTTGGTGCCTCCCATAGTTCTACATCTACATCGATACTCCGCAAGCCACCCAACGGTGTGTGGCGGAGGGCACTTTACGTGCCACTGTCATTACCTCCCTTTCCTGTTCCAGTCGCGTATGGTTCGCGGGAAGAACGACTGTCTGAAAGCCTCCGTGTGCGCTCTAATCTCTCTAATTTTACATTCGTGATCTCCTCGGGAGGTATAAGTAGGGGGAAGCAATATATTCGATACCTCATCCAGAAACGCACCCTCTCGAAACCTGGCGAGCAAGCTACACCGCGATGCAGAGCGCCTCTCTTGCAGAGTCTGCCACTTGAGTTTATTAAACATCTCCGTAACGCTATCACGGTTACCAAATAACCCTGTGACGAAACGCGCCGCTCTTCTTTGGATCTTCTCTATCTCCTCCGTCAGACCGATCTGGTATGGATCCCACACTGATGAGCAATACTCAAGTATAGGTCGAACGAGTGTTTTGTAAGCCACCTCCTTTGTTGATGGACTACATTTTCTAAGCACTCTCCCAATGAATCTCAACCTGGTACCCGCCTTACCAACAATTAATTTTATATGATCATTCCACTTCAAATCGTTCCGCACGCATACTCCCAGATATTTTACAGAAGTAACTGCTACCAGTGTTTGTTCCGCTATCATATAATCATACAATAAAGGATCCTTCTTTCTATGTATTCGCAATACATTACATTTGTCTGTGTTAAGGGTCAGTTGCCACTCCCTGCACCAAGTGCCTATCCGCTGCAGATCTTCCTGCATTTCGCTACAATTTTCTAATGCTGTAACTTCTCTGTATACTACAGCATCATCCGCGAAAAGCCGCATGGAACTTCCGACACTATCTACTAGGTCATTTATATATATTGTGAAAAGCAATGGTCCCATAACACTCCCCTGTGGCACGCCAGAGGTTACTTTAACGTCTGTAGACGTCTCTCCATTGATAACAACATGCTGTGTTCTGTTTGCTAAAAACTCTTCAATCCAGCCACACAGCTGGTCTGATATTCCGTAGGCTCTTACTTTGTTTATCAGGCGACAGTGCGGAACTGTATCGAACGCCTTCCGGAAGTCAAGAAAAATAGCATCTACCTGGGAGCCTGTATCTAATATTTTCTGGGTCTCATGAGCAAATAAGGCGAGTTGGGTCTCACATGATCGCTGTTTCCGGAATCCATGTTGATTCCTACATAGTAGATTCTGGGTTTCCAGAAATGACATGATACGCGAGCTAAAAACATATTCTAAAATTCTACAAGAGATCGACGTAAGAGATATAGGTCTATAGTTTTGCGCATCTGCTCGACGACCCTTCTTGAAGACTGGGACTATCTGTGCTCTTTTCCAATCATTTGGAACTCTCCGTTCCTCTAGAGACTTGCGGTACAAGGCTGTTAGAAGGGGGGCAAGTTCTTTCGCGTACTCTGTGTAGAATCGAATTGGTATCCCGTCAGGTCCAGTGGACTTTCCTCTATTGAGTGATTCCAGTTGCTTTTCTATTCCTTGGACACTTATTTCGATGTCAGCCATTTTTTCGTTTGTGCGAGGATTTAGAGAAGGAACTGCAGTGCGGTCTTCCTCTGTGAAACAGCTTTGGAAAAAGGTGTTTAGTATTTCAGCTTTACGCGTGTCATCCTCTGTTTCAATGCCATCATCATCCCGTAGTGTCTGGATATGCTGTTTCGAGCCACTTACTGATTTAACGTAAGACCAGAACTTCCTAGTATTTTCTGTCAAGTCGGTACATAGAATTTTACTTTCGAATTCAATGAACGCTTCACGCATAGCCCTCCTTACGCTAACTTTGACATCGTTTAGCTTCTGTTTGTCTGAGAGGTTTTGGCTGCGTTTAAACTTGGAGTGGAGCTCTCTTTGCTTTCGCAGTAGTTTCCTAACTTTGTTGTTGTAGCACGGTGGGTTTTTCCCGTCCCTCACAGTTTTACTCGGCACGTACCTGTCTAAAACGCATTTTACGATTGCCTTGAACTTTTTCCATAAACACTCAACATTGTCAGTGTCGGAACAGAAATTTTCGTTTTGATCTGTTAGTTAGTCTGAAATCTGCCTTCTATTACTCTTGCTAACAGATAAACCTTCCTCCCTTTTTTTATATTCCTATTAACTTTCATATTCAGGGATGCTGCAACGGCCTTATGATCACTGATTCCCTGTTCTGCACTTAAAGAGTCGAAAAGTTCGGGTCTGTTTGTTATCAGTAGGTCCAAGATGTTATCTCCACGAGTCGGTTCTCTGTTTAATTGCTCGAGGTAATTTTCGGATAGTGCACTCAGTATAATGTCACTCGATGCTCTGTCCCTACCACCCGTCCTAAACATCTGAGTGTCCCAGTCTATATCTGGTAAATTGAAATCTCCACCTAAGACTATAACATGCTGGGAAAATTTATGTGAAATGTATTCCAAATTTTCTCTCAGTTGTTCTGCCACTAATGCTGCTGAGTCGGGAGGTCGGTAAAAGGAGCCAATTATTAACCTAGTTCGGTTGTTTAGTGTAACCTCCACCCATAATAATTCACAGGAACTATCCACTTCTACTTCACTACAGGATAAACTACTACTAACAGCGACGAACACTCCACCACCGGTTGCATGCAATCTATCCTTTCTAAACACCGTCTGTACCTTTGTAAAAATTTCGGCAGAATTTATCTCTGGCTTAAGCCAGCTTTCTGTACCTATAACGATTTCAGCTTCGGTGCTTTCTATCAGCGCTTGAAGTTCCGGTACTTTACCAACGCAGCTTCGACAGTTGACAATTACAATACCGATTGCTGCTTGGTCCCCGCATGTCCTGACTTTGCCCCGCTCCCGTTGAGGCTGTTGCCCTTTCTGTACTTGCCCAAGGCCATCTAACCTAAAAAACCGCCCAGCCCACGCCACACAACCCCTGCTACCCGTGTAGCCGCTTGTTGCGTGTAGTGGACTCCTGATCTATCCAGCGGAACCCGAAACCCCACCACCCTATGGCGCAAGTCGAGGAATCTGCAGCCCACACGGTCGCAGAACCGTCTCAGCCTCTGATTCAGACCCTCAACTCGGCTCTGTACCAAAGGTCCGCAGTCAGTCCTGTCGACGATGCTGCAGATGGTGAGCTCTGCTTTCATCCCGCTAGCGAGACTGGCAGTCTTCACCAAATAAGATAGCCGCCGGAAGCCAGAGAGGATTTCCTCCGATCCATAGCGACACACATCATTGGTGCCGACATGAGCGACCACCTGCAGTTCCCGCCATATCCAGGAGAATGGGGTCCCACAGGGCTCTGTATTGAGTGTATCACTATTTTTAGTGGCCGTTAACAGTCTAGCAGCAGCTGTAGGGTCATACGTCTCCCCTCACTGTATGCAGACGACTTCTGCATTTCGTACTGCCCCACCAGTATTGGTGTTACTGAGCGGCACCTACAGGGAGCCATCCACAACATGCATTCATGGGCTCTCTCCCATGGCTTCCAGTTTTCGGCCGCTAAGTCCTTAATGATGATCCACTCACTGTAGTGGAGACATATCGATTCTTAGGACTGGTTTCCGATGCCCGATTGCCTAGGCTTCCTCACCTTCGTCAGCTTAAGCAGAAGTGCTGGCAGCACCTCAATGCCCTCCGCTGCCTGAGCAACACCAACTGGCGTGCAGATCGCTCTGCTCTGCTGCAGCTCTACAAAACCCTTGTTCAATCCCGCCTTGACTATGGGAGTCTGGTTTATGCTTCGGCAGTGCCCTCAGCAGTGCGTGTACTCAACCCAGTGCACCACTGTGGCGTTTGCCTAGTGATGGGAGCTTTTAGAATGAATCCAGTGACCAGTGTCCCGGTGGAGGCCAGAGTCCCTCCATTGCAGATCAGACGTGCACAACTGCTGGCCAGTTATGTTGCACACATTCGTAGTTCTTCTGAGGATCCGAATTACCGTCTCCTTTTTCTACCCGTGGCAGTTAATCTCCTGCATCGGTGGCTCAGATCGAGTCTAACAATTGCAATTTGCGTGTGATCCCTTCTGTCTGAGCTGGAGTCCTTCCCTTTATCACCTCTCATCCAGGTCTGTCCACATACACCTCCTTGGTGTTCACCTAGGCCGCAGATTCGTCTGGACCTTCCACATGACCCAAAGGACTCAGTTACTCATGCTGCTCTCTGCTGTCACTTCATCTCGATTCCTGACGTGTTCTGGGGCTCTGAAGTGGTTTATACCGACGGCTCGGTGGCTGATGGTCATGTTGGCTTCGCCCACGTCCACAGAGGCTGTCTTGAACAGCATTCCTTGCCCGATGGCTGCAGTCTATTAACTGCAGAGCTGGTGGCCATCTCTTGTGCACTTCAATTTATCAGTTCATGCCCTGGGAAATCATTTCTTCTGTGTACTGACTCCTTGAGCAGCCTACAAGCTATCGACTAGCACTACACTCGCCATCTTTTGTTGGCACCCATCCAGGAGTCCATCTCTGCCCTGGACCAGTCCCGTCATTTGGTGGTGTTTGCGTGGAACTCAGGCACGTCAGCATCACAGGCAACGAACTTGCTGACAGGATGGCCAAGCAGGCTACGTTGAAACCGCTTCTGGAGATGGGAATCTCTGAACATCACCTGCGTAGCGACTTATGCTGTAGGGTTTTTCTGCTTTGGGAAATGGAATGGCATAATAGTACACACAACAAACTGCTTGTTATTAAGGAGACAATGAATGTGTGGAGGACTTCCATGCGGGCTTCTTGTAGGGAATCAGTTGTCCTCTGCCAGCTCCACATTGGTCGCGCTTGGGCGACCTACGGTTACCTCCTGCGCCATGAAGACCCGCCTGAGTGTCAGTGCAGCACGGTTGACAGTGGCCCATATTCTAGTGCACTGTCCCACTTAGACTGCCCAGCGACGAAATCTTGGGTTACCGTACTCGTTGCCGCTAATTTTATCTGACACCACCTCGTCGCTTATTTAGTTTTACGTTTTATTCGTGAGGGTGAGTTTTATGATTTGATCTAAGTTTTAGCCCATGTCCTTTGTCCCTCTGTGTCCTCTACCCCAGTGCTTCTAGGGTGGAGGTTTTAATGTGTTGTAGAGTGACTGTCTTCTCCTTTTTTTATTCTCACGGTCACCCAACCATGATAATCTGCTTTGTTGTTTTAATCTCTTCATCCTGTTTCTGTGGTTTTCTTGCCTCCTTTTGTCCATTTACATGTTTGTTGTCCTTCGTCGTTCTTTTCGTTCCGTTTCGAGTTGTCAGTCTCGTTTGTTTTATTCTCACACTTGTCATTGTTTTATTCTCACACTTGTCATTGTTTTATTCTCACACTTGTCATTGTTTTATTCTCACACTTGTCATTGTTTTATTTGGAACAAGGAACTGATGACCTCGTAATTTGGTCCCTTTCCCCCTCTTTTAATCCAACCAACCAATCCTGTAATTATTACACATGGTAAAGTCAATCTTCAGTTTTAATAAATAATTGTAATTATCCAAATAAAAAACAAGAGTGGAGGCAGTCGAACCCTTGACATCCTAGTAAATAAGTTATTGTTCTAGTTGCTGTGCCAATTCACCAGTTGAAGGTAATAGTGCTCAAATTTTAAAAACACCAGTGCCCAGTTATATGTTCCCTATATAGGGACACATTTAGAGACTAGACTGCTTAACTGCTTCATAGGATTAAATTACCTGTAGGGTAGTGTCATTATGGAGTAATTTATCACATGACTGCACTGAATAACAGTCAGATGTAGTGAATTATGTCTGTCATCACATCATTTGTTCTGCAATAGCCATTGATAGTACTCAGTTCCAGATTAGATGCCTAAACTGTCTCGCTTTGAACACAGCTGCTTTATTCACGAGCTGTGCCTTGCCAGCAGGCTTTTTGTGAGTGTGTCTTTGCTCTAGTGAAGTAAGGAAATGTGGTAGTGTTAGAGACAGAGGCACAGTATAGTTTTACCAAGTGCACTGTGAGCCTAGTGAATACAATGGACATGAGTAAACTGGATTTGGCCATGTAAAGCCACTAGTCCAGTCTAACGAATTTGTAAACGCTTTGCAGCAGAACCTTTTTTAAATGTGGCGCACTTGAAAGCCTGCTCCAGTTAATGGGTCAGTTGACAATGTTTAGCGTCTGCGTCAGGAGACTAGACTACAAAGAAAACATGTGGCCATCATAGAGGAAACTCCACAGTGATGATGATTATAGACTCTACTGATCAGCATTTTCTGAAGAAAATAACTATCATGACTAGTGTAATGTAATATTTGTTAACAAATAAACATTTTTCCTTAGTGAATAATTGTCCAGTAGGAGTGTATAGGCTGCACAGTGTCCATTTCAAACCCAAATTTTTCTGCAAGTCATCTCACATTGGCCATGTATTGGCCATGTGTCTGTCAGTTTGGGCTGCGTGTGTTCCTGGGGACTCAGGTTGCTTCACAGGATAGATGGATGACTTGATGCTGCCCTGCATACTTATATCCTGGGTAACATTATGATCCCATCAGTGCAGCATTCACGTCCTGAGGGATCAATGTTTCTAGCAGGATCAGTTTCCAGTACACATCATTTATGGTGCACGAGTGGTATACAGAACAGAGTGAGATTTCTCTTTTCAGCTGACCTCATTCTGTATGAGACCTCAGCTCCTTTGCAGATACATAGGCAGATATTAAATGGATAGATTAAGCAAATAAAAATACTAAAACAAAAAAGCCATCATGCAGTTGCTTGAGCCACTATACTATGAAGTCACTATACAAAGAACTGCAATATTTAGGTATTTCTTACTGGTGGTCTGCCCTTAACTCCACATCATAGCTTAGAGTGCCTCTTCCACATCTGAAATCCTAGGAATAACATAGAGCACATTTTCTTGTGTGGTTTTAGGCATGTACTGAGTGCTAGTAAGATGTACGTTGCTCAGTTACACTCACACTGAAAGTGTCCTTTATTTTTGTGAGCAGTAATACGATTGACTCCAGTGTAACATGGTGGACAACTTAAATTTCATAATCAAAATATCCATGGGTGTACTGCCGGTCTACAGTGTCCAACGGGCACAATATTTCGGCGATCATACATGTTGCCATCATCATCAGGTGAACCGATGATGGCGACATGTATGATCGCCGAAATATTGTGCCCGTTGGACACTGTAGACCGGCAGTACACCCGTGGATATTTTGATTATCAAATACGCTGGGAGAAACTCAAGAATCCGTCAGTTCACCTGATGATGGCGACATGTATGATTGTCGAAATATTGTGCCCGTTGGACACTGTAGACCGGCAGTGCACCCGTGGATATTTTGATTATCAAATACGCCGGGAGAAACTCAAGAATCACAACTTAAATTTCAACCATAAACACTTTTGTATGATCAAGTGTAAATTTATGGCTAGTATGTGAATATAAGTATTCAATAACACACTTCAACAACAACAACACACTTTTACAGCACAGTAGATATGAAAGTTGAAACATGACAATTGTAGTTACATGATAATAAATAATTATTGTTTTTGAAGGAATATTACTTTTCATACACAAGTCTCCATCAGGAGCATACATCAGTGCTTTCACAACCTTCATTTGCAATCCCCTTCTCTTCTTATTTTTAACCTCTGTGAGGAGCTTACCACTTTGATCACAGTGCATGCCATCCTGAGTCTTTGATCTATTTGTCACAGCACCATTGGTTTCACTGTCCGTAGCTCATGGTCTAGTGGCTAGTGTTGCTGCCTCTGGATCATGGGGTCTCGGGTTCGATTCCCGGCCGGGTCGGGTATTTTCTCCGCTCGGGGACTGGATGTGTGTGTTGTCTGCATCATTTCATCATCATCATCATCATCATCGGTCTCACAGATTTTACACAAGTATTGTACATAGTGAGGTATTTCAGAACTATTTCTCTCCTGTAGTCAAGTTTTTTTCATTTTCCTATCCATCATCTTACAAGCCTGCCAGGCACTACTTACCACAACATGCAGAAAGTGTCATTAATGACTAGTACCACTCAATGCCCTCCTTAAATAAGTGGACTATTTCCCCTACCGCTAGGCCATCTTAAAGTATGATGTGCAGCCTGTAGGAAAAATCAACTATATCATTATTTAAAATACTTCAATGGCTTTTAGATCTGTTTCATATTAAGGTTTCATTGACAGTATTATTTGCTTTTAGAAGCATGCATAAAATTGTAAGTCTATCTTTTGTGGATCAAATATTGCTGAACTGAACAAGCAGAACCTTCCACTAAAGGCAACAATAGAAATCAGTGAAATATCCACATGCAGCAGTAAGCCAGCACATGTTTGCTGTGATGTATCCATTACACTCTTCTTTAGTGGGTTAATATAGTTCAAGAAATAATTTCATGGGCGCTTATGTAATAAAGTAATTTTTTGTCTATACAGGAGTGTGCCATCTCCTGGATCGCCATCTTCAGATGTAAAAGGTCAGACACAGACCTTCTATCAAGTTCTAATTGACTCCAGGGATTGCCCATTCATTGTGAGTACATAACAGATAGTACGTGAAAGATAACTATTGTTTGGCTTTTTTGATTTTTCAGTATAACTATTTAAAAAAATAGAAGATTCACTTGTAGAAATGGAACATGGATATGCATTAAACACTTAGCAACAGGTGCCACTGATCAGTGTATTTGTTCAACAACACTTTCACACTGTCATTTTTTTCTAGCATTTATTCACAGTTTAATGTGTGTGAATCCATATCTTGACAAAATAAAACTTTGGCCATTTCAGTTTCAACCTTTCCATTCTTCATTTTTTGTTAAAATTCAGTTTAGGATGTCATCTTTAACGCTACGGTTTGCATACAATCACTTGTTTAATGTAGCTTTTGATTCTGTAACTGCTAGTTGTGATTTTCAGTTCTAGGGTTGGTTTGATGCAATTGTCCATGCTACTCTACTCTGTACAAGCATCTTCATCTCCGAATGACTACTAAAACCTATATCCTTCTGAATTCACATACTGTATGCATCTCCTGGTCTCCCTCTGACCGAGCGAGATGGCGCAGTGGTTAGACACTGGACTCGCATTCGGGAGGACGACGGTTCAATCCCGCGTCCGGCCATCCTTATTTAGGTTTTCCGTGATTTCCCTAAATCGCTCCAGGCAAATGCCGGGATGGTTCCTTCCAAAGGGCACGGCCGACTTCCTTCCCCGTCCTTCCCTAATCCGATGAGACCGATGACCACGCTGTCTGGTCTCCTTCCCCAAAACAACCCAACCCCCCCTCTCCCTCTGATTTTTACTCCCCACACTCCCATCCAGTGCTAAATTGGTTATCCTAAGGTGTCTCAGAATGTGTCCTATCCTTTCTCCTAATTATGTTGTTCCACAAATTTCTTTTCTCCTCAGTACCTCCTTGTTAGTTACATGAGCTACCTATCTAATCTTCAGCATACTTCTGTAGCACAACACTTCAAAAGCTTCTATTCTCTTCTTGTCTAAACTATTTATCGTCCCTGTTTCACTTCCATACATAGCTACAGCCCTTACAAATACTTTCAGGAAAAAATTCCTGACACTTAAATCTATATTCAGTTTTAATAAATTTTTCTTATTCAGAAATGCTGCTCTTGCCATTGCCAGTCTATATTTTATATCCTGTCTACAACAGCCATCACTAGTTATTTTGCTGCCGAAATAACAAAACTTGTCTACTACTTTCAGTGTCTCATTTCCTAATCTAATTTATACAGCATCACCTTATTTAATTCAACCATTATCCTGGTTTTTCTTTTGTTGATGTTCATCTTATATACTCCTTTCAAGACAAAGCCCATTCCGTTAAACTATTCTAAGTTCTTTGCTGTCTGTGACAGAATTATGTCATCAGCAAACCTCAAAGTATGTGTTTCTCCTCCCTGGACTTTAATTCCTATTTCAGATTTTTCTTTGGTTTCCTTTTCTGCTTGTTCAGTGTACATATTGAATAACATAGGGGATAAGCTACAACCCCGTGTCACTCCATCTCAAATACTGCTTCCCTTTCATGCCTCTTGAGCCTTGCTACTACTGTCGGATTTCTGTACAAGTTGTAAATAACCTTTGCTCCCTGTATTTTATCTCTGCTTCCTTCAGAGTTTCAAAGAGTTTTCCAGTCGTCATTGCCAAAAGCTTTCTCAAAGGCTATAAATACTATAACCTATCTTCTAAGAGAAGTCATAGGGCCAATATTGCCTCATGTGTTCCTACATTTCTCTGGAACACAAACTGAACAGTATTTCTGACGGAACGTCGGCTACTCCTGGGCCTTGTTTAGACTTGGGTGTTGCAGTGTGTTGTCAAATTCTACGTGCAGTATTGTGTCTCCCATCTTATCTTCATCTATGTCCTTTCCTGTTCCTATAATGTTGCATGCAAGTTCAGCTCCCATATATAGACCTCTATGTATTCCTTCCACCTTCCATCTTTCTTGTCTTTTCTCATGACTAGTTTTTCGTTTGAGTTCTTGTTGTTCATATAGCTTCTTCTTTTCTCCAAAGGCCTGTTTAATTTTCCTGTAAGCAGTATCTATCTTTCCCATAGTGAAATATGCTTCTAAATCCTTAAATTTGTCCTCTAGCTACTCCTGTTTAGCCATTTTGCACTTCCTGTCACACCCTTTTTTAGACATTTGTATTCCCTTTTGCTTGATTCCTTTACTGCGTGTTTATATTTTCTCCTTTTGTCAGTTAAATTCAACATCTTATGTGTTATTCAAGGATTTCTACTTGGCCTTGTCTTTTTACCTATTTGATCCTCAGTGGCCCTTTCTACTTCATCTCTTAAAGCTACCAATTCATCTTCTACTGCATTGCTTCCCCCGTTCTTGTCAAACGTTGCCTAATGGTCCCTCTGAAATTCTCACCAACAACTATTTCTGTCAATATATCCTAGCTTTTTGAAATTTCTGCAGTTGTAATGTAGAGTTCATAACAAATAAGTCAGTCCACATCTGCCCTTGGAAATGTTTTAAAATTTAAAATCTGGTTCCTAAATTTCTGTCCTAGCATTATATAAATCAATCTGAAACCTTCCGGTGTCTCTGGGTCTCTTCCACATGTCTGTCTTTATTCTTAAACCAGGTGTTAGCAATAATTAAACTCTGCTCTGTGCAAAACTCTACCAGGTGGCTTCCTCTTTCATTCATTTCTCCCAGTCCATATTCATCTACTATTTTCCCTTATCTTCCTTTTCATGCTGTCGAATTCCCATCACTATTAAGTTTTCATCTTTTGTAACTATCTGAATAATTTCTTTTATCTCATCATACATTTCTTCCATCTTTCAATCATTGGAAGGGCTTATTGGCTTAGAAACTCGTACTGTTGTGGTGGGTGTGGGGCTTCATGTCTATCTTGGCCACAATAATGCGTTTACTATGCTGTTCATAACAACTTACCTGCATTCCTATTTTCTTATTCATTATTAACCCTACTCCTGCATTACCCTTATTTGATTTTGCGTTTATAACCCTGTATTCCACTGACCAGAAGTTCTGTTCCACCTGCCACTGAACTTTACTAACTCCCAGAATATCTAACAGGAACCTGCCCATTTCCCTTTTTAAATTTTCTAACCTTCTGCCCGATTAAGGGAGCTAACGTTCCACACTCTGATGAGTAGAACACCAGTTTTTTCTCCTGAACACACCCTCCTGAGTAGTCCCTGCCTGGAGACCTGAATGGGGTACTATTTTACCTCCAGAATATTTTACCCAATAGGATCCCATTGTCATTTAACCATATAGTTGAGCTGCATGCCCTCAGGAAAAATTACAGCTACAGTTTCCCCTTGCTTTCAGCCGTTCACAATACCAGCACAGCAAGGCTGTTTCATTGATACTAAAAGGCCAGATCAGTCTACTGTCCAGACTGTAGGCCCTACAACTACTGAAAAGGCTGCTGCCCCCTTTAGGAACCGTATGTTTGTCTGGCCTCACAACAATACTCTTCCGTTGTGGTTGCACCTAAGGTATGGCTAGGTAGAACAGGTTTGCTGAAAGTTTCTTTCCTGGTCTTGAGGTCTAATTAAGTGTATAAATAAATAAAAAAAAAAGAAGAAAGAAAGAAAAACGCAAAAAGCTGTAAACTGTTAAGGGTTAACCCCTTGGCCTACAACAATGTGTGAGACTTATGGGAAGGGACTTGGGCCATAACTAAGGAGTATGAATATGCCTTGTGATATTTTGTGTGGACCACACATAAACAAGAGAGACAAACGACAGCAACATGAATTGAACTCGTGGTTAAACAGTTCTCAGTATTCTCTCACTCCAGTAATGTGTGCTCCTTCATTGTATTCACATGTATTGGTTGAAATTCCTCAAAAGAATTAAACAACCCATACACCTGTCATATCAGTTAAAAAGAACATTGATGATGGTGAAAAGTATGTCGTTATTGTAGACAATTGTTCAGTAGCTCCTGTCGATAATAATGGGAGCAGTATTGTGTTTCCTGTATGAAAACATTCCAGAAGATTAAATCATTGAAAATGACACCAATGATGAAGACATTATCAGTCACTGAAGCAGTTTGTTTTGAAAGAAGAAAATAACTAGCCAAAAATATGAGCGTATACGCAGACTCCTGGCACAAGAGCACCGGTTTTAGAGTTGTTAGGCAGAAGTACAAGACAGTTAGATTTTTTACATACTGTTAGGCAGTGTGTTTTGGAATATTGTCTTGAAAATGAATTGGTGCACAGAACAATAATCAGTGAAAAAGGCCCAAAAGAAAACAGATAAAACATGGATCCCTGTAAATTGTAATGAAATTAAAATGTACTTTTGCGTTATGCATAATAATGGCTCAGTAAAAACACAAAAAATTCAAATTTACTGATATGCAACAGCCATCATAGCATCACCAATATTTAGGAAAGCTATGCCACTGAAAATATTTGCAAATGACTAGGTTTTTATGTTCTACAAATAACGATATGTCTGACAAGACAGATGATTCAAAGTAGTGTATGTAATGAAAGAGAGCACTGTGATTTATGAGTCTTTGATGAAATTTAAGGGGAGATTTGATACAGACCTAAACTTCTATAAAATATACGAGTTAGCATTGGAGTGTTGCTATAACTTTGAAATACATTCACAAAACAACAAAACAGATTTTGATTGCAATGTGTCTGAAGCTGTTGAGATGGAGTTATCGAAGTCAGGACTAAGTAAAGGACACACTTTGTGTGTGGATAATACACACATGTTCAGAAGAAACAAGAATATCTTGAACAACCAGACGTTCATATTCGCAGAACGTGTACATTAATATGTTCTGCAGAAATGATTAGCATTTGAACCGTCAACTGGCAGGTTCAAGATCGACATTAATATCACAGTGCAACACAACCTACTGTTAAAATGTGTCTGCGGCTCTTGTTGTCACTATAAACCAAAGGTAATGGATCATTGTGACTTGAGCAGATGTGCTGGGTGCCTTGCAGATGTATTTGCGAACTGTACTGTCAGATCAATGTGTTTGAAAGAGAACATGTTACTGGCATGAGAGAATGTGATGCATCCTTCTGGGACATTGCTGCTCATGTGTGGTGAAGTGTTGCAGCAGTGCAATGGATGTGTGCAGAATGGTTCACGGAAGGCCATAGAAAAATGACGAGATCAATCAGGCCACGACACCAGTCCCCCCCCCCCCCCTCCTCCCTCCCCCCAAAAAGATAGACACCACATCCAAATGGCATTGCAGGACAGATGTGTGTCCTCCTTGGCTCTAGTGCAATAGTAGAACAGTGGAACATATCATACACTATCACAGGTGACATTCCGTAGCCATTTACTACGGCATGGGTTACATGCGCGTCATCCACTTCTCCGTCTACCTTTGACAAATGTGCAGAAATGTGCTAGACGGCAGTAGTGTATGGAACAATGTCACTGGGGACAGGAATGGCATCAGATAGTGTTTTCAGGTGAATCCAGCTTCTGTTTGTTCGAAAATGATGGTGGCATTTTGATTCATCGCATGCTGTTTTTCAAGGAGTTCCTTGCAGAGTGGGGGAATGGCAATGTGCATAAAAAGCAGTATTCCTTTAGAGTCCATAGACGTATCGTGGCACTGCACTGAACAGATATTTGAATGTTGTGCAGGAGCAGTCGAATTTAGTGAAAATAAACTTTTAATTATTGTTGTTTATAGGTCCCCCATCTCTAACTTCAGCATATTTCTGCTCAAGCTAGACAGGGTTCTTAATTCACTTTGTAGGAAGTACCAGAAATTAGTTATATGTGGTGACTTCAATATAAATTTTGTGCATGATGGTGCAAGAAAAAGGATGTTGGTGGATCTCCTAAATTCATATGATCTGATGCATTTTTTCCAACTAGGGTGCAGGGGAACAGTAGCACAGCTGCAGATAATATTTTTATTCATTCTTCATTACTAGATGGGCATTCTGTTAGTACAAGGGTGAATGGCCTTTCAGACCATGATGCACAAATTTTGACACTAAAAGGTTTTGGACTCAAACAAATGTAACATATAATTACAAACTAATTAGTAAAGTTAATCCAACAGCACTATAGTTTTTTAAACCTTGTCAAGGAACAAGAATGTCAGGATGTTTATAGTGCAACAACATAGATGATAAATATAATACTTTCCTTAACACATTTCTCATGCTCTTTGAGAATTGCTTTCCATTAGAACATCCTGAACGGGATACTAGCAGTAATAGGCAGCCTAGGTGGCTGCAAGTGGGATAGGAGTATCATGTAGAACGAAGCAGGAATTAGATCAGGATGTTAGAAGTAGTCACAATCAAGCTACTGTAGCCCATTACAAACAGTATTGTAAGGTGCTTAAAAATGTTATTAGGAAGGCAAAGAGTATGTGGTATGCAAATAAAATAGCTTATTCACAGGATAAAATTAAAACCATATGGTCAGTTGTGAAGGAAGTGTCTAGTCAGCAGCACAAGGTCGACGATATAAAGTCAGTTCATAGTAAAAATATTTATGTCACTGATAAATCAGATACATGTACAGTATTTAACAATTATTTTCTGAGCATTGCTGGTGAATTAAATATAAATTTAGTTTCTACAGGGAATCATATAACTGTCTTGCCAAATCCATTTCTGAGATTGATATCTGATATACTCCTCTGTGATACAGACAAGGGGGAGAGTGGGTCAGTAATTAAATCACTGAAGGATAACGACTAATTGATATAATGGATTGCCTAGCAGAATATTAAAGTAGTGTGCTGCACGTCTTAACCCTGCACTTAGCCATATTTGTAATTTTTCCTTTAGGAATGGTCAGTTTCCTGAACGATTAAAGTAGTCAATAGTAAAGCTGCTTTATAAAAAGGAAGAGAAGGATAATGTAGACAATTTTAGATGTATTTCTATACCATCAGCGTTCACTAAAGTTATTGAAAAGGCTGTGTATGTAAGGATAATTGATCATTTTATATCACATAATTTGCTATCAAATGTATGCTTCGGTTTTAGAAGTCGTTTAAAATCTGAAAATACTATATTCTCTTTTTTCTGTGAGGTACTGTATGGGTTAAATAAAAAGTTTCGAATGCTAGATACATTTTTTTGATCACACTAAGGTGTTTGATTGTGTTAACCACAAAATATTACTCAAGAAGTTGGACCATTACGGAGTATGGGGAGTAGCTCACTTTAGCAACAGACAGCAGAAGGTCATTATTCACAGTGTTGAGAATGGCTGTGATGTGGGGTTTGAGTGGCGTACGGTCAAATGGAAGTGCCCCAGGGATCAGTGTTGGGTCCACTCTTGTTCCTTCCTACCCCCTTCCCACCCCTCCCTCTGCGGTTCCGGGGGTTAGGATAGGTCCGAGGTATCCCTGCCTGTCGTAAGAGGCACACGAGTTATCCATCGAGGTACACGAGTTATCCATAGTGCCCTTATATTTGATTTCCTGAGCCTCTTGTCATGGCTATGCATCTCCACCTGCAATTCAAGTATTTGGGCAAGGACACTTTCCAGGGTATGTCGTCTTCTTCCATCGTCCCCTGTCCTCTTTCACCCCCATTTCAATATTGGATTTCTCTGTGCCCAATATCCAGTACGGCAGCCAGTCCATTGTGGTGGGGCTGTCGTGTACCTGTTTGGTGGTAGACCTCTGACAACACAGCAATCACACTGCTGATGCCAAGGAGTAGATGCCTGTCTTCCTGGGGCATCAGGACTCCAGGCAACGGCCATCATGCCAGGTGGCTTTTGGTGTGGCTGGGTGGCACATGTGTGAACAGCCCCTGATCGGAGTGGGTGGCATCAGGGTGGATGATCCCCATTGAAGTGGACTAGGTCATGTCTTGCTGGTGACCATACTGTGCCAGCAGCCTCTAAAAAGGGCAAGATCGAGTACAATGCTGACAGATATGACCCTAAATTGTTTCCCTCCCCTGCTACGCTATGAGAGGAATGTAGGGCTACAGAAAGAAGAGAGCCATATTCGCCTCGGTATTTAGTCTGTAGCAGAATGGACGGGGATTCCTTTCTACCTACGAAGCATCAGTTTGTTGTTGAACATGTTGAGGATAAGTATGAGGAAGTATGGGAAGCGGTTCAGTCTTAATTCAGACAGCAGCATTGCAACAAAGTTACAGAAAAATTTTCCAAAAAGTGTTAATCAACCAACACAGAAGCATAAAGCTAACTCAATGGTATTGCTTCCAACCACTGAGGAGGAAGTAAGGAATGTTTTAAGGCAATTAAAGACCTAAAACTCAACAGGTTTAGATGAAATCCCAGTGTGTGTGCTGAAAAAATGCATAAATGGTATCAAAGTTCCACTAACAGAAATCATAAATGAATACTTCAAAACTGGTTGCTTTCCTGACTATCTGAAGCATGCAAAAATTTTACCAGTTCACAAGAAAGATAATGCAGAAAACATTGAAAACTACATACCAATAGTCCTATTGTCGTCCTTTTCCAAAGTGATAGAGACAATAATGAAAAGCAGGCTTATAGCTATCTAAGCTAATTCAACCTCCTCTGCAAAGACCAGTATGGTTTCAGGCCTGGCAGAGGCACAGAATCTGCAATAGCACAATTCACAGAAACAGTTTGAGAAGCATTAGATGTGAACAGCTATGTAACTGACCTTTTCCTAGACCTGTTGAAGGTGTTTGACAGTCAGTCACCAGAAACTGTTGCGCAAGTTAGAGGCTCAAGGAATAAGGGGATTGGTTAACAAATGGTTTCATTCATATTTAGAAAAGTACAGTCAGTAGATATCACACGTGTCTTTAGTGGATCAAAGTACATTAAGAAAAATATATTGGGCCCCTCAAGGAACAGTGCCAGCCGCAGTATTGTTTCTGGTATATATAAAAGATTTCCCACGATGTATCAGCCATGGAGAGAAGATATTGTTTGCTGATGACAGCAGCATATTAATCACCAGTAAGACACCAGCACAAATGCTGGAAAGTTCTACTGAAGTGCTGAGGGATGTCTACAAATGGTCACAGGAAAACAAAGTAACCCTCAACATAAAGAAACAAATACAGTATGCTTTAGGATGAATAGGAAACAGTCTCTTAAATATAAACCTAGATAACATATTCGCAGATGATGTACCTACAACAAAATTGTTAGGGTTGCACATTGACAGCCAAATGAAGTGGAATGAACATGTTGTGAAACTCTCAAAAAAGATATCAACAACATGTTATGCACTTAAGAGTCCTTGCATCAGCATGCAGTGATGAATGTCTGAGAACCGTATACTTTAGTTGTTCGTTCAGTATTCAGTTGTGGTATAATGTTCTGGGGAAACAGTGCTCGGAATTTACGAACAGTATTTAAAATGCAAAAGAGAGCAGTAAGAATTATAGTGGAAATCAGTAAGTGGGCCCATTGCAGAGAAATTTTCAAAATGTTAGAATTTGTAGCTGTGTCTTGTGATTTATATGCCAAACCATAGTGTATATCAAGAGGAATATAGAAAATTATAGTACAAATAGCAGTTTTCATAACGATAGTAAAAGTTGGTCTTCACCTAGACAGGAAAGATAAACATAAAGACTCAAAATAGTTTCTTGTATGGAGATGTAAAACTGCATAATAAACTGCTGCAGAAAATAAAAGAAACAGATAACATGTACTGCTTTAGGAAAAATCTTAAATTTTATTTGCTGGAACACTGTTTTCACACTATACGTGAATTCCTTACTAAAATGATTGTAAATAACTTATCTCACAATGATTAACTACATGTAATGAAAAATTGTGTAAGTATGTAAATGTACACAAACTGACAACATCCACACATTTTAAAATGTCTATGGATGGCATAATAAATAAATAAAGAAATAGATGACTTTGTGATCTAGCAGCTCTCAGTGAACCTGTTTACTTGAACGATAAATTCAGTGATGTCTCGGTTGTCTTTATTTGTGGAGCATTGACAATGGCTGCCACTTTTCCACTGAGAAAACTGTCTGTCTGAACTTCTGGTGGCACAAGGAGTTTCTTCCATCATTCTTACATCTCAGTCCTGTTGCTCTTCATTGAAACCACAAAATCTTTGGGGCTTAAGCTCAATAGGAAGCTCTGTTGGTTCTCCCACATCTTTTACTTGGTAGTACACTGTACTTGATCTCTAAATATCCAATGTATTTTAAATGGTTATTCATGGGGAGCAGATCAGAAAATCATCCTCTGCTTATACCTCTCCCTTGTCAGATCAAAAATGGACTATGGGTGTCTCGTTTACTCATCTGTTTGACAGTCTCTTTTATGCCATCACAACACAATCCACTTCTGAGGCATATGTTTGGCCACTGGAGCTTTCTACACTAGCCCAGTTATGACTCTGTCTCTGTGCAGACTCTGTGGAACTACCACTGTCAGGTCAACGTGATGTTTGTTCTCCTCAGCAGATATGTGTGCCATCTGTCCTCTATGCCCAACTATTCATCCTATGGGTCCTTTTTGATGACTCCCTTGACCACCAATTTGGGATAAGTGCAACTTCTTTGTTGCCTCCCAGAGTTCGCTTTTGTATACTGCTACAGAAGCTTAACTTTAAGTTGCCTGCAACGTTCCCGATGGATGAAAGCGCTTCAGCACCTGGGCTTTGTGCAGAGATTGACATTCGTCTTGGATTTAGTTCACTTCCCAAAGACGCAACTGTAGGTTCAACCTATCATTGTAAGTTTCTTGAGCTTTGCATGCAACTTGGTTACATTTCCTTCATCTACTGATACATCTGAGTCCAACCACGATGTCGGATGCGCCTTTGTCATTGGCAATAAGCATTTTCAATATTGGCTTCTAGAACAGTGCTTGATCTTTACTGCAGAACTTTACATCTTCTATCAGACCACCCAGTACATCTGACAATATAGGCTTCTCAGTTGTGTGTTATGATCCAGTTCACTTAATGCCCTCCAGAGCCTCTGTGTGGAGACTCCATGCCACTCTGCTTACTGCAAACAACTATTGACAGTGTGCCATTTTCTGACCCAATGCCGATTTTATAACTGTTTACATTTTAATATGTTTCCCATCTGAGTTATAAGATATTTTAGCAGATACAGCACAGGTTGTAGATCAAGTTTTACTTTTTATTCATTGTAGTGATATGATGAAGGAAATTTAATTCTCAACTGTTTGAGGAACCTTCTCAAAGGGGAAGTAATCAACTTTAGCTATCCCTCTACTTCACTCAGTTAGGCTCTGAGTATTATTGACTTCAAATTCATTCGATAATTGACCAAAAGAGAATCGAAGCATTTGAGATGTGGCGCTACAGACAAATGTTGAAAGTTAGGTGGACTGATAACAAGGAATGAGGGGGTTTTGTGCAGAATCAGAGAGGAAAGGAACATGGGGAAAACACTGATAAGCAGAAGGGACAGGAGGATAGGACATCTGTTAAGACATGAGGCAATGACTCCCATGGTACTAGAGGGAGCTGTAGAGGGCAAAACCTGTAGAGCAAGACAGGGATTGGAATACATCCAGCATATAATTGAGAACGTAGGTTGCAGGTGGAGAGGAAATCGTGGTGGACCGCATCAAACCAGTCAGAAGACTAATGACAAAAAAAAAAAAAAAATTGACTGTTTTAAATTATTACACGGGCACTTATGAGCTCAGCTTTTTAGTGCCCTAAAGTAACAACAAACAAATGCCTCGCAACAAACTGTCATAGCTGTCAGCCAAGTGGATATTTCCCTAAGGAGGGCCGAGCTTAGTGTGTGTGATTATTAGACCATAAGGTTTTTCATGGCTTCATCACAACAAAGCAAAAATAAATAAATAAATAAAAATAAAAAAAATTGTATTCCCAACGTTCAGCTGAAGAAAAATGATAGATTGCAACTCACCACATAGTTCAGGTGTTGAGTGGCAGACAGGCACATAAAAAAAGAATTGCTAGGTATTATAATCTGTCAGACAAAGAGTCTAAGCCCTTCATCAGACCCTGTGCACACACACACACACACACACACACACACACACACACACACACACACACACACACACACTTGTTGTCTCCAGTGTACATGTGTGTATGCATGTACCACTGTATGCCTGTCTGCCACTGAATGCATCCTCCGTGTCAATCTTTTGTATGATGTGATTCTTCAATTTCTCTTGGCGTATTTTTTGATCGAACGTGAGCTGACAAACTGAGCTCCAGAGGCCGCGCAGCCATTTATTATCCCGCGATCCCACAAGCTGTTCCATCCACAGTCCACATTCGTGGCTGCATATAGGTGTTTGAGGAGTTGCTAGTGTTGGCTTCTATAGTAGTCATAACGTGTCGGCTTTCAGGGCTGGTGTCTTCATTAATTAAAAATTCCGGGCGAAGAGGCTGTGACAGTGTTGATATAGGAGCTCTGTTTGACTTGGTCACCAGATTGTTTTGTTTGCTGAGAGTTTTCGTAATTGAACTCGGTGCTGGTTCCCAAGTCTTGCTAAGATTATAGCTGCAATCGCAGCTTGAGACCATCCCTGGTATGAATTTCTACAGCTTCTCTAATGACACTGCCCCAGTATATGGAAGTCTGTGCCAAGACCCTGGTCCATTCATTCTCCACCCCATAATTCTCAGATAAACAGTGCTCAGTAACCGCTGAATTGTTGGGATACATCAGTCGAGTGTGTGCCTCTGGTGTCTTCAGCAATGGTCTTAGACGGTGTGCGCTGTCTGTCCAGTATTTTTTTCCACATTGACATGGAACCTGGTATATACCTACCTTCCACAAACCGAGATCATCTTTGATGCTTCCCAATAATGACCATGTTTTATTGGACAGGAAAAAGACAGTTTTTACTCGGTGCTTCTTCAATTATTTGTCCAATTTTTCCTGATGTTGCGCCAATGTACAGTATAAAGACAGTGGCTAATACTATGTCTGTGACTTCTTTGGTCTCCACAGGTTGTATTGTTGTGATGGGGCATAACACATGCCTAATCTGCCATTCTGGGTACCAATTTTTTTTTGGAATACAGTTCTTAGTTGTTCCAATTCCTGGAGCAGTTTGTGTGTCTGAAATGGAGTGCACCCTGGGTACTAGTGTTTTTAGTAACCCTTTCTTCTGCAGGCAAGTACAGGTAAGTGTGAGTTTTCTTCCAGTTCACATTGTGGCCCAGGGCGCCATTAGCTCTTCTCTTCATCGTGACATCCAGGAATGGTAATCTTCCTTCTGCTTCAGTCTCCATAGTGAATTTGATTTTGGAATTTATGGAGTTCAAATGGGTAAGGGAGGCAAGGAATTTGTCCCTTTCATAGGGCCAGATGATGAATGGGTAATCCATATAATGGAAAAGTTAGGTTTCCATTCTGATAACAGGGCTTCCTCTTCAAAGTACTCATATACAAATTCATGACCACAAGCAAGAGTGGGCTGCCATTTGTGATTCCATCTGTTTGTTCATAGTATTCTCCATTGAACAGAATGTAGATGGAGCTCAGGACACGCATGAAAAAATTGGTGGTCTTCTCGACAAATTTCTGACCCATAACCTCTAGTAATTATTTCAGAAGTACACTGATGAGTAACAAGACAACATTAAAGCTCACCAAGATATCTGAGTCTTTCACCTTCAAGTTGTCGAGGCATTTTACAAATCCACAGAATTACGGATGTGATGAATGTATTTACCTGCATGAGGGCTTAGTATATCCATCAGATATTATGCCAGCAAATACATATGTGCCCTAATGTTGCTGACAATTGGGTGTAACAGCATCCCATCTTTGTTGCACTCTAGGAAGTCAATAAAGTTTTGGTAGTACAGATCCTTGAGGATACAGTTTCTTGGCAACCCCCTCTGGTAAATCTGCGTCCTTGAGAAGAGCCCTAGTCTTTCTCTCCACCTTCTTTGTGGTTATCAGCTTTGATCTTTCTATAGGATTCATTATCTGACATGCTCTGCATCTTCATCGTAGTCCTTGTGGGAAAGAATAACTGTAGCATTGGCTTTGTCAGCAGGAAAGACGCCTGGTGCACTCTCTGCTTGTAATGGTCGACTTCGTGGGCTTAGTTCTCGTCAGAGCACGGCAGGAATTAAAATGATTGGCTAGTTAATGCTGGATTCCATTATTCAAATATTTTCCACTCTTCCCTTTCGTACATACTTGGGCTGTCAGTGTAAATATGTAGTTCTCTTCCTCAGTTCCCAACGATCAGTATACTTGATATTATTTGATAATTAATTTATGTACGTTAAGAATGTAAGAGATCTCATACACTTCCCTGGGGCCCAAGTGTAAAAGTGTAGTCTCAGTAGTTCCTAGGAGTTGTACTCAACGCTCCAGCGCATAAAGCGCACTCTCTCACATGCCAATACAAGGCTCAAGAAAAACTCCCGGGAACTACTTTTAGACTACCTTCACAACTGGCCAATCATTTTAATTCCTGGAACTGGAACCAGATTGATGGTGGTACCTGCATGCAGCCAATTCTGCCCTTAGGAAGGCCACAGGACATCAGATATCAAAATTCTCACGTCTCTTTGACAAACCATCACTGGAGGCACCACACAATATGGTATTAATCTGACTGACATAGAACTGGTTCATGATGCAGTTTCAATTCTGGAGAAGGGACTTAAGTTTGCTCTGACCAGGTTGTGGCATGACTACCTCCTGAGGCAGATGAAGAAATATGTTGTGAAACCTGCTGTGTTCTGACAAGAACCAAGCCTATGAAGTCCAACATTGGAGAGGAATGGGGTACCAAAAACATTAGTACACAGGGTGCGCACCATTTCAGATGCAAAGAGCCTGCCCCAGGAGCGGGAACACCTTGGAATTGTACTAAAAAAATAAAAAACATAAATAAATAAAATAAAATAAAAACACCGTGGGTACCCAGAATGGCACATTCGCACGCTCTCCACCCAACCACAACAGTACTACCTGTGCAAACAATAGAAGTCATGAAGAAAAACGCAGACACAGCCTTTATACCATACAGTGGTGCACCATCTTGAAAAATTGGACACCTATTGAAAAACCACCAAGTAAAAGTGTTTTGCCTGCCCAATAAAACATGAGCGTTAATAGGAAGCTTCAAAGATGATCTTGGTTTGCAGAAGGCTGGCATATACCATATTGCATGTCAGTGTGGAAAGACATAGAGGGCAGACAGTGCACACCAATGAAGATCGTTGCTGAGAACACAAGAGTCACACTCGACTGATGTATCCCAACAAGTCAGCAGTTGCAGAGCACTGTTTATTCGAGAATTATGTGATGAAGTATGAATGGGCCAGGCTCTTAGCACAGACTTCCATGTACTTTAACAGTGTCATTAGAGAGGCCATAGGAACTCGTACCAGAGACTATCTCATCAACGGAGATTCCAGCTATAATGTTAGTAAGGTTTGGGAACCAGCACTGAGTTTAATTAAGAAGACTCTCAGTAAACAAAATGATCTGGTGAACAGGGCAAACAGAGCACCTTCATCAATGCTACCACCGACACCAATGAGTGAGCCTTGAGCAGCTGCTGGTGAAATATCAGTGCAGTAGCGAGTTGCGTATTTAGCTTTCATATTTGTTTTGTAGTTTGATTCTTAAATTCTTTCCGAGTGTTTGTGCGCTTGCATATTTAACTACATAAAATCCTTGCGTATTCTCGTATTTCAGAGGAGTAATATTGCTTATTGATAGCTGTAGAGTATAAATTCGCGGAGTCGTTAGATATTAGCAGTAGGATGGATAGGGTGTGTGCATGCTGTGTGCGGGCGCAGGAGGAGCTGGCCGCGGTTCACAAGCAGCTCAGCGTGCGGTTGGCCACCTTCAGGCTGCTGCCTCGAGGTGCAGCGACGGCGGAGGGTCTGGCGCGTCGCTAGCAACACCCCAGGTGTCACTTGCTGCGTCCGCTGACTCAGCTGCCGAGGCACCTTCTAATGTACCCGGCGCGTTGGGGCCGCCCTCACCTCAGGGTGAGTGGCGGACTGCAACGCTTTCGCGTCACTCGAGGCGGAGGGTCAATGTGGAGGCTGTCCGGCTGGCCTCGCCCGTTCGCCTTGTCAGTGGGCAGGTGGCCACTCCTTCAGCAGGGCCCGAGCAGGCACACGGGGGCAAAGGCTTGCTGGTTATTGGGAGCTCCAACGTTAGGCGGGTGATGGAGCCCCTTAGGGAAATAGCGTTCAGGCTGGAAAGAAATCAAACATGCACTCGGTTTGTTTGCCAGGGGGGCCTCATCTTAGATGTGGAGGCGGCCTTGCCTGCGGCTATTGAGCGTACGGGGTGCAGTCGTCTGCAAGTAGTTGCTCATGTCAGCACCAGTGATGCCTGTCGCTTGGGTTCTGAGGCGATCCTCAGTTCGTACAGGCAGCTCGCAGATTTGGTGAAGACTGCTGGCCTCGCACGCGGGGTGCAAGCAGAGCTCTCTATTTGCAGCATTGTTCCCAGCGTGGATCGGGGTCCTTTGGTTTGGAGCCGAGTGGAGGGTCTCAACCAGAGGCTTCGTCGACTCTGTGTCGGTCTTGGCTGCAGATTTCTAGACTTACACTATTGGGTGGGGAATTGTAGGACGCCCCTAGACAGGTCATGGGTACACTACACAAAGGAAGCGGCTACTCGGGTAGCAGAGTACTTGTGGCCTGCACATGGTTTTTTTTTTTAGGCTAGGCAGTAGTGCGAGGTGTCCTGATGAACACTCACCAGTCGACGTGCAGGCAGGGAATCAGGATGCGCTCAGTGTAAAGGCTCTTCAGCTATCAAGATATTAGCAGTAAATTCTCAGAGTGTTCGGAATAAAGTTCCTGAATTTACTGCCCTCCAGGAAGCGAGTGGCGCACAAATTATTCTCGGGACTGAGGCCTGGCTGAACCCTGAGATTGGAAGTTCTGAAATATTTAGTGAGGGTTGGAATATGTATCGGAAAGACAGATTAGACACTGTAGGAGGTGGTGTCTTCATTGCAGTTGACAAAAATATTGTGTCTACTGAGGTCGAAGTAGTGTGTGATTGTGAAGTTATCTGGACACGTTTAAGAGGACTAGGAGAAATTAAGTTAATTGTGGGGTGTTATTACCGGCCACCAGGTTCCACCGTGACAGTTCTAGAATCATTCAAAGGCAGTCTACACTCTGTATCGCAGAAGTACTCGGATCATGCTATATTAGTCGGAGGCGACTTCAACCTACCTAGTATAGACTGGGATGTCTATGGATTCATTACAGGTGGTACAGACAAACTATCGTGTGAATTACTTTTGAACACATTATCCGAAAACTGTCTTGAGCAGCTAAATCGACAGCCAACGCGTAATGGAAATATTTTAGATCTGGTAGCCACGAACAGACCAGACCTCATCGACGGTGTCAGTATTGAGACAGGGATTAGTGATCATGATGTTGTCACTATGACTATGGTTGCGAAAGTTAAAAAGTCAGTCAAGAAGGCTAGGAGAATATTCTTACTAGAAAGAGCAGATAAGCAGTTTTTAGCATCCCACTTAGTAAATGAATCGACTTCATTTACTTCTGGTACAATGGTCGTGGAAGAATTGTGGGCAAATTTTAAACACATTGTAAATTACGCATTGGACAAAAATGTGCCGAAAAAATGGGTTACGGATGGAAAAGACCTACCGTGATTTAACAGCGCAATTTGGAGAATTCTCAGGAAGCAAAGGCAGTTGCATTCGCGGTACAAGAAAGATTGGGAGAATGAGGACAGGCAAAAGTTAGTAGAGATTCGTGCTGCTGTAAAAAGAGCGATGCGCAAAGCATTCAACCACTACCACCGTCATACCTTAGCAAAAGATCTTGCTGAAAACCCAAGGAAATTCTGGTCTTATGTAAAATCGGTAAGCGGGTCGAAGGCTTCCATCCAGTCACTCACTGATCAATCTGGCCTGGCAACGGAAGACAGCAAAATGAAAGCTGAAATTTTAAATTTAGCATTTGAGAAATCTTTCACGCAGGAGGATCGTACAAACATACCGCCGTTTGAGTCTCGTACAGATTCCCGTATGGAGGACTTAGTGATAGACATCCCTGGGGTTGTGAAGCAGCTGAATGGGTTGAAAATAAATAAATCACCAGGCCCTGATGGGATTCCAACTCGGTTTTACAGAGACTAATTTACTGCATTGGCTCCTTACTTAGCTTGCATTTATCATGAATCTCTTGCCCAACTTAAAGTCCCGAACGACTGGAAAAAAGCGCAGGGGACGCCTGTATATAAGAAGGGTAGAAGTACAGATCCTCAAAATTACAGATAAATATCCTTAACATCGGTTTGTTGCAGGATTCTCGAACATATTCTCAGTTTGAATGAAATGAATTTCCTTGAGACAGAGAAGTTGCTGTCCGATCATCAGCACGGCTTTAGAAAGCATCGCTCCTGTGAAACGCAACTCGTCCTTTTTTCACATTATATCTTGCGAACCATGGATGAAAGGTATCAGACGGGTGCCATATTCCTTGACTTTCGGAAAGCGTTTGACTCGGTGCCCCACTGCAGACTCCTAACTAAGGTACGGGCATATGGGATTGGTTCCCAAGTATGTGAGTGGCTCGAAGACTTCTTAAATAATAGAATCCAGTACGTTGTCCTTGATGGTGAGTGTTCATCGGAGGTGAGGGTATAATCTGGAGTGCCCCAAGAAGTGTGGTAGGTCTGCTGTTGTTTTCTATCTACATAAATTATCTTTTGGATAGGGTGGATAGCAATGTGCGGGTGTTTGCTGATGATGCTGTGGTATACGGGAAGGTGTCGTCATTGAGTGACTGTAGGAGGATACAAGATGACTTGTACAGGATTTGTGATTGGTGTAAAGAATGGCAGCTAACTCTAAATATAGATAAATGTAAATTAATGCAGATGAATAGGAAAAAGAATCCTGTAATGTTTGAATACTCCATTAGTAGTGTAGTGCTTGACACAGTCCCGTCGATTAAATATTTGGGCGTAACATTGCAGAGCGATATGAAGTGGGACAAGCATGTAATGGTAGTTGTGTGGAAAGTGGATAGTCGTCTTCAGTTCATTGGTAGAATTTTGGGAAGATGTGGTTCATCTGTAGAGGAGACCGCTTATAAAACTCTAATATGACCTATTCTTGAGTACTGCTCGAGCGTTTGGGATCCCTATCAAGTCGGATGGAGGGAGGACATAGAAGCAATTCAGAGGCAGGCTGCTAGATTTGTTACTGGTAGGTTTGATCACCACGCGAGTGTTATGGCAAATGCTTCAGGAACTCGCGTGGGAGTCTCTAGAGGAAAGGAGGCGTTCTTTACTTGAATTGCTACTGAGGAAATTTAGAGAACCAGCATTTGAGGCTGACTGCAGTACAATTTTACTGCCACCAACTTACATTTCGTGGAAAGACCACAAAGATAAGATAAGATAAGAGAGATTAGGGCTCGTACAGAGGCGTGTAGGCAGTCATTTTTCCCTCGTTCTGTTTGGGAGTGGAACAGGGAGAGAAGATGCTAGTTGTGGTACGAGGTACCCTCCGCCACGCACCGTATGGTGGATTGCGGAGTATGTATGTAGATTTAGACGTAGAATGCTAAAGTCACCGTGGCTGCGGGTGTGGACTGTGGAGTAAAAGGTTCCTGAGGGCAGGGGATATTAGTTGGCTGCACGTCCTCAGGAGCTCAGTTCATCAGCACACCTGATGACAGTGACATGTTGTAATCGCTGACATATGGTGCCCATGGACACTGCGTGCCAGCAGTACACCGGTGGACTGTTCGACAATCTTTTGTATGTTGTTATTCCATCCCAGATTTTCCATTGTTAGAACACTAAACTAATGTTTTAATAGAGTGTCAGTCAGCGTTATCTGAAAAACGCAGTCTGCTTATATTATTTTATGGTAATGATCTGTCTCTGGTAGTGTGTATTAAAAGTGTCTGTTAAAATTGAAAACTCATGCTATTTTAACAAAGTGACATCCATAAAGAATTTAGCTATCTCAAATTGTTTCCTTGTTTTCTGTTTTTTTCTTTTGTTGAATGACAGTACATAATTTGGCCAAACAAGACTCCATTTATTATCACAGAACTTAAATTCTAATGCTTTGAAAGGATACATGTGTTAATGGAATAAATGAGTCACCGGCATTCCTTCCAACATAGTAGGATAATGCAGAACTGAATGAATAGGATTTGTAATGATAAATCACACAACTTCTATTATATCTTGGGCATTGTGGGTGTACATTGTAAATATCGTGCTTTGAAATGATTGGCAGGTAACTGTTTTCAAATTTTGTAATTCTTATAGAAACACTCAGTTAACAGTAAATGTTGTTTTGGTATCAGCTGATGTTTCCATTGAATGTAATATCCCCTCTTTCTCTCAGTAAAACTGACAGTAATTGAAGGATGATTTTATTACACGCTTTTTGTGTGTGTGTGGGGGGGGGGGGGGGGGGCAGAGTGAAGGACAATAAGAAACAAAGTAGCTGACAATAAAGGGGCTGGGGTTATAGGCTTTCTGACATCATTAATCGTCATCATTGCACGTTACCTAGCCTGAGGTTAGGTTGCATATTCATTTCCAAAGGCTGATTTGTTTATTTGGCCCTGAGAAGGGTCATTTTTGTCATGTCATATGTTGTGGAGCTGGGACAGTAGGCCACAAATACTACGATATGCAATTAAGGGGCATGGTAAACGGCATCCCATCACTTATGTCAGTGATAACCTCAGTTGTGACTGGATTCTGGAACACCAGTACATAATTAATATAGTGTAATTGAATGCTTATTCATTGCAACACACATGTAAACCAAAACATATGTTCCAGGTTAGACATGTACATGAATCTGTCCATGCTGATAACTGGCAGAACATTACAATCACTTCCAGAAATAAAAACCTGTCCAGAGACTATGTCCATTACCAATTACCACTAAGAGCGGTGGCATTTCCTATCCTTGTGAGATGTTTACTATAGACCGCTGCTTCTAGAATGGTGACTTCTTGCTTCAGACTGCTGCTAAGTGCTGACTCTGGACTGCTTAGTTGATACATCCTTGATGAACACTGTTGCTGCAGCTGACTTGCTGGGCCATCAGTTACAAAGCCACATGTATTGTTACAACTAATCTGCTCGATGGCTGAGACCGATGTTGATAACCTACGACTTGCTTGTTGGTCGCTCCAGGGGGTACATTGCCCGATTGGTGCCCATGAGAAGGCATGGAAAAGCAGTGGAACTGGCACTGGTGATATCTGTGGATCCCTGCTGTAATGCTCACCACTCTTGGCTTCACCTAGATTTAGGCTACACTGATACACCCCCATACCAGAGCGGCAGACTACCTGGGTGGGGTAGTGATGTGGAACGCAACACAGATGATTAAAAGTATGCAACATCTGGCACCTCCAACAGGATCCAGAGAAAATTTTCTCTCTTTATCCATTTGCCAGAAAATGCAGCCTGTGGATTACTGCAAATTGCCACTGCCAAATGCGATAGGCTCTGTCATGTTGTAGTCACATTCTGCAGTGGGACAGTTTCCAGCTATGGTAGGAATGTATGCTACAAGTGTGTGCAAGAGTCGGATGCCTGTGAAAGCAACTGGAACTGATGAAGTGCCACACGGAGCATTTATACCATACTTTCTCTGAAATCCATCTGATGTATCCAAGGAAGATTCATTATAGTCTAAAACTGTATGTTGTGGAGACCAGTGACTTGATTATTGAGGGTGATTGGTGTTAATATAATTCTGTTTTCTGTTAAAATTCAGCATTCATAAAGCAATGCGACAGCTTTTGCTCTCCTATGCAAATTCCCATGTGTTGGGATCATTGAGGATTATGTTGAACAACAGACAACAAAACCTCTTGCATGTGATTATTTTTCTCACTGAATAATCTCTAGCAGGTTCCCAGTGCCTGTGTTTTTCCAAGTGTCATTCTGTACTTCTAAGCATAGCAGCATGCAGCATCTATAGAGGCAAACATTTAAGAAATAGCTCCCTGACCACACAAAATCCACAGCTGTAAAATGTATGTGACGATGTGTACAGGCATCCCCAATTTGGAGTCACATGGCTCTCAAAACTGAACTTGCACATGTAAAACTTGGGTGTATATAATTTAACTTCAAATTGCAAATTTGTTCACCATTTTGATATTTGTTTTGGGTCTCATTGATCTCAATTATTATGTGAATGAGTGCAATTTCCCCATCCTTAAAATTTGCTTGTAACCTATGCCATATAACAATTAGTGATGATGCAGTATTTAGTATCTTCTCAGAAGTTAGATAAGAAGACATACTAATTCACTAAAAGTAAGGATTTTTTAAAATGTGTTAATTTAAAAATAATTCTTGCAGATTGGTATAGGAAATTTGCTGTGTGCATTTAGCCTGTCAAGTAAATTGATGTTTATGGCTGTTTCACATGATAAATACAAATAATAATCACACAGTCTGACCATGATACAAATAATAATCACACAGTCTGATCATCTACAAGGTTTCCAATTTGTTGAGCTTTGTAAAATCACAAAAATGACATAATTTGCTTCTTTATACTTAAGCTATATTACTATCTTTTGACAGCTGCAGGTCTAATGCCTCTACTTTTTTCAATGCTTCTGTATTTCAGCATTTTGGTTATAACAACAGATTTTTGATAGACTTAATCAGTTTTGGTTATTGTAAACAGGGTGACACATGGTGCACCAAATGGTCCCATTAACTGCTGTCACACATCTGAAACTTTCCATTATGCATTACTTCCCTGTGCTTGCTTTTCTCTGTAAGGCTTACTAGTCCCAAAGGAAGAAATTCCAAGGTCAAGAAAGCCCCAGTACTTTATGATCTAGCCCACAGGTGTCAGTTAATGTGTTTTTATTAAGACTTTATTGTCATTATAGTGGAGCAATGTTTGCAGATACAGTTGGCTCACTGTTTAGTTGGTTATGATTGTGAATTGGTAACAGATTGTCATTTGAGTTCACAGACATGGTTTATTTTCAGTTTAATAATATGTCACTGGTTTGTTTCAGCGAGCACAAACAGAGGCAGTTACGTTTCTTGGTAACCAAGACAGCAGTCGTAGCTTGTATGCTATACCAGGCTTGGACTATGTAGCCCATGAGGATGTACTGCCATATACAACTACTGAAAAGCAGCCACTGCATCATGAACTGGTGGACAAATTCTTGTCTCATGTGCCAGACAGAGGTAAATTATATTAATTATGTGAATAAGTTTGAAGGTCTGTTTGAAGTATTACATTGTTTCTGGTTGCACTTGTACAGGTTCTGGCATTGAGATGGAATGCTAGTTTTTGAAATGCACTGTTCCATTATGGTAAACAATAATGGTTTAAAATAATACCTTTCTTGACTCTTAAAAGCAACTGCAACTTGCCTTTATTATAAATTAAGATCGTGTTAAATTTTGCAACCAATGATTAAACTCGTGTAAGCTTGCTGTTTTTACAAAAGTGACATGTGACACACTATATATTATTATTTGATTTGTTGTTTGAGTTGTGAGTTACTGTGTTCTGGTTAAGCTGATACCATCAGACTACATGAACACTTAGATCATTCCAGTTTTATATATAAATCAAATTTCATTGAGAACGTGCTAGAGAACATTAATCTGTTGTTTCTTTTTTTTAACTTACAAGGGGACCATATCTACTCTTCACAGATTTCGAAACAGGGGTTGACCAGAAATGAAAATGACAGAAGTGGGAGCTCCAGAGGGCACAGAGTTTAGAAAAAAATAGCATTTTTGACAGCTCGGTTGAAGCTTGAGCCGTTTAGGTTAGCATAGCTTCCAGGCAATGGAAAGAGTACCGAACGGTAACGTGAGTTCCTATGTGGAAATCATTTATTTTTATTTTCAGTTTTTAGGTTACTGACACTGGAGATAAATGGAAATAATGCCATCTGGAGGAATTCTTCTTAACCACTCAGAATGCCAAACTCCTCTCCTGATTCAGATTCATTGATAACACTTTGTGTTCTTGACTTAGGGTAAGGGAACGCTATCTACTTGCCTCCAGAACCTCTAAACCTTCTCCCCCATTCACTTCATGTGGTCCTCCTCAGCCCAACAAGCCACCTCCTCAACGTTGACCTCCACCTTAAGGATGGCTACATTAGTACCTCCATCCATATCAAACCTACAAACTATCAGCAGTACCTCCACTTTTTTGGCTGCGTCCCATTTCACACCAAGAAGCCCCTTCCATACAGCCTAGCCAAATATACAAAGGGTTTCACTGAGACCTTCACAGACTGAAATTACCCTCCCAGCTTTGTACAAAAACAGATCTTCTGTGCCTTGTCACTCTACTCATTTGCCACCTCCCACGTACTCAGTGTTCAGCCACAAAGGAGCACTCACCTCATAACTGAGCACTGACCAGGACTGGAACAACTGAATCACATTGTCTGTCAGGGTTTCAACTACATCTTGTCATGTCCCGAAATAAGGGCTACTATCCACTCAACTTGGTTCAAGAATCATGAAAGAAGGTTGTATACATCGAAGCAGCCTGGAGATACTAGAAGGTATCAGATAGATTATATAATGGTTAGAGATAGATTTAGGAGCCAGGTTTTAAATTTTAAGACATTTCCAGGGGCACATGGACTCTGACCACAATCTGTTGGTTATGAACTGTAGATTAAAGTTGAAGAAACTGCCAGGGAGAGCATTAGGGAACAATTGACAAGAATGGTGGAAAGAAATGCAGTAGAAGAAGAATGGGTAGCTTTGAGAGATGAAGTAGTGAAGGCAGCAGAGGATCAAGTAGGTGAAAAGACAAGGGCTAGTAGAAATCCTTGGGTAAAAGAAGAAATATTGAATTTAATTGATGAAAGGAGAAAATATAAAAATGTAGTAAGGGATGGCTAGAGGATAAATGTAAGTATGTAGAGGCTTTTCTCACAAGGAGTAAGATAGATACTGCCTACAGGAAAATTAAAGAGACCTTTGGAGATAAGAGAACGACTTGTATGAATATCAAGAGCTCAGATAGAAACCCAGTTCTAAGCAAAGAAGGGAAAGCAGAAAGGTGGAAGGAGTATATAGAGGGTCTATACAGGGGTGATGTTCTTGAGGACGATATTATGGAAATAGAAGAGGATGTAGATGAAGATGAAATGGGAGATACGATACTGCGTGAAGAGTTTGACGGAGTACTGAAAGACCTGAGTCGAAACAAGGCCCCGGGAGTAGACAACATTCCATTAGAACTACTGACAGCCTTGGGAGAGCCAGTCCTGACAAAACTCTACCATCTGGTGAGCAAGATGTAAGAGATAGGCGAAATACCCTCAGATTTCAAGAAGAATATAATAATTCCAATCCCAAAGAAAGCAGGTGTTGACAGATGTGAAAATTACCGAACTATCAGTTTAATAAGTCACAGCTGCAAAATACTAACGCAAATTCTTTACAGACGAATGGAAAGACTGGTAGAAGCCGACCTCGAGGAAGATCAGTTTGGATTCCGTAGAAATATTGGAACACGTGAGGCAATACTGACCCTATGACTTATCTTAGAAAATAGATTAAGGAAAGACAAACCTATGTTTCTAGCATTTGTAGACTTACAGAAAGCTATTGACAATGTTGACTTGAATACTCTCTTTCAAATTCTGAAGGTGGCAGGGGTAAAATACAGGGGGCGAAAGGCTATTTACAATTTGTACAGAAACCAGATGGCAGTTATAAAAGTCGAGGGACATGAAAGGGTAGCAGTGGTTGGGAAGGGACTGAGGCAGGGTTGTAGCCTATCCCCGATGTTATTCAATCTGTATATTGAGCAAGCAGTAAAGGAAACAAAAGAAAAATTCGGAGTAGGTATTAAAATCCAGTGAGACGAAATAAAAACTTTGAGGTTCGCCGATGACATTGTAATTCTGTCAGAGACAGCAAAGGACTTGGAAGAGCAGTTGAACAGAATGGACAGTGTCTTGAAAGGAGGACATAAGGTGAACATCAACAAAAGCAAAACAAGGATAATGGAATGTAGTTGAATTAAGTCGGGTGGTGCTGAGGGAGTTAGATTAGGAAATGAGACGCTTAAAGTAGTAAAAGAGTTTTGTTATTTGGGGAGCAAAATAACTGATGATGGTCGAAGTAGAGAGGGTATAAAATGTAGACTGGCAATGGCAAGGAAAGTGTTTCTGAAGAAGAGAAATTTGGTAACATTGAGTATAGATTTAAGTGTCAGGAAGTCGTTTCTGAAAATATTTGTATGGAGTGTAGCCATGTATGGAAGTGAAACATGGACAATAAATACTTTGGACAAGAAGAGAATAAAAACTTTCAAAATGTGGTGCTACAGAAAAATGCTGAGGATTAGGTGGGTAGATCACATAACTAATGAGGAGGTATTGAATAGGATTGGGGAGAAGAGAAGTTTGTGGCACAACTTGACTAGAAGAAGGGATCGATTGGTAGGACATGTTCTGAGGTATCAAGGGATCACCAGTTTAGTATTGGAGGTCAGCGTGGAGTGTAAAAATCGTAGAGGGAGACCAAGAGATGAATACACCAAGCAGATTCAGAAGGATGTAGGTTGCAGTAGGTACTGAGAGATGAAGCAGCTTGCACAAGATAGACTAGCATGGAGAGCTGCATCAAACCAGTCTCAGGACTGAAGACCACAACAAAAACATCCACCCATCCCTCCCACAGTGGTATTCCGCTGTCCACTGAACCTTTGCAATATTCTTGATCCTCGTCAACCCTTATTTCACCCCTGCTTCCAACTCCTTGCCTCATGGCTCATATCCCTGCAATAGATATAGATGTACCAGCTGTGCCATACAACCTCCCCTCACTAGCTATTCCAGTCTTGTCACAGGCACCTCGTATCCCATCAAACGCAGGGCCACCTTTGAAAGCAATCAGGTGATCTACAAAAGCTGCAACCATTGTGCTGCTTTCTGTGTAGGCATGACAACAGACAATCTGTCCGTCCACATGAGTGGCCACTGCCAAACTGTGGCTAAGAGACAGCTGCACCACCGAGTTGCTGAGCATGCTGCCTAACACAGAAGTCTTCACATCAGTGACTGCTTCACAGCATGTGTTATATGAATCCTTCCTACTGACACAATCTTTTCTGAATTGTGCAGGTGGGAACTTTCCCTGCAGTATATTCTATGCTCTTGTAACACCCCCGGCCTGGACGTTCACTAGTCTGTGTCCCTCAAGTGCTGTTCCCTCCCTGCTCCCATTCCAAGATCACAGCCTTCTACACCACCAACACACCCACTAGCCTCCACCCTCACTTCTCTCCTTCCCTCAAAGTTCCCGACTGCACTTAGGGGCCCTACCCTGCCCCCATCATGTGCCGGCATGCTCCCACAAGCAGCTCTACACCTTCTCCATTCCTATCCTGTTATCCCTCCCCCTCCCCACCCCAGCCTCCTCCATACCCCCACCATCAGGTGCAGTTGCTCTATACACTGTCGCGTCAGCCACTGGACACATTGGTTGTGTGTGCTCGCGCGCATGCGTGTGCGCGCCTCTTCTACCTTAGAAGAAGGCCTTGTGGTCCAAAGCTCAAATGTGTAGCAGTCTTTTTGTTTTGCTGGTGTGCAATTAAATGTCTTCTCTGTATGGTGAATAGTAATCTATTCTTTCCATAAGATCATCATTACTTCATCCTGGATTTTCCATTGTTTGAAAAATGATCCTCTGCTGCATAAAAAGAATGTCCGTGTTATCACAGGTAACTATAATGTAGTTCCACGCTGTCCTGTTGACACTAATGATGCTAATGACAGTGGCTTGCATCTCATTTGATGCTGATGCCTGCTATCTTAGAATGTACTGCCCTTTCATTGTAATCAATACACATTATAGCAATATTTGTGTCCTTCTGTTTCAAGATGATGTGTATAGTTTTTGTAAAAGAACTGGTATCTATCGTCTTCCTTACACAGAACATCAAATGACAGAGACGAGTGATATAGAAGTTATGAAAAAAATATCTGGCATGTTTAATGGAAATCCACAGTTTTACTTATTAGACTTGTGGGCAGAATTATCTAGTTGTACTACTTTAAACAACAACAGAAAGTATCCAATTTTTTTTTAATGTGCTGCTGATCTTCAGACCAAAGACTAGTTTGAGATAACTCCCCATGCTAGTCTATCCTTGGCAGGCATCTTCAGAATGACTTATATCTAAATATTCAGTTACTTTGTAGGAGGAGTGACTAGTGAGGTCATTAATTCTGTTATATAGGTTGGAGGGAGAATTTTGAACACAGTTGCACCCGATCATATAATTCAGTTCTTAAGTGAACTGTAGACAAGGAGGCAAAGTCTATATGAAGACTTTTTTGTGTCTTTTATTGTGATTGTGTACATATAAGTTCAGCTGAAAAGGTTTTTTGTCAGTTACAAAACCCATTAAGGAGTAAATTTATTGAGAAGTAAATGTAAGAAATCGAAGATCCTTTAAAAGGCTTCAGCAAGATGTATGGTTATCTGCTTTACACAATATTCTTACTGTTCACTTGTGCTGACTAAGCACTTTTACTTCGGGTGCAGTGTCCTGAAAGATAATTCCACAGAATTCACTCCCACACAGGGAGTGAAAATATACGAAATTAGCCACCATTGTTGTCTTCAGATTGACACAATGACAGAGGCCTCTTAGGGGACAACAGGCAAAGCTGAACATTTTGATTAGTTTTCCCATGTTTTGCCATGATTTAAACTTGTTATCCAGCTGGACCCAGAGGAATTACAGAAACTGTGTGCCATTCAATATATGACTATATCTACTTCTGATGCCGGGTCATTATTCCTTGTTTGTAACTGCATAAACTTTAGCTGTGAACCACTTGTAGGCTCATTCAGCCTTCATCTGAGGTGAGGTGTCATAAGTACCTGTAAGACTGCAGATACCTGTATAGGTTGTTACTTGGCAAGTTCTTCATACCTGTATACTGCTCCTCACAGTCTCTTTTCGATGAGCTGTGATTCACCATTTATAGATAATCATAATTCATACCTCTTCATTGCTATTTAATGTGACATCCATATAGTGACCTGTGCATGTCTGATCAACGCTCATGTTCTTTTCACACTAGATAATGAACATTAGATGTAATGAAATAACTGTTTATTTGATTCATAATTTTCCCCAAATGGATTGTACATGCACTTCAGATGAATTAAATCTACCAACTTTTGCAATTTGTCAGTTTGGTGAAGTTACTAGTATGCTCAGAAATAGGTACTTTTCAAAACTTTAACAATGCTTGTCTGAGTGACATCATGCCCACAGGCCTGCATTGTTCGTGAAATGTCACCATTAGACTTGCATTGTAAATTGCCTACGTGAACATTTTTCAGTTCCCATAAATTGTTAATCACATTAGGCATTGTCTTCTGACAATTCTTCACTGAATTTGTGATATTTTCAGTGTATACATATCTAATCATAGATAATTTTCACTACTTCAAATCTTACATTTTGGGAAGGTGATGCTGTGCAAAATGTTATTCATTTTTGACAGCATAAAGAGTTAGCTGCCCCTTATTTTGATTTTCATTAAGTATACTTTACAGAGAAAGTCGACATATATTATTTTGATAAAGGTTAGTAGTGGAACTAAGCTGCAAAATTCACCCTGTTCATATAATTTATGACTTCAGCAATGCCTTTGAATAGGCGGGCCATAAAATTCTAATCACTGATTTTCCATTGTTTAAACAGTGTAATCAGACAGTTTTCACAGATGGATTTGTATTACACATTGTGTCGTCATGAGGAGACATGTTCATTATTTGGAAGCAGCAGAAGAGGTGCCCAGAAGAAGATTGGTCCACCTACCTCTCATATTCCCTTCTCTTGGAATTGCGAATCAGAACTCTGTAGCTCATCCGTGAAACAGCTGCCACAGTGTCATTTCTACTGTGGCTGCTGCCCAGGTAGTATTTGAAGGAAGCAGCTGGCACATAGATTCATATAAAATGCCTTGGTGTATGTACCATTATGTATTTGATTCACAAAGCTGCTAACTGCACTTTTTTGCCACTCGTGTAACCTATTTGCCTTTTCTGCAGTGACCATTTTCAATTGTTATCTTTTTAAAAATATAGATATTTAGTTTTTTGTGCATATGTACATATTATGTGCTTTTTTGTTGTTTTGGGTTAATGTTGCTACATTCTAAGAATTTTTGTTATTGTTTCCACCTTGGCTGTTCATTATTTTATCTGCAGTTTTATAAATATATAGAATTTTCCATTGCGATAAGTGTACAGAATAAGTGAATTGTGTAAACATCAGTCAGATATTGTTCACCGAGCGAGGTGGCGCAGTGGCTAGCACACTGGACTCTCATTCGGGAGGACGACGGTTCAATCATGCGTCCGACCATCCTGATTTCAGTTTTCTATGATTTCCCTAAATCGCTCCAGACAAATGCCAGGATGGTTCCTTTGAAAGGGCACGGCCGACTTCCTTCTCCGTCCTTCCCTAATCCGATGAGACTGATGACCTCGCTGTCTGGTCTCCTTCCCGAAACAACCTAACCCAGATATTGTCTCTAGATATATGCCATGACTAGGGGATGCCTCTACGTCATGAGTACTGGAATGCAGTAGCAGTCCTAATCTATGGTATTAGTATGTTACTGTGCAGTCACTCTGTTCACTTGTGTTCCTATGAACAGTCAGGAAATTGTGTGTGTAACCTTCATTACTTGCCCATTCAGCCATCACTTTCACCATTCCCTACTGTAGTGCATTTTATACTTTCAATACTCGTTGCTTTATAGAAGTAGAATTATCTTCTAGATCAGTGTGAAAATACTTGTATAAAGTAGATAACTATACATTTGGTTGAAGCCACTTGAAAGATGGAATTTCTGTACTCATGTCCTGGTAAATTTATCTTTAGCAACAAATACAACTAAGGAGTAAAATTCAATAATTTTTGTTGTTTGGGTCATTATTATTATTGAGACATTATTCTAACAATACTTTATGAACTTGCATATTACTTACCCTGTTATCCTGTTTTCATATTAAAAATTAGAGGCTGTAGGTTGGGTTTCAATAAAAAGGATTATTTATTTTGCAGTTTATGTAGCTAACAACAGTAGTTTGTGTTCTTTGCTTTGATTAATTCAAAGGTGAATGATAATTCAGGGACAGTGTGCACTTTCTGTAATGAAATTTTTATAATAGTATATTGATGAATGATGTTACAGGGTTATTGCTGGTCATGTTTCAGATCCTCCATTTGTAGGACTAGAAACTTTAGATGCATGGCAAAGAAAAAATCATCCATGGCTTGAATTGTCGGATGTTCACAAGGAAACAACAGAAAATGTTCGTGTGACAGTCATACCTTTCTATATGGGTTCTAGAGAATTTCAGACTGCTTCTGTTTATTGGGTAAGTAACTGTAAATGACATTGTTGATAACAAAGTTCAATAAGACGCCATAGCAATGCTCCACCTGGTAGACTGCATTTGGTAGCTGCACTGACACTCACAGTGAAAACAATTTAGACGTTTACCAAATAATGTATGCCACACTGCAGTAATTAACTTTAGATTTCTACTTGTTTATTTATAATAAATCCCATTGTATGATAATCAGTTTTGTTACAAGCATTAATTTTAGCACATAAAACAAGTGGGCTGTTACAGTATGACAGTTTACTAGTGGTAGTGTAGTAAGATTTGACTGGCTGGTTGGGGCACATCAATAGATGGTGTGATTACAAGATGTTAATGAATTGACTGACTTACACAAAGTGAATAATGCACATTTTGATAGTTAAGTGAGAACTAACCAACAGCAATGGAGAGAAGCCACTTAACATGGGCTATCTTAAATACTGTATACATGATGGTGGCTAAATGAATGCTAGCCTCCAACGGGCTCAATCATTGTCCTTCACACCTGCTTATAGATCCATGTAAGATTAAAAATCAATTTTATTATTACCTTCAATTGGACAGATATAAAATCTACTCACCAGGCAGTGGCAGAACACAAGCATAAAAGAAGATTGTAACTAGGCAAGCTTTAGGAGCCAGTGGCTCCTCCTTCAGGCAGAGGGGTCGAAGGGGGAGGAAGAGGGTGAAGGAAAAGGACTGGAGAGGTTTAGGGGAAGGGGTAGATTTTGGAAAAGTCGCCCAGAACCTCAGGTCAGGGAAGACTTACCACACGGGATGAGAAGGAAAGACTGAGTGTTGGAAACTGCATCGGACAAAATTTGAAAACCTGAGAGCTTAAACATGAAAGATAGGGTAATATGCAGAACAGAGATTACTGCTTAAACATCTTGCATGAGTTAATAAGAGTGACAAGCTGAGTGCATTGTACATGACAGAGGTGGAAGGGGGGGGGGGGGGTGAAAAATAGACGGGTAAAACAATGAAAGACGTAGAAATAGAAAACTAAAATGGAGTGAAGAGCAGAAATGCTGATATCGAAGAAATTAATGTAAATTAAGGCCAGGTGGGTAGCAAGAACCAAGGAAATGTTGTAACACTAGTTCCCACCTGTGTAGTTCTGAGAAACTGGTGTCTGGGGGAAGGATCCAGGTGGTGTGTGTGGTGGAACAGGCACTAAGGTCACAATTGTCATGTTGTAGAGCATGCTCTGCTACAGAATATTGCGTGTTGCTTGTATACACCCTCTACCTATGCCCATTCGTCCTAATTGATAATTTGGTGGTAGTCATGCCGATCTAAAAGGCCAAACAGTGTTTACATAACAGTTGGTGTATGACGTGTCATTTCACAGGCCAGCTACAGGACTGCTATAGGTGGTGGTAGGAGGGTGCATAGGGCAAGTCTTGCAGTGAGGACGGTTTCAGGGGTAGGACCCATAGGGTTGGGAGATGGGTGCAGAAGCAGCATAGGATCTGACAAAAATACTGCGGAGATTGGGAGGGCGATGAAAAACTATTCTAGGTGTGGTGGGCAAAGTTTCAGACAGGATGGATCTTGTTTTAGGGCATGATTTTAGGAAGTCACGGACCTGTCGAAGTAGCTGATTAATACATTCTGTTATGTTAATTTCTTCCATCTCAGCATTTCTTCACAATAAGTACTCTTCTCTTCACTCTGTTTTAATTCTTTACATCTTTCAGTGTCTTTCCCATCTATTTTTCAAGGCCCCCCCCCCCCTCTCTCTCTCTCTCTCTCTCTCTCTCTCTCTCTCTCTCTCTCTCTCTCCCCCCCCATATCTGTTACATACAATGCATTTAGCTTGTCACTCTTATTAATTTGTGCATGATGATTAAGCAGTAATCTCTGTCCTGCATATTACCCTGTCTTCCACCTTTAAGATCTCAGATTTTTAAATCTCATCTGATGCAGTCCACAACAATCAGTCTTTCCTTCTCAGCCTGCAGTATGTCTCCCCTGACCCATGTTTCTGGGTGATTTTTCCCTAAATCTACGCATTTTCCTAGACCTCTCCAGCCCTTTGCCTTCACCCTTCTTCCTTCCCCTTCAACCCTTCTGCCTGAAGGAGGAGCCACTAGCTCCGAAAGTTTGTCTAATTATAACCTTCTTTTATGTGTGTGTACTGCCACCGCTTGATGAGTACCGTATTTACTCGAATCTAAGCCACACTTTTTTTCCAGTTTTTGTAATCCAAAAAACCGCCTGCGGCTTAGGATCGAGTGCAAAGTAAGCAGAAGTTCTGAAAAATGTTGGTAGGTGCCGCCACAACTAACTTCTGCTGTCAAATATATGTAGCGCTACACAGGCATGCTTTGCAGGCACAAAGATAAATACTGGTGCCAAAACCTGTGTGTCAGTAAATAAATTAAAAAAAAAGGTGGAAGACAAGCTTTTTTTTTCCCCACCTCGAGTTACGACCACTGCATTTTCATAAATTATCCAACGAAGTAAATACAAATTCCGTATTGTTCATCTTCAAATGTAGCAGCATTTCAATGTACTACGAAAATCCGACTGGAAAGACTGTTTGGGATGTTTGTCAATATGACCAACTCTACGTTCTGAATTTTTTCCTACCTGTGAGAAGAGATGGTTGCTAATAGGAACTTTTATGAACTGTAAATTACATGCAGTATTCTCTTCACCATAAGAATAATACGAATATAAACATTTTGCCATGTATTCTTTCGTGTTTGCTGCTATTTCATTTAAATCCTGTCTGCCTAATAAACTACGAAAATAGTGTGAGACAACAGCAAACGTGGAAGAATGTACATATCATGTCATGTTTATATTCGTATTATTCTTATGCCTAATAGTGATACAGTCAGAAATGAAGCACGGCAAATGACTAAAATTTTTAAATCTAAGATGACTTATTTCTGTGCACAAAGATTTTCAAACAGAGAAAAATTTTAGCTAAACTCTGGTTCAGAACATCTTCTATCATACGCAGTCTATTATTTGGTTCTTGTTGATTATTATTAAAGAAAGCAGCAGTGTAAGTAACAACAAATAGCAGTCTCTTGCCATTGTTTCGTTAATGAGACAATTCCTCTCTTTTTTTTATTGTAAGTGGCGGTAGCACGCACAGAAGCAAGCCATGCCGCGAGCGGCGACAGTTCGTAAACGCACAGTATCAGAATGCGACAAACAATGCATGACACAGTAGAATAATGCATTTTCAACTTAGAGTGACGTAAACACCTATAACAAAGAAAACACCACTTGTCAGATCAAAGAAAAATAAGCAATCTATTAAAACCAGACAAAGCACGTGAAAAAGGAAGGGTACCCGAATAAATACGGACGGAGTGCCTGGCGCATAGCAATGGCTACCTGATAAAGCTTAACTGCTAAGCTTACGACTCGAACCAAACTACTGTACTGTATCGTTATTCATTCGACCTAAATTGTGTCTCATATTAGAATGGACCAAATTTGTTTCAATTTGGAGGTGCGGCCTAAAACTTATCTCTCCCCTTGAATTTCGAGTCTCAAATTTCAGGTGCGGCTTAGATTCGAGTGCAGCTTAGATTTGAGTAAATACGGTAGATCTTTTATCTATCCAATTAAATTATTCTGTCAAAAATTGATTGTTTTCATTGTTTTATTATTACTTCGTGATATTAACACAAGACAGCCAATTTAGAGGCCATAAAATTAAAATTGGCAAAAGGCCAAATGTATTGAACTGAGAGTTGAATGCCCAGAAAAATGTAAAATTATAAGCACTATTTCATCAAAATGACCTCTGTGGGGAATCCCAAAGCTTGCCAAAATTTTACAAATTGAATAATTAACAAACCAACAACTTATTCCAGTGAAAGTGGACATATTTGGAATCAGGAAAAAAAACTGAATATGAGTAACTTTATTATTTAAAAAGTTTTGAGAAAAATGTGTTTGTTGAGAAGGAGCATTAGAACTTTCAAATAATAAAAAAAAAAACTCATTTAAAGACAGACATCTATTTGCTAACTGCAAAATTCACATCCATGTGTTTACTCTTCATTTGTTAAGAACATTCTTGTAGATAAAATATTTCCAGGAAAATCAAATGTACTATTATAATAAAATCAATTGAAATAGGGGACGAATAAAAATAAGCTGTTTTGTACTACGGTCGCGCATATGCTCTTCACTAGATGAGATAAAATAAAGGAAAACAAATTATGTTACTGACAGGAGTGGTACAAAAACAAATAGGGTGGGGTACCTGTAAGAGTTTGCATGGCAAAGTGATATTTATACTGTGCCCCCCCCCCCCCCCCCCCCAATATTTTCAGGATATGGCATGATAAATCTTCCAGCAGGTAGGCAGGAATGAATGTCTCATAGAACAGAAGAAACAGCTTGGTAAGTGTTCACATTATCCAGAAAGTGGGGTGAGGTTTGATAGGTACAAAAGTAAGGACATCTACAGCTGACCCATAAATACCAGTGTCTGTTTTGGAGGTGTACTGTTTGAAGGCAAAACTGCAATAAGTGAGGACACTGATGGAGGAGCTAGTTTCAGATTTCAAAGATCCTTCAGAGTGTTGCTCTGAAGTGATATATTGGGGGAGTACAGGAATTACATGTATAGCTTTAAACGTTGATTCAGATTGGTTGGTTTTGTGATATGTAGCATGAATATTCATATCTTGAATTTTATATAAATTATAAGTAAGAGCCAGAATTTGACACTGGGAAATTCTTAGTACATTGAAAACCTGATTTGAATGTAAAATAATAACCATTTTCTAGTGGCAAATTGATCTAGACTTCTAAGGATTTTTAAGGTGGAAATATCTTCCTCTAGTATATGAGTTAAGAGTCAACTGATTATTTTATTTACTTGTCACAGTGGCGATACTGCATACGTCTTGAGAATCTTGGAAAATTATCAGTTCAGCTGCGGGAGCGGCACTGGCGAATCTTCAGCCTGTCGGGTACACTGGAGACAGTGCGTGGACGTGGAGTGGTTGGCCAGGAACCTGTCCTCTCTCGGACTTCGCCAGCTTTCCAGTACAGCAGCCATGTCAGTTTGCAGGCACCATCAGGCCACATGTGGTAGGTTTATGCAGTAAAACGTAACATTTTAAAGAAATGCTTCATAGACCCAGTTCCAATAAGTTAAAGCTTGGGATGGAAGTACTCCATTTTGAAGTGTTACATAGGATAACTTACAAAATTTAAAATTTTATTTCTTTTACTTTCATAGTTCAGAAAACGCAATATCCATCCTCTGAAGAAAATGATAAATATGGACAGGGTTGGTAACTTTCCATTAACAGAAAATCGAGGATTAAATACAGTATATATTACAGTAGGTCACTACATACCAAACAGACACTAAGCAGTAGACATGCACCTAGAAAAGGCTGAAAATTATTTGGCTTCTGCTCCCCAAAAATATTCTTAAACCAGTCTCTGTTGCCCCATGACACTAAAACATGTCTAATACATACAGTCATGGCCGGGGTGGTAGGTAGAGAAATGGAAGGAATGTAAAATGGGTGATGAAGTGAAAGTTAAGAGGATGTTGAAGAAAATTATGCTACCATGCAAAAGTTGTTTCGTGTGGAGGCAGATCAGGTGTTTGTCCAGAGGAACATTGGAAGAAAAAGAAAGAGCATGAGGGAGAAGGTGAAATATTCAAAGTGGGAGAGGGAGTATGATGGTTTCACTTGTGGCATCTCAAGTGGAGAAAACATTAAACTGATGGGGGAGAATCTGGCATGGGTTGTGAAATGTGGGAGGGGGGGGGGGGGGGGGGTGGGAGGACAGAAGGGTAAGAGGAAATAAGTGTAAGACGGGATCTAATGGCGTCTGGGATTGGGGAAAAAGTGGGGGGGGGGGGGGGGGGGGAGATTACAGGTGTGTCACTCGAACAAAGTGTGTGCGCGCGCGCGCGCCATGATCTTCCATAAGGACATTGCCCTTAGGACAAGATTGGTTGTTGTGCAGGTTGGATATTTGGGGACAACAACTTTTATGGATGAGTCCCATGAGGAATATCCTCATTTCAGAGCATGACATAACATAACTGAAGCCTATGTAGAGAGAGAAATCAACTCGTTAAAGTTCTGATTTGTCAGCAGGTGTGGGGAGTGTGTTAAATGTATTCAGAGGTAGGGCACAAGACAAGGTTGAGAGAAGAATTCTGGTTTGGAAAGATTTTGGCAAAACCTTTAGCTGCTACAAATGAGGCATCTGTAGGTGCCTCAGTTTTATGGTAGGAACTTCCTGATGTGCAGTGGGTTGCAGATGTCAATGTTGAGATGATATTGGTAATTGGAAGGTTTGATGTGAACAGAGATTCATAGGGATCCAGTAGCAAAGAGAAAGTGAACACCCAGAGAAGTGGCTTACTGAACTGAGGTGACTAGTTTAACCCTTTGAATGCTGTGGGCATGTTTATACATCTTGCCCCACTGTTCCCCAGGGTGTTGTGGATGTGTATATCTGCTTGGATTTCTGACAGTGCTATAGATGTCGAAATGCATCCTGAGCTTCAGACCTCTCACTGCTGCAGTTGAATAACTTGCATATCTCAGTGAATAAAAAAAGTTTGGAGTATTTATCATAGAACATGTTGTCTCATCATGTGCTGTCATTTGCAGAAAACCTTGTTTTGACATCTTGAATCATTTGAGATATGACAGTTTTTATGACCACTTGATCCATGATGTTCAAGGGCATGAATGGGCATATCGTGCACGAACACCCTTCAGATATAAAACCCAATAACTCAAGAATGAAATCAGATATTATTCTGCTTTCAGTTTTAAGTAAAATTTTGAAATCTTACCTGCATCTCATTTACTGCAATGTATGAACTAAAATCAACCAAGCCCAAAGTTTGGCCAATGCGTTTTCACCTCTTTAAAATTTAGTGCAGTCATTTATTTAATTTGATGCAGCACAGTAAGTATGGTGGATAATGAAAAGAAATTCAGTTCTTCTTCGAGTGAAAATATTGGGCTGTAAGATGTGCAAAATCAATTTTTTTTTTTTTTTTTTTTTCACCAAATAGTTTTCAGAAAATTGTATGCACAGTATTTAATATCGGCTGGAATGCTCTCTCTCAGCACAGGCACCAACATTTGAAGAGCAATACAGCCACAACAAAAGAAGCCTCAGCATAGCACAGAACGTAACGAACAAGCTCATTTGAAATGAATGAGGTCAAAGATGACAACATTACAGAAAGGATAGATTGCTACTCACTGTATAGTGGAAATGTTGAGTTGCAGACAGGCACAACAAAAAGACTGCCGAATAAGTAAGCTCTCGACCAAAAAATCTTCTGGCAGATTAAAACTGTGTGCCAGACTGAGTCTCGAACTCTTGGACCGTTGCCTAGGCAAAGCTGTCTCTGGCTGCTGAGGCCAGTCTCTCGACAGTGGTCATGTGTGTGAGGGTTACATTTGCATGAATGTGTTTTAGGTTTGTGTTTTTCTAATTCAGAAGAAGGCTTTTTGACTGAAAGAGCAGTGTGTTTGTTGGGCCTGTCTTCCACTCAACATTTCCATTATATGGTGAGTAGCAGTCATAATATTGTCACTATTTTATCCTGGATTTTCAATTGTTTGGGGTCAAAGACGCTGAGATTCTAGAAGAAAGAAATAGGAAGTACTCATGTGTTCAGATCATTAATACACTGACACAAAAAAATGGCAGCACCAAGAAGCAGCTATGCAACATGTACAAAAGTTGCTAGGCATCTTTCTACATCTGAAAGATGATGTCTATTCAGATTTCACACCAGTCTCATAAGAATTGTGCTAATAGTGACACTATGAGGATGCAATCGGGTTTGGTTTAAATACATGCTGTAATAGTTGTGTTAGTTGTGATTGGATTTAGTGAGTTGTTGATAGTCAAAAATGCCTTCATAAGGTGACAGAGATGTAACTATTAACACCTCTCTTAGGTTGAACAAGGTCGTGTAATAGGGCTACGAAAAGCTGGATGTTGCTTCTGTGATATTGTAGAAAGACGTGGCAGGAATGTAGCCACAATACATGGTTGGCGGCAACAGTGGTCATAAGAACGTATGGTTGAAAGAGGACTCCAGAGGGCCATGTGGCATTGCTGAGATCAAGCCCATCATGTTTGTTGTGTGGCTCTTGCACATTGTACTGCATTTGCAGCAGCAATTAGCACCGCAGTGACACAAAGAATTATTAAAAAATTGGGTTACTTCAAGGACAACTCTGCACCAGATGCCCTGTAGCACACATTCAACTGATTCCAAACCGCTGCCATCAGTGGTGTCGAGTGAGAGCTCGTTGGATGTTGGGGTGGAAGTCTGTTTTGTTTCCTGATAAAAGCTGGTTCTGCCTCAGTGCCCGTGATGGCCATGTATTTTTTAGGACACACACACACACACACACACACACACACACACACTCTTCATGTAAATGCACCTTGCATACACGTCTGCAGTCTCAGAGAGCTGAAACCACACATTAACATGTGTAACTTGTGATCATGCAGTGTTAATAATTTAAATATATTGCCTAGACAAATGTATTCATGAATTTTCATTACTGTGCATTAATTATATTTTGGTGTTTTGGTTTTTTCCTTCAGTGTATGTCCTCAGTGAATCTTAACCAGTAAGAGATTTAGAATTGTAAGTGGCTTGAAATGATTTTACCAAGTAGTTTATCAACAGGTTGTTACATGATGCATTCATCTCAGTGTCTATGGCATTGTTTTCAAAAGAGAAATAATTGTGGATGAGGATGTAATTAACCATGGTTAACAGGAATGGTGCTGTGCATTTGCAATCGGCAAGATGTTGGGAGAGATGTGTTCTATGGTGGTCAGACTAAGAATGATTGGGATGTTGATCTAAGGAGAGCTGCCACAGACTGTGAGAAACAAAGCACTGGTTAGAAATGGATAGGAACTGTGGAGGGGAAGTGGTTAGTGCCTTCAATATACAAGGGTAGGCTGCAGGCATTAGGTTGAAGATGTTGGTCTTCTGAAGTGTAGCCACTTTCAGTGGACCCATTAACCAGCCACAGTGTTGAATCCCATATGTTCCAGCGTACAGATCTTGAGATGCCCATATACTGAATACTCGAGGAATGAGGAGAGAAGTTGTAGAGAACAATTTTGGAAAAGACAGTGATATGAGATGAGATGACATACTGCTGTGATGCGGACACTGCAGCAGACTTTAAGGACAGATATGTGTCGCTGTTGGCAAATTTAATCTGCAACTCAAGCACTGTAGCAGTGGTCATGTTGTAGTCTATAGAGATGATGATCAAGTAAGGATCAGTTTTTGTGGTAAGGGATGGCACTTCTCTATGTGGTTGTGGAGTTCATAATATCAAGCCAGGGATTCGAGGAAGAAAGGTGGGGTGAGATTGGAGAATAGAAGTTCTTTGAAGGTTGTCAGGATACCCTTAGGTTGGAGTAGGGAGGGTCACTGTTTGACAGAGTTGCAAATGGGTTATAGTCGTCTGGAAATTATTGCTTATGACAGTGACAATGTTGTCTGCTTCCTGGGGTGTGAGACAATTATTAGTTCATTTTGGAAATCGCTAGAAGTGGTAAGGATAGCTAGCTTCATTCATGGGAATCTCAGCACAGTTGGAATGGAGAGTTTAAATCAGACACTTCATAAGTTCTGCAATGGTCTTGACAACAGATATATCTTGATCTGCAGTGCATTGTGAAGACTTGTAACAGTCTCTCCTGACAAGTCACATATTCAGTATATGCCAGAAATAGTCTCTCAGTTTATAGAGTAAATTAAAATACTGCTTGTCAACTGTCATAATCCAGAATGAGAATTTCACTCTGCAGTGGAGTGTGCGCTGATATGAAACTTCCTGGCAGATTAAAACTGTGTGCCGGACCGAGACTCAAACTTGGGACCTTTGCCTTTCGCGGGCAAGTACTCTAACCGAGCTACCCAAGCACAACTCACGCCCCGTCCTCACAGCTTTACTTCTGCCAGTATCTCGTCTCCTACCTTCCAAACTTTACAGAACCTCTCCTGTGAACCTTGCAGAACTCGCAGGAGGGCTTCTGTAAAGTTTGGAAGGTAGGAGACGAGGTACTGGCAGAAGTAAAGCTGTGAGGACGGGGCGTGAGTCGTGCTTGGGTAGCTCAGTTGGTAGAGCACTTACCCGCGAAAAGCAAAGGTCCTGAGTTCGAGTCTTGGTCTGGCACACAGTTTTAATCTGCCAGGAAGTTTAAACTGTCATAATGTTTGTGACATAGTCCTCGGTCTCGGGTGTCTGCTAGAAAGCAATCACTCCATACTATATTAGGAATTGAGAGTTGATTGAAACATTAAGTGGAAAGTTATAAAATGTTCATGAGTAGAATGGACATTGGAAAAAGAGTTTATATTTCCTAAAAGATGGTGTCTTTATAGCATTGAATGGAAACATTAGGCCTAGTGAGCCCCAAAATGAATTTTAACTGCAAATTTGTACATCTCTTTTGAGTGAGTATTGTGGGAAAATCGGAGAGATTTAAGCTTTTGCAGAGGCTCATAAACAGTCATTTGATCCCTAAATCTTTATTGATTGCAATTGGGAAGAAAGTATATCATGGTGGTACCAAAAGTACAATCAGCCACACTCTGAAGGCTGCTTGCAGAATGTAAATGATATGTAGGTAAGAGAATAAGCAGCTGTGGTGGACTTCAGTCAGTATTCAGATATTCATGTAACACTCTCATAATAGTGTCACCTAAAGCTAACCTAAATGAGACGGTGCAGAGATACCCAGTCGCGTGATAGTGTCAGGGGGTGACTTTTATTAACCTTTTATTGTCTGTGAAAACTGTGCATTTTTTATTAGTGGTAAGGACAAACATTCTTGCAAAGCTGTACTAAATGCTTTATCAGAAGACTGTTTTGCACTGCTATCCCAATATCCCACACAAAAAAGAAATACTTTGTATCTCCATACTACAGTTTAGAATATGGGCTTTATATGGACTGCAATACTTCAGGATTTGTGCAAGATATTTCTGGTGCTGAACATTTGCTAGTGACTGCTTATACAGTTTCCAATCATGTCTTATTCTACATACATGTTACACAGAAATTCTTTCTGTTTTTCTGAACTTTGCCTTCCACACCTGTGATCAGTGGTGATATACTTGGAGGTAACTGAAATTTCTGCAGGACCTATGGTTTTAGCGAACAGGTTGACATATTTTTTACAGATCTTTTATATAATTTTGTGTTCCTTTGAATGTTGCATGATGTATCTGGCTATGTGGCAAGTGTTGTAGGTCAGCAAGGCCAGGTTTGGTAGAAATAAGAGCAGTAAGAGAATAACAACAAGAGTTTTAGTACACTTCTGTACTACTCTCAGTTCCATAAGTGGAATATTCTCTTACCTCTTTGTCTTCTTGTTACTTCCACCTTCCTTCATACTCCTACTGTATTTTCTCAATGAGCTTATACCTGTAGCAGTCCTCTATTACCCTGGAGGCTGCTAGTTATTCCTGCCTCATCCCACTCCACACACCCCCTTCCATATATTCACCACTCACACAAGCAGAGTTTACTTATTCAACCATGTCGGGCAGAAGTGGCACTACTCGGTAAAGATCATGGAACAAGGGGATGGGAGAGTTTGTATCCAATGCAGAAAAATAGAAAAATTACACTCGTATCTTCCTTATTCTGATATATATTTTAGACTCTTCCACTTATACTTGATATAATAAATTGTATCAAGATTCTGTGTTGCCATCCTTCTATACTTACTGGATGGAGGAGAACTCACTCATATGTAGCTTTTGGCCACAGACTCCATCGGACACACACACACACACACACACACACACACACACACACACACACGGCGCCAACTCTGGAGATGAGAATGGTGAGATGACAGTTTATTTGGAGCCCTCTGCCAACACATCCAGCCGTATTTCCCCACTCCTCTGATATTTTGTTTATTTTTTCCCCACACTTCCCTGCCCCACAACCTCCTGACACTGTCCCTGTTTGACTCTAGTCCCTGAACAATTCACCAGGCAGCATTCTTCTCTCTCCCCACCTGTACACTAATACCCCTTCCCATTGCCCTTCCCCACCACCACCAGATTTCTGCTTGCTTCACATGCGATGTTGCATACCGGCCCAATATGCTGGAGTTGGTGGTTGTGTGCGTGTGTGCGTGTGTGCGTGTGCGTGTGCTTGCCTGTCCCCGTTGTTCACTATTTCCGTTGCACTGTTTCCTTTATCATCTGATTACTTCTGACATTTATTATGTAGAATATGCTAATTTCTTGTGAATAAAATAAAGTAAGGAAATAATCAATATGAAGAAAGGTTTCAGCATCACATTGATTTAATGGGCAGGGAGGTACTTGGGGATGAGTTTGTGTGCCCATACATTCTTCTACCGACCTCTGGACAGTCGCAGCCTGTTGATTTATGAAGACCCTATGTGGTGAATTACACATGTATGTACATATCAATGTGCACACAGAGAATTCTGCCGGAAAACCACATTTAGTACCCGATGAGGGGAAGGAGTGTCTTTTCGTACAAAGTTGGAATGAAATGCCAGATGTTTGGATTACTAATTGCATTGCTAAACAGGTCGCCTACCAAGCAATTTGTGTGCATAACTAGACAAAAAAAAATCCACTTGCATTAAAGCGCAATGAAATTTACTGTCTCTTTTGTGGGACTTTGTTATTAAATTCATGAGCTTGGCTTATATACTGTTAATTTTTAAAAGAAAGTTGAATACCTGTGTAAGCATTGAATACTGCAATTTTCTTTATTAGGGGCACCTTCCGTATGGAGCGTGAAGATGGATTTTCATTCGACTGTCGCATCCCGCCCTTCCCACTTGAGAGCAAAATAGAAGAGCAGCCACCAGCCTCATCACCTACACAGGGAGCAGAATGAATTAGAGACTAATTGTATTTATTGTACAGATTTCAGTAATTTATTTGAAAAAACAATTGTGCAAGTTGTAATTTCTCAACTGTCCTTGCTGATGCAAGTGAATTAAAGAATTGAAACTGTGGATAGCCTGTGAAAGTTGGTCTCTTTTATTGATTCTACAATACAAAACCTTATCTTCTGAAATCTGAAAAAGAAACATTTTCTACCGGAGAATAAGGGGAAGTAATTTTATTCTTCTGGAGATGCAAGAAGAATGAAGAAGGTACTAGAGAGAGAGAGATTCAAATCACGGAGTAAAGATCAGAAAAGAAACTGGAGAAATGAAGAGCTGAATGGATAGGATATATAGAAGGATATTGGAGGACTGATGGTGGATATCCTCAATGGCTTTGACCCATTTCTCAAAATGTGACAATTCTTATGCCAGTGGTAATGATGAGTCAAATGTTTTACAGTTTCTCAAAACTGCAAAATTTGATTGCGCCAATTTATTCATTTAAACAACTGCTTTTCTGAAACTAGAGGCTTGTGTCCTAAGTTTTACAGAAATTCTTGTGACTGTTATTCTGTTTTAAGAAATAAATGTGGAGACTGCTATAGACATTTACAACTAATAATTAGTATGAAAGTGTACACTGTTCCTGATAGGTAACATTTTTAATATTTCCAGCATAGTTGGAATAAATTGCTCATCGAATGTAATTACGGTATGAGAAAAGCAGTGTGACATTTTATGTAAGTTCATATCATGGTAATGTTTTGTACTTTTTCTTGTAAATAAAATTGTACTGAATTTTAATGACCTCAGCATTCACTTACTCATACATGCCTTGTTTTGAGGAGTACAGTTTTATCCTTTGAAACCTGACACACATTGCGTTCAGTTATCACATAACATTTGTGACAGGTGTTATATCATGAACTAATTATGCTGTCAGCATTGCTTAATCTTATATCCAGTTTAACTTTCATTGAAGGTGGAAACATTCATTTATCATTTATTATTTTTGTCAAGGTGATGAAATAGAGTATTATTGATACTCTGTAGCCAGTATATTTAATGTATTTACCATCAGTTTTTTAAATATTACTGCTCATATCAATGTAACAGTATTATGAAAAGGGTAGTTGCTACTCACCATACAGCAGAGATGGGGAGTTGCAAATAGGGACAAAAAAGAGATTGTGAGAAAGTGAGCTTATGGCAAACACACACACACACACACACACACACACACACACACAGAGAGAGAGAGAGAGAGAGAGAGAGAGAGAGAGAGAGAGAGAGAGAGAGAGAGTGTCAGGCTCAACGAATGTTTGTACCCTATTAACGAAGGTTGCATATTTACAGAGGACATGCGCACACATGCACGCAACTCCTTTCAGTTGGTTTTGCTGCAGATGTTGATTAGCTATGTCATGGGTTGTCACAATGGAAGAAAGGAGAGGGGATGATCAGTTGTGTGGTGCTGGTTTGTTTGTTTTTTTTTTTTTTTTTTTTTTTTTTTTTTTTTTTTTTTTTTTTCAGTACAAAGAGCAACTCAGTGCCTCAAGAAAAATGTATTTGCTGCTTGAGGAAGACTGGCCACATCTTGCAGGAATCGTTTAGATGGTTGTTAAAATTTTGAGAATGTATATTTTACACAGGAACTTAAGAGGTTAAACTTGATGTTTGTTCCACAAATCAAACTGACATCATCCTCAAGTATATGGAACAAGTACAAAAACTCAATTTTGAGTTACAGAATAACAATAGTAAATTGTAATTGACAAGTAAGCATATACATACTAAAGTATGTAAAATAATTCCCGGGCTACTGCAGTAACATTTTGTGGTGGTGGTGGTGGTGGTGGTGGTGGTGGTGGTGACATAATACACTTTTTTTCCCACTAATAAAGTCATCAATGGATGAAGAGAGAGTTTGTCACTAGTAAGTATTTCAGATTTTCCTTAACTGTACTTTATTTTTATTGTACTATTTACTGACTCTGCCAACTTGAGGTATTGTGTATTCCTAAATTAAGTCCACATTTTTGGACCCAAGTTAGTGCCTTTAAGTTTTAATGTAAATGGGTTTAACTGAGCTGTTGCTTGGAAAGGGATGTATTGTTTAAAACAAATTTCAATAAGGGATAAATATACTGAGAAGTAATATTAAATCTTATTCTTTAAACAGGGCTTAGCATAGACCATGGCCAGGGATGCTGCAGGAATGAGGGGTATGTTGCAGGAAGATTTTCCAACTGTATTTAAGAAAAGAACAGGGCAAACTCAGGTGTTCCTCATTTACACAATCTTTCCTAACCACTTCATGCCCCGATTCTCGTCCCCATCAAATACTTCTCCCTCTCAGCTGCCCCAGATCAGATCATTCCTTGCCCCAGTCTCCAGGTAGTGCCATTTTGCAAGAGATAACAAACATTTAGATGTGAAGATACAGTCCTACACAGTAGTAAAGTATAAATCCCTACTAACTCCACAAATCAGGAAGAGACAAAAAAGTATGATGAGATAAAAGAAATTATTCACTATGTCAAGGGATACAAAACTTTGTAATGGGAAGCTGGAATATGATAGTGGGAAAAGGAAGAGAAGAAAAAATAGAACATGGAACATAGGGCTGTAACAAAAGAGGGTAACCCCCCTGCCTCCGAGAATTTCACACAAAACACTGTTTAACCATTGTAATCACGTGGTCTAAGAACCATGAAAGTGGTTTATATGTGTGGATGACAACAGAGCATCTGAGATTGATTTCATAATGGAAAGACAGCTTTAGAAACCAGATTTTAAATTGTAAAACATTCTAGGAGGATATGTAGACACTGCAATCTAATGATAAGGTCAGACTAAGACTGAAGTAATTACAGAAAGATAGTAAATTATTAGATTGGACCTGGATAAGCTAAATGAATTAGAGGTTGAGAGTTTCAGAGGGAACATTGGGCTGAAACATGAATGGAATAAAACAGAAGACAAATTGGTAGCTTTGAGAGATGAAATTGTGAAGGCAGTAGAGGAAAAAAACTAGGCAAGACAAGGCCCTCCAGAAATTCTTTAGTAATATGTGATAGATTACATTTAGTTGATGGCAGGAGAAAATGCAGTAAATTAACTGACAAAGGAGTATAGATGCCTGTAAAATGAAACTGATAGGAAGGGATAGGAATGGCTTCGAAGATAAATGCAAAACTGCAAAAGCATGGATGACTATAGGTATCCAGAAGGCACTTAGGGGAAAAGTAAGGAATGCCTGGAGATGAAATACCCTTGAAATTGAAGACTGATGTTGTCATCCTAACGCCAAAGAAGGCAGGTGCTGACGGAATTAATATTAACTGCCCCATCTGTTTAACAGGTCATGGTTGCAAAACGCTAACATGAACTATTTATACAAGAACAGAAGGACTTGTAGAAGCCACTGCTGTGAAGATCAGTTTGAATTATGGAAAAAAAGGACCATCAGTGGTGTTTAACGGGCCTTCAATAAGTAAAGCAACACATTTTTTCCTCTTGCTGCCAATTTTGGTTGGGAAAAAAAAGTGGATTTGCTGTAGGGTATGGTGGAACATTCAGCCTCTATAGTTTAATGAAGTTCCAATACATGGTGGCAGTACACGTAGCCTTCAAAATGGCATCTATAACGGAGGTGCATTCCAAGCGCTAAGGTGTCATAGAGTTTCTTTTGTCAGAAAACCGGAGCACCACTGATATTCATAGGTGTGCACAGAATGAGCGAAGCATTGTATGGAAGTACAACATTTACAGTAAACAGCACAGACAAGAAGAGACTAGTAGCTTTCAAATTGTGGTGTCACAATAATGCTGGAAATTAGACAGGTAGACGAATAGATGTACCAAATCAAACTGGGGAGAAAAAGAGCTTTATAACACAGCTTGACTAAACAAAGGGATAGGTGGGCAGGACACATCCAGAGGCACTGAGGGAGGGGGGGGATTGAAGAGGGAGAACAAGTCTGGAATATAGCACAGTGGTTCAAATAGATGCAGTAGGCAGTAGTTACACAATGTGAAGAGACTTGTACAAGATAGACTACAATGGAGATTGGTAACAAACTGGTCTTTGGTGTGATGACTGTTACCACAAAAACATCAAACACCTTGTGTTGCAGTACTTGTAAGGAATGAGGTGGTTCCCCACAGAGTTGGTGATGGAAGGAATATATGGTAAACACTGACAAGAAGAAGAGTCGGGATGACAGGGACATCTGCTAAGACATCGAGGAATAACTTTCATCGTATTAGAGGGAGCCGTAGAGGTTAAAAACTGTAGGGGAAGACAGAGATTGGGATATATCCAGCAAATAATTGAGGACATGAGTTGCAAGTGCTACTCTGAGATGATAAGGGTGGCACAGGAGAGGAATTCATGTTGGGCTACATCAGACCAGTTAGAAGACAAGATGAAGCAAAAAAAAATCCAAAGGTAATTTTCTGTTAATTGCACTCCTCTCCACTTTAAATTATGATATAACTCCCACGGATTCTCCTATTGCTTTTTCTTTTAGTTTTATAGTTTTTCATACATCTCTCTATCTCTCTCTCTCTCTCTCTCTCTCTCTCTCTCTCTCTCTCTCTCTCTCTCGCATCTGTCTGTCTGCTCTTCAGCAGGCAGTGTAAACAGAATTTGTAACATGCAGTACTTCTTGAAGGAAATGTTCTGGAGTGATAAGTGAGAATGTAACCAACAGATGCTTCTGTCAGTAAACATCTTATCTCTACATATAATTGTACACTGTATTCCCAAATACTTTGATATTCTAATCTGTTTGTTTCTTCATGATTCAAGTACTCAAATTACATCATCATTTTACTATAATCTGAACATATAGTCTTCTATAGTGTCCCAGCTTATTCACCTGGCTTCTCTGCACATGTGGTATGAAGTGAAATAAGCAGTCAGTTTACATGACAGGAGTGTAACTTGTGCTTCCAGAAAGCATTATAAATAGCTTGAAATTACACTTCCAGCTGTGGACAATCTGTAGTTCTACTCATTATCGTATACATTTCTTACCTTTCTAAGACTGTAAACACTTTGACTTGTTAAGTTGTGAGAAAGTCATGTTAATACCTGTGATTTTATGCAGTTTCTGCATTCATGTAGCTAATCATGTCCCACCTCTTGTTCATTTTTCTCTCATACAAACTCTGTATTTCTACCAACATTCTTAGAACTATGACTCAAATGTAGTTCAAACAGAAATATCTGATCATCATGGACACATGATCTGCTTCTGCAGACATAGTGACATTGTATCAGAATCAAAATGAACATCCAAAGAAATCAGGATCATCAGTAAGAAAAATAGTAACATATTTAGAACAATATTAAGTAGAGAAACCTGGACTGAATTGCTACAAGTATAGAACATAAATGGAAAATATGAGGCATTTCTTACAACAATTAAGTATAATTTTAATGTAGCATTCCCCAAAGTAAAGAGGTGAGAAACACTGTTGATTACACACAGTGGATTACCAGTGAAATAATAGATCTGCATAGGAAGCTGCAGGCACAGACAGATGGACAAAGCTGAAAACTGTAAAACATTACAAGAGAGGTACAGAAAAATCATAGAGGGGCAAAAGCAAGAACTACTAACAACACCATAATGAACTCAAAAACGAATTAATGCAACATGGAATATAATCTATGCTGAAAGAAAAGAAAAGAATGGATCAAATACAAAACAGATCAGGTCAATAAAAAAAGACAACATAGTGGTTAAAGAGGGCAGAGAAACAGCTCACACATTCAATGAAAACTATACAAATGTGGTAGAGAACTTAAAATTGGAAATAAATAGTCCAAAAAGGTTACTAACATATCAAAAAAATCAATGTTTCTGAAACCTGTCACAGAAAACAAACTAAGAAAATCTGTACAGAAACTGAAGTACAAATATCACAGATCAGTGATGCTTGGAAAACGGACTGGTTATTAACCTAAAAAACACTATTTATGCAGTGTTTAGAAATAGAGAGAAGGCTGTGCACAAGGGTTTGGAGGTGGATGAAACAAAGCTGGAAAAAGTAGAATCCACTAGATTCTTAGATATTACAGTGACATAACAAGCTGTTTGGAAACAGCATATTAATTCTGTCTGTAAGAAACTCAGCTCTGTCATATTAATAATGAAGCACCTTTGCAGTTTGCAGACAAATTGGTTCTGTGCATGGTATGCCTTGGGCCCTATGAATCTTGCTGCACTATGGAGTGACATTGTGGGGAAACTCAAACAGTCAAGAAACAAAAATGGTATTCACATTATAGAAAAAAAGTAATTAGGATAATTTTAAGAAGAATGATTTTGGAACCACGCAGAAAAAAAATCTAGGCATCTTAACTCCTACATCTTTGTACAAATATAAAACAATAATACACATCACAAAATATAGTACAGAGTGGATTACAAACGCAAGTGTACGTACCCACAACACCGGAGAAAGTACGAATGAAACCCCACTGACTGACAATGCTTGAAAAAATGGACATCAGGTATCAGATCACTAGCAAGTCTAAATAAAAACCTGCATGACAGTGAACGTGACACTAACTTTCCTACAAACTTCAGACTATGAGGTGGAAAAGGAATTTTAGAATGTTGAAGAGGTTAGAAAATCCATAATAATGAATGTTTTCTATTTTTCACATGGCCTATATTACATGTACAGTTATTGCCCACCATGTAATACCACAGGATTAGATAAAATTCATTTCATCTGTTATCTCACTATACTTTTTTGTACAACTACACTTTTGCTTAGTGTACCACTAAGTTTCAATGGGCGTTGAGGTGTGTCAATATTTTATTTCTTCCTCTTAGTTTTGTTTTAGCCACTTTAGGCCCACATTTATTTGGATCAGCTTCTTTTCTCGTGGTCTTTATTCTTATGCAGTGTTATTTTCTCCTCGTACTCTTTTTGTCAGTGATGTTATTGCTTTGAATGTAATTCTGTCCTGCAAAGTTATGCCAGCCTTGGTCTTCTTCTTCTTCTTCTTCCTCTTCTTCTTGTAATTAATTTAAACACTTGTTGGATAGTGCTATGCCAACCATGAAATATTAAAAAAAGAACCACTCACACTGACTGAAGGGTGACAAAGTGAGAAGTTGTTGATAGTGAATATTAATTACCGAGTGAGGAAGTAGCATAAACACTGTTGTACAACCACAGGGAGAGTAGGATTTCAGGCGTAAGTAAGAAGGTAACTTGCTACTTTAATTTTGACCATTTCCTTAATAAAACTATCCCAATGACTGGAAGTGCATGCCAGAAGCTCTGAGTTTTTATATTCTGTAGAATGATTGGTACCAAAGTAGTTTTCCGCAATAGCAGATTTCCTTGACTTTTGCATGTATGTTCTCTACACTGTTCTTCCACTGTCTTGATGGTCTGGCCTATGTATGACATCCCACAACTGCAAGAGATGTGGTAGACAGATGCCTTACCCAAACAAAGTTCATCCTTTACAGACCTGAAAGAGCCTAATCTTAAATTGTGGCTGAAAAACATGCGTTACACCATGTTTTCACAGAACACAACCCATCTTGTTAGAAATTATGTAGACTTGTAGACTTAGGTGTCACCTCATTAATTTTCATTACTCACAAGGTTCACAGGCTGTTGATAGCACAATGTGCATCTAATCTGTCTTTCACTACAATTTTCTACCAAAAGGTAGCTTGTTGTTGATGTGGGCCATGTGAACCAAGGTAAGAAGTACCCCTTGTAAGTCTGACAGTGAAAATTATCAGACTGAAAATTCAAACCAATGGGAGATGGTTTCCTACAAGCAGGATATTCCAGCATATCATCAAGCTTCCTTCTGATCAACACATCCTTACCGCCTTTACAGTAAAATAAATATTCATGTAGATTGAATTCAGATGTTCCAAAAAACTGCTTCAGTTCTCACTACAATAAAGCCAAACAATAAAAGTATCATCTGCATATCTAAAAAAATGCAAGTTTCAATGGTGCATACTCCAGGACACAGTCCTCAAAATCTTCCATAAACATATTGGCAATAATAGGTGACAAAGAGCTCCTCATCACAAATCCAATGTTGTGTTCGTAGAATTGGTCATTGAAGAAAAAGTAAGTGGAAGTCAACACATGTCAAAATATGTTAGTTAAATCAAGTGATGAAGCTAATGAAGTAATTGTGGGTAGGCTTACCTTATTTCTTTTTATAAGGAGATCTATGCATCAATTCTTCTTGGTAGCAGAGTTGTCAATGACATTATCTTTAAATTAATCATTTGTAAGTTTTCAAATGAGCACGTCACCATTTGACTGTATTGTTGTTCATTTAATTATGACCCAGGTTTCAGCCCTTTTCATGTTATTTTCAGGAGATTGGGTTTATGTCATTAACATATATTGCAGGACATCGAGCTCATGTTAATGACATTAACTCAACCACTTAAAGGTGGCATAAAAGGACAAAACCTGGGTTATAATTAAATAGACAACAATGTTGTCAAATGGTGGTTTGTTCATTTAAAAATTATTGTATGACTGTTACTCAACAACACCAAAACCCATTTGTAAGTTGTTTGAACAGGCTTTTATGGTAATTGTGCAGAGAGAATGTAACCTGTCATTTGTGATTCAATTGTGAAGGCAATTTTTAGTTCTTTTAAGGATGCTTGTACTTCTTTCAGAAGAAGCTGTAATAATAGGAAATGTAAGAATCAATTTGGTGAGCTTTGTTACCTCTTTATGAATATTTTGAAGAACATTGTTCATTACAAATTTAAGATGATCTGCAGGCTGTAGATATTGTGTTTATCGATACAAATGTTTCCTAACTCATTTTCCATTTGTTCTTTGTTGGAGAATGGATAAGCTGTAAGAAGGCTGTTCAGTTTCGTTGTTGGGAAATTTGAATTGTAATTTCCAAACTGATTCTTATCAAGCAGTTCTACAAACTAAATAGTCTGAACATTTCTATTTGCACTATAATGTTATCTAAAATCTCATAAGATAATATCTTAAGGGATTGACGGTCATAGTCACTAAAACTTATTTCACTGAGAAATTTCTTGTTACAGCTTTCAACATGTGAGATCACAATTTTTGCTGATCTCATATCCTGTAACAAACTGATGGTCCTCTTGATTCCAGCATAGCACATACTAATATCGTATGTCATTTTGTGTTGAAGTGCTTAGAGATGGTGACCATACACAAATATTTCTTTTTAAAGGCAAAGCAGGAAAAGGAACTGAGTTTTATTAAAAATGCCAAGCAAGCAAGAAGCACTGCTGAATGACTCTACATCACAGTTTTCATCATCTGTGGTGATATTTTGGAAAATGTCTTTAAACTTATAGTATTTAAGAAACAAAAAGTGTTCAATAAGTAATGCAGCCAGTTTTGGTTGAAAAAAGGTAGATTTTATTGGGAACATCGTGGAATATTCCTGCTTCAGCCACTTCAGTTTCGTGAAGTTTCAATAGGTGGCAGCACTATAAGTAGCCCTCAAAATGGCATCTGTAACGGAGGTGTGTCCCAAGCACATAGTTTCTTTTGGAAGAGAAAAGAGCATTGCAGATGTTCATAAGCACCTGCAAAATGTGTCTGGAGACCTGGCAGTGAGCAAAAGCACAACGAGTCTTTGGGCAAGGCCTCTGTCATCATTGCAGCAAACATGCAAACCTTTCTCATCTCCTGTGTGCTGGCGGGGTGCACGCAGCTGTGGCTCCTGCAATGTTGGAGTATGTGGACAGTCTCATTTGTAGTGATTGATGGATCGCAATCAAACACCTCAGTGCACAACTGGATATCTCTGCCGGTACTGCTGACACATTCGTCCACCAGTGTGAGCATGCTGGGTTCCTCACCAACTAACAGAAGATCATAAAGAGCAGCAAAGGACTATACGTGCAGAATTTCTTGCATGTTATGAGGCTGATTGTGACAATTTTTTTGCTGAACATCGTCACAGGCAATGAAACGTGGGTTCATTCCATCCAACTGGAAACAAAATGGCAATGCTTGGAGCGGCACCACATCACTTCTCGTTTGAAGCAAAAGCTCAAAGCCACTCCCTCGGCTGGTAACGTCATATTGATGTCTTCTTGGACTCTGAAGGGGTTATTCTCTTTGATATCATCCCTCATGGTGCAACGATCAACTTTGAAGTGTGTTGTACTGCCCTCAGGAAATTCAAGAAACAACTTTAGCATATTCATCGCCACAAAAATGTGAATGAACTTCTCCTTCTCCGTGACAATGCAAAGCCTCACTCGCATCTGTGCACCCAAGAGGAGCTTACAAAACTTCGTTGGACTGTTCATTCTCATCCACCCTATTGCCTGGATCTAGCACCTTTTGATCCCTATCTGTTTGGTTCAATGAAGGATGCACGCTGTGGGAAGCAATACGTGGATGATGGGGAGACTATTGATACAGCAAGACATAGGTTCCAATGTCAACCAGTAGAATGGTACCAAGCGAGCATACATGCCCTCCTAGTAAGGTGACATAAGGCTGTCACATTGAATGGTGATTATGTTGAAAAATAGGGTTTTGTACACAAAAGAGTGGGGAATAATAAGGTGTATTAGAATCCTGAAAAAAACCAACCTGCTTTCAGAAAAAAGGGTTGCATTACTTATTGAACGCCCCTCTTATACTGTCTGAACAGCTTTGAATTGAAATTTAGCATCTAGTACATGTTTGAGGCAATCTGAATCCTTTATTTGCTATGACTTGTGTTCTCTTTGAGGACTTGCTGGAGCCGGCCGAAGTGGCCGTGCGGTTATAGGCGCTGCAGTCTGGAACCGCGAGGCCGCTACGGTCGCAGGTTCGAATCCTGCCTCGGGCATGGATGTGTGTGATGTCCTTAGGTTAGTTAGTTTTAAGTAGTTCTAAGTTCTAGGGGACTAATGACCTCAGAAGTTGAGTCCCATAGTGCTCAGAGCCATTTTTGACTTGCTGGAAAATGCTTGGAGTACTACAAGATTGTAAATCAAACCACAACTGCTTTGATTTTTTAGGACAATGTAACAGCAGTAGATTAAGTTTATGAGCACAAAAATGCAAAAATACAGCTCACGGACATTTTTGTTTAACAAAGTTTTGGACACTCGGTGTTTACATGCTATAACTGAGGCTCCATAATCTGTTTGCCTCAGTGTTTTGTTAGCAACTCCCCAAACATCAAGTACAATTTCTGAGCAACTTTTTCACTAGAAACATTATAAAAACCAATAAATCTTTCTGTAGGACCATCTTGTGTACAAAAACTGAGCAAAATCCTCATCTGTGACTTACAAGAAACATCCAGGGTTTCATATGAATGTACTCCAATGAACTCACATGACTGTAACTCTTCTTTAATAAGATCATTAATGAAATTGGTTACTGATTCAATTAATTCATTATTAATTGTGTTTGATGTTCCTTTGAACCCAGAAGTGCTCTGAAAGTGATAACAAATAAACTGTTCCTGTCTAGACAAAAGTTCCAATAATTCAAGGTAATTCCCTTTGTTGTCAGAACCTTCATCTTTAAAGTGTCCTCTGAATGCAAGCTCTTGCTTGCCCAAGAAAAAAACTTTAGTATCTTGATTACAAGTCTATTCTGTTTTGCAGCTGCATTATGTTTTACACTTAGAAGTTTGGCTCATTCAGAAATTGAATATTCAAGTCATCCATGACCCAACAACTGAAAACTCTCTTGATTATGAAAGTGCCTTCTTGAATTCTGGTGTTTCTCAGCTATTCTGTCCAAATTTTTTGTTAAGACTATTCCAAAAGAAGCTGATGTCCATTCTTTTTCAATCCCAGACTCACCAAACAAAATACAAGGGCAACAATAAAATTTATTAGTTTCTCAGAACAACCTGTAAGCCAAAGATACTTTTTATACTAAGGAAACTGAATTTTTCTGTTTTGTTTCCAATCAGCTATTTTAATGTTGAAATGTGGTGTGAATAACTTATCTTTATAAGACTGCTTTGTTCATATGTGCAGCTTAAAAATAGTTTGTCATCTAATTCACGAAATGAAGACACAAGTGTTCCCTCTGCACAAGCCATAATATAATCAGTTAATCACGCGCATTCATGATGTTTTGTTAAATCAGGACTGGACAGTACGTGAAATAACACACAATTCCACAGCTGTGGCAAGCCTCAGTGCCACACTCCTATGAGACACTTGACTGATTGCTGCCCTCCTGGCTGCTGCATGGAAATGAGACTATTTCTAGAAAATGAAATGTTAAACTGAACAGCACACATGATGCAGTGAACTCTCAACTCATTGATGGATCGAATGGAACTGTAGTAACTTACAAAACAAACTTACACTGTTTCCAGTGCATTGTTATAATCTCTAATTGTAAGTTTTCTTCAAATTTTTGCTTAGGTTAAATCTCAAAAGCTTCGCCACTAATTACATAAATATCAAATCAAACCTCAGTTAACTATAATGAATTAGACAGAGGAAAGTAAATGAAGAGAGAGACCTCATCAAAACTCACTATAATATTAGACTCATTCAAGTGCAGTCCCTTAAATCAGTGTAAGAAACCCACCGAGTTCTTACTGGATGAACACACCAACCTACTAGTGGGCTCAACAGATTAGTGAGGTGTCTTATTCCATGATATGTCAGAGCACCAATGTTACTGACAATAGGTCTAAGAAGACCGCCTTCCTTATGTATTGTTCCTTGAAAATGACAAGGTGTTCACCTGTTGAAGTATTGGCAGTTGATGAAGAAATCACCTAGTTGCATTCCTTCACATTGATTGAACATTTTACATTTCAGGAGAAACACACATTGCACATTGTTTACCTTTACAGGGAGGAAATGGACATTGCATGTGTAAGTTAGATAAACTGTGCAGTAGATGAGTGCAACTGCTATGTACACTATCATTTTTGTTGTGGTGTTGAGACCATAATGTTGTTCCAATGTTTACCAAAGTTGCATATCATATTAATTCTGCTGCCATCAATCACTTTGAGCAATGGACTAGTTTGACACTTTTTTGTGGAAGGGTCTGTTATGCACACTGAAAGTTGCATTTTGTTTCCGAGGAATTATTTCAGCTTCGTTTCATGAGTGCTTTGAAAATTTCAGTATTTTCTTGGGGTTGGCTATATGGTGCTTCTTTGTTGCAATGTGACTGAGAAATTTGTTCTGTCACTGCCCAGCATTTGGCTAAGTTTGAACATTTCCTTTGCTTGGAGGATATTACATCTTGGAGAAATCTGTGATGATACAATTTTGTCTATGCTAAGGAAAAGATTGAACTTTGCACTAACAAGCAGGCATTTTCCAGTTGTTGATTTAGTAAGATTTGTTGAACAGCAGCTGATAGAAGTACATTGCATTCACTTGGGGTGTATCCCAGTATGTTTACTACATGATCCAGCATATCACAAACTCAGTGCTGACAAAAGTGGGGTTTAGAGGAAGACTAACAAATGAAAGAAGAAAGTGTTCTTGACACAAGAGACTATCAAGAGTCGTAACTCTTATTATGCTGTCTTTTCTAGGTTATATTGCCTCCCAAAGATCCACATGAACAGGTTCCTCTTTCATCTATCGCAAGTAACATTGTTGCTCTGACATACTATGCAGCAAAATATCTCACTACTCAGTTCATCTCACTAGTAGGTCAGTGTGTACATCACATTAAGAACTTCTTACCTCAGTTAGATGAGTTGCATGTGAATACATCGTACATTTTAGTAAGTTTTCTGTGGTCTGTTTCTTCACTTGCATTCCTGTCTGATTCATTATAATTAATTGAGGATAGGATTGGGGTTGAACTAATTATCCTATTTCAACAAGTGTTGACTTGCACTTTTTATTCAATGAACAATTCTATGGAGACAAAGAAGGCTCTATGTCAGGGAGCCCTTTGTCACGTATTATTACCAATCTGTTTATTGAAGATTTTGAGGAATGTGCTCTGCGGTCTACAGCATTGAAGCCTGCATTGTTTTTTTTTTTTTTTTTTCCATATGGGGATGATACTTGTGTTGTTTGCCTGCATGGAAGTGAGATTTTAAACAGCTTTTTAGAACATTTGAATTCAGTCCATCCAAATACTCGCTCTTCTGTGGGGATGGAAAAAGAGTGGCTGCCTTCCCTTCCATGACATATTGGTCAGGTGGAAGCTTGATGGTATGTCGGGACATGCCATTTAAAGGGAGCCAACTCACACTGATATGTAACTTCAAGCTGATAGTTGTCATCATTGAGCTCAGTGTGAAGGAGTACTTTCTACCTTGGTTCATAGGGCTCACATCATCTCTGATTTCAAAAGTTTGCCAGCTGAGGTAGCCCACCTCAAAGAAACATTTCCACAGAATAGTTACAGTGAAAGATAGATTACTTGCGTGTTGCAGTAGCAACCTTCCATGCAACAGGCGAATGATGAAAATAATGAAGTGACATCTAAGCCCATGGCCTTTTAGTCTTACACAGTTAGAATTTCCAGCAAGCTTGGTCAAATTCTGTGGAAATGCGTTGTGAAGTGCATTTTTTGATCATCATCTAAGATCAGGATCTGTAAAGGATGATCTCGGTTCGTGTAAAGCCCACATCTGCTGTATCTCTTGTAGTTATGGCATATAATTTGTCAGACTATGGAGGGCTGGTGTATAGAGCATAAGCATTATACATGCTTACCACAACCAAGCAAATCTGCTAATGCAGAACACTTTGCTGGTGCTGTTCATCTTATGGAGTATAGCAACACAGAGATTCTGGGGTGTATTTCCAGCTATTGGGATCGTTTATTAAGGAAGCAGCTGAGATTACATTAGCAAGTTACCTTATTAGTAGAGGGATAAGCTTTAGCTTAAATTGTGCTTGTAGTCCTGTTGTGTCTATGGTCAAATAACAGAGGGGCAGCATTGATGCTACTTGTCCACCTGGTAATTAATTTACAGGTCATCTTTGGTTGAGTAGGACACTGGTTGTGTCACTCTCTCGGGTTTAAATTTACTTATACAGTGCTCTCTCATTGCATTTGTTCCTTGAAAGTGTGAGAGTGATCACCTTTTGAAATATCAGCAGCTGTCTAAGTTTTCACCCAGTTGCATTCCTGTAAGTTGTTTGAACATTTTATACGCTGGGAGAAACTCAAGTTTCAAAGTTGTTGGTTTACTTGCCTTCTATAGTGATCGTCTCCTGTTTGTGTTCCTAATATCATTCTGAGCTTTCTTCAGTCTATAAGTTCTAGTCTCAATAGCAAACCTACTATATTCTTATTAGTTCCAGACTTCCTGCTGCATATAAGACTTATGGGCTGTTGACCTAGTAATGTCTTAGTTTTTCATTGACCGAAACATTCTTATTATTGTATATGTTAATAGTGAGTCTGTGTTAAAGCCATCTTGTTTGTTTGTGATCTTGTAGGTTCTTTTTCTGTCTGGCCAGTTTCTATCCACTCCCTTAGGTATTTAAGTCTTTCTACCCTCTGAACCTTGCCGATGAAGAGATTGGAGAAATATATGATGTGATAAAAGAAGTTATTCAGCTAGTGAAGGGAGATGAAAATTTAATAATCATGGGGCACTGGAATTCGATAGTAAGAAAAGGAAGAGACAGAAAAGTAGTAGGTGAATATGGAATGGGGGGTAAGGAATGAAACAGTTAGCTGCCTAGCAGAATTTTGCACAGAGCATAACTTAATCATAGCTAACACTTGGTTTAAGAATCATGAAAGAAGGTTGTATATGTTTAAGAGGCCTACAGACACTGGAAGGTTTTAGATAGATTATGTAATGGTAAGGCAGAAATTTAGGAACCAGGTTTTAAATTGTAAGATTTTTTCCAGGGTCAGATGTGGACTCTGACCACAATTTACTGGTTATGGACTGTAGATTAAGACTGAAGAAACTGCAAAAAGGTGAGGATTTAAGGAGATGGGACCTGGATTAAAAAAAGGGTGTAGAAGGTTTCAAAAAATGCATTAGGGAACAACTGACAAGAATGGGGGAAAGAAAAACAGTTGAAGAAGAATGGTTAGCTTTGAGAGATGAAATAGTGAAGGCAGCAGAGGATCAAGTAGGTAAAAAGACAAGGGTGAGTAGAAATCCTCACATAACAGAGCAGATACTGAATTGAACTGATGAAAGGAGAAAACATAAAAATTCAGTAAATGAAACAGGCAAAATGCATGCAACTTCTTAAAAATGATATCGGCAGGAAGTGCAAAATGGCTAAGCAAGGATGCTAGAGGACAAATGTAAGGATGTGGAGGCATATATCACTAGGGGTAAGACAGATACTGCCTACAGGAAAATTAGAGAGATCTTTGGAGAAAAAGAGAACCAATTGTATGAATATCAAAAGCTCAGATGGAATACCAGTTCAAAGCAAAGAAGGAAAAGCAGAAAGGTGGAAGAGAATAAACAGGGTCAATATATGGGTTATGTATCTGAGGGCAATACTATAGAAATGGAAGAGGATGAAGATGAAGATGAAATGGGAGATACAATACTGCATGAAGAATTTGACAGTGCACTGAAAAGACCTGAGACGAAACAAGGCCTTGTGAGTAGACAACATTCCATTAGAGCTACTGATAGCCTTGGGAGAGCCAGTCCTGACAAAACTCTACCATCTGGTGAGCAAGATGTATGAGACAGGCGAAATACCCTCAGACTTCAAGAAGAATATAATAATTGCAGTCCCACAGAAAGCAAGTGTTGACAGATGTGAAAATTACCGAACTATCAGTTTAAGTCATGGCTGCAAAATACTGACACGAATTCTCTGAAGACGAATGGAAAAACTGGTAGAAGCTGACCTTAGGGAAGATCAGTTTGGATTCTGTAGAAATGTTGGAACACTTGAGCCAATACTGACCCGACGATTTATTTTAGAAGATAGATTAAGGAAAGGCAAACCTATGTTTCTAGCATTTGTTGACTAGAATGCTCTCTTTCAAATTCTGAAGGTGGCAGGTGTAAAATACAGGGAGTGAAGGGCTATTTACAATTTGTACAGAAACCAGATGGCAGTTATAAGAACGGTGGCAGTGGTTGAGTAGGGAGTGAGACAGCGTTGTAGCCTATCCCTGATGTTATTCAATTTGTATATTGAGCAAGCAGTAAAGAAAAAATTGGAGTAGGAATTAAAATCCATGGAGAAGAAATAAAAACCTTGAGGTTTGCCAATGACATTGTAATTCTGTCAGAGACTGCAATGGAATTGGAAGAAGAGTTGAACGGAATGGACAGTGTCTTGAAAGGAGGATATAAGATGAAAATCAATGAAAGCAAAATGAGGATAGTGGCATGTAGTCGAATTAAATCAGGTGATGCTGAGGGAATTATATTAGGAAATAAGACACTTAAAGTAGTAGATGAGTTTTGCTATTTAGGGAACAAAATAATTGTTGATGGTTGAAGTAGAGAGGATATAAAATGTAGACTGGCAATGGCAAGGAAAGCGTTTCTGAAGAAGAGAAATTTGTTAACATCAAGTATAGATTTAAGTGTCAGGAAGTCTTTTCTGAAAGTATTTGTATGGAATGTAGCCATGTATAGAAGTGAAACCTTAATGATAAATAGTTTAGACAAGAAGAGAATAGAAGCTTTTGAAAGGTGGTGCTACAGAAGAATGCTGAAGATTAGATGGGTAGATCATGTAACTAATTGGGAGGTACTGAATGGAACTGGGATGAAGAGGAATTTGTGGGACAACTTGACTAGAGGAAGGGATCGGTTGGTACGACACATTCTGAGGCATCAAGAGATCACCAATTTAGTTTTAGAGGGAAGCTGGAGGATAAAAATCGTAGAGGGTGGCCAAGAGATGAATACCCTAAGCAGATACAGAAAGACGTAGATTGCAGTAGTTACTTGGAGATGAGGAAGCTTGCACTGAATAGAGTAGCAAACCAGTCTCTGGGCTGAAGACCACTACAACAACAAAAACAACAACAGCAACAAAAACTACAACAACCACCTTCCTAAAGTCATACCTATCAAATCTCTCCTGGTGTTTGTCATATTGTGTGTCTTCTCAGTAGTGATCTGCAAACCTAGTTTAGACAATACTCTCTGGAACTGGGTAATTTGACTAGTTACCTCATCTAATGATTCTGACAATGTTATAAATCATCTGTAAATGCCAAACTTCTGCCTGCAGTCCTTTTTTCTTTATTCCACTTAGTCCTTTCTTTTCCTGTAGCCGCTCCCTGATGAGCTCATCAGGAACAAAGTTAAAGAACAAAGGGTGAGTTTGTCTCCCTATCTAGCTCCAGTTTTGATCTTGAAGGACTATAAAAATGTTCCTCTGAACTTGACCTTGGAAGGTTTCTTAGGCTTATTTAATCAGTTCACTGTAATCTTTTATATAAATTCATGTCCTCCAAAATTTGGAATAGTGTCTATATACTGAGCCATAGGCTTTATTGAAATCAATGAAATTCTTGCTTTTTCCTTTTTGATGTGTCATTACCAGTTTCAGATTGAATATTTTGTTTCACACATGAGCTGCCATTTCTGAAGTCTGCCTGGTACTCATCAGTTTATGGTCTTCATTGCTTTTCCATTCTGTCCAGCATTGTTCTTGAGAATATCTTACAGGTTACTGGTATTAATGATATTCCTCTTCATCTCTGAGACTACAACTTATGTACTGTACTTCTTTATGTACAGGATGGATTGTTACTGATATCCATCTTCCTGGTATCTGTTCTTCTTCCCCAAACTTTTCATAATAATGTTAGTTCAACATCTACTTTCTCAATAATGTATTTCAAGAGTTCTGCAAGGTTTCCAGCTTTTCCAGGAGCTTTATTGGTCTACAAAATATTTATACTGTAATGCTCCTAACCTTTTCTACAGTTTCTGCTGGATTGCTTCTTTCTAATCATATTGAGTGTTTTATTTGGTTCTTCACAATTTAGGAGCTCTTGAAAGCAATTGGACTTGGTTGGGCTGTTTTCAATGTTCTCATATACCACTGTTCCAGCCTTGTTCTTGACTTTGAGTTTTAAGGGATCGTATGTAATTTAGATAGTATTGAATATTTTGTAAAAGTTTTACAGCTTGTTATTTGAGAAGCTGTTTTCTACTTTACTTAAATATTCCTCTCATATTTTCTCATAATAGTTTCTCCGTACTTCTTGGAATCTCTTTAGATTTTCCAGTGACAACTTTCAATTTTTTTGTTCTGAATATTTACAAATGTCTGCTTGTGTCTCTGTATGTGCGGATGGATATGTGTGTGTGTGTGTGTGTGTGTGTGTGTGTGTGTGTGTGTGTGTGTGTATACCTGTCCTGTTTTCCCCCTAAGGTAAGTCTTTCCACTCCCGGGATTGGAATGACTCCTTACCCTCTCCCTTAAAACCCACATCCTTTCGTCTTTCCCTCTCCTTCCCTCTTTCCTGATGAATCAACCGTGGGTTGCAAAAGCATATATATATATATATATATATATAATAGAGGGAAACATTCCACGTGGAAAAATATATCTAAAAACAAAGATGATGTGACTTACCAAATGAAAGTGCTGGCAGGTCGACAGAGACACAAACAAACACAAACATACACACAAAATTCAAGCTTTCGCAACAAACTGTTGCCTCATCAGGAAAGAGGGAAGGAGAGAGAAAGACGAAAGGATATGGGTTTTAAGGGAGAGGGTAAGGAGTCATTCCAATCCCGGGAGCGGAAAGACTTACCTTAGGGGGAAAAAAGGACGGGTATACACTCGCACAGACACACATATCCATCCACACATATACAGACACAAGCAGACATATTTAAAGACAAACTCTTTGTCTTTAAATATGTTTGCTTGTGTCTGTATATGTGTGGATGGATATGTGTGTGTGTGCGCGCGAGTGTATACTCCTCCTTTTTTCCCCCTAAGACAAAGAGTTTGTCTTTAAATATGTCTGCTTGTGTCTGTATATGTGTGGATGGATACGTGTGTGTGTGTGCGAGTGTATACCCGTCCTTTTTTTCCCCCTAAGGTAAGTCTTTCCGCTCCCGGGATTGGAATGACTCCTTACCCTCTCCCTTAAAACCCACTTCCTTTTGTCTTGCTCTCTCCTTCCCTCTTTCCTGATGAGGCAACAGTTTGTTGCGAAAGCTTGAATTTTGTGTGTATGTTTGTGTTTGTTTGTGTGTCTGTCGGCCTGCCAGCACTTTCATTTGGTAAGTCACATCATCTCTCTCTCTCTCTCTCTCTCTCTATATATATATATATATATATATATATATATATATATATATATATCTAAAAACAAAGATGATGTGACTTACCAAATGAAAGTGCTGGCAGGTCGACAGACACACAAACAAACACAAACATACACACAAAATTCAAGCTTTCGCAACAAACTGTTGCCTCATCAGGAAAGAGGGAAGGAGAGGGGAAGACGAAAGGAAGTGGGTTTTAAAGGAGAGGGTAAGGAGTCATTCCAATCCCGGGAGCGGAAAGACTTACCTTAGGGGGAAAAAAGGACAGGTATACACTCGCACACACGCACATATCCATCCACACATACAGACACAAGCAGACATATTTAAAGACAAAGAGTTTGGGCAGAGATGTCAGTCGAGGCAGAAGTGTAGAGGCAAAGAAGTTGTTGAAAGACAGGTGAGGTATGAGTGGCGGCAACTTGAAATTAGCGGAGATTGAGGCCTGGCGGATGACGAGAAGAGAGGATATACTGAAGGGCAAGTTCCCATCTCCGGAGTTCGGATAGGTTGGTGTTGGTGGGAAGTATCCAGATAATCCGGACGGTGTAACACTGTGCCAAGATGTGCTGGCTGTGCACCAAGGCATGTTTAGCCATAGGGTGATCCGCATTACCAACAAACACTGTCTGCTTGTGTCCATTCATGCGAATGGACAGTTTGTTGCTGGTCATTCCCACATAGAATGCATCACAGTGTAGGCAGGTCAGTTGGTAAATCACGTGGGTGCTTTCACACGTGGCTCTGCCTTTGATCGTGTACACCTTCCGGGCTACAGGACTGGAGTAGGTGGTGGTGGGAGGGTGCATGGGACAGGTTTTGCATCGGGGGCGGTTAAAAGGATAGGAGCCAGAGGGTAGGGAAGGTGGTTTGGGGATTTTATAGGGATGAACTAACAGGTTACGAAGGTTAGGTGGACAGCGGAAAGACAATGCCACTTTCCTTGACGTTGACCTCCATCTGTCCAATGGCCAGCTTCACACGTCCATCCACATCAAACCCACCAACAAGCAACAGTACCTCCATTATGACAGCTGCCACCCATTCCACATCAAACGGTCCCTTCCCTACAGCCTAGGTCTTCGTGGCAAACGAATCTGCTCCAGTCCGGAATCCCTGAACCATTACACCAACAACCTGACAACAGCTTTCGCATCCCGCAACTACCCTCCCGACCTGGTACAGAAGCAAATAACCAGAGCCACTTCCTCATCCCCTCAAACCCAGAATCCCCCACAGAAGAACCACAAAAGTGCCCCACTTGTGACAGGATACTTTCCGGGACTGGACCAGACTCTGAATGTGGCTCTCCAGCAGGGATACGACTTCCTCAAATCCTGCCCTGAAATGAGATCCATCCTTCATGAAATCCTCCCCACTCCACCAAGAGTGTCTTTCCGCCGTCCACCTAACCTTCGTAACCTGTTAGTTCATCCCTATGAAATCCCCAAACCACCTTCCCTACCCTCTGGCTCCTATCCTTTTAACCGCCCCCGATGCAAAACCTGTCCCATGCACCCTCCCACCACCACCTACTCCAGTCCTGTAGCCCGGAAGGTGTACACGATCAAAGGCAGAGCCACGTGTGAAAGCACCCACGTGATTTACCAACTGACCTGCCTACACTGTGATGCATTCTATGTGGGAATGACCAGCAACAAACTGTCCATTCGCATGAATGGACACAGGCAGACAGTGTTTGTTGGTAATGAGGATCACCCTGTGGCTAAACATGCCTTGGTGCACAGCCAGCACATCTTGGCACAGTGTTACACCGTCCGGGTTATCTGGATACTTCCCACCAACACCAACCTATCCGAACTCCGGAGATGGGAACTTGCCCTTCAGTATATCCTCTCTTCTCATCATCCGCCAGGCCTCAATCTCCGCTAATTTCAAGTTGCCGCCACTCGTACCTTACCTGTCTTTCAAAAACTTCTTTGCCTCTACACTTCTGCCTCGACTGACATCTCTGCCCAAACTCTTTGTCTTTAATTAAATATGTCTGCTTGTGTCTGTATGTGTGGATGGATATGTGCATGTGTGCGAGTGTATACCTGTCCTTTTTTCCCCCTAAGGTAAGTCTTTCCGCTCCCGGGATTGGAATGACTCCTTACCCTCTCCCTTAAAACCCACTTCCTTTCGTCTTCCCCTCTCCTTCCCTCTTTCCTGATGAGGCAACAGTTTGTTGCGAAAGCTTGAATTTTGTGTGTATGTATGTGTTTGTTTGTGTGTCTATCGACCTGCTAGCGCTTTCGTTCGGTAAGTCACCTCATATATTCCTGACCCACAACTTCTTCACTTTTGAAGGCCAGACATACCAACAATTAAAGGGAACAGCCAAGGGTACCAGGATGGCCTCCTCGTACGCCAACCTATTCATGGGTCACTTAGAGGAAGCCTTCTTGGTTACCCAGGCGTGCCAACCCAAAGTTTGGTACAGATTTATTGATGACATCTTCATGATCTGGACTCACAGTGAAGAAGAACTCCAGAATTTCCTCTCCAACCTCAACTCCTTTGGTTCCATCAAATTCACCTATTCCTACTCCAAATCCCATGCCACTTTTCCTTGACATTGACCTCCATCTGTCCAATGGCCAGCTTAACACGTCCGTCCACATCAAACCCACCAACAAGCAACAGTACCTCCATTATGACAGCTGCCACCCATTCCACATCAAACGGTCCCTTCCCTACAGCCTAGGTCTTCGTGGCAAACGAATCTGCTCCAGTCCAGAATCCCTGAACCATTACACCAACAATCTGAAAACAGCTTTCGCATCCCACAACTACCCTCCCGACCTGGTACAGAAGCAAATAACCAGAGCCACTTCCTCATCCCCTCAAGCCCAGAACCTCCCACAGAAGAACCACAAAAGTGCCCCACTTGTGACAGGATACTTTCTGGGACTGGATCAGACTCTGAATGTGGCTCTCCAGCAGGGATACGACTTCCTCAAATCCTGCCCTGAAATGAGATCCATCCTTCATGAAATCCTCCCCACTCCACCAAGAGTGTCTTTCCGCCGTCCACCTAACCTTCGTAACCTCTTGGTTCATCCCTATGAAATCCCCAGACCACCTTCCCTACCCACTGGCTCCTACCCTTGTAACTGCTCCCGGTGTAAAACCTGTCCCATGCACCCTCCCACCACCACCTACTCCAGTCCTGTAACCCGGAAGGTGTACACGATCAAAGGCAGAGCCACGTGTGAAAGCACCCACGTGATTTACCAACTGACCTGCCTACACTGTGAAGCTTTCTATGTGGGAATGACCAGCAACAAACTGTCCATTCACATGAATGGACACAGGCAGACAGTGTTTGTTGGTAATGAGGATCAGCCTGTGGCTAAACATGCCTTGGTGCACGGCCAGCACATCTTGGCACAGTGTTACACCGTCCGGGTTATCTGGATACTTCCCACTAATACCAACCTGTCAGAACTCTGGAGATGGGAACTAGCCCTTCGGTATATCCTCTCTTCTCGTTATCTGCCAGGCCTCAACCTCCGCTTATTTCAAGTTGGCACCGCTCATACCTCACCTCTCTTTCAACAACATCTTTGCCACTGTACTTCTGCCTCCACTGACATCTCTGCTGAAACTCTTTGCGTTTACAAATGTCTGCTTGTGTCTGTGTATGTGCGGTTGGATATGGGTGTGTGTGCGAGTGTATACCTCTCTTGTTTTCCCCCTAAGGTAAGTCTTTCCGCTCCCGGGATTGGGATGACTCCTTCCCTCTCCCTAAAACCCACATCCTTTCATCTTTCCCTCTCCTTCCCTCTTTCCTGACGAAGCAACCATGGGTTGCGAAAGCTTGAATTTTATGTGTATGTTTGTGTTTGTTTGTGTGTCTACCAACACTTTCATTTGGTAAGTTACATCATCTTATAATAGAGGGAAACATTCCACGTGGGAAATATATATATATATATAAGGTAAGTCTTTGGAGTGTGTGTGTGTGTGTGTGTGTGTGTGTGTGTGTGTGTGTGTGTGTGTGTGGGCATGCGCGCGTGAGCGCTCTGGGAAGTGGGGGGAGGAGGGTGCACAGGCAAGTAAGTTACTCTTAAAAATGGTATGCTTATTGATTTATTGATGAAGTACCAAACATGGCGTGTGTGTGTGTGTGTGTGTGTGTGTGTGTGTGTGTGTGGGTGTGGGTGGGTGGGTTTTTTTTTCTCCCCTCCCCAGTTTTACACTTGGAACATTTGTTACATTAACAGGTAAGTAAACAAAGATAGACAAAAAAAATTCTGTATCAACCAATTTCACTTTTGCCAGCTTTCTCAAAAATATTTGAAAAGGTTGTGTTCAAGCATCTCCTTAAGCACCCGACTGCAAATAATATATTGTCCAAGTCACATTTAGGATTTCTTAAGGGTTCTGATATAGAGAAAGCTATTCACACTTACAGTGAGAATGTATTTAATTCATTAGATAATAAATTAGAGGCTATTGGCATTTTCTGTGACCTATCAAAAGTTTTTGACTGTATGAACCACAGCATTCTCTTAAGTAAATTAGAATATTATGGTGTCACTGGCAATGCTGTGAAATGGTTTCAGTCTTATCTGTCTAACAGGAAATAAAGGATGTCATTGCAAAATACCTCTGCAGTAAGCAGTCTGTCTCATCTGACTAGGAATTAATTACATGTGGTGTTCCTCCAGGTTCCATCTTGGGTCCATCGCTTTCTTGCGTACATTAATGACCTCTCATCTGTTACATTGCCAGATGCTAAGTTTATTTTGTTTGCAGATGATACAAACATTGAAATAAGTAGCAAGTCAAGTACAGGTTTAGAAATAACTGCTAATCAAATTTTCACTGATATTAATAAGTGGTTTAAAGCTAATTCAGTGTCATTAAACATTGAGAAGACCCACTATATGCAGTTCAGAACCTGTGAGAGATTTCCTTCCAGTATGTGTTTAACGTATGAAGACATACAGATCAAAGAGGTTGACAGTGTTAAATTTCTGGGATTACAACTTGATAATAAATTCATTTGGGAAGGGCAGGATTGCTTAAGCACCTAAACAAGTCTGTATTTGCAGTGAGAATGATGTCAGGTGTAGGAGATATAAATATAAAAAAACTTGCATACCTTGCTTACTTTCTTTCTATTATGTCACATAGGATCATATTCTGGGGCAACTCATCAAACGAAGCAAAAGTTTTTAGGGCGCAAAAGTGTGTGATAAGAATCATTTGTGGTGTAAATTCAAGAACATCATGTAGAAACCTGTTCAAGAAACTTTGTAGTCTAACCACTGCTTCTCACTATATTTATTCCTTAATGAAATTTGTTGCAAGTAATACATCACTCCTTCCAACCAATAGCCCAATACATAGTATCAATACTAGGAATAAGAATAATGTACATAAAGACCTAAAATCACTTACCTTGGTCCAAAAAGGCATCCATTATTCAGGAACACACATTTTAAATAAATTGCCAGAAACCATTAAAAACTTTGTTTCAGATAAAGCACAGTTTAAAGAGAGTTTGAAAGACTTTTTGATAGGCAACTCTTTCTACTCTGTAGATGAATATCTTAAGAGAGACTGTTAAGCCAGCTTAAGTAAAAATATCTGTCAGATTTCAGTTTTGGCAGCACTTGGTCACAACAGTCAAGATTAGGTATTTTTTGTATGATAAATTTATTAATAGTGCATAACAATGTTTCATTCTGACAGCATGTTAATTCTGTAAATATTAGTTGTTTCAGTTTACTGCATTTTAGTCACCTATTTTGATAATCTCCTGACAAATGATTAGGGTATTAAGTATTATATTCAAATGTTTTGTGTTTTTATGTTATGGCATGTTCCACACCCACGAGAATCTTCTCAATTTTTGGATCTATGGAATGCAAACTGAATCTAATCTACTCTAAGTATTAAACAATGGAAAATCCTTGATGGAATGTAACAATGCCAGAGAAGGAAACTTGCTACTCTTCATATAGTGGAGATGCTGAGTCGTGACAGGCACAATAAAAAGATTCACACAATTAAAGCTTTCTGCCTTTGTTATAATCTAAGTATTACAAGTATAAGTGTGTGGAGGAGTTTGAAAATCCTTCAATACCTGGGAAAAGAAGAAGAAGAAGAAGAAGAAGAAGAAGAAGGCATGGCCTTTGCCCATGCTAAAGAGTTTATTTAATATTTGCACTGACAAACAGGAAACATGATACGCATTAGTAGCTATGATTATGGGTTACGCAGACCAATTAATCAGCACAGCCCCCCTTAAAAAATCTGTATGACTATGGAGACAATACAAATAAACTACTAAAATAGAAAATGGAGTTTGTTGCCAGTGCTGCACTATATTTGAGGAGTTTGTCCATAAATTATTCTATCCTTCCGTGGTGCTGTTAGAGCCATTTGCATTACGTTCGTGTACTATGCACTTCATATTGCATTTTAACCAACTATGAAAGTCTGCACATTAGTTTTGTAGTTATGACACTTGAACTATGGCTCTTTAAAGAATTTTGTGTAACAGAACACTGTGAACTTGATCTGATGGATGTAAATGAAAGAACCAGTAGAACATAATAAGAGTTTCAAGGATGTCAGGTAGCCTTGACCCCTCGTGCAACTCACAGTGGCAGATTACTTCTTCACAATATATGAAAGAGTGGGCAGGAGGAGATATGATTACAAAAAGGAATGACAAAGCATTCAATACCCTCCTGATAATGAGCTCATTTCGTAGGTTATTAAGTAATTCATTCATGCCACAAAGATGACAACACTACCAATATTTAAGTCTTTTGTTACACAGTGGCCAACCACCATCTGGAATCTTGCAAGTCACTTGCCCTTGAAAGGAAACATGTATTAAAAAACGAACAATCATAGCAGCAACCTCTAATAAAAGTGGCTATGGCACAGCGACTTTCAGATGAGGTGCAGCAGACCTGGTTTGGAGAGCCTCCATGACACACACAATGTTGAATTTACTAGCTACTGTTTTCTGTGTGTATTTGGCACAATCTAGTGCCATTCTCACCAGCAGCTGTAAGTTTGACCACTAATTTGTTCCTAAGTTAAATGTACAATTGCTTCAGTTTGGTACTAAGAGGCTTTGGCTTTCATGTTTAGAATATCTGTTGTCTTCTTTACTGTGTTCATAGTTATAAAAAGATTTTGTACAGTGTATTTTATTTTGTAGTCCTGCAATATCATAGGATACAAAAGTAGAATTTGTTGTTGGAGTTGAGTATAAATTTTGTGACTCCATATATATGTCTCAAGTATAGACAACATGTGTCTTCATATTATAGCTGTTCAGTGCTTCACATATGAAGCTGTATTGATTTTCAAGGGCACCAGGTAGCCCAGGGACAAGTAGTTAAATTGAAACATGGGAAGAGACAGTAACTGCCCTGTAGTAGACATGTATGTCATTATTAACTGTACAGTTGTATAAATGTGAATTTGGAAAAAAAATATTTTAAGAATGGTTCATCAAAGATTTGAAATCTGCAACAGTTTTTGAAATTTCTGTGCCACAGCAAATTATCTTCATGGGTTGAATCCAGATGTAAGTGGCATATAACAATAATAGTCATTGCAATTTATGACTGTGAAATCAGTACTACAACCATATTGAACTCTTTCTGAAATAATTTAATCTTCAAAAGATTTGATTATTTCTTTTTGTGCAGTAAAAATGTTTTCTTTATATTTTGATAAACGACATATCACAAAGAAAATCCAGTAATGATGTAAGCCTTCATAGATTATAACTACTTCAACATTATAATTTTCAGATTATCAACTGTTTGCTGAAATAAATTTTTAGCCATCCATTGAGGAAAGATATTTTTCTATATCTTGACAGGTGTAAACTTTTAAGTGATGTAGGACAACATGGTATTACCTTATGAATAGTGTGTTTGAAAGCATGATACCTGTTCCAAACTGCAGTAATTATGCACATCCTTCATATGTTTACTGCTTATAAAGCATCTCTATACTGTCAATGTTATATTTGTGGATACTATCTTCCAGTGGCTGCTTCTGCTCATCAATGTATAACTTGCTTCATGGCAAGATCTACAAAACACTCTGTCTTAATTAATGAAGAGAAAGATTGTTCCACAATTAAGTGATGACAGACTGATTTTAAGATTGAAAATGCACTTCTTTTTTGACATAGTTCCTTCTCAGTTCAAAGCACGCTGACCAACGCTATTCAACTGAGTAAACTTCACCACCAGTGTATGATTCTGAGGGTGCTAAAATCGTTTGTGGCTACTGGGACCCTTTGTTGAGTTCAAAATGTTCTCTATTTTATTTTATTTTATTTGCACATCAAGTTCCATGTGACAAAATTGAGGAGCAAATCTCCAGGGTCATGGAACATGCCATACATGAAATTACAACATAAAAGTAATAACAAGTAAAAATAAAATGTTTATGAACACAAAAAAAGTCAATCCATAAGTTTAAGTAAGTGCTATCAACAATACAAGAGTCAGCTTAATTTTTCAAGGAACTCTTCGACAGAATAGAAGGAGCGATCCATGAGGAAATGCTTCAGTTCTGATTTGAAAGCGTGTGGATTATTATTCTTGGGAATAAGCTAATATTGTTAACAAGAAATGACAGTAAGGAATGTATATATATTGAGAGGCCAATGTCAAAATCCCCAGACTAGTGAACAGGGGTCAACAAGAGTTTTGTGAACTTACACCATTTATTGCCCGAACCACCCATTTCTGAGGCAAAAATATCCTTTTAGAATGGGAAGAGTTACCCCAAAATATAATACCATATGACATAAGTGAATAAAATAAGCAAAGTAGAGTAATTTTCATGCCGAATGATCACTCACTTCAACCACCGTTCAGATAGTAAAAATGGCAGCATTAAGTCTTTGAACAAGATCCTGAATGTGGACTTTCCACAACAGTTTACTATTTATGTGAACACCTAGAAATTTGAACTGTTTAGTTACACTAATCATATGCCCATTCTGTGAAATTAAAATGTCAGGTTTTGTTGAATTGTGTGTTAGAAACTGTAAAAACTGAGTCTTACTGTGATTTAACATTAGTTTATGTTCTACTAGCCATGAACTTGTTTAACCCATCCAGTACCTCACAGAGAAAAGATAATATAGCATTTTCAGTTGTTAAATGACTTCTAAAGCCGAACTGTACATAAAATGAACAATTATCCTTACATACACAACCTTTTCAATAACTTTAGTAGACACTGATGGCATAGAAATACGACTAAAATTGTCTACATTATTCTTTTATCCCTTTTTATAAAGAGTCTTTACTACTGAGTACTTTAATTGTTTAGGAAACTGACCACTCCCAAAGGAAAAATTACAAATATGGCTAAATACAGGGCTAACATGTGCAGCACACTACTTTAATATTCTGCTAGGCACTCGATTATATTCATGAGAGTCCTTAGTCTTCAGTGATTTAATTATAGACTAACTCTCTCCCTTCTTGGTATCACAGCGGAGTGTTTCAGACATCAATCTTGGGCAGGCATTTGCCAAGAAAGTTATATGATTGCGTGTAGAAACTAAATTTTTATTTAATTCACTAGAAATGCTCAGACAATGATTGTTAAATATTGTACATATATCTGGTTTATCAGCAACAGAAATATTTTTCCTATGAACTGACTTTATATCGTCAACCTTGTGCTGCTGACCAGACACATCTTTCACAGCTGACCATATGGTTTTAATTTTATCCTGTGAATTAGCTATTCTATTTTCATAGCACATACTCTTTGGCTTCCTAATAACATTTTAAGCTGTCAGACGGTCCATAAGTGAAAATTATCAATATACCGTAGTATTACGCGCAACTGAGGAGGACAGGACCACAAAAGTTGAAGATGAACATTTTAAGCACTTTACAATACTGTTTGTAATGGGCTACTGTAGCTTGATTGTGTCTACTTCTAACATTTTGATATAATTCCTCCTCTGTTCTACGTGGTATCCCTATCCCACTTGTCAGCCACCTAGGCTGCCTATTACTGCTAGTATCCCATTCAGGATGTTCTAATGGAAAGCAACTCTCAAAGAGCATAAGAAATATGTTAAGGAAAGTATTATGTTTATCATCTATGTTATTGGCACCATAAACATCCTGCCACTCTTGTTCCTTGACAAGGTTTAAAAAACTCTCTGTTGCTGTTGGATTAACTTTCCTACATAGTTTGTAATTATATGTTACATTTGTTTGAGTACAAAAGCCTTTTAGTGTTAATAAAATTTGTGCATCATGGTCTGAAAGGCCATTCACCATTGTACTAACAGAATGCCCATCTAGTAATGAAGAATGAATAAAAATATTATCTGCCGCTGTGCTACTGTTCCCCTGCACCCTAGTTGGAAAAAATGCATCAGATCATATGAATTTAGGAGATCTACCAACATCCTTTTATATTGAAGTCATCACATATAACTAATTTCTGGTACTTCCTACAGAGTGAATCAAGAACCCTCTCTAGCTTGAGCAGAAGTGCGCTGAAGTCAGAGGTGGGGGACCTATAAACAACAACAATTAGAAGTTTAGTTTCACTAAATTCAACTGCCCCTGCACAACATTCTAGTATCTGTTCATTGCAGTACCGTGATACATCTATGGAGTCAAATGGAATAGTGTTTTTTACATACATAGCCACTCCCCCTACCAGCAAGGAACTCCATGTTAAACAGCCAGCTAATCTGTATCCTGGTAAAGGAAGCCTGTGAATTGTGAAATTTTGTAAGTGGTGCTCTGACATGCCAAAAATTTTAGAGTCAACATATGTAAACAGCTCATGAACTTTATCTCTAATACCTGTTACATTTTGATGACATATGCTAATTCCTTCTCTCATTGGAAACATGACATCCTCCAAAGGCGACCTCTTAGTTAGAGGGACTTCCTTTAAGCAGCGATTCCTATCAGCTGACTTCAATCTAAAAAAGGTGCAGCTCTAACACCAACTACTACAGTAATTTTTCCATGAGTGATCCCACCACCACCCACTATACTGTCACCTATAAGCTTTGCCAGCCTCCCCTTCCCATACCTATTGAGGTGCAAGCCATGCCTAGTGAAACCCAGCTACTGATGGACCCAGCTGGCACCACTGAAATGTGACCCATATCCTCTGCCTTCAGCTCCCTCTCCAGCACCATGTTAATGGGGCTAACACCAGCATTAAGAAAAGGCCGATCATGAAACTGAAACAGCTGCATGAAATGCACATTAGTGCCACCAGTTTGAGTAGCTACCTTTACCAGGTCACCACCTACATCATATTCCCCATACCAATTATCCTCCAATAGTAAATTTGTTTATTTATGAGAATAGGCAGTACTAGGACTTGAAGCAAATCCAGAGAACAGCACAATTTTGCAGTCCAGGCTTCCTCTCTCAAACTTGATTATCTAGTTTGTATAAAAGACTTGAGTAGTATTTTCCAGTTATTGTTTCACCCTTCGTGAGTTAATCAAAAAGAAATATTCCTTTTGAAGATGATTTTGTCATTTTTTATGGTTCCATACATCAATAGTAAGAAGGAACCCTTAGAGGATCACTTTGTTGTCTATCTGACTATTAAAAACCCATTTTCTCATCAACGGGTAGATATATCATGTTGAAATTTATGTCACATATTAGGGTTTAGCAGCTGCTAAGTCAATGAAATCAAAAGATATGGCCATATTTTGATACTCTCAAACTCATTCATCAAGACCTGTAGTGTACTTCCCATTGGCCTAGAATCATGACATTTGGCAAGAAGAAAGGTCCCACATACAAGTAAAGGGAAAAATTCTAAATTGTTAATTTGTAATTATATCATACAAAAAAATTGTTTTTTGGCAATTTGTTATACAACTCTCTCTCTCTCTCTCTCTCTCTCTCTCTCTCTTTCTCTCTCTCTCTCCATCAATCTGTTAAGATGCCTTTTTCTTATGAATTGGTAGATATATCACGTTGAAATTTATGTCACATATATAGGTCTGTGGCCTCCTAGTGGTTAAGGTTTTAAGGCAATGCAATCAAAAGATATGGACATTTATGTTAAATAATATTATATTTGCAAACTCGCTTATTAAAACCTGTAGGGTACACCCCGTTGACCTGTTAATCATGAAATTTGGCAAAAAGCAAGGTTTCAGAGTACAAGTAAAAGGGAAACATTAGAAAATGGTTAATTTGTAATTATATCACACAAAAAATATTTCTTTTGTCATTTGTTACTCGACTTCAAAAATTAAAACATTCTCAAACACCTTGGAATTCCTGGGACTGATGTCTTGCCAGTATCAATGTTGACAAAAGGCAAAAATTATCGACGTTCTTGATTTCTAGGATGCATGAACTGTCTATATACACAAATGGAACTTTCACGGTGCAAGTCCTACATGCACCTGGCCATTTTTTGTTGCAGAACTACTATCTTCCCCTCACTCACTTTCTGCTTTAGTTTCTGTTTTGTTACTTAAGTGATGTGGTGGATCTCTACATTTTGACCATAGTAACAATGGATCTACACGAATTTCATGAACTGACACTGCAGATCACTCCAAGCAGGAGTTTCTGTATCAAAAATATTCTTGATGGTTGCCTCAGTATATAATGCTCTATGAGGTAACAGAGTGGAAGTAATCAAAGTACACTGTCCTTTGCGTTTCAGTGTCAGAGGTAGTGGAGATCATTCTTAAAGTTAAGATATCAGCATTCAGTTCCTGCACAAGATCTTGAATGTGATACTTCTGTCCACCCTCAGTCCTAACAATTTGAAATGGTTAACTTCTCTGACTATGTAACCACTTCTGGACAGTAAAATTTCACTTTTAAAAGTTCGGTGCCCAAAACTGTATGAATTGTGTTTTGTTATAGTTAATTGTTAATCTGTTCCCTGAAGGCATATGCTGATGTTACTGACCACCCTATTAGCTGTGTCATTTAACTGCATTCTACATCTTCTATAATAACACTTTTTTCATCTGCAAAAAGAACAATTTTTGTGTCAGTTATCATGTTTAGTGGCAGGTTGTTGATCTACACCAAGAAAAGCAATGGATCCAGAAGAGAACCCTGTGACACCCATCACTTTACATGACCCCCGTCAGCTTCAAACCTCTTATCTGTCTGTGGGCACTGGAGGACAGCCTTCTGCTTCTTGGTTCTAAGATATGAAGCAAACTATTGTTGAGCTTCTTCCCTAAATCCATAATTTTCCACGTTACACAAAAGCATGCACTGTCCACACAATCAAATTTTCTTGTTATATCAAAGAAAACACCTGCTGTCCTCAACCCATCATCATCTCCTGCTAGTTCCTCACATATAAAATAGTAAATAGCATATTCTGTGGTTACTCCCTCCTCAAGCAAAACTGAGTTGGGAAGCTAATTATGTGTACTGAGGTGTGTGACTACTATCTTATACCTTCCTTCTGCAAATTTTTTTTGAAAATACTGATAATAAAGAAATTTGGCAGTAATTGTATATGTTATCTCTTTCACCCTTTTTATAATGTAGTTTCAGTTATGATTATTTCAATCTGTTAGAAACTGATAACATCTGAAAGACTCATTGCAAAGGGACTAAATATAGAACTAATGTATGGTGCATTGGTCTTCATAATCCTGCTTGAAATATAATCATACCCGTGGAAGTCATTACTCTTTAATAAAATAATAACTGATTCAGTTTCATCTTTGCTTGTTCCCTGTAGCTCCACATGATATAATTGTCATGGAGCACTTGCTTTCAAGAGTTTTACATTTTTACCTGTACCAATAAAATTCTGATTTACCTTTCCGACTATTGGCAAGAGGAGAAGGGTTTAATATGTTGAGCAATCATATTCTGCCTGATACCTTCTTCACAATTTACCACATAGTTTTAATTTTGTTCTGAGAGCTTTCTATTATCTTAGTGCAATACAATGTTTTAGCCTGTCTGATGACATTCCACAAACTTTGCTGTATTGTCTACAGTAAAATTCTTTTACCAACCTCTTCATATTGTGATAAAGCTCTCACTTTCTCCTACATTATATTCTAATGCCATTAGTTATCCAAATTGGTTGCTTATAAGTACTGCTCACGTGCCTGCACTTTTTATCAGGAATGAGCTATTAAAGAAAGTGATGAAGGTTTGAAGTAACGTATATTTGCCATTCTAGTCATTTGTATTGTCAACATTTTGCCAAGTTAGGCCTTCAGTGTTGTCTTTAAATGACTGCACTGCAGTTAGACTCATGTTCCTAAGTCTTTTGTTTACAACTTTGGGTTATGACTCTGCCTTGCCTCCTTCCATTATTATTGTCTGTGCATCATGGTTTTACAGTCTGTACCAACATTTCTCAAACTATGACCATAAATTAGAGAACAATCTATGAAGATATTGTCTATGATAGCTGCTGTTTCCCTAAACTCTAGTTGGAAAGTATACTGCCCCTGCCAGATTGTGAGATTAAAGTAAATCCATAAACATTATTTTTACTGGAGAATCAATGAGAAAATTAATATTGAAATCCTCACACAAAATCAATACATGTTTCATAAGAACCAAGCCTAGCACAGCATCAAGTCTAGAGAGGAAAAACCCTGCAGTCTGATCTGGGGGATTTGTATGGATCTATAATGAAAAGTTTTTTTCCCCCTGAAAATTCAAACTCTCCTGCACAATCTTCAAATATTTGGCCTTTGCACGTTTTGACATATCAACTCTTGAATGAGACATTACATTTGGCATAGATGGCCACTCCGTCCTTCTACAATGAACTTGTCACATGTATTTTAGACAAGATAAACCACTCCAAGGGAAGCCTCAGTATTTCTTTACTACGTAAATGATGCTCTGAGATGCATAAAATGGCAGTGTCAAGATGTATTAGCAAATTCATCTACTTTGCCTTTAATTGCCCTAATACTTTTATGAAATAAAACTAGTGGACCTTCTGATCTGGATTTCCCATTTATTATACTATATTTTGGCATCAAACGACCCTTCCTCAAGCAGGAATACCTCCTAGCTCACTTTGTCCTATAAAGGGCTAGCCCTTCCACATGTTATCACTGAAATTTGGTCTTGAGTGATGCCACATTTACCTACTATCTTGTTAATTATAAGCTTCCACAACCATCCCTTCCCAATTCTATTTAGGTTCTGGTCATGTTAATATAGCCAGACCTATGCCTGCTCTCATCTGGAACCACCAAAATATATGCTTTGTCAACAATCATCAGTGACCTCTCAAGTCCCATATTAACTCACCTCATAGAACTGATAGCTACTCAAACTGGTGGCATTGATGTGCACTTCGTGCAACTGTTTCAGCATCATGATTGGCCTCACCTTAATGCTGCTGTTAGGCGTGTTACCATAAGGCTCGAGAAGGCACTGATGGCAGAGGCCATTGCTCACATTGCAGTGGTGCAAGTTGAGTCTGTCAATAGGCCGGGTTTTGCTAGGCATGGCCTGCACCTTGATAGGTTTGGGAAGGGGAGGCTGGCAAAGCTTATAGGTGACAGTGTACTGGGTGATGGTGGGATCACTCATGGAAAAATTACTGTAGTAGTTGGTGTTAGAACTACACCTTTCTTAGATTGAAGTCAGCTGATAGGTATCGCTGCTTAAAGGAAGTCCTGTAACAAAAGGAATCAACTTCAGAGGTGGTCAGATATCCGAGTAGAGAAATTAGCATATTTCATGAAAATATAAGAGGTAGTAGAGATAAAGTTTGTGAACTTCTTATAGATCTTGACTCTGATATTATTGGTATATTGGAGCACCACTTATATAATTTGACAATTCAGAAACTTTGTTTACCAGAAACAGATTAGCTGGCTGTTTTACAAGGAGTTCTTTATAGAGTGGTGGACTGGCTATATATGTAAAATACAGTATTCCATTTGATTCCATGGACGTATCATGGCACTGCATTGAACAGGTTTTTGAATGTTGTGCAGGGGCAGTTGAATTTAGTGAAACTAAACTTCTAATTGTTGTTGTTTATAGGTCCCCCACCTCTGACTTCAGCGTACTTCTACTCAAGCTAGAGAGGGTTCTTGATTCACTTTGTAGGAAGTACCAGAAATTAGTTATATGTGATGACTTCAATATAAATTTTGTATATGATGGTGCAAGAAAAAGGATGTTGGTAGATCTCCTAAATTCATATGATCTGATGCATTTTTTCCAACTAGAGTGCAGGGGAACAGCAGCACAGCTGCAGATAATATTTTTATTCATTCTTCATTACTAGATGGGCATTCTGTTAGTACAATGGTGAATGGCCTTTCAGACCATGATGCACAAATTTTATTACCACTAAAAGGCTTTTGTACTCAAACAAATGTAACATATAATTACAAACTATGTAGGAAAGTTAATCCAACAGCAACAGAGAGTTTTTTAAACCTTGCCAAGGAACAAGAATGGCAGGATGTTTATAGTGCCAATAACATAGATTGTAAATATAATACTTTCCTTAACACATTTCTCATGCTCATTGAGAGTTGCTTTCCATTAGAACATCCAGAATGGGATACTAGCAACAATAGGCAGCCTAGGTGGCTGACAAGTGGGATAGGGATATTACGTAGAGCAAAGCAGGAATTATATCAAAATGCTAGAAGGAGTCACAATCAAGCTACAGTAGCCCATTACAAACAGTATTGTAAAGTGCTTAAAAATGTTATGAGGAAGGCAAAGAGCATGTGTTATGCAAATAGAATAGCTAATTCACAGGACAAAATTGAAACCATATGTTCAGTTGTGAAGGAGGAGTCTGGTCAGCAGCACAAGGTTGATGACATAAAGTCAGTTCCTAGTAAAAATACTTCTGTCACTGATAAGATTTCACTAAGGAAGACACCATGGTTATGTGGGTGGGCCAGGTAATACTATTGACAGGGATCCTGGGTACAGTATAGAGTGTTAACTGGCAAAGATTGCATCAGCATCAAAGCATACTCTCGAGTTTGTATCTGTTCTTGGGGACCACTTCATTTGAACTCTTCTGTCAAGAGAGTTAATTTGGAGTTGGAACGGCTGCTTATGCCGGGAGCAGGGTCACACGTTGGTGTGGTTCCTGTTGATTCTCTCAATAGGTGGGATTATACTAGGCATGGCCTTCACCTCAACAGGAAAGGGAAGGGTAAACTGGCTGGGAAAAATAGCAGGAAAGTTAAAGGGAGGAGGCACTGTCATGAGTGATAAAATACCTGTGGTTATAGGGTTCAGAAAAGACCCTTTTTTAGGGTAAGGAGGACACAAAGAAACCAAATTTTAAGAGAGGTTAGGATTGAGACAAACCTTCAGTTTGAGAAAGAAACCAAAAAATATAATTCTAGCTTATTACATCAGCATAACCAGCTGTTGGTTAACAGTTTTCAACAATCAGCAGAAATTTCGACTCTACCCGATTTTAACTCAGTCAATGTGAAATGTCAGCTATCTCTGTTGCATCAAAATATTTGAGGGCTGAGAAATAAAATTAATGAATTAATTATCTGCATAGCTGAATTAGAGTCCTCAAGCCCAGCTGACATAATCTGCCTCTTTGAACATCATGTGACACCTGGTATAGGATTTCCAAGTGTTACAGGATTTAGGTTACCATCTCACTTTTGTAGAACAGAAATGGACAAAGGAGGAGTTGCCACATTCATCAGGAACCATCATAAATTTAAGAACATAGACATTCATAAATTTTGCCTAGAACAGCATGTGGAAGCGTGTGCAACAGAAGTAGACTTTAACCAAAAATCCTTCATAATATTGAGTGTATATCTAACACCTGCAGGTAACTTTAATCTGTTCATAAACCACCTTGAAGCTGCACGGTTCATTTAAGGGGATACGGAATCGGATTTTGGGTTAAAAAATCGAATTTTTTTTTATTGGCGTATTATATTCTGCCATGTTTCCTCTTTAAAATGACGTATCATACATAGCTCTACTACAATTATAACTATTTTATTTTTATATATTTGTGAGATCGGGTATTGCGCTTTAGTTATACACGTCTCTCGTGGCTGACCATGAACTTTTTGGCAGTACCTTTAAAGTGACATGAATTCAAATATCCCGGTTTCCAGCGACTATTTATACACTAGTTGCCCGAAAATGTTTCTCTCTGGTTTCCTCAAGTTACTCTTTGACTTTGTGGCGGGACTGTTTTGTAAACAGTGTGATATAAGAAAGTAGTTGTTGTTGAGTTATTTCGTATTTAGTGCTTCATTTTTCGCAGTGAAAATGCCTAGAGCTAAAGCAAAAGTATTTAAAAAGCGTGTGAACTGGCAAAAGAAAAGAAATAATGATTCATTAGCAAAGCAAAGCAGTTCATCATCATCACTGTTGGAAAATGTGAATCCACTTATTACTGATTTGCCGAACGAACTTACACCAAATGAAAACAGTGCTTCTCATAAAAAACTAAGAGATTTGGAAGAGAAATATAATTTGCTTGATAGAGGGAATGAAGTTTTTGAACTCATTGATACGAATATATTGTGTGAAGCTCTTGAAAACAGTTTGTGCTGCAAAAAATGTCATGGAAATGTTTCTCTGAAAGTAGAATCCCATGTTGGCCTGGCTGCCCAGTTTAATTTAATATGCACTGTTTGTAAATACAGCTGTAAGTTTCCAAGTTCGGTTTCAGTAACTGTAAATAATGGATACAAGAAAACTGAACTTTATAGTGTAAATATTAGGTTAGTTTATGGATTGCGAGCAATTGGTAAGGGCAAAGCAGCTGGTGATATGCTATGTGGTGTTCTAAATCTTCCAAGTGCACCTTCAAAGTTTGAAGCTTACAATTATGTACTAGGATCTGCAGTTGAAGATGTAGCACAGAAGTCAATGCAGGTTGCTGTGGAAGAAGCAGTGGAAGAAAATGACGGCAGTCGTGACCTCACAGTGGCGTTTGATGGCACGTGGCAGAAAAGGGGCCACACCTCCAACAATGGTGTTGTAACAGCAACTAGTGTTGATACTGGCAAGGTTATTGATGTTGCAATAATGTCTAAATACTGTAGGTGCACAGGCAGGCTGAAAAATGAACACAGTGATGACTGTATTGCTAATTATTATGGTAGTAGTGGTGGCATGGAGGTTGCTGGGGTGAAGAAAATTTTTCATCGCTCTTCACAGTGGTATAATGTTCGCTATGTCAAATATCTGGGAGATGGTGACTCTAAAGCATTCAAAGAAGTTTTGGAAAGCAAACCATATGGGAACAGTGTAAATATAAGCAAACTTGAATGTATAGGACATGTGCAGAAGAGAATGGGTGCCAGGCTGAGAAGGTTAAAATCAGTTATGAAAGGGAAAAAACTAGATGATGGGAAAACCTTGGATGGCAGAGGAAGATTGACTGATTCCATAATAGACCACATTCAGAACTGCTATGGCCTTGCAATCAGGCAAAATACAGGCAATCTTGAAGAAATGAGGAGAGCTATATGGGCTTTATATTTCCACACCGCATCCACGGATGAGCATCCACAACATGGTTTGTGCCCCAAAGGTGAAAACAGCTGGTGTAAATACAATAGGGGACTAACAACAGGAGAGAAATACATTCACCACCACAGTCTACCATCAGCCATCATGGCAGAAATAAAGCCCATTTTCAGAGATCTGGCTGACAGAAGTCTTCTGGTGAAATGTCTTCACGGAAAAACGCAGAACCCCAACGAGTGCTTGAATAGTGTGATATGGCATCGTCTCCCAAAAACAGTGTTTGTCGGAATTAATACACTACATTTTGGTGTGTATGATGCTGTGGCAACCTTCAATCTTGGAAATATAACTAAATGCCAGGTCCTTCAAAAGTTGGGTATGTGTGTTGGTTCCCGTACGGTACGTGCTATGTTCTTTTTAGATCAGCACAGACTAAGGCATGCTGATAATATAATCAAGACATTAGTGAAAAAAGCAAGACAGGTGCAGAGGGGTGCCAAAAGAAGACTTGAAGATGATTATGAAGACTGTGAAGGGGGTATTAGCTACGGATCAGGAATGTTTTAATCTTCTTTCTCCGTTTCCCGTAAGTTTACTTTTTACTTCATCTAGGAACATTATCTCAGGTACTGGTCAACCTAGAAGTCTGAAATTTTTATGACGTAGTGACATAGGTCCCTATTACATACTGAAACAACGATTTTTTAATTACTTGATTTACAAAAGACTTAGGGGTGATAGTCTAGTAAAAAGCGATGGAAAAAATTTACTTAAAAATAAATGTACAATATCTCTGTAAGAAAATACTTTGACAATAAACTGTTGTTTCAGTATTGTTGTAACATATGAATGCACACACAGTAAAATTTTTACCTCTCTGTCTCCAGTAGTTTGTGAGAAAATGTTCCCTATAGTAGGCATATATTAACATTGCGGGGATAGGTGATTCCGTATCCCCTTAACAACCAAGAACAAAGAAATAGTGGTTGCTGGTGACTTCAATGTAGATTTCCTTAAAGACTCCCCCAATAAGAACTTTTCTGAGTTAGTAACACTATCATTCAACTTAATTCCCACAGTAAAGTTCCCCACTAGGGTAGCCAATTGCTCACAAACAGCCACTGATAATATCTTTACAGAAAAGTCCAATGAACAAAATTATATTACAAAACCAATAGTCAATGGCCTCTCAGACTATCGCATACAGTTCCTTCTGTTAAATGCTAATACTGAACGGGATATAAAATTGTTCAATCTGAACTCAAGAGGGTAATCAATAAGCCAAAAACTGATTGTTTTAGAACACTCCTCAGCGACATTCACTGTAGTGATGTTTACAGTGCTCATGGCTTTAATGAAAAATATAACGCTTTTGCTAAAAAAGTGCTTACCTTATTTGAACACTGTTTTTCCCCAAAACTAATCAAGGTTATACAGCAAAGCCATGGTTTACTCAAGGAATAGAGGTATCTTGTAAAACAAAAAGAAAACTGTATCTGTCAATCTGAATGTCAATCTGAAACAGTTCTGATGTTGATGTTATAGCACATTACAAGAAATACTGCAAAATATTAAAGACTGTAATACGGACATCAAAGCAAATATATTACAAGGAAAAGATAGTCATATCAGATAACAAAATAAAGACAATATGGGATATAGTGAAGGAGAAGACCGGTAGAACCAGACATGAAGAGGGACAAATAGCATTAAGAGTAAATGATGCATTGGTGACAGATGTGTATAGTGTTGCAGAACTTTTTATCAAACATTTTATAACTGTTACTGAAAAGATGGGGTTGTCAGGTTCTGTAGATGCTGCTATAGAATACCTCAGACCAGACATTTCAAGTAACTTCCATAATATGAATTTGATGCTCACTACTGCAGCAGAAGTAATGTCCATCATAAAATCTTTAAAATCAAAAACATCTAGTGAGTATGATGAAATATCAACAAAGTTAATTAAAGAATGTGATTCTGAGTTAAGTAATATATTAAGCTATCTGTGTAACCAGTCATTTATCAGTGGAATATTTCCTGAATGGTTGAAATATGCTGAAGTTAAGCTACGGTTTAAGAAGAGAGATAAAGAAACAGCATCAAATTTCTGTCCAGTTTCACTTTTTCCAGCATTTTCAAAAATTTTAGGAAAGATAATGTACAATTGGCTTTATAACCATCTTATCACAAATAACATACTGTCAAAGTCGCAGTTGGGATTTCTAAAGGGTTCTGATATTGAGAAGGCTATCTACATCACAGTGAAAGTGTACTTAATTCATTAGACAAAAAATTGCAGGCAACTGATATATTTTGTGATCTGTCAAAGGCATTTGACCGTGTAAATCACAATATCCTTTTAAGTAAATTCGAATATTATGGTGTAACAGGAAATGCTGCAAAATGGTTCAAATCTTATATCTCTCGCAGGAAACAAAGGATGTTATTAGGTAAGAGACATGTATTAAGCTATCAGGCATCATCCAACTGGGAATTAATTGCATGTGGGGTCTCACAAGGTTCCATCTTAGGGCCCTTACTTTATCTTGTGTATATCAATGACCTTTCATCGGTAACATTACCAGGTGCCAAGTTTGTTTTGTTTGCCGATGATGCAAACATTGCAATAAATAGCAAATCAAGTGTAGTCTTAGGAAGATCAGCTAATAAAATATTTGTGAACATTAATCACTGGTTTCTAGCCAATTCTTTGTCACTAAACTTTGAAAAAACACACTACATGCAGTTCAGAACTTGTAAGGAGTGTCCCACAAGTATATGCCTAACATATGATGACAAGAAGATAGAAGAAGGGGATAGTGTTAAATTCTTGGGATTACAGCTTGATAATAAATTCTATTGGGAGGAGCACACCACAGAACTGCTGAAGCATCTTAACAAATCTCTATTCACAATATGAATTGTGTCAGGCATAGGGGATATAAAAATAAAAAAGCTGGCATACTATGCTTACTGTCATTTCATAATGTCATATGGGATTATTTTTTAGGGTAATTCATCAAGCCAAGCTAAAGTTTTCCAGGCACAAAAATGTGAAATAAGAGTTACATGTGGTGTGAACTCAAGAACATCCTGCAGAAGCCTGTTTAGGGAACTAGCGATACTAACTACTGCTTCCCAATATATTTATGCCTTAATGAAATTTGTCATTAAAAATATGTCACTTTATCAAACCAACAGCTCAATTCATGGAATCAATACTAGAAATAAGAATAATATTCACAAGGATTTAAAGTTACATATTCTTGTACAAAAAGGTGTGCAATCCCTACCCTCTGGCTCCTACCCTTGTAACCGCCCCCGATGTAAAACCTGTCCCATGCACCCTCCCACCACCACCTACTCCAGTCCTGTAACCCGGAAGATGTACACGATCAAAGGCAGAGCCACATGTGAAAGCACCCACGTGATTTGCCAACTGACCTGCCTACACTGTGAAGCTTTCTATGTGGGAATGACCAGCAACAAACTGTCCATTCACATGAATGGACACAGGCAGACAGTGTTTGTTGGTAATGAGGATCACCCTGTGGCTAAACATGCCTTGGTGCACGGCCAGCACATCTTGGCACAGTGTTACACCGTCCGGGTTATCTGGATACTTCCCACTAACACCAACCCGTCAGAACTCCGGAGATGGGAACTTGCCCTTCAGTATATCCTCTCTTCTCGTTATCCGCCAGGCCTCAGCCCAAACTCTTTGCCTTTACAAATGTCTGCTTGTGTCTGTGTATGTGTGGATGGATATGTGTGTGTGTGTGTGTGTGTGTGTGTGTGTGTGTGTGTGTGTGTGTGTGTGTGTGTGTGTGCGAGTGTATACCTGTCCTTTTTTCCCCCTAAGGTAAGTCTTTCCGCTCCCGGGATTGGAATGACTCCTTACCCTCTCCCTTAAAACCCACATCCTTTCGTCTTTCCCTCTCCTTCCCTCTTTCCTGATGAGGCAACAGTTTGTTGCGAAAGCTTGAATTTCGTGTGTATGTTTGTGTTTGTTTGTGTGTCTATCAACCTGCCAGCACTTTCGTTCGGTAAGTCACATCATCTGTGTTTTTAGATATATTTTTCCCACGTGGAATGTTTCCCTCTATTATATTCAATCATTAATTTGAACCCAACAATTACGTTTGTTATTGTCACTGTTGCATTTCGAAATCTTTCCTGTCATCTTATTTTCTCTTTCTTTTTTTGCAAGTAGTTTCACTTTGTATTCACCTTCTCCTCTTTACCGAATCTACCATACAATTTTATCCCACCTATATATACTCAATAATACGTAACCCACTTCCAAACCATAACCAAAAAAAAATTTTTTTCCTGCTTTCAACAATACTGCTGCTACAAAATCCACCGTTTCCAGTTCACAAACAGTTCCTTTCAGCTATTAAACAGTCATTTCAGCCAGTTCCAATAACTTTCGCTTTTTTTCCATTTCCGTTTTTCCTACGTCACTGATCTTTTTTAGCCGCTTCCCACAGGTTTTAACGTCATTAGTTCTTCATCAGACAATTGTTAGCCTTTTTCAAAATCTGCGACCACAAAACCATTACATTTACACGCAGTTTTTTCTAAATATTCCTGGTTGTAATCCTTCTTTCCATCAGTCCCTATACCAGTTCCAAACTGAACTATCCATTGCCCTCACCCACCTAATCCTTCACCTACACATCAACTCAGCCAATGAACACACCCGTCAACTCCTATCCTTAATAAAAATCCTCAATCCTTCCTCTCCCACGTCCACACCGGCTGTTCAGAGCATCCTCCTACAGGCCAATCGCAAATTAGAACAGCATGCCACCATCCACCTCAAAAAACTATCCAATCTTCTGGTTTCCCACCTCCGGAAAGGCAACTCACTCACCCTTCACAACCTTTCCAGCAAACCTCAACCTCCTCTCATTGCACACAGACCCAGTCTCTCCCATCTACTCAATCTCCCACTTCCAGCTCCACTCCCCCCATAACCTCAAAATTCCAATCAACACAATCTGGAACCACAACACCCTAATTCAGTAGTTAACCTTTCCTCCAAACCTCTCTCCCAATCCGAAACCTCTGTCCTATCCAAAGGCCTCACCTTCAGCCCCACTCCCAGATTCAACCAAACAGCCCTTGTCAAAGATTTACTGTCCTACACCCGTACTCTCTGCTGGAAATATCACTTTGCCACGAAGAAAAATGAACCTAATCCTACTCCTAATGGTCCATGTGATTCCATATGTGCACACCTCTCTAGTTAGTAGGTACAATAAAACCTTATTGAATTTTGTTAAGTAGGATTAATATCTAATGCAATTATCAAACAGAGTCAATGGTGTAGCTTCTTGTCATATGAAATATAGAAGTAAAAACTTTGAAGTTAAGATCGGCCACTCTAACTTAATTTTTTTGATGATTGGTTTCAGCAATCTAAGTTGTCATCATCAGATCTATAAAACACATAGTTCTAAATTATAATCATGCTGAGGTCATATATGATAGAGAGTGGTACATATTTACATAACATGGAAATATACAACATGCCTTATGCAAATATGCCTCAACGAATCTCGAGCATTTGTACAACATATCATGTCATTCCAGGAACATGAAGAATGTGATACATCAGCAGGTCAAGAGTAAAATAAAGTTTACATAAAATGTTACACATTGTGCGCTGACTACACAAGCTCATGTTCATACAACAGATAAATGAAGACTGAGATTCAGAAGTCAACAACACAGATATTACGAACTGCCATCAGTTGGCACTGTAGTAGTGAATAGACGGGAATACATCGTAACATATAAAGCATAATGGAGACATTACATCCTAGGAATATACCAACAAATGCAATGCACACATTTTTGTATGTAATTATATAATGCAAGTTATCTAAATCAGAATATATTGGAATAACAAACTTTCTTTTTTCAGAAACCATTATTATTATTATTTATTTTATGGCCTTCATTGGACCACTCTAGTCAAAAATACAAAGTTGTTACACAGGGATACAATTGGGCTCAACAATAACCATTTATAAACCATAATAAAAATTAGTAAAACTTTTTTAATAGAATTAAAATCTTATAAAATTATAAAAGAAAGTGTTGTATTTCAATTTTACTAACTTTCTGCATATATAGTCAGACCATTTATTAGACAAGTACAGTGGAGAAAATATATTATCAGAATTGGTCACTTAGGGATCATGAGAATAAGGTTAGAATAATTATCACATGCACAGAGGCATTCAGTAAATGATTCTTCCTGTGCTCCATATGTGAATGGAACAAGAAGAACCCTAATAACTATTACAACGGGACATACCCTCTGCCATGCATCTCATGGTAGTTTGCAGTATAGATGTAGATGTAGATGCAGAAATAAGCCTGAAGATGGTCACTTAAGGTTTAGGTGCTAAGAATTCAGAGACAATGCCAAAAGTACATGTCATAATATACATAGGTCAGAAAAGGGATCAATTAACTGTTGCACTCTTAAATTACAATCTAAAAATCACTGATAATATAATGTAAATGGATAGATAAAAAAAATCTACTCACGAAGCAGTAGCACATTATATAATCAATAATTGACTATTTTCTCTTGTCTAAAATTATTTTCTCTCATCTAAAAATCACAGTATTCTAGAGCACCAACAGTACAGCATGACATCTAGGTGCTAATATAAACTAGTGCTCAAAGTCTAGGTTTGTATACTAAGCATCTAGAATAAAGCAAGAAGATGCATAATACATAAGTGTACACAATAATTTGCAATACGATGATGTAAGTACAATATCAATGAAACTGTGAATTATATTTTATGCAGATATTACAGAACAAACATCTTTAATACTATAATTTGCATATCAAACAATGGAAAATCCAGGATGGAATGGAACAATATTATGAGAAGGAAAGTTGCTACTCACCATTTAGCGGAGATACTGAGTCACAGATAGACAAAACAAAAAGATTTTCACTCTTAAAGCTTTCAGCCAATGGTCTTTGTCAACAATAGACACACATATGCATGCACACATGCAAATGCAACTCACACACGTGGCTGCAGTCTCAGGCAATGAAACCACGTTTGTGTATTGTTGACAAAGGCCATTGGGTGAAAACTTAAAGTGTGAAAATCTTTTTGTTGTGCCTATCTGCGACTCAGCATCTCCGCTATATGGTGAGTTGCAACTTTCCTTCTATTAGACGAATGGAAAAACTGGTAGAAGCTGACCCCAGGGAAGATCAGTTTGGATTCCGTAGAAATATTGGAACACGTGAGGCAATACTGACCCTACAACTTACCTTAGAAGATAGATTAAGGAAAGGCAAACCTATGTTTCTAGCATTTGTAGACTTAGAGAAAACTTTTGACAATGTTGAGTGGAATGCTCTCTTTCAAATTCTGAAGGTGGCAGGGGTAAAATACAGGGAGTGAAAGGCTATTTGCAATTTGTACAGAAACCATATGGCAGGTATAAGAGTCAAAGGACATGAAAGGGAAGCAGTAGTTGGGAAGGAAGTGAGACAGGGTTGTAGCCTCTCCCCAATGCTATTCGATCTGTATATTGAGCAAGCAGTAAAAGAAACAAAAGAAAAATTCGGAGTAGGTATTGAAATCCATGGAGAAGAAATAAAAGAGGTTCGCCGATGACATTGTAATTCTGTCAGAGACAGCCAAGGACTTGGAAGAGCAGTTGAATGGAATGGACAGTGTCTTGAAAGGAGGATATAAGATGAACATCAACAAAAGCAAAATGAGGACAATGGAATGTAGTCGAATTAAGTAGGGTGATGCTGAGGGAATTAGATCAGGAAATGAGACACCTAAAGTAGTAAACGAGTTTTGCTATTTGGGGAGAAAAATAACTGATGATGGTCAAAGTAGAGAGGATATAAAATGTAGACTGGCAATGGCAAAGAAAGTGTTTCTGAAGTAGAGAAATGTGTTAACGTCGAGTATAGATTTAAGTGTCAGTAAGTCTTTTCTGAAAGTATTTGTATGGAGCGTAGCCATGTATGGAAGTGAAACATGGATAAATAGTTTGGACAAGAAGAGAATAAAAGCTTTCGAAATGTGGTGCTACAGAAGAATCCTAAAGATTAGATCGGTAGATCACATCACTAATGTGGAGGTATTGAATAGATTTGGGGAGAAGAAGAGTTTGTGGCACAACTTGACCAGAAGAAGGGATTGGTTGGTAGGACATGTTCTGAAGCATCAAGGGATCACTAATTTAGCATTGGAGGGCAGCGTGGAGGGTAAAAATCGTAGAGGGAGACCAAGAGATGAATACACTAAACAGATTCAGAAGGATGTAGGTTGCAGTAGGTACTGGGAGATGAAGAAGCTTGCACAGGATAGAGTAGCATGGAGAGCTGCATCAAACCAGTCTCAGGACTGAAGACCACAACAACAGCAACAATATAGTAATTTGCAGATGGTATTTTACGAGTGCAACAATTAATTGTTCCCTAAATATATTATGACATGTACATTCATAACTGTCTCTGTATTCTTATCAACTTAACCTTACGTGATATTCTGTAAGTTTATTCTGTAAGTTCATTCTGACATTACATTTTCTATATTGCACTTGCTGTGTGATTGGTTTGTCTGTATATGCAGAAAATTATTACAACTGATGTACAACACTTTCTTTTATAATTTTATAAACTTTTTAATTATAAAAAAAGTGTTAATAACTTTTATAATGGTTTACAGTCGTATTTATCTGTTGCATGAAAATGAGCTTGTGCAGTCGGTTCAAAATGTTTGACATGTCATGTAAACCTTATTTTATGTTTAAAATGTCAATGTATCATGTTATTCATGCTCCCAGAATGACTTATTATGATGTCACATGATATATTGTTCGGATGATACATATTCATTAAGGTGTATTTGCTTAAGGTATGTTGTACATGTCCGCCGCTTGTGGTCTCGTGGTAGCGTTCTCGCTTCCCGAGCACGGGGTCCCAGGTTCGATTCCCGGCGGGGTCAGGGATTTTTCCTGCCTCGAGATGACTGGGTGTTGTTGTGTCACCTTCATAATCATCATTCATCCCCAATACAGTCGGAGGAAGACAATAGCAAACCACCTCCACTAGGACCTTGCCTAGTAACGTGGTGCGGGTCTCTCGGGTCGTTCCCCTACGCTCTGTAAAGAAGTATGTGACTTCATCATCATCATCATCATCATCATGTTGTACATATCCATGCTATGTAAATATGTGTCACACCCTAATGTATATCTGACCTCATTATGATTATTATTTCAGTCTGTATGGCTCACAGATTGCAAAATTACAGTTAGTGATCTTGGCTGCTGAAGTTTTTACTTCTTTATTTCACACTATTCTGGACTGCCCCCATACTTGAGTAACATCAAGTTACTTCTTGTAACAGCTGAAATCCATTATAAATGCTACTCAATTTTTTAAAATACTGCAGATAATTTCTGCAATTCTTTAAAGCCTTATTAGTGCCAAGTATGCTGCCATATCGAAGTGCATTTCAGTAAGGGAGAATTTGTGACACTCAGTCATCGTTTTCACTGTAACAGGATAAATACAAGGTGTGGCAATAAAGAAACCGCACTCATGCTGTAACTCTCTATTTAAAAAACTTGCACAACTGAAATGTAGCCACCTTCAGTATAGTCCCCTCCCTGATACCTGCACCTCTCCATGAAAATTTTCCACTTTTGGAAGCAGTGCTGTAAGTCTCATTTTATGCCATTGAGGAGGCTCATCACTTTTTTCTTCACTGCATCCATGGACTCAAACCTGGTTCCTTTAAGTGCAGAATTGGGAAGAGAAAGAAGCTGCATGAATACAGCTGAATACAGCAGATGTTCCATCACTGGAATGTCATTTTTTGCCAAAAACCGCTTCACGGACATTGCGTTATGGGCTGGCATGTTGTCCTGATGAAGAACCCATGAGATATTTGTCCACGGATCTGACCTCCTTCATTGCACACGTTCAGGAAAGGTCTTCAGAACAGTTACATAAAAAGATTGACTGACAGTCTGACATTCAGGCATCAAATCAGTGTCAATAACATTTCGAATATTGAAGAAAATAATCATCATTGCTTTGAATTTTGATTTGATCATGTGTGCTTTCATCTTCCTAGGAAATTGAGGGCTCTACCAATGCATGGATTACACAGGCCAATGATGGAAAAACTTTTTTGCTGAAAATACCTTATTGTTATGTTTTTTAAGGTGGCAAATCCAAATATGATACTTAAAAAACTGTACCACCCATCATGTCTTCACATTTTACACTTAAATTTATTAAATTAAGCGTTTTAAAAAATTTAACAGCTTTTATATAGTTAAAATAATTTAAAAAGGAGGAGTAATTAATATAGATAACATTGGTAGAACTGCTGAAAAACATTTTCTGGCAAAAAAAGGTGGATTCTACTTTTGTGTTAACAGATGGTGTTTTGTTTACAGTCAACCTAACCTCACTTTCTCGTTTCCTGTACATGTTCTCAGTACAATGTCTAATCGTGGTTGTAAAAACTCTGCTGACAGTTTTTGTTATATTTGTGGTGAATTTGTAATTAAAAAACACCAAATAAACATTACAGACTTTGTGAAAAAGGTTTATCTAGCATACTTTGGATCTAAACTTGGTGATAAAGATAAATCTTGGGTGCCACATAAGGTACTGATGTTTGATGTTAACTTTGAATCCACAATGAGCTTAAATGAGAAAGAAGCATGGGTATCATTCAAGCAAGTCATTACAAAGTTCTTAGGACATGAAAAAGACCCAGAATATATTTCTATTATAGCTACAATGTTAAAGAAATTTAAAGTTTGAGGATGTTTAATGAGCCTGAAGGTTCACTTTTTGGAACATTCACCTTGATTACTTCCCGGACAATACTATAGATGTTAGTGAGGAGCAAGGAGAGTGTTTTCACCAGGATATAAAAGTGACAGAAAAACACTACAAAGGCCACTGGAACACCAACGTGATGGGGGACTACTGTTGGTCACTTCACCGAGAAGTTCAGCAAGCGACTCATCATAGAAAAAGCTACACAAGAAGCTTTTTTTTTAAAAAAAAAGAGAGAGAGAGAGAATACAAACCAATTCCAGCCGACAAGTGAAACCTCTATTAACACATATTGTTTTAAGTAGCTTAATGTAAATAAAAACCATGCTTATGTTGTAACAAAACATTTCTTTAATTTCCCCATTTAACGTATAGCATAGGATTTTTATATTATATAATAAAAAGCATATTGCTCAAAAACTATGGGTAATATAAAAACCTAAGGCTAGATTTGGATTCAGCTCATAAAAGTTTACAAAGATCAGCTATCAAAGTAAAAAAAAGTTTTAAAAAAATTTTTTTTCGTTGGCCTGTGTTATCAATTAGTCTATAGATTGTATTGGAAAATCCGTGTTCCATCACATATAATTACTTTGCTGAGACAATCAGGGGCATTTTCAATGTTTTCAGCAGTAGCAGCACAGCCATCCACTTGATGTTGCTTTTGCTCATTTGTGAGGGTTCTTGGCACCATTTTAGCACACATCATTGTCAAACCAAGATCATCGTGCAAAATCTAATCATTTTTGTATTGGTGCAGTCAAGTTCTAAAATTGCTTGATTGCTCAGGCCACATTTTTTAACCATTCTGCTGACCTTCACCACATTCTCTTCAGTTTTTGAAGTGGCAGGATGGCCCAATTTCGGATCATCTTCAACATCTTTCCTGTCACCCTTGTTGAACATCATAACCCACTCAAAAATTTGCATATGAGAGAGATGCTGATCACCATAAACTTGTTTCAGCAAACTGTAAGTTCGGAGGTGAATTTTACAAGTTGTGTGAGGAATTTAATGTTAACAGATTGTTCCACTTTAGAGCATAGCATACTTCCGATGGAGCTCAGACATATGACCCGTTTTTAAGAAGGCTAACAGCCAGACTAACCACCATAGCGGCATGAAATTTTGTACGCATGTCAGGAAGAGTTCCAAGGTCATCCCCCCACTCTTCTCTTAGTCATCAATGAAGCTGGAAAGGTGCACAACAACCAGTTCGGTTTCTCTATTGGCGTACCTCGTATTTACTATTTTACTGTTGTCCAGCACTTTTGTACACTCTTATCTTTATAAACAATTGTTATGGTAGTAAAAGTCTTAGTGTCTTCACATTTCTGTAACAGCTCCTAGTATCCTGTCTACACACTGGCTGATATTTCCAATGCAGTACTCAGCAATAACAAAAAATGGCACTCAAGGTAAAATTGGAGCTTCAGCAATCAAGTTTGTTGGTAAGTTCTTGTGAACCTCCTGATTTTTTTATCCAATTTATGATTCTGCATGTAACTGGTAGAGCATCTGATTACAGAAATTCAAGAAGTTGTACTGACAAAACAAACATACAGTGCATTTTCAACATTCTACTCATAGTTCCTTAATCATTGAGCCTGATCATTTCACACAACTGCATATGTATTCTACCAACAATACTAACAGAAACTTCATGATGGAACAATAAAGAAACGATTAATGGGAAGTGGTGCAAAACACACTAAAATATGTTATAACTGTATTAGCTAATACTGTTTTGCTGATATAAGTACTATCTTGTATGCGGCTGTTGCAACACTGAGCCGGCCGGTGTGGCCGAGCGGTTCTAGGCACTTCAGTCTGGAACCGCGCGACCGCTACGGTCGCAGGTTCAAATCCTGCCTCAGGCATGGATGTGTGTGATGTCCGTAGGTTAGTTAGGTTTAAGTAGTTCTATGTTCTAGGGGACTGATGATCTCAGATGTTAAGTCCCATAGTGCTCAGAGCCATTTGAACCATTTTGAACCATTGCAACACTGATTATGGACAATAGCCTGAGCAGATGGCTGTGGAGAGAGATGAAAGACTTGGAGCAGCTAGGAGAAGGGAAGTTATATATGGCATGGAGGATATAGTATAAAGAGGTAGGAAAGGGGGAAGACATATTTTCCACAGCAGTTAGAAAATGTCAGTTACTTCTGGTAACAATCATAAAATTTAGACCTACAGTACAAAATAGAGGGTAAAAAAGACAGAGAAATAGTGGTAGGAGAATATAATACAGAGAGAGGATGTTAATGAGGTGAAACATTACTGTAGGGAAAAGGTTAGGGCAAAAGAGTGAGAAATGACTTAACGTTTAAGGGAACAAGCAGAGGTTCAGATCAGGAAATTTTGAGAATGAAAGATAACAGGAGAGACATGCCAGGGTCAGAGTCCAGATGCCTTGGCCCTTGACCCAGCTGTTGAAGTCACTGTTGCTGTGGTTCCAGCTTGTTCATCAGTTGAGTAGTTGAAATTGTGATTGGCCACAGCCTACCCATTTATACAAGTATTCAACTGATTAATTATCATGCCTATGTAGAACACTGCACAGTAATTAGTACATGACATGAATGTCTAAAATTAGCAAGAGTTTACATAATCTCAAAATTCTGGGCAGATGTCAGTGCAATTGCTTTTAAAAATTTCCATAACAAATTTCATCTCAAAATCTAGTAGGAAATCCAAAGAAGTTCTGTCAAGAGAAAATCATTACTTTCATTCCATGATAGTAATGGTAGTGTCACGGATGATACAACCACTAAGCACAGTTATTAAACATCATTTTCTGACATTTCAAACAATGGAAACTCCAGGTAGGAAAATCAACAATGTAGTACAAGGTAGATTGCTACTTACCATAGAGGAGATATGTTAAGTTGCAAACATACAATTGTCATTTAATTGTGCATGTTTGTAACTTAATGCATCTCCTTTACAGTAAGTAGAAATCTATCTTTTCCCACATTGTTGATTTTCTGAATTTTTTCACCAAAGAAGTTCAAGGACTTGAATCAAGGACAACTGTGAACCTGATTAATTCAAAAGCAGATCACTTTGTACAGTGAAGGCAACTCATGTTACTTAATAAAGAAAAGTCTTCTGGTCGAGACTATATACCCCTTAGATCCTTTCAAAATGTGCTGGCAAAATAACTCTATTTTTAGGAATGATATACAAACTGCCCAGTCAATGAAAGATGCATGCCAAAGGCTGGAAAGTTTCACAGGAGATACCAGTATACAATAGTGTAGTGTAATTGGATGGATTAAAAATTTACTCACAAAGTGGCAGCAGGAGAATACACAAATAAACCTATTTGAATCTGCAATGTTTGGAGCCGGTGACTCCTTCTGGCAAAAAGGTTGAAGGGAAAGGAAGATGAGTGAAGGAAAGGACTGGTGAAGTTTAAGAAATGGGGAGAGTTCATAAAAATTGACCAGAGCCCTAGGTCAGGGAAGACTTACCAGATGGGATGAGAAGGAAAGACTGATTGTTGGGGACTGCAGTGGGCAAGATCTGAAAAACTGAACACTTAAATATGGAAGATAGGGTAATATGCAAGACAGAGATTACTGCCAAAACACTGTGCACCATTAATAAGAGCAGAAAGCTAATTGCATTGCATGTGGCAGAGGTGGGAGGGGCCACAGAAGAATAGATAGGTTAGAAAATTAAGGATGCAGAAAACTAAAAGAGGGTGAAGAAAATTTTCCCTGCCCCTCTCACCTCTATCACATACAATGTGTTCTATTCTTTTCTAGAGGAGTGAGACTTGCTGAAGGCAGACATACATCTTAGAATAACAACTGTTTATCACAAGAACTAAGCTAAATACAACTTCTGAGAACAATGTGTACAAAATTTGAGAACAGCAATCTATTTGGACACAGGGAAAATTAACAATGACACAGTCCCATAAGGGTGGTAACTCATAGGCAGTCTCCTGATGAGTTGGAGGTGCTGTGACAACACAGTATTATCAGGATGAGAGCTCGTAGGCAGTTTGCTGGTAACAACATGGTCCCAAAAGATGATGAGCTTGTGGGTAGTCACAACAATTATTGCATAGCAGTGCCCTTGGAGTGGCTGGTGGAACTGCAAGGTCAGATGTGGTTCAGGATGAGGGCAGCCTGGCATCTTGCTGGACAGCAAAGTGGCAACAGCAAGCAGTGTCCATAGCAGAGACTTGAGGTGGCTGTTGGTTGCTCAGAGATCAGGACATAACTGGCTTCCCATGGGCAGAGTGCCAACTTAAGTACATGATTGTTGAAGGATTCATGGATGATATCACGTGAGCATGTGACTATGCAAATTAGTGCCTGCGGCTGCAGTGGTGTGTGTTGCAATTCGCACACCATGTAGTGGCAAGACTGGCATCCCCAATGCTGTGGCAACTGCGGGAGGCTTGACTGTATGCAGTAACTTGCCTCGTCTGTTTACAGATAACCTTCTAGGTGTGGCAGGGGTCATACCTGGCCTGTGAAACATACACATAAATGTGGTGGCCAGAATATGCAGGAGACAGTCCTGCACATTCAACACAATGCACTCAGCTTTCTGCTCTTATAAACTCATGAATGATGTTTTAACAGTAAACTCTGTCTTGCATAGTACCCTATCTTCCACCTTTAAGGGCTCAGGTTTTCAAGTCATGTCCAATGCAGTCCCTATCAATCAGTCTTTCCTTCTCATCCGGTCCGGTAAGTCTCCCCTGACCACAGGTTCTGGACGACGTTTCTGAACTCTCCCCATTCCTAAACCTTACCAGTGCTTTTCCTTCACCCCTCTTTCCTTCCCTTCAACCCTTCTATCAGGAGGAGGAAATCACTAACTCCAAAAGACTGCAAATTTAAATACCTTCGTATGTGTATTCTCCTACCGCTGCTTGGTGAATAGATATTTATCCATCCAATTACATTATATTTTCATCAATATTGTTGTTGTTGTTGTGGTCTTCAGTCCTGAGACTGGTTTGATGCAGCTCTCCATGCTACTCTATCCTGTGCAAGCTTTTTCATCTCCCAGTACCTACTGCAGCCTACATCCTTCTGAATCTGCTTAGTGTATTCATCTCTTGGTCTCCCTCTACGATTTCTACCCTCCATGCTGCCCTCCAATGCTAAATTGGTGATCCCTTGATGCCTCAGGACATGTCCTACCAACCGATCCCTTCTTCTAGTCAAGTTGTGCCACAAACTTCTCTTCTCCCCAATCCTATTCAACACCTCCTCATTAGTTATGTGATTTACCCACATTCAACATTCTTCTGTAGCACCACATTTCGAAAGCTTCTATTCTGTTCTTGTCCAAACTATTTATTGTCCATGTTTCACTTCCATACATGGCTACACTCCATAAAAATAGTTTCAGAAACGACTTCCTGTCACTTAAATCTATACTCGATGTTAACAAATTTCTCTTCTTCAGAAACGCTTTCCTTGCCATTGCCAGTCTACATTTTATACCCTCTCTACTTCGACCATCATCAGTTATTTTGCTCCCCAAATAGCAAAACTCGTTTACTACTTTAAGTGTCTCATTTCCTAATCTAATTCCCTCAGCATCACCCGACTTAATTCGACTACATTCCATTATCCTTGTTTTGCTTTTGTTGATGTTCATCTTATGTCCTCCTTTCAAGACACTGTCCATTCCATTCAACTGCTCTTCCAAGTCCTTGGCTGTCTCTGACAGAATTACAATGTCATCGGCGAACCTCAAAGTTTTTATTTCTTCTCCCTGGACTTTAATACCTACTCCAAATTTTTCTTTTGTTTCCTTTACTGCTTGCTCAATATACAGATTGAATAACATCGGGGAGAGGCTACAACCCTGTCTCACTCCCTTCCCAACCACTGTTTCCCTTTCATGCCCCTCGACTCTTATAACTGCCATCTGATTTCTGTACAAATTGTAAATAGCCTTTCACTCCTTGTATTTTACCCCTGCCACCTTAAGAATTTGAAAGAGAGTATTCCAGTCAACATTGTCAAAAGCTTTCTCTAAGTCTACAAATGCTAGAAATGTAGGTTTGCCTTTCCTTAATCTATTTTCTAAGATAAGTCGTAAGGTCAGTATTGCCTCAATACAAGAATGGAAAAAATCAGTTTGCAATATTCTATATCTATCTCATTAGCATTGGTTTATCATAGGATACCTCAATGAAAATAGTCTACTTACTCACAACCATTGGAGTTTCAGAAAATATTGTTCTTGTGAAACACAAATGAAAATGGTAGTAATGAGATTTACAGACAAGGGATCTCAGTCTGATGCCATATTCCTATGATTTCCAGAAGGCCTCACAAGTACATTCTAATCAAATTGCATGCCTAGAGATATCATCTCAGTTTTGTGAATGGATTCATTATTTACGATAATGTTGGAAGCTGAAGAAGTGAATTAAAATTTGTGCTGCAGCTGTGACTCGAACCCGGGTCCTCTTGCTTACTAGGCAGATATGCTGACAATTACACCACCACAGCGTTATGGTCAACACAGCTGCATGAACTACCCACGTCAAATACCCTCCCCAACACAAACTCCAATTCACATCTCCCCTCATATTATCACTATTACCAGGGCTCTCCGACATTGGAATTGCACCCCAGCATTGGACATAATGGGGAAGTGCTGTACTACATGTTATCGTATAGATCTTAAATTAAATGGTCAGCATATCTGACTAGTAAGCAAGAAGACCCAGGTTCGATTCACAGCTGCAGCACAAATTTTAATTCACTTCTTCAGCTTCCAAAGTTATCGTAGATAAATTAGAGGCTTAAATGTCTCAGGGAAAATTTAATTTAAGTATATCTGCCCAGTAAGCAAGAGGACCAGGGTTTGAGGCACAGCTGCAGCACAAATTTTAATTCACTTCTTCAGCTTCCAACATTATCATAGATAAATTGGTGACTTAAATGTCTCAGGGAAAATTTAGCTTAAGGATTCATTATTTCTTGTCAAAAAGGTCACAGTTTACAGTAGTTGACATAAACTCACCTATTGAAATTACAGCTACATCTGGCATTTCCAAAGGAAGTCTCACAGACCCATTTTTGTTCTTGTTTTATATAAATGATTAGAAGGCACTCTGAATGGCCTTCTTAAATTGTTTGCAAATGATGCTGTCATGGCAGTTGCTCATTAACAATAAAAAATGTGATATTTTACAGGTAAAGTCTAGGAGAGTTCATTGGACTTCTGTTACATGATAAATGACACAACTTTTGAAGTTATTTATTCAGCAAAACTAAGTAAAGAATAGAATTGTTAAGATATTGCTTGGAAGTGTTGTCTTGTGTCCTCTGCCAAGCACTTATAGATTCAGATTCTTCATCTGCCATTGACCACATGTACTGGAATACACTTTACATTGATGACATGATACAACAGCCACTACATTAATTAATGTCCACATTATATCTTCAAATTATTTATTCTACATTAATCAGCTGTACAGAACTGTAACCATAATCTTAAAACTCATTTTCTACACTACTATTATCCAAGAAGTCTCTTAAACTGTGGAATGGCTTGTCTGTTAACTAGTTATACAATTTAGTTGTACAACTGAGAGGTATTTAGATTTCAGAATGTGGCAGTTTATTAAAAAATTTCAAAAAGTTCACTTTGTGAGAGTTGCTTTTCTTGTCAGATTATGTTTAGGAATGTCAGTACTCTTTTTGTTTCTGGTGTGATGACAGTGTACATTCTCTCTGGTGCTAAACTCTGATATGTTGTTTTAGTATATATCAACGATGCATAGATATTAAGATTGATCATTGTTAATATTTTCATCTTAGTAAATAAAGAACAGCATTACTCCCTTGGACCAACCTTACACATTATTCGTAGCACCGTTTTCTGAATCAGTAGTACGTTACTGACATGACACGAGTGACCCCACAGCAACAGCCCACAAGATATGTGAGACTGAAAAATTCCAAAGTAAACTGACCCAAGATATTTATTATTCACTAGATCAGCTAAGTTCTGTGTGAGATAGGACATCCATGATATCTTTCTGCAGACATGATTAATGTGGAATTGTCAGTTTACTTTGGAAACAATATGCATTTCAAGCAGTTTTTCAATTTCTATGTCTTTAGCTAGTTCCAATTGCAGATGCTGAGTGTTCTCTGGATTACACAGTAGTCTGCTAGATGAGAACCAGTGTTTAGTGTCAAGAAGACAGTGTCCTGTGAATTCTGGCATAGCCTTGTCAATCTTGATCTGTGACGATTAAAGTTGCATCATCTGTATGGAACATAATTCACTGAAACTCCAAATAATGTGGCAAATTGTTAATTACAACAACAATGAAAAATGGTCCACAGACAGAGCCCTGAGGTACACCAGATGTGACTTTCTATAAGGAAGAATTGATACCAATTGTCTTCTGTAATTTCAATAATAATTAATTCTCTCTAATACTGTATTATTTATCCCATAATATTGTAGTTTTACTAGTAAAATATCAAAGGGGATACAGTCAAGTACTTTACTCAAATCACATAGCTCAAGAGTGAACATATTCGTATTTTCAAATCAGTTAATATCTGATTTCAATTTCAAGGACTGCAGCAGTGGTATTTTTTCCTTGTCGAAAACCATGTGAATTGTGGAGTAATCGTGTAGTTGTACGTAAGTATCTTCTTACATTGCCCTACCTTTGATTGGATAGAAAATGCCTGCAGTTGAACCATACTAGGAGTTTGTAGACGGGTTCATCGTATAGGACAGATCTTTAACTGGGATTGTGGACAATAAAATAACTCATAGCATACAGGATATATAACAGGGGATATTGAATTTATACAGAGAAGGGCAGCACAAATGGTCACAGGCTTGTTTGAATCAAAAGAGAATGTCACAGAGATGCTGAAGAAACTGAACTAGCAGACACTTGAATCACATTCGGGAGAACGACGGTTCAATCCTGCATCCAGCCAACCTGATTTAGGTTTTCTGTGATTTTCCTAAAATCGCTCCAGTCAAATGCCGGGATGGTTCCTTTGAAAGGGTGCGGCTGACTTCCTTCACCGTCCTTCACTAATCTGATGAGACCAATGACCTTGTTGCCTGGTCTCCTCCCCCAAACAACCCCCCAGACACTTGAAGTTATGCACAAACTATTCTGAGAAAGCTTACTTATGAAGTTTCAGTAAATGGCTTTAAATCATGATTCTAGGGATATACTATAACCCCCTGCATGTCACTCCCATAGGAATTGTGAAGTTAAGATTAGATTAGATTAGATTAATTACAGCATGCACAGAGCTTTTAAACAATTATTCTTTCAGCACTCCACATGTGAATGAAAAGGAGACAAACCCCAATAATTGTTACAATGGGAAGTACCCTCTGCCATGTTCTTCACAGTGGTTTCCATTGTGTGGATGTATATGTAGGATTGAAAGCATCAGTGGCATAAAGATGGAGTTGGATACTGCATAGTTTGGATGAACAACAGAATACCACTTTGAGAGAGAGTAGGTAGCCAATACCCTGATGAAAGATGTTGCTGAGATTTTCAAAAACTGATTGATAATAATTATTGGTGCAAAGGGGCCATTTAGTAGATGACAAGTTTACAGAGGCTCGATGGTAAAAGATGCCATGAAACTGTCAACCACTAAATTGTTGAAACATTGAAATTACTTTTCTGTCCATTGTTATTAGTGATTTCAATCAAAATGCCCATCATCAGATTGCTGCCTTTCATAGATATACTGCAGCTACCTGATAATAGATGTTTTTTGCAAAATCTATAATGCCAAGGAACAGTAAAGTGAGTTAAATGAGTCAACAGTTTATTGGTAGGTAGCAGTCTCATAACTTATGTTATCAGCATATTCACATAGTGGAAAAATTACTAAAGGATAATGTCATGGTTCCCAATCACAGATTAAAACACTATGCATGATAACCTATACCAAATGAAATAGAAGAAATTTCATGACATTGAATTAATACTGCTAGCAAGAAAACTGCACTTTATCATTGTGAAGAAATAGTGTCATGGAATAAAATAATTTTTAAGTACTGCCTTGATAGAATAATACACAGAATATGTTATGGAACATGTAATTCACATAAATTTTTGTTTCTAAGGTTATTTATATGTATTACTTACCTCTTAAGAAATATTTAAATAATTACATTACATAATATACAGTTTAATCAGTTTTTGAAAACACAATGTAACTGGATAGACAAAAAAATCTCCTCACCAACTGGTGGCATGAGAACACACATGCAAAAGGTATTATGTATGCGAGGTACTTTCAGATGTGGCATACTGATAATAATGGAGACTCTTCCTGTCTTTCCTCTCATCCTGTCTGGTAAGTCTCCCCTGACCCAGGGTTATGGGTCACTTTTCTGAACTCTACCCCTTTCCCTAAACCTCATAAGCCCTTCTCCTTCACCCCTCTTCCTTCCCATTTCACCCTTCTGCCAGAAGGAGGTGGCACTGGCTCCAAAAGCTTGCATATGTAATACCTTTTTACAAGTGTGTTCTCCTGCTGCCACTTAGTGAGTAGATTTCTTATCTATCCAGTTACATTATACACAGTTTCTTACTGAATTTGTGAAATAGAATACATTGCTTCTCACTACACAGAGGAGGCACTGAGCATTACATAGGCATATCTGAACTAAACCAAACTCCATCCGAACACACCTCAGAAGGTCCCATGGTACCAACTGACTGCTTTCTCATCCTCAGCTGACTGGCATAAATGGATGCAGATATGGAGGGGCATATGCTCAGTACCCAGCCTTCCCCAGCTGTAGCCAGTTTTCAGGATGTGGCCTTGTTTGAGTTGTGCTTTTACAGATGTGGGTTTCTTTTTTTTTTTTACATCTGAAGGATGGGACACTGAAAGACCTGAGTCGAAACAAGGCCCTGGGAGTAGACAACATTCCATTAGAACTACTGATGGCCTTGGGAGAGCCAGTTCTGGCAAAACTCTACCATCTGGTGAGCAAGATGTATTAGAGAGTTGAAATACCCTCAGACTTCAAGAAGAATATAACAATTCCAATCCCAAAGAAAGCAGGTGTTGACAGATGTGAAAATTACCGAACTATCAGTTTAATAAGTCACAGCTGCAAAATACTAATGTGAATTCTTTACAGATGAATGAAAAAACTGGTAGAAGCCGACCTCGGGGAAGATCAGTTTGGATTCTGTAGAAATATTGGAACACGTGAGGCAATACTGACCCTACGACTTATCTTAGAAGATAGATTAAGGAAAGGCAAACCTACATTTCTAGCATTTGTAGACTTAGAGAAAGCTTTTGACAATGTTGACTGGAATACTCTCTTTCAAATTCTTAAGATGGCAGGGGTAAAATACAGGGAGCAAAAGGCTATTTACAATTTATACAGAAACCAGATGGCAGTTATAAGAGTCGAGGGACACGAAAGGGAAGCAGTGGTTGGGAAGGGAGTGAAACAGGGTTGTAGTCTCTCCCCGATGTTATTCAATCTGTATATTGAGCAAGCAGTAAAGGAAACAAAAGAAAAATTTGGAGTAGATATTAAAATCCATGGAGAAGAAATAAAAACTTTGAGGTTCGCCGATGAAATTGTAATTCTGTCAGAGACAGCCAAGGACTTGGAAGAGCAGTTGAATGGAATGGATAGTGTCTTGAAAGGAGGATATAAAATGAATATCAACAAAAGCAAAACAAGGATAATGGAATGTAGTCGAATTAAGTCGGGTGATGCTGAGGGAATTAGATTAGGAAATGAGACACTTAAAGTAGGAAATGAGTTTTGCTATTTGGGAAGCAAAATAACTGATGATGGTTGAAGTAGAGAGAAATATAAAATGTAGACTGGTAATGGCAATGAAAGCATTTCTGAAGAAGAGAAATTTGTTAACATTGAGTATAGCTTTAAATGTCAGGTAGTAGTTTCTGAAAGTATTTGTGTGGAGTGTAGCCATGTATGGAAGTGAAACATGGACAATAACTAGTTTGGACAAGAAGAGAATAGAAGCTTTCGAAATGTGGTGCTACAGAAGAATGCTGAAGATTAGATGGGTAGATCATATAACTAATGAGGAGGTATTGAATAGGATTGGGGAGAAGAGAATTTTGTGGCACAACTTGACTAGAAGAAGGGATCGGTTGGTAGGACATGTTCTAAGGCATCAAGGGATCACCAATTTAGTATTGGAGGGAAGTGTGGATGGTAAAAATCGTAGAGGGAGACCAAGAGATGAATACACTAAACAGATTCAGAAGGATGTAGGTTGCAGTAGGTACTGGGAGATGAAGAAGCTTGCACAGGATAGAGTAGCATGGAGAGCTGCATCAAACCAGTCTCAGGACTGAAGACCATAACAACAACAACAACAACAACATCTGAAGGAGGATGTTGATAGCTTTTTTTTTATGTGTATTTTAAATATGCCTGTTTGCCTCTTCCATGTAGTAAATAGCAATATATCCCATTTCATATTGTTGTTATTCCATTCTGGATTTTCCATTGTTTGCTTGTTATTGGTGAGACCCCAGTACACTATTCAGCTGATTTGAATGTGTACATAAAGAGTTAATAACATTTTTGGTCTGGTCACTTTTAGACGCAGTCGAATTAAAAATGTAATTTTTCAATTGAAAATGAGTTGAGAGCATGGAACACTACCAGGTGGTATTAATGCCGTCTCCATTACGAGTAACAGTAAGAGCAAAAAAAAAAAAATTAAGAAGAAATGTTACACTCTGCAGCCAAAGTAAAAACAATGATACAATTAGCAGCCATATTGTAAAGGAAACACTAAGTCTCACACTTTTGGCATTATCAGTTCCAGATTAGAAGGTGGTGTGCAGAAACTGCTGGTAACAAATGACAAGAATTGACAGAAAGATAGAAGATACAACATGATATAAAAATGCAAGCAGAAAGGTGACGATCTTTTGCCTCACTTCACATGTACTGACCAGTATTATTGAATAATGTCACTCCCAGTTCCCTTTTTGTGAAGTCCCTAGTTTCTGTTCTGTACTGTTCTCTCTCACCTTCATTGTAAAATTCTTTCTCTATCTGGTCCCCACATTGCTGGAAAATATATTTGCATATTCATTGTTGAACAGGGAGATGTCAACAATATGATGTAAGTATATGGACAGGACAATTGGCTGTAACCCAGATCATGCCATTCTGTTTTAGACTCCCTGTGTTTTTCCAAAAAGCATTTCAGGGGAATATTAAAGTGACTTCCTAAGCAAACTTACAGCTGATTACTGAAAGAGATGCTTAAGCCACTGGGCTCACACTAGGGAGAAGTGGGATTAAAATCCAAATTCCACCATCTAAATTTAACTTTTTCCATGATTTCCCCAAAATCTTTTCAGAAGAATTCTGAGATGGTTCCTTTGATAGGGAAATGGTCAGTTTCCTTCCCTATCCTTGTTCAATTTGAGTTTATGCTCTGCCTCTTCTTATCTATTAGTAAATGGAACAGTAAACTCAAATCTTCATTTTTCCCTTTTATAGCCCATTCATTCCAATATCCTTATTATATCTGAATGCACACTCTCATCTAGAAACCCTCATGATAAAGAAAAATGAAGAAATTGATAACAACAATAAATGAGAGAAAAAAGATACTAATCTTGATCGTTGTGAAGAAATAGTGTTGTGCAATAATATAATTTTTAAATACTATCTTGATAGAATAATACACAGAATATGTTATGGAACATGTAATTCACTCAAATTTTTGTTTCTAAGGTCATTTAAATGTATTATTTACCTCCTAAGAAATACTGTAAATCATTACATTACATAATGTGGAATTTAATCAATTTTTGAAAACATAATGTAACTGGATAGACAAAAAAGCTCCTCACCAAGAGGCAGCAGGAGAACACACATGCAAAAGGTATTATGTATGCAAGTTACTTTCGGATGTGGTGTACTGGTAACAATGGAGACTCTTCCTGTCTTTCCTCTGACCCCATCTGGTAAGTCTCCCCTGACCCAGGGACCCTGGAAAGTCAAGTATGGAGTAACAACGATATTATGAAAAGGATAGACTGCTACTCACCACCTCTGTGTGGTGGTTAGCAATCTATACTTTTCATAAACTTCACTTAAGGCACTCTCCATGATGAATAAAATTTCCCCTTCACTACTCCAACCTGAAATTCAGTTCTTTCATGTTGTGTCTGTGTGGATACAACTCAGATATACATTGAATGAATCATTGCATGCTGTGATACAAACTTGCAACTCATTCCAAATAGGAACCTCCCAGTTGACTTACACCACTTGCAGTTATTATTTACTTTATTTGTAGTTAACTATCTATTTATTTTTGTTATGGAACTAATCAAGTAGTTGACCATTACAATAGAAACCGTGTGGCAGTAATATTTTCTGTTCACTTGTCCTTTCAAAAGGAGGAAACAGTCATTCAAATATGGTAACCTGTTATGGAAGCAGTGACCAGCCATATGAGGGCATTCCATGTGACCAGGAGAACTGTGTGCCTCTTACCTGGGTCTGCGATGGAGAGCGGGATTGTGATAGTGAGTATTTTTACACAGAACAAAACATCTCATACAGTGACTATCTCTGAAAGCTTTCAAAATGTTGTGTCATAACAGCGACAAAATTGTGAACTTCTTGGAATTTTTTTACACATATTTAGCTTGTATTCTGTATATTCTACAGGTAGAAATAGTTATTAAGAAGCTTGCAGATGTATGGCTATACACAGTGTTGATAATATTTAGCAGTAGTGAGCCAAACATGTAGTGTTGGGTAACAGTATTTGACAAATGGACAGCATATACATGAACACCAAAAAGGACATTATGTGACAGTCAATCAGAGGCAGTCAACCTGAAGCTTCCAATACATTTACAGTCCACATCATGTGGGAAGACACCTCAATCTTCATCTGTTCTGTGCATCCCCTTCTATTAACCTTCAGCGACCAGTATGATTCATTCTCTTTTCAAGCACCTAGCATCAAGTTACAACTACATGGCGAGAACTCTCTCCTGCACACATTAGTCATTCCTACCAGTTATTTTATTTTTGTGCACATTAATTTACCATTAACTGCAGTCAAATACAACCACATATATGCATTATAAAATTACACATTTTTAAAAAATTCTGTGAGGTAGAAGCAGTTGTCAAGCAAATACAATGATTTTGAAACTTCTGGCAGATTAAGACTTGTGCCAGATTAAGACTTTTGCATGCTAGTGCTCTACTAACTGATCAACCCAGGCACAAGTCACAACCCATTCTCACAGCTTCACTGCTGCCAGTAACTTGTCTCTTACCTCCAAAACTTCCTTTCTTCCAGGAGTGCTAGGCCTGAAAGTTACACAGGAGAACTTTTGTGACGTTTGGAAGGTAGGATTCAAAATTTATGATTCTCCCTGTAGATTTGAATGTATAATATGAGATGTGTTCAGAAAGTAAGGTGACTTTATATTTTTATGAAAAAACATTTATTTATTCATCAATATTCATGTTATCCTCCTGAAAGCAGTCCCCCTCAGATACAATGCACTTGTGCCAATGCTTCTTCCAATCCTCAAAGTAATTCTCATAAGCATTTTTTGGTACAGCCTTGAGTACTTCCAGCGGTGCAGTTTTTATTCCTCAATCGTTGAAACTCTTCGTCCTTTCATAGGCCTCTTCAGTTTTGGGAACAGAAAAATGATGCAGGGGCCAAAACCAGTGAATATGGTTGCTGAAGCACGATTGTTGTGTTGTTTTTTGGCCAAAAAATCTCTCATAACCAATGATGAATGAGCAGGTGAATTGTCATGATGCAAAAGCCATGAATGTTTTTCGAGAATTCAGGACTTTTTTTTGCATATTGCTTCTCGCAAACGGTGCATAACATCAAAGTAATACTTCTTACTGACTGTATGACCTTGAGGCAAAAATTCATTAAGCACTATGCCATGATAATTGGAAAAAAAAAAAAAAAAACAGTGAGCAAAACTTTGAGATTTGATCCAACTTGGCATGGTTTTTTTGGGTTGGCTCTCCGGGATGCTTCCATTGGGACGATTGGGCTTTGGTTTTGATGTCATAACTGTAAACCCATGTTTCATCACCAGTTATGACCCTTTTGAGCAAATCAGGATCATCATTGACATCATTCAAGAGCTCCTGAGTGATGCTCATGCGATAGTTCTCCTGATCAAAATTGAGAAGTTTTGGAACAAACTTTGCCCAAAACATAAAAAAAAGAAAATTGCATGACACAAGCTGATGCATATGCCAACATCCTCAGCAACTTCTCTTACAGTAATTCGACAATTTTCAAAAACAATTTTCTTCACAGCTTCGACATTATCATCTGTTGTTGATGTGCTGGGGCGTCCAGAGTGAGGTAAGTCATTGGCATCTTCTCGGCCATCTTGGAATAGCTTGTACCATGTATAAACATTGTTTTTACTTAGAGCAGACTAACCGTATGCCACGGTCAACCAAGTGTTTTAGAGCACGTGATTACATTTTTCACACAAAATTTGATGCAAATTCTTTGCTCCACATTGTATAATAATTGAAAATTTCTGAGCACACTAAAACACATCTAACCTTTCTATGTGTCAAAAACAAATAAAGTATACTGTACACTTGAAACTGTGAACATATGTTTGGACATGTGTACCAAAACAATAACAAAAATGATTGATAATCAAATGTATGTTGCCTGTGCAATATGAAAAGTCATCTTACTTTTTGAACAGCACTTGTATAATGTACCACAGGCAAATAAACCTGATTGTTGTCCACAGCAACATGGTATGGCAACCTGGACATTGTTTGCATGCTCTCTGTTGTCATGCTTACGCAAACCTCATCTTCTCCACTCTTCCCTATGAGTGCACAAGCGCCTTCCTATATGATGGGGACTTAAGTTTAGCAGAATATACTTTATCTGACTTTCTACTGTGGAACCTTCTACCAAAATGCACCATAAACAGCTTAGAATTTATGAAGGGCATATAGTGTGATGTTTAAGATTGTTTTGTAGGTTCTGAGCCTAACTTCACAAACTGAAAATGGTTTTGAAAACACACACACCACAGGACTAAACTTCATTGTTCTTAGTGCTGCATATGATACAGTTAACCATCACATTCTCTTACAAAAAGTATTTGCTGTCATCAAGGATCTAAAACTTGTCAGAGTGTCATCAACACTGTTGTAGAATCATATGTTTCTTGTTGATTTTCAAGGGTAACAAAGTAAGCAGAGAATCCAGAAAAATCATTTGTCTCAAAGAAGCATGTTGGTTCTGTTGCTGTGTAATATTTATTATACAAATGAGCAACCATTTCCTTACAACACAGCAAGTTTTATCTATGCTGATGGCCTTGCCCAGACCTCCCAAGGTAAAATATTTGAAGATTTAGAACTCACTCATGAAAGTGTTCTGAAAGAACTAGGCACATACTGTAAGGCCACCTGCCAAAAGTGTAACACCTCAGAAACTCTACTCTGTGTTTTCCATCCCAGGGACAGGAACTCCACAAGAAAGTTGAATGTGTCTTGGAACAGCACCTGATTAGACCATCATCTCACCCCAAAGTACATAGGAGTGACTCTGTATCACTCCCTGAACTTCAGACAACACAGCCCCAAAGCCAAGCAGAAAATTAGTGCTCAGAATAACATTTCAGGAGAGTTAAGAGGCACAAACTTGGGAGCTAAACCAAAAGTTCTTAAAACCACTGCTTTGGCTCTGTGTCCATCTGTAGCTGAGTATGCCTCCTGTGTTCGTATACATCATCTCATGCCAAAACTGTGGACCCTGCTCTGAACTAAGCTTGCTGGTTGATTATAGGGTGCTTAAAAATACCCCTGTTGACATGATTTACTATCTTGCCTGTATCACAATGACTGAAGGCTGAGAATGTTGAAGCTTGTCCACTATTTGGCCATGAACTTCCACAGCCTAGGCTAAAATAAAGAAAAAGTTTCCTTTGAACAATAGATACTCTGAAATTCCCTCCAGGCAAGGCAAGACTTTTTTTGGCAGAAGTCCGTACAATAAGATTTAATGGGACAGCAAGAACATTTGCTGGCTGCCCACAATGCAGAGAGGTGTGTTTTAGGTCCCTTAACAACGTTTCTAGCATTTGTAGACTTAGAGAAAGCTTTTGACAATGTTGACTGGAATACTCTCTTTCAAATTATGAAGGTGGCAGGGGTAAAATACAGGGAGTGAAAGGCTATTTACAATTTGTACAGAAACCAGATGGCAGTTATAAGAGTCGAGGGACATGAAAGGGAGGCAGTGGTTGGGAAGGGAGTGAGACAGGGTTGTAGGCTCTCCCCAATGTTATTCAATCTGTATATTGAGCAAGCAGTAAAGGAAACAAAAGAAAAATTCAGAGTAGGAATTAAAATCCATGGAGAAGAAATAAAAACTTTGAGGTTCGCCGATGACATTGTAATTCTGTCAGAGACAGCAAAGGACTTGGAAGAGCAATTGAACAGAATGGACAGTGTCTTGAAAGAAGGGTATAAGATGAACATCAACAAAAGCAAAATGAGGATAATGGAATGTAGTCGAATTAAGTCGGGTGATGCTGAGGGAATTAGATTAGGAAATGAGACACTTAAAGTAGTAAACGAGTTTTGCTATTTGGGGAGCAAAATAAATGATGATGGTCGAAGTAGGGAGGATATAAAATGTAGACTGGCAATGGCAAGGAAAGCGTTTCTGAAGAAGAGAAATTTGTTAACATCGAGTATAGATTTAAATGTCAGGAAGTCATTTCTGAAAGTATTTGTATGGAGTGTAGCCATATATGGAAGTGAAATGTGGACGATAAATAGTTTGGATAAGAAGAGAATAGAACCTTTTTAAATGTGGCGCTACAGAAGAATGCTGAAGATTAGATGTGTAGATCACATAACTAATCAGGAAGTATTGAATAGGATTGGGGAGAAGAGAAGTTTGTGGCACAACTTGACTAGAAGAAGGGATCGGTTGGTAGGACATGTTCTGAGGTATCAAGGGATCACCAATTTAGTATTGGAGGTCAGCGTGGAGCATAAAAATCGTAGAGGGAGACCAAGAGATGAATACACCAAGCAGATTCAGAAGGATGTAGGTTGCAGTACGTACTGGGAGATGAAGAAGCTTGCACAGGATAGAGTAGCATGGAGAGCTGCATCAAACCAGTCTCAGGACTGAAGACCACAACGACAGCAACAGTTAAAGAACTGGTGTGAAATCCTTCCTTAAAGTATGGGGGCTTCACATTGGGTGATAGCAAGTGGGAGTGTGGAGAACAAACTGTGGAACACCTGTGCCAGTGCTCTCTTTGTCCTTTTGCTTGTTCAACGAATGACCTCATACTTGCAAATGACAGTGTCCTTGGTGTGGCTCAATTTTAGACAAATATCATGTGATTTGCAAATTTGGTCAATGACATTTACATTATTTTTTTTGTAAATATGTATATTCTGTGTATAACTGTGTGTATGGTACAGATAGGCTTCTGACCCAAGTGAATAAATATGAAGATTGGAACATTTCGCTGGCGCCCTTTTTTCTGTGTGGTAAATTTTTCTTCTTGTTTTTGGTATTCTATCTACCTTTAGTTCACAGTAGTCCATTAACATCGATAAAAAGTGACAAATGCTGTTCATCAAGGTGGAGCTGATGAAGCACATTGTGGACAACGCCGGTGCCCAAGAGACAAATTTGAATGCACAGTCAGAGGGTCTGTTGCCTGCCTGGACAAGAAACAAGTGTGTGATGGCCATGTTGACTGCCAAGATGGGTAAGTGGTGGTGGTGGTTAGTGTTTAACGTCCCGTCGACAACAAGGTCATTAGAGACGGAGCGCAAGCTCGGGTTAGGGAAGGATTGGGAAGGAAATAGGCCGTGCCCTTTCAAAGGAACCATCCCGGCATTTGCCTGAAACGATTTAGGGAAATCACGGAAAACCTAAATCAGGATGGCTGGAGACGGGATTGAACCGTCGTCCTCCCGAATGCGAGTCCAGTGTGCTAACCACTGCGCCACCTCGCTTGGTCAAGATGGGTAAGTACTGTGTAATGTGCAGCCTAGTAAATGTTGTTCCAATTGCATCCTGGGTCTGACTAGCACATATCTGCATTATGGAGGAACAGTGTTTAAATACATGTCTAGCCATCAAGATTTAGTTTTTCTATGCTTTCCTTAAATTAATTACATGATGATTCTTTTGAAATAGATACTGACAATTTACTTCCTCTATCTGAGCTTGTGCTGAATCTCTAATGACCATATTTCTTAAAATGTACATCACAAAAATGGCTTCAATCACTGGGATTGCATTGCTGAAGTTTTTCACAGAAGCTACTCACTGTGTTCTCAATTATTCTTGAGGAATGGCCTCTATTCTTCCTTGACTACACTTTTTAATTCATCAGTATTGTGGCGTCACTGTGAAAAAACCTTCATTATTGCAATAATCCCACAGAGAAAAATTGGTGAAAGACTAGGTTGATTTCACCGACCATGGGATCTCATTGAATTGTGAGAGTAATCAATGGGGAAAATGACACCTCAGTGTTGTTACTGAACTGTAGGCCATGTGGGGTGAAGCCCTGTCTTGCTGGAACCATATCATGTTTAGCAGCAATGTCAGTGCAGCTGTGGCATGATGGAATTGTTAATTGTGGCCACATACTGTTCAGAATTGATGCTCACAGGCTGGATTTTGTTATCTTGAAATAAATACCGTCCGATTCCAGTGGGCTGTTCAATAGCATACCAGATGACAATTTTTGGACTACCCTGGGCTTTTACGTGAATGAGCTGTGGATTCAAGTCCAAGTAATAACAGAAGCTTCATTTATTGATAGATCCATTTAAATAAAAGTTTGCCTCTACAGACTTCACAAGGTTTGTCAGAATTGCATCTTTCTTCTCATTTCTGTCCAGTAATGCTGTGCAGCAATTGCACCTACTCACTTTATCTCCCAGCCATAAATTCTGAGCCACTTGCATCTTATAGGGATTAAAATTTAAAGCCTGTTTCCCAAACCTATGCAAAGACACATGGGGGATTTTTTAATGTTCTAGAATCACAATATTCAGAATGCTATGGACTTCATTACAATGTTGCATGAACTCATCAGATATTTTCCAGTGTTTGAACTGTCGCTTTGTTTTCGGCACCTACATTAATACTCTGTTAAGCACTATGACATGCATGCCAGAGAGTACTTTTTATTTTATCAGTTATTAGGGCTTCTTACAGTTTCATTCACATATGGAGCACAGGGAGAATAACTGGTTAAATGTGTCTGTCAATGCTGTAATTAGTTTAATCTTGTCCTTATGATTCTTATTTTAATGTTACTCCAACTGCAGTTCTGGCTAAAGTATTTCTCATTACAATTCATCATATTATGAGAATATGAACCGTGAACCATGGACCTTGCCGTTGGTGGGGAGGCTTGCATGCCTCAATGTGCAGATAGCCGTACCGTAGGTGCAACCACAATGGAGGGCTATCTGTTGAGAGGGCAAACGTGTGGTTCCTGAAGAGGGGCAGCAGCCTTTTCAGTAGTTGCAGGGGCAACAGTCTGGATGATTGACTGATCTCACCCTGTAACACTAACCAAAACAGCCTTGCTGTTGTGGTACTGTGAACGGCTGAAAGCAAAGAGAAACTACAGCTGTAATTTTCCCCGAGGGCATGCAGCTTTACTGTATGATTAAATGATGATGGCGTCCTCTTGGGTAAAATATTCCGGAGGTAAAATAGTCCCCCATTCGGATCTCCGGGTGGGGACTACTCAAGAGGACGTCGTTATCAGGAAAAAGAAAACTGGCGTTCTACAGATCGGAGCGTGGAATGTCAGATCCCTTAATCGGGCAGGTAGGTTAGAAAACTTAAAAAGGGAAATGGATAGGTTAAATTTAGATATAGTGGGAATTAGTGAAATTCGGTGGCAGGAGGAAAAAGTCGTTTGGTCAGGTGAATACAGGGTTATAAATACAAAATCAAATAGGGGTAATGCAGGAGTAGGTTTAATAATGAATAAAAAAAATAAGAGTGCGGGTAAGCTACTACAAACAGCATAGTGAACGCATTATTGTGGCCAAGATAGACATGAAGCCCATGCCTAATGCAGTAGTACAAGTTTATATGCCAACTAGCTCTGCAGATGATGAAGAAATTAATGAAATGTATGATGAGATAAAAGAAATTATTCAGGTAGTGAAGGGAGATGAAAATTTAATAGTCATGGGTGACTGGAATTTGACAGGAAAAGGTAGAGAAGGAAACGTAGTAGGTGAATATGGATTAGGGCTAAGAAATGAAAGAGGAAGCCGCCTGGTAGAATTTTGCACAGAGCATAACTTAATCATAACTAATACATGGTTCAAGAATCATGAAAGAAGGTTGTATACCTGGAAGAAGCCTGGAGATACTGGAAGGTGTCAGATAGATTATATAATGATAAGAAAGAGATTCAGGAACCAAGTTTTAAGTTGTAAGACATTTCCAGGGGCAGATGTGGACTCTGACCACAATCTATTGGTTATGAACTGTAGATTAAAACTGAAGAAACTGCAAAAAGGTGGGAATTTAAGGACATGGGACCTGGATAAACTGAAAGAACCAGAGGTTGTACAGAGTTTCAGGGAGAGCATAAGGGAACAATTGACAGGAATGGGGGAAAGAAATACAGTACGTAGAAGAAGAATGGGTAGCTTTGAGGGATGAAGTAGTGAAGGCAGCAGAGGATCAAGTAGGTAAAAAGACGAGGGCTAGTAGAAATCCTTGGGTAACAGAAGAGATACTGAATTTAATTGATGAAAGGAGAAAATACAAAAATGCAGTAAGTGATGCAGGCAAAAAGGAATACAAACGTCTCAAAAATGATATCGACAGGAAGTGCTAATGGCTAAGCAGGGATGGCTAGAGGACAAATGTAAGGATGTAGAGGCTTATCTCACGAGTGGTAAGATAGATACTGCCTACAGGAAAATTAAAGAGACCTTTGGAGAAAAGAGAACCACTTGTATGAATATCAAGAGCTCAGATGGAAAGCAGAAAGGTGGAAGGAGTATATAGAGGGTCTATACAGGGGCAATGTTCTTGAAGACAATATTATGGAAATGGAAGAGGATGTAGATGAAGATGAAATGGGAGATGTGATACTGTGTGAAGAGTTTGACAGAGCACTGAAAGACCTAAGTCGAAACAAGGCCTCGAGAGTAGACAACATTCCATTAGAACTACTGACAGCCTTGGGAGAGCCAGTCCAGACAAAACTCTACCATCTGGTGAGCAAGATGTATGAGACAGGCGAAATTCCCTCAGATTTCAAGAAGAGTATAATAATTCCAATCCCAAAGAAAGCAGGTGTTGACAGATGTGAAAATTACCGAACTATCAGTTTAATAAGTCACAGCTGCAAAATACTAACGTGAATTCTTTACAGACGAATGGAAAAACTGGTAGAAGCCGACCTCGGGGAAGATCAGTTTGGATTCCGTAGAAATGTTGGAACACGTGAGGCAATACTGACCCTACGACTTATCTTAGAAAATAGATTAAGGAAAGGCAAACCTACGTTTCTAGCATTTGTAGACTTAGAGAAAGCTTTTGACAATGTTGACTTGAATACTCTCTTTCAAATTCTGAAGGTGGTAGAAATACAGGGAGCGAAAGGCTATTTACAATTTGTACAGGAAGCAGATGGCAGTTATAAGAGTCGAGGGGCATGAAAGGGAAGCAGCGGTTGGGAAGGGAGTGAGACAGGGTTGTAGCCTCTCCCCGATGTTATTCAATCTGTATATTGAGCAAGCAGTAAAGGAAACAAAAGAAAAATTTGGAGTAGGTATTAAAATCCATGGAGAAGAAATAAAAACTTTGAGGTTCGCCGATGACATTGTAACTCTGTCAGAGACAGCAAAGGACTTGGAAGAGCAATTGAACAGAATGGACAGTGTCGTGAAAGAAGGGTATAAGATGAACATCAACAAAAGCAAAATGAGGATAATGGAATGTAGTCGAATTAAGTCAGGTGATGCTGAGGGAATTAGATTATGAAATGAGACACTTAAAGTAGTAAACGAGTTTTGCTATTTGGGGAGCAAAATAACTAATGATGGTCGTAGTAGAGAGGATATAAAATGTAGACTGGCAATGGCAAGGAAAGCGTTTCTGAAGAAGAGAAATTTGTTAACATCGGATATTGATTTAAGTGTCAGGAAGTCGTTTCTGAAAGTATTTGTATGGAGTGTAGCCATGTATGGAAGTGAAACATGGACGATAAATAGTTTAGACAAGAACAGAATAGAAGCTTTCGAAATGTGGTGCTACAGAAGAATGCTGAAGATTAGATGGGTAGATCACATAATTAACGAGGAGGTATTGAATAGAATTGGGGAGAAGAGAATTTTGTAGCACAACTTGACTAGAAGAAGGGATCGGTTGGTAGGACATGTTCTGAGGCATCAAAGGATCATCAGTTTAGTACTGGAGGGCAGCGTGGAGGGTAAAAATCGTAGAGGGAGACCAAGAGATGAATACACTAAGCAGATTCAGAAGGATGTAGGCTGCAGTAGGTACTGGGAGATGAAGAAGCTTGCACAGCATGGAGAGCTGCATCAAACCAGTTTCAGGACTGAAGACCACAACAACAATGATGTAGTTTTTGCAGTGGAATACTTAGATTCAAATTGTCAAATCTCCTCCATCAATAAAGTCCTTTAGGGGATGTATGTTGCAGATTTGCCTGGATTTCAGATGTAATGAAGGTTTGGATGTTATTTTCGAACACATTGATGAATCTTTCTCAGAGCAGATGTGTTTTCTATTAGCATTTACAAAGATTTTCACACAAAAACTGTTTCTACCAACACGACTGATAAATCAGCAACTGTTACTGACTTCACGTCATTATACTGATCAAACCGTGACTGACCGGAAGTGCTTTGCACCACTCAGTATATACCCTATCATAGCAATGTGTGTTCTTTGGCCTATTTACAAAAATAATTACATTTACTGATTTAGAATGAAAAGTTGATGATTTACAACAAACTGTTAGTAGGGTTTTAAAGACAATAAATGATTATTCATTCTGAATGCATTTCTAAATATTGTTCTTTTGACTTTTGGGTGAAAATTTGGTTATGAAGTTGCAATAAGAATACCTGTCATAAAATAATTAATTACATCTTGATTTCACATTGGATTTTATTCCTTACATTAACTGGGATACAGTACAAAATGTCAAAACCATATTTCAGGTTAAAGTTCTGTATGATAATGTCATAGTATCAAAATGACTGAAAATCAATAGTGTTTACATCAGAATGTTCTAGAATCGCAAAGAGAAAGGTAAATTACAACTGATCTAACTGGTTTTTCATTACTGTCTTGATACATAAAGTGCACAAGTCACATTAAATACATCAGATGACTGATAAATGTTCTGAAAGTCTGTTTTTAGGTAAGTTGAAATTTACAAATTTTGCTAATTAATTATTGGTCTGATTACAAAATGATATTTCTCATAACATTTCTATGGAAATGTGATAATGCAATCATGAGAATGAAATTATAAATTTTGCTGAAATATGCAACAGTGTGTTAGTTCACAATGGCTGTTCTAACAAATTACAACTTTCATTAATTACAGTTAAATGATCTGAAATAATGTTAATGATGTAGATTTGGTGTGTAAGTGAACCATACAGTTTAATTTGCTTATAGAAATGAAGCAAAATCATACTTTCTAATTTTTGTCCACTCCATATTGTGGATCAGGTAATATACAATCTGCTAAACTTTTATGGGTGTCAAAGAATTCATTAACTACCATATAACTTGCTCTATTACACTATGAAAGCAACCTTTAGGGGCTGTGGTATGTTCCTAGATTCATAACTTAAATCTGGTTCTTGAAACTTTGTAAGTAGGCCTTCTTGGGATGGTTTGTATCCATCTTCAGCTACCTGTCAGTTCAGGTTTTTTACTATCCTCATGTCCCTCTCTCATGGGTAAAACAAACCTGTGAACATTTATGCTGCCCTTCTTTGTATATTTTCAGTATCCCCTGTTGATCCTATTTGGTGTGGCTGCCAACCACTAGGGTAGTATTCTAGGATGGGTCAGACAAATGTTTTGTAAGTAGAATGAGATTTACACTCTGCAGCGGAGTGTGTGCTGATATGAAACTTCTTGTCAGATTAAAAGTGTGTGCCAGACCGAGACTCGAACTTGGAACCTTTGCCTTTCGCGGACGAGTACTCTACCAACTGAGTTACCCAAGCATGACTCACGGCCTGTCCCCACAGTTTTACTTCTGCCAGTACTTCGTCTCCTACCTTTCAAACTTTACAGAAGCTCCTTTGTGTACTGATTGCATTTCCCCAAAAATCTACCAAAGAACCAAAGTCTGCCACCTGCTTAACTTACAAGTGAGCCAATGCAATTATTTCATTTCTTATTCCTACAAATTGTTAGATCTAGGTATGCTTTGATTAATTCCATTTGTCACTCACTGATATTGTAGTCATTAGATAGCATGTTGTTTTTCCAATTTGTGAAGTGAACAATTTTACATTTCTCACTATTTAAACAAAGTTGCCAATCTTTGCATCATTTCAAAATGTTATTATGATCCAACAGAACATCTGTGCAGCTTTTTGCAGACAGTACTTCATTATAGAAACCTTATCATCTGCAAAAAGCCTGATGTTACCATGAATATTGTCTGCAAGATCATTAATATACACTGTGAACAGCAAGGCTCCCATCTTCCCTGTGGCACTTGAAATTACTTCAACATCTGTCAATGACTCTCCATCCAAGACAACATGCTGCAGCCTCCCTGCCAAGAAATCCTCAATCCAGTCACGAATTTTTCTTGATCTCCCATACATCTGTACTTTCAATAATAAGTGTCAGTATGGTACTGAGTCGACTTACAGTTCAAACCCAACCACGTGCAATTATTTGTCATTTAATAAGTATCATTTCTGGAAGGTTCTTGAAGTTTCTTATGTTTGGAATTTTTGTATATTGTGGAATACTTTAAGTTTGTATAAATAGTTGCACTCTCTTTCCAGGAGATTAGTTTTGTTCTGGTTGTACACTGATATTCACAATAAGTGTACTTTCAGTGCTAAGCGTTGTTTTTCATTGATAACCGTGCTTTCATATTTGGAGTTGACTCTGGTTACAATGTGACATTGTTTGGAAGAGATGTAAGAATTTCAAGACATCTACATCAACATGGTACCAATCAGGGAACATAAAAGTTGTTGGCTACATGGTAAGCAAATGGAATACAAACAGTACATCATTCTCATGGTCTGTATATTCAGGAGACCAGTGGATCTGAAAACAGCAATGATTCAGCTGCACATGAGTTATCCATCAATGTTTTCAGGAAATGCTGGTCAGGACCCAGCGAAATGGCTGAAATGATTTGACCAAGTCACCAAATACAACATGTGGGATGACATGTTCAGCAAATCTGTAGTTTTAATTGTGTGGCACAGTCCAGCAGTGGTTCAAGAACAACAAAGAGAAGCCCAATGGCTGGACCAATTCTGGGCCAAACTGAAGAAAATGTTTGCGACAATCAGCCAACAAGTTGGCTTATTGGAAGAACAACTGAAGAACAGCATTCTACATAATGGGAAAATGATACAGTCCTACATGCAGAATGTTTTGACCCTATGCCACATTACAAATCCGAATGTGGCAGAACCTGACAAAATCACACACTTCATTAAAAGAGTTGTAGATGTCCTTCCGATAAAGGATGTCACAACAATGGAGGAATTTCATCAAGTGATGTTAATGTGCAGAGGAAATACAACAGAAAAGCATCATATGAAAGAAGTATGACCATATCCTGAATATGGTCTCTACTGCAGTAGTGGAAGATCACCATCACCTCGCTGCTCTCATACACCAGACTGTAAGAGAAGTCATACAGCATTTTATTGCAGCCGGAACAGTCAGATAAAATAAGCAGGAGATAGAAGCCATGACTGTCAATCCTATCTGTCATCAGATAATAGAGAATGTTGAAGAAGAGGTGTATCGATATTTAGCATCAACCTTCACCTCCAGTCAAACGTAGAAGAAGGATGGCCCCTGTCAGCTTGGGCTAAGGCTGTAGCTATCAAATGAAAACCAGATACCCAATCAATGCACATACAGCCAGCTCTTTCACCAAGCTTAATGCCCCACAGAAGAACAGACATTTGGAGGACAGATAACAGCACATTGATATATTTCCATTATGGATGCTCTGGACATGTTGTACACTACTGCAGAGAAAGAAGATAAATTTTCAATAACTACTATGCCACCCAGCAGCAAGCACAACAGTTACATTTGCACCAGTCAACTGAACATGACTGTAGTCAATCTGCAGCATGAAGCCCATTGCTGTAACCTGGACAAGGTTGTTCCTCAATACACCATAACCATTACCTGTCACCATATAGAGGTGGCAGACACTCACCTAGCTGCAAAATTCAGGAAAACTGAGCAAGGTGACCATCTATGGAGTTGATGCCACAACAGATGAAAATTGTCCATGAACAATAGTCACCAATATGTCAGGAAATCTCAATGATGTCATCACTGATGGCCAGCATGTGTGGGCATTAGTTGACACAGGAACTTCCTTTTCTGTAATGTCAAATACTTATCAACACCAGCTGAAGAAGACTATATTCTGTGATATGGAAGTGACTGTGCTGTTAGTTGCAAATGGGGAATATGCCCAGCTGACAAGGACATGTATTGCAAGAATAACTATCAGTGATGGAACACAGCACTTCAAATTTGTCATTTTATTGGAATATAGTCATACGTTCATTCTTAGATGGGACTTCTTGGAAGTATCACAAGCAGTCATAGGCTGTGAAAGTCAGAACTACAGATTGACAGTTGTTTGCCATTGGAGATACTATGCTGCTGTCATCAGGAAAGTGAGTCCCATTCATCAATACAGATGCTCAGTTGAACCATGCACAATTTGTCAATTGCAAAAACCTTTTCAGGTTCACAAAAGTAATCTACATGCCAGCGACAATCACAAATATTGTAGATGGTCAAACAGAACTTTGGATCATTAATTCTCTTGAGCAGCCACAGCTCATACCCAGAGATATGTGCACAGGTAAAGCTGAACCGGTCCAGGAAGGGCAGCTTAATGCCACGAGTGAAGAATTGTGCTCTGCTATCACTACATACAAGACAGAGGAGAAAACTACAAATGAACTGCGAATAGAATCCAGACTTACTGAGGAACAGCACTGGCCAGTTTTACCTGTTCTGTGCCAATTTTAGGCTGCTTCCAAATCCAGAGTGGAGAAATGACAGAGGAAGTGGCCCACAGTAAAATACTGTATCAGCACTGAGGATCTTCCCCAATTAGCCAGTGCATGAATAGGGTGTCACCAACTGAAAGACGGATAATTCAGGAGGAAGTAGAGAAGATACTGCAAGATGACATCACTGCATCTTCAGAGTCCTTGGTCCTCTCCTGTGATCCTTGCGAAGAAGAAGAATCGCACAAGGTGTTTCTGTGTCAACTACCAATGACTGAGTGAAAGCATGAAGAAAAGAGTCTACCCACTGCCATGCATTGATGACACCCTACACTCTTTGTCAGGAGCAAAGTATTTTTCAAGTATGGACATGCAAAAAGGCTACTGTCAATCAGAGTTGACAAGGCTGATTCGGAAAATTGGTTGGCTGATGCTTACGAGCATTCAATGGCAAGGTTATGTGCACTGACTGGGAAAAGACTGTCTCTATAACTGCTTATGACCACTATGACTTCGAAGTTATATCATTTGACTATTTAACACTACAGCCACCTTCGAGCTTATGATGAACAACCTGCTTTGACACCTTAAATGGGCAATGTTTCTTTGCTATCTTGATGGGATTGTCATTTTTTCTAAGACATTTGAACAACATATAAGACACGTGACAACCATGGTGAAGTGTTTTCAAACTGCAAGACTCCACCTTAAACCGAAAAAGTGCCTCTTCCCTGTCCAGTAAATACAAATCTTGGAGCACCTTGAATTGTGATGGAGTCCATTCTGATCCATAGAAAATCAGAGCTGTCACAGATTTTCTGACTCCCAAGCACATCTTTGATGTGAGAAGTTTTCTTGGAGTGCCCTCCTATTACCGATGATTCATAAAGGACTTATATGTACCAAGGCACATGCATCTCAAGATCTACTGTGGGGTGATGCCAAATTTTCCTGGAACAAGCTGCAACAAAGATATTTCCCTGTCCTTAAGGAGGTGCAAATATCTTCTCCATTCCTAGAATTGTATGACAAGAATGCCAAGACAGAACTTGACACCAGTGCTAGTGGTTTGTGATAGAAACACTTCTAGCACAAATCAAGGAAGGTGTGGAAAAGGTGATAGTGTATGCTTCCGGAGAACCCTCAAGTCCAAGAGGAACTACTCTACACCAAGAAATATTGGCTTCCAGATGTTTTGGCAATCAATAAGATCCAGTCATCTTTATTTGGAAAACCATTCCCCATTTTGATGGACCATCATTCTCATGCTGGTTGAGCAGCCTAAAGGATCCACTGGATCCACTCGTGTAATGGCCACTGAGATTTCAGTAGTACAAAAACAGACTGAAACACAAGCATGCCAATTATCTTTCAAGGAATGGTGGTGCACAGAAGTGTATAAAAATCATAGTCATCACTGAATTAAATGACACCACTGCTGAATGGAGGGAAGATCCATAATAGCTGAAAACTATTGAAGACTTGTAGACTGAGGAACTGACCTAAAGAGAGTTACAATTAATAAACTGAACATTGTATAAGAGGAATTATGATCTAATGGGGTGAAAATGGTTGTTCAGCATCCCAGCACATCCACTACCAGCTATCCTTAAGGTTTTCCATGACACTCCATCATCTCCTCTCCTGGGTTTTGTTAAGATTCTATACAGAATCAGATACATATATTATTGCCCAGATGTCTGCTGATTCATTAGATGCTATGTGAGCCACTGTAAAGAATTTCAATGACAGAAGCATGTGCCACAAATATGTCCAGGCAACCTGGTACCAGTTCCGCATGCAGCAGCACCACTCCACCTCATTTCAGTATAGATGACATCATTTTGGAGCATAGAGCACCCTGTATGATGGTACCTGATCGTGGAAAAGTTTTTCAGTTAATGTTAGTGTCAGAAGCAACTTCACATTTTGAGATCACCCATAGGATAACTGCCTACTACCTATAGACAAATGGTCTCACACAGCCCTTGAATAAGACATTAGCAGATATGCTTTCAATGCATCTTGATGTTGAACAAACAGATTGGGACACAATACTACCTGTCATGACATTCACAGGCAACATAGTGAACAAGACACTACAAGCTTACACCGTTCTTTTTGCTCCACCGCTGTGAGGCTGAAATGAAAGTGGATAGACTGTTTCCATTTCAACCCAACAATACTCAGTGTGATTGCATGAACAGGATAGAAAAAGCAAGGCACCTCACTCTCATACAGGCCCTGGTAATTGTAACATGTCTCTTTCAATAACGTTTATACAATGACTTATCCACAGCACAGATTCTGGTTCTTTTGATGTTGCTTTCATTCTCTCTTCTCACGGGTATGACAAGGTCCACAGTTTCCCTTGTACAAAGAAATTGTACCATTTCCAGTACTGCCAAGTTCACTAGTTTTCTAAATAATGAATAAAAACAATTTTTCATCACACCACCTGTAATCTTAATTTCTCGGGTGACTGGTCACAATAATAATACAGCTCTCACATTATTTTTTTCTGCTCTTAAGTGTTACAAAATTCCAGGTGTTGTTATGTCTGCACAAAATGTGTCTACTTCTTACAGAAGCTTCATCTCTTCCCACCTCTTGTGAGCAAACCAAGAAAAGGTAATAATTTCCATGTAACCCAATACAACCAGAACACAGCACGAACTAAATCAATGTTTTGGGTCATACTATATCGACATACAATGTTTGGCATTGATCTGAGTGTCTGACATCTGGAGGTTTGGCTGTGAGTCACAGATAGGCACAACAAAAAGATTGTCAGAAAATCACCTTCCTGCCAACAAGGCCTTCGTCTGAGATCCACACACACACACACACACACACACACACACACACACACACAAGTAATGCAAATGCAACTCACTCCCACACATATGATCACAGCTTCTGGCTGCTGAGGCCACACTGCGAGCAGCTGTGCATGATGGGAGATGCAACCGGGTTGTGGGGGTAAGGAGGAGGCTGAGGTGGGGAGGGGGAGGGTAAAGTGCTGCTAGTGGGAGCATACAGCGATTAGGTTGAGAGAAGTTAGGGCAGCTAGGTGCAGTCAGGAAGTTAGACGGAGGATGGGGCAGGAGGGAGGGGGATGTGTTAGCGGAAAATGAGGTAAAAAGACTGTAGATATCTTGGTGGAATGAGGACTGTATAGCGCTGGAATGGGAAAAGTGAAGGGGCTGAGGGTAAGGACAAAGACTAACAAAGATTGAGGCCGTGGGCATGCTGGAAATGTAGGATATTATGCAGGGAGAGTTCCCACTTACGCAGTTCAGAAAAGCTGGTGTTGGAGGGAAGGCTGTGAAGCAGTCATTGAAATGAAGAACATTGTGTTGGGTGGCATGCTCAGCAATGGGATGGTCCAGCTGTTTCTTGGCCACAGTTTGTTGATGGCCATTCAGGCAGACAGACAATTTATTAGTTGTCATGTCAATGTAGAATGCAGCACAGTGGTTGCAGTTTAGCTTGTAGATCATATGACTGGTTTCACAGGCAGCCCTGCCTTTGATGGGATAGGTGATGCTTGTGGCTGGACTGGAGTAGGTGGTGGTGGGAGGATGTATGGGACAGGTCTTGCATCTATATCTGTTACAGGGATATGAGCCATGAGTCAAGGGGCTGGAAGCAGGATTTGTGTACAGATGGATGAAGATATTGTGTGGTTCAGTGGGTGGTGGAATACCACTGTGGGAGGGGTGGGAACAATAGTGGGTAGGACATTCTTCATTTCAGGGCATGACGAGAGGTAGTCGAAAACCTGGCGGAGAATATGATTCAGTTGCTCCAGTCCTGGGTGGTACTGAGTCACGATCGAACTGCTGATAGGCATATTACCTTTCTTTCAGAACTAACAGTTCCTTTGTATAGGAAGGAAGAGGGATAGGCTGAGAAATTTAGAAAGGAAGGGCAAATAACTCAGACCTCAGGATCAGAGACAGCCATTTGTAGTGAGGATGAGAGTAAAGGAAAAGTGAAGAGAGAGGGATTGGAGAAAGTAGGGCACATAGTGTACACTGCTAGCAACTGAGCCAGCTTCAGTCTAGAAATGAAAAGGACAGATTGAGAAGTGAAGATAGACTAAGGGGGAAGAGAAATTAATATTGTAATTAAGACCTAGCATAGAAAATATGACTCATGTACTATGGTCAAAATAAAAGATGTATTTTGCTGAAACTTTAATACTGAATGCTCTGATCAAGAAATACATTATGATATCAATAGATTTGTTTGTTTGTAATATAATTCTAGCGGAAACAGTCAACATTACTACTATGATGGTAATAGGTGCAGTCTGTAGCTGCTATGTCACCTGCAAACATTTCAGTACCTGTGCTGTACATCATTATGAGAGTTGTGTTGCTATAGGATGGTTTGGTCAAGTACAACATAGGACTGGAGTCTCTATAAGGTCAATTTAATGGAACAGAAAATGCGACAGGTGGACAATGCAGCAAATGTTGTCATGAGTCAAAGTGGTATCTCTGGCATCTAGAAAATGTTACTAATGATAGGATCAGTTGAGGATCATCACAGAAGTGACCATGGAAAAACAACAGTGGGTTTTCAGAACTGAAATTTGTGTTTAACAGCAAGAAGAAACCCTCAACACATTGCTACACCTCTATGGTGGCACTTCCAACCAGATACAGTAGTCCAGGTGTCAACACAAGCAATACGAAATAGGCTCCATGAGTAGTCATTCCTTCTCATCCCATCTGGTAAGTCTCCCCTGGCCCGGGGTTCTGGGTGACTTTTCTGAGCTGTACCCCTTTCCCTAAACCTCTCCAGTCCTTTTCCTTCGCCGCTCTTCATTCCCCTTCAGCTCTTCTGCCAGAAGAAGGAGCCACTGGCTCTGAACGCTTGTAAAAGTTAAGTCCTTCTGTGTGGGTGTACCCCTGCCGCCGCTTGGTTAGTATATTTTTTATCAGGCTGTTTATACTGTATTTGCAAAGATAGATTTGTTTTATTCTTTCACAAAAAGAAGTTAGTCACAATTCTGTATAATAATCATTTAAGACACAGACAAATGTTTCGTTTACAGATTATTTATTCCCTTCAGATAAGATGCTGACGTTTGGGAACAAAAAGGGCACATGAAATGAAATCTGGGGACTGGAGCAGATGGACTGAGAAGTGGTGCAGGGTTAATACATTGTAATCACATTTAGGAGGAAAGCAGTTCGCTCTTTTACACATTAATATTGGTTTCTTATGCTATGCATGTAGCTACTAGTGTTGTGTTATAAGAACCAGCTTTTTTTTTTTTTTTTTGCCCTTACCTAATAGTGTGAATCCCAAAAAGCAGCTGCCACTCGTTTTTCTACAAGTAAAGCTTCCTATTTTTTTCAATGCAATTTCACTTCCATCACACTATTTTGATTTCTGTTATGTCACACCGATGTACAGATGGATCAGCTTATCTTTCATACAATATTGTAAACAAATCTGGAAACATGTACAACAACCCTCAAGTGGTACTAACACTTCAGTTGTATAAAAACTGCAGGAGTTTCTTACATAATTTGTAAATACATATTCTTCCTCTACATTTCCAGTAAGAGAACTTGGAATGACCTGTGCAGTTCACAACCACAATACTAGATGTAAAAATAATTTCCAAATAGACTATGTATCTCTATCTAGGATTCAGGATGCCATTTTATACCTTTGCTGTGGTAGGCATCAGACAGGAAACTGAAAATACATTAATATTAAGAAAAGGAAGAGAGTGCTTCTTTAGCCACTCCTCCGACAATTTATCAGAATATTTGAACTCGGAGAGATGTAAATTAGATGTAACTCTAATCTTTGCATGAAAGAGATCTTGATTTTGCCATGATACAGATTACTGATAAGTGTTCTTTGTAAAGTTATATAAATGTTTTATTTGAAGTAATAGACAACAACAGTGACTTAGAAGTTTAAGAGAACAAACAGTGGTTATTTTCAAAGTATCAACTTTTCTCTTAATATGCACACACTCGCATATATTTACAAAGTAAACTAAAGTATGAGTATGAGTATGAGTAAGGGGCGCTCACTTATAAAAAAAATATTGGGGGGGGGGGGGGGGGGGCAGGCATACTGGGGGCCCGAGAAATTTCCTAAATTTTAGATGAAAAATAGTGAGTCTTAAAGTTTTTTTTAAGCATTTTAGAGTCATACGATCAACATTAGAACGCCAACAACTGGACTCAATAACTCGACACTCTGGAAAACTCGACAAGCCTGACACATTTTTTGGCTTTGAAAAAAGAAACAAAACAAAAATATGCAAGGTATTTTCATAAAAAGCTAATTTAATTTACAGTAATAATCATGCTTATAGACTATTACAGAGCAGTGAATATATAGCTCTGAAAAGACTGAAATTATATTTAAATAAATTCTAAACTATCATTAAAAGAATAAAACATAAAATATTGCTGTCGCACAGTAATAGCACTTTCATTAATAAGTGAAATAGCTAATTTAAGCTTATTTTGAATAAGGCTCTGGGTTCATTAAATAAAAACAATATCTCAAATTTAATGCTTTAATACAGTTAATACAGTATGCCTAATACTTTTCAGTCAAAAAGTACGTAAATAGCGGGTTTTAATTGGGTCTTACACACTAAAAATATTTAAGTATTTGAAAATAACTAATACAGTACTATAGTAATACAGTACTAAATTAGTACTAATATTCTGAAACTGAAAATTTAACATTATGTACGTATTTAATTCTCTATTTTATAAAGATTTTTAATATTGCTCTAAATGCCAGTATTAGAGCTAGAGTGTCTTTAGAAAGGTGCAAATGTCAACCGTCTGACTGTATTGCTGAATATGAAGTCATTGATGACTGGTCGGATATCCAATTCATCAAAAACATCTTGGTGGGCATCTGTCCCATTGTTGATCGGAGATATGACTTCAGATGTCTAAGGCTGCTAAATGACCGTTCTGCTGTTGCTGTCGTGATTGGAACTACTTGGAGAAGCTTAATGCACTTCACTACTTCACATAACATTTCTCCAACTGAAGGCTCTTGTGTAATGTACTTTCTTACATGACACATTTTTTAAGACCAGTTGTTTTTTATCAGTGATATTGGCTAACATATTGAAGTGTAAGTGCAGTCTCTAAATGTCCAGGTAATTTTTGAAAAACTCAGTTGATTTTTCCAAATTTTTTTCACCTCCGTTTACTAAAAGCAAGCACTCTTGGTCAACTGCAATGACCTGTGTGAGTCCAGTTGAAGCAAACCGCTCAGTAATGCAAGATTGTGAAACAGTGCAAACTTCAATGTAAATAGCTTTGTAGTATTCCTTTGGAGTTTTGAAAGTGTGCAGTGAGCTGACTCTGTTGTTTTCATACTTCTTTGGTATACTTTGATTCCGAGGAAGCGAAGGATCATCAACTTGTGAACGTTTTTCTTTTAAACACAATTTCCAAAAGTGTTCAAAACTATCATGCCTTCCATTCAATATACAACCCAAGCCCTCATATATTTTTTTCCAGATCAGCAACGTTTGGATGAGGGCATTGAATTTTTTCATTGACCTTCTCTATTGGGTTCATTGCACAGCAATAAAAACGTAAAAAGAAATAAGTCTCAAATTGTAACATTGACTCAAGGTAGCCTGCACACCTGTAACCTGCCTCTGTTTTGTCCTCTGCAAAAATGTTTCAAAAAACTTTAGAAGTTCTTCAAAATTTCTCAGTATTCTCAAGATACTAGAAGCTCGCATAGTCCACCGAGTCGGGGAAAGGGGTCATAGACCAGCTTCGTCGTTGGCACTCTCACAGCATATGCTCCTGAAAAGTCCCATCCTTTTGTTGGATTCCATTTCGGTGTTTATTAAGTCCTTGGCTAAAGCCGTAATATTCCTGATAGACCTAAGATGGTGGAGACTGTCTACAACTGCCAAGTTTAAACTGTGAGCAGTGCAGTGCACATAACGTGCTTTTGGTTGTATATCCGCCAGAGGGAGTGGCCGTACGGTTCTAGCCGCTACAGTCTGGAGCCGAGCGACCGCTACGGTCATAGGTTCGAATCCTGCCTCGGGCATGGATGTGTGTGATGTCCTTAGGTTAGTTAGGTTTAATTAGTTCCAAGTTCTAGGCGACTGATAACCTCAGAAGTTAAGTCGCACAGTGCTCAGAGCCATTTGAACCATTTTTTTGTATATCCAAAACTAGCTTTTTTAGTCCTTTGAACTAACCTCTCATATTTGAGGCACTATCATAGCACTGTCCTCTTAAGTTATCCATTGACAAATCAAGGCAAGCAAAAACGTCTTTTAAAATACTACACAGAGTTTGTGATTCAGTGGTGGTGGGGGGGTCTCGTATAAGCCAATAAAGTCTTCATTGATGATTAAGGAATCATTGACAGTATAAATACAAAATGACACTTGTTCGTGAATCGAAGAATCACTTGTTTTGTCAACCATAACAGCTCTCATTTTGAATACTGTGGGACGTCCACTTATACCCCCAATGCCCTAACCAATCTTTAAACTCAGGTATGTCATTCTTTCGGACTCCCAACAATTGAAAAAAATTTGACCTTACATCTTCATGCCCTCTAATTTCTAGTCCTTGTTGACACAGAAATTACAAGGTAGTAAAAATTGTCTCAAGAGCTAAATGGCCTTTCTTCATATCACTATCTAACTGTTCATTCAATGGGGAGGCCACACTTCAGTTAGTGATAGAATTTAGTTTCAGAACACCTTCTTAATGCGTAAACATATTTTCATGAAGACTGAATTTTTCCAAAGCCTTTTCCACTTAGAAAACCCTACAGAAGTAAAAGCATCTTCTTTTTTTGAAGAAAATTTTAATAGGTTTTTAGCATCTGCCTCTTTGTAGGTTTTGGAAAAAACTTTTTCGGTAGATGCTTCATATTCTAGACATGTATATTTGATCAACCAAGACTTCTGAAATTATCTTCCCTTACCGGGTTGTCCAGGCTTTGGCTGTGAATGGTTCTCACCTGAAGATGACGAAGCAATTGACGACACAATCATTTTTGGAGGTTGACTTGCAGTATCGTCAACTTCCAAGAACGCCTTTTTGGTAACAAATTTATCCATTGCAAACTTAATTCGCTATACACTAAGAGGCTAATGTAAATGAATAAAATATAGTCATATCAAATAATCCACTAGACACTAAAGTTGGAACACTAAACACGTTTGTAGCATGCACTGAATGAAACTATCCCCACTGAATGACTGTGACAGCAGGGTGGGCTTTATATAGGCGCGTCGTCGTAATGTCTCAAAGCGTCAAGGCGACGCAAGGCGGCGGTTTCCAGGCGCTTCTGCTCCAGTCCTTTTGATGTTGCTGCAGACACAGCCCTGGTCCGCCAGCGCCAGCCTTTACCTGATGGTTCGCGCACCAGGACAAATTCCAAGTGTGCCCGTAGCACCGTAACACTATCATGATTCACACCTCTTGTTTTCAGTTAACCTGCTTACTACTGTAATAATTATTTGTTTTAGCTCATTGTTGTTGTTGTTGTGGTCTTCAGTCCTGAGACTGGTTTGATGCAGCTCTCCATGCTACTCTATCCTGTGCAAGCTTTTTCATCTCCCAGTACCTACTGCAACCTACATCCTTCTGAATCTGCTTAGTGTATTCATCTCTTGGTCTCCCTCTACGATTTTTACCCTCCACGCTGCCCTCCAATACTAAATTGGTGATCCCTTGATGCCTCAGAACATGTCCTACCAACCGATCCCTTCTCCTGGTCAAGTTGTGCCACAAACTTCTCTTCTCCCCAATCCTATTCCATACTTCCTCATTAGTTATGTGATCTACCCATCTAATCTTCAGCATTCTTCTGTAGCACCACATTTCGAAAGCTTCTATTCCCTTCTTGTCCAAACTATTTATCGTCCATGTTTCACTTCCATACATGGCTACACTCCATACGAATACTTTCAGAAATGACTTCCTGACACTTAAATCTATACTGGATGTTAACAAATTTCTCTTCTTCAGAAACGCTTTCCTTGCCATTGCCAGCCTACATTTTATATCCTCTCTACTTCGACCATCATCAGTTATTTTGCTCCCCAAATAGCAAAACTCCTTTACTACTTTAAGTGCCTCATTTCCTAATCTAATTCCCTCAGCATCACCCGACTTAATTAGACTACATTCCATTATCCTTGTTTTGCTTTTGTTGATGTCCATCTTATATCCTCCTTTCAAGATACTGTCCATTCCATTCAACTGCTCCTCCAAGTCCTTTGCTGTCTCTGACAGAATTACAATGTCATCGGCGAACCTCAAAGTTTTTATTTCTTCTCCATGAATTTTAATACCTACTCCGAATTTTTCTTTTGTTTCCTTTACTGCTTGCTCAATATACAGACTGAACATCGGGGAGAGGCTACAACCCTGTCTTACTCCCTTCCCAACCACTGCTTCCCTTTCATGTCCCTCGACTCTTATAACTGCCATCTGGTTTCTGTACAAATTGTAAATAGCCTTTCACTCCCTGTATTTTACCCCTGCCACCTTTAGAATTTGAAAGAGAGTATTCCAATCAACATTGTCAAAAGCTTTCTCTAAGTCTACAAATGCTAGAAACGTAGGTTTGCCTTTCCTTAATCTTTCTTCTAAGATAAGTCGTAAGGTCAGTATTGCCTCACGTGTTCCAGTGTTTCTACGGAATCCAAACTGATCATCCCCGAGGTTGCTTTCTACTAGTTTTTCCATTCGTCTGTAAAGAATTCGTGTTAGTATTTTGCAGCTGTGACTTATTAAGCTGATAGTTCGGTAATTTTCACATCTGTCAACACCTGCTTTCTTTGGGATTGGAATTATTATATTCTTCTTGAAGTCTGAGGGTATTTCGCCTGTTTCATACATCTTGCTCACCAGATGGTAGAGTTTTGTCAGGACTGGCTCTCCCACGGCTGTCAGTAGTTCCAATGGAATATTGTCTACTCCGGGGGCCTTGTTTCGACTCAGGTCTTTCAGTGCTCTGTCAAACTCTTCACGCAGTATCGTATCTCCCATTTCATCTTCATCTACATCCTCTTCCATTTCCATAGTATCGTCCTCAAGTACATTGCCCTTGTATAGACCCTCTATATACTCCTTCCACCTTTCTGCTTTCCCTTCTTTGCTTAGAACTGGGTTTCCATCTGAGCTCTTGATATTCATACAAGTCGTTCTCTTATCTCCAAAGGTCTCTTTAATTTTCCTGTAGGCGGTATCTATCTTACCCCTAGTGAGATAGGCCTCTACATCCTTACATTTGTCCTCTAGCCATCCCTGCTTAGCCATTTTGCACTTCCTGACGATCTCATTTTTGAGACGTTTGTATTCCTTTTTGCCTGTTTCACTTACTGCATTTTTATATTTTCTCCTTTCATCAATTAAATTCAATATTTCTTCTGTTACCCAAGGATTTCTACTAGCCCTTGTCTTTTTACCTACTTGATCCTCTGCTGCCTTCACTACTTCATCCCTCAAAGCTACCCATTCTTCTTCTACTGTATTTATTTCCCCCATTCCTGTCAATTGCTCCCTTATGCTCTCCCTGAATCTCTGTACAACCTCTGGTTCTTTTAGTTTATCCAGGTCCCATCTCCTTAAATTCCCACCTTTTTGCAGTTTCTTCAGTTTTAATCTACAGGTCATAACCAATAGATTGTGGTCAGAGTCCACATCTGCCCCTGGAAATGTCTTACAATTTAAAACCTGGTTCCTAAATCTCTGTCTTACCATTATATAATCTATCTGATACCTTTTAGTATCTCCAGGGTTCTTCCATGTATACAACCTTCTTTCATGATTCTTAAACCAAGTGTTAGTTATGATTATGTTGTGCTCTGTGCAAAATTCTACCAGGCGGCTTCCTCTTTCATTTCTTAGCCCCAATCCATATTCACCTACTATGTTTCCTTCTCTCCCTTTTCCTACTGACGAATTCCAGTCACCCATGACTATTAAATTTTCGTCTCCCTTCACTACCTGAATAATTTCTTTTATCTCGTCATGCATTTCATCAATTTCTTCATCATCTGCAGAGCTAGTTGGCATATAAACTTGTACTACTGTAGTAGGCATGGGCTTTGTGTCTATCTTGGCCAGAATAATACGTTCACTATGCTGTTTGTAGTAGCTAACCCGCACTCCTATTTTTTATTCATTATTAAACCTACTCCTGCATTACCCCTATTTGATTTTGTGTTTATAACCCTGTAGTCACCTGACCAGAAGTCTTGTTCCTCCTGCCACCGAACTTCACTAATTCCCACTATATCTAACTTCAACCTATCCATGTCCCTTTTTAAATTTTCTAACCTACCTGCCCGATTAAGGGATCTGACATTCCACGCTCCGATCCGTAGAACGCCAGTTTCTTTCTCCTGATAACGACATCCTCTTGAGTAGTCCCCGCCCGGAGATCCGAATGGGGGACTATTTTACTTCCGGAATATTTTACCCAAGAGGACGCCATCATCATGTAATCATACAGTAAAGCTGCATGCCCTCGGGAAAAATTACGGCTGTAGTTTCCCCTTGCTTTCAGCCGTTCGCAGTACCAGCACAGCAAGGCCGTTTTGGTTATTGTTACAAGGCCAGATCAGTCAATCATCCAGACTGTTGCCCTTGCAACTACTGAAAAGGCTGCTGCCCCTCCTCAGGAACCACACGTTTGTCTGGCCTCTCAATACAATACATTAGCTCATTACTGAACGTATTTTAAAAGGTAACTATTGTCACACAAGGAAAATAAAAAATTCCAACATAATTTTGATTTTACAAAGCATAATATAAATAATAATTTTCTTAAATTATTGGGAGGGGGGGGGGCTCTGCCCCCAAACCACCCCATATGAATTTTTGAGGGGCTCGGCCCCCCTCAGGCCCCATGGAGTCGGCGCCTGTGGTATGAGTAGATTACAAGCGCAGATGGAAGGTGTATGAAATTAGTTATAACTCTTTTGAAGAAACCATGCATGAATTCACCAGAAATGATTTTAAAATATGTGGGAAATCCCATGAATTGAGATTGTGCACTGGGAGTACACGGACTTGTATTCAGCAGGAAGGTGGTCTAAATTCCCGTCTGCTCATTCTGATTTACGTTTCATGGGGTTTCCTTAAATTGCTTAAGGAAAGGTACAGATGGTTCCATTGAAAAATATACAATCAATTTCCTTCCCAAATCTGAGTTCCCAGTCTCTAATGATATGGCTGTAGACAATACATTAAACCCTAATCTTTCTTTTACTTCTGAGGAAAACCTAATCTGGTTGGATGAATGAGGATTTGAATGTCACTCTTTTCTAATACATATCAATATCTTCAACACTGCAGCTACCTAGATTGGATCTTTAGAGAAACACTAAATCAGTTGGATAAGGATAGTTCACAAAATTGACTGCATACTTGACACAGGAACCACCTATGAAGTTTTCTGAAAAGACTTAAAGAAATCACAGCAATCTTACCACAGGATGATCACATAGGATGTGAACACTTCCAACAATGAATCATAGTGTTGCTTCAAAATCATTCTGTTGTCTTATAAGAAAGCAGTGTGGTACAGTGGCTAAAGTGGTAGACCAGTATTAGGGGACAAGATAAGACTGATCTTCCTGTCTGTTCATCATGGCATAGATTTCAAGTGGTTTTCATAAATCACGGTAGTCATGTTCTGAGAGACTTATTTCAACAATCATCTCCATCTCCCATCTACATTACTAAAAGACTTAAAAGGCCACCTGGTCCCAGGTACTGGTAGTTTATTAAACATGTTCCAGTGGCAACCAAAAATAAGGTTTCCAGTACCTCATATAACTGCTGACCAAATTTAAAAAACTATCATAATCTACTCATTAACATATATAATCTTACATTAAAGGTTTAACACAATAAGTCAAGTGTTAGAATTAGAAATTGTGTATATGTTTTGAGATAGAATCTAACACAGCATGAAAATTTCCCAATTTGGTATTTGAGAATGGGAGCACTTCATGACTTCCAACAAATAATTTCCAACCTTTTCGAATCATATTTTTCACTGCCATGCCCCACAAAAAAATTAATACATTTTAGCTGTGCAGCAGAATCAGGAATGATATTTTAACTTATTTCTTCTGAGCCCTAAACTCTATTTGCAATGCATTTTGCAGACAGTATCCACATATACCACTGAATGTACCTGCAAAACTACATTATTGTATGGCACATAGTACAGGAGATGTGATGTCAGAAACATTGAGATGCATGAAAAACTAGCTTTATTTCAAACAGAGAGCAAATTACCCAAACTTTACTTGTCCAGTGTTTGATAATGATGATAACACATTAACTCATTTGCAAAGTAATCAGACGTTCGAATTTGTTTTATACATGGAAGTTTGATTCTATAAAGGAATGGGGATGATGCTTATCTAATGAGAAAATATTCAGTTTCTAATAAGTTTGTTATCAGTAGGCACCCCCCCCCCCCCCCCACACACACACACACACATACACATACATTTTACAGTTTGATCCAAAGAACCAAGGTATCTCAAAGTTTAAACGTAAATTTACTGGGATTTATGTCCACAACATTATTGAAATTATTACTGACAACTTCGGTACAATATTGTACTTTCTACCAAGCCAAAATGGAGGTGGGAAAAAGGGAGTGAAGTTCAAAAAGGAGCATAGGAAGAACGTGTATTTGATCTCTCATGTTTTCTTGGTGTGTTGATTAATGGTGTACTTTCAGTGCCTAATTGAGCCCCCACCCCCACCTCCAGTATTTCAGCAACCTACTCGGAAGTCTTCTTCAAACAGACTGTGTACTGTTGATGTCATGTGTCATGTCACTACTTAGAGTGAAGTTCACCTCCCAGCACCCACTACACTCTCATGCTCATTTATTTTTCTGAGCCTGCCCTGTTATTCCACCAATACATGTTCTCAGCATTTTACATATCTGAGGCATGTTATGGCCAACAATATCTAACTAAATTTAATGCCAGATCCAAAGGCTTGCTTAAATTGTAACTTGCATCCCACTTTACTAAATTTTTTGATTTCATTGTTTTAATATACTTCTTAATTGCACTGTCGCAGAAACCTGGTGTTTGCACTAACATACTGGTCTCATAGTATTTCATTTCATGGTTATATTCAAGGCAGTATGTATATTTGTTGCACTAGGTAGTAAGGTTGGCTAATGTCAAGCTCAAAAGGAGACAGAATGAATTATGACCTTAGAGGAAGAAGTCTTAAGCAGTAGCTGAACGCTGTTTCTTCTACAAGTTAAAATATCCGACTCGAAAGTAATTGTTATTATAAATTCTTAAGTTTTTATTTTTTACACTGCCTATACAATTGAGCAGTAATGTATCATTTATATCCAATTCATAATTAAAACTCAAGCTGGTGAAAATGTGCAAAAAAAAACTGATTATTTTGCTTTGCATCTAACAAATATTAGTTATATATTCTCACTGAAATATCCACAACCACTCATGGTGAATGCTTCGTGGTGAATAAAATCTGCTGCAGCTGTAAATTTCTTTATTTGCGTAAAGGTATGTGTACAACCCATGTTTCATGAAACTAATCCCATCTTCAGGTGCTGCTTGTAGCTGTAAATGAAGACTAAGTAGGACACTACACAGAATTGATTAACACTTGTAGGCCCGAAAAGGCTGTAAGTCATTATCAGAAAATACCTCAATTGCATACAACAAAACCAGTCAAGTCATGTAGAAAAATTAGCTACTTTATCCAGTAGTATGAGAGAGCATTTGCCAGTGAAGCATGAAAAATGTGGTGTCGACCCACGAAACTCAAAGTAAACAGTACTAAATCCGTAAATACGCACTCACAGTCAAAAAAATATAACCTAACAACTTACTACAAATGGTCTGAGCACACACACACACACACACACACACACACACACACACACTATCTCTCTCTCTCTCTCTCTCTCTCTCTCTCTCTCTCTCTCTCTCTGCTCAGTGGCCACGTGTGAACTAGTGCCAAAAGAACGTGAAAAATACGAGGAAATTCTGTTGCCAACATCCACGCCTCACCTCCACACTACCTCACAAAGCAACCCAATACAGCTAACACTAAAATTAAATCATCATATTAAAGTCCTACAGTTCAGATAAAGCATGTGAAGTGCTATGCAATAAATGCTGTTGTCAGGAAACAGTAATAAAGCAACGGTACAAGATATATTAAATCAAGGAAAAAAATGTATATATATACCCAAAATGAAACACAATGGTACAAGAAATGTTAAACACACAGAAAACACCAATACCACACATTAAAAACTGTGAGGATGAAGGTGGTGTGACCTATCGCATATGACAGATATGTACAAAACCAAAAATTGAGCACTAGTTGTATAATTATGAAGCACAAAATCTGAAGTAAGGGCGAAGTCAGGACTAGACATTGTGTAAATTATGTCGTAAATAAACCCCTGAATATCTATTTATTAGGTATGAAACAGATATAAAGAGAAGATTGAGAAAAAAAAGAGGTATCGAAAAACTATGAGACTAATCCCAGTTGACACCACATGCAACCCCTAAAATTCGGGTCAAGATACAACACATAACATTTATATGTAGACAACCATATGCAAAACCTACTTTACATGTCATGCTGGGTGTACTCAACACACAGTTGTCTGAGTACTTACAACGTAAGTAACTTTTTGCAGTTCATCAGCTGGCATTTTGGTTGTTTGTAATGGCATTTATGCCCTGATGTTGACTTTCTCAAGTATATATCGCATCTCAGGCCATTTGTAGTAGGTCATCAGGTTATATTTTTCCATCTATGAGTGCATATTTATGGATTTAGTCTTGTTTTTTCGGTCAGGCCCTGTTTTCCTTGAATCTTACCAGTTGAACCCATACTTTTCTTGCATGCTCCACACAGGCTCTCTCATACTACCGGATAAATTTATTAATTTTTTTGCGTGACTTGTACAGTTTTGTTGTACATTATTAAGGTATATCCTAGGGCTGGTTTACTGCTTTAATGGCTATTCTAACGTAAAATAAATAAATTTTAAGTGTGTCCTACTTAGTCTTCATTAATTTTTACAGTAGCATCTGAAGACAGGATTAGTGTCATGAATCCCAGGTGGTGTACATGCTGTTAACCAAGAAAAGGAATATTGAAATTACAACTGCAGTGGATTTTATTCACCTTTAACGAATGTTAGTAAGCCTTAACCAGCTATTTTGCCACATAGCTCGAATGCAAATGATAAGGTCTAGTGACACACAGCCTGCAATAAACTTTTAATGTTTAACTTTAATGCACAATAATGCATTAGCATTAGGAAGTAAACCGTATAAAAACTCCAGTTGTCTCAGATCTAGATTTCTAAAAACAGAATACCACCATCTCATTTCACAGATCAGATGAACGACCAGCGGGTGGATGTCCCCACAGAAACTGCCGTGGTCCAGGTCGCATTCCGTGTGCTGACAGGCGTGGATGCATAACGCCTACTCAGCAGTGTGATGGTCGCAGAGACTGCCGTGATGGTTCAGATGAGACTGGATGCCAACGCTGCCACTCGGCGTTCGAGTTCCAGGTATGACATTAAATGACAGTGGCAGGAAATCTCCATATAACATAATACTTTTGGAGACCTGTAATTTTTCATGAATATTTAAATATGTGAATGTAGTATATGTATGTGACTGAGTTGGATGAGAAATTCTGCCTTGTGCAAAATACCTTTGGAGTTTCACCCAGACATGTTTCAGCACCTTTTGTGCTATCTTCAAGAGGTTACTTTATTTTCTTTCTGTAAAATTCTTGTTATATATTAACATTTACAGAAATCATTTGGTACTTAATACTTAAAGTTGTGAATGAATTGATTGTTGTCAAATGGTTTGTTTACAGTTCACTGTTGAGATACGTATTACTGGGTTGATGCAGTATATGTTGTTTATTACAATATGTCTAACGTTCTGGCTGTATAACTTATTTGAAAAAAGTGTGCATGTATGCATTATTTTACATGTGGCTGTATAGTATTCATTTGAAGTGTCATTGGCATTTGGTTTGTGTGTGTGTGTGTGTGTGTGTGTGTGTGTGTGTCTCTGTTTTCTGGGCTGGGAGGGTGGGAGAAAGCGAGAGAGGTTGTTGTGGAAAGGCATCTAGAGTGTGTGTTGTGCAGTATGGGGGAGAGGGAAAATGTGTTCTGAGGGTTGATCATGTGACGTTTTGGTGTGGGGGTGTATTGCGTATTGAATCGGAGACCTAGAAACGATGGAGACGCTTCATTCCCACTGTAGCCCTCAGTGGTTCACAACCCCACAACAGGCTACAGCAGTCCACGCACCCCACCACTGCCCCAAACCAAACCCCGGGTTACTGTGCGGTTAGGCCCCCAGTGGACTCCCTGCAAACGTCTCATACCAGATGAGTGTAACTCCAAATGTTTGTGTGGTAGAGTAATTACGGTATACATGTATGTGGAGACAGTGTTTGCGCAGTAGTTACCAACATAGTGTAACTGAGGTGGAATAAGGGGAACCAGTATGCATTCGCCTTAAAAACATCCACAGGCTGGCCAGCACACCGGACCTCGACACTAATCTGCTGGGCAGATTCGTGTCGGGGAGCAGCATGCCTTCCCGCTCAAGAAGCAGCACGTTTCACCATGCAGCCAGCTGGGCAGGCTGGTATGGGTGTTATTTACATAGTTCAATTGTCGCAAAGAGAGCTTTATTGCACAGTGATGCGTATTCATTTAGTACTTTCTTTTCTTGGGCTATTGATCTTTGGATGTGATAGTTTTCTTATTAATTTTTGGTATAGGCTGTTACTAGTTGTAAGAATCTTTTAAGTCAGTTTCAATGTTTTTGGGTGGTGATTCTGTGCTATTAAGTGATCTGCAAATGTTGAGTGTGAGCTATTGCTTTTCAGTGCCCTGAGATGTTCTGTGTACCTGGTTCTCAAATTCCTGCATGTTTGACTCCCATATGCAGATTGAATGCAATTGCAACTTAGTTGGTATATACCAGACTGGTTGTATTTGTCAGCATTGCTAGGATTTCTTCCAAGTCTATTTTGTATTCTGTATGCAATACACTAATGAAACAAGGACTAAATATAGCATACAGAACCAACAATACAACAGAAAACAGACTTTTAACAATTGTGGCAATGAGGTGGAAAATATGGTCCAAGGAAATAGTTTCTTTCAAAACCCTTACAATTTTGCCCAAGTGTGAAAGGCAGTTACCCTCCTAATTAGTTAACCTGAGAAATTTACAATGTCACCAGTTTATAATTTTTGCAAGTTTGAACTAACACTTTTGTTTTTATGTATTAATGTTACCTAATATACACTATGGTTCCCAAAAAGTTGACTGCCATTTTAACATGAGGAAATTAAAATAGATGTTTAATCCACATATGTATGAATTACAACTGCCAATCCAAAATTACAAATTATTGTGAGCAGCTTGTTTATAACCACATATTAATTGCATAAATTATGCTTCAAAATAAACCTACATGTCAAGAGCGGTAGAGCCTACAAAATTTATAAGGCTCTGCATTTAGCATTCTACAGACAGCTCGCTACTGGACACACTAATTTTGTGTCACTTATAAGTAATGTGATAGCACTTTTATGAACTTACAGTTTCACTTACCTTTGATCATCAGCTGCAAAGTTTTCATGCTATGTTCCACAATAACTGATACTGAATGTATACCGGAAAGGGCAGCACGAATATTCACAGATTTATTTCACCACTGGGAGCGTGTTACAGAGATGCTGAAGAAACTGAAATGGCAGACTCTTGAAGACAGACGTGAACTATCCCAAAAAAGCCTACTTACAAAGTTTCAAAGGCTAACTTCAAATGATGACTCTACGAGCATACTACTTGTTTCCATCGGGAACTTGAGGGCAATCTTAGATTATTTACAGCACGCATTCATTAAAACAATAATTCTTGCCACATCCCATATTTGAAAGGAAAGAAAAGCAGCACTAACAACTGGTACAAGGGGATGTATTCTCTGTCATACACTTCACAGTGGTTTGGAGAGAAATGATGTAGGTGTAGAACTGGTTTCAGCTGAGGAAGAAAGATTAGGACTTAATGTCCTATTGACAATGAGATCAAGAGAGAGGCATCAAAAACCCAGAGTGGATGTGGAAAGGAAAAGAAATCGTCCATGTTTGTTTCAAAGGAATCATCCCAGTAGTTATTTTATGAAGGTTATTCAGAAAGTAGGGAACGTTTCCATCTGACGAAGCTAGGTACGCGCCGATCGCGTATATTTTGGTATGTGCGTGCTCGGCAGCTCAGTCGGTATCCATCCGTGACAGCGGGAACATCTCTATGTATCTGGTTTTTTTGATATTTGAATTTGAAATGTGCACTGCAATCGAAAATCCCACCTGTTGTGAGGTGCGGTTGTGATATGGTTTTGTTGGCAAAAAAACCTATAACCTATAGAAATTTATCATGAACTGTGCAAAGTGTACGGAAACAATGTAATGAGTGAATGTTCCGTCCGGAAATGGTGCATTCGGTTTAAAAATGGCCGAACCAACGTTCATGATGAGGATGGATGCCCGACCATTGTGATTTGTTCAAGCCAATTATTATCTGCAATTTAGTTATATTTTTGTTTATTTTGGTAGTACTGTCTTTTACGTTGATGATGCATGCTTTGTTTATTTTTTTGTTATATCTTTGCAATTTTCAAGCTGCTAGGTTAGTTTCGTCAATGCTCCACTGTCCATTTGCACCAAAGAAGAGCAATGTTCAGTGATCCGTTTTTTGTAGTCGGAAGTGGCCGAACTTCATCGAAGGCTTTCGGTGCAGTACGAGAGCAGTGTTTTGCCACAAAGGAGTGTCTATGAATGGATTGAAAAATTCCACAATGGTCGCACAAGTGTTATGCACGATGAAGGAGCCGGATGACCGCTTACCACCACAAATGAAGAAACCATTGAGCGTTCATGTGAAATGATTCTCTTAGACAGACGATCAACTATTGACGAAGTGGCACATCGTCTGCAAATTAGTTATGGTTCTGCCTACGAAATCATCCACAACAGACTTGGGTTTCATAGTTTGTGCAAGATGGGTCCCAAAACAACTCACACATTTGCATAAACAAATGTGCTTGGACATCTGCAAAAAGCATTTGGATCACTGTGGTAACGAAGGGGAGAACTTCTTAGACAGGATCATTACTGGTAACGAAACATGGATCCATCATTACGAGCCAAAGAGTAAACGGCAGAGTATGGAATGGAAACATCCAAATTCGCCGTGCAAGAAAAAGTTCAAGACCCAACCGTTCGCAGGAAAACTGATGCTTACAGTTTTTTAGGATGCACAGGTCATGTACTGGAACATTATGGGGAAAGGGGCACAACAATAAACAGTGTACGTCACAGTGAGATGCTTACAGCCAGGCTAAAACCTGCAATTTGAAGTAAATGCCAAGGATTGCTGTCAAAAGATGTTGTGTTGTTGCACGATGATGCCCGTCTGCATACTGCTGAAACGTTCCAGAAACTCAAATTTGAAGTACTGGATAATCCTCCATATAGTCCTGATCTTGCCCCTTATGACTTGTTTGGTCCATTCAAACAGGCCTTGGACGAAGCAGTTCATTCCTGGCTCGCAGCTCAACTGAGAACCTTCTTTTATGAGGGCATCAGGAAGCTTGTACAATGATGAACCCAGTGCGTTGAAATGCAAGGAGAGTATGTCGAAAAATGATGTTCTTGTAAGTTTCCTATTTGATTAGAATAAAATTTTATAACTACTTTGCGGATAATAATTGACTTACTCTCATATGTAGTTTTGCTAATATTAACTTACATACTATGCCAAACTAGATGTTCCACTTGTTTCCTGGTACATCAACGGAAAACACAGTAGTTTAAAACAACTTGATTATCAAAAGCTTCCAGAAAGCATTTCTAACTCTACCAGTATGCTGTGATTCACATATCCACTAAAGAGAGCATAACATTATTTGTTTTCTGTCAATAAACTTATATGACATTAGGCAAAATTGCCTATTTCCATTGAGGCTCTCAAATGGGACAAATACCAATCCCTAATTGTAACTCAAAGTGAGCAAAGCTTCAGTTCTGTTGATTTTTACATTGATGAGGTATATGACAAATCTAGGAATGCCACAGAACTCTTAAATAATTTTTTGAAGTACAACAATAAATATGTAGAATTGCAACTTTTTTTTAAAACTTAACTTCAGCTCTAACTGCTGGAATTGCTTGAGCTACAGTGGTGTGTACAAGGCAAAATGTAGAGATGAAAGAATACTTTCTGTTGTCAGCAGTGTGCTGTCTGTGTCTTTCCCAAAGCACCACCACCTATTTTCTCCTCTGCCAACTGACATCAATAGGGTATGCACTACTAGGGGCCAAGGGGCCACTGTTTATGCTTCCAGTACTTTCACTATTTTGTGTTTTTCATTATGTCAGTCATAATGAACAACGAAAGGGTAAAAAAGTTGTCACTGTATATGCACTAACATGAAGTTCATCAAGTGTTCAATGTGCACCTCACTGACAGATGTGGTAGAATGGCTCTGTTGGGTAGTACCTCACATGGCCTACTCTCTCTTGCTATTATACATCACTCAACATTCTTGCTTGTACAGTAATCTAGCTATGGGTTGCCCTAGACAAACTCTCCAAAACAACTGAATTTCCTGTAGCACTTCAAATGTTTACAACCTCCTGCTTCATTATCATAACCAAAATGAATTATTTGAAGTTTTTCTGTAGCATCTTTACATATTTTCCTTTGGCATATCCTTTATGATTTGCTCCGGAAAATGCTCACACAGTACTGTTGCATACACAATCTGATGCCTTTCTCTTGAAATTTAAATGGCCACAGCTACAGAGTTTTATTGCAACAGTGTTGATTTCATTCATAAGAGACAATCATACCAATTACCTTTTCAACTGGTGGTAATTATGTGCTGTACATAACTGGACTGAACTCATTTCATTTATGTTTCCAGTGTCACAACAAACGCTGTGTACCACAAGCATGGTTATGTGATGGCCAAGCAGACTGTGAAGACGGAGAAGATGAGAATTATTACAACTGCCGAGAGCATTTCACACTTCAGCGTGTAATACAGCCACTGTTATTTGCGGCCAATTTGTAAGCTGGTTGTACAGAAAGTAGCATGGTTTGTGCTCAAGAGATGGTCTACTGAAATACTATACATATTTTGAACAATAGCTCATTATTTTTGGCATTTATTTCAATACACAAAATATAAATACATAACAGTTACATCAAACAATGCATACAATAAACAGAGTAGTAAGTTTTAACAGTATTGGTCACTGAAGCAACTGCCCAAAGAGTTATGCTTGTGTGCAGGCAGAAAGAAGTACGAACTTTACTGCTCATAGTAGAGTAGAACTGCAGGTACACTCCACTGCAATACATTACTGACAGTGGGTGAATTATTAGCGTAAATATTGAATGTCTAAGGTGGTAATTCCAATCTGTTACTTATCAATAATCTTTCTAACTGATCACCCCAAATACCATCTTACATTTCGTTTCAGTATACACTTTTCAACACAGTTTTCTATGGAAAATACATTTATTTAGAATCATTTTAGTCCCTTCAAAGGATGAAATATAATGGAGATGTTACTTGTTGCTGTTATTTCTTTCATTATATTCTAGACCAATTCCACTGGATTTATATTTCAGTAATATGGAAGTAATCATAGACTAGAAAACTTCATTTTTCTTTTTTTCTCCCCAACTATACCACCACCTTCTTTTGAAAAATTTCCTACACAGTGACTTCAGTTAATGCTGTTTATTGTCATCTTTTATATGAAAGGGGTCTTACTAATCATATGCCTCAACCATTTATTTTCTGTCTAATGCACTGACTGTCCATTTGCTGGTGATATTCATTCTTGCTTGATCATCTTAGATGCTGTGCCACCATCTGCTTCTGAACCTTCCTCTTGGTTGCATTCCATCCATTTCTCTAAAGAATGCTATATTAGGTAGTCTCAATAATTTTATTGCATGACCGGCACAGCACAACTTTCTCTTCTTCAGCATCTAAAGTTGTTATTTTTTCCTAGTTTAACATTCACAAATTATGACCAACACTGTAGTAGAATAATATGTAGAAGAAAATTCTGAGTTAACTGTAAAATGTTCTTTTAGCAGCTGTTAAATGTGTATCTATTTCTGTGTCTGTCTGTTGTCCTTAGGAAGAGTCCTTAACTATTTGCAGTTGTGCACTTTCTTGAAGATTAATCCATCTACAGCGAAGGGTGCATCAGTTTATTTTTCCTGTTCACCCTTTAATTAAAGTCCTCGAACTACTACCAAAAATCACACATTAACTGAGATTTTCAAATGAAACTAACTTCATTTCTGCAATGCACCAAAGTAGCACTCCAAATGGTACCTCAATCCACAGAAATTTCTGGAATTTTTTTGTTAAGGCAGCAAATCTTTACTATAGGGTGGATATAAATCTGAGTCTTAGTTGTCTCTGTATGGCAATTTTTTATGCTTATTTGCATTCTACAACAGTACACACAGAAGTGCTGCCCATTGTTCATAGCATGTTACAATTATTCAGAGAACAATGCTTTAACCAAAGATACAGATTTTAGTTTTCTTTTGATATAGAAGATATCTATGTGGCATTAAAAAATCAACTTCACTATCTTTTCTAATGCTGTCCAGCAGTATCCTTCACAGTCTACTCATGTTCCTGTAAAAATTAGCAGCCCCTTCCACAGTGTTCGGTAATGATGTGGTGAGAGCTTTGCTGTCTGCTCTTTAAAGAATTTGAATACATTTTACATAATATTTATATTCAGAAGTCACATTTTCTGTGGTATTTTCTTCACTGGCATCTCCAGTTTCGCCATTTATGTAACAGTTTTTGCAAACATTAGTGTATCATACTAGTCTCTGTAGCACATAGAACATGTCAACTGCAGTTTTTGAGATATGCTCCCCCCACCCCCAACCCAGTCTCTCCACACTCCTTCACCTCATAAGTCCTTTGTAGCTTGCACCATTAGTTCCAATAAATGTTGCTGGAAATGCTTCGTCAGACGTGTTGAGCCATCTGAAGGAAAAAAAAAAAGTTTTGATAAGCTATATAAACATATTTGCTTTACTAAATCCAGCCTAGACAAAACTGTCTCACAAAATTGCCACTTCATGTTTCATTTTGTTCACACGAATGGTGGTCACATATGGACCGATTTAACATGTTGCAATCAATTACAAGGCATCCAGTTGTCAGCATAGACAGGTGTCACTTAGAATAATAATTTCTGTTCAATGCTTACTTGTTATCAGTTGGAAATTATTCAGTCATCATCAGCTTCTGCAATAGGTGTACACTGTAAAATAAATAAATCAAAATAAATCAGCTGTCAGCTAAACAAAATATATTTTAACTTCCAACACACTATTTTAACTCTCTCTCTCTCTCTCTCTCTCTCTCTCTCTCTCTCTCTCTCTCACACACACACACACACACACACACACACACACACACACACACACACACAGAGAGAGAGAGAGAGAGAGAGAGAGAGAGAGAGAGAGAGAGAGAGAGAGGGGGGGGGGGAGGGGGGGCAGAGGGAGTTAGGAGAAGGAGAGTTACAGGGAGGGAGGGGGCATGGCATGAAGGGCGGTGTGGTGCAGTACAGTCTGGATTCTCGACAACGTAAAAAGAAGCAAGGTGGGAAAGTAGAATAAACTATGAGACAATACCAATTTCAGGCAACAACAAAGAATGTCAACAAAAAGAAAGAACAGATTTCAGTTGTTTAATGGCAAACTACGAAAAATAGAAACACATTGCACATGTCACTGGATAGAAGAAAGTTCGAAGTTTTATGTTCACACACACACACACACACACACACACACACACACACACACACACACACACACACTATATCGTACACTCAACATGAGCACCATGCATTGCTTGAGAAACTTCAAAATGGCAGACCATTTCATCCAAGCACAAATCATAAGGTCCCTGTTTACTGAAAATTCAATTTCTCAGCTCCTCAAGAGTAGCTGCCACAGGTGGCACAAACACTCTGTATTATGTACCTACACAGAAAAAGAAAAAAAAATTGCAAGGCGTTAGGTCTGGTGACCTGGGGGGTCAAAAGCAATTTATTTTATTTATTCATGTCAGAAGCATCACCAAGTTACATGTTAAAGCGAGTAGAACATTCACATATAAAATACATACAAAAAAATGTAACATTGCCAAATGCAATAAAAAAGATCTTGTTGTCCACCTCTTTCAATCCAACATTGTGTGATGGTGTTGATAAAATATCGCAGCACTTAAAGATGAAAGTGAGGTGAGCCACTGTCATGCATTAAAATGAAATCATTGGAATCTTCATGAAGTTGACGTTCCAAGCCCTCCTCTTCTGAGGTGCTCCATGTGAACATATCTTGGATAAGCTCAACATTTTCACCTTAGATGCATGGCTGACCAGTGCTCTTCCTTTTGCATACAGACCTTTGTATGCCAGTCATAAATCTGCTTGTGCAGAGGCAGCTTCTTGCTGACTCAATGGCAGAATGCACGTTGCAGTTGAACAGTGGACTGACTTTGTGCAGAACTCCAACAAATACAATGATTTCTCTTGTGGGGTAGTTGCCATGTTAGTAAAAACAAACAAGAGCACAGCCATGACAAAACTTTGAACCTTCCTCTATCCAGTGACATGAGCACTGTGTTTCTATCTGCTCTAGTTTGTCTGTAATAGGCAATCAAGATTTGCTCTTTCTTTTTTAATCAACTTGTACTTATGTTTTGACTTAACTGTGTCACTGCTGTAATAAATGGGAAAAACCTTAACCTTTTTTTTTTAGTCATCAGTCTTTGACTGGTTTGATGGAGTATGCCATGAATTCCTCTCCAACTCAGAGTAGCACTTGCAATCTACATCCTCAATTATTTGCAGGAAGCATTGCAATCTCTGTCTTCTTCTACAGTTTTTACACTCTACAGTTCCCTCTAGTGCCATGGACGGCATTCCGATATCTTAACAGATGTTGTAATAAGCTGTACCTTCTTGTTTTCAGTGCTTTCCGTTTATTCCTTTCCTCCCTGGTTCTGCATAGAACCTCTTCATTACTTACCTTATCAATCCACCTAATTTTCAACATTCGTCTGTAGCACCACATCTCAAATCCTTCAATTCTCTTCTGTTCAGGTTTTCCCACAGTCCACGTTTCACCACCACACAATGCTGTGTTCCAAATGTACATTCTCAGAAATTTCTTCCTCAGATTAAGGCCTATCTTTGATACTAGTAGATTTCTCTCTGCCAGGAATGCTCTTTTTCCCAGTGTTAGTCTGCTTTTGATGTCCTCCTTGCTCCGTCCATCATGGGTTATTTCACTACCTATGTAGCAGAATTCCTTAACTTCATCTACTTTCTGACAATCAATCATTATGTCAAGATTTTTGCTGTTCTCATTACTCTTATCTTTCTTCAATTAACTCTCAATCCATATTCTGTGCTCAGGAGACTGTTTATTCCATTCAGCAGATCTTTTAATTCTTCTTCACTTTCACTGAGCATAGCAATGTCATCAGTGAATCTTTTCATTGATATCCTTTCACCCTGAATTTTAATTCTGCTCTTGAACCTTTCTTTTATTTCCATTACTGCTTCCTTTGATGTGCATATTGAACAGTAGGGGCGAAAGACTACATCCCTGGCTTACACCCTTTTTCATCCAAGTACTTCGTTCTTGATCTTCCACTCTTATTATTCCCTTTTGGCGCTTGTATATTTTTTATATTACCCATCTCTCCCTATAGCTTACCCCGATTTTACTCAAAATTTCATACACCTTGCTCCATTTGGCACTGATACATCCTATGAACGTGTCTTTATTTTTCTTTACTCTTGCTTCCATTATTAACTGTAATGTTAGAACTACTCCACTGGTGTCTTTACTTTTCATAAAGCCAAACTGATTGTCATCAAACACATGCTCAGTTTTCTTTTCCATTCTTCTTTATACTATTCATGTCAGCAACTCAGATGTATGAGCTGTTAAGTTGATTGTATGATAATTCTTGCACTTGTCAACTCTTTCAGTCTTCAGAATTGTGTGGATGATATTTTTCCAAAAGTCGGATGGTGTATTAACAGACTCGCACATTCCCCCAGTGATTTTAGGGATTCTGATGGAATGTTATCCATCCTTTCTGTCTTATTTAATCTTAAATCTCCCAATGCTCTCTCAAATTCTGAATCTAATACTAGATCCCTTGTCTCTTCCCTATCGACTTCTGCTTCTTCTTCTTCAATCACAGCAGCAGACAAGTCTTCCCCCTCACAGAGGGCTTCAATGTACTCTTTCCATCTACCCTCTCTCTAGACTATGCAAACAGATTTCTTTCATCTACAAGATACAGGATACATAACAAAAGGAAATAATGTCTGGATGGGTATAAGAAATAAAATGTGACACGATCTGTTGCCGAGATCAAGAAAGAGAGACTACATAATGTCTGAACAGAAATTAATAATGGAGTGAAACACAAGATTCAAATTCAAAAAGGTACAGTTATGTAATGAAAAAGAAACATAGACTGGTAGAAGGAAGTTACATGGGGGAGCATACAAGCAGTAAGGGAAGTGGTGCAAGAACAGTAAGAATAGAAGAGTAATGAGATGACAGAACGCAATCGTAAAGGGGAAAAAATACTGGAGATCAATAAGAAGTAATAAAAGAGAAATGGGAGATATATGCAACAAAAAATAAGATCTGGTCTACAGTGAGACTACATAAATGATGGAAACAAAAAATTTCCACCCATGATAACTGGACAACTGTAAGAGATGTTGTTGTTGTTGTTGTTGTGGTCTTCAGTCCTGAGACTGGTTTGATGCAGCTCTCCATGCTACTCTATCCTGTGCAAGCTTTTTCATCTCCCAGTACCTACTGCAGCCTACATTCTTCTGAACCTGCTTAGTGTATTCATCTCTTGGTCTCCCTCTACGATTTTTACCCTCCACGCTGCCCTCCAATACTAAATTGGTGATCCCTTGATGCCTCAGAACATGTCCTACCAAACGATCCCTTCTTCTGGTCAAGTTGTGCCACAAATTTCTCTTCTCCCCAATTCTATTCAATACCTCCTCATTAGTTATATGATCTACCCATCTAATCTTCAGCATTCTTCTGTAGCACCACATTTCAAAAGATTCTATTCTCTTCTTGTCCAAACTTAGTTATCGTCCATGTTTCACTTCCATACATGGCAACACTCCATACAAATACTTTCAGAAATGACTTCCTGACACTTAAATCAATACACGATGTTAACAAATTTCTCTTCTTCAGAAATGCTTTCCTTGCCATTGCCAGCCTACATTTTATATCGTCTCTACTTCGACCATCATCAGTTATTTTTCTCCCCAAATAGCAAAACTCCTTTACTACTTTAAGTGCCTCATTTCCTAATCTAATTCCCTCAGCATCACCCGACTTAATTAGACTACATTCCATTATCCTTGTTTTGCTTTTGTTGATGTTCATCTTATATCCTCCTTTAAAGACACTGTCCATTCCATTCAACTGCTCTTCCAAGTTCTTGGCTGTCTCTGACAGAATTACAATGTCATCGGCGAACCTCAAAGTTTTTATTTCTTCTCCATGAATTTTAATACCTACTCCGAATTTTTCTTTTGTTTCCTTTACTGCTTGCTCAATATACAGATTGAACAACATTGGGGAGAGACTACAACCCTGTCTCACTCCCTTCCCAACCACTGCCTCCCTTTCATGTCCCTCGACTCTTATAACTGCCATCTGGTTTCTGTACAAATTGTAAATAGCCTTTCGCTCCCTGTATTTTACCCCTGCCACCTTTAGAATTTGAAAGAGAGTATTCCAATCAACATTGTCAAAAGCTTTCTCTAAGTCTACAAATGCTAGAAACGTAGGTTTGCCTTTCCTTAATCTTTCTTCTAAGATAAGTCGTAAGGTCAGTATTGCCTCACGTGTTCCAGTGTTTCTACGGAATCCAAACTGATCTTCCCCGAGGTCGGCTTCTACTAGTTTTTCCATTCGTCTGTAAAGAATTCGTGTTAGTATTTTGCAGCTGTGACTTATTAAACTGATAGTTCGGTAATTTTCACATCTGTCAACACCTGCTTTCTTTGGGATTGGAATTATTATATTCTTCTTGAAGTCTGAGGGTATTTCGCCTGTTACATACATCTTGCTCACCAGATGGTAGAGTTTTGTCAGGACTGGCTCTCCCAAGGCCGTCAGTAGTTCCAATGGAATGTTGTCTACTCCGGGGGCCTTGTTTCGACTCAGGTCTTTCAGTGCTCTGTCAAACTCTTCACGCAGTATCACATCTCCCATTTCATCTTCATCTACATCCTCTTCCATTTCCATAATATTGTCCTCAAGTACATCGCCCTTGTATAGACCCTCTATATACTCCTTCCACCTTTCTGCTTTCCCTTCTTTGCTTAGAACTGGGTTTCCATCTGAGCTATTGATATTCATACAAGTCGTTCTCTTATCTCCAAAGGTCTCTTTAATTTTCCTGTAGGCAGTATCTGTCTTACCCCTAGTGAGATAGGCCGCTACATCCTTACATTTGTCCTCTAGCCATCCCTGCTTAGCCATTTTGCACTTCCTGTCGATCTCATTTTTGAGACGTTTGTATTCCTTTTTGCCTGCTTCATTTACTGCATTTTTATATTTTCTCCTCTCATCAATTAAATTCAATATTTCTTCTGTTACCCAAGGATTTCTACTAGCCCTCATCTTTTTACCTACTTGATCCTCTGCTGCCTTCGCTACTTCATCCCTCAAAGCTACCCATTCTTCTTCTACGTACTGAATTTCTTTCCCCCATTCCTGTCAATTGTTCCCTTATGCTCTCCCTGAAACTCTGTACAACCTCTGGTTCTTTCAGTTTATACAGGTCCCATCTCCTTAAATTCCCACCTTTTTGCAGTTTCTTCAGTTTTAATCTACAGGTCATAACCAATAGATTGTGGTCAGAGTCCACATCTGCCCCTGGAAATGTCTTACAATTTAAAACCTGGTTCCTAAATATCTGTCTTACCATTATATAATCTATCTGATACCTTTTAGTATCTCCAGGGTTCTTCCATGTATACAACCTTCTTTCATGATTCTTAAACCAAGTGTTAGTTATGATTATGTTGTGCTCTGTGCAAAATTCTACCAGGCGGCTTCCTCTTTCATTTCTTAGCCCCAATCCATATTCACCTACTATGTTTCCTTCTCTCCCTTTTCCTACACTCGAATTCCAGTCACCCATGACTATTAAATTTTCGTCTCTCTTCACAATCTGAATATTTTCTTTTATTTCATCATACATTTCTTCAATTTCTTCGTCATCTGCAGAGCTAGTTGGCATATAAACTTGTACTACTGTAGTAGGTGTGGGCTTCGTATCTATCTTGGCCACAATAATGCGTTCACTATGCTGTTTGTAGTAGCTTACCCGCATTCCTATTTTCCTATTCATTATTAAACCTACTCCTGCATTACCCCTATTTGATTTTGTGTTTATAACCCTGTAGTCACCTGACCAGAAGTCTTGTTCCTCCTGCCACCGAACTTCACTAATTCCCACTATATCTAACTTTAACCTATCCATTTCCCTTTTTAAATTTTCTAACCTACCTGCCCGATTAAGGGATCTGACATTCCACGCTCCGATCCGTAGAACGCCAGTTTTCTTTCTCCTGATAACGACATCCTCTTGAGTAGTCCCCGCCCGGAGATCCGAATGGGGGACTATTTTACCTCCGGAATATTTTACCCAAGAGGACACCATCATCATTTAATCATACAGTAAAGCTGCATGCCCTCGGGAAAAATTACGGCTGTAGTTTCCCCTTGCTTTCAGCCGTTCGCAGTACCAGCACAGCAAGGCCGTTTTGGTTATTGTTACAAGGCCAGAACAGTCAATCATCCAGACTGTTGCCCTTGCAACTACTGAAAAGGCTGCTGCCCCTCTTCAGGAACCACACGTTTGTCTGGCCTCTCAACAGATACCCCTCCGTTGTGGTTGCTCCTACGGTACAGTTATCTGTATCGCTGAGGCACGCAAGCCTCCCCACCAACGGCAAGGTCCATGGTTCATGGGGGAGAAGAGATGTTATATAATACATAAACTGGTATGATACTGTTCTACATTCCTGGCATCATGGTAGACACTGCCAAATTACTTCTTGTTCTCCATACTGGGAGAAAAGGATAAATAGAGTCTTTTACCCCATTAGACTTCGAATTCTTATCCTTTGTTTAACCACCACCACAATCATTTCGGTAAGTTTATTCACAACCATGTTTTGTTCTGCTTACAATCCTTACGTTAGTTTGTCTTTTCTAATCCTTCAGATCTCTATTTGATACCTACAGTAACTCCTAAGGGATTTGGATCTCACATATCATGTTTTGACTCTTCTGTTTTTCACAGGTCCACTTGATCTAAAATGATTTAATCTCTCTCTGTCTTATTCTCTTCCACTTTCCATGACTTTTTATCATCTTCCTCTCACTCAGAAGCAAGAAATTTTCCATCATAGAAACTGATATCTTTTACAGTGTGACTGGAATCTTTATTGCCAACTGCTTTTCTTAGTTCTGCGTTCTCAAAAGATTTTTGTAACACACATGCACATCAAGTTCACTAAACTGATGGTAAAGTAACAAGCAACCACTTGCTTTCTATTCCGTTTCCTACTGCGATGGCAGTAACAATTATTACATTCTGTTAGAAACTGTTTAAGAAAAAAGCAAAAAAGATTATGGATTTGCAAATGGAACCTACAACTAACGGCAACAGGCCAATTAATTTAAAACTATACAAACTGTGCAGTCACTCTTGAAAGGCAAATGATAGGGAAATGTTTTCATAATTATTACACGACTGTTGTAAAATAATATAGTGGGAAAACTTTGTACTAATTTCAATAAAAACTAATAATGACAGAAGAATTTAGGTCATTTTAATTTAACCATTTCATTTATTAGTTTTTCTAACAATAAATTTGTACTTACAAAGTACTCAATGAAACAAGTGTACTTGTCTGCAGGAACCATATACTGCAAACAAAGGAGCCCACGATCATCTATTCGAACTGAGACTTTACGGGAGACAGTCAATGGTTTCAGCAGAGACTTGATGAAAGAATACCTGTACCTGCAATTAAAAACAGTATTTGTGCTTTGATAGTCATGTTACTGAAATTAAAGGCTTCAGTTTCTGATAATATCTCAACATTGATAGTTTGACTTAACAGGGACAAAGGCTGAAATGGAAACTGTGTCATAAAAAAAGATTATCCTGGTTACTGACGTACGCCATGTAGGGGAAAACCGTGGTAATTGCATAACAACTGTCATTAGACAAGAGGTGAAAGAAATTGCATATTTCCAAATCTCGTCATTTCTGTTGTATTCTAATTAATAATGGCATCAGCAGCCAAAGCCTCACAAACACAATTCCTGAATTTGTCATACATACATTCACTACGCTTGTGCATATTCGTGAAGTCCACACAGAAACTGAGAGCCTGAAACAGTCTTTCAAGGTTTTATTAACATACAACTATCTATATTTTAAATAAGATATTAGTGTAGAGCTAGTTTCAGTACTCACAATTCAGTGTTCCAGCAACTTGAATGCATATTTTCACGCACTATGTATTACTGTCACTACTAAATATAAATATACATCAGTATTTCTCCTGCTTTCATACAACAAAAGTTAAGCATTAGATGACGATGATGAATAAATGTTGTGTGGTACAGCCAGTGAGACAGTCTTTCAATTTGACAGCCTTCAGAATATTACTAACTAATTTTTGTTACTTAGTCAATCCAGCAGCTTCTCACTTGGCCTCAAAAAGTACTTTAGACTCTGTTTCAGACCTTCTGATCCCAGAAAAATCAGAGGGAGTAATTGAGAATCGATCCTGGAACCTCTAGTTACTACCTAGTAAGCATAACCTTGAGACACTGTATTGGTTAGTAAATATTCTGATCTGACCAGGGATTAAGGTAGTTTCCCTTGGCAGCAAAGTAAATACAGCAAAAATGTCCCCAGTAATCCCCCTGAAATACATTCCCAATTGAGAGATATAAGTTCCTCCTAACCCCTTTGGCATATGAAAATACTAAAGAAAAAAAAACACACAATTACCATAAACCCAATGGTTGCAGAGAGCACTTCATATATGCCCTCAAACAGCCTGCCCTCTTCTCCAAGGGCAGGAAATGAGGAATGAAAACATATGACTGATCACCATGTGTGGAATATGGCTTTCAATATGCGCTGACTTGAAATATAGCACAAGCATTAAAGAAATCACCAAACTGTCACACAGAGTCTAATTACAAGGACAATTTAATACCAGACAACAGAGGCTGAAGATTCTGTTCTGTAAACAAACTAATAGAAGCTGTGATAGAAGATGAGCTTCTACTTAAAACGCATATGAAACAGCAACATCTGACTCTCATACACCATGTATCTTCATATCCAGTGTTTGGAATAATGTTTTCTTCCCCAGTATGTATGCCTTGTATTTGTGGGATTTGATTTATGAAAATTTGGAAGCTCAAGATTAACTTTACTTTTTAATTGTATATGCAACATTCCTGTGTTTGATTTTTTGTTTTGTCAAATAGTGAGCTGACACGCCTATTTACTCACAAATACTGTTAGGGTTCTGTAACATGTTCCATAGACAATTCATTATAACAAAATACAAATGAAACATAATATCCTAAATTCTTAGGTTTTAATATTAACTGAGAGTCACATGTTGAATATCTCTTCTTAAATGATTGAGCTCTGCAACTTTTGCTTTATAGGAGGCCTTTGGAGCTGAAAATGTCAAGATCATTTTCTTTGCCAACCGTCACTCGCTAATGTCTTATACCATTTTATGGGTAACTTTTAATTACGGAAGGAAACATTCATTGTAGAGACCTGCTTCATCAGGATTGAGGATAATATGTGGTGCCCACTTCAGAGCCTCTTTAAACAGCTGGATACACTGACAAACAGCATCACAGCACCTCACCAAGTATGTTGTCAGTTGCAACTGAAAAACCGCAATAGTATTTCTCAAATAAATTACTGGAAGTAGAAAGGACTCATTCTGCCCACCACTAAGCCATATTGTGGCACAGATAGGAGAGGACATAAAAAGGACAATTCTGATAGAACATGAAACATGAATAATTTAGGAATACACGAGACCACTCACCGACAAGCAGAACTGCTGAGTCATTAAAAGGCACACATGAAAGAGAGAGAAAACTTGCTAGCCTTTTCTGAAAGCTAGCATGTTTTTTTTTTTTTTTTTTTTTTTCCCTGTTTGTGTATGCTTATCAACGACTCAATGCTTCTAAAATTTGGTGAGTGCTCTCCTAAATTACAGCATCTGCATAACATGTGAGGCATTTGTGCCAATGCATACTTCATAGAACTTCGTACTAATATTTGTGTGCCAGAATGAGATTTTCACTCTGCAGCGGAGTGTGCGCTGATATGAAACTTCCTGGCAGATTAAAACTGTGTGCCCGACCGAGACTCGAACTTGGGACCTTTGCCTTTCGCGGGCAAGTGCTCTACCAACTGAGCTACCGAAGCACGACTCACGCCCGCTACTCACAGGTACTGGCAGAAGTAAAGCTGTGAGCTGTGAGGACGGGGCGCGAGTCGTGCTTCGGTAGCTCAGTTGGTAGAGCACTTGCCCGCGAAAGGCAAAGGTCCCGAGTTCGAGTCTCGGTCGGGCACACAGTTTTAATCTGCCAGGAAGTTTCAATATTTGTGTGTGTGTGTGTGTGTGTGTGTGTGTGTGTGTGTGTGTGTGTGTGTTTGAGAGAGGGGGGCAGTGACTTCTTTACCCAACCATCCCAGCATTTACTTAATTAATTTACAGAAGCTATATAAAGCCTAAATAAGGGTAACTGAATAGGGACTTGTATTCCAGGGACCCATGTGTGAACCTTGCAAAACATCATTAATTATTTCACTTCAGCAGCCTAAAAACTCTCTCCTGCTTCCATCAGCTGAATTACTTACCATAACTTTTATATACTTTTTGTTAAATGTGATGCAAACTATCCTTTGCTAAACCATCAATTCCATGCAACTGCAGTCATTGTAACACAAAAAAAAAAAATACCTTTGGAAAAGAAGCAAGGCCGGGAGGACTGTGGAATTGAAGGATGTATTGGAGGAGATATTGTTTGCTACCCAGTTCAGAGAATCATGTGTTGGGTGAGAGTCTCCATGTGGTACTGTTTGTGAAACACATTTTGAAGTTTATCACAGTGTGCTCAGCAGCATTGACAAGAGTGCACAATTAACCAGTGCTTGTTTCTGCACAAAAAGCCATGCATTAGTTGCAGGGAAATTGGTATGTGACTAAGCTGTTTTCACAGGTGGCTCTGTCTCTGATCAGATAGGATAAACCATTGTTGTTTTCACTTGTTTCATTAATTTAATGAGTAAATTTCAAAGGCTGTGAATAAAAGCATCAAAAGATTTTTGAAGAGGTCTCTCCTAGATGTGTGGATATCTACATTTAACTTTCAAAGAATAAATATTATTTCACCAGAAAAAGATTAAATATGGAATAGGGACTGACAGTATGCAACATTTTGAATGAACTTAATGGATGTTGATAGGGGCAGTTTCAGTAAGAGTTAAAATTGTGAAAAACAACCCTGACTAATTTAAATATGTTAGTTCCATATGGAAATGGCGGCCTTAGCGAGAGAACTAATTAGGATCAAAATGCAGTGGCAGTTGAGAAACAAGGCAGGGACTCAATCTATGTTAGTATATTGAAGACAGTTTACAGCAGTACTAAGGCGTCCATTAGACTTCATCAGGATAGTAGGAAATTCATAATTGAAAGAAGAATCGGACAAGGAGATTCTGAATCACCAGTACTATTCTCAGCAGTCCTAGAGGAAGTTTACAGCCTAAACTGGGAAAATGAAGAAGCACCACATGGTAATTAAAGATACTGAACCATCTACACATTGCAGATAGGATTGTTCTGTTTACCTTTAAGGCACATAAACTTCAAGACTGAATGAAGGAACATAACAGCACAACTTTCAAAGCAAGGCTGAAGGTGAATTATAACAAGACTGAAATAAGATATAATCAACACACTAAAAATATAGTAATACAAATAAACAATAAAGTCATAGAACCAAGTTGCTAAGATTTTTTTCATTTTGGGCAATTTAAGACAACACAGTCAACAACAGATGAATAAAAGTGGGCTGGAGTGATTTTGGTAAACTAAACAGAGTTTTCAAAACAAAATTCCAAAAAGCCTCAAAAGTAAGGTTTATAATCAGTATGCATTACCATTTTTGAGTTATGTTAGCAAGGCATGGGCTTGAAGCGTGAGCGTGTGTGTGTGTGTGTGTGTGTGTGTGTGTGTGTGTGTGTGTGGTGGAGGAGGGGAGGGGAGGGGAGGGGGGGGGGGGTACAATCAAAGACTAGGGATTTTATAAGCAAGCAATCAAAAGAGACTTGATGGGGGCTGCTAACAGGAAGCAAATAAATGGATTAGGGAACAAACTGCAGTGGAAGATATGATTAGTACTATAATGCAAATTAAATGGACGTGGAAGACACAAAACCAGGTGAATGGATGGCAGATGGATCAAGGAAGTTCTTAGATGGATTATAAGATACAAGAAAAGACCAAGAAAACAGCCTAATGGAAGGTGACTAGATGATAATAAGGAACTACACTGTAGGAACATAGACTTCTAGAGCTGAAGACCATAATGCATAGAAAGGCATGGAGAGACCTGGAAGGATAAAAGAATAGGGTTTAATGTCCTTTCAACGATGAGATCATTAGAGATTGAGCACCAACTGGAATTAAGAAAGGATGGAGAAGGAAGTTGGCTGCATGTTTTTCAAAAGAATAATACTAGCATCTGGCTTTAGGAAACCCTCAGAAAACTGAAATCTAGAGAAATATACATTTAAGCTTTTGGCCATAAGGCCTCCTTCTTCCAAAGTAGAAAGCACCAGGGACACGGTGGTGTACATTTACACACAAATGCAACGGACGCACACGACGACTGTAACCAGCCACATGGTGGTGAGTAGCAATCCATCCTTTTCATAATACTGTTGTTATTCCATCCTGGACTTCCCATTGTTCAAATACACTCCTGGAAATTGAAATAAGAACACCGTGAATTCATTGTCCCAGGAAGGGGAAACTTTATTGACACATTCCTGGGGTCAGATACATCACATGATCACACTGACAGAACCACAGGCACATAGACACAGGCAACAGAGCATGCACAATGTCGGCACTAGTACAGTGTATATCCACCTTTCGCAGCAATGCAGGCTGCTATTCTCCCATGGAGACGATCGTAGAGATGCTGGATGTAGTCCTGTGGAACGGCTTGCCATGCCATTTCCACCTGGCGCCTCAGTTGGACCAGCGTTCGTGCTGGACGTGCAGACCGCGTGAGACGACGCTTCATCCAGTCCCAAACATGCTCAATGGGGGACAGATCCGGAGATCTCGCTGCCCAGGGTAGTTGACTTACACCTTCTAGAGCACGTTGCGTGGCACGGGATACATGCGGACGTGCATTGTCCTGTTGGAACAGCAAGTTCCCTTGCCGGTCTAGGAATGGTAGAACGATGGGTTCGATGACGGTTTGGATGTACCGTGCACTATTCAGTGTCCCCTCGACGATCACCAGTGGTGTACGGCCAGTGTAGGAGATCGCTCCCCGCACCATGATGCCGGGTGTTGGCCCTGTGTGCCTCGGTCGTATGCAGTCCTGATTGTGGCGCTCACCTGCACGGTGCCAAACACGCATACGACCATCATTGGCACCAAGGCAGAAGCGACTCTCATCGCTGAAGACGACACGTTTCCATTCGTCCCTCCATTCACGCCTGTCGCGACACCACTGGAGGCGGGCTGCACGATGTTGGAGCGTGAGCGGAAGACGGCCTAACGGTGTGCGGGACCGTAGCCCAGCTTCATGGAGACGGTTGCGAATGGTCCTCGCCGATACCCCAGGAGCAACAGCGTCCCTAATTTGCTGGGAAGTGGCGGTGCGGTCCCCTACGGCACTGCGTAGGATCCTACGGTCTTGGCGTGCATCCGTGCGTCGCTGCGGTCCGGTCCCTGGTCGACAGGCACGTGCACCTTCCACCGACCACTGGCGACAACATCGATGTACTGTGGAGACCTCACGGCCCACGTGTTGAGCAATTCGGCGGTACGTCCACCCGGCCTCCCGCATGCCCACTATACGCCCTCGCTCAAAGTCCGTCAACTGCGCATACGGTTCACGTCCACGCTGTCGCGGCATGCTACCAGTGTTAAAGACTGCGATGGAGCTCCGTATGCCACGGCAAACTGGCTGACACTGACGGCGGCGGTGCACAAATGCTGCGCAGCTAGCGCCATTCGACGGCCAACACCGCGGTTCCTGGTGTGTCCGCTGTGCCGTGCGTGTGATCATTGCTTGTACAGCCCTCTCGCAGTGTCCGGAGCAAGTATGGTGGGTCTGACACACCGGTGTCAATGTGTTCTTTTTTCCATTTCCAGGAGTGTAGTAATAGTTGTTACCCACAAATGTATGGGACCATTTAAGGCAATGGTGGGAAAAAAGTGCTAACCTACAAGTGTATATTCTGAAACATTAATTTCTAGCTGTACATACGGAACTACTTTTTGCCAGCAAGTGGTGCATACGAAAACACAGCAGATAATGTGAAGTCTAATACTTGCTAAACTGAGAGTAAAAACAATGGAAAGTCCAGGTCGAAATATTAACAATTATGAAAAAGAATAGAGTGCTACTCACTGTAAAGAAGACACAATGAGTTGCAGACATGTTCAACAAAAAGCTGTTACACACTGAACTTTTGGCAAAAGCCTTCTTCAGAAAAGAAGAAAGCACACACATTCACACAAGCAGGCACACCTCACACAAAAACATGACCACTATCTTTGACTGTTCTGTTGAATGAAAGTAGCCATTGGGAGTTGGGCAGCAAAGGGAGAACAGTAGCTGGGTACAGGTGGGGGAGAGAAAAGCATTGTCTGGCGGAGTAAGCTGGGACTAGAAGGCGGCAGGACAAGGCTGCAGCATCGGAAAGCTGCTGAAGAGGTGGTAGACAAAATTAAGAGCAGAAAAGGAGAGGAGCATGGAGGGGAAAAGGCTGGTGGGGGAATTGGCGGAGAGAGGCACACAATAAATGTGACGAGAGGGAGGTGATAGGGCAGAAGGGATGTAAACCGTTGTGTGGAGAATGTGTGGAAAGTAGATTAACACAGATTAACGAAGGAATAATTTCAGGAGCAGAGAATGTGTTGTTTGGGTAACTCCCACCTGGACAGTTCAGTACAGCTGGTGTGGAGGGGAGGATCCAGAGGGCCTGTGTTGTGAAGCAGCCACTGAAATCAAGCATGTCACGTACAGCTGCATGTTGTGCCACAAGGTGGTCCACTTTGCTCTTGGCCACAGTTTGATAGTGGCCATTCATTCTGGTGGATAGCTGGATGGTAGTCATACCAATATAAAAAGGTGTGCATGACTGCAGAAGAACTGATATATGACGTAGCTGCTTGCACAGGTGGCTAGGCCTCTGATGGGACAGGATAATTCTGTGACAGGACTGGAATAGAATGTGCTGGATGGGTGGATTGGGCAGGTCTTGCAACTGGCTTCCGACAGCAATGTAATCTCTGGGGCAAGGGGCTAGGACTGGGAGTGGCATAGGGATGGACTAGGATACTGCAGAGGTTGGGTGGGTGAAGGAACACCACTTTAGGAGGTGTAGGTGAGATCTCAGGTACAATGTCCCTCATTTCAGGGTTTGATGACAGATAATCAAAGCTCTCACAACAGATGTGGTTCAGTTGTTCCAGTCTACATCTATATACATACAATGTACGCCACTGTAAGGTGCATGGTGGAGGGTACCCTGTACCACTACCAGTCATTTCCTTTCCTGTTCAACTTGCAAATAGAGCAAGGGAAAATCTGCCTCCATACGAGCCCTAATTTCTCATATCTTATCATCATTGTCCTTACGTAAAATGTTTATTGGCAGCAGTAAAATCATTCTACAGTCAGCTTCAAACTTCAGTTCTCTAGCTTTTTTTCAATAGTGTTCATCAAATAGATCATCACCTTCCGACAGGGATTCCCATTTGAGTTCCTGAAGCATCTCTACAACACTAATGTGTTGTTCAAACCTACTGGTAACAAATATAGCAGCTCACCTCTAAACAACTTCAATGTTTTCCTTTGCTCTAACCTGGTATGGACCCAAGCACTCTAGTAGTACTCAAGAGAAGGCTGCAGCAGTATCCTATATGTGGTCTACTTTACAAATGGATCACACTTTCTCAAAAGTCTCCCAATAAACCAAAGTCAACCATTCACCTTCCCTATGCTCACATGCTCATGTTATTTCATATCAGTCTGCAATGTAACAATGTGACTGTTTCAAGGAGGACACTACTAATGCTGTATCCAGACATTATGGGTTTGTCTTTCCTGCTCATCTGCATCAACTTACATTTTTTCTAAATTTTCATCACACAAACTAGAAATTTTGTCTAAGTCATATTGTATCCTCCTACAGTCACTCAGCTTTGACACCTTCCTGTACATCAAAGCATCATCGACAAACAACTACAGATTGCTGCCCAACTTGTCTGCCAGATTATATAGGTATATTGAAAACAATAGCAGCCCTATCACACTTACCTAGGGCACTCCTGATGACACTTTTGTCATTTGCCATCTAGGATAACATACTAGGTTCTATTTCTTCAGAAGTCTTCGAGACACTTGCATATCTGGGAAGCTATTCTGTATACTCATACCTTCATTAACAGTTTGCAGTGAGAGATCTTGGTTCAAATGGCTCTGAGCACTATGGGACTTAACTTCTGAGGTCATTAGTCCCCTAGGACTTAGAACTACTTAAACCTAACTAACCTAAGGACATCACACACATCCATGCCCGAGGCAGGATTCGAACCTGCGACCGTAGCGGTCGCGCGGTTCCAGACTGTAGCGCCTAGAACCGCTCGGCCACTTCGGCCGGCTGTGAGGGATCTTGTCAAAAGCTTTTAAGAAATCTGGAAATGTGGAATCTGCCTGCTGTACTTCAGTGATTTATTAACTTTCATAACCATAGTCGCTATGATGACATCATTATCACTAATCCCCGTCTGGCCTGTTTGTAGCTATGAAGTCTAAGATATTTTCATTATGTGTGGGCTGCCAGTTGAAGTGATGGTCAGATTGGAGGGGGAGGGGGGAAGATCATGATGGGTTTTTTGTATGAACTGGGAGGGGCAAGGTTCAATGTTGGAATTACATTGGCTCTGGTTGGAGGGATTGGTGGCAAAGAAGTGTTTCCATTGCAGGGACATCGAGAAAGAGAGTAGGTCTCTGACAAGTCCAACATGGTGAAATTTGGGAATAGAGCTGAAGGTGAGGCCTTGGATAGGGCTGAAACTTCTATGGGACTGAGGATTTTGGTGGAAATGTTAACAGTGTTCTGGGATCGTTTTGACTCTGGATTTAGTGGAGTGTTGGTAGGGAGTTTTGGGGGATCTGCAAGTTGAAATGGTCAGCTAGACAGGGTCTGGGTGCTATGAGGGATTCATGAGGGGGAACACAGTGGATAGAATAGGGTTTGGATAGTGGTGCCCCAAGGCAGCTGTAGGATGTCAGCAGGTTGGATAACTTATGCAGATGGTGTCTGCAATGCTCTTTCAGATGTTGCAGAGCAAGGAATTCAGTTTCAGACATATGATATATGTGACTGCTTGTGTGACTGTTTGTGTCCTATCAGTCTTTTCATTTAAGATCAACAGCAACCTATCCTCTTCACAACTGTTAAACTGACAGTTAGCATTTTCTTCTACTGTCTGGACTGTAGTTAAGCAATAATAAAACTCCTATGAGCAAAACCGATCTTCTTGATTAGTTGAAGTGTAGAGTCAATTTTAGTTTGTTATCCAGCTGAAACCCATGTTACTTTAGACATAATAACAGTGTTTTATTTAGTATAATCTTTGTTGCTTACCCCTGCTTACAGTACATCATCTTTCATTGTTTTAAACAGCACAATGGGAGTATCGTAAGATTTAAGACTTACACTGTAGCTATAGACCTACTTGGAGCCTGATCAGATATTATTTGGACAGTGTCTAGTCAGTTTGGGCCACTGATGACAATGATGATGCTAGGTATTATAGTCTGCAGCATCCATACTATATACATACAGGTGAGTGTAGTTAAAAGCAGTGAAATATTGATCAAAGAGAAGAATCCAAAACAAAATAGCAGACACACGTGGCTGGCAGATCACAAATCAATGACAGGATGTGCCAGCATCTCCATAACACACTAAAATCGGCAGTCTAAAAGCTCAGACTGGAGTATAGACGGTATGAACATAATTTTAAATGTCTTACCACACTAGTATTGGCATCACCTAGAACAGAGGGCAGGTACCATCTTACATTGTTGTCCTTATGAGAATACAGTACATACTCTGTCAAAATGAGACCTCTGAATTTGTATGCTGATAGAGCCACAAACAGAAGGCTCTTCTTTGAGAGCATAAAGTTAGGTGTAAGTGAACTGTGTCCTAGATGGAAATTGATGAGTGTGACTTTATCCCATCTCTGTGAACAGAAGAAGGAATGCAAATGCTGGTTAATTTAATTTCACAACTGCTAGCCTGCTGGCCTACACCTTCCGGCACTTATTTTCCTAGTGGTGCACGACTTTCTGGCTCAGCAGTGAGACAGTGGCCTGCATTGACTCAGTTGCCTGAATAGGCCTTGCTACATTAGCTTACTCGTTTCACAGTTGCTACATCAGCTTACTTGTTTCTCTTTATTCCCATGTGTTCCTGCCTCCTCCCCCAACTGTTGTCACAGGAAAATGAGTCCTGTATGTTATTATATCATTTTCTCTGCTGAGTACATTTTCTGGAATGTTCGAAGAGCTTTAAGAACAATGAAGGAGGTGACACACTCCTTCCCTTGATCACATCACACCTTGTCTGCTCCAATGCCTTTGGAATTGGGTACATCACTACATTATACAATGTAAATTTATTTGGTAGGCAGACCCTGTAGAATACAAATGGGTAAAACCACTGTGTAGCCAAGGTAGTTTCCTCATTTGATCCGTTGCTATGCATGATGCAAAAATTATGGTGCTATTTCATATAAACTGTTCAAGAAAAGGTTTACACCAATCTTGTACCTTCTACAGTTGATGTTTTCTATTGGAAAGTTTTTTCTCAGCACCCTTTTTACCACAGGAAATTGCTAAAAACAGTTGCTTGTACTGGAAATAAAATTAACATGCATTCGTAACAAAGTTGAATGCAGTGTGCTATGTCTCCAAACCTGAAAAGCAAAAAGTCACTTCTGTACAGTGTTCAGTCTGTCAACATGCCTCCGAAGGGAGCAATACCAAAACTTCTTGTCATTCATAACTTGCATTTGTTCATAAACAATACTTGCCTGTATTTATGTACATTTTGTTACTAATTATGTTTATTTCTGACTTGAATAAATATGAAGAATTTCTATGGAAGTTATGTAATCTGTGAAAATATAGTGCATTTTACTGGTCCATTACAGGCTCAATACTTAAAACTGTAACGACAGGCTAGGAAAAGCCAGAGGGAAGTCCATCTGGGTTAAGGAGGCAAAAGCAGGGCAATGGCAAAGGAGGTCCTGAAGAGAGCCCACAGACAGCGGACAAAGCTCCAGTCAGGAGTTAGCCTCATAGTGAGCACATAGCAGTTTAGATACAAAACTAAAATTTATACAGTTGATGGAATTATTGCCTCAGGTGGTCATTGCCTTTACTGGGGACATGGAGTGCTTAAATAGTGCCCCGTGACAGCTGTTAATTAGAGGAGGAGCCACTCGTGAATCCTATAAACACTGAGGTTAAAATCATATAGTATGATTCATCACCTCCATGCAATATATTGTTTTCAGTAATATTGTAAATCACACTTACTGTGTGTTCTTTTGTCAATGCAGTTTAATTTACATCTGCATACATACTGTTATGTCCGCCCCCAGTAGCCGAGTCATCAGCGTGACTGAATGTCAACCCTACGGGCCCGGGTTCGATTCCCGGCTGGGTCCGAGATTTTCTCCGCTCAGGGAATGGGCGCTGTGTTGTCCTAATCATCATCATTTCATCCCCATCGACACGCAAATTGCCGAAGTGGCATCAAATAGAAAGACTTGCACCCAGCAAACGGTCTACCCAATGGGAGGCCCTAGTCACACGACATATACGTTTATTTTACATGCTGTTATTGCCCCAAGTCATGCTACTTGCAACAGGTTCCTAAAATTTACTTTAGCATCACAATTATAATTAAAAACTGCAAAATTTTCTTAACAAAGACTACAAGAGGTTTGCATTATCCTGAAAAACAGTTTACAAATTGAATGTAGTTAAGTTGCACTGGCAGCTAGTTGTGCAATGTTGTAACAGATTATAAATTTCATGAAAGATAACAATTAATCTGAAAGTAACTTAAGTCTGACAATAAAATTTAACAAACATGAAAGATACATGACTAAACTGTGTTTAGCACTTAACTGTCAGCAAATTGTGGCAAGCGTATGTTCATTTACATGTATTTGTGATTAGGGGATATCTGTGTATAGAAAGCAGGATTGCAGATTAACTTCCTCAATTACTTCAAATGGAATGTTTTTGTAACTGTTAATGTGAGGAAGTGATGTTCTAGTTAATTACTGTCTCATATTAAAGTGCACAATCAATACTACAGATAAAAGTGGACTTAACAGCTCTCTTATGAAATACTTCATTGAGACAGTCAATTCATTGAAATTCTGGGTGTAATTATTACCAGTTCTTTACTCACTATTGATTGATTGACTGATTAATTGAGAGGGGTTATGGGACCAAATGGTGAGGCAATCAGGAAGTTAGTCACAGAAGAAAGAGGATCCGCTAAAAGTGGACAGATCCAGTCACTAGAGCCAAATTATAAAATAATAATGATTACACACACACAGTAAAAGGTATAAAAGGTGAGACAAAATCTAAAAACTGGAAAAAAGGGGAATCCTTCCATGGGGGAGTGGTCATGGGGTTACACACTGAGAAGACTGGAAAAGAGGTCCCAACCACAACCACCTTGTCCCTGCTCCAAGACCTGGAAATAAAAACCATTTTCATGGAGGAAACCAAGGACCACTTCAACCATCCGTGAATTGTCTGCTAATACTAAATTTAAGGAATCTGGAAGACTATACTTAGCTCAAAGGGCCAAAAGAAGGGGACATTCCATCAATATGTGGGGTACTGTCATTCTGGCTCCGAGAGGAGAGGAAGGAAGAGTGCCAAACTGCAGTAAACTCTTCAATTGTGCGGAATTTATTACTGTGAGCAGTAGCAGATCAAATGTCATTCCACCTACAGCTGGAATCATGAAAGGAAATGGCAGGTAAGTAGCTGCTTCTCTAGCCAAATGGTCAGCCAGTTAATTCCCCAGGATGCCTACATGACTTGGGACCCTAAGAAAGACAATTGAACAGGCGGCATGGCCAAGGGCAGAGAGAAGGCCACAGATAGCAGAGACCAAAGGGTGATGAGAGTAGCATCAGTCGACAGCCTGCAGGCTGTTCATTGAGCCTGAACAAATTAAAACACTGTGGAGGACTCTGCGAATGGCTAGAAGTTCTGCTGTGAACACACTAGATGATCCTGGTTATGTAAGGTGTTCTAAGCCAGCATCAGACGTGAAAGTGTATCCCATCTTATCGATTGTCTTAGAACCATCAGTGTAAAAGATGGCGGCACCCTGGAACTCTGTAAGGATGACACACACAAGATGTCAGAAAATCATAGGAGCAGCAGAGATCTTAGGATCCTGGAATAGTTCGGTCCTAATCCACAGTCTAGGAACCATCTGGGGGGGTGTGAGGGGACTGGGGTTTGGGAGGAAAGGCACGAGGTGCATTCCGGTGAGTGAAGATGGAGGTCCCGACAGAGGAAAGTCAGACGCATGCCAAGTGGCAATCCCACTCGTAGGCGAGTGTCAGGGGGAGACATGCCCCGATGGCAAAGAGCACAGGGTACACGGGATGGTCAAGGAATTGGCGAATGGTGATTGCATAAGAAACCAGGAGTTGGCACTGTCGTAAATGTAGAGGGGAATCCCCGCTTCTGTGAGGAGGCTATCAACGGGACTAATGCGAAAGGCACCAATAGACAGACGCACCCCACAATGGTGAACAGGGTCAAGCAGTTTCAAAGTGGAAGGAGCTGCTGAGCAATAAATCTGACTTCCATAATCTAGTCTGGACAAGACCAGAGCACTGTAAATATGGAGAAGAGTAGCATGGGCATGGTCTGCACCCCCAGATGTATGGACCAGGCAGTGGAGAGCATTAAGCTTCCACATGCACATAATCTTTAGGTGGCGAATATGGTGCAGCCATGTCAGCTTGTTGTCAAAAATAAGGCCCAAGAAATGGGACTATGCTACAATGTCGAGGAGCTGGTCACCTAAATAAAGTTCTGGATCGGGTTCTACTGTGGATCGATCACAAAAAATGCGTAACCCGCGTTTTGAAGGGAGAAAACTGGTTGCCATGGGAGGTGGCCCATACAGAGGCCTGTTGGATAGCATCTTGGAGCCGACACTCAGCAGATGCTACGGAGTGCAAGTTGCAGCAGATGCAAAAATCCTCAACATACGACACCGGGATAACCTGAGGCCCACCGGAGGTTACAAGCTCATTGATGGCAATGAAGAAGAGTATGACACTTAGTACACAACGCTGTGGGATACAATTCTCCTGAATCCAAGGGGCGCTGAGTGAAGTGCCAACTCGAACCCAGAAGAGCTGGTGAGACAAAAACTCACAGATAAAAATTGGAAGGGGACCACGGAAGCCCCAGTCATGGAGGGTAACTAAAATATGATGGTGCCAAGCCATGTCATATGCCCTGTGTAGGCCAAAGAAGACCGTGACAAGGTGCCGGCAGCGAGTAAAAGTCTGTCAGATGGCTGTTTCCAATCTGAGTAAATGGTCAGTTGGAGATCGTCTTGCCTGGAAGCCATACTGACATGGGGACAAAAGGCCCCGAGATTCGAGTACTCAACATAATCTGAAGCTAACCATCCTCTCAATCAGTTTACAAAGTACATTCATCAGGCTAATTGAGCGGTAGCTGTCGAGGGACGTTGGGTTCTTTCCAGACTTAAGGACGGGGAGGACTATATTGTCTCGCAATTACGATGGAAAAGCACCGTGAGCCAAATGCAGTTGAAGACCCTGAGGAGATGTTGCCTCTGGGGAATGTCCAAGTGTTGGATCATTTGGTTGTCGATGGAATCCAGGCCTGGGGCCATGTCTCGTAAAGAGGTAAGAGGCTGCGAGAATTCCCATTCAGTGAATGGTTCATTATAGGGCTCAGCATGTTGCAGTATGAAACAGAGGAGGGGTCTGTTCAACTCTGTGTTTCTGACGGAGAAAGGTAGCAGGAGAGGAAGAGGGCACCAATGCTGTTGCAAAGTGTGTTGCAAGGTGTTCTGCAAGGACCAATGGATCAGTGCACAGAGTTCCTTGGAGATTAAACACTGGACAGTTGACTGTCACTGGCGGCCCAGAAGGCTACGGAGCTTGGACCAAACCTGCAATAAAGAGGCATATGTCCCCATGGAGGAAACATAACACTCCTAGCATTCCTTTTTACTCTGCTTAGTAAGGCAACGAGCCTTAGCACAGAGACGCTTACAATCGAAGAGACTGGTCTGTGAAGGATGTCACTCAAATGGCTGCAGTGCCCATCAGCAGTCCTAGACAGCAACTGCGACATCCTTGGTCCACTGCAGTACCATCAAGGATGAGGGGGTACCTATGGATAGGGGGCAGCAGTGCCAGGAGCATGAAGAACAGTGCCAGAGACGCCTTGCATGATTGCATCAGTGGAATTTGAAATGGAGGTGTCAAAGTGCACAGCAAACATATATAAAGGCCAACTGTCCCTGTGGAGTGCCCAACATGGGAGTCTGTCTGCCTGGCGGCGGCAGGGGAACAACAAAATCACCGGAAAGTGGTCACTGACACAAAGGTCATCATGGGAGACCAATGTAGGGAAGCCACGAGGGCAGGGGAGGAGATCGTGAGATTGATAGCAGTGAAGGTGCCACGAGTGGCACTGAAGTGGGCAGGGGAACCCTCATTTAGGAGACACAAATTGAGGTCCTTAATAAGTTGGTCAATTAGGAGACCCCTACTCATTGAAGTGACATTCCTCCACAGAGGGTGGTGGTCATTGAAGTCCCCAAGGAGGAGAAATGGGGGCAGGATTGCTGGATTAAGGTAGACAGTGCAACATAAGGAAGTGGCCTACTTGGAGGGAGGTAGACATTGCAAATGGTCATTGCCAGAGTCGTTTTCACTTGAACCACTATTGCTTCCTGGTTGGTACGTAGGGGGATCCTGTCTCTAATGACATCAGAGCAAACCAAAGTGCAGACCCCACCAGAAGCCACCCCGGGGCCACCAGTTCCGAGAGAACGCCCAATAACCATGAAATCTTGGAGAGTGGTCATTAGTGGAAATGCATTTCCTGAAGAACAAGACAGAAAGCAGAATAGGAGGAGACAAGACGTATTTCCGGTAGGTGACAACAGTATCCATTGCAATTCCACAGGATAATCGTGTGAAGAGAGTCCAAGTTAGACATAAAGAAGCCGAGAGGGGGTCATGTCAGTCGATCAGTAGTCGTCACTGACAAGGATGGGGTTGTTGTTGTTGTGGTCTTCAGTCCTGAGACTGGTTTGATGCAGCTCTCCATGCTACTCTATCCTGTGCAAGCTTTTTCATCTCCCAGTACCTACTGCAACATACATCCTTCTGAATCTGCTTAGTGTATTCATCTCTTGGTCTCCCTCTACAATTTTTACCCTCCACGCTGCCCTCCAATACTAAATTGGTGATCCCTTGATGCCTTAGAACATGTCCTACCAACCGATCCCTTCTTCTAGTCAAGTTGTGCCACAAACTTCTCTTCTCCCCAATCCTATTCAATACTTCCTCATTAGTTATGTGATCTACCCATCTAATCTTCAGCATTCTTCTGTAGCACCACATTTCGAAAGCTTCTATTCTCTTCTTGTCCAAACTATTTATCGTCCATGTTTCACTTCCATACATGGCTACACTCCATACGAATACTTTCAGAAATGACTTCCTGACACTTAAATCAATACTGGATGTTAACAAATTTCTCTTCTTCAGAAACGCTTTCCTTGCCATTGCCAGCCTACGTTTTATATCCTCTCTACTTCGACCATCATCAGTTATTTTGCTCCCCAAATAGCAAAACTCCTTTACTACTTTAAGTGTCTCATTTCCTAATCTAATTAATAAAAGAAAAATTCGGAGTAGGTATTAAAATTCATGGAGAAGAAATAAAAACTTTGAGGTTTGTCGATGACATTGTAATTCTGTCAGAGACAGCAAAGGACTTGGAAGAGCAGTTGAATGGAATGGACAGTGTCTTGAAAGGAGGATATAAGATGAACATCAACAAAAGCAAAACAAGGATGGGGTGACATCCAAAAATAAGATGTAGACTCAGGTTGTGAGGGGAGAGATTGCACCTCCGGGATGGGGGGGGGGGTCTTGTGTTGGGACTTGTTTCTTCTTCTTCTTCTTCTTCTTCTCCTCCTCCTCTTTTGAAGGTGACAGGGCACCGAGAGAGTACAGGTGTCGGCCAGATCCGGAACCAAAAGAGAGCGGGTGACCTTGGGGCACACAGATGGTGCATCTTATGGCCAAGTGGGGGTAGGAGTCTTCCAGCCGGGGGTAGGAGTCTTCCAGCCGGAGGTAGGAGGAGAAAATGAAGTAACAGAGGCATAAGTTGAAGTTAGTGACACTGGGTGGAGTCTCTCATACTTTTGGCAAGCCTCAGCATAAGACAGGCAATCAAGAGACCTGTATTCATGGATCTTGTTTTCTCTCTTGTAAGCTGGACAATCTGGCGAGCGAGGGGAGTGGCGGTCAGCACAACTGACACATTACACAGTTGGCAGAACGCAGACTTACCTCATGGTGTGGACGCTCACAGTCACCATATGGAGAGTCCGCTGTACAGCAGAAAGAAGTATGACCTATACTCAAGCACTGTATGGGTGGAGGGACGTGCAGCTTCGTGTCACATCTGTAGCACTGACCTCCTCTGGAAGGGTATCCCCCCCCCCCACTTCCCTCTCCTCAAGCCAGAATGTAAGCATCAGTATCAGTTTGGTTGTCTTTGGACACATCGAACAAAATGAACATCACGCCACTCCAGATTAGCCCGGAGTTCCTCATCAGTTTGCAGGATGCAGTCCCCACAAAAAATCACTCCCTGGACCATTTTCAGAGATTGGTAAGGAGAATAGACACTGGGGCATAGCCAAGATAATCACAGGCACGAAGTGCTGCAGATTGGGTGGCAGCAGCAGCTTTGATCACCAGGGAGCCTGACCACATCTTACTCAGTGACTCCACTTCACCAAACTTGTTCTCGATATTTTCCACAAAAAACAATGGCTTTTTGGTGGATTTGTGTCCCCATCCGTCCTCGTACAGATGAGCTAGTGGGGAAAATGTTTGATGCCAAGATGGAGAGCCTAGCCCTTCTCACATGGTGTAGCCAGGGAAGGGAAGATTGCTGGGTCACATGAAGCAGCATTCAATGATCCTTCACCATGCAAAGAGACAGCCATTTGAGACTGGCCAGATTTTTGCAGCTTCATACACTTTATGCGCCAAGCATCCGCCCTGATACCACTCGCTCCGACCAGGGGTTCTCCCCATGGGCTGTCTCGCACAGCAGCCATTGCCTGGAGTTCCAATGTTCCAAGAAGACAAGCAACCACTCCTTGGCATACATTGGGAGGGAACAGCTCAGGTATCAGCAGTGTGATCCCTGTATTGTCAGGGGGCTCAGCTATATGGACACGTAACAGCCCCACCACACGGACTGGCTACACATGCTGGCTGACCAAGCAGGGTGGAAGGGGGCTACAGCAGGGGAGGGATAGGGGAAAGAAGTGGGGAGAGTAATCCATGCCGTAGATGCTAGGGAAGGAATTCTTCTCCAAATGGCTCACACTAAAAACAGGAAATTTTGATGTGGAGGTCAAACCTCAAACAGGGACATAAACGCCAAAAAGGATGAAAGAACAGGCAGAAGGAACAAAACTGCAAGCCGAAACCAGGTGGATATAAATCAGAATGCTGAGAGAGGGGAAGGGTGGGGTTATGGGGAAGGAGCATAGCTATGGGGAGAGGCCCAGGTGAAGGAAATGCAGCCAGGGAAGGAAGAATTGGCTGCAGTAGCTCGAACCCCGTGTGTGCCACACACAAACTCACAAAAGAACCGTGAGCACCTGGGTGGTTCTTTACTCACTAAAAATCATTCGCAAATCAGACTGACGACACTAATTTTATCTTGCAACAATTTGTATAACTATTAAAGTTTCTTTAATCATTAAAAACTGCTTGAAATTGTTCATAAACAATAACTGCCTTTATTTTATGTATATTTTGTTACTATTTATGTTTATTTCTGACTGTAATGAATATGAGTGATTTTTATAGATGTAATGTAATCTGTCAAAATACTGTACAGTTTACTGGTACATGTACAGCCTCGATACTTAGAACTTCAACAGTAGGGTTCATTTCAGCAGATACACTATGTGATCACAAGTATCTGGACACCCCCCCCCCCCCCCCCAAAAACGTATGTTTTCCATATTAGGTGCATTGTGCTGCCACCTACTGCCAGGCACTCCATATCAGCGACCTCAGTAGTCATTAGGCACTGTGTGAGAGCAGAATGGGGCACTCCGCGGAACTCATGGACTTCGAATGTGGTCAGGTGATTGGGTGTCACTTGTGTCATACGTCTGTACACGAGATTTCCACACTCCTAAACATCCCTAAGTCCAGTGTGATAGTGAAGTGGGAATGTGAAGGGACATGTACAGCATAAAATCATACAAGCCGACCTCATCTGTTGACTGACAGAGACCGCCAAAAATTGAAGAGGGTCGCAATGTGTAATAGACAGACATATATCCAGACCACCACACAAGAATTCCAAATTGCATCATGATCCACTGCAAGTACTATGACAGTTAGGCGGGAGGAGAAAACTTGGATTTCATGGTTGAGTGGCTGCTCATAAGCCACACATCACGCCGGAAAATGCCGAACGATGCCTATCTTGGTGTAAGGAGTGTAAAGATTGGATGATTGAACAGTGGAAAAACATTGTGTGTTGTGACGAATCACAGTATGCAATGTGGCGATCCGATGGCAGGGTGTGGGTATAGCGAATGCCCGGTGAACGTCATCTGCCAGCGTGTGTATTGCCAAAAGTAAAATTCAGAGAGCAATTAGGAGATGGCGATTGCATCTTTCCACACAATCGGGCACCTGTTTGTAATGCACATCCTGTGGTGGAGGGGTTACACAACAATAACATCCCTCTAATGGACTGGCCTGCAGCGAGTCCTGACCTGAATCCTATAGAGCACCTTTGGGATGTTTCGGAGTGCCGACTTCGTGCCAGGTCTCAACAACCGACATCGATACATCTCCTCAGTGCTGCACTCCTTGGTGAATGGACTGTCATTCCTTAAGAAACCTTCCAGCACCTGACTGAACGTATGCCTGTGAGAGTGGAAGCTGTCATCAAGCCTAAGAGTGGGCCAACACCATACTGAATTCCAGCATTCCCAATGAAGGGCGCCACGAACTTGTAAGTCATTTTCAGCCAAGTGTCCGGATACTTTAGATCACATAGTGTATAACATGCCACCCCATTCAGTAAAGTCCTGCCTCCTGGAGGTATGTTTTCAGGAGATGGATATAATGTGCTCATGCTTTATTGTCTCTAAAGTCAAACCCATTGCTGAAATGTTGACTGTAGGGCTGGACTGTACTTGCCAAAGTGGCTGGTGCATGCATGCGTTCATCACCCCCCCCCCCCCCCCCCCCACACACACACACACTTGCTTACCTTGAAACAGTAGTTGTGGTGCAGTTGAAAGATTCAATCATGTCACTATCCTTGGAAATGTCAACCTGAAAATGGAAAGAAAAAAGTTTCCAATCCAAAACGGTGAAGTCTTCACAATAATTTTCATAAATAAATGTTTCAAGTAATGCCAGATATAAATAAACATGATTCACTCATTCACTCTCTCTCTCTCTCTCTGCGTTCAGTAGACGCCATCAAGAATCAAAACCTTCAGGGAAGTGGAAAGGTGAGTCTAGTCATACATGAACATAAGATAAAGAAACCAGACAAACTTAAACTGTCTACCGTATATACCGCTTAATGCTATTCAGACTTACAACATCTAAATTTAATCGAGAAAATTAGAAAGACAACAGCTACTTTGAACAAAGTTGCTGTCTCTTCAGTTCTACTACAAAGCTGCAGTTTATCTGCTATATGTAACTTAATATTTGCTTCATTACAATGGTATTTTCCAAAGAAAATATTTTTTCATCTGTAAAAATCAGTTCTATTTATAGTCTATCACTACTTGTCACAAAACTTTGCAACAAACATTCTAGCTTGCCATGTAGCTAACAGAACTTTTCATTCCCTGAATCTAAATATTCAAAATGGCTAATACTTGGCTTTCTAATTCCCGGCTTTACATGAGATACCAGCTTTCTGAATATCTTACCACCACATTACATAACTCTATTCTGAGCCTTGGACTGGGAGGCAAGATCTACATGAAAACTATTTTTCTGTCTTGTGACCGTGTATATCACAGTTCAGATGAATTTGATATTTGTCATCAGTCACAAAAACCGTAGAGTACATGTATCAAGAACTGAGAGTATGAATCCAAGATCCTTAAAAAGGCTTCTGCGAGATGTACAGTTATCTACTTTACGTAATATTTTTATTGTTCACTTCTGCTGAATAACCACTTTATTTACTTTAGGTGCATCACCCCAGAAGATAATTCCGAAAGACAATGGGGACTGAAAATATGCTAAATAACCTAACATACACTCTTCCCTTTCAGTCAACACAATTAGAGATGCTTCTCAGAGTGCAACATGCTGAACTGAACTTCCTGACTAGTTAGTTTACCCACGCCTTGATTCAATTCTAACTTTTCATGTGGCTGGACCCCAAGGAATTTTACACATTGTGCTCCATTCAGAGCATAACTTTTAATGTCTACAGGGTGAGAAGCAATGTCATAACCAATTTTGGGTTAACTATCACACACTTTTTAAAGTGAGTATTGTAATGAACCAGCTCCCTACTCTGCCTTTCTTTGAAATGTGAACAGATTTACTCAGCCAGTACACAGGGCATGATGTGTAGTCTGAAAGCCAAACCATGATAGATGATATTGTCACCCACAAGAAGATATACAAATTAATCTGTGGTACAGCCACAGGGGCACCCATAAATTTTCATATTTGTAAAATACTACCGCAGGCGAAAATCATTCTAAATCACTTACAATAGTCCTACAACCCAGTTTGATACTCAGTGAAATAAAAATTAATGCAACATTATTTCAGGGTGTTTACTTGTGATCTTCTGTGACTTATTGGGAGCATTTGATTATGTCAAGTGTAATATTCCACTACAGGCAATAAATTTTTATGGAACACACTGGTGTCCTTAAAGTCATAGGATAGCAATATGCTCATATACAGATTTCAGTAGTAGTGCATACACACAGTATAAAAAGGCAGTGCATTTGTACTTAGGTGGTTCATATGGAAAGGTTTACAATGCGATTTAGGCCACACAATGAGAATTAACAGACTTTGAACGCAGAATGGCAGTTAGAGCTAGACGCAAGGAACATTCCATTTTGGAAATCATTAGGGAAAATAATATTCCGAGATCTACAACATCAAGAATGTGCTGAGAATACCAAATTTCCAGCATTATCTCTCACCAAGGACAAAGCACAGGCTGACGGTCTTCACTTAATGACTGAGAGCAGCGGCATCTGTGTAGACTTGTCAGTGCTACCAGATGGCCAACACTGTGTGAAACAACTGCAGAAATCAAAGTGGGGCACACGATGAATGTATCCATATATCTTGGACTGTGGCAACACACGACCAAAACAAGTGTCTTTGCTAACAGTATGACATCGCCTGCAGCGTCTCCCTGGGCTCATGATCATATCGGTTGCATCCTAGATGACTGCAAAACCATGGCCTGATCAAATGATTTCAGTTGGTAAGACTTGATGGTAGGGTTCAAGTGTGGTGCACACCCCATGAAGCCGTGGACCCAAGCTGTCAACAAAGCACTGTGCAAGCTAGTAGTGGTTTCCATAACGGTGCGAGCTATGTTTACATGGAATATACGGGGTCCTCTGCTTCAAATGAACAAAAAATTGACTGGAAATGGTTATCTTCGGCTACTTGGAGACCATTTTCAGCCATTTGCGAAGGGATTTTTGTGAATGATAATGCAACATGTCACCGGGTCACAACTGTTCACAACTGGTTTGAAGAACATTCTGGACAATTTGAGTGAATGGTTTGGCCTACTCGATGCTTGACAGGAATCCCATCAAACAATAATGGGACATAATCAAGAGGTCTGTTTGTGCACAAAATACTGCATCAGCAACAGTTCTGCAATTATGGACAGTTATAGAGGCAGCATGGTTCAATATTTCTGCAGGGGACTTCCAATGACTCGTTGAGTCCATGCCAGGTTGAGTTGCTGCACCACACGCAGGCAAAAGCAGGTCCGACACAATATTAGGAGGTATCCCTTGGCTTTTGTCACCTCAGTGTATGTAGGTGAGCACATGCCTGGCTTACTCCTTATTTAAGAAACAGAAAGCTGACAGACACCCTAGGCTTTATTAGTAATATAAAGAAGGATGCCTCTTCATCTGGATGGTGAGAAATTACATACCCACAAGGCATGGTCTCTGTCTCACTACTGTTCTTGTTGTATGTTAATGCTCTACCGTTTTATTTCAATCAGGAGACAGAATCGGCCAATGAAGTTTTTGTGAAATTTACTGCTTGATTTTGCACAAATGGGCTAGTTTTAAACTTTGGAGAAACATAACTCATCCAGTTTTGTACTGTCAAAAACATCCCACCTCCTATTAACTTAATATATAAAGAAGATAGAATAGATATAGTGGAAAGCTCTAAGTTCTTACGTGAGCATATTGATCAAAACTTAAAAACTAGAAAAAAGATATAAAGTAGTGCCAAAATGTTAGGTTCGGCTACTTTTGACATACGAATAATTGGCAACTTTGGGATATAGAAGCCAGTAGGTGAAAATATTTTCATTCACTGATGTCTCATGGGGTCATATTTTGGGGTAACTCACCAATTAGGCAAAAAGCCTTCATTGCACAAAAGATAGTAATCAGAATTATCTGAGTGGTTCACACATGTACATCTTGTAGGCATCTCTTTAAGCAGCTGTGAGTATTATCTACAGCCACACAGTACATTTATTCACATATGAAATTTGTTATCAACTATCCATCTGAGTTTGAGAGTAACAGAGATATTCACAAATACAACACAGAGGGGAAAATGATCTGCATTACTCTTTACAGAATGTAGCTTTGGCACAGTCAGAATGCCCAACTCCTTAAACAGATGTCTACAAGATGATCGTGGATGAAATACGCAGCTACAGAACTAGCTGAGAATCTACCACAGAAACAAAATGTCTGAGATATAGCAGAAGTGTCTTCCAGCGTAGAGCAAAAATGTTTCTCCGTAGCCCAGTCTTATCTCAAACATGTAATGCATCACTAACTCGAGGCATTTTATCAGAGAGACTGAAATATACTGTAGTCAAACACCTCTTTAAGAAATGTGATAGGAGATATGTCAGTAACTGCCAACCTGTTTCACTGCTGACATCATTTTCCAACATCTTGAGAAGGTGATGTTTTCTAGGATAGTACCTCATTTGAGCAACAATAATACCTTCAGCAAAACCTAGTTTGGATTTCAGAAGAGTTTCTGTACTAAGAATGGCATTTACATTATCACCCACCAAATTTTACAAACACCGAATAACAAAACTGTGCTTGTTGGTATTTTATGTGACCTGTCTAAGACATTTGACTGTGTGAATCACAATATTCTCCTAAATAAATTGAAGTTTCAAGGGATCGATGATACAGCAAACCAACGATTATGCCATATCCAACCAAAAGAACGCAGAAATCTGTACTCAGCAATTCAACCAATGTAGTATGGTGACATTATTCTAGCTGGGTAGAAATCACCTATGGGGTTCCCGAAGGCTCAATCTTAGGTCCACTACTGTTTCTCATATACGTAAATGATTTTCCTCCTAATACACAACAAGCAGAATTAGTTATTTTTGCAGAAGACACTAGCATTGGAATCAATAGAAAAACAGAAGAAATGGTAAACAAAGTTCTAAAAAGTATCATTGACTGGTTTTCTGCAAATGGCCTCTCCCTCAATTTTAAAAAGACGCAACATAGTCATTTCTCACATCTAAAGGGACTACACCAATGATAAATTGTACATGTGGTGATGAAATAATACACTGGGTGGAAACTTTGAAATTCTTAGGTGTCTATTTAGATAAGAAATGAAACTGGAAGAAGCAAATTCTGGTACTCCTAAAACAACTTAGCTTAGCCACATTTGCACTTAGAATCACTGCAAATCCAGGGGAGAGATAAATCAGTAACTTGACATATTTTTGTTCAGTAATGTCATACAGAATAAGGTTCTGAGGGAATGAATTCATCTTTAAGAAAGAAAGAGTCTACATTGTTCAAAAACACGCTGTATAAAAAAATGTGCTCACCCATGTTCATCTTTCAGGCATCTGTTTAAAGTGCTGACATTCTGACTATTGCTTAACACTATATTTCTCCCTCATGAGGTTTTTTGTAAATAATCCACTGCAGTTCAAAAGGAACAATGATCTACATAATTGCAATACCACAAGGAAAATGACATTCATTACTTCGCATTTAGGTTGTCTTTAGCACAAAAAAGGGTTCACAACACTGCAACTAAAATTTTTGATCACTTACCCGGTGATATAGACTGTCTAATAGACAGCAAAGTAAAATTTGAAAACAAAATTGAAAAATTTTCTTCTTCTACTCCATAGATGAACTGCCATTATTGTAATGTTTAAAAGGTAATGGGTAGGAATTACTAATTCATATCTGTATAAAAGAAAACACCTTATAAATGTTCAGCATGTAGCCACATTTAGAAATCAATTTGCGATGTGAATTTACAATGACTCATTCCACATTATTATGATTTATCATGCAAAATGATCCATGTAACATGAAACTAACTAACAAACAGCTGCTTATATATCACAGAAGAAGTATTGAATAAAAATAATTAATTATTTTTACAGAGCCCCCCCCCCCCCCCCCCACACACACACACCAGATGACTGGATGATAGGCAATACAAACTGCATATGAACACTACAGAGAGCCTACGCTATGTTGCCACTCTAACAAAAGTGATCTATCACACAAAGACATTGAAATACATGTGTGTTTTCCTCTGTTAATATGTGCAATTCAACTTAATAACATTCATTGTAAATGTGATCTAAAGAACAATTAACAAACACTTGTCCCTGTGAACTTTGAAGTCATACCCTGGGTTATGGTCTTTCAAAAAACCTCCCAAGTTGAATTCAGGCATTTTTTATTACAAAATAAACTGAGAGATACGCAACTTAAATACAAAAGAGGCTTCTTGGTATTAAAAAGACACCATAGTGACACAGTCCTTAAGAAATCATTACAGTAAGTCTATTGAAGCAGAAGCCTTCAAGACCTGTATGACTAAACTGCAGCATAATTAATGCTTATAAGGGCCAGATTGTTTGGGCTTTTGTCTGCATAATGTTTCAAATACTAGACATATAACTGAAAACAAATGCAACATGAAAGAAAATATGCCACATCTGATTATAAATCCACACTCTACTGCATTTATATTCTGTGACTTCATAAACATACATAAGAATGTGTTTTAAAGAGTTAAATAAAAACTAATTTGTATTGTGTTCATGTTGATAAGAACATCAGCTTATAGGACACCCATTACAAATTGTGCTACGAAAATTATGACAGTTTCCCCATATGAAATATAAGCTGTCTCTTTCTTCAGAGTTCAGCTGAATCTTATGAGCATTCACATTAGATCACTATTTACATTCATCATCAGAATTTTTTAAGCAAGTAAATTTTAAGAAGTTGAAAGAAAAAAACCTCTAAACTCATTTAAATTATTATATTATCTTAATTATAAACTATATGTGTATGCCCATAATATGCTCTGTGTGTGTGTGTGTGTGTGTGTGTGTGTGTGTGTGTGTGTGTGTGTACTCGAGAAGGAGGTCTTTTGGTTGAATGGCTTAATGTATAACAGTCTTTTTACTGTGTCTGCCTGAAACTCAATATCTCCTCTATATGGTGAGTTCCACTCTATCCTTTTCGTAATATCGTCGTTATTTCAAACAGGAATATCCACTGCTTGATCAACACAGAAATTAATAAGAGGCATATGGTGTCTTAAAATGTGGTGGAAGTGAAATTCCATTTGTTATTACCTTTGTATCACCCGCATTACCAGTTGTAGCAAGACGGAAGTAGGGAGGATCAGGTGACAATAAAACTTCAACAAATTCACTAGTCGAGTCCAATTCAGTTAGAACATCTTTCATGTTATCAGCTCTAGCTATCACTTTGTTTAGTACATGTGCATTTTCAATATCAAAATCCAACATTTCTTCTGGTTCCTGGGTACGAATGCTACAATCTGTCACAACTCCATCCTCTTCTAATCTGAAAGTGGAAACTTCCACAGTAACTTGTTTTTTCTTATTTTTAACATTCATACAGATTTCTTTAACTTATAAATCAATGTTCAAGACATTATGATGAAATTGACAGTAAAATAATTAAATGCTGTACAACTGAACTTTGTGATGGATATTTTCATACTCATACTTTCACAGGGTTATTTTAAACACACTATTGTAAAGCCGCTTCACAAAAAAAGGAGCCAAAATGTTAGTAAAAAATTACTTACACATTCCATTTTTTCAAAACAGTTTGAAATTATGAACAACATACTTTGCAAATACCTAGTACAGGAAAACATGCATACAAGCAAACAGTTTGGATTTCAAAAAGGACTATCAACTGACAGATTATATTAATAATCATGATGGGATTACATAGTTTCTTCCATAACACGAGTAACAAAATAAGACGGTTGCATTCCCTGGCTGAAAATAGGTATAAAGGCACTCAGTGTCTTCTTGTGTTATTGCACTGTTAGTACTTTTTCCAACCTCCATTCTTCCTAATTATCTAAACAAATTCTCTTTGGCATTGATTTTGTTAGATTTGTTGTTCTTGCAGTGAAATTATTGCCCACTCTTTGCATATTCCACTTTTCAGCTTACTTATGGATACGAATTGCCTTCCATTGTGATAAACACAATTTGCAAGTATTCCCCAAATGTTCTCCACAGGGTTCAAATCCGGACTATGTGCAGGCCAGGACAAGATTTCTATAGCTTTATCTTCAAACCGCATTTTGGTTCTAGTGCACAGATGCATTATCTTGTTGAAATATTAGACTATCGCCCCTCAGGTCCTCGTACATTCTAACCAGTTCTGTCTCTGGTACCTCACTGAAAATGTTAGAACTCATTCTAGTTTTCAGACAAGCAGTGCTTGATTTATCTTTCATGCAGAAGGCTGCCCAAATCATTCATCAACTAAATGCCAGCTCATTCTCACCTGCTGCTGCTCTGTTCTCAGGCCCTGTCAATAATTCTGAAATCCATCCGGATCATCTAAATTAAACTACTTCTCATCACTGACACTACTTTATCACATTCTGACAAACTCTGTCATGCATGTCTGGCAGATATTGGCAATTGCACATCAGCAACAAGCTGAGAAGGATAATGATTTGCGGCCAGGGGTTGTCACAAGTTTCCCCGAGTGAAATTCTCTGATATTTCCCTGATTTCCAGACAAGTTTTAGCATTTTTCCCTGACAAATTTTGAGATCTCAAGGTAAATAAAGACATAAGTTGACAAAAAAATGAAAGGACTTCTGTACTTCTCCTCTCCCCCCCCCCCCCCCCCCTCTTTCTGTTCTGTATTGATGTAGGACACAAAAACAACCAGGGTCATAATGTCAATCCCCAACAACAGAAGAGAAGATAGCTAAAAACAGGGACATGGAGAAAGGTCTATAAAATATGCACTAGAGAAATGGAGGACCAGACCTAAAAATTAAATGGCCTTCGCGGTACTGCTATGACGGATAAAAAGTAAAACGCAGTCGACAGCCCGTGCGTCATTCGCTAAAACGGCCAATAACTCAGACAGCAAACGCCAACAGGAACATAACTGGACAAAAAAAGGGCATTCCATCAGGAAATGGCAGAAGTTAGAAGTTGGGCGCATGGTGCACAAAGTGGGGGAGAGTGCCACTTAACAAATAGCGATGGCTAAAAAGGCAGTGCCCAATGCGCAACTTAGTTAAAATGGTGAGGGCAAGAGGAGGTCATCCAAGCTGCTGGGAAAGGCTTAATAACCTGAAGTTTATTCCCATGAAGGGAGGACCAGTGGTGATGCCACAGCCACACCACCTCCTGACAGACGGCAATACAGAGATCATCAGAAGGAATGTAAGAACTAGTGGGTTGAGGTACAAGGACTGCAGCCTTGGCAACAGGGTCAGCAGCCTCGTTTCCCGTCAGACCGACATGACCAGGAATCCACATAAACATCACAGTGGCTCTATAGAATGAACAAGTACAAGCTTTCCTGGACCCATTGCACTACGAGATGGACAGTGAACAGTGCACAGAGGCTTTGAAGGGTGCTGATAGTCCGAGCAGATGACACAATTGAAAAGCCTGTGTTCACCGGATGTACTCTGTAGCTTGATATTCTCCGAAGAGCTCTGCTGCAAATACTGAACAGTGTCCCAGAAGCTGATACCAAAAAATGTAGGCACCAATGATGAAGGCACACCTGACACCATGGTCAGTCCAAGAGCCATCAGTGAACACAAAGGTGTTATCACGAAATTCCACGAGAAGGTTGTGAATCTGAAGGCGATAGAGCAAGGCTGGTATAGTGTCCTTAGGAAGCGAATTAAGGCCAAGGTGAACGCAGTCCGCAGCATACAGCCAAGGTGGTGAACAGTTCACATCCACCAGAAAGTTGCAGGGAGCTTGAAGTTAACCTGCTGGATCAAGAGCCGAAAGTGAACGCAAGTAGGCAACAGAGAAGAGGGGCACACCCCATACTGGCACTTCCAGTACGTCATCGAAGAAGGAGGCATAGGATGGGTGGCCATGGCAGACATATGGCATGCATACCTGCTGAGGAGAAAGTCACGGTGGTAGTTCAGCGGCTTATGCATATAGACTCTCAACCAGGCTAGTGTAAAAGGCGCCAGTGGCCAAACGGATGCCATGATAGCGGATAGTATTGAGACGGTGTAAGAGGGACGGTCATGCACATGCGTAAACAAAGCACCCAATAGTCCAGTTTCGAACAGGCAAGGGACTGTTACAAACAGTGGACAGTAGTTCGATCTGCACCCTGGGAAGTACCATTGAGGGACCATGTACAGCAGGCTGCCAGGTAAGACTTGTAGGAGGAGCAAGAGTGTTTCCCATCAAGCAGGAGCCCGAAGAATTTCATAGTTTCAAAGAACGGAAGGGCAACAGGCCCAAGATGTAAAACGTGGTGGGGGAAACCATTTACACTGCCAGAAATTCAATGACAGTTTTGTCAGTGTAAAAACGAAAGCTATTGTCAATGCACCAAGAGTAAAGGCGATCAATATACTGCTGAAGAGGCTGCTTAGTGAGACAGGTCTGTGGAGAACTGCAACAAGTGGCAAAATCGTGAACAAAATGGGAGCCGGAGATGCCCGGCGGGAGATAGGCCATTATAGGGTTAATGGCGATAGCAAAGAGGATGACACTCAGGACGGAACCCTGAGGCACACCATTTTCCTGGATAAAGGTGTCTGACAAAGCAGTACCCAAACGTACCTTGAAAACTCTGTCTTTTAAAAATTCCTCAAGGAAATGGGGCAGGTGACCAAGGAAGCCCCACGTGTAGAGAGTATGGAGGATACCAGTCCTACAGCAAGTGCCTTAGGCTTTCTCCAAATTGAAAAACATGGCCACAGTCTGGGATTTCCACAAAAAACGAATCATGACATGGGTGGACAAAGGGACAATATGGTCAACTGGAGAATGGCGTGCTTGAAATCCGCACTGTGTAGTGGTTAGTAAATTGCGAGACTCTAGTCACTATACCGGCCGGGCATGGATCATACCAGCTTGCAAACACAGCTGGAGAGATGGAGTGGTAGCCAGAAGGAAGGTGTTTGTCCTTACCGGGCTTAGGTATGGGTGTGACAGTGGCTTCATGCCAGCATTTGGGAAAATTGCCCTCTGCCCAGATGAGGTTGTACATATTAAGCAGAAAGTGCTTGCCTGCAAGAGAAACATGCTGCAATATCTGAATGCGAACAGTGTCTGTCCCTGGGCCAGAGGAACTGGTTTTTTTTTTTTTTTTTTTTTTTTTTTTTTGTGTTGGTTTTAAGGGCGCTCAACTGCTGGGGTCATTGGCGCCCAGTCACTGTTGTTAGAGCACATGGAATCTGTTAAAACTCAAGGGGATGGGGGTCACCAGAAGGACCTGACAAAGATGCAGATAAAATAAGTAAAAAGGTTAAATGTCTTTGGACAAGCCAGTTAAAGTTATAAAACGCAGAATACGAGCAGCTGCTCGAGCGTCATCAGCTAAAACATCCGGTAAAGTAGATGGCAGGGACAGGACAACACGAAATTGACTAAAACGGGGACACGACAATAAAACATGGCGCACTGTTAATGCCTGACCACAAGGGCACTGCGGGGCTGGGTCACCGGAGAGCAGGTAGCGGTGGCTAAACCGGCAATGCCCAATCCGCAACCTGGTCAGAAGGACCTCCTCGCGCCGAGATGGTCGGGAGGATGTTGTCCAAGCAGTTGGGAGCGGTTTTACTGTCCGGAGCTTGTTTCCTTGGAGGGATGACCAAGCATCCCACCACAACGACACAAGCCTCTTACATACATCCCCACGAACGTCAGATGACGGGACACAACAGGAGGCTGGCCGAGGCAGGAGGACTGCAGCCTTGGCTGCAGCATCCGCAGCCTCATTCCCTGGCACTCCTACATGTCCGGGAACCCACAGAAAGCTGACAGAACCACCATTATCAGCGAAAGAATGGAGGGACTGCTGTATCCGTTGAATCAAGGGATGGACCGGATAGGGAGCTCCAAGGCTCTGAAGAGCACTGAGTGAGTCAGAGCAGAGTACGTACGAGGAATGGCGGTGGCGACGGGCATACTGAACGGCCTGATGGAGAGCAAAAAGCTCGGCCGTAAAGCTGGAACATTGGTCGAGGAGCCGGTATTTAAAGGTGGCGGCCCCGACGACAAAGGCACAGCCGACACCATCGTCAGTTTTGGAGCCATCGGTGTAAATAAAGGTGTGACCGGCAGGCGAGCACAAAGTTCGACAAACCGTGAGCAATACACTGCAGCCGGAGTACCCTCCTTTGGGAGTGAGCTGAGGTCGAGATAAATATGAACCGGAGCCTGGAGCCAAGGTGGTGTCGGGCTCTCACCCTCTCTGAAGGTGGTAGGGGGGCAAAATCCAATTGTCGAAGCAGGCGACGGAAGCGGACTCCGGGGGGCAGCAGGGCAGAGACATACAACCCGTACTGACGGTCGAGAGAATCGGCGAAGAAGGACTTATAAGAGGGGTGGTCGGGCATAGACAACAGCCGGCAGGCATACCGACACAGCAGTACGTCGCGCCGGTAGGTCAATGGTAACTCTGCAGCTTCAGCATAAAGACTCTCGACAGGACTAGTGTAGAAGGCTCCGGTCGCAAGACGTACCCCCGATGGTGGATGGAGTTGAGCCGGCGTAAGAGGGATGGCCGAGCGGACGAGTAGACGAAGCTCCCATAATCCAGCTTCGATCGGACTATGGACCGATACAAGCGAAGCAGGACAGTGCGATCCGCTCCCCAAGATGAACCGCTAAGAACTCTGCGGACATTAAGGGAACGTGTACAACGGGCCGCCAAATAAGAGACATGTGGAGACCAACACAGTTTCCTGTCCAACGTGAGCCCTAGAAACTTAGTTGTGTCCACGAATGGGAGAACAACGGGACTGAGATGTAAGGATGGCGGAAGGAACGCTTTATATCGCCAAAAGTTGATACAAACCGTCTTCTCTTCAGAGAACCGGAAGCCATTTGCCACACTCCATGAGTAGAGGCTGTCTAGACAACGCTGAAGGCAGCGCTCCAGGAGGCATGTTCGCTGGGCACTGCAGTAGATCGCGAAGTCATCGACAAAGAGAGAGCCTGAGACATTAGGTGGAATGCAATCCATAATTGGATTGATTGCGATGGCAAAAAGGGCCACGCTCAAGACGGAGCCCTGAGGCACTCCGTTCTCCTGGAGGAAGACGTCGGACAATACAGAACCCACACGTACCCTAAACTTTCGATCCGTTAAAAAGGAATCAATAAAAAGGGGCAGGCGACCGCGTAGGCCCCACCTGTGCATAGTGCGGAGGATACCTCCTCTCCAACAGGTATCATAAGCCTTCTCCAAGTCGAAGAACACGGCTACCGTTTGGCGCCTTCACAAAAAGTTGTTCATGATGAATGTCGACAAGGTCACAAGGTGGTCAACAGCGGAGCGGCGGCGACGAAAGCCGCATTGGACATTAGTAAGTAGTCGTCGAGATTCAAGAATCCAGACTAACCGATCATTAACCATGCGCTCCATCACCTTACAGACACAGCTTGTAAGAGAAATGGGGCGGTAACTAGAAGGAAGGTGTCTATCCTTCCCGAGTTTGGGTATAGGAACAACAACGGCGTCACGCCAACGCCTGGGGACTTGACCTTCGGTCCAGACGCGATTGTAGGTACGAAGAAGGAAGCTTTTGCTCGCCGGAGAAAGGTGTGCCAGCATCTGAATGTGAATGGCATCTGGTCCCGGAGCAGAGGATCGGAACAGTGCAAGCGCACGTTCGAGTTCCCGCATAGTAAAGGGGGCATTATAAGTTTCCAGATTCAGCGAGTGGAAGGAAGGTCGCCGAGCCTCTTCTGCCTCTTTCCTGGGAAGGAAGGCAGGGTGGTAATGGGCGGAGCTTGAAACCTCCGCGAAAAAGCGGCCAAAGGCGTTGGAGACAGCCACAGGATCAACAAGGACCTCATTACCTGAGGTCAGGCCAGGTACCGAGGAGTGGGCCTTAATGCCCGACAGCCGGCGCAGGCTACCCCAAACGACGGAAGAGGGAGTAAAACTGTTAAAGGAGCTGGTGAAAGAGGCCCAACAAGCTTTTTTGCTGTCTTTGATGATTCTACGGCATTGCGCTCGGAGTCGTTTGTATGCAATACAATTCGCCAACGTAGGATGGCGGCGAAAGGTGCGTAAAGCACGTCGTCGAGCACGGATAGCGTCCCTACAAGCCTCGTTCCACCAGGGGACGGAAACGCGACGTGAAGAAGAAGTAGTACGAGGAATGGAACGTTCAGCAGCATTGATAATAACAGCTGTGAGGTATTCGACCTGACTGTCACAACTGGGAAAATCGTGGTCCGGAAAGGTCGCCAGGGAGGAGTAAAGTCCCCAGTCAGCTTTCAGTATGTTCCAGCTCGAAGGACTTGGGGATGGGGTGTGGTGCAGGAGACGAACGACACAGGGGAAGTGGTCGCTCGAATAGGTGTCAGAAAGGACATACCACTCGAACCGACGGGCAAGAGTGGTAGAACAGATCGAGAGATCCAAGTGGGAGTAGGTATGAGTAGAGTCCGAGAGGAAAGTCGGGGCGCCGGTATTGAGGCAGACAAGATTGAGATGGTTGAAGACATCCGCCAAGAGTGAGCCTCTTTGACAGGATGCAGGAGAGCCCCAAAGGGGATGATGGGCATTGAAGTCGCCAAACAATAAGAACGGCGGGGGAAGCTGAACGATCAGGTGCATCATGTCAGCCCGACTAACAGCAGATGACGGTGGAGTGTAGATGGTACAAACTGAAAAAGTAAAAGCAGAAAGAGTAATGCGGACAGCTATTGCTTGGAGTGGGGTTTTCAATGGGATGGGATGGTAATAGACATCGTCCCGAACGAGCAACATGACCCCACCATGAGCTGGGATACCGTCCACAGGGGTGAGGTCATACCACTCCGAGGTATAGCGGGTAAAGGCAATACGGTCAGTTGGGCGCAACTTGGTTTCCTGGAGACCAAGGACGAGCGGACAGTGCAGGCGGAGGAGCAGTTGTAATTCCTCCCGATTAGATCGAATACCTCTTATGTTCCAATGAAACAACGCCATCGCTAGTCAAAAAGTTGGGGGAACGAGACGGGGGAAGAGCTGGTCACCTCGACGGCCGCGGAGGGCGAGGTTGCGAGGGAACAACGTTACAACCGACGGGAGGCGGATCCGGTTCCATCGACTCGTTGCCAGCTGCGGCCGCTGTCCCTGGTTGTGTAGGAGGGGCCGCATCATTTGCCGATGAAAGGCCGGCGGAGCGCCTGGCAGCAGAGCGTCCCGGCGAAACTGAGGACGGCCGGGAGCAGCGACTCACGGATGAAGCGTCAGACGAAACGTGCCGGGGTGGAGAGGGGGATAGAGACTTCTTCTTGGAGGCCTTCTTGGAAGGCCGAGGAGGCACAGGGATGGTGGGCTGGACCCGAAGAAGGTCCTCACGCGCGGGGTCCGTTTTGGAACGCCGGACCTCGGAAGCTGGGGTCCGGAACGTTTCCCCGATGGTCGCCTGAGAAGAGCACCTCAGAATAAGAGAGCCGATCCAAAGTTTTGATTTCTTGTATCTTCTTCTCCTTCTGATAGGCGGGGCTGTCTGAGGATCTAGGCGAGTGGACGCCAGGACAATTAATGCACCGAGGTGGTGGGGTGCATGTATGTTCCTCGCGAAGAGGACGTCCACAATCGCCACAAAGGGGCTCAGCCTCACACCGTGACGACATGTGCCCAAAGCGCAAACACCTAAAACAGCGCATAGGAGGCGGGACGTAAGGTCGCACGTCACACCGGTAGCACATCACCTTTACCTTCTCCGGGAGAACGTCCCCCTCGATGCGACGGTCTTTGGGGCCGCGCTGGACTCGCCGAACGAAATGCACGCCTCGGCGCTCCAGGTTGGCCCTGAGCTCCTCATCAGATTGTAGCAGGAGGTCACGATGAAAAATAACCCCCTGCGTCCTATTTAGTGCCAGATGTGGGACAATGGATACTGCGATGTCCCCTAGGCGGTCGCACGCCTGGAGCGCCGCCGACTGTGTGGCGGAGGTGGTCTTGATAAGGACGGACCCTGAACGCATCTTGCTGAGAGCCTCGATTTCCCCGAAGATGTCCTCAATGTGCTGAACAAAGAACATGGGCTTGGAGGTGGCGAATGTCCCCCAATCGGTTCGAGAACAGACCAAATAGCGGGGGAAGTACTTCGCCCCAAGCCGGCGGGCCTGTCCCTCCTCCCATGGAGTGGCCAAGGGGGAAAGGGCAGGAGAACCAGGACTAGAAACGGTACCTTTTCTTTTGAAAGACTCGGCCGCAGAGCGACTTGATACGTGTTGACGTTTCATCTGCGAAACGTCCGCCCCGATACCACCCACTCCGACCAGGGGCTCTCCCCACGGGCGCCACCCAGCCGCAGCAAGGGCCACCTGGCAGGATGACCATTGCCGGGAGTCCTGATGCCCCAAGGAGACGGGCATCTACTCCTTGGCCGACGTGGGGAGGGTGCAGCTCAGGTATCGGCAGTACGATCCCTGTGTTGTCAGGGGGCTACAGCCTAGAGGGTACATGACGACCCCACCACAACGGGCTGGCTACCGTGCTGGATTTCTGGTGCCATGGAAAGTCCATCATGATCGCTGGGGCAGATGGAGATGCACTATGGGCGTAACTTGGACAACCCATCAGGCGTTTAGGCCCAATTTGAGGAATAGTGGGTATGGTTACAACGCTGGTGCAATGCTGAGTGCCAAGGTCTTAGTGCACTTAGGACCAGTGGTACACCACGTAAGGTGTCCTTCCCCAAAAGGCTCGTACTTCTGTAGAATTTTGAAAAATGGAGGTCAAACCCCAAGGGGGACCATCACATGGAAGGCCGAAACGGTGGAAACTCCTTTTAGTCGCCTCGTACGACAGGCAGGAATACCTCGGGCCTATTCTTACTCCGGACCCGCAGGGGGTAGAGGATCTGGATGAAATGATTGCATGATCTAGCTACCTCATAGTAAAGGTGGCATTGTAACACTCATGATTCTGAGATGAGAAGGGTATTGCATGAGCTGCCTCAAATCGTTTCCAATGGAGGAAGAGAGGGGGATAGTTAGAGGAGCTCAAAATTTCCGCAAAATGGTGGCCAAAGGTGTTGGTGATAGCAATAGGGTTGACGATGGCATCGTCTGCTACTGTCAGGCCGAAAACTGGGGAATAGATCTAGGTCCCAGAAAGCCATCGGCTAGCTTTTTATGTTATCCTGAAGACTGCGATGACACTGGTCACGTATCTGTTTATAATGGAAGCAGTTTGCCATCATAGGATGATGGTTACAAATGTGGAGAGCACGTCTCCACGCGCGAATTGCATCGCGGCACGCCTCAGTCCACCAAGGGACGGGGAAACAGCCTGTTAAAGAGGAAGTACAAGGAACGGAACACTCTGCGGCGAAAAGGATTATGTTTGTAAGATATTCTACCTGGTCATCACAACTGGGGAAATGGTGTCCGTCAAAGGCCACCAGGGAGGAGTAAAGCCTCCAGTCGGCCTTAGTAAGCTGCGATTTGAGTGTACACTAAGGTGAGGTAGGAGTCAGTAAACAGATAGCATATGGGAAATGGTCACTCGAGCAGATGACAGAAAGAACAGACCACTCAAGATAATGAGCAAGATGAGAAGTGCAGAAGGGTAGGTCCAAATGGGAATAGGTGCACGATGAGTCTGATAGGAATGTGGGTGCTCCTTTGTTAACGCACAAAAGATTAAGTTGACTATGAAGGTCAGCCAAGAGCGCACCTCTCCGAAAGGTTCTGGGAGAACCACAAATGGGACGGTGTGCATTAAAGTCACCAAGCAGCAGGAATGGTTGAGGTAGCTGCCCAATAAGCTGGAGGAAGACAACCCTGGTGTCATCGAATGACAGAGGGATGAAAATGGTACAAAGGAAAAAGGTCAAGTGAGGAAAGGAAAAGACGAACTGCGACAGCTTGAGGATGGGTAGTAAGGGAGATGGGTTGACTATGAACATCATCCCGTATAAGCAGCTTGGCTCCCTCATGAGATGGAATGCCAAACTTGGGAGGAACATGAAAACAGACCAGCATGAAATGCAAAAGCTCAAAGCAGTCACACGGATGTGATTCTGTTTCCTGAAGGCAGAGTACATTTGTCAAGAAAATCTGTAAACTCTTTGGAACATTGTTAGCACCACAGAATGGATTAGTAGTAGGCATGCATCAGATGTGATAGGACGTGTTTTTACTTTTGACAATGACAATGGAATTTTTGGTTTTGTTGAAGTAGAAATTGTAAAGACGGTGTGAGATAGGAAAAAGTGAGAGAATAAAAATTACAGAAACTGAAATTACTGCCCAGGCAATACTTCAGCATTATGTACGTCAATTGGAACCATGAGAACATATAATACCAAAAATTTCAGCATTAAAAATCAGCCCCTAGACATGAAGAACAGGAGCCAACTACGAGAAAAGAAGATACATAAAAAATTTATTGTAAATCTTATTCCTCTGGAAGCTTATTGAAAGAGTTAATTATGAAGTCAGTGACAAACAACAAATGATATGAGGGAGGGGTAGATTACAGCCTGTACCAGGAGATGCATGGAAACCCTACCTGTCGATCCGGGGCTGGGAATTATGTGTTACCCAATCACCTGTTACGGGTCAGATGCATGGGCTGGCCTTCAGGAGCGCACAGGGAGGAAGAAGAAAAAAGAGAAGCCTCAAACGTCGAAGCGGAGGAAGGACAGTAGTTGAACGAAGAAAGGAAAAAGGAATGAAAAACAGTGATGAGACTGTTCTTATGTCAGCTAAGTGCAAAACACTCCCAAAAACACCTCAGATACGTTCCCCAAGGGAATGGAAAAAGAACAGCAAGACGATAGACATTCAGCAAGGGAACTGCAAAGGCTGGGCCCCTGGGTAGATTTCTCCCCCGTGTGAGCATAAATCTTAAGTCCTAACATTAACATCTTTTGTAATCAGCAGTTTTTAGAAGGAGAAAGCAAGACAAATGATGTATGTGTTCCATTAAGACCACTGTTGTTATATTATTTCAATAAAACAAAACTGATTTGTGACAAAAATATGGATTTCCTTGGAGTTGCAATACAGATTTAAAATGCCTTCATTGATTTCAGAAATAACCTTAGAAAAAAGTAGGCCTCTAGAAAGAAATGTATTAGGCAGGGAAGAATTGTGTAAACCAACACTGTGGATGACCACCAATAAAATGTTTGTTATACAATGTTCGTTATTATCAGTTATTAGTCACTGTGTTATGTCTATTATTTTACAGGTATTGTGTGATTTTTCTTCGAGAAACATGTGAATACATAGCATACAAACTGCTAGCGACTACCGTAATTTTCTTCTTCTTATTGTCCATACTTTCTAATATATAAATGATTTACGAAGTGCCAAAATGTACTAGAATAAATTAATTGTCTATAAAACGTTGCACTGTACTTGCGGTGAGACGGTCGCAATTCATGAAATCCAACACCCGTGGCCTCTGACCTGTTGAGGAGCACCGCAGTCCTGAGTCCTTGGATTAACCATAAAAATCCACTGCAATATGCCACACACAAATTGACCTAGACTGCAGGCAGATCGGTGAGACTAGATCTGATGGGCACGACTTACACATTAGTGGGAAGTAATGGGCTTCAGATCGGCAGGCTCAATCTGTTAGAGACACAGAAATGGCATGCAGTTTTGGCCCATTGTTGAAGTCCAGTTATTCACATGTCACATCATGTTGATGAAATGAGATCAACGAGATTTTTCCAGTGCTCTTTTTGCCCCCAATTTCTCCGATATTTCCCTGACACACTTGAAATTCCCTGATATTCTCCAATTTCCAGAACTTGTGGCCACCCTGGTGGCCCTTGCTTTGTGCCAAAGTAAACATTTCAATAAGTAGAAAATTTTCTGTTTTACGCATATTATCCGTTTTGTCCATATTGTGTGCCCAGTCTAATGAAATTATCAACCACTGTAGCTGAACAGTTCTACTTCTTAGAGATTTGATGATTAGAGTGTCCCATTTCCTTGTACAGGCCAATTTTTGCTTTTTTACCACTATGTGGCACCATCATAATTGTGGTTTATGTATACCACACGCACTGTCATTAATGGTGTCTGTTCCACATCTGCAGTAAAGGCATGTATATACACACTAACACTGCACAGAGTCGACTGCCTTTATACCGTCCGCAACCATATGGATTGTTGGCGTATTGTTGTACACTGTACTACTGACATTGAATGAGATACCACTTGACTGGATTTGTAAGTATACTGGATCTCATATCATTGCATCCAATGGATAATGTTAATTTTCCTTCAAATATCCATGCCTTTATACTATTTTCCACAACTGTGGTTAAAATAATAGCTACAGTTACAATATAATGAAGTAGTAGACACAATACATTCATGGCTTTTATGTTACGGGAATGCAAAAAGCAAAATGTATCAGGCCCATGCCAATCAGATAAGAGCAGCCACAGTACTTCTTAAAGAACTCCAAAACCTACAGAAGTAGGTTCCTCCAACATGATCTACCAGAAGCAGAAAGCATTAAGATCCTGGGATCAAAACTTTAATGGGAATCTCCAGCAAGAATCAATGAAAGTGCCTTAGTTTAGTGATTTTTCAGTACAAATGATAAATGCTGCAGGTGATTTAGAAATGAAGAAACATGTTAATTCTGCATATTTCCACTCATTTATCAGTTATGGAATAATTTTTGGGTGCAACTCAATTTACAGGGTCAGTATTTTCAGAATAAGGAACAGCACTATGAGAATTATATCTGGTGTTAATTCTATACCGTTCCACAGAATCCCCATCAATAAACATAAGTGTTTATTCATTAATATCTTTTTCCATTGCCAATATTTCTCAGAGTGATATGCATGGATACAACACTCGGACCTAAATAATTTTTACAAAGACTAAAGGGGATTAACATTATCCCAAATGAACTCTGATACATGAGAACACATATTTAATACATGTAATGTAGATACTGTAGGCCAGTGGTGCTCAAGATTGAATTAAAGAACTTACTCTTGAGCGCCTATTTCTGCTTCTTTAAAAAGTATCTCCATAGAAACTCTTAAATTAAATGTTTTAGGTTATTTTATTATTAGAAGTTTCACTTTTATATACAGGTAACAGTTTTTCATGATGTTTGAACATTTCAATGTACTGCAATTAAATTAAATAAAATGTAAATTTATAACTTCTTTAATAGTCCAGAGAACGTTATTTATGAGATACAAGTTATACAACCAATGCTTTCTATCCATAGGGGCCTCTCAATATGACTAATGTAATGTAATCCCATATTGTAAACAGTACTTACAGAAGGGTCAGAGGGAATCCGTATTTCCTATACGACATCTTCAAAGCTGTATTATGACTTCCAAATATATTAAGGCATTCAATTAGGATTGCTAGATTGATTTTCAATACGACTTGTTCTTCCGTCAATGTATATTCCTGGAGTTAATGGTTAGGTCTTGTAGTGAGCTTAGGAAAGATGTACACCACGAAACATTTCATACAAACAGATACATACCTCGAATACTTCTGCCTGTATAAATGCGCTCAACTGTACACACTTGCTATCCTCGACACTAACTTTGAGTCCTCTGTCAGTCATAAATATTATTGCATGCTGCAAACAAATCAAAATCTTAATTCACGTAACATATCAAATAACAGTTCAAGGAAAGTAATGGTATTTCCTGTTTCGAATTGTCTTCCAAAATTTTACACAGCTACATCATTTTCCGTAAACTGGTTTTCAAATCCACCAATGAGAAGTCGAATTATAGCAGTTTTTCTCAGGTATACAACAATGTTTTCGTTCGTATGTGTCCTACCAAACTATTAAATTCACTTACATCTTTGAAATGGATGGCTCTCAGTAGCATTACGAGATTCTTCACGCTGTCTAGACGGGCTGTGAAAACAAAATCTTCGTCAATTTCACCCTGCTGACTCCGCAAAGCCATTGTTATTTTTGCCACTCTGTTTTCATTTATACATCATCCCGCCACAATTCTACTCACTTGTTGATACTTCCATTCCCTGCCACTAGAGGCGCCTGAGTGTCAGTCAGCTGTCAAGATCTGTTGAAAAGCGGGACAAATATTTACATATTCAGCTATTTACTGTATACAGTGTGTGGTGGATTGTCTAATCTGGTGTGGAGGCAATGAGATGTAAGTTGAAAAGTAACCACTAAATCTCATATATTTGTAGTACATGAGTGAAAATGAAATGCCGTATATATCTACAACGAGATGAAATAGAAAGCCTACAAATATGTGCAAATGCTGGAGGACGGTTGTCAGGTATTCTTATGTGCAAAGTAGTTGGTGAAGGATATATGAATGCCGATGAAGTCAGTGCAGTTATACTAAAAGAAAAGTTCCAGAAGATGAAAGTTGTTTACCATTCTTGTTTTATTTCCTCTTTTTGTTCTTTTGCATTCAGTTAGTATTTCAACTGGACGAAGCTATATTTACAAGGCTGCGTTTGGCAGCCAAGTGTAATCCAGCTCTTGAATATATGACGTACAATGTATTAAACAAATTACAATAAGAAAACCACCATAAATGACAAGTCGATCAGTACACTATAGTCTCACTGGTTTACGTTTTCAATTTAATAGTAACAGATAGCTCATACCAAAATACACCAGCCCGTGGTTGCTCAGTTGGTAGGCTACCAGCACTGATAGTAAGTTCTCTAGGCATGAGCTAATTGCACTGTCATTACTTACCACGAGTGTTAATTTCACCGTGCACATACTGCAGTATCAACATTGAAGTCTTGAACAAACGAGCAAGCTGTGGCTTGCCAATTCATCACCATATGCTCTCTGACAGATATTAGCACATTCAGGTGTGCATGGCAACCTCTGTGGACCTTGGAGAAGTATGAGAGAGAGTGGTAGACGAATGTTTTAGTCAGGTCTTAATTTGTCAGGAAGCTCCTGAGTACAAATACCTGGGATAAACAAGAGTGTTTGATACCACCTGATGGCTTTGACCTGTGATGTCATATCAAGCCCTGAGATGCTACAAATATGATTTCAACTTGGCAACCAAGGACATTAGAAGTTGCCATGGTGAGAAAATACAAACCAGAAATATAGTATCTTATAAAATATTGAAGCTTACAGGACAACTGCTAGAAATTGGGTGCTTTGCATGGGGAGAAACTAAAATCTAAAATACCAACTGCAGAATGAAAATAATACAAAATTAATTACAAAAAGGAGGGAAAAACACTAAACAGGTGAAAACTAGCTATAACTAGAATAAAATCACTTTGAATAAAGTTCAGTAAAATCTTTTCGGTTTACAAGCTGCATCACTTTCTGAAACATCTCTTGACCCATACAGCTCAGCTTGAAAGACCGATACCAGAACAAAAATCCTAAAACTGGTAGCTCTACAAAAAACCAAAAGGCAAGAAAGATACACGCAGCAAAAAAATCACGAAAACGTACGAAGGGCTGTAGCAGCAGTACGAATTAACCTGTATAGCACACTTTGAATGACAGATCCCAATACCAAAAACCTAAAACTGATGAAAGGTGATACTGATGACACGGGTTGACCTACATAGCTCAAAGCAAGACAGAAATACATAGCGAAAAATCATGGAAATTAGCGAAAGGACATATCTACAGCATCAGCACAGCTTAAAACCCACTGGTTCTGTTAAGCAGAGGCCAAATCTTACACAGATGAAAGAACCTCCAACAACACCAAAAACCAAACTAACCATACACAAAATTCCCCATGAATGAGATGTTGAGAATCATAAATATGTAATGCAGAAAAATAAAGAACGAACAGTGGACAATACAATTCACCAAACAACTTAAAATCACAGAAACAATATGAACACATGCCTCAGTTTACATAAAACACTACCATATCTGAAAGAACTTCTTCCCAAACCCCCCTCTCATCACAATAAAGAAGGAATAAACAATCCCACCCCACCTCACCGATAATAATAATAAATAATAATAATAAAACTTCTCCACCAACAGGACTTATGAAGATGAGCCTATAAAACAGAAAACTGTCTTTTATTCCAATCAACAACAGATTTGAACGCCACCCAATAGCCTTCAAAAGTATTACCACAGGGCCCAGTATTATAGTCCTTAAATGCAGTATTATGGTTAAAAACAAGGTGTTCATATACCCTACTGCCAAATCCCTCATATAAAGGGAACCTGTCTGATGCGATAGTAAATCCATTTGACATGATATTAAACCCTTGTGACATGACAGTTCCCCCCCCCCCCCCCTCCTACTGTTAGATTTTCCTCTATTAAAGAAATCAACACATGCATATTACAATTACCAACAACGCCCCCCCCCCCCAAAAAAAAAAAAAAAAAAAAAAATCATCACCATCCCCACCACAAGTATCTGCCCCAAAAAACCCAACGACTTTATGCCCCCTACTGCTCTTCCTCTTATCAAAGCAGTACTCATCTAGGCCTACTTCTAATATCACTCCTGCCCCCCTAACGATCCCCTATACTTAATAAATTCTCAACACATTAGTTTCATGCAAGGCATATTTCACTCACACATGGTACATTGACATTAAAACAAAATAAAGACTTAGCTGCAACCTTCCAAACAATGTTCTGCACCTGATGAACCACCACAAATTATCATGGTGACCTGCCACATGTAGCTGTTGGAAGAACATTGACACAGTACATTTGTCAATCTCATATTATCACCACACATGTGACAATCACAGCATTCACCAATAATACTTAACATTTGGAAAAATTTAATAGTTGATTCAACATCACCTAGCTCACCCTACAATATCTGACTATTGAGATTTATTTTGGAATCGTGTTGGAGAAAATAACAAAGCACAATCACTAATCAAACAGATTATGCGCAATACAAGAAACAAGGGAATATACCATAGAGTCAACATGTGTTTGTCAGATAACTATAAGAGGGAACACAACATTCAATCATTAAAAGAAATTGCCATAATGAACAAAAATTTCATTTCCAAGAACAAAATTGGTTCACTTTCAAACCAAAATAAACGTAAATTGTACATATTGTTCACATTTCACATAAATTGCAATCAAAGCTTTCCCAGTTACTGAGATAACCGTAGATAACATTAAATCTCAGGGCACGTGCAAGTTTTACATTGTAAACAAATGAATCACACGTGAGTCACAGCTCTAAGCAGACGAGCAGCATCCAACACTTGAATTGACAACATTCAGTTCCCAATTAGTTTGAGCAATATTCTAGGATGGGTTGCACGAGAGTTTTGCAGACAATCTTCTTTTTAGACATACTTGAGTTTTCTAATATCCTGCATTATTTTGCCAGTATCCTATCGATGAAATAATGTCTGACACATGGCTTACCTATGACTGGCCCTAAGTGATCATCCCAATTCATATCCCCACAAATTGTTGCCTCCTGGTATTTGTATGAGTTGATAAACTCCAATGTGACTCATTGATACCGCAGTAACAGAATACAATTTTCCTGCCTTTTGTGAAGTGGACAATATTACATTTCTGAACATTTAAAATCCTTGCACAGAGTTGTAATCTTATCAAGATCTGAATGGTTATTTGTGCAACTTTTAAGATAGAAATTCACTATAGATAAATACATTATCTGCAAAAAGTCCTGTGTTGCTATTAAGATTATCTACCAGGTCATTGATACACACTATGAACAATGATCCAGAACACTTTCTTGTGGCAAACCTTACGTTAATTCTACTTCTTTTGATGACTCTCCATCCATGATAATCTGCTGCATCCTACCTGCCAAGAAATTCTTAATCAGGGTATGAATTTTGTTTGAAACCCATATTAATCAAATTTTTGGTAATGATCATTGGTGTCGTGCCAAGTCAAATACTTTTCAGAAATCAAGAATCACGGCATCCAACTGATTGCTTTGATCTTTGGCTATCAGAATATCATATGAGAATTTGGTTTTCACAGGACCAAGGTTTTTGGATTCCATGCCGGTCAGCATGGAGGAGATCGTTCTGTTCACAGTTCCTCATTATATTTGAGCTCAGAATATTTTCTATGATTCTACAACAACAACAGCTGCTCATCAGTGAAATAGAGTGGCAGGTTTGTGGATCATATCTATATCTACATCGTACTCTGCAAGCCACCTAATGGTGTACGGCAGAGGGTACTTCTGGTACCACTATCTGATCCTTCCAGCCCTGTTCCACTCATGAATAGTGCACGGGGAGGATGATTGTCGTTAAGCCTCTGTATTGGCTCTAATTTGCGAGAAGTATGTGGGGGGAAGTTATATGTTGCCTGACTCCTCCTGAAAAGTGCTGTCCCAAAATTTCAGTAGTTAAACTCTCCATGGTACACAGTGCCTCTCTTGTTAACGGCTGCCAGTGGAGTTTGTGTAGCATCTCCGAAATGCTCTCTCGCTAGCTAAATGACCCCGTGACAAAATACGCCACTCTTCTTTGGATCTTCTCTGTGTCCTCTATCTGTCGTACCTGATAGATGAACAATACTCAAGAATCGGGTGAACAAGTGCTTCCCCCACCCCCCCAAGAACCATGGACCTTGCCATTGGTGGGGAGGCTTGCGTGCCTCAGCGATAAGATAGCCGTACCGTAGGTGCAACCACAACGGAGGGGTATCTGATCTGCTGAGAGGCCAGACAAACGTGTGGTTCCTGAAGAGGGGCAGCAGCCTTTTCAGTAGTTGCAAGGGCAACAGTCTGGATGATTGACTGACCTGGCCTTGTTACACTAACCAAAACAGCCTTGCTGTGCTGGTACTGCGAATGGCTGAAAGCAAGGGGAAATTATGGGCGTAATTTTTCACGAGGGCATGCAGCTTTACTGTATGAATAAATTATTATAGAGTCCTCTTGGGCAAAATATTCCGGAGGTAAAATAGTCCCCCATTCGGATCCCATTAAGTTGGGTGATGCTGAGGGAATTAGATTAGGAAATGAGACACTTAAAGTAGTAAAGGAGTTTTGCTATTTGGGGAGCAAAATAACTGATGATGGTCGAAGTAGAGAGGATATAAAATGTAGGCTGGCAATAGCAAGGAAAGCGTTTCTGAAGAAGAGAAATTTGTTAACATCGGGTATTGATTTAAGTGTCAGGAAGTCATTTCTGAAAGTATTTGTATGGAGTGTAGCCATGTATGGAAGTGAAACATGGACGATAACTAAGTTTGGACAAGAAGAGAATAGAATCTTTTGAAATGTGGTGCTACAGAAGAATGCTGAAGATTATATGGGTAGATCATATAACTAATGAGGAGGTATTGAATAGAATTGGGGAGAAGAGAAGTTTGTGGCACAACTTAACTAGAAGAAGGGATAGGTTGGTAGGGAATATTCTGAGGCATCAAGGGATCACCAATTTAATATTGGAGGGCAGCGTGGAGGGTAAAAATCGTAGAGGGAGACCAAGAGATGAATACGCTAAACAGATTCAGAAGGATGTAGGTTGCAGTAGGTACTGGAAGATGAAGAAGCTTGCACAGGATAGAGTAGCATGGAGAGCTGCATCAAACCAGTCTCAGGACTGAAGACCACAACAACAACAACAAGATTCTTCCGATGAATCTGAGTCTGGTGTCTGCTTTTCCCACTATCTGTTTTATGTAGTCATTCCACTTAAGATCACGCTGCATAGTTATGCCTAGATATTTTACGGCAGACTCTGTCTCCAGCTGTTTGTCGTGAATAGTGTAGCTGTACAGTAGAGGATTTCTCTTCCTATGTATGTGCAGTATGTTACATTTATTTATGTTCAGGGTCAACTACCAGAACCTGCACCATTCATCAATTCTCTGCAGGTCATTCTGCAAATTCTTACAGTCTTCTGGCATTGCTTCTTTAGTATAGACAACTGCATCATCTGCAAATAGCCTTAAAGAGCACCCAACGCTTCCTACTGGATCATTTATATATATTGTTAACAGCAATGGTCCTATCACACTTTCCTGTGGTAGTCTGGATATTACCTTTACATCAGTCAATTTTGTTCTCTTAAGAGCAACATTTTGAGTTCTATCTGCAAGAAAGTCATGAATCGAATCGCAAGTCTGCTCCAATGCTACATAAGCTTGTCTTTTTTTCATTAAACAACAATGCAGGATGGTGTCAAATGCCTTACTAAATCAAGGAACACGGCATCAACCTGAGCATCGTTGTCCACTGTACTGTGGATCTCATGGAGGAACATAGCGAGCTGAGTTTCGCAGGATCTCTGTTTGTAGAATCCATGTTAATTCTTATAGAGGAGATGTTTATTTTCCAAAATTGTCATAATTCTTGAGCATAAAACATGTTCCATAATTCTACAACCGATTGATGGCAACGATATAGATCTATAATTGTGTGGATATGTCTCATGGCCTTTCTTAAAAATGGGAATGACCTGCACTTTTTTCCAGTCGTGAAGTACCTTTCGTTGTTCAAGCGATCTACGATAAATTACTGCTAGAAAGAGAGCAAGTTCTTTTGCATAATCTTTATAGAATCTTATAGGTATCTCATCTGGTCCTGACACCTTTTCATTACTAAGCTATTATAGCTGCTTTTCAATAGTGCATTCGGTTATCTCAGTATCTGCAGTTTCGAAGTTCGTATGACGATTGAAAGGAGGGACAGTGCTACGATCCTCTCCAGTGAAACAACTTCGGAAGACCAAATCTATTATCTTCCATTTTGGTGCCGATGTGGTCACTGAGAGAATGAATAGATGAGTTTGACCCACTTACTGATTTTACATACAGCCAAAATCTCTTAAGTTTTTTACTCAGGTCAGTTGACAATGTCTTACTTTCAAAATCATTGAACACATCTCTCATTGCTACCCTTTGTGTAGACAGGAGTGACTGTGCTTTCCTCTAAGCAATTTAACCACATTTTTTTGTGTATACTATATTATGGTTAAAATGGGAGTTAATTAGGGTGCAAACTCTGTGTAGAATCTGATGGGCATTCAGTCTACGCCTGATGTCTTATTAAATTTCACCAATTTTAGCTGCTTCTCAACATCACTAACACTAATACCTACATCATTACTTGTTATGTGATTAATACTCTAGTACATGCCTTATGTAAGTTTTACCATAATACCCTCTTTTTTTACCAAGCTCACTCAAACTCTGTTGCTGATTTCTAACAAAATCAAAATTATACTAGTATAATTACCACTAAATTCTCAGTGAGGATTAAAGCTGCAGATAGAGATTATACTTGAAATGACAATGAACAGCAATTCTTCAGTTTTTCCTGACGTATTTGTTGACCAAACAGTGTTAGATGTACTGCCAATTCATAGTGTCCAACAGACACAATATTTTGGTTATCAGACATGCTATCATCATAAAGTGTGCTGAAAAACTGAGCTCCTTGGAGCACACAGCTAATGTATTTCTGCTCCACCCAATACCAGTTGACCTGCATCCTACGCAGTCTGTGCCCAAGGGAATGCATTGGCAGCAATGGAGGCAATGGCATAGGCATCTCTGGTAGTGTAGGTGTAGTTACTCCATCTGTCCTAGCTGCCAGATCATTGTGTTTGCTGAGTATCTTCTTACTTAAACCCAGTGCTGGTTTCTAAGCCTTGCTCAGATTACAGCCAGAGTCCAGGATAATGAGATTGTCCCTGATGTGAATTTCAGTGGCCTCTATAATGATGCTGTGCCAGTATTATGAAGTCTATGCAAAAACCCTGGTATGTTTGTATACCATCGCCTAAGTTTTAGACAAACACTGCTATGCAACTGCTGACTTGTTGGGATACATTAGTCAGGCGTGCCACTAATGTTCTCAGCATTAGTCGTCAATGGTGCACATTGTTTGTCCTACTGGACACATTGGCATGGAATCTGATATACCCCAGCCTTCTGCAAACCAAGGCAATCTTTCATTCTCTCCAGTAATGCCCGTGTTTTATTGGGTGGCAAAAGACTTATTCAGCATGCGTCCAATTTTTCCTGATAGTGCAAGAATGTGTGGTATGAAGGCAGAGGCTACCTCTTACCCTGTGAGTACTTCAGTTTCCAAAGTTTTCTGTGTAGAGGTAAGGTGGAGAAAGTGCCTCATCTGCCATTTTAAGTAAGCATTTTTTCGGAACACAGTTGTGGGGTGTTCCAGTTCCTAGGGCAGACTTTCTGTGTCGTGAGATGGTACATGCCATATTTATTAGTTTTTAGTGCTCCATTCCTCCTCACAGGTTGGTGGCAGACGGCTGCATCCAGATAAAGGTCAGTGTGCATTTTTGTCCAATACCACCTTGGCCCAGGATGCCATCAGTTCTTATTTTGATTATGACGTCCAGGAATGATAGTCCTCCTTTTGCTTCGGTCTCCATAGTGAATCTGATGTTGGGATGCAGAGAGTTCATATGCATAAGGAAGTCAAGGATTTTGTCCCTTTCATGGGACCAGATGGCAGATGTGTAATCCACATAACGGAAAATGGAAACGAGTTTCGATCTAGTTGACGTCAGGGCTGCTTCATCGATGTCAGGGCTTCTTCTTGAAAGTGCTCCGTATATAAATTCACAGACAAAAAGAAGAGTGGGCAGCCCATTGGGACTCCCTCTATTTGTTCATAGTATTCTCGATTAAATAGAAAATGTGTGGAGGGCAGGACATGCCTGAAAAGGGCACTGGTATTCCCATTCTTATTTCTGATCACTGTGCTCCAGTAACTCTCCTAGAGGTACTCAGGTGAATAACAAAATGATGTTAAAGCTCACCAGGCTATCTGAGTCCTTCACCCTGAAATTGTTGAGGCATTTCACTAAATTCACACAGTTATAGATATAATGCTGACATTTACCCACATAAGGACTTAGTATTTCTGTCAAGAATTTTGCCAGCAAATATGTACAGAAATACTTTGATTAAGAGACGAATACAGTAAGCAGTTTCAGTGGATGTGGTTTGCAGTAGTTACTTGGAGATGATGCGGTGTGTGCAGGAAAGATTAGTGTGGAGAGCTGCATGAAAACAGTCTTGAAATTGGAGACCAAAACAACAACTTAAGTATGCGCTCTCTCTCTCTCTCTCTCTCTCTCTCTCTCTCTCTCTCTCTTCCCCTCCCTCCCCCCTCCCCCTCCGTCCCTCTCCCCCTCCGCCCTCCCTCCCCCCCCCACTACCACAAAAGCACAATATTATTACACATTAAGAAATGTTTCAATTCGATGGAGTAGAAGTGATTGTCAAGCAGATATGATTTCAGTTAAGTTTATTATTTATTAAATTCCTTACATCACCAGGTTGGTGGTCAAAGATTTTTATAGCATGTTCCGCTCTGTTTTTTATCTAAGCTCAGTGACAGTACATTTGCAGAGAACCAGTTGTAAATTTTCCAGAAAATTTGGTTTGTGTTTTAAAGTGTTGAACTTTATCTGTTAGGCTTGACTGTAATACTTACGTAGCAAAGAAAATCATTTCTTCTCATTTCATATATGATTGCAAATCATAAAAGTGGACCCTCTATTGATCCCTGAGGTTTATCTGGTCTAGGTATTCCCTATTGTTGTGCACCTTTCCTTGGTTCCCAAACGTGACACTGTATGTTGTAACAAGAAGAATGAAAAAACCTCTGATACCGCAATATTTGAGCTTCTTTGGGGAGGTTCCTGTAAATGCAGAAGCAAATGCTTTTGACAAGACACAAAAAATGCCAGTTAGCAATATTTTGACATTTAAATTTTTTACTACTACTCTAATTGCACAGTAGGCCTGCTTTGAGTGGCCATTAAACATTAGATTTCGTAACATAAAGTAATGAGAATAATTTTTACAGTCAGTTTGCTTTGCCGGCAGAACTATATGTAAACCCCAAGAAACAAAGACTAACAGTTTAATACTGTTGAAGGTATCCCACGTAAAGGGGGGAGCGATCTTAACTCCATGAGCTGGCGCACAGGTAAATACATTGATGCGTTCCCTTTGTAGCGAAGTAAGATCTCGCATTTGGGCCATTCTGTCATGCATTTTCTGTTTCTTGATTCACATACTAACACATCAAACCGCCACACTCTTACGAACCTTGCCACTGCGTATTCTTGAAATCGGCTGTACTATAGCGCGCACACCCCTAGCGACCTTGCTCTTGATGTGACGTCGAAATACTTCCCAAAACAAGAAAAACAAAAGGATTTTATGTTCAGTAGTGTTTACAAACGTTAAAAAATGTGGCAGAATATGAAACACACACACACACACACACACACACACACACACACACGTAAAACCAATATGTCAGCGTATTTGAGAAGCAACAGGGTCTATTGAATGGATGAAAGCATCGCTAGGCAAACTAGTTTTAACTTATCTGTCTAACGCTTTGACGTTAATGAATAAACATGAATTTGTTGCGTAAGAACCAGAATGACTCGCAATGCGTGCTACCTAGTAGAGGGAATGAAAAGCTGCTGGTGCCAAACAGGTTGATTTGTAATTATACGAAAAGGACTACCGGTGAGAGAACATTTACCTACTGTTACTAAACAGTTGTTACTGCGAAAGTACAAATGATGGTTGAAAATGGTACTAAAGTAGTCAGAGTTTTGTTTAACATTTTTTCCTTTATTGTTTGATATGAAGTACGTGGTTTCAGTCTTCCAAGATCTGAGTTTGCGTTGGTTTTTTCCGGTTGTTCATTGGTTCAGCGTCTCATCTAATGCCCTTTTAATGGTCGTCGTCGGCGGGTGTAAACGAGGATCTGAAGATAGCGATAAGCCTTATTTTGCGGTCTAGTCCAACTTGGTTTCTGGCTCAGACGAAACTTCTACAATGCACGTAGCGAAGCTACTATTCTCCGTGGGAAAAATCAATGTTCTACATCAGAACTTTAATGTTGTATATACATTCCTCCTTGTCCTAACACGGAAATTACTAGCGAACAATATATCTTTGAAGAATTGGAACTCGTGTTTAGAGACTGCTAATATGTACACATTGTTGCTCTTTGGTTTTCGTTTCGAATAATTATTACAGCTCCGCGAAAAAGCAAATATTGTTATAATATTGTTTTAATTTGATACTGCCTCAAAGATGCAGATGTAGAAAGTGGTCGCAACGGGAGAGAACCTTTTTTATTTATTTATTTATTTTTTTTAAAGTAAATGCGGATACCCGGACGTTAATATTTTTCGTAAAATTTAACTAATGTGTTGGTAGAAGGGATTCAATTAACACAATAAACAATTTCAAGCTATTGTCAAAAGAATTATTAGGAGCGTAACGATGTTGAATAACGTTTCCAAAGCAAATGTTTTTGTTGATCTGTCGAGAATTTTATTAAAAGGCATACATGTTATAGTATACTAATCAGAGCCAAGCTAATTTATTGTTGATGGAACTCTTGCTTGGTCCAAACAGACAGCTTAGCTGCTGAACCTATAAACACTGATGTTACACATTTCCACACCAACAATAGCCCTCAAAAGTTGAAATATATGATATTACATCAAATGGAATTCATTCTGAAGATTTATTTGATGCCCAATATATATCAAACTAAAACTGAATCAACATATTGAAATATGAAATGACATGAAAAAGAATTGATCAGGAAACCTGCACTCCATAGTGTGTGCTAAATCTGTACCAATAAATAGGTTGTACAATGCAATATAAACGCATGGACAGAAGGAAACATTGCGTACAAGGACGATACACAAAGACAGTGTCATTCTTATATTACTGTAGTTACTTCTCAGTAACAATCCAAATAGAACTCTTTGCTTGTTTTCAGATAGTTACGCATGACTGGCCAGTAGCTATACAGTGCCCATATGGGCACAGATTGAAAGATGGAAACCACATATGCTGATGTTTATCAACAATTTGTATATGGCATGAAGTGTGTCATTTCTTCCCAAAATGTGTCAGATTCACTGAGTGCTACATAACATGCTTGAATGATGTAACTCACACAGCTTGACTTTCATATGTAACCTTTACATTTGTACATGACATAATGCACATCCTTTCTTCCAAAAATGAGTCAGTTTCACTGAGGGACACTTATATCTACATCTATGTAATATATGGGCTATACGCCGCAAGCCACCATATTGTGCATGGTGGAGCACACCTGTGCCACTAGTAGTCATTCCCTTTCCTGTTCCAGTTGAAAATAAAGCAAAGGAAAAACAACTCTCCATATGCCTCTCTACAAGCTCTAATTTCTCTTGTCCTGCTTTCACAGTCCTTAAGCAAAATATACATTTGTGACAATAGAATTGTTCCACATTCAGCCAGATCTCTAAATTTTCTCAATAGAATTTCCCATTTGAGTTCACATAGCATCTCCTAATACTTGTCAATCGAACTCACTGCTAACAAATCTAGCAAACTGCTCTAAATTGTTTCATGTGTTTCTTTTATCTGGCTTAGTGGGAATCCCAACCCCTTGAGCAATACTCAAGAGTGAGTCATGCCAGTGTTCTGTACGGGGTCCCCTTTTAGATGGACTACACTTTCCTAAAATTCTTCCAATAAACCGAAGTCAAACATTTGCCTTCTCTACTACCGACCTTACGCGCTTGTTCCATTTCATATCATTCTGCATCTTTACACCTAATATTTAGTCAGCGTGACTGTGTCAAGCAGCACACCACTAATACCATCTTTCACCATTACAGTATTGTGTATCCTATTCCTGCATCACTTACATTTTTCTACATTTAGAACAAGCTGGCATTCATCACAACAAATAGAAATTCTGTTTAAGGCATCCTGTATTATCCAATTTCAATAACAACACTTTCTCATACACTAGTGTCATCAGTAAACATTTGCAAATTGCTGCTCACCCTCCCCATCGGATCACTTAAGTATATAGAGAACAAGAACAATCCTATCACACTTCCCTGGGTCACTCGTGATAATACCCTCGAATCTGATGAACACTTGCCATCCTGGCAACATACTGGGTTCTATTATGTAAGTGGTCTTTGAGCTACACACTTGTCTGAAATCCTTCATTAATAGTCTACCTGGAGAATCTGTCTGTTACACTTCTCCACGGTTCGAAGGTATCTCACAAGAGAAGGACAAGATGAATTTCGCTTTATAAATCTGTGCTGATTTGTGGACAAAAGCTTTTTTACATATGTACTCCATTGATGTGTGGATGAAGGTATGGCTATTGTTTGCTTAACAGTGCTTTGGAAAATGACTGTTGGTAAGCCCTGTGCTTGAATTTCTCTAATTTTCTCATCATGGTCATTTTTGTGATATGTATATGGAAGGAATTAATATGTTGATTGACTTTTCTTGGATTGTATGCTCTTGGATTTTCTCTGTAGAGACCTCTTTGTGACCACAACACCTCTGTTGTAATTTCTACCAGTGACACACTCACTCACTGAACAAACTTTCCCCCCCCTGTGTATCCGGGGATTGGAATAGGCCCAAGGTATTCCTGCCTGTTGTAAGAGGTGACTAAAAGGAGTCTCACATGTTCAGGCCTTTATGTGATGGTCCCCTGTCGGGTTTGTCCTCCATCTTTCTAAATTTTCCTGCAGAGCGAGCCGATTGGGGAAGGGCACCTTACACGGCTCATCATGTCAATCGTGCATTGAGATCTGTAGCCCACTTTCTTGTTGTCGCATTTCAGTCCCGCTCATTCTCCATCTGGTGGGCGAGGACGCATTCCTGGGCGCATTTTCCACCATGTAGTATGCAGTGTCATTTTCTGTGCCGATGATGACCGTGGAATTCTTTGCACCTCGTATCCAGCATGGTAGCCAGTCCGTTGTGGTGTGGCTGCCATGTGCCCTGTTGGTTGTAGCCCCCTGACAACACAGGGATTGCTCTGCTGATGCCTGCACCGTTAACTTACCACATATGCCATGGAGTAGATGCCCATCTCCCTGGGGCATCGGGACTCCCGGCAATGGCCATCCTGCCAGGTGGCCCTCGCTGAGTCTGGGTGGCACCTGTAGGGAGGGTCCCTGGTCAGAGTGGGTGGCATCAGGGTGGACGGCACAACATGAAGTCTCTAAGCGGGCAAAGTCTAATTTCAGTGCTAAGAAATATGACCCCAAATCGTTCCCCTCCCTGGCCACACCATAGGAGGAATGCCAGGCTAAGGATGGCAGTGGAACATATTCACCCTGGTACCTCATATGTGTGAGAGTTGATGGGGAATCTTTCATGTCCATGAAGCCTCAGTTTTTTGTGGAGCATTTGGAGGACAAGTTTTGGAAGGTGGAGGGCTTGTCCAAAATGCGCTCTGGGTCAGTCTTGATAAAAACAGCATCCTCTGCCCAGTCATGGGCATTAGTCGCTTGTGACAAGTTGGGGGGATGTTTCTGTTACCATCACACCCCATAAGAGCTTAAATATGGTCCAGGGTATTATATTCCACAGGGACTTTCTTTTGCAGTCTGACGACGAGCTGCACGCCAATTTAGAGGAGTGGCAAGGTGTTCATTTCATCCGGCATGTCCATCGGGGTCCGAGGGATAATCAGGTTGCTACCGGTGTCTTCATCGCCTTCGAGGGTGCCACATTGCCCGAGAAGGTCAAGGTGATGGTTTGCCACTGTGACGTCAAGCCATATATCCCCCCCCCTCCCCTCCTCCCCATGCTGTGCTTTAAGTGCTGGAAGTTCGGCCATATGTCTTCCCGCTGTACTTCCAGCATCACATGTTGAGATTGTGGACGTCCATCACATCCCAGTACTCCGTGTGCCCCACCTCCCATCTGTGTCACCTGCGAAGAGCATCATTCACCTTGCTCACCAGGCTGCGAGATTTTACAGAAAGAGAGGAAAATCGTGGAATATAAGGCCCTGGACTGACTGACCTACACTGAGGCTAAGAGGAGATTTGAGGGTCTACATCCTGTGGCTATGACCTCCTCTTACGCTACCGCTATGAGAACAGTTGTCACCCCATCAGTTCCTTGCATTCCTGTTGCCTCTCAGAACCAGAAGACTACACCTGCCCCCTTGACGGTGGGGGGCACTTCCCTGCTGTTGCTCCTGCACCACCTACTTTAGGAGCAACACCCCCTCAATCATCAGGGATATTAGTCCCCACTCCTGAGCCACAGAAGTGTAAGTCTTCTTCAGTTCCTCTCGCTAGGAAGGGGTCTCTTGGGTCACTCCCTTCCCGGGTTCCTGCTAGTGGGAAAGATGACACCTGCCAGTGGCTGAAGATCCCAAAAAAGCAGCTGGTCATAGGGCTTCACACTCATCCTCAGTCCCAGAGACTGAATTAGTGAAGTCCTCCCAGCCAGGGAAACCCAAGAAGCAGCAAGAGAAATCCAAAAACAAGGTCTCCAAGACCAAGGGAATTGCGGTGGCACCCACACCACTGCTACCTACCAACTCTGAGTCTGCAGATGTGGTGGAGTTCCTGGTGTCTGCTGAGGACCTGGATCTCACTGGACCCTGACACAATGGATATAGACTGCTCAGGCAAAAGGTCGGTAGCAGCAGATGACCCTGGGGCATAAACTGCCTCATTCAATGTTCCATGCCTTCCCAGTCTCACGATGACATCATCCTCCAGTGGAATTGCAGCGGCTTTTTTCCACTGCCTGGCTGAGCTAAGGCAACTGTTAAGCTTTACACCTGCTTTCTGCATTGCCCTCCAGGAAACCTGATTCCCGGCAATGTGGACCCCTGCCCTCTGTGGCTATAAGGGATATTACAGGAACCATTGTGACTATAATCGAGTGTCAGGTGGAGTTTACGTTTATGTCCTAAACTCAGTCTGTAGTGAACCTGTGCCCCTTCAAACCCCTCTTGAAGCTGTGGCTGTCAGAAAAGGATGACACAGGAAATAACTGTTTGCAATATATATCTTCCTCCAGATGGTGCAGTATCCCTGAATGTATTAACTGCACTGATTGATCAACTCCCTAAACCTTTCCTACTTTTGGGAGATTTTAACGCCCATAACCCCTTGTGTGGTGGCACCCTGCTTACTGGCCGAGCCAGAGATGTCTCAGTTTGACCTCTGCGTCTTAAATACTGGGGCCGACACACATTTCAGAGTGGCTCATGGTAGCCACTTGACTATTGATTTATCAATTTGCAGCTGAGGACTTTTCTTATCTATCCACTGGAGAGCACATAATGACCTGTGTGGTAGTGACCACTTCCCCATCGTCCTGTCACTGTCCTGGCGTCTGGCCCACAGACACCTGCTCAGATGGGCTGTAAACATGGCAGACTGGGAAACTTTCACCTCTGCTGTCACTGTTGAATGTCCCCCACACGGTAACATCGATGTGATGGTTGAGCAGGTGACTACAACAATCGTTTCTGTGGCAGAAAACACAATCTCTCGCTCTTTAGGGTGCCCCCGGCGAAAGGCAGTGCTTTTAGTGGTTGTCGGAAGTCACTGAAGCAATTAAGGAATGTTGGCGAGCTCTACAGCGGCATAAGCGACACCTTTCCCTGGAGCGCCTCATAGCCTTTAAATGGCTTTGCACCCATGTTCACCAACTTATCAGACGACGGAAGCAGGAGTGTTGGCAGAGATATGTCTCGACCATTGGGTGCCATACGTCACCTTTTCAAGTCTGAGCAAAGATCAAATGTGTTTTTGGGTACCAGACCCCAACAGGTGTTCCCGGTGGTAACATAAATCGTGTGTTATCTACCGACGCAAACGTGATTGCCGAGAACTTTGCGGCGAATGGAAAGGAAAGTCCTCTCATTCACTATATGCCACAGTGAATCCTATAACGCCCCATTTACAGAGTGGGTGCTCCTCAGTGCCCTTGCACATTGCCCCGACACAGCTCCTGGGCCAGATCAGATCCACAGTCAGATGATTAAACATCTCTCATCTGACTACTAGTGACATCTCCTCGTAATCTTCAACTGGCTCTGGTGCGATGGTGTCTTTCCATCGCAGTGGTGGGAGAGCACCATCATTCTGCTGCTCAAACTCAGTAAAAACCTGCTTGATGTGGATAGCTATTGGCCCATCAGCCTCACCAACGTTCTTTGTAAGCTGCTGGAACGTATGGTGTGTCAGCTGTTGGGTTGGGTCCTGGAGTCATGTGGGCTACTGGCTCCATGTCAGGGTGGCTTCCACCAGGGTTGCTCTACCACTGATAATCGTCCCTCAAGTCTGCCATATGAACAGCCTTTTCCAGATGCCAACACCTGGTTGCTGTCTTTTTTTGATTTATGAAAAGTGTGTGACACCACCTGGCGACATCATATCCTTTCCATATTATACGAGTGGGGTCTCCGAGAGCCACTCCCGATTTTCATCCAAAATTTCCTGTCGCTTTGTACTTTCCGTGTCCAAGTTGGTTCCTCCCATTGTTCCCCCCATATCCAGGAGAGTGGGTTCCCACAGGACTCGGTATTGAGTATCTCTCTATTTTTAGTGGCCATTAACAGTCTAGGAGCAGCTGTAGGGCTGTCCATCTCACCTTCTCTGTATCCAGACAACTTCTGCATTTCATACTGATCCACCAGTAGTGGTGTAGCTGAGCGGCGCCTACAGGGAGCCATCCACAAAGCGCAGTCATGGGATCTAGCCCACGGTTTCAAGTTTTTGGCCACAAAGTCCTTTGTTATGCACTTCTGTCGATGTCATACCGTTCATCCAGAACCAGAACTTTACCTTAATGATGATCCACTGACTGTAGTGGTGACACATCGGTTCTTAGGACTGGTTTTCGATGCCCGATTGACTTGGCTTCCTCACCTTCGTCAGCTTAAGCAGAAGTGCTGGCACCACCTCAATGCCCTCCGCTGCCTGAGCATCGCCAACTGGGTTGCAGGTCGCTCTACTCTGCTGCAGCTCTACAGAGCCTTTGTTCAATCCTGCTTTGACTATGGGAGTCCGGTGTATGATTCGGCCGCGTCCTCAGTGTTGCGCTTATTTGACCCAGTGCACCACTGTGGAATTTGCTTAGCGACAGGAGCTTTTAGGACGAGTCCAGTGACCAGCGTCGTTATGGAGGCCAGAGGCCCCCCATTGTGGGTTAGGTGTGCACAACTGCTGGCCAGTTACGTTGCACACATTCGTAGTTCTCCTGCGCATCCGAATAGCCGTCTCCTTTTCCCATCCATGGCGGTTCATCTCCCGCATTGGCAGGCCAGGTCAGGGCTTCCAATTGCAGTTCGTGTCCAATCCCTTCTTTCCGAACTGGAGTCCTTGGCTTTACCACCTATACTTGAAGTCCATTCACATACACCTCCATGGTGTACACCTAGGCCACGGCTTTGCCTGGACCTTTCACGTGGCCCTAAGGACTCAGTTAACCCGCTGCCACTTCCTCTCTTTTCTTGACATGTACCGAGGCCACAAAGTGGTTTCCACCGACGGCTCAATGGCTGATGGTCACGTCGGCTTCGCGTATGTCTATGGAGGACATATTGAGCAGCATTCCTTGCTCGATAGCTGCAGATTTTCACTGCTGAGCTGGTGGCTATATCTCATCCTCTTGAGCACATCTGTTCATGCCCTGGGGAGTTGTTTCTTCTGTGTACTGACTCCTTGAGCAGCCTACAAGCTATTGATCAGGGCTACCCTCATCATCCTTTGGTAGCGACCATCCAGGAGTCCATCTATGCCCTGGAATAGTCCGGTTGTTCAGTGGTGTTTGTCTGGAACCCAGGTCATGTCGGAATCCCAGGCAACGAACTTGCCGACAGGCTGGCCAAACAGGCTACGCAGAAACTGCTTATGGAGATCGGCTTCTCTGTAACTGACCTGCATTCAGTACTACACCACAAGGTTTTGTGGTTTTGGGAGATGGAATGGCTTAGCCTCAGCATGCACAACAAACTGCATGCCATTAAGCAGATTAAGAATGTGTAACAGTCCTCCATGCGGGCTCTCGCAGGGACTCTGTGGTTCTCTGCCGACTCGGCATTGGCTACACTTGGGTGACACACGGCTACCTCCTGCACCGTGATGACCCACCTTAGTGTTGGTGCAGTGCCTGGCTGACAGTGGCCCATATCTTGGTGACTGTCCTCCTTTGGCTGCCCTGCGATGGACTCTTCAGTTACTGGACTCATTGCCATTAATTTTAGCTGACAACGCTTCATCGGCTAATTTAGTTTTACGTTTTGTACGTGATGGTGGGTTTTATCATTCTACATAAGTTTCAGCACATATCCTTCGTCCCTTTGTGCTCTCCACTCTAATGCTTTTAGGATGGATGTTTTAATGTGTCACCAAGTGGCTGGCTTTTCCTTTTTATTCTCGTGTTCGTCCAGCCACGGTCATCTGCTCTCTTGTTTTTACCCCTGTTTCTTGCTTCTTTCTGTGGCTTTCTTTTAGTGTTGCATCCATAGTAGTGCTGGTTATGCTTCTGTTGTTCTTCTGGTTCTTCCTTTTTCCCATTATTGTGCTGTATGTCTCCTTACTTTTCTTCTTTCCCTTGTGCAATTATTTTACTGGGAACAAGGGACCAATAACCTCATAGTTTGGTCCCTTCCCCTCCCTCTTTTAAACCAAACAACTCAACAAACTTTTGATGAAATTTATGTTCTTTCATGGATCTTCTTTATCTTCTATACTAATGCTACTTGGTAGGATTCCAGACTGATGTAAAAATACTCAAGACTTAGTCAAACAATGGTTTTGATAGCTACATCTGTTATAAGTGAATTAGGGAAAGGAGATAGTGGAGTTGATGTGACTCAGACAGACTCAACAAAAAGACTGCTAAACAAGTAAGCTTTCAGCCAAAAGGTCTTCTTCTGAAGTAGACAACACACATACATGACCACTATCTCTGGGGCTGCCGAAAGATTTCTTGTTTAGGAGTCTTCTTTTTTTTTTTACTCAACAGTAGCAATCTATCCTTCTCATAATATTTTCATATTCCATCCTGGATTTTTCCATTGTTTAATAAGAGAATTATGTTTCCTTTGTATTCTTCTAGTGAGTCTCAGTCTGGTATCTCCTTTTCCTGCGACTAGTTTTGTATAAGTGCTCCAATTTGTATCACTGGTTGCGTACTCCCTTTGTTTTTGCATTCAACTGCTGACCTTTTTCAGAATTAATAATTATGTAATGGAAGTACAAAATACATAAAACAGCCCATTTATACAAATATTGGTCAAAATGTTGATGCTTAAGGCCAAATCAGAAAGAAGTAACTGCCTTGTGATACCACTCTACATGTGAGAGTGTACTACACTGAAGAGCCAAAGAAACTGGTACACCTGCCTCATATTGTGTAGACCCCTTTGCGTGCATGCAGAAGTACCACAACACAACATGGCATAGACTCGACTAATGTCTGAAGTAGTGCTGGAGGGAATTGACACCATGAATCCTACAGGGCTGTCTATAAATCCGTAAGAGTACAAGAGGGTGAAGATCTCTTCTGAATAGCATGTTGCAAAGCATCCCAGAAATGCTCAATAATGGGGAGTTTGGTGGACAGCGGAAGTGTTTAAACACAGAAGAGTGTTCCTGTAGCCACTCTGTAGCAATTCTGGACATGTGGGCTGTCACATTGTCTTGTGGGAATTGCCCAATTCAATCAGAATGCAGAATGCATGTAAATGGATGCTGGTGATCAGACAGGATGCTTACATATGTGTCAGAGTTGTCTCTAGACCTATCAGGGTCCAATGTCACTCCAAATGCACATGCCCCACACCATTCCAGAGCCACCATCAACTTGAACAGTCCCCTCCTGACATGCAGAGTTCATGGATTCATGAGGCTGACTCGTCCAACAAGTCAACATGTTTCCAGCCATCAACAGTCCAAAGTCGGTGTTGACGAGCCCAGGAAAGGTGTAAAGCTTTGTGTCATGCAGTCATCGCGGGTACACGAGTGGACCTCCGTCTCTGAAAGTCCATATCGATGATCTACATCTACATTTATACTCCGCAAGCCACCCAACGGTGTGTGGCGGAGGGCACTTTCGCACACTGGCACTTGTTGATAGCCAAGCGTTGAAACCTGCAGCTATTTGCAGAAGGGCTGCACATGTTGAACGATTCTCATCAGCCATCATTGCTTTCATTCTTGCAGGATCTTTTTGTGGCTGCGCCTATGTCAGAGGTTTGATGTTTTACAGGTTCCTGATGTGGTGCACTCGTGAAATGGTCATAAGGGAAAATCCCCACTTCATCACTACCTCGGATATGCTGTGTCCCATCACTCGTGTGCCGACTGTAACACCATGTTAAAATGCACTTAAATCTTGATAACCTGCCTTTGTACGAGCAGTAAGTAATCTAACTGCCCCAGACACTTGTTGACTTATATAGATGTTGCAGACCATAGTGCCGTTTTCTGCCTGTTTACATATCTCTGTATTTACAAATGCCTTTACCAGTTTCTTTGCACTTCAGTGTAGAAATCTCAACTCATTGTCATCAGGAACATTATCGCTAGTTTTAAACTGACATTTATTTTTCAGTGGAATGGGGAAAAGTTTTAATGTTGTGGCAAATTGCTTTGGAGTGATCAAAAGTGTGTTTATGTACTTCACCTTCAGCTGCAGGAAGACGTATTGTCAATGTTTACTCACTTGTCCCTCTCTTTTCTCTGACAGATAAACTTTGGTTGATGATCATTTTTGTTTTTGTTTTTGTCATTATTAATGTAACGATGGTACTTTCAGTATACTTCTTCCTGTCTGCATATCACTTTATCTCTGCTGAAGGAAGCTCCCAGCTGATGTTTCACATATCAACCCTTTCATATGGCTTGTGCATTGCCTTTTGGGTTTCCTCTTTCCCTAGACCTACACACAAGCCACTATCCAGGGCATGGAGGAGTTATTTTATGCCAGTATTAGCACCTGTCCTATTTCATTAGCATGTAGAGTATGGGAAAAATTGCGTCTATATGCGTAATATTTTACGTGATCTCAACAATTGGAGGAGCTGAGTAGTTGTGCTTTTCTGAGTTATATGTATATAATGGTCACTTGGAAATGGCCAAAGAGACTTAAATGAGGTAGTGTTTTCTTGAGCATCTATGTTGCACTTTCTTATGGGTTATACTGATCTTTTATGATCCAAGCTGGGTGTGTTTGAATTTATTCAATGTTTGCAGTCATGCCATCTTTGATAGTTCTCCAAATGCTGGAACAGTACTCCAGAATTGGTCAGGACTTTTCGGAATTTCATTTGCAGATGCTGGAAAGTTTATCACTCTCTTCCCAAGCAAACTCCCGCCCTTTTACCTTCTGTACTGCTGACTTCACATGTTAAGTCCAATTTATGTCACTTTGCAGTATTCAACCTGTACAAACTAGCTGACAGGCTCCAGATGTAAGGCACTAATCTTGTAATTGGATACTGCTAGGCTCTCTCTTTGTTATCTTTTATTTATTCACATTTGAAGAAAGCAGCTTTTCTGCATAGCAAATGGAATACTACCGAAGTTGTTTCTGAACAGTATAAGGAAATGATAGGTTGCTACTCACTACAAACATGACACATTGAGTTGCAGACAGGCACAGCGAAAAGATAGTTACACAATAAGCTTTTGGCTAAAGCCTTCTTCAGAAAAGGAGCACAATGAAAAGACATTTACACAGTAAGCTTTCGGCCAATGCCTTCTTCAAAAAAGGTATCTCTCTCTCTCTCTCTCTCTCTCTCTCTCTCTCTCTCTCTCTCTCTCTCTCTCTCTCTCACACACACACACACACACACACACACACACACACACAAGCATACTTCACGCATTCATGACCGCCATCTCCTATAGCATGATAGCATGGACTGGCATTCTGGTCTGAGCCGTGGAGATAGTGGTCGTGTGTGCACGAAGTGTTCTTGCTTGTGTGAATGAATGTTGGTATCCCACTGTTGTTTGGGGCTTCTCCAGGCATGTCTTTGCCAATCATTGGGGATCATTTAAAGCAAGAATCATCACTGAGGACAATTTTACTTCAGTCAATAAAATTCCAGGCTGAAGACATGTCTGGAGACACCCCAGGCAGCAGTGGGATACCAGCCTGACTGTTACCTACCATTCAGCCTGACAGCCAGGAATGATGGCCTGGAGTGCTATTTCTTTTCATTGCAGGACTCCTTTGCTTGTCATCTGTGGCACCCTTACAGCACAGTGGTACGTCAACAATATTCTATGCCCCTTTTTGTTGTTCTTCATGGCAAGCCATTCAGGGCTTACAATTCAGCAAGATAATGCCTTCCTCTAAACAATGAGAGTTTCTGCTGCTTGTCTTCATACTAGCCAAACCTCACATTGGGCAACAAGAGCACCAGATCTCTCTCCAATTGAGAACATTTGGAACATTATAGGCAGAGCTCTCCAACTATATAGGGATTTTGATGATCTAATGTGCCAATTGGACAGAATTTGGCATGATATCCCTCAGAACAACATCCAACAGCTCTGTCACTTAATGCCAAGCTAACTACTTGCATAAGGGCCAGAGGTGGACCAGTGCATTATTGACTTGCTCAATTTGTGAAGTTCTTGCCTTGAATAAATCATCAATTTTTTCTGAAATTGTAATAATTTGTTTGTATGTACATGTACATCACATCTACCAAAATCCATCCCATTCAGATAATTCCTTTGTAATGCATCATTTCTTTTTGTGCACAACATGAACAGCAAGGGTCCCAATGCACTTCCGTGGGCACACCCGAAGTTACTTCTGCATCTGACGATGTCCATCCAAGATAACATGCTGGGCCCTCACTACCAAAAAAACCTCAATCCAGTCAAAAATTTTACTCGATACGCCATATGATTGTACTTTGACAAGAACCATAGATGTGGTACTTAGTCAAAGGCTTACCAGAAATCAAGAAATACAGCGTCTACCAGATTGCCTTGATCCAAAGCTTTCAGTACATCATGTGAGAAGAGTGCATTGGGTTTCATATGGTCAATGTTTTTGGAATTCATAGTATTTGACAAGGAAGAGGTCATTCTGTTCAAGACACCTCATGATATTTGAGCTCATAATATGTTCTAAGATTCTATAACAAGTTGATGTGAAGTATATTGGACAGTAGTTTTGTGGATCCCTTCTACTACCCTCCTTGCAAACACATGTGACTTGCACTTTTTTCCAACTAATGGGCACAGTTTTTTGTTGAAGTGATCTGCAATAGGTTATATTTAGGAGAGAAGCTAACTCAACCACAAAACTGGTATGGAATCTGATAGGGATTCTGTTGGGTCCTGGAGATTTGTTCAGTTTTAACGATTTCAGCTGTTTCTCAACACCTCCGTCACTAGCACTTATTTCATTCATCTTTCCAGTGGTATGAGGATTAAATTGGGCAATTCTCGTAGATTTTCATTTTTAAAGGAACATTTGAAAATGGAGTTAAGCATTTCAGCTTTTGCTTTGCTATCCTCAGTTTCAGTTCCTGTATCATTTGCAAGTGACTGGACACTAACTTTGGTCCACTAACAGCCTTTACACATGACCAGAATTTCTTTGGATTTTCTGAAAGATCATTGGACAGTAATCTGCTATGATAGTCATTGAAGGCGTCACATATTGCTCTCTTGGCAGCCAGTCACTTTTCATTCAGCATATCTCTATCAATAGTCCTATGCTTTGTTTTACACCTGTTATGCAGTAGTCTCTGCTTCTTTCGAAGTTTCTTTACAGTGACTGTATACCATATAGCAGTGTTAATCATAAAGCTGTGAGCCTCAGTACTTGCAGATGTTAGTAAATATTTTTATTGGAAAATACCACTGTAATCAAGTAAACATTAAATACCAATTGCAGATAGACAGCAAATATCTAATATAACTTGGAAGGCAGCAGCTTTTTTCAGATTAGCAGCTTTCTTTCTGATTAAATTTAGCTGCCATAAGCACACGTGGTGTTAAGCAGTGTAGTGATTAGTTTATCATTAATACAGTATACAAATTGAGTTCCTCTGATTTGCTTATCTTTTGTTAATGTATACTTTGACTCTCACATCCATGAAAGTTCTGCCTCTTGTTGGGAAATATTGGACAAAATGAACGTACGAGTGACTAGTTGAAATTTGTGAAGAAAAAATACAGTATTTCTCATGAATATTGCCAAAAAGTAGATGCAGTTACAGAAACAGAAAGAAATTCTGTTCTTAAGTTATAACATTTTACTTCAGAGGCAAACTCATTGTAACATGTATTACAGTGTAAAGTAGGGTACTCATTTCACCCATAATGTTTATATAATTTTTCTGAATACAGTTAGCTTAGTCATGAAAGCAGAGATCCTCTATAACATTCCTAAAATTTTTGAAGTCTTTCACCAGAGGAAACAAAGATAATTCACAAATATATCTCATGGAGATTCACAGTCTATCAAGCAAGACCTTCATAACTTCTAGCTAATGTACTAGTCTAGCATTTAAGCAAGCAAAGGATATCTCACAATATCTAGCAAAAACTCACAGACTGTCAGGTAAAAAACACTACTGGGAGATACTACTGGGTGAGGCATTAATGGCAAAGTCTGTCAGTGCTACAGCAATAGGTATGGCATAGTCCAGTGGATCCTGGCATGTCACCTGAGGAAGGGCTGTGCAACATGGAATGGTTTGGGCATTTTATTGCAAGTTTAATGACTTGTTTAAAACTTTATTTTATTTTAATGAGACTGGTGTTTGAAAAATATATCTGATGTTTTACTTTACGTCAACATATCAGATAAGTCATACTAATAGAAATAAAAATTATAATAACTGCTGAAGATGCTGATATTGTTGTGAAATAAGTTGTCTGCTGTGCTTCTTGCAAGGGTCGGAAATGACGGTCTGCCTGCAGCCACAGAGCCTGCAGGAGCTGGTGATGGCTGCTGTGGTGACCAATGTGTGCCAGAGAGTGCGCCAGTTTCTGGCAGGCTTTTCTCAGCATGGTTATATTCTCAAAAGGCTCATCCCCAAGCGGACTAAGATGCCTCCATCATCACTCAAGCCACTCCATGAATTCCTGTACAGCAACCTACCTCCAGTCCTGTGTGCCCAACTTTGTGAAGAGGTGAGCACCATTTATTTATGTTTATTTTCTCTTCTCATTTTAGCTGTTGCATTTTAATTTTTTGTAATGTAATGTGTTTCATAAAAGTATTGTTACTTCCTACTTTATATGATAATTAAGTTCATTTCATCTTAAAAGGTTTTGAAATATGGTGCTACAGAAGGATGCTGAAGATTTGATGGGTAGATTGCATAGCTAATGAGGGGGGTTCTGAACAGAATTTGGGGGAAAAGAAAATTATGGTATAACTTGACTAAAAGAAGGGTTCAGTTGATAGGACACATTTTGAGACATCAAGAAATTGTCAATTTGGTATTAGAGGGAAGAGCAAGAGACGAGTACAAATTCAAAAGGATGTGGGTGGCAGTAGTTATTCGGAAATGAAGATACTTGCACGGGATAGAGTAGCATGAACGGAAAGGTGTATAAAACCAGTCTTTGGATTGAAAACCAGCGGCAACAACAACTACAACAACAATAACAACAACAACAACAACAAAAGATGCCTTTGACCGTCAGGATAATACTCTATGAGGAATTGCACGTACAGGATGACTCAAACGTCTATTAATATGACACACAAGCCTGAAGCGACATGAGGTTTTATTGAAACCAAAAATGTGTGCAAAAACTGGGCAACAGATTTAGCTGAACAGCAACACGCCAATGACGCCACATGAGGACACTCACAACTGCAGAATTTGGGCTGCTGAAAATCATAGAACTGCCATGAAAACCCCATTGTATGATGAGAAAATCACAGTTGGGTGTGAATTTACCACATTGTTTGTGATCGGATCCTTTTTCTCCAATGGAATGCATGCTGCTTCTTTTTAACCTATCACCATGACTGGTGTGAGGTACACTCATACATTACAGAATCACATAATTCCTAGCCTGGCTGATAAACACCTGTGGGAAGGTATGACTCTTCTGCAGGATGGCACTCAATCTGTATTGCTACATGTAAGAGAGATCTCTTGCACACACCGTTTGTTGGTGATCGCATGCTAAGCTGCCACTTGGCCTACTAGGTACCCAGGCCTCAATCCGTGTTGGTTACAGGCTTACCTGAATTTGCAAGTATACTGGTATCGTCCTGTCCCATTAGGGATGCTAAAGGACAACATCCAATGGCAATTTCTTGCCATACCTACTGAAAAGCTGTACATTGCTGCTAACAATATTGTCCCTCGTCTACAGGTATTGTTAATGAACGATGGTCGGCATGTAGAGCATTTGTTAGGAAGAACATTGTCTTTGCTAAACATCAGTTGTTGTGCTAAGTATTGCTTTTGTATTGTATGAAGTGCCATCTGTTGGTCATTCTGTGAACTTTTTTTTGTTTCCATAAAGCCACGCATTTGTTTGAACAATTTTTACCTCTCTGTCTTATTATTCTGTGACTTACTGAATTTTCAAATGTTAATTGACTTTTGGGTCACCCTGTATATAGCTCTTCTTAGCGAATTCTGAAATAGATTCAGATATAACTCCGTCTGTCTACAGTCACAGACATAACTGCAACTGTGCGGCACATTATTTAAAATAATCATATTTTGCATTTTGTGTTACAAAAAATATTTATCTGATCAAATAGACTCGATGTCTATGTACAGAATAAAACTGTAGCTTCTAGCTTGTGTAATCTTGTATTGCCTCAATCTTCATACACATCTCTTCGTACACTTTTCAGACTAGTTACATAATTGTACTTTCTTGTGTCTTTTACAACTTGCATGCTCCATACTTTAACATCTGACCAACAACTTCAACAGCTACTCCAAAAACTGGCCCACTTTAACAGTTATCTTGTGCTTGGCCTTGCACTGGCCATTACATAAAAATTTAACAATCAGTGATTACTAGTTACTTAATAGTATTAATACTGTTGTAAAATTTGAATGAGAAGTAATAGGTTCACAAGGACTTAAGTGTAATAGTAAGTTTTATGGTAATGAAGGGATTATTTGACAATGTATGTTTTCATACGCAATTTATTTTCTATATAAAAAGTATTGATTTTGAACAATTACTTTTGAAACATGCAAATTTCTGTGTAAGGGCTTAACGATTTTCATTGTTAAAATTTATGGACGATTCCCTGCTAAAAATTTGCTACAACCAACTGCCTTGTAATATGTATTAAAGATTCATAACTATATCTATTTACAATTTTAATAATTGATCTTGATGTTGTGCAGTATTTTTCTAGAATTTTTTAATCATTAATTTTGCATATTTTATCCAAAAATTGCATAACATGAGTAAATTATTATCTTTCTGGATTTGAAATTATTGTTTCAACACAAAGGAGATATGTATAGAAGAAATTCCAAATAATTCAGTTTTGTAATCTTGCAAACGGAATAGTATAACCAACTTTCTTATTCAGAGGGCATTCAAATAGTGTTGGACAATGAACAGTAACAGTGAAAGGAATAAAAACATTGATGGATATTAAAAAAAACTCAATGGAAGATACAATGTGTTGTGGAATTCACTGAACATTATGTATTGTTAACTCTTGTGTGAAATCTAAGGATGCCACATTCCGGGGTTGAATATGACATTCTTGTTTTGAAAATGTGTGATTAATATAATTGTTGTCTTATATTTATTTTTAACCAGATGACAGTCATAGATTTTACTGTTTCAACTGTGACAGGCACCTTCAGATCTTTAAACTAGAATAATGAAACATAGCAAAAAAAATAAAAAATAACAGCTTTATAAAAGGAAAACGTTCAGTGTACATAACCCAGTGTTGCAGTAGAAGCAGCCTCGTAATGCTGAGGCATGTATGTTGTCATATAGCTAAAGGTAATGTGTAAAGGAGTTTATGTACAGAAATACAAGAGACCTTCCTCCTGTCTTATTTTTTGTAAGCTATGGCTGACACATGTTAATAGTTCACTCTTTATCTTATTTTAAAACATACAATGAATATGTAGTAATCTTGTGGTTTGATCATTAGATTGTGTTTTTTGTCTTGCACATCTCTCTATGAACCCTTATACATGTTAGCTGAGGTAGTATGGCAACACATGTATCAGTGTCATGAAGTTTCCTTTGCTGCAACGCTCTTTTGCCATTACTTATGATAATGTTCATCTTGAAGTTGATGCGTAACATGTGAGAATTTGATAATCAGTATTTTTTGATGTTTTACATTTGCAGCTGTTGGCAGCATTTCAGAATCTGACTCGAGAAGAAGCTGAAGCGGGTGTTGGTAAAAGTGGGTATGGGGAGGCACGGTGGCAGCTGATGAATGATGTGTTGGAGGCCCTGCTACATCCCCAGCTATGGAACCTGAACCTCTCCCTGTGGCCCTCAGCACTTGCATCCACTTTCTACAGGAATGTGCGCAAGCTGACTGGTCTGAAGGTGTGACAGTGAGTGGGGAACCAGTTAAGATATACATACAATCTTTAGTTAAAATTGTGTTCTGAAACAGAAATCGACTTAGTCACTTTCTTTATTTTTATTGTCCTTCCTGACACTGTTGGGTGATGTGTCATAACAGTTATGGCACTCTTCTTTGCCTAGAGTCTGCAATGTTTCACAAGCATTAAGTTTGAATCTAGTTCTTCATGAATTTCTGCTCAAACATTTGAGTGGAGTGAAAGCAAGACTCCCAAGAAATTAAACAATAGGTTTCTGTCTGAATTTTCATTGCCAAACAATGAGTGGGAAATGGGCAAATGGGGAATCAGATTGACCATTATGTGGTGTAGTTCTGAGAAAAAGTGTTTATTTGTTTGATAATAGTCAAGATAATTGACAAAATAATAATTACGGATTTGAAGGAAAATTAAAATATTTCATGAACAACTCCTGCTGATGTGAAGTGTCAAAAAGTCCAAAAAGTTATTGTACATAAAAAAGATGCATTGCTGTAATATTTGATTTTTAATGTGGCTTCCTTTGAATCAGGTACAAAATTTAGTACATTTCAAGAGCATCAGCCACTAGGAAAACAAAGAAAATGTAAAAAATGTATCTTTTCAAGGCTTATTTATTTTGCACATAAAAAGTTACATTGGTGTGATATTTAACTGACAAAACGGTGTCTTTTAAATCAAGACCTAAATTCAGGACATTTTAAGAACAGGAGAGGCTAGGAAAGCAAATAAGGTGTCAATAAGATTATGCATTCTGAACACAATTTGATAATGAAAAAAAGAAAGAAACCAGTCAAATGTTTTGTGAAACGATTTGTCCAGAAGTAAGAAATAAAACAGATTATAAAAACATTTGATGCACCTTTGAATGAGGCTTGATATCATGTGCAGCAAATGAAGTGTAGTAAATGTTTCTTTAATCTATTTTATTTCTTACATTTAAATAAATCTAAATCATTTCACATAATTTTTACCTGACTTTTTAAAAATTTATTTATTTACTTTTTTACCAGTGAGTACAGGTCACTAATGAGTAGAACTATGTCATTTCAGAATTACATTTTGTTGAGTGCACATTCAAATGCACCAGAAATTTTTTATATGCGATACCATGGCACAAGATGGTATCCAAGGGGAATGGAGTTCATGGCACTGTCAAATTGTGAAATACTGGTCTATAAATGATTGTTGATTGGCTTCACTGCCAGGTCATACATTACATTTTCCAGATTTAATGAAGGAAGCTGTCAGTGATGTTTTTTGTGTGTAATAGGTTATAAGCACTTTTATACATATGTGCCTCACAAGCATCATTGTTGAATGAAAGAGCATCATTCCATCAAACAAAGTTATTTTTCAGATTTTATTCAACTGTTACAAATTGATATTGAGATTAAAACATAACTGTGTGGGTAGTAAAATTGTGAACAATGAGTAAGTTGTAAAATGTAAACTGTCAGGGCCAAAAATGTCGCAGCTATTAAAATATTATTGGCTATCATCTGTGCTCAAAACTTGACTATGACACTGTCGCCCAGACTATTTTAACAGCACACTGCTCTGCATACTATGGTTTGATATTAGTGGCAGTTTCAAAATGCATGCTACCTGGATTCAACCCCCAAACGTCGGCCTTTATCTTGTGTGCAGCTTGGACCTCTCCTACAATATGTCCGTCACTCCAACCCCCTCCCCTTGCCCGCGAAAGGCAAAGGTCCCGAGTTCAAGTCTCGGCCTGGCACACAGTTTTTATCTGCTAGGAAGTTTCATATCAGTGCACACTCCGCCGCAGAGTGAAAATCTCATTCTGGAAACATCCCCCAGGCTGTGGCTAAGCCATGTCTCCGCAATATCCTTTCTTTCAGGAGTGCTAGTTCTGCAAGGTTCACAGAAGAGCTTCTGTAAAGTTTGGAAGGTAGGAGACGAGATGCTGGCAGAAGTAAAGCTGTGAGGACAGGGCGTGAGTCGTGCTTGGGTAGCTCAGATGGTAGAGCACTTGCCCGCGAAAGGCAAAGGTCCCGAGTTTGAGTGTCGGCCCAGCACACAGTTTTAATCTGCCAGGAAGTTTCATATCAGTGCACACTCCGCTGCAGAGTGAAAATCTCATTCTGGAAACATCCCCCCGGCTGTGGTAAGCCATGTCTCCGCAATACCATTTCTTTCAGGAGTGCTAGTTCTGCAAGGTTCGCAGAAGAGCTTCTGTAAAGTTTGGAAGGTAGGAGACGAGGTACTGGCAGAAGTAAAGCTGTGAGGATGGGGCGTGAGTCGTGCTTGGGTAGCTCAGTTGGTAGAGCACTTGCCTGTGAAAGGCAAAGGTCCCAAGTTCTAGTGTCGGCCCAGCACACAGTTTTAATCTGCCAGGAAGTTTCAACTTGGTGATTGCTTGCTTTCCATATTTTTAAATATTTGTTAGCAAAGTTATGTGGTGTTACTTTTAAGTTCAAGAACTTCAAAATATTGATACTCAGCAGAGTGAATATGTTGATTTCATGAATTTCATCCCATATTCACATTACTTCAATTTTTGTCTAATCTTTTAGCAATCCACATTTTTACTTTAATATTTAGGACACATATTTTGGGATACTTTACTAAAAATTGTTTTATTGAAATGAATACCTTCATAAATCCATGTGGTTACAGATCTTGTTGTCTGATGTTATTTTTGCATTTGGGATGGCTGCATTTTATTTGGAATTTAACATCAGATTTCTATAAACTGTACAGCGACTTGGGCTACAAGGAGCGCTCCGCCCAGATGCGTGGTTGCCGGAGTGCCTCCCAGGCCTGCGGACGCTAGTGTCTGTGGACCTGCGTGAGAGCGGCTCTGACCTGCTGGTGGCTGCCCTGGCCCAAAACTGCCCAATGCTCGCAGAGCTCCACTTGGCATGGGCAGAGGCCGTCACTGACCGGGCAGTGCCTGCGCTGCTGCAAATGCGGAGCCTGCACTGGCTCGACATTGGTGAAACTGGCATCAGCATCTCTGGTGTTTCTGACCTCATTAGCGGTCTCCCATCTCTTTATGAAATTTCAGTGAGTATCTATTCGCAGATACTTTAACATAGGGATTTTTCACTGTTATCACATCCTTGGCACATAAACCAAAGGATTAAGAGACTTTGACCTGCCTGATAGGGAATCTCAGCAGGAGAAGAAAACACCTAAGAAAATAACTTATTTCAAAGCATATAGATTACTAAGAGGTTATTGAAATAAAACACACTCCATCGTAAATTTGGGTACCTTCATGGGAGAGTGATGAATCTAAAATTGGAGACCGTGATAGTGTATCACTGTTCTGCCCACTTGCAGTGAAGTACTCAGTCTGTCGACCCAGCGGCACCAGCAGCAACAGTACTTAAGTCCTTGACAGACACAATGGACAGAACAGCCTCTGCCTCGCAGACTTCCATTTAAAAGTGAAATGACCTGATGTGAAGACAACTTTGCCCTCTGTCTCTGTCTCTGATGCCATTTGCCAGTCTCTGCCCTCCTTGTGGAGGGAGGGTGATTACTTTGATTGGAGGTTGAGGGTGTCTGTCTGGTATCTCTCCTAGTAGCTGTATCCTTTCTCTCTCACCCCGTGTGCCCTCTGATTTCCTGAAAAATGCTACTTTACTTATTTCACCTATCTTGAGAGCATGATTTTACTGTCTAGTTTATGCCCTTGCTTCTATCTCTTGTGAGTTGTTGCTCCTCAGGTGTTTTGACAACTCCCAAAACACAGTGTTTCTGTATTTTATGTGTGTGCACTTGACACAGACTACATTTTTCTTATTATAAAAGGGGTATATTGCTGTCTTTTATATTTTGTCAGATGGTTCTCACAGTCATAATCCAAATCATGCATGCCCATTATAGTAAGAATTTATTTCTTTTAACAGTTACGCTCCAACTGTCAGAATACATTGTGCATATGTTAACTGTGTTAGAGCTGCTTTTTTTACTGAAACCTCTGAGTTCCATTATTTTATGACGGGCCCTATGCCTTGACATAAGGTTCCATGTTTACATCATCAAGAATTTATTTCTGTTAAGTTTCCAAAGACATGACTTATTGTTCATGAATACAACATTGTATCATCTACGGCAAGCAGACAAATGTGTTACTATTCTGAAATTTGGAAGAAAATTTATCTCAAGACAAATGTGTTACTATTCTGAAATTTGGAAGAAAATTTATCTCAATTTGTAAGTGTTCTCATGTTGAAACCACAGATAATTGCATGTAGAGTCCTTGAATATTGTACAGTCTTTGTCTCTCATTAGGCGATCTCAAGAAGTTTTCACCACTTCAAATACTGACGAAACATGTTATCAGAGAAAGATTGACACATTTTGGAAAGATGACAAGTAATATCTACATTATATAATTTCATGTACATTCATAAGAAGAGATAAGTGTGGAGCCTACAGCAAGCTAGGATATCAAAGATTTTATCAAAAATTTTCCATCCTGTCTCTCATTGATTAATATAGTATTAAAATGGAAGAGAACAGACAGAAAACTGAAATAACTCCATCTTCAAATGTTCCTTTACTAAGAAAGGTACAGAAGTACAGGGGCTGGACAAAATTATGGAAGCACAATGAGAAATGCTTGCTTGAATATAAATACAGATGCTAGGAAAACCTATGAATTTTGCTGTTTGTATTTGACAATTATTGGCATGTACACAATGTCCCTAATACATTGTAAGTGTTAGCTGTGGTCAGAGCAGTGTTCTGTGTAGTTGTGTGCATTATGTTAGAGTAAAGTGAAGTCAAACCTGGGCACATTATTGGTGCTCATATGGTGGGTGCTTTGGTCACCTAGGAACATGAGGTGTTTGGTGTTTCAAGTGGTACCATATCAAAGACTTATATTGCATACAGGGAAAGCATTGCTATGTCACAACATGGACAAAAATGTGTGTGCTGAATGATTGTGACAGATGTTCATTGAAGGGGACTGTGATGAAAAATAAGGAAACGACAGCTGCAAAAATCCCTGTAGTACTGGATGTCACACTCGCAAACCTTGCCGGCACCAAAACAGCACAAACGTGGCCCCATAACCTGGAAATTGCAGGGCTAACTGGGGTTCCAAAATCACACTTCAGTGATGCAAATGCCAGTAACAGAAAAATGTGGTGCCAAAGCCATAAAACTAGACTGTGGACCAGTGGGTGAAAGTCATTTGGTCAGGTGAGTCCCATTTCACACAGTTTCCAACTTTAGCTGAATTTACATTCCGAGAATGAAACATGGCGGGGTTTCAGAAATGATTTGGGCAACGATACCTTGGTATTCCATGTGACCTGTGGTTACTCTTCAAGGTTAATAATAATAATAATAATAATAATAATAATAGTACTTTATTCAACATCAAATGATTAATTGCATATGTATGAAAACAGGTTACAGTTCTTGATACATAGCACAATAATACATTCTTCTGAATACATAATTGATTAACAAAATGATTAAATTACTAGTAAAATGGTTTGCTTAACACTATTTACATATTTTTTCGAAGCACTTTGTATTCTGCATGTAAGTATGGTATTCTTTTAATGCGGAAAAATTGATTTTGTAACAGGAATTTATTTAGATGAAATTTAAGCTTCATTGTGAGTGGGGTCATAACTTTACTGGGCAGTGCATTGGCTATCTTTAAACCTGCATATTGCGGACCCTTTTCATAGAGTGTTGTTCTGTGGCTCTTAATGTAAAATTTTTCTTTTTTCCTGGTATTATACTGATACAAATTGGAACAAATGTTGGGTTGCAGTCTTTTAATAAGTAATATGGCTTTTAGAATGTACATGTTTACTACGGTTAGTACACCAGTTTTTGGAAACAAGCCATGGCATGATTCCTTATATTTTGCTCCATAGATGATTCTTATAGCCCTTTTCTGAAGTAGCAATAGACTTGCTTTGGTTGTTGCTCCCCATATTTCTATTCCATAATTCAGGTGAGAGGAAAATAGAGCATGGTATGCAGTCTTAAGGACAACAGTGTCTTTGCAGAACTTGCTAATCATATTAATTCCAAATATATTCTTAGACAACTTACATGCTAGAGTGTCAACATGTGTGTCCCACTTTAGATTGCTTTGAATTGTTAAACCGAGGAATTTTACACTAAATTCTTTTTTTACTAATTCATTGCCTATGTATAGTTTAATTTCATCATTAAAACTACTGTTGGTAAACTCCATGAGACATGCTTTACTACTGCTTACATTTAAGTGGCTTTCATTAAAGTACTGTACAGTTTCATTTGTCACGATATTACAATTTCATTAAATGATTCCTTTTAACACACAATGAATGTATCATCTGTATACAGAACTATTTTGGAACTCTGAGTCCAATATCTTATGTCATTTACATACATTAAAAACAGAAGAGGACCCAATACTGAGTCCTGTGAATTCCATATTTTATATTAGTGATTTTGGATTTGTGAACACCACTTTTAGTTTCAAGCAATACAAACTTTTTTCGGTACTGATATATGATTTTATTAGGTCATGAGCAGTACCTCTGATGCCACTGTTCCATAGCTTTTCTAATAGGATTGTTGTGTTCACACAGTCGAAAGCCTTCTCAGGGTCGAGGTATGTACCTGCAACATGTTGCTTGTTTTTGATGCCACTTATTATCTCTCCAATTAAATGAGCAGCTGCTGTTGCTGGTTGATTTACATTTTAAGAATCCACTTTTATTTTCAAACATTAGGTTGTGCATCTGGAGGAAGTTTATAATTCTGCTGTATATGACTTTTTCAACTATTTTGGAAAAGACTGGAAGTGTTGAGATGGGTCTGTAGTTTTGAATTTTGAGTTTGTCCCATTTTTTAAAGATTGGTGTTACCTGAGCTATTTTTAGCCTGTCTGGGAAGGTGCCTGACTCTATTATTTACTGCTACAGACAGAGGTAAAGACACACTTTCTCTGCACACTTTTAATACATTAGTACTGAGGCCATCGTGCCCTGTGGAACTGGAAGATTTTAGAGAGCTTATGATGTTAATTATTTCTTTGCAATTTGTGGGGGCTAGATATATGCTATGCTTGGATGGATTGCCTTTAAAATTATAGTGCAGGTTATTATATTTGTCATTGATAACTTCTCCTACTGAAGAAAAATATTCATTGAATATATTAGCAATTTTAAGTTGATCTTTTTCTACAGTCCCATTGTGGCCAATATTAAAGTCCATACAGCATTTGTCTCTGCCTGTTCTAAAACTGTGTATCACTCCCTAGGCACCAGAAGTAACACTGTGTGGAGCCTGAAGCTTGTTTGCAACGTAGCTGCTCCTGGTCTGTATGAATAATTTTTTATAATATTCTTAATAAGTTTTGAAGGCCTCCTTTAGCTTGAGATTTTGTCTATTATTCAACATTGCACTATGCAATAATTTTAATTTATCCCATGCTTCAGTGACTTCATTTTTTATCCAGATACTTTTGTTTATGTTTTTAGTTTGTTTGACTTTTGTGGCTACAACTGGGGATGTGACATCAAAACAATAGCAGAAGTCAGCAGCAAAGCTATTATAGGAGAACCTATCATTCTCAAACCATCGTATGTGTGCTAACATGCAGTTCAGTCTATTGACGTTATCATTATACACAATTATTTTGCTTACATATAGTTTCTTTTTAGTAGCAAAGGGTATCTAATTTGCCTCCAATTGAAGCTGTACTGCATGGTGATCAGTGATGGCAGGTTTTAGAACAGCTGTACTGTAGGAAAGATGGGTCATGTTTGTTATTATACTATCCAGACATGTTTTGCTGCTGTTAGTCTCTCTAGTTGGCTCACGGATAAGTGGCATCAGATTGAATTCATATAGTAGGAGATGTAGCCTTTTGGTGTTGGGATCAATGGTTAATAAGTCTATATTTATATCCCCTGTTATTATAGTATTTACATGGCCATTTAACCTAGAAAATGTACTGTCTATATGTATCAGCCAGTCAGATAGATTTTGAAAACTGCATCCGTGCATGCCCCAGGTGGCCTATACACACCAATAATTGCTGTATTTTCTCAATCCCATTTTAGATTTATTGCAGCAAATTCTGTGATTCCTTCTACACAGAACGTACTTACATCAATAACACTGAAATTACTTGCTTTAACAGTGAAGATTGCTACGCCACCGCCAGCCTTGTTTTTCCTATTAAAGGCAGAAAAAAATTTCATGGGGAGTGGTTGACTAATGCTAATCAGGTCTTCTGTGTACGAGTGTTCAGTTATAACTAAAATATCTGGTTTATTTATCAAGACATTTAATAATATCCAGATCATTGTGCTTGTTTTTAAGACTACTGAAATTCTGGTGTATTACATTAAGTCTGAGTTTCTTGTGCTGGACTATACAGGATAATTTAAGGCTACCAAATTGTCCAGCAGGCTTTACAAGTTTCCCAGGCTTGCCTGCAGTGGCTGTTTGTGTGGCAGATTCTGATTTGGTGGGTTGGGCCACTCCATGGTAATACACTTACTTACACCACTTTGTGGGGAATTTTGTCTAATTTCCTCGACAATTAATTTGCTGACAGTCTTTTTGCCTCTTTTATTCATGTGCATACCGTGACTTGTATGCAGGTCTCTTTCTAGATTGCTGACATTAACCAGGGACACATTGTGAAATTTATTACATATTGTTTTAAGCCTATCATTAATCTTGTGCACTTCCAAGTTCACTACTGATTGTTCCATTAGATTGTGTCTCTGTGGAATACTGCCAAAGGTTATGTGACCATTTTGGCTGATCAGGTCCTTCCAGTGGTACAGTGTTTGTTTCTCGGTGGTGATACTGTTTTCCAAGATGACAGGGCCCCTGTTCACACAGCTCACATCATCCAGGACTGACTTTGTGAGCACAAGGATGCATTGTCACATCTCTCTATGCACCATGGTCACCATATCAAGGGTGCATGATTGTTATCTGCCTGCATCATCTTTACCTGAACTTGCCACTTTTTTGAAGGAGGAAAGGTATAAGATTCTCTTGAAAATCATACAGATTCTGTATTTATTCATTCTGAAATGACTGGAAGCTGTTTTGAATGTCAATGATAATCCTATCCAATATTAGGTGTTGTAAAGTGTTGTGTTTTTGGTGTTATCATATTTGTGTCCACCTCTGTAGTGCCAAAGTTCGCTTCTCAGACAACTGAAAAGATAAGTGATAAAGATATTAGTGCCACTGGCATTGAGGAACAGCTAAAATAAGGAAAATTAAACAAGGCTCCAGGACCTGATGTCATCCTCTATAGGATTTGCAGATGAGTTTGCTCCCCTTTCAACCGTAATTTACTGTAGATCCCTTGAACTGTACCCAGCAATTGTAAAAAAGCACAGGTCGCACCTGTCTGCTAGAAAGGTAAGAGAAGTGATCCAAAACCAGTTTCAGTGACATCTATCTCATGAGTAATCCTAGGACATGTTCGGAGCTCAAATATAATGTGTTATCTTGAACAGTGTGGCCTCTTCCACGCAAACAGACACAGATTCCAAAAACATCTATTATAGGAAACCCATCTTGCTTTTTTCTCACATGACATTCTCAAACCCATGGATCAAGGAAATTGGTTTGACGCAGTATTTATGGACTTCTGAAAAGTGTTTGGCTGTACATTTATTAACAATAGCCTGATTATATGGGGTATCAAGTAAAATTTGTGACTGGATTGAGGATTTCATAGTAGGTAGGATACAACATGTTACCTCAGATGGAGAGTCAGCAACAGAAGTACACAGGTGTGCACCTTGTGTTGGGACCTTTGTTCGTGTTGTGTATTAATGATGTGGCAGACTTTTTTCCATTGATACAGTTATCTACAACGAGGTACTGTCCGAAAAAAGATTCAGTCAGATCTTGATAATGTTTCAAGATGGTGCAAAGATGGGTAACATGCTTTAAGAGTACAGAATTGTACTCTTAAGCATTTCACAAAGTGATGAAAAGTTGTATCCTATGACTGAAATATTAGTGATTAACAACTCACACGAATACCTGGATGTAGTAGCTTGTAGGAATATGAAATGCAGTGATTACATAGTCTCAGTTGCATGTAAGGGACAATGCAACCACCCTCAAAGGAGGCAGCATGTAAATCACTTGTGCGTCCTGCCCTAGAATATTGCTCAAGTGTATGGGACCCACAGCAAAAGGACTAAAAGGGGTATATAAAGAAGTGTATATAAAGAAGAGAGGCACAGATGGTCACAGGTCTGTTTGACTCATGGGAGAGCATTATTGAAATGTTGAAAAACTTGAACTTGCAGACTTTTGAAAATACAAGGTGACTCAAATGTCCATTAACATTTGAAAATGCACTAATTCACTGAAAAATGTAGGCAGAGAGGTAAAACTTGACATACACACCTGAAATGACATAGGGTTTTATTGAAACAAAAACTAAGTGCGAAAACCAGCCTACATATAGCACTGGACAGCAACACATCAGTGACGCCGCATGAGAATCGTCAGCGTGATGGGTGTGAGGTACGCCGATATATTACAGAATCACATCATCCCTAGCATGGCTGATAAACACATACTGGGAGGTACAACTGTTATGCAGGATGGCGCCCCACTCCATATTGCTACATAGTGTACACTGTTTGGTGAGTGTTATGTACTAAACCACCACTTCCATTGCGCTTGACCTTCCAGACCTCAGTTCGTGCGATTATTGGTTGTGGGTTACCTGAAGTTGCAGGTCTATTGCGATCTTCCGACCTCATAAGGGATGCTAAAAAACAACATCCAAAGGCAGTTTCTCACCATACTCACTGATATGCTGTACAGTGCTGTCCACAACATTGTCCCTCAACTGCAGTACTGTTGATGAATGACTGGTGACAAGTCGAGCATTTGTTATAAAGAACATTGTCTTTGCTAGAAATCAGTTGTTATGATAATCATTACTTTTGTATCATATGAAACACCATCTGTTGTTTATTGTGTGCACATTTTTTGTTTCAATAAAACCCCATGTAATTTCAAGCATGTGTGTCGATTTTTAACTCTCTACCTACATTATTCTGTGAAGTATTGAATTTTCAAATGTTAATGAACTTTTGGGTCACCGTGCAAATTATCCCATGAAAACCTGCTTATGAAATCTCAAGAATTGGTATTTGTGGAGAATACAGAAATAACTTCAGCCCCCTGTGTGTCACTCTGTTGCGAACCATAAAGGCAAAAATGGGCTAATTGCAGCATTCACAGAGGCATTGAAGCAGTCATTCTTCTCATGCTCTGTGCACTTTAGAACAGGAAGACACACTAACCTCAGGTATCATTCTAAGTACATTCACAGTGGTTTGTAGAGTATGTACATTGATGTATAAGTAGATTAAATTTTGCTTTTAAAAATGTTTGCATGCATTAGGATCTTATTCCTGTACTAATATTTGAATGCCACACACACTTCAGTCGTTCATTCACACAGAAACAAGATCCCCCAGGCATGTGAAATGAGTCAAATTACACATTAATAACCACATAAATTTAAGGATCCTTGAACAATCTTCTGCCGAATGTTCAGTTATCAACCTTACATAATATTTTTAAAGTCAGCTTCTGTAGAATAAACATTTCTCCATACAGTACAGACTTTTGAGGCCAGTTTGTTTATTGGGTATTAGGTCATGGTCCAAGGCATGTTTCTATACCTGATGATTCATCTTCTGGAGACATAATCGGGGAATAAAAGACCCAGACAGCAGTTTCAAACTCTAAACTCAGCTAACCAAACTGCTTATACGAGGGCGTTTCAGAAAGTAACCTCCGATTGGTCACAGTCCGGGTTGTGGGGGGAGTAGCGACGCCATCTGTGTGTTCACGCACTCAACAGGTCAGTCGGCATCAAGTCGTGGTCGAGTGAACGTCGTACCTGCGCTAGTTTAGTTTTTGTGGCAGTTTGAAATGTGTGCTGCAATAGAAAACCCCGCCAAGTGTGAAGTGCGTGCTGTCATAAGGTTTTTTACAGCCAAAGGATATTCTGCAGCAGCTATTCATCGTGAGCTTTGTGCCGTGTACGGACCAAGAGTTATGAGTGAAGGAGTTGTCCGTGAATGGGTACATTTATTTAAAAGTGGACGAGAAAACGTTCATGATGAAGAGAGGAGTGGTAGACCATCATTGGTGACTGACGAACTCGTTCAGACAGTTGATGCAAAAGTTCGTGAAAATCGACGTTTCTCAATGTCGGAGTTGTCTACTGGTTTTCCACAGATTTCTAAGACTCTCTTGTACGAGATAGTGACAGCAAGATTGGGTTACCGTAAGTTCTGTGCACGATGGGTGCCCAAAATTCTTACCGACCACCACAAAACTCAAAGAATGGCCTCTGCATTAGACTTTCTGTCACGTTATGAGGACGAAGGAGAACCATTGTTAAACAGAATCGTGACCGGTGACGAAACCTGGATTAAGTACGTGAACCCTGAGACAAAAGAACAATCAAAGATGTGGGCACATTCAAATTCGCCTACCAAACCAAGAAAAGCCTCGCAAGATTTTTCTGCCAGAAAACTGATGGCAACGGTGTTTTGGGATGCCAAAGGGGTGTTGTTGGTTGAATTCATGGAACGTGGTATGACCATTAATCAAGATGTGTACTGTGAAACAATAAAAAAGTTACGACGGGCTATACAGAACAAACACCGTGGTATGCTGACTTCCGGTATCGTTTTTTTGCACGATAACGCCCGTCCTCACTCTGCTCGCAGAACAACGGCCCTTCTTGAGTCCTTCAAGTGGGACGTTATCAACCATCCACCTTACAGCCCAGACCTGGCGCCAAGTGATTATCACCTCTTCATGCATTTGAAGAAATGGCTCGGGTCACAGCGGTTTGATGACGACGAAGAGCTCAAAGATGCGGTCACAGGCTGGCTCCAGGCACAAGCGGGTGATTTTTATGCAGAAGGAATTTCAAAGCTTGTGAAGAGATACGATAAGTGCCTCAATCGCTATGGAGACTATGTAGAAAAATAGTGCAAAGATGTAGTTGTAAGATGTATATATTAAAATATTTTTATTTAACTTGGTGTATTTTTTTAAATCAACCGGAGGTTACTTTCTGAACGGCCCTCGTACATATCCATGCAATGGCTAGGTCATGACATCGTCAGACCGTTGCCTAAGATCGTGGAGTCACACTGATGTGTGTTATGGAGCGTGTAGTGGGAAATAGTTGATGCTGCTTGCATTATTTAGCATTAAGGCACACAGCTACTTTCTGTCCCTTTTTTCTGTTAAAGCTGTTTTAGTGCAGTATTGCCCAACAACATTATCCTATAGCACAGCACAGAGAGAGATTTCTATGTTCTAAATTTGCAGAACTTAGCATTTTAATTACCTCATCCCCATGCAGATCCCCCTGTGGGTTCGCGAGTTAGAATGGACCTGAGGTGTTGCTGTCTGTCGTAAAAGGCAACTAAAAGGAGTCTCCCACTTTTTGGCCTAATACATTATGGTTGCCTTTTAGAGCTTGACCTTCACACTGTCCAAATTTTCCACAGTGCTAGCCATTTGGGGAAGGATGCCTTACGTGGCGCGTCTCATATCCCCGTGCATTAAGATCTTCTGCACCCATTATTGTCATGGTGCTACCACTCCACCACTATTCCAGCTCTTTGGGCGAGGACATCTTCCAAGGTGCGTAATCTCCATTCATTGTCTGCTGTCCTCTTTTGCCGCATGACAATACTGGATTTCTACACACCCAATATCCAGCACAGTAGGCAGTATGCCAAGGAGTAGATGGCCACCATCTTGGGGCATTGGGACTCCCAGCAATAGCCAGTGTCCTAGGTGACCTTTGCTTTGGCTGGGTGGTGCCCGTGGGGAGAGCCCCTGATCAGAGTGGGTGGCATCAGGGCAGATGACCCAAAATGAATCAGACAAAATCAAAAATGGCCCCAGCAGTCTCTAAGAAAGGGAGGGTAGAATACAATGCTGTGACATTTGACCCGAATTGTTCCCCTCCATAGCTACACTGTGGGAGGAACACAGGGCTACAGATAGAAGAGAGCCATATTCGCCTCATTATTACTGTGCAGGTGTCCCAGGTGTGACAAGTTTGATGATATTCTGTTTCAGTCACTTTCCATAAAAACCTCAATATAATACAGGGAATTATTTTTCATTGCAACCTCCTTTTGCAGTCTGATGATGAGCTGCATGGAATTTAGGACGATGGGGCGTTCATTTCATCTGGCGCATCTATAATGGGCCTAAAGACAATGAGGTTGCCACTGGTGCCTTTATCTTGGACTTTGAGGGTGATTCGTTACCTGAAAAGGTCAAGATGGTGTTATATCGAAGTGACGTCAAACCGTACCTCCCTCACCCTATGTGGTAGCTTAAGTGCTGGAAATTCAGGCACATATCCTCCCGGTGCAATTCCAGTGTCACATGTTAAGATTGCAGGCATCCACTGTATCCGAATACTCCATGTGCCCCTCCTCCCACCTGAGTAAACTGTTGAGAATACCACTCCCACTGCATGTCGAACTGCATGGTACTACCAAAGGAGTGGAAAATTATGGAGTACAAGACCCTGGACAGGGTGTCTTACTGCAAGGCTAAACTGAAATATGAAAGGTTGAAACCTGTTCAAATGCTATTGCCTTATGCTGCTGCTACGACGACGTCACCCTCATTGATGTCATTACATGCCTCGCTTAAGTTTTCCCCTGTAGGCTCTCAGCTGGGGCACATCTTCCTCTATTGCTCCCAAAGCTTCTACTTTGGGAGCATCATCCCCACCTCCCTCCTCCCCCCAAATGCTGGGGACATTGGTCCCCTCCTCCCAGCCAGAGAAGCGACAGTCCCCTCCAGCTCCTCTCATGGTCGACACCATTCAGTGACTGAAGAAGCCACTAGCTGCAGGTCAAAGGGCTTCACAGTCTTCCACTGGCCCTGAAGCTACTTCAGAGAACCCCTCCCCCCCCCCCCCCCCCCCCCAGCAAGCCCCTAAAGAGTGACAAGAGGGCAAACAAACAAAGAAGAGGTCTGTTAGGAAACGGAAGACTCCAGTGGCTTCTGTATCACCATTCCCTAACAGTTCTGTGTCTGATGACGGGGTGGAGATTCTGCCATCCCTGAGGACCTAGGTCTTGCCGATGCCCCAGACATAATGGTACTGATGTGAGCACTCAACCGGTGGCAGCAGGTGACCCTGAGATGTAATCTGCCTCCTTGGTCTGTTCATGCCTTCCCAGTGGAGTTGCAGCAGTTTTTTTTCCCACCTGGCCGAGTTACAACAACTCTTTAAGTGTTTTGCATTGCCTTTCAGGAAACCTCTTTTTCTGCAATGCAGACCCGTGCCCTTTGTGGCTATCGGGGGTGCTACGAAAACCATACTTACTTTGACAGACTGTCAGATGGAGTTTGTATCTATGTCCTTACCTCTGTCTGTAGTTAACCTGTGCCTCTTCAAACACCTTTGCAAGCTGTGGCTGTCAGGGTGAGGACAATGCAGGAAATTATCATCTGTAACATCTACCTCCCTCCAGATGATGAAGTGCCACATCATGTATTAGCTGCACTAATTTCTCAACTCCCCCCCCCCCCCCCCCCCCCAACTTTTCTACTTCTGGGGGAATTAATGCCTATAACACTTTGTAGGGTGGAACCAAGATTACTGGCTGTGGCAAGGATGTCAAGGCTCTACTAACTCAACTCAGCCTTTGCCTATGAAACACATGTACCCCCACTCATTTCAATGTGGCACATGGCACATACTCAGCCATTGATCCCTCGGTTTGCAGTCCTGGCCATCTCCCATCTATCCATTGGAGAGTGCACGACAACTTGTGTGGTAGTGACCACTTTCTACTCTTCCTGTCCCTACCTCAGAGTCATTGACCTGGATGCTTGCCCAGATGGGCTCTTACCAAGACTGACTGGGGGCGCTCTCATTTCCGCTACCACCGTTGAATCTCTGTTCCATGGCAACATCGATGTGGTGATCCACACCATCATTACAACCATTGTTGCCACAGCTGAATCTTCAATCCCTTGTTCCTCAGGTTGCCCCCAGTGGAAGTCAGTGCCTTGGTGGTCGTCAGAAATTGGCTCTGCACTTGAGTCTGTCGGCTCATCAAATGTTGGAAGCAGGAGTGTTGAGAATGATGTGTCTCGACCATTGGCACACAAACCTCTCCTTCTCAGGTTTGGATTTATCTCAGATGCCTTTATGGATATCAAACCCCTGCAGGTAAACCTGGAATTTCTACGCATGGAGCTGTATATGGCGATACAGATGTAATCACAGAGTGTCTTGCCAAGCATTATGCTCATACCTCTGTGTCTGAGAATTACTGCCTCACCTTTTGTCTCCTAAAACAGCGGGTGGAATGGCAACAGCATATTTTGCTCCATCCACCCTGAGCCATATAATGCTCGCTTCAGTGAGTGGGACTTTCTCAGTGCCCTTGCCGATTGTCCTGACACAACCCCTGGAACAGACCGCAGCTTAAGGAAAAGTGCTGGTGGTATTTTAATATTATTCAATGCCTGAGCCACACCAAATGGGCTGTTGATCTCCCTACACTGCTGCAGCTGTACACAGCCCTTGTGCAGTCCTGTCTTGACTATGGGAAACTTGGTGTATGGTTCAGCATTACCCTCAGCATTGCGTGCTGGACCCTATACAACACTGTAGAGTTCAGCTTGTGACTGGAGCTTTCCAAACAAGCCCAGTGAACAGCCTGCTCGTAGAAGCTGCTGTTCCTCCATTGCATATTAGGTGACAGAACTGCTTGCGCATTATACTGCCCACATTCATAGTTTGCCTCACTATCCAAATTACTGTCTCCTGTTCCTTAACATGGCAGACCATCTCCTGCAATGGCGGTCCAGATCAGGGATTCCAATTGCAGCCTGTGTCCAGTCGCTTCTTATTGCACTCGACACTTTCCCTCGCCAGCTTTTCTGCAGACCCACTCACATACACCTCCATGGTCCATGTCTTGGCCAAAGCTTTGTCTGGACCTATTGCCAGGCTCAAAAAGCTCGGATCCACTTGAGGCCTTCTGATGCATTTTCCTCTATTCTTGGTGAGTTTCAGGGCTCAGAAATAGTCTACATCGCTGCCTCGATGGTTGATGGTCATGTTGGCTTCACTTACACTCACGTTGGCTGTACTAAGCAGTGCTCCTTGCCAGATGGCTGCAGTGTTGGTAGCCATGCCTCACACTCTTGAGCATATCCACTCCTGTGCAGGTGAGTTCTTCCTTATCTATAGTGACCCTTTATGCCCTGGGAAACAGTGGATGTTCAGTGTCCTTCATTTGGGCCCCAGGACATGTTGGGATCCTGAGCAGTGAGCTTGCTGACAGACTGGCCAAACTGGCCACTGATAAACCAACTCTGGAGATTGGCCTGCCAGAGATTGATGTTCAATCGGTCTTCTGCTGTAAAGTTTTCACGACCTGGGCTACTGAATGGCGCATCCTCAGTACATCAAATATGTGTTATCAAGGAGACAGCAAATGTGTGGTGGTCATCCATGTGAGCCACTCGCAGGCACTCTGTTGTCCTTTGCCAGCTCCGCATTGGCCATACTTAGCTAACTCATGGTGACCTCCTCCATCATGTGGACTCACCTCAGTGTTGCTGTGATTATCACTTGACTGTTGCCCACATCTTGTTCGATTGTCCGATTTTAGCCACTCTGCAGTGGACTTTTAATCTTCCTGCCATACTGCCTATGGTGTTGGGAGACAATGCCTCAGTGGCTGATTTAGTTTTACATTTAATCCGTGAGGGGGGGTTTATCACACAGTCTAAGGGTGTCTGTCACATTTGCACTGTTGTGCACTATTTTAAGTGAAATACGGGTACAAAGCTGGGACCTGGGTTTCTCCCATGAATATATGTTCAAATAACTTACGGGAATGCAGCAGGAGGACATCATTGACAACCACTGATATTTTGACAGGTGCACACATAGACATTTTCAAGACAAAATTGCAGCATGTAAGCACTGTAAAGGTGAATTTTAAACCTCAGTTTGCATCGACGCATGCTGTAAGCCTTAGTGCCACCAAACAAACCAAATTTAACTGACACCAGAAGTTATTGATAGTCAAAATTAATAAACAGTGGGTGAGGTAGCATTGACTCTGTGTGTGTGTGTGTGTGGGGGGGGGGGGGCAGGTGGGAGGGTGGAAAGAGAGAGATATATATCCTTCTAGAAGCGCTCTGCAAACCAGTGTTTTAAACTCACTTGCACAGTGCTTCATTGCTGCTGTTTTGCCTTGAAAATGACAGGGTGTGCACCTGTCGAAATACCAGCAGTTGTCGACGTCACACGGCTGCAATCTCGTAAGTTACTTCAACAGATACAAAGCTAATTGTGGCAAGAAATCAAATGAAAAGCAATAACTCTATAATGAGCTGCTGGAGTCCTTGGGTCCTTTATATCGAAATACTCTCAAAGGTATCCATGAACAATCTCCGAAAGTTTGGTGGTAGAGTTCTGGTTCGCCCCGTACATGTTACTGTGTCATAAATTCTGGTCAACAGGCGGTCAGTTTTTTTTTTTTTTTTTAATCGGTTTGAGCCTCAATGGACTGCATGGTAACAACCAATTTCATTTTAGTGTCTAGGTCTTGACCTTGTTCCAGTTTTGACTTCCTGCCAGTATCTTCAGAGCCCACCAAGAAGCGCCTGTTTATGCTCTTCGGATAATGGTCCTCTCCGTCTTTTGGATGTTGATGCCATTTTAAAACCTTGGTAGTTGTTCACCAATCTTCTAAATTTGTTCCTGTCAGAAATTTCTCTTTCTGTGATACCTATCTGCCTAAGATCTTTTTCACAGTCTTCAAACCATCTTGGCCTTGTTTTCTTAGATTGGATGAAACTCCATATTCTTTTAGTTAGTCTGTCACTGTCCATCCTCATGAGATGACCATAAAATAACAATCGTCTCTTCTTAATGGATGGTGTGGTAGGTTCTGTCTTGCTGCACAAGTCCTCATTTGCTCTCATTCATCATTGTCCATCAACCCATCTATTACCTAAGATTTTCTTTAATGTCCTATGCTCTCGCTTTTCCAGCCACTCATCTTGACCTTGTCTATTCGTGGTCAAAGTTTTGGACGCATATATGCCCCAGGTTTTACAGCTGTATTATAATGTCGGAACTTGGCCCCTATACTCATAGACTTTTTGTTATTGGTATTCTTTGTCAGTTGGTATGCTTGGTCTAAAGTCATCATCCTGGCATTAATTGCTTCTTCTTCTAATCCATTCTCCTGGATGACTGCACCAAGATGCCTAAAATTCTTAACTCTTCTGATTTTTCCCAGATTGGTGGTCATGCATTCAGGTCCATCACAGATGTTCGTCATATATTTTGTCTTTTGAATAGAGATCTGGAGTCCAACTTTTTCAGCAATTTCTGATAGCCTATTGATCTTGTTGACTGCTGACTCTATGTTGTTAGCAGAAATGGCCAGGTCATCCGCAAAGACCAAGCAGTCAATGTACACTCTTTGACATAAAACTTGACCGGCGGCCGGCCGCTTCAGAGGCTAAGTCCGCGCCGATCGCGACATGGGACAAAAAAACTGGCCAACTCGCTAATTCTCTAAGTCCGGTTATCTGCACAATCTGGCAACACTGTAGACCGCGGCACTTCCTGGAGGAAAACTTGTCTCACGATAGAGTAACTCTAGGCTGGTTACGCCTGTGGTCTAGCGATAGCGTGCGTTGTTTCTGTTCATAAAGTCAGTGGATCGAGAGCAGCTGGCATAAAATATTTTTATAGCCTCTTCTGTCTGAATGCTGAAGACGTGAATGTAATGGTAGCGCAGATTCAATTTATTTCGCTTTGTGACACACCGATATCAAAATTTTATCCAGTAACGATTTTGCGGCAGATTTCCTGCAGACTGTCCTCCTCTGGACGCCGTATGCGGCAAAGCTCCGGGATCCATTTGCTGGCTACTGGCAGCGGCCGTGGCGACAGCAGCGGCGCTGCACTCCCCCGTTCTTTATCGAAAGCGCCTGCTACCGCTCATCGCTTTTGATGATTTAAAACGCTTTATTATTAAATGTTGCTCCACAGAAAATTTCTACAATTTCCATTCACGCTCAAAAGCAACGGAGACAGACGCCCTGATTAGTAGGCGGGTATTATATTACATTAATCGGCAAGAGCTGAGTATGGCCCGAAATTAATTTTATAGACTGGGACGAAATGAAACCACCTCACTACATTCGATGAATTTATAAATGCTTCATACCTCGTTTCTTTTCCTTTCAAACTCAATTATTTGTGCAACTTTTGGTCAATGTTTGGATGTTTTCGTCAAGCCAGAGTGAGCGTCTGTGGTGTAAAGTGTATTACAGTTCATGTTTCATTCCTTATGGTAAGTCTATGCGATAAACTGTGTGAATACCTTGCAATGCATGCTCTGTAGCAGTGCAGGAACACTGCACATTTGGAGTTCATGAAGTATTTATTGTTGATCGGAAGTGATAGTTAAGGTCATCAGATTTAAGCCAGAAAAATTTGTCGTTTTGAAGGTTTCAGAGAACGGAAAGGAATTGCTAACGCCGGTGTTAGAAAACGTCTACAGTTAAATGCTATTGCAAAAATTTAGAAGAAGGGAACTATATTAATGAACATGTGCACTTCATAAACAACCTTCTGACATGTGAGACCTATACGACGAACAAAGCTCAAATTTATATCGTTGACAGTCGGTTTGAATCTTTTCAGGGTCTATTTTACAGTGTAGCACCTTGGAATTTGTAAAGCAGAAATCCATGATATTAACTTAATTTACTAAGTCGAAATCGGACGAAGATTGATGTTTAAAGGCATTCTTCAGATTTCGCATAAGAAATTTTTACTAGCAGTTTGCAACTCCATTAATTAAAATGGAAAATAAAAGGTTGTAGTCAGCGGCTTCTACCGTGATTCGAACTGCTATGTCTTATAGTACAAGCACTGCAACGCACAAGGGAACCTCTGAGCTAACGACACACTGGCTGCCAGAGGCGGAATATAGTCACTGCGATGTTGCCTGAGCCTCAAAACGCAACCTTAAACACACGAACAGAGGAGGTGGAGATTACTGTTTTAACGTCCCGTCGACAACGATGTCATTAGAGACGGAGCACAAGCTCGGATTAGGGAAGGATGGGGAAGGAAATCGGCCGTGCCCTTCCTAAGGAACCATCCCGGCATTTGCCTGAAGCGATTTAGGGAAATCATTGAAAACCTAAATCAGGATGGCCGGGCGCGGGATTGCACCGTCGTCCTCCCGAATGCACACACAAACAGGTGTTACTTATGTGAAGAACGCCGTTCTTGGAGTCCAGAAATTAAATATACTTTCTAATTGTGTCATCTTGCAGTGGATTATATCGTACGAGTCTTCGATGTGGAAAACGAATGTCAAGAGAATTTAGCGCGGTAACGCCGACCTACACCCGGAAGTAAATGCACTATCAGAGTGTTGACAAATACTTGCTACGACGCTGCCATTTCTAGGCTCTCTGACGAGGCAGCTCTTCAGCGAAATGCTTGCCGTGATTCTCCGATACGGTTCTTCAGAGTGGAGACGCGCGCGCACGTTTGGTTTGTATGCGGCGTTCTCCCCTGATGGTTTCTGACGTCGCCTTGTGGGCTATGTATACATATGAGACATTCAATTATCATTAATCCAGAATCATACAAGTTTCAGCTTCCGGCGCGGAAGAAGGCTGTTGACGCCGACATTATATCATTTCAACGTAGGGAAAGCAAAACGGATCGTTCAATGTTTCTCATTCAACATAAAGCATGTGAGATAATTTTCCGTAACGTTCATAATCATCTAAAAATACAAACGAAGTAAAAATACACCGGAAGCTTATTCGAATTGAATATAACGCTTTGCACCTCGATGTCGAATTTGTCCACTTGCAATCTTTTGCAGCATACACATAGAATGTCATGATTACCACGAGAATGAAGAAATATGTTGGTAAGGATGGAAGCAAGAAGAGACGCAGTCAACAAATATTCTATTCCTCATGGCATTCATTTCATTTGACACGTAAGAAGAGGTAAAGCGGGAATTTACTTTCGTTAACACGAAAGATATGCCGCACATATTGATAACGAGGAAGTCTGCGTCTTCATACGTTTCCTCCTTGAAATCTGTATGCTCTATTATATACTAAGTAGCCCGATCATTGTTTCAGTAATGTTACCCTCTTGTTTGACCCCGTAACGATGAACAGATTCCAAATGCATGTCTCCCTTCCTGGGTTGTTTTTTGTGTTTTATTGCTTGGAATCCCTGAAGCAGACCACTGTGCCTTCTCCCCTCGTGGGTTAGGACTCAAAACTAAACCGCTTTGTATCCAATGGCATAATTTATTCAGACAGCATCAGCATAAGACTATCAGACAAAGCCTTCCATTTACAGTTGCAGCACTCTAACCAGCACTGACCAAAGTGTAATCCACGGTCATGGTCCTAAACTACCAGCTGTCTGCTACTGTGGCAAAGTCCGTACTACACATTCGATTCCGCAGCACCATTTTATCTGGTAACACTGCGTAGTTGCATAGTTGTGCTACCAGGTCTGTCCTCACACTGTCAACTTTATGTATCTCACTTCTCCTGTAGCGTAGATCACGAGGAGCCGAAGTAAATGAGTGTATTCTGCATGACGTAACATTGAGTATTCCCTTCTTTCATAGCCACTCTTCATGTGCATCGATACCAAATAGGAATGCGAAAACTCTTGCGAGTGAGAGAATGACAATAACAATCGTAACAAGAACAAGCAAATAATGAATGATGTTTATTCCAACGCAGAACGAGAATGGCTTTAAATATAAAAATCTGTATCTATATCTATATCCATATCTATTGATCTTTGAGTTGGCACAATGCAAATATATTCTTAGCATTTAGTTACTGAATTTAGTTCTGGATGTTTGCAGAGAAAAAGAAAAGTCGGTACCTCTCGCTAGTGTAATATAATGTGAACCAGCAACTACCCTTTCCTTAGAACACGACTCAAGCAGGTCCTCAAGTAGGTAGCAAGGCACTGCTGCATTCTGTTCCCTGACATTGCTCTGATGACGGTTAATGCAGATAGTTCCGATTATGAAATACAAAACGTATTGCAGGTTAGTTCCTAGGATAGTAACATTAAATTTGCGTTGTAGACGGCACATGAACGTGACGACTATCCATATTACTCATCAATATAAAAAGACAATATTTTGGGAATTTAGCAGGATTACTCAAAATGAATTCTGAAATTGGGTGACTGACTGCACAGGTGCTAAGCGTCGTCAAGAGTATACGATGTCCTAATCGCATAAGGAATATGAAGATCGTCTTCGACAGCTCGCAACTTTCACATTGCTATCTCCACCCTACTCCAGACAGCCCTCGGTGGAGTTGCACTACGTTGCCGATGTTATGGAAGGCCTTCAAACCGACAACAGACCACATATTGAAAAATACAAGCGAATTCTCTTGCAGCGTAAGCTTATTGTAACTAATCTAAAAATTATTGGGGAGGAACATTGTCCTATTCAAAAAAAGTAAAATGTTAAACACTGTTGACGTCAAACGGACATTATCTATGTCCTGTCTTGTGTCCTACTCATCTATAATATCAAGTGTACTATGAAAATGATTATATATAATGGATGATAGGGTAATGCATTGATACCAGATGGTGGGGGCCGGCCGGTGTGGCCGTGCGGTTCTAGGTGCTTCAGTCTGGAACCGCGTGACCGCTACGGTCGCAGGTTCGAATCCTGCCTCGGGCATGGATGTGAGTGATGTCCTTAGGTTAGTTAGGTTTAAGTAGTTCTAAGTTCTAGGCGACTGATGACCTTAGAAGTTAAGTCCCATAGTGCTCAGAGCCATTTGAACCATTTGAACTATTTAACACAAAATGACATTAAAAATTAAAGTTATTCACGAGCAGCTAGTTGCGAATATGTATGAACATTAAATGACACGACGAACTGAAATAATATGACGAAGAGTTCAGCGCTCACTGGGAATAGAGCCCCACACATATCGTTGTTGACTACACACAAAGAGACGTCAGCTACCGAATTTTTCTCCACCAGCTGCTCAGAATAGCATCTTGAACTTACAGTCATCTCGCAAATAGTTCTGTGTCTCACTGGGAGTTAAAAGCGTCAGATATCGTTAGTGTTGACAACGAATGAAAATACATTAAAAATCAAAATTATTATCCACCAGCAGATAGGTGTTCTCCTGATAGAGCTTGATAATAAATAATTAAATCTTTAGTGCCGGGCCAGGATTCGATCCCATTCACGCGTAATATGTGAAGGTGTTGAGGAATCTGCAGTTTTGAACAAACAACAAATTGTAGCCGAGCTGTATTGCCACGAAGGGATCAAATTCCGCGTTAAGGGCATTCCCAGTTCAGAACCAATTTTATCGACATACAGAAGCTCAAATAAAAGATGGAATAAGTGTCCTGTGACCATACATAGCGTTTGTGTCGTCACTTGAAATAAATAACTAGTATAAGAAAGGTTACTGGTGATAGAGTTTCTACATGTCGCCACTCCAGACTTTATTGTGGTTCAACCTACCGTCTACGTGGTAAAGAAGGAATATCATCTTTAATGTGAATTTTCAGACCACGCAGCCATTATATCTCCTTCACTTGGTGTAGCCAGGAGAGAATGGAATCTGTCTCTCCCTATCTAAAATCATTGACGGAAGTGGGAATCGAACCCAGACCATAGGTATAACAACCTACCATCCGTCCAACAGACCACGAAATCCTCTTCTCTGAGAGTCATTTTTCTATCGTAACGCAGTTGCGCCACACTGGATGAGAATTCTGACACACAGGCTCCCTGTAGTAATTTGCAGCATGTTCAGTAAATTCATTTACTTGGTTGACCGAATCACCATGAACTAGCTGCCTCGGCTACCCAGTGCATACATTCGACTATTTTGTAATCACAGAAATAAAATCACATAACTGCCACCTACACACAACTGCCAACAGTGTAGGATGCAGAAGTTTAAATAGGAAGTGTTCCTTTCCACTTGAGCTATTCTATTGCGCTATCTGTTACTAGAAAACGTCGTTCAGTCCAAAAGAAAAGCTGTAACTGTTTGTCTCTCAGAAGTCAAGACCTGGCCATATGCATAATCTCACAGTGCTGTGGAATCCAAAAGTTCTGGAGGAATAGTTGCCGAGCTCTGGAGCTTATGTAGCTACGTGTCAGCTTGTAGCATAGATAAGATGTCGCAAGTTCGAATACATTCAGTGCTACATTTTTTAAAACGCAATTCTGCTCTCTGCTGAAGGTATCAATCTAATGGAACTTTGAACATAATTCCCTTCACTTCTCAACCCAAACTAGTCGCATGTGGAAAAAGGGCTAACTACTGTGACATTTTGTTCTATTCAGGTTTAATAGACAGCAGGCAGCAGATGCATCTCGAAGATGTGCAGGGAGAGCGCATCGTGCCATAATATGTCAGAAAAGTATTTTCTACATTAGCCGTCGTGTGGTAGTGATATTTGATTCTTCTTCAAACTTTGTTTGACAGCTTTACCTCAGAACAAGTTTTCTACATGCATGTAATCAATAAACTGCATGTGCTTTGTCAGACTGTCATAGGTAACATCAGAGAATTCGCATATATCGTTGATGATTAATTTCTCTCTCATGTTTACTATTGTTTTAACAACACTAAAGGAAACCTTACGAAAATTGTGCACTGTATTATAAGAAATGAAATAAAACTAACCATGATAACCTTACGACGAAAGTATCTGTACACAAGCATGCCTCTATCGACACAAATTAGTAAAATACTACTCACTTAGATTTTGATTGGGTCTGTGTCTAATTGGTATGCCGTGTCATACTCAAGAGGTATGCAAATGTGGCAATTCATAAATATAGTTATGTATTCCTAGAAACCCAAAATTCGCTTGGCAGCAGCGGAAAGAGGCCTTACCTGTTGTGCAGCATTGTAAGTTTTTCAACATTGCACTATGAGCTGAAAGCATTTTCTTGCGATTTCCTTATTGATGTTTGATCTGACTGCTTGTAGCTCTTTCACAGAAGGGATAAAAACGTTACAGTCAGTGAGACTGGAACTGCGAACCGTAACAGACGCTTTTCCACAGGTCAGCACGTTACCACAGAGCTGGCGAGGAGGTATGGGTCTGAGCTTCCTATTACGAGGGCAATAGGAAATCGAATTCGTAAACCGCTATTTGAAGGTCGAGATTAGTTGCGGTTTCCACCTGCAACGACTTTCCTGGGCTGAAAACCGTAAATTTTCAATCTTTTGTTAACCTTCAAGCGATAATAACTCAGATTATTCAATGGAAATGACAGGTAAAATCAAGTGAACTTTGAGGCTTAATTCCGTGCACACCAGGAAGTAACTCGTCGATCACAGAGTTGCCAAACATACGTTGCCTTGTTGCCAAATCTCAGTTACAGTACCAGCAGGAAGAAGACGAACCGATGTGATCCTACAGCGGTCTGGGAAGTGACCATAGCTGGTGTCTCCAAGTCGCGGCTGCTACGGCCTGGAATACGTAATGCGTCTGATTCGCTTTCTGTAACTAGGTTTAGGGACTGGAGCGTAGTTACTAATAATACTCAGAACTGACTGCAAACTGAGCATCATAAATCAGTAACTCTCATTGTTGTTGTTATATTTCTTTCGTAAGTGTACTCAAAACTAAGAAAGTCATTCACAGGCCTTTTCGTGCCTCGCCGATAGTCGAGCACAACATACAAATAAAAATAAAAAAGAATGTGTGTGTGTGTGTGTGTTTGTGAGAGAGAGAGAAGGAGAGAGAGAGAGAGAGAGAGAGAGAGAGATAAATAAAAAGCAATGAGAGAGAGTGTAAAAAATTGTTGTAAAGAAATTGAATCATGGTATTTAAAGAAATCTTTCATTAAAATGACACGTTCCACATCATTACGAAATGTCGTATTCATGATCTAATCTAATCACATCATATTGATGATTAGCCATGAAGAGTCATGAATTACCGAAATTTTGGCCCATAACAGTAACCAAATCTAAACTTGAAAATAAAAGACGACAATTTTTGTAATAAACCGTGACTCCTATCAAGACCCTTTCGTCCCTGTTATCTAACCACGAAAGATGTCTGATATACCTCCATTCTGAAGTAACAAAGTGTGCGTGCATTTAAAGATGAAGTGCATGATGTGAAGTTCTGTGACGGAGATACGAACCCAACACGTAATCCGATTGTTAACTAAGAAAAATCAAATGTTACGTATCGGTTTTTCTTACGAGCCGCTAGGTGTCTGAATCTAAAATAAGGATACAAACTTTTGTGCCTAAGCGACAATCGAACTGCACACCTACCGTGCATCCACGAATATAGCTTAAGTATCAGTTGCTTACTCATGAACAGTAAGATGTGTGCGTGTTTGACCAGAAATAACGACACCTGTTGCGATTGTTGGAAACACATGAACAGACATTGAAATTGCGCGTTAATTTTCACTAGCAGGTGGGTGTGCACTTGATAAAGCTAGAAATGAAATTATGAATATTTTTGTACTGGATCAGGTTTCAGACCCACATACTTACCTTTGGAGGAGACCTAGAGAAGATTGCAGTCTTGGGAAAAGGAACGAAATGACTGAACTATACTGTTCCGAGAGATTCAGATTCTCGAAAGAGGAGATACGAGTTCGAATCACAGTCCAGCACCAAATTGTTAGACGTCTCTAGTTCAATCAAGTACAAGTAAAATAAGAGCCCTGTCCCTTTAAATGGCTATCGGTTCATCAAATAAAATAAAATTTTCTAATGTAAGTAAGCTTACTGGCGACTGTATTTCTGTTTACCATGACTGCCGCTGTGTCATTTCCCAACGTAAACCGGCTCTGCCCAGTTGGTAATGAAGGAACATGATGTTTAATGCGGATTCTGGATTATAACGTCTTTCTCTTGAGCTTACCACAGGTAAAATAAATCTGTTTGTGCCTCTTAAAAGTAAATGCCTGAACCCACGCATTGCACCTGTGATAGCTCGTTCCACCATACCATTGTGGCCACATTACCCAGCCCCAAGAGTGTGCTGTAACGGATGATGTGCTTAGCTTACAAAATTAGTCACGGTGGAAAAAATGCGAGTCTATTAAATGGTCAAGTAGAAGCAAGCTTCTGACGCAGAGATTATGCTATTCTCATATCAGCAGGATGTAAAGACTCTTCTAGGCATCATAGGCTGGATGTGAAGCCATTTTGATTTTTCACAAATTCAGCAAATTTCTTAGTTCGAGAAAATCCACTGTGAAGTGTGAAGTTGCCGGATAATTCGATTATTACTGTTATTATTACTATCATTTTATTCATACCGCTGCTGTAACACAAGTGCTTGAACATCATTTAATGCCTTTTGGTCACTATAGATGTAGTTTCCCAAGAACAGGTTCTTTCCCTGTCTACGGAATCCTTTTCATGTTAATATCAGACACCAGCAATTACTCGTAGATTACTTTAAAACTAAAGTAATTGACGAAGACGTTACTTGGTAACAAAAACGCACTGCCTTTCTTCATTTACTTTTGCCTAGAAATGGCTATCGAGTACTGACAAACCAAAAGGCAAGAGATCTTACTGCCTTCCGATATACGTTGCTGTTAGTTCTTCCACATGATTTGGTCGACATGACCTGTTTCAAGTTGTGTATGACAGACAGTGTTTTAGAAAATCTATTGTTTCCCTTTGAAATAAACAGAAGTATTTTCAATCTAAGCTGTCCAAGTACAAAATTTTCGCAATATTAGTTCAAATTTAATATTCGCTTCTATAATGTAGGAAAGTATTTCACAGTCGCAAAACTCGCATCCGAAACGTTGACCTTACACTTAGTCGCTGACCATAAATTCTAGCTCAGAGTGACACCAGTTTAAATAACCTAATGTAGCGAACACTGTTTGCCAGTTCTCTTTCTCACCGGAAAATACGCAATTCACTCATTTGGCTCCATAAGTACACTGCAACAGTAATTTCTGTGTGAAATTTGTCAGTAAGCTTTTGCCTTCCAACCGGCAAAATACGGCAGAGTACGGCCGGTAAACAATTCACAAACCACGATTTAGTGCCAATGAGACGATTTCTTTAAACATTGTCGAAGCTGAGGGAATTTAGTCGCCAGTCGCCAGTAAGCTTACTTACATTAGAAAATTTTATTTTATTTGATGAACCGATAGCCATTTAAAGGGACAGGGCTCTTATTTTACTTGTACTTGATTGAACTAGAGACGTCTAACAATTTGGTGCTGGACTGTGATTCGAACTCGTATCTCCTCTTTCGAGAATCTGAATCTCTCGGAACAGTATAGTTCAGTCATTTCGTTCCTTTTCCCAAGACTGCAATCTTCTCTAGGTCTCCTCCAAAGGTAAGTATGTGGGTCTGAAACCTGATCCAGTACAAAAATATTCATAATTTCATTTCTAGCTTTATCAAGTGCACACCCACCTGCTAGTGAAAATTAACGCGCAATTTCAATGTCTGTTCATGTGTTTCCAACAATCGCAACAGGTGTCGTTATTTCTGGTCAAACACGCACACATCTTACTGTTCATGAGTAAGCAACTGATACTTAAGCTATATTCGTGGATGCACGGTAGGTGTGCAGTTCGATTGTCGCTTAGGCACAAAAGTTTGTATCCTTATTTTAGATTCAGACACCTAGCGGCTCGTAAGAAAAACCGATACGTAACATTTGATTTTTCTTAGTTAACAATCGGATTACGTGTTGGGTTCGTATCTCCGTCACAGAACTTCACATCATGCACTTCAACTTTAAATGCACGCACACTTTGTTACTTCAGAATGGAGGTATATCAGACATCTTTCGTGGTTAGATAACAGGGACGAAAGGGTCTTGATAGGAGTCACGGTTTATTACAAAAATTGTCGTCTTTTATTTTCAAGTTTAGATTTGGTTACTGTTATGGGCCAAAATTTCGGTAATTCATGACTCTTCATGGCTAATCATCAATATGATGTGATTAGATTAGATCATGAATACGACATTTCGTAATGATGTGGAACGTGTCATTTTAATGAAAGATTTCTTTAAATACCATGATTCAATTTCTTTACAACAATTTTTTACACTCTCTCTCATTGCTTTTTATTTATCTCTCTCTCTCTCTCTCTCTCTCTCTCTCCTTCTCTCTCTCTCACAAACACACACACACACACACATTCTTTTTTATTTTTATTTGTATGTTGTGCTCGACTATCGGCGAGGCACGAAAAGGCCTGTGAATGACTTTCTTAGTTTTGAGTACACTTACGAAAGAAATATAACAACAACAATGAGAGTTACTGATTTATGATGCTCAGTTTGCAGTCAGTTCTGAGTATTATTAGTAACTACGCTCCAGTCCCTAAACCTAGTTACAGAAAGCGAATCAGACGCATTACGTATTCCAGGCCGTAGCAGCCGCGACTTGGAGACACCAGCTATGGTCACTTCCCAGACCGCTGTAGGATCACATCGGTTCGTCTTCTTCCTGCTGGTACTGTAACTGAGATTTGGCAACAAGGCAACGTATGTTTGGCAACTCTGTGATCGACGAGTTACTTCCTGGTGTGCACGGAATTAATCCTCAAAGTTCACTTGATTTTACCTGTCATTTCCATTGAATAATCTGAGTTATTATCGCTTGAAGGTTAACAAAAGATTGAAAATTTACGGTTTTCAGCCCAGGAAAGTCGTTGCAGGTGGAAACCGCAACTAATCTCGACCTTCAAATAGCGGTTTACGAATTCGATTTCCTATTGCCCTCGTAATAGGAAGCTCAGACCCATACCTCCTCGCCAGCTCTGTGGTAACGTGCTGACCTGTGGAAAAGCGTCTGTTACGGTTCGCAGTTCCAGTCTCACTGACTGTAACGTTTTTATCCCTTCTGTGAAAGAGCTACAAGCAGTCAGATCAAACATCAATAAGGAAATCGCAAGAAAATGCTTTCAGCTCATAGTGCAATGTTGAAAAACTTACAATGCTGCACAACAGGTAAGGCCTCTTTCCGCTGCTGCCAAGCGAATTTTGGGTTTCTAGGAATACATAACTATATTTATGAATTGCCACATTTGCATACCTCTTGAGTATGACACGGCATACCAATTAGACACAGACCCAATCAAAATCTAAGTGAGTAGTATTTTACTAATTTGTGTCGATAGAGGCATGCTTGTGTACAGATACTTTCGTCGTAAGGTTATCATGGTTAGTTTTATTTCATTTCTTATAATACAGTGCACAATTTTCGTAAGGTTTCCTTTAGTGTTGTTAAAACAATAGTAAACATGAGAGAGAAATTAATCATCAACGATATATGCGAATTCTCTGATGTTACCTATGACAGTCTGACAAAGCACATGCAGTTTATTGATTACATGCATGTAGAAAACTTGTTCTGAGGTAAAGCTGTCAAACAAAGTTTGAAGAAGAATCAAATATCACTACCACACGACGGCTAATGTAGAAAATACTTTTCTGACATATTATGGCACGATGCGCTCTCCCTGCACATCTTCGAGATGCATCTGCTGCCTGCTGTCTATTAAACCTGAATAGAACAAAATGTCACAGTAGTTAGCCCTTTTTCCACATGCGACTAGTTTGGGTTGAGAAGTGAAGGGAATTATGTTCAAAGTTCCATTAGATTGATACCTTCAGCAGAGAGCAGAATTGCGTTTTAAAAAATGTAGCACTGAATGTATTCGAACTTGCGACATCTTATCTATGCTACAAGCTGACACGTAGCTACATAAGCTCCAGAGCTCGGCAACTATTCCTCCAGAACTTTTGGATTCCACAGCACTGTGAGATTATGCATATGGCCAGGTCTTGACTTCTGAGAGACAAACAGTTACAGCTTTTCTTTTGGACTGAACGACGTTTTCTAGTAACAGATAGCGCAATAGAATAGCTCAAGTGGAAAGGAACACTTCCTATTTAAACTTCTGCATCCTACACTGTTGGCAGTTGTGTGTAGGTGGCAGTTATGTGATTTTATTTCTGTGATTACAAAATAGTCGAATGTATGCACTGGGTAGCCGAGGCAGCTAGTTCATGGTGATTCGGTCAACCAAGTAAATGAATTTACTGAACATGCTGCAAATTACTACAGGGAGCCTGTGTGTCAGAATTCTCATCCAGTGTGGCGCAACTGCGTTACGATAGAAAAATGACTCTCAGAGAAGAGGATTTCGTGGTCTGTTGGACGGATGGTAGGTTGTTATACCTATGGTCTGGGTTCGATTCCCACTTCCGTCAATGATTTTAGATAGGGAGAGACAGATTCCATTCTCTCCTGGCTACACCAAGTGAAGGAGATATAATGGCTGCGTGGTCTGAAAATTCACATTAAAGATGATATTCCTTCTTTACCACGTAGACGGTAGGTTGAACCACAATAAAGTCTGGAGTGGCGACATGTAGAAACTCTATCACCAGTAACCTTTCTTATACTAGTTATTTATTTCAAGTGACGACACAAACGCTATGTATGGTCACAGGACACTTATTCCATCTTTTATTTGAGCTTCTGTATGTCGATAAAATTGGTTCTGAACTGGGAATGCCCTTAACGCGGAATTTGATCCCTTCGTGGCAATACAGCTCGGCTACAATTTGTTGTTTGTTCAAAACTGCAGATTCCTCAACACCTTCACATATTACGCGTGAATGGGATCGAATCCTGGCCCGGCACTAAAGATTTAATTATTTATTATCAAGCTCTATCAGGAGAACACCTATCTGCTGGTGGATAATAATTTTGATTTTTAATGTATTTTCATTCGTTGTCAACACTAACGATATCTGACGCTTTTAACTCCCAGTGAGACACAGAACTATTTGCGAGATGACTGTAAGTTCAAGATGCTATTCTGAGCAGCTGGTGGAGAAAAATTCGGTAGCTGACGTCTCTTTGTGTGTAGTCAACAACGATATGTGTGGGGCTCTATTCCCAGTGAGCGCTGAACTCTTCGTCATATTATTTCAGTTCGTCGTGTCATTTAATGTTCATACATATTCGCAACTAGCTGCTCGTGAATAACTTTAATTTTTAATGTCATTTTGTGTTAAATAGTTCAAATGGTTCAAATGGCTCTGAGCACTATGGGACTTAACTTCTAAGGTCATCAGTCGCCTAGAACTTAGAACTACTTAAACCTAACTAACCTAAGGACATCACTCACATCCATGCCCGAGGCAGGATTCGAACCTGCGACCGTAGCGGTCACGCGGTTCCAGACTGAAGCACCTAGAACCGCACGGCCACACCGGCCGGCCCCCACCATCTGGTATCAATGCATTACCCTATCATCCATTATATATAATCATTTTCATAGTACACTTGATATTATAGATGAGTAGGACACAAGACAGGACATAGATAATGTCCGTTTGACGTCAACAGTGTTTAACATTTTACTTTTTTTGAATAGGACAATGTTCCTCCCCAATAATTTTTAGATTAGTTACAATAAGCTTACGCTGCAAGAGAATTCGCTTGTATTTTTCAATATGTGGTCTGTTGTCGGTTTGAAGGCCTTCCATAACATCGGCAACGTAGTGCAACTCCACCGAGGGCTGTCTGGAGTAGGGTGGAGATAGCAATGTGAAAGTTGCGAGCTGTCGAAGACGATCTTCATATTCCTTATGCGATTAGGACATCGTATACTCTTGACGACGCTTAGCACCTGTGCAGTCAGTCACCCAATTTCAGAATTCATTTTGAGTAATCCTGCTAAATTCCCAAAATATTGTCTTTTTATATTGATGAGTAATATGGATAGTCGTCACGTTCATGTGCCGTCTACAACGCAAATTTAATGTTACTATCCTAGGAACTAACCTGCAATACGTTTTGTATTTCATAATCGGAACTATCTGCATTAACCGTCATCAGAGCAATGTCAGGGAACAGAATGCAGCAGTGCCTTGCTACCTACTTGAGGACCTGCTTGAGTCGTGTTCTAAGGAAAGGGTAGTTGCTGGTTCACATTATATTACACTAGCGAGAGGTACCGACTTTTCTTTTTCTCTGCAAACATCCAGAACTAAATTCAGTAACTAAATGCTAAGAATATATTTGCATTGTGCCAACTCAAAGATCAATAGATATGGATATAGATATAGATACAGATTTTTATATTTAAAGCCATTCTCGTTCTGCGTTGGAATAAACATCATTCATTATTTGCTTGTTCTTGTTACGATTGTTATTGTCATTCTCTCACTCGCAAGAGTTTTCGCATTCCTATTTGGTATCGATGCACATGAAGAGTGGCTATGAAAGAAGGGAATACTCAATGTTACGTCATGCAGAATACACTCATTTACTTCGGCTCCTCATGATCTACGCTACAGGAGAAGTGAGATACATAAAGTTGACAGTGTGAGGACAGACCTGGTAGCACAACTATGCAACTACGCAGTGTTACCAGATAAAATGGTGCTGCGGAATCGAATGTGTAGTACGGACTTTGCCACAGTAGCAGACAGCTGGTAGTTTAGGACCATGACCGTGGATTACACTTTGGTCAGTGCTGGTTAGAGTGCTGCAACTGTAAATGGAAGGCTTTGTCTGATAGTCTTATGCTGATGCTGTCTGAATAAATTATGCCATTGGATACAAAGCGGTTTAGTTTTGAGTCCTAACCCACGAGGGGAGAAGGCACAGTGGTCTGCTTCAGGGATTCCAAGCAATAAAACACAAAAAACAACCCAGGAAGGGAGACATGCATTTGGAATCTGTTCATCGTTACGGGGTCAAACAAGAGGGTAACATTACTGAAACAATGATCGGGCTACTTAGTATATAATAGAGCATACAGATTTCAAGGAGGAAACGTATGAAGACGCAGACTTCCTCGTTATCAATATGTGCGGCATATCTTTCGTGTTAACGAAAGTAAATTCCCGCTTTACCTCTTCTTACGTGTCAAATGAAATGAATGCCATGAGGAATAGAATATTTGTTGACTGCGTCTCTTCTTGCTTCCATCCTTACCAACATATTTCTTCATTCTCGTGGTAATCATGACATTCTATGTGTATGCTGCAAAAGATTGCAAGTGGACAAATTCGACATCGAGGTGCAAAGCGTTATATTCAATTCGAATAAGCTTCCGGTGTATTTTTACTTCGTTTGTATTTTTAGATGATTATGAACGTTACGGAAAATTATCTCACATGCTTTATGTTGAATGAGAAACATTGAACGATCCGTTTTGCTTTCCCTACGTTGAAATGATATAATGTCGGCGTCAACAGCCTTCTTCAGCGCCGGAAGCTGAAACTTGTATGATTCTGGATTAATGATAATTGAATGTCTCATATGTATACATAGCCCACAAGGCGACGTCAGAAACCATCAGGGGAGAACGCCGCATACAAACCAAACGTGCGCGCGCGTCTCCACTCTGAAGAACCGTATCGGAGAATCACGGCAAGCATTTCGCTGAAGAGCTGCCTCGTCAGAGAGCCTAGAAATGGCAGCGTCGTAGCAAGTATTTGTCAACACTCTGATAGTGCATTTACTTCCGGGTGTAGGTCGGCGTTACCGCGCTAAATTCTCTTGACATTCGTTTTCCACATCGAAGACTCGTACGATATAATCCACTGCAAGATGACACAATTAGAAAGTATATTTAATTTCTGGACTCCAAGAACGGCGTTCTTCACATAAGTAACACCTGTTTGTGTGTGCATTCGGGAGGACGACGGTGCAATCCCGCGCCCGGCCATCCTGATTTAGGTTTTCAATGATTTCCCTAAATCGCTTCAGGCAAATGCCGGGATGGTTCCTTAGGAAGGGCACGGCCGATTTCCTTCCCCATCCTTCCCTAATCCGAGCTTGTGCTCCGTCTCTAATGACATCGTTGTCGACGGGACGTTAAAACAGTAATCTCCACCTCCTCTGTTCGTGTGTTTAAGGTTGCGTTTTGAGGCTCAGGCAACATCGCAGTGACTATATTCCGCCTCTGGCAGCCAGTGTGTCGTTAGCTCAGAGGTTCCCTTGTGCGTTGCAGTGCTTGTACTATAAGACATAGCAGTTCGAATCACGGTAGAAGCCGCTGACTACAACCTTTTATTTTCCATTTTAATTAATGGAGTTGCAAACTGCTAGTAAAAATTTCTTATGCGAAATCTGAAGAATGCCTTTAAACATCAATCTTCGTCCGATTTCGACTTAGTAAATTAAGTTAATATCATGGATTTCTGCTTTACAAATTCCAAGGTGCTACACTGTAAAATAGACCCTGAAAAGATTCAAACCGACTGTCAACGATATAAATTTGAGCTTTGTTCGTCGTATAGGTCTCACATGTCAGAAGGTTGTTTATGAAGTGCACATGTTCATTAATATAGTTCCCTTCTTCTAAATTTTTGCAATAGCATTTAACTGTAGACGTTTTCTAACACCGGCGTTAGCAATTCCTTTCCGTTCTCTGAAACCTTCAAAACGACAAATTTTTCTGGCTTAAATCTGATGACCTTAACTATCACTTCCGATCAACAATAAATACTTCATGAACTCCAAATGTGCAGTGTTCCTGCACTGCTACAGAGCATGCATTGCAAGGTATTCACACAGTTTATCGCATAGACTTACCATAAGGAATGAAACATGAACTGTAATACACTTTACACCACAGACGCTCACTCTGGCTTGACGAAAACATCCAAACATTGACCAAAAGTTGCACAAATAATTGAGTTTGAAAGGAAAAGAAACGAGGTATGAAGCATTTATAAATTCATCGAATGTAGTGAGGTGGTTTCATTTCGTCCCAGTCTATAAAATTAATTTCGGGCCATACTCAGCTCTTGCCGATTAATGTAATATAATACCCGCCTACTAATCAGGGCGTCTGTCTCCGTTGCTTTTGAGCGTGAATGGAAATTGTAGAAATTTTCTGTGGAGCAACATTTAATAATAAACGTTTTAAATCATCAAAAGCGATGAGCGGTAGCAGGCGCTTTCGATAAAGAACGGGGGAGTGCAGCGCCGCTGCTGTCGCCACGGCCGCTGCCAGTAGCCAGCAAATGGATCCCGGAGCTTTGCCGCATACGGCGTCCAGAGGAGGACAGTCTGCAGGAAATCTGCCGCAAAATCGTTACTGGATAAAATTTTGATATCGGTGTGTCACAAAGCGAAATAGATTGAATCTGCGCTACCATTACATTCACGTCTTCAGCATTCAGACAGAAGAGGCTATAAAAATATTTTATGCCAGCTGCTCTCGATACACTGACTTTATGAACAGAAACAACGCACGCTACCCCTAGACCACATGCGTAATCAGTCTAGGGTTTCTCTATCGTGGGACAAGTTTTCCTCCAGGAAGTGCCGCAGTCTACAGTGTTGCCAGATTGTGCAGATAACCGGACTTAGAGAATTAGCGAGTTGGCCAGTTTTTTTGTCCCATGTCGCGATCGGCGCGGACTTAGCCTCTGAAGCGGCCGGCCGCCGGTCAAGTTTTATGTCAAAGAGTGTACACCCCTTTGTTCTTAGGACCAAGTCTGAACTGCCTTCATTTGTTTCTTCTTGGGCTAACAATTTTCTCCACTCTTGAATGACCTTTTCCAAGATGCAGTTGAAAAGGAGTGGGGATAGTCCATCTCCTTGTCTTATGCCTGTTCTAATTGTAAAGGTTTCTAATATGTCACACATAAATATTATTTTTGGCACTGTGTTAGTGAGAGTTGGTTTGATCAGCTTTCTTGATGTATCATCTACCCCAAACTGTCCACCCCCGGTAGCTGAGTGGTCAGCACGACAGAATGTCAATCCTAAGGGCCCAGGTTCGATCCCCGGCTGGGTCGGAAATTTTCTCCACTCAGGGACTGGGTGTTGTGTTGTCCTAATCATCATCATTTCATCCCCATCAATGCCCAAGTCGCCTAAGTGGCGTCAAATCGAAAGACTTGCACCCAACAAACGGTCTACCCAGCATGAGGTCCTAGTCACATGACCTTTTTTTTTTTTTTTTTTTTTTCCTCCCCCCAAACTCTTCCAAAATATTCATTAATGCCTGTCAGTTGATGGAGTTGTATGCCTTCTGAAAATCAACAAAAACGACCACTTAGTTATTTCCTTCAGTTTTTTTGTACCTGATGATGTCTTCAGGTTGAAGATCTGTTCTGAGCAAGAACAGCCCTTTCAGAAACCAGCTTTCTATTCCCCAATCAGTTGGTCAAGATGACCTTCTATTCTGTTCTGTATCACTTTGGAGAGAATCTTATATGGAACAGATACTAATGAGATACCCCTATAGTTACTGACAATCTTTTTATTGCCTTTTTTGTGTAGAGGATGGATTAACACTGACTGCCATTCAGTTAGTATCATCCCAGTTCTCCAGATCTCCTCGAAAAGTTTGACTAGTACATCTAAAGTTTCGTTAGTTGCCAGTTTCAGTAGTTCTGCCACAACTGAATCCTCTCCAGTTGCCGTATTATTCTTAAGGTTGTTGATGATCTCTTTGATCTCCTCTTTACTAGGTGGAGATGAGTTGGGTGGTTTGTGGATCGGGGCACATACAGGGAATCTTTCTTTTAATTCATCACAATTAAGTAGGTTTTCAAAATAGCGAGACATGATGGTGCAATTTTCTTTGTTGGTCATGCTGAGCCTTCCATTTGCGTCTCTAAAATGAAGACTAGGGGCTTGGTATCCTTTCAGATTCGATTTGAACATCTGATAGAAGTCTCTGGCATTGTTTTTCCGGAAATCCTGATCGATCTGTTCTAACTACTGTTTCTCATCCAATTGCTTAGCCCTTCATAGAACTCTGGCTGCATATTTTCGAACTTCACAGAATACATCAAAATCTTCAGGTCTCCTGGTCAAGTTCCAGTTTTTCCATGCATTTGTTCTTTGGGCCACCACCTCATCACAAACATCATTCTACCATCTATGCTTTCTCTTTTTAGCTGTCAGGATTGCAGTATTAGCTGCTTGTTGGATCTTGGAGGCAATGTCCGTCCATTTATGGGATTCAAATGTCAGTTGCTGGTGGTATTGTTCCAATATATTTTGATTGATTTTGAACTTCACAACATCATATTTATGAATTTTATTTCTGGTTTTCACAGCCTTATTAAGAGGGATGAAATTCATTTTGATCTTGGAGAGGTAATGATCCGAGTCATTCATTATTTCCTTAATTGCTTTCCTAGAGATTACTACATGATCATTGTGTTTCTCTCCACATACATTTCCTGGTGATCGCCAAGTCTTCTGTTTCCTTGGCTTGTGTTTGTTAAAGTGTTGACATTATCTGAAGATTGAAGGATCGACACAGATTAACAAGTCTTATACCATTTCTGTTAGTCATCTTGTGAGCAGGATGCTTTACAATTGTTGATATGAATTGTAGTTCTATTCCCAGCTGAGTGTTAAAGTCCTCTAGTAGGATCTTTATGTTCTTAGATGGTATTTTCTCTAACAGTTTTACAAGAAGGTCCCAAAACTGTTCAACTTTCTCGGTATTGTGTCTGTTGTCTTCATTGTGCATTGATTCGTGTGAATCCTTTGTTACCACAGCTTTACCACAGCTGAGAGTTTGGATAGAAACTCTCTCAGAAGGGCTGAAAAATCCATGATTGAACTGACAACCTTCTTATGAACAACAAAAGCTGTGCCAAGTACAGGAATGTTATTACCTATTTTGACTGCCCTTTTGCCTCTATAAATCCTGTAACCTTCAATGTCCATTGTGTTCTCATCTAAGTATCTGGTTTCTTGAATGGCCAAGATGGTTACGTCATGTTTGCCCATCGTCATCATCAACTATTTGTGTTTCCCAACTTTCAATAGAAAATGGGATGAGAAGTTCCGCCTTATGCAAGACACCTTTTTTCTTTTGTTTCACCCATACATGTTTCAGCACTTTTGTGCTATCATCAGTGGGTTCTATTTTTATTTTTAACTGTAAATTTGTTGTTAACATATTAACATTTTCGTCGTTTACAACATTATGTAAAAGTTGCATTTATAACTTAATTGGCGAAAAGTAACATACCTTACATTATATTATTTTCCTCTTGTTTTGGTAGCTGTTATGCTACACAACATACAACATGTCATCTGCAAACAGCAAAACGTAATTTATTTTCTATTTGTTATGTATTTACGAACGGAAATGAGACTGTATCACGTTTTCTTTCTGTAACTTACAGTTTTGAAGTTGTGGTACGTTTTCCTGTTTTGTTGGCGAAGTAAATGGGCTTACTTCTTTGCCTGTGTTCGTGTGGTAATGCAGTTTTTCGATTACTCAAAACATAGGAGGAGTTTTCGCTGCCATTACGTGTTGTTGTGGCTGTGTGGCGTTCTTTTGTTTCGTAGCGTGTTCTGCTGTGCAATGTAACCAAGAATAATTGACACTTCTGTACCTGCTTTATGTGAATGGTGAGATTTTTTATTTGTTCTTATTGGACATTTTGCCACTCTCCATGAAGAGCGACATCAAACTCTGGAAACAGTGTGTTTTTACCTGGCCACAGTTGGTTTTACAAACAAATCACAAGCATATTTAATTGAATTCAAGTCCAAAAAGTACACTGTTATCAGAACTTTACCCATACCCACAAGTTGTAGCATATCTACAAAATTAGTGTTTTGATTGTAACAATATGGCTTAATTTGACTTTCAGTGCTGCACTATTACAAACTTTTTTTTGCCCAGGAGCAAATTGTCTGTCAAACTATGTGCTACTGTCAACTTCTTTTAATGAAACAGTGAGTAAAGGAAACTTACTATGCGTGATGTTGATACATGAAGATGAGCCTTTTTGTGAATAAAAATGAGTGAACAACTAATAGCACTACTATATGGCAGAATAAAAGGATAGAGGATCTTTGGCAGAATAAAAGGACAGAGGATCTTTTCCATGTATCTTCACACCAACAAAGGTTACTTCAGATGATACTGAAAATCATGTGTTCCTCACTGCCAATTTCTGCTTGCACCATCAGTCGATTACTGTGATATTGGAATGATTTGTATGCAGTTGTTCATGTAGTTGTTTCATGATGCTATTTGATGAAATTCCCTTAAATTTCATTGAAACTACCTCATAGATTGGGTAGGACTAATGTTAAAATCTTGCAGTAATTCCTACTTGATAGAGAGCGATCTGTAGCCATTAGACATGATGTATGGAAGCAGTTACCACAGACAGAAACAGAATTTTTCTTTTTTTTGGGGGGGGGGGGGGGGGGGGGGGCAAGGATCCTTATAGGCTTCGTGAGACTAATTTTAACATAAACACACAATCACTCACACATACAGGGAACATTATAAAAACCGGCAAACTGCAGGGATGGACTGGAAATGGAGAAAAAGTGTCCTATGAACATGTGTCTGAAAATGGACGATGTGCGTGCAACGATCAATGCATGTGGTTGTCATGCAGGATGCACATATTCATACTCTGGCTTACACCATATTGATGGGCAGCTTGCCTGGAGCTTGTATTAGGGTTCGTCTTAATATCCTGTTGAACCCAGCCCCCCAAATCTGGTGTATGCACAGTCTGCTGCCTCCCTGATTGTTCATCTGTCTGAAAGGACCCATGATCACTAAATGCCCAAAAAGGGCTTGAAATGTTATGTGATGTGGTTGGTGTCTGTGAGGGTACTTGTTTTGATAAAGGCATGTTGCCTTTCAACCATTTCCATCTGCTTGGCTGTTAACAAACACCATCTTGCCTTGTTCCCGGTGTGAATACCAGACCATTCTGGTACTCACAGTACACTGCATCAGTCATACTGCCTACAAGCTATCAATCAATGCTACCCTCGTCATCTTGTGGTAGCAACCATCCAGGAGTCCATCTATGCCCTGGAATGGCCCAGTCATTCAGTGGTGTTTGTCTGGACCCCAGGTCATGTCTGAATCCCAGGCTTTGAACTTGTGGACAGGCTGGCCAAACAGGCTACACGGAAACTGCTTCTGGAAATGGGCATCTCTGATTCTGACTTACACCGCAGGGTTCTAAGGCTTTGGGAGACGGAATGGCATAACAGTATGCACAACAAACTGCATGTCATTAAGGAGACTACGAATGTGGGGAAGTCTTCCATGCAGGCCTCTCACAGGGAATCAGTTGTCCTCTGCCGGCTCCGCATTGGCAAGGCTTGGGCAACCCACGGTTACCTCCTGCGACATGAAGACCGACCTCAGTATTGGTGCGGCACCCAGTTGACAGTGGCCCATGTTCTGGTGCACTGTCCCACTTTGACTGCCCTGTGACAAAATCTTAGGTTACCAGACTCGTTGCCGCTGACAGTGCCTCATCGGCTGTTTTAGTTTTACGTTTTATTTGAGAGGGTGGGTTTTAACATTTGATCTAAGTTTTAGCGCATGTCCATCTGTGTTCTCCACCCTAGTGCTTTTAAGTTGGAGGTTTTAATGTGTTGCAGAGTGGCTGGCTTCTCCTTTTTATCCTCATGGTCAGCTAGCCATGGTCATCTGCTTTGTTGTTTTACCCTCTTCATCCCATTTCTTGTGTTTCTGTGGTTTTCTTGACCCCCTTTTGTCCATTTACACGTCTGTTGCTCTTCATCATTTTTGTGATTTTTTTTTCCTTTCCTTCTGCTTTGTGTTGTCAGTCAAGTTTGTTCATTTTCACACTTGTGACATTGTGACATTGTTTTATTTGTAACAAGGGACTGATGACCTCGTAGTTTGGTCCTACCTCCACCCCCCTGACCCCCCTCTTTTAATCCAACCAACCAACTAACAAACTGGGGTGCACATATCTTCAGGTGCTCACAAAGGCAAGCAATAAACACATTTGTAATTCTTCTTTTCACCATTTAAAACTGACAATTAGATTGCTGTGCATTAAACTGTTCTAGGTGCAATTAACATGTGAAGCTTCGTTGGGAGTACAATACTGAGCAAGCATAGGAGTTCTCTTAGGGGTATATGAAGAAGAAAGGAACATTGACACATTTTTGTTACTGTTTGTGTTATGTTTTACTGAAAAGAGATGATATCCATAAATAAAATTAAAATGTGAGATGGCACCTTGTCGCACACGCTCCACGTCAGCGTCCTGCAGGATTGCAGCCTGCACGAGGTGGCACAGTGGCCAGTCACTGCTATCGCAGGTGCCACCAATGTAGCACTTGCACTGGCTTTCACGCTCTTCCTCACGCCAGTTGTGACCCTCTACTTGGCAGCCACAGGAGGAGGCTGCAGTGTTGGTGCCATATGCCCTCCCCAACAATCCTACGGAAAAAGGTGAAGGAGTATGTCAGTAAAAATCTCTCAAAACCATAGACTGAGAGAAAAGATTCATATAAGAGCAGCATCCTAAAGAAACTTGTTCCAGCCGGTTGTCTCACACTGAGTGAAACCACTCAAACCCTGTGAATGAGTGAAAACATTCATATAGCTGACATGCCCGCAGAGGCTAGTTGCATTTGGTTGTTTCATTCGACAGAAAAAACCAACTGACTAAAAAACCAATTGATGGACCAGTTGATTGTTAAGAACAGTCGGTTGTCCCATCACTAACAGAATGCCACCTGTAAGCGTTTCTGAAAGTTCTCCATCAAGTAATAGTGTCTGTCTATTTAGATATTCAACTAACTTTTACCTGGGGCTTCATTTGTGCATCTGTAGTATTGTTATGATGAATAAATATTGGAGAAGCAGAGCTCGCGATGTGTGCTGCCCCTCCACTGCCCATTGCACATAGTCAGGCATTATGTTTAACATCTTTCTGTGGCTGTGGCATGACCGTCCCAATACAGGTGCATTGATTTCAATGCAGCTCTTTTATTTATTTGAAGGTTACTTTAATCAGACTTGTCATGACATGTTTGATGAAAGTTTGTTCAGCCATTTGAAGGTAACCTGCTATATAAGACAAAGAGTTTGCCAGCAGCAAAATGCTATGTAATCAGTGCATGGTACACAATTTGATGTCGTACTAAAATATAGATCTCAAAAATATCTATGATAAAGTCTGCAAGAGCACAGTTATGTTTCTTTTTTATGTTTCATCAGGTTTGTCTTTTGGATTCGCTGTGCCAGGTGTACTCAAAAGGCAAAAATGGTGATTATGGGTGAACCATAAAAGATAAGCATGTGCTCTTGTGGACTTTTGTGTAGATATATTTGAAATCTACAATTTAATACCTTCAAATTTGGCATAGCTTTTATTGCTCACACAACGTATTCCAAAAGAGCACACTGCCAACTAAATTCTTGCTTCCTTGATTCACTGTTACCAATTATTATCACCTGTGCCTTCGGATTTAATTTTTTTTAAGTATCGTATGTTCATCCTCAGGTTTCATGCTCTCTCTATATCAGACTTCACCAAACGTGATTTAATGGTTCAGCCATGAAAAGATAATAGTTACTTTCAAATTTATAATATTGGCATCTTATGGGTTAATCACTGTGCCTTTCAACATGAAGTGAAGTGCTATGTGATGACTTAAATATGCTGGTTCATGATAAAAATGCCAAACAGGACACAAGGTACTTATTTGCTGACAATGCGAAATGTCAAGGCGCATAGAACAACAATGATAAGCCTGCAGATTGTAAGAAGCTCGATGATGATCGAAAATTTAAATGTGTAGCTTCAAATACATGTGGTGACAATACTGCAAGAACTATGAGTGGCTAGTGGCTGCACCCTACCTCTTGACTCACTGAAATGTCAGTCAGAAAGTTATTTAAATTAAAGTATAGCTTCGGAATGCTTTGTGTCGACTTTTTGACCCAGTAACCTTAAATGATTCCTGGTATTTTCTGCAGATTACCTGTTTTCTTGCCAGATTGAGGGGAGTTTTTATCTTTTCAGGAGAACTAGGAATGTCACCAAATAGTATGATGCAGATGGCACAATTTCTTGCAACTCTCAGGGCTTTTAGAGCCAAGGCTTCATCACATGTATAAGTTTCTTGAACTGAGCTTAATTGTAAATGCTTTGTGTTTCATCTGCGTCAACATACATACTATGCAAGCCACCATATGATGCATGGCAGAGGGTACATTGCACCACTACTAGTCATTCTCTTTCGTGTTTCACTTGCAAATGGAGCAAGGCAAAAACAACTGCCTGTATGCTTCCATATGAGCCCTAACTTGTCTTGTCTTGTCTTGTTTTGTCTTTGGGTTGGGAATCATTCTTCAAGCAGTCGCGCCCCCAGGGGCTCAGCATTCATTTGCTGGGTACGGGCTTGGCGACCCCGGGGTTCCTGAGCTGGAGACTGGTAAGCGCCGCCAGTCCTCTGTCACCGTAAGCTCTGGGCATACTTCAACGACCACCGTGCGGCGCGGCAGTGGAATGTTGTGTGTCTCAGGGAGTGGGGATCTTGGCTTGACTGCCCAGATCGCAAGGATGGAATAAACCTCTATAAACAACCCCTCAATCTCAAGGTGTGCTGCGCGCTGATGAGATGCATGGCTGTTGAGGTGGAACAGTTGTTAGCGGGCAACCTCTGGGGAACCTGCCGCACCTCAGTTGTATAAGGCTTACCTAGGCACGCGGGGCTCTGTCTAGGTGGACTTGTAGTTCCCTAGCTGCTCGTGGGACCGAGATTGATCCTTCGAAATCCTCTTTTCTTCCTCCCAGTGGAAAGGGTGGGCCACTGGAAGGTTCTAACACCCAGTCTCTTAAGAGGGTTCGTGCAGTCAGTCCCCCTGACTCCGGCACTTCTTTGACAAGTCCAGTCTTAGGTAACAGAATGCATTCTGGTAATCCGAATGTGTTTCTCATTGTGAAACGGAAGGAGAGTAGTTTCGAGAAGGTTTCGCCCTTCTATATACAAAAGGGATTGGAGGGAATCTGTGGCTCCTTAAAATCGGTGAAGCGCTTATGTAATGGGACCTTGCTAGTGGAAACTTCCACTTCCCAGCAAGCAACTAACCTCCAATCTGCTAAATGCCTTGGAGAGTATGCCATAGACACTGAACTGCACAGCACCTTGAACTTCAGCAAAGGTGTTGTGACATGCCAGGATCTAGTTGAAATTCCCAAGGAAGAACTGCAACGTTAGTGGGCTCCGGAAGGTATCGTTGATGTCCAACACATCATGAAGAGGGTTGATGGCAATCTAGTCAAATCTGATTCCTTTATTCTGACCTTCAGTAGCACAAAACTTCCTGAACATGTTAAAGCTGGCTTCCTTCGCCTTAGTGTGAGGCCTTATTTCCCAACCCCAATGCGCTGTTTTAAATGCCAGTGTTTTGGGCATACCACCTTAGGATGTAAAGGCGAAGCGACTTGTGGAAACTGTGGTAAGGCTGCTCATGAAGGAGTTGGTTGCTCGTCTCCAGCTAAATGTATTAATTGCTCTGGGAACCACCCTGTTTGGAGTAGGGACTGCCAAATATTTTTAGAGGAATGCAAAGTCCAGGAAATAAAAACAACCAAGCGGATCCCCTATGGTGAGGCCAAGAAGATCTATAAGTCGATGCAACCTCCCACATTTGCTACATCTTTTGCATCCCTGATTCAGAAGTCTACTCCAAAAGTTGATGCCTCAACACAGACCGAGGTGGTGAGTGTTGGAACTAACACCTGCAGCTGTCAGTGCACTTGCAACGCAGCCAGTGTTTCAGAGCCTGTAGTCCCTACTCGAACGACAGACAAAGGTACAGTGGCGAACTTGGGCCAGCCCCTGGCGCCTCCAACAGCTGAGGCTGTTCCCAAGCCCAGTGCGCCAGTTACCACTCCCACATCAGCTCCCCCAAAGCCCACCAAACCACAGAAAGCTCCTGTACAGCAGCAACAGTGGGTCAAATCCCGTGGTAAACCATCTGACCATGCGGATGTTGTTTTACGTGAGGCTTCATCTGACTCTTCCCCAGAGTTGATGGAATACGATGTATGCGTGGGGCAATCATCTCATCCCACGCCTGCCCCTCCACCTGCTGCGGTCTCTCCGCCCCGTCGGAGAGACAGGATGAAGGTGCTACCCCCAACATAGATGGCTCCCATACTTCAGTGGAACTTGCAAGGGTTCAGGACGCATGTGGAGGAACTTCGTCTACTCTCTCAGGGTAGACCACTGTGTCTATGTCTCCAGGAGACGTATTTCCATCCATCATACTCCCCTGAGATACGAGGCTATACACTCCACAAAAAGGACGACCTGCGTGGGGAGAGAGCTAGAGGTGGCGTAGGTATTTTCGTCAGGACGGACTACCACTCCTCGCCTCTCTCACTTACGACGACTTTACAGGCCGTCGCTGTGTCCGTGCACGTGCGTCATCCATTGATTGTATGTTCGCTTTACTTGCCCCCACATGATGCACTTGATGAAGCGGCCCTCACTGACCTTCTTACACAGCGCCCCCAGCCATTCATTATTTGTGGTGATTTTAATGCCCACAATGTGCTTTGGGGCTCTGCAATTACCTGCCCCAGGGGTAGAGCAATTGAGAGGCTTCTCCTGTCATCCTGTGCCTACTTGCTCAATGGAGGACAGAGTACTCATTTCTGCACAGCGACTGGGTCGTTCTCTGCCATTGATCTCTCGCTTTGCTCTCCAGCTCTTGCCGCCAGTGCTCACTGGGAAGTGGTCGCTGACTTGCACGGCAGTGATCATTTCCCAATCTGGATTCACCTGCCAGATGGCGTGGGCCCCGAAAGGAGACCACCACGATGGGTGCTCAGTGGAGCTGACTGGACACATTATAGCCAGTTGGCCTAATTCAAACACTGTGCGAATGTTGAGGTGTGGGTGGATCATATTACCAAAACGGTCCACCACGCCGCTGCAGCATCCATTCCACAGTCCACAGGCTACCGGAAGAGGCCACCTGTGCCTTGGTGGAGTGCCGAATGCTGCTCTGCAGTCAGGACCAGGCGTGCGGCTCTGTGTCGGTTCAAGTGTTGGCCGACTGCTGAGAATCTTGCAGCCTTTCGGGTGGCGAGGGCAAGATGTCACCGCATTATTCTGAGAGCAAGAAGAGGTCATGGCAACAGTTCCTGAACACCATTAATCGTTCCACCAAAAGTTCCATTGTGTGGGAGACCGTCAGGAGAATTTCTGGTAGAGGAGGGAGGTGCCCCATAGCTGCTGTAATGAATAACAGCACTCTCCACACGGATCCGCGAGACATTGCCCAGACTATGGCAGCATATTTTGCCACAGTTACTTTAACAACCAGTCAGGATCCAGGTTTCCAGTGCCATAGAGCCGTTGCTGAGAGATGTAGTTTGGACTTCCAGTCCACCTCTCATGAAGTTTACAACTGCCAATTTTTCTATGTGGGAGCTGGATTCTGCATTGTCTGGAGCTCGTGACACATCCCCTGGTCACGACAGGATCCATTACAGTATGCTATGGCACCTCACAATGCGCAACAAAGAAATCCTCCTCGCACTTTTTAATGCCATTTGGGCGTCAGGTCACTTTCCTGACGCGTGGCGTGAGGCAGTTTTAATTCCTTTTTTAAAACCTGGGAAAGACCGCACAAGCCCAAGTAGCTACCATAGTGTTGCCCTCACTAGTTGCATGGGGAAGACCTTGGAGCGGATGGTCAACCGCCGCCTTGTCTGGATGTTAGAATCCCGGCAACTCCTTAGTCGCTTTCAGTGTGGGTTTAGGCGGTTTCATTCCACCTTCGATAACCTTGCCCTCTTGGAGGCGGCTATACAACAAGCTGTCCTACTCCATCATCACCTTCTAGGTGTATTTTTCGACATCGAGAAGGCCTACGATACCACTTGGAGGCGTCTCATCCTGGAGCAACTTCACGAATGGGGTGTTTGTGGTTCTCTTCCTCTTTTTATTCAGTCTTTCCTCTCGCCACTATATTTTAGATACCGAATTGGTGGCGTCCTGTCTGATCGCTTTGAGCAGGAGAACGGTGTCCCCCAGGGTAGCGTTTTAAGTGTGACTCTCTTTGCAATCGCTATTAATAGCATTACGTCCATAGTGAAAAGTCCTGTCCTGTGTTCCTTGTTTGTGGATGATTTCTCTTTGTTTTGCTCGTCTTCAAGCCTTGCAATGACAACGCGTCAGTTGCAACTTACTATTAGACGTTTGGATGACTGGGCGCAGACAAGTGATTTTAAGTTTTCCACCGAGAAGTCTGTATGTGTTCTTTTTAACCATTCTCATTCGATTTTAACCTTTCCTGAGTTGAGGATGAGGGACACTATTCTTACTTTTAACGACACAGTGAGATTTATGGGGCTCATTTTTGACTCGTAGCTCACATGGTTACCTCATCTTAAAGACCTGAAACGGCGGTCGCTTCAGGCTTTAAGTATTTTAAAATGTCTTAGCCACAGTACATGGGGAGCTGACAGGACTTGTCTGCTCCAGTTTTACAGGGCATTTGTGCGATCTTGGCTCGATTATGGGTGCATGGTGTATGGGTCTGCGAGGCCTTCTTACTTAAAGATTTTGGACGTTGTGCACCATGAAGGGCTTCGGTTGGGCACTGGGGCATTCCGAACTAGCCCCATACCAAGCCTCTGTGTAGAGGCTGGTGAACCGCCACTTCGTATGCGGCGACGGCTATTTACAGTACGCCAGGCGTATAAAACTTTGTCCACACCATACACCCCTGCATACCATACCGTTGCTCAGCCTCCTCTGTCACGATTATTTCATAACCGGCAACGTGCGACGCAGCTCTATGGGATTCGCGCACAGGATTGCCTCGCTGCGATGTCTATGGCTGGTCTTCGTGTTTTACATCGCGGTTGGAGCAGATCTCCACCTTGGCTCCTCCGGAGACCCAAACTTATTTTAGATTTGACTCATTTTAAGAAAGATGGCACACCAGATTTTACATTCCAGTCTCTGTTTTTTAACATTTTAGATGTGCATCACGGTTTCACTGTCGTTTACACTGATGGCTCCAAACAGGAGAATTTCCTTGGCTGTTCTGTGGTGTTCCCTGATCATGTTACCCGGATTCGCCTCCCTGCTGAATATACCGTTTTCGCAGCGGAGCTCCACGCGATCCTGAAGGCACTGGAGCAGATGCATCTTGTTCGGGGCGATCGATTTCTTCTCTGCTCCGATTCTCTTAGTGCCTTACAATCACTGCAGAACCTATACCCGACTGAGGAGATGGTCCAGCTGATATATAACCAACTGTACTTGCTCCAACGGCGGGGTAAAGAGGTATCCTTCTGCTGGGTGCCTGGTCATGTCGGAAAATGGGGCAATGAACAGGCCGATCGGGCTGCCAAGGAGGCCTGCAGAGAGCAGGATGTGGTCCAGTGTCCTATACCCTTGCAGTCAGTCATCGCTGCACTCCACAGGAAGTTCATGGAGTTGTGGGAGGACGAATGGCTAGCGGTGACGGCCAGTAAACTGCAGTTGGTAAAGTCAACCACTCGGCCGTGGCGTTCCTCCTGCCGGTTGCTCAGGCGGGAAGAGGTGGCCCTCACACGTCTTCGGATCAGGCACTGTCCTCTCACACATAGCTTTTTATTACGGCGGGAGGATCGTCCGTTTTGTGATGCTTGTGGTGTGCACATCTCTGTCTGCCACATTTTAACAGACTGCATTTTATACCGTGATGCAAGGGCAGAAGCACAAGTTGATGGGGATCTGCCTTCTGTTTTAGCTAATGATGAGACGTGTGTGTCTAGGGTTTTTAAGTTTTGTGATGTGTGTGGACTCTGGCCTAAACTTTTAGGCTGGAGGTTTTTGTGTATTGCAGAGTGGCTGACTCCTCCCCTTTTTTCCTTGCGGTCAGCCAGCCACTTCCATCTGCTACATTGTTTTAGCTTCCACTATCATTTTCTTCCCGTGTTGTCCATGTTTTACTGCTGACACCCTGCTTCATCCCACTCTTTGGTGTGGGTGAGCACATATTTTTCAACGATTGTTACCAGTGTTTTATGTTCCATTTTATATTCCTGGTCTGGGATTTTTCTTGACACCTGTTTCACTATGTTACTGAATGGGCGCTGAAGACCTTGCTGCCGTGCGCCCAAAAAACTCCTCTACTACTCTAAAGCAGTCGCATACTCCGGTTCTCAAAATTTTTTCAATAGTTTCTTGTGTGTGCTACCCTGCAGCACCCACAAGTTGTATGAAGTGCGTACTGTTTTAAATAATCCACCAGACCCCCTAGTTTAAATTATTATTATTATTTTTTTTTTTTTTTTACATGTTCAAATGCGGTGCCATCTCAAGTGGTACCTAGATATAGACGAACTATTATCAGCATACATATCTACAAAGATACGTATAAATGTACAATTTTTGGTTATATTATTATTTGTACTTATGTTACAAGATCGTAAATGTTGTTTTTCAAATATAATCTACCTTTGTTTTGTCATATTTGTGCATGGTTTTTACAATATCGATTTATGCATTAGAAATGTGGTTTGTTATTAAATTTATATCTTTCATGAAAATTGATTTACATCGTATGTAAAATTTAGGATTACCTTTTTTAAAACAAAAATATCTGTGACAACATTGCTGTCAACAAACAGTCACAGATTGCTGCTCATCCTATCTGTCAGATCGTTTATGTACATAGAGAACAAGAGTGATTCTGTCACACATCCCTGGAACACTTCTCATGATACTTTTGTTTCTGGTGGTGGGCATTTGTTGTCTGGGGTATCATAGTGGGTTCTGTTACTTAAAAAGTATTCAAGCCACTCACATATCTAAGAGTATGTTCCTATGCATGGATCTTTGTTGACAGTTTGTAGTTGGGCAGGCAAATACTTTACGGAAATGTAGAAATATAAAATCTACCTGTTGTCTTATGTTCAATTGACAGTCCATTTTAGATTATTTTCTGTCATTTATTGGTTCTTTCACCTCTGTACGTAATTTATATATGTGGAAAATGTTGAGTTGCGCTATGGTTCAGAGTCCACACTGAACTGTAAGTCCACCTATAATTTCCTGGGTAGGTCAGGTTAAAAGTGAATGAATGTAAGGACAAACCTAACTCCAATAGAACCATGTATAGTGAAGCACTGTGGTTCTCAAACCAACATTTTTAATTTATACTGTATTATTGCAAGTCTAATTCCTGAATCACAGTAATCTAAACATTCTTTTTATGCCTGTGTACTGCTCAACACATCTTCCATATGTTGCATGTGTTTTTTCCTTACACTATTCTTTTTATTCAATTCTGTTACTTCCATAACACTGTAAGTGTTGATTTATGTGTTGTGTTTGTCGTCATAGCTGTGTACAAGATTTTTATTCCATAAGAGATTATGCGAATTGAGATTGTGCGAATTGTGTTTATTTTAACTGACAGGTTGGTGTAGATCTTCCTCTCGAGCCCATCATAATCTGCCAATCACAGTGCAGACTGTCTCTGCAACACCTGAAGCTGGTGGAAACAAGACGCTTGGAAGAAGTCCTTGCAAAGACTCCTGATCTAACCCGTCTGGAGCTGATCGCTCCTCTCTGCAGCTTAGCACCCCTCTCAACTCTACCGTACCTTACTGACCTGCGCCTCGATCTGTCACCCCTGCCTCCACAACCGAACGACGCAGTGGAGGCTGTGAGGACAGCGAACCCAGGGCGGCTGCAGCACCTCACACTGGCCGGCTGCACTGCAGTTGACCTGCCTGCCTTGATGTCTGAGTGTCCACAGCTGCACTCACTCCATCTGATGCATTGCAGTTTCGCAGTCCCTGAACATAACCAGGAATGGTGAGTACTATAAACTCTCTGCAGGTTGTTTCAGGAAGGGTGACCTTATTTTAATCAAGTCACATTTATTAATGGACAAATGCTACAAGACACAGAGAAATTTCACAATGCACACAAAACCTTAAAAAAGCAAATTCTTGCTATGCAAGTACAGCAACTCTGTCTGCCCTTTATAAAAATTTCTAAGTTGTGGCTCAATCGACATTCCAGAAAGACATGCATGTTTACAGAATGGATATAGCCTGTAGCCTAGAGGAGCACAAGTAGATGCCATTGCTTCAGTTGTAAGTAAAGTGGAGTTTGCTCAACACAGAGGCTTTTAAGCCCTTCAACAAGTGTGAATCAGTGATTTGTCTAGCTTCTTCCCCCCCCCCCCCCCCCCCCTCCCTCCCTCCCTTCAGTTGTCAAAAATGATTCATTGTTGAACCAGTTGGTAAGAATTCAGATATCAAATCCATAGGATTATGGCTGCAAAGCAATGTAAAATGGAATAAGCACATAGAATGTCTTAAGTGCAAAACAGGTCATGAAATGCCGCATTCTCTGCTCACTAAAATCCTGCTGTAGTCAGAAAGCATTAAAGAAACCATATCATACCTGCAGTCATTTTCACCATAAGTATGGAGTCCCATTTTGGGGAAACTCTAAACCCATTATCAGCACTGGCAAATGGCAGAAAATGGGCCTTTAGAATCATGTTTGGATGAAAATGTAGAGAGTCGTGTGAAGCACTGTTCCACATCTCTGGTATTCCTCCTTTACGATGTATCTACTTAATGGAAACTCTTATATTCTTTAAAATGAATGTTATTGGTAAAAACATTAGCCTGCAATAGAACTGTGATATTCACAATTGCTTTACGAGGAAAAGAAAAAAATTGAAATATGGTCCAAATCAAAAAATCAACTCATCCATGGGCCACATTGCCTCTATAACCGTCCATAGTTTTAACTGGTGCAGGATTTTGTGCACAAACTGACCTCTCTATTATGTCCCATAAATATTTGATGGAATTCATGTTGAGTGATCTGGGTGGCCAAATCATTCACTCGAATTGTCCAGAATGTTCTTCGAAGCAATTGCAACCAGTTGTGGTCAGGCAACATGGTCCATTGTTGTTTGGGAACATGAAGTCCACAAATGGCTGCAAATGGTCTCCAAGCAGCCAAATAGAACTATTTCCAGCCAATGATTATTGCAGTTGGATCAGAGGACCCCGTCCATTCCATGTGAACACAACCCACGTCATTATGGAGCTACCGCCACCAACATGCACAGTGCCTAGTTGACAATCTGGGTCCATTGCTTCCTGGGGTCTGCACCTCACTTGAAGCCTACCATCAGCTCATAACAACTGAAATCAGGACTCATCTGAACAGGATACAGTTTTCCAGTCATCTAGGGTCCAACCAACATGGTCACGAGTTTAGGTGAGGCACTGCAAGAGATGTGCTGTTAGCAAAGGAACTTGCGTTGTTTGTCCGCTGCTATAGCTCATTAATGCCAAATTTTGTGACTTTCCTAATGGATACATTTGCTATATGTTCCACATTGATGTCTGGGGTTATTTCATGCAGTGTTGCTTGTTTGTTAGCCCTGGCAACTCTATACAAACACTGTTGCTGTCGGTCATTAAATGAAGGCTGTCAGCCACTGCATTGTCCGAGGTGAGAGGTAATGCCTGAAATTTGGTATTTTCAGCACACACTTGATACTGTGGATGGCAGAATAAGGAATTCCCTAATAATTTCCGAAATGGAATGTCCCATGTGTCTGGCTCCAACCACCATTCTACATTCAAAGGCTGTTAATTCCCGTTGTGCGGTCATAATCACGTTGAAAACCTTTTCATATGAATCACCTCTGTACAATTGACAGCTCCACCAGTACACTGTCCTCTCTATACTTTGTGTAGGTGATGCTACCTCCATCTGTATATGTGCATATCACTATCCCATGACTTTTGTCACTTTATTGTACAACTAAATTTAAAAACAGCCTTCACTAATAATTTTATCTTTTGATATAAGCTACTACACAACGAAAGACCATTCACCTCAACTACTGTAGCTCCATATATGAATGTAATAAGACATGCTGTATGAATGACAAATTGTCGAAAAATCATTACGTTATATTAGGGTAAATATGATAGTGGACTAGCAGTGGAGTTTTTGTGGGACTGACACATAAGATTTTCCCTTCCCTTGCTGCGACTAATGGATTACAATTTTCTGTGTTTTCCCAGAGTCACTTCAGAGAAATGTCAGGACTATTTTTTTAAAATTAAGGCTATGAATTTTGAAATTCCCGTAGTGGCTTTCAGAGACAGTGAAGCAACCATTGCCTTGTGAGATTATTTATTGTTTTCTGTAGTATTGCCTTTTCAGGATAGCAATTCCTATCTTCCCTGGAGAGAGGAAAATCCAGGAACTGAGTTTGACTTTTATGCTGAGGGGTTGAAGACATACAATCTCCTTAGCTGTACATGTGCAACATTTCTTGCATTATCATTCATAAAAATCACCTACAAACAGACCTCAAGTTCAAACAAGCAGATGCCAGTGCAAATTCACCAGCAGAAATTCATGACCCCAAACCAGCTCTACAGTCATTGAAGTTCCAATAATCAGTCAAGTTTCAGCATCTTATAAAACAGCAACCTGATATTCTGTAGTGTCCATCACCTCCTCAGTAGCATATCTGTTTGTTGTCTTGAAGCTGAAAATCTTATTCAGTATTTGATGAAGTTAGCTCAAAATAAAATTTACTCGGCACCACAATTTAGGTTGCACTTTTTGCTAGCCTCAAAGACATGTTGTTTAGAGCCAGTTTTCCTCCTTTGTGAAATTATTAGAGCTTACAATCAGGTCGGGGTTCAAAAATAAGTAAGAGCCCAATGGTGGAATTACTCATATGAATTGCAAAGTTATGAATACACACATTTTCAAGCACTATCCAATAATCAGTGGTAGTTCTAACAAACCATCAAGCCAAGTAATCAGATGTGGCACAAAACACTATCCATATTTAGACAAAACATCACATACCATGTTGTAGTAATCTTTCAGAATAAAGTATACTAAAATAACTCACTTTGCCCACTCGTTAATTAAAGCCACACAACAATAACTCACTCACATTACAGTGATAGCTCAAATCTCCTACTAACTATAACACAGATCAGTCAAAATACCCAATAATTTGAGCTACAGAAAACACTTTGAAGTTTTTAGACATCAATAGTACCAATTTTTTACGACTGCAGGTACACACATTTCCATGAACAGACTGCACATATTTATAATGTGAGCAAATACCAGGAGCATAGGTGTTACATGCTTGTTAGCGTGACTAGGACTCAGTGCAGACTGACTGACTTCGAGAGATGTCTGACTATTTAAAAACTGATGTATGAACAAACTGTTATTTAGTCAATTGAAACATGTCCACACTTGTTGCAATGCTCCAATGCCATGCCAACACTGTGAATGAAGCTGTTCTGATGGTTATGGCCAGGAGGACAAGACGGCAGTCTTCTTGCTCTGTAGTCACGTTGTGTGTTCTAGTAACAACTCATTACTGTGTACGACCCTCTTCCTCCCTGTATGAGCTGCAGCATCTCGGAGTCCAATAACTCTGCCCTCTTCACACTCACATGCTGGTATTGCGCCCTTTGATGTTGAGGAAGCATACTGGCACTTACATGCACATTTACATTTTATTTCATGGCTCTGCACCGACTAAGAGTAGTGTAACACTGATGTTTCAGTCACACGAACGAGCACGCCATATCTGTGCAATTTTAATCACTTATGAAGGTTCCATTGTTCTCCACATCCTCTGATTTTGGAGTGATTCCAACGATTCCTTCTGGGCATTGCAATTTTCACACAGTAGTGTACATAAATATAGTTGTTCAAGATTTTGGGGTGTACTTCAATTGAAAATCACATATTACAAGTTTTTTCAAATCTTTGAGTTAAGCAACATTTTATTGGGGTTAGATTACAGGAAATTATTTAGTCACTTCCAGTGGATATTTACAAGGTGTCACTCAGCACTCAGTAAACTTAAGCTGTTGGCAATGACAGTACAGCAGTAATTTTTCCACAAAATCTAATGCTCATTGTTTGATGACAACTTTTGCTTCTCCTCCTGATTTACAAAGACTGGCCATCAGGTGCTATAAGGCAGATGGATCTGTCGGCCAATAGCACATTCTAAATTTTCATCAGAGAAATGTGTTTCCCTCAACTTTTAATTGTTTCCATCATGTTTTAAACCAGCTGTACTCAAAATGAAGGATACTTGTACATTTTAATAATTATGTGTGTTTTATATATCTCACTGAATGCATATGATCCAGTTCTATAATATTTTGTGAGGCTTGCACTGCCTATTAATGCTCAGTTCATGACTTGGCAATACCATCTTGTCATAAAATTATTGATTCTCTTCCCCCATCTGGGGACTGAAGGAAGAAAATTTTGGGTTTGTTATTCTATCAAGTTGTTATTAGATACAGAACAAAGCTCAGTTTGGGGAAAGGAACCATCCCAACATTTGCATTAAATCATTTTGGGAAACCACAGAAAACATAAATCTGCATGGCTTGGCAGGGATTTCAACTGCCATCCTCCCAAGTGTCAAACAATTATGGGATTAGACCAGGGATGGCCACGGCGTGCCAAACTGCACGTGTGTAAAGATGTGCTGCACACGTGCCGTCCAGGGCTATGTCCGCCTTGCCACTACTCGGCTTTCCTCGGTCTTTCGCAGCACTGCTCAGCACGGCGCGACATTAGACTAGCTGTGCGATGCGACATCTTTACATCTGGCATAGGGTGCGTTAGTTGATTCGTAGTGGCAGCCATGTTAATTCCTTGCTATTTGTTAGCGATTCGTAGGAAGTTTATAAGTACTGTACAGTGGTTGTTGCAATGGAACACACACTCACAAAGAGGCGGGGTAGTGACACAATTCCACGAGCCTTCAGAGCTGAATGGGAATTGCAATATTTTTTCGACAAGAAGATGAAAATTCTCAATGTCTATTATGCAGTCGCATACTCGCCGGGCACCGCAAATTTGCAGTAGAACGGCATTATAACACCACACACAAAGAACTTAATGATTTAGTTGGGGCTGATAGATCAAACAAGTTGGCGGAAGTAAGAAGACGTAGTGTTATGCAGCGAGACGGACCGAACGTGAGTACCCCTTACAAATCTTTGTGTTTCTGATGTTTCTATTCATAAATATTTGTCGTTAGAATTCGAATTTAGAGTTCACTCAATTTTTGTTTCCTTTTTTTTTTTAACCTGCAACTGAACCTGTCTTTAAGAGTAAGCTACCAAATAACGTTCAAAATTGCAAGAGCGAATAAGCACGATATTTTTGGTGTAATGCAGTTTCAAACCCAGTGTTATTGTTAATTTTCTGTAGGCGTACCAACAGCCAACAAAGATTCAGTATTGCTCAACATGATGTGTTGTACAGAGCTTAATATTATCAATGTCGTAATATGAAACTAAGCCACATGCTAGCAGAGCGGTATTCTTTACGCGAATGCACTGTCGCATGCGGTGTGTTCATAGTTCCGCGCATGCGCGCGCAGTCAGCTGGTGTGGTAGTGGGGGACGTGTAACATCATAAGGGAGCGATCCGCACGTGTGTGAAAGTCAGCACGTGTGCATGCACATGTGCCACATTCTTGGCCATCCCTGGATTAGACTGATAACAGTACAGTGGCATATAAAACCACCACAATGCCATCCTCTGTATTGAGGCAGCTAACAGGCATTTGCTATCCATTACCAACTACTTGTGGTCTGGCATATACAGTTTTATGTGTACCACACAGTCAGCAGTATTGAATACAATTATATACAATGCAGTGGAGTGAATGTTCATAAACTGAGTATGAGCAATGAGTCCACTAGCGATTTGCATTAAGCAGGGCCTAGTGGCACTTTTCATCTTAGGTGTTAAGCAGGCCAAGAATTATTTTAGATTTATGGAGATGCAGAGGTACTTTTTTTAACTCTGTGGTTTACAGAATTTTATCTGAGAACAGCAAGTACATTCTAGTTTGCACTGCTGAGTATACCTAAGGAATCCCATTTGTTGGTCTTAGTATTCCCTGAATACATTCTTATGATTTGCTTATGTAATTAATTTATGGTATTCAGTGCTATAAGAGCTCTTACAAGTGCCATTGCAGGTAAGGTGTAGTCGAGCTGCCAAGTCATGCATTTGCTCCAATGTCCTGAGCCTTTCAGGCCATCCATTACATGTACACAGCAGCTACAGAGGCCAGGTGGTTGATGACTCCCTTCTTCACATACAGTCAGGAGGAAGATATGCCACTCTAATGAGAATTTGGGGAACTGAAATTGCAAGTGAATCAGATAAGGTTGTCTGTCAGGGAAATGTTGCGGCATACGGTGCTCTCCTAATGTGTGCATTCTCATCACTGTTGAGGCTCAGGATCATGCCTGAGGGAGAAAGAGTGGCTAGGATTGAAGAACAACAAGCTGTTATCAGTGAAGTCAATGATTTTGGTGGTAGTGTTCCTCCTACTGGCCAGCTGAGTCAGCTGAAGCAGTTTTAAAGTGCTTGTGGATAGGGCACTGTCATACATTCCTCCTTTGGCAACAGAACCCATCAGTGTGCAGGCGTTATGGGGTAGATGCATGTATGCTGTCCTTTTACAGCATGTATTTTATATCATAACAAGAGGCCAGCATATGATCTAAAGGATGACCTATTGATGAATAGAACCCGTTACTTTGTCCTGGATGTTCATCAGAAACAGAGGTGCATTCTCGGTACAAAGGTGATATTGGGAATGCCCAAGAAAAGTGTGCTAGCATCATTCCTTGCCTTCATGTAGACAAATGATCTGTAAAATATGATGAACAATAATCTGAGACTATTTGCTGGTAATGCTGTTGAGTATGGGATGACACTTATGTATGGTATAAGTGTTGTCATTTTAGTGGCTGTAGTGGGAGTCAGGATAATGTGCACAGAATTTCTATTTACTGCTATGAATATAAATTTGTTTTAATTGTGGATAGGTGTATGTTAATGCAGATGGGCAGGAAAAACATTCCCATGAATTTTGAATTTATGGTATGTTGCTTGACTCAGCCAAAATATCAAGGTGTAACATTGTAAACAATGTGAAATGGAATCATCACATAAGGTGCGTCATAGGAAAGACAAATGACTGGCTACTGTTTACTGGGAGAGTTCTGGGAAAGTGTAGAGCACTTATAAAGGTGACTGCATACAGAAAACTTGTGTGATACTGGCAATTGCTTCAGTGTTTGGGAACCCTGATAGGGCAGGTTAAAGAAAGATATTGAAGCAATTCAGAGGCATGCTGTTAGATTTGTTACTGTTGGTTTGAGCAAGACAGGAGTGTACCAGACTGAAGTTGAAGCTATGTTTCAAAATGTACATTGTTGAATGAAATATGCATAGATGCAAATCTTTGGGGAAAAGAAAAATGATGGTCTTTTTGTGAAATGGTGTTGAGGAAATTTAGAAAACTAGCTCTGAATGATTCTACAACTTTTATTGTTCATCTTGTGTAATGACACAGGAACTAAGATGACACTACATAACTCTTCAGCTAAAATGCCTTTATAGTTGTTTTCATTTCTCTCTTCCCACTTTCCACCTTTTCTTACCATTCACACCCCCCTCATACTCCCCGAACTGGCTGCACCTGTTGGTTCATTATTAAAAAACTTTGACAATTAGTCATATAAAAATATCTATTATCTGTTATATTCCAAGACAACATACTAATATATACAGTAATCCTTTACGAACCCACACAGATTGTTTATTAATTCACATATATTTTGTAACATCCATTATTAATTTTCATGTTTAATGTCACCTATAACTAGAGTAGTCAGTGATATTATTTGTCCTGTAAATTATTTAATTCTAATTTTAAAAAATATCTGCATCTGCAGCCATACAGCATATCACTGTAAAGTGCATGGCAAAGAGTACCTTTCACTGTACGAGTAATTAGGGCCTCTTCCTGTTTCATTCACATATGGAGCATGGGAATAATAGTTTTAAACACCACAGTGGGTGGTGTAGTCTAATCTTGGCCTTGTGACCTCTACAGGAGCAATATGTGAGGGACTGTATATTCCCAGAGTCATCATTTAAAACTGGTTCTTGAAACTTTGTAGGTAGGCTTTCTCAAAATAGTTTGTGTCTGTCTTCAAGTGTGTTTTGCTAAAAGTAGCCACTGTGGTTACCGTGAAACAAATGCAGTTGTTTTCAGACAGTTCCTTAATTGTGTTGAAATGCACAGTGTTGCATATCACCTTCACAAATGATTCACAGAAACCATTAAAACCTATTCATATAATAATCCAAGGAAGAAATGACAGTGTGTGTTATTGTTTGTTGCCAGGATACCATCAGTGGTGCGGATGCCCAACCTACAGGAGCTCACGCTGTCCACTCTACAGCAGGTGCAGGTGTGGTTCATACTGGAACACCTGCTGCCAGCAGCACGGATGAGCTTGCGCCATCTTACAGTTGACACAGTCATGGTTCCATGCGTAGGGTCACACCGACTTGGTAACCTATTACTGGCTGCTCCCCTGCCTGCTATTGAGACACTTGCACTTCGTGGAAAGATCTTGCTGACTGCTAGCACGCTTCGCCACTTTGCCAATACAAACCCAAGTCTCAGATCATTGGGACGTGTAGAGTTTTGGGATCGAGTCACCAGTGAAGATTTGCGTTATCTGCGAGAAGACCTTTGTGGTGCTAATAAGCGTCTGACTATTTTATAGCTGTAATTTCAGAAACAAATTGTTTATTTTTTAAAAACAGGACTCTTTCTTGTTGGCATATATTTAATATCAATAAATTTCTGGTGACTAGATGGTTTTACGTGTGTTGGAATGTGCCAGTTTTGGATGGAGAGAGAGGGGAGGGGTGATTGTTACCAAAAAATATGCGACTGGATTAGCTACAAAGCTTGCAAATTTTATTGTGTCATTGCATTTTATTTATGTACTGAATGGTGATTGTCATTATTTTTTTACAAGTTTATCATAGGAGAAATGTGTCTTATGTATTACAACAGTGAGTAGTACTGATCTTTTGTGTCATTCAGACATGAAGAAGAAAAACATAATCATAAAAGCAAATGTGAATAAATAAAATACCATGAAATAATTGACTATGATATTGGAATTGCGATCGCTACTGAACTTCCTTGCTTTATACAAAAGATCTGTTATCAATAAGCGTTTAGGAGGATACATCCATATCATGTTGGAAAAAAAGTAAGAAGAATTTATTTGTTGAGGTGCTCTATGTTACGTCTTAGGTAAAAAGAAGATTCAGTATTAAATATGTGCATTATATGCTGATAAGCTGTAACTAACTATTTAACTAACAAACAACAATAAAACCTATCAATTGATGATGGTGCATGTTTTCACCAGTACAACAGTGGAAGTAAGTGCTCCTCACTACACTTTGATAGACAGTTCTATTGATCTGTGTATGATAGTTCTATAGATCCAGGATATGCCCTACAGGAAGACTCACTAATATATGATGTTTTTAATAAATGGCTATCTGTGCTTTATTTGGTGACATGAAGGCAGACCACAGATTTCCCGAGGGCTTGTCATCAGTTTTATTTGATAAAAACAAATGTTGTGAAAGTAATTTCTTAACTTGGATCTGTTAAGGCAGATGTTTTAATCTCTAGTAAAGTAACTGGCCTATTTTTCCTGAAACAATGTCAGTCCCATTTGTTTGGAGTATTTTATCATAGTCTGTTATTTGTTTTTCTTTTGCAATACTCACACACACAAACACATCACACTAAGAAAAGTAAAGCCATCTGATGAAGGTTTAAACCTTTGAAACATGCCGTGGAGATAAATAAACTGTGACTGGTAACAGTAGACTTGTTATTTCATTCACACTGTGGACAGAGGTCCGTACAGTCTTGTTCTGAATGGAAGTAGCATTCCTGTCAACGGAAAACAATGACATCAGGGCACGAGGTAGTTTTGCTGGGTAGTCTCCTATCCCTAACAGCCACATACATGGTGACAGATGGCGCAGCATGGCACAGAGAAGATGCCTACCATACTCCATGTGGTGGAGGGCCATAGGAATAATAGGCGCAGGACAATCGCAAATTGATACGGCTTGACAGCTTAATGTGAATCGTTCTGTTGTTTCTTGGATGCTGTGACAGGTCATGCAGACCGAAACTGTATTTGGAAGACTGGAGCATGGCCGATCATGCGTGATATCAGAAAGAGAGGACCTTTATTTGGCTGTAAGGGCATGATGGTACCACCTTACTAGTGCACAGCAACTGGCATCTGACCTCGCAGCATCCGATGGACAAGTTGTATCGAGACAAACAGTGTACAGAAGGTTTTGGCAGAGTGGCCTTTATTGTCATAGACCTGCCGTATGTGTACCCCTGGCACGTCTTCCCAGAAGGGAACGTCTAGAGTGAAGTCATCAACATGCCTTGGATGATCGAACAGTGGGTCAATCTTCTTTCCACAGATGAGTCCCAATACAGTCTAGAGATTGATTCTTGACAGATTAACCTCTGGAGATAACGTGGAACATGACTTTGGGACACACACATTGTGGAAAGAGAGCAATATTGAGTGGATTCCTAATGGTGTGGGCAGGAATTATGTTGACCACTTGAACACCACTTCATGAAATGGTACAGGTGAATCAGCAAGGTTTAGCTGATGACAGGTATCATGACAAGATCTTGGGACCTCATGTGCGGTTGTTGTGAGGTGCTGTGGGGCCAAACTTCGTATTGATGGATAATAATTCTCAACCTCATAAAGCATGGGTGGTTGATGTTTTCTTGGAAATGGAAGATATTGCATACACAGCGTGGCCCGCTCACTCTCTCAATTTGAATCCCATACAGCACACCTGAGATGCACTAGGGAGATGGGCTGGCTGCATCACATTAACATCCACCAACCACGCTCCAAGATTTGCGAGGAGCTCTGCAGGAAGAATGGGCGTTATTGACTCAGTGTGAGATTGATGACATCATTCACAATGTACCCCATCATTGTGAGGCCTGCATTACTACCAGAGTTGGTCACACCCCATACTGAGCATAGTAACCAGTTATCGGAATGTGTGTGCAAATCCGTCAAGTTGAAAAAAATGAAGAGTAGTTTTGTCTACCATGATCCATATTGCAGTTAATTATGTTCTATATTTTTTACATTGTTTCTACTTTACTGTCACCTGTTCACATTGTTTTGTAGCAAAATAAACGCAAACTTTCAAACTTTCCATTTGTTGCTTTAATTTTGGACACCAGTGTATTTATCTCAATCCCCCAACAGTCATATAATTTTTCATACTAGATATTATACACATTTAATTCATAAAAGTTTTAAATTTTTAAACGTGAGACCTTTAACAGAAGCAAAATAAAAGAGCAATAAATATTTTATAACTGTGTATGCACTAATGACCTTGGCATCATTTCACCATTAACATCTTTGCATGTTTTAAAGGGTATGTGACTTCTTTAATGAGCTGATGCTTTCTTTTATTGAAACTGGTAGTAAATAAAAATTTTATTCATCTTAAAATACGTATTAAAATACAAAACAGCAACAAGTGAACAAATCTTAAAAATTTTTTACATTAAGTAATTAATAATTCCCTTGGCTAATGAACATGCCATGGTTAATAAATTAACAAAGAACAAACAACTCACACCAGAACATAAAACACAGTGACAAACAATAAATGAGAATGCAGAATTCTTACTTTATACAAATGTAACTGCACCAGTCATTTTTAGAAAAGGTATATTACATGCTATACTAAATAAAGATTAACAACATTCAGTTTTTATTCTGTGAGTACAACAGATGTGAGAATATTAAAATAAAAAGTATAAATTACCCATATGTTGTAATATATATGGCTAATGGCATTCATACATATGTAACATCTGACCAGATGTATATTGTTAGAGTCATGTTAGTGAGAATGGTGTTTCCTTCATATTGTGGATGAGGATACAGTGTATTATTTCATTAGAAAATCGTTGCGTGAGTGATTATTTGAAACAATGTTACTATAAATTATTTTCATTTAGTATCAGACATGTTTGTTATGCAGGAAACAAGAGAGGAGCTCTTGCTGTTTAAATGAAAACATATTTTTTTTTGTAATAAACTGAAAGCTGCTATGTTACTGGAAGGAACTGCATTTTTTGGATAGAAACTGTGTGCCAATTATAACATTGTTCCTTAAATTAAAAGGAAAACACCACAATTTGTGTGCTGTTTTAGTACAATAAACTTGCTAACCAATGTTGAAGTTTAAGATTCTACTGTAGCCATTTGACACATTGCTCCAGTTTTTTAATATAAAATACAAAAGATGACTGGAATGAAATATGTATGTTGACTTCAAAATTTTCTTTAATACACTTGAATTTCAGTACTGATGATGTAACGTACATTAACAACAACAAAAGCCACAAAACAATAAATTTTTGGCTTTTAAACATCTTATAACAATTTGTATATTAAAAATAATGTTAACAATGTGTAAAATTTAAAAAATTAAAACCTTAACTGCACATTTAGTTTTTTCTTGTACCAGAAATCTGGTTTGCACAGAGAAATTAAAATATATTTAATAAAATATAAAACTTTGGAATTTGTTAATAAAACTGTGTAAAACATTACATCATACCTTTGCTGAACATTTAAAATACATTTAATTTAAAAAGTAAATAATGCTTAAAATTTTGCAGAAACATGTTCTGATAAAAATTAAAATTTGTTTTCGTACTACAATGCACAGAATATTAAATGTTACTGAATGATAGGTGCAATGAGGAAAGTGTCCTCAAAAGATATTAACTTTGTCTACACCTCACTCAATGTGAAAGACAAGGACAATAGCCACTGAAATGAGTTTATGAGTTGCTGTTGACTTGAGCAAGCTCTTTGCATAACACTAAGCTTCTGATGTACTTAAAATAATGAGAAATTAATAAATAAAAATGCATTACATTTAGTGTGAAAATGCAGTTGTGTTAATAATGAAAATTAAAAAAAAAATATGAGCTAAAAATTATTCGAAGTTAGTAACAAGTTTTGAGTATTATAATAAATTTTCAACTTAAACCATAGGTAATACATGAAAACCTGTATACCTATCCTCACTTAGAACAGCTGCATTATTACAAACTACTAATGCAGTTTAAATGTAGCAACACCTTTGTTGTCAGAATACTGTCTGTCAGCCACATTTTTCACACCATAGTGTTATATTTATTCATCTTAACCTACACCTGCCATAGCATGCTTCTTTTCTTTTTTGACAACTCAACCCCTGTACAAAATAATTTGATATCTGTTCATCACATAAATCTTATATTTTCTGTTATGTGCTCACGACTAGAAAACAGGCCTTTAGCCAAGCAATTGTTTCAAACATAACTACATTGTCTTTCTTTCATTACATTAACCTATAGTTGAGTGTCTCTGAGTAACTATGAGAATGAAAGTGACCACTTGCTAGGTGTACTGGAATATTAGAACACTTTTAGAGACACTTTTTCTGAAGTAATATAGCATAGACTAGCTACTGATCATTTCCATCTATTGTTTGGAGCATGATGTGTTGCTCTGCTGCACGTAATTCATCCACTCCCACATCTCCATTATCAATGGGGTGATAACTATGGTTTATACCATGATCCTCCATTACAGGCTGCAGACCAAAGTCACTGAAGTTTGCCTCCTGTTGTCTTCCCACATCAAGCATCCATTCCTGGTTCACACTTGGCTCTGGTGACAGCTCAGTCTGAAAAATTGGAGATGTAAACGATTTCAGTCACAAAATTGGTGATACTAATATTTTACATTTGTTCTCTTCATGAGACGTAGCTGGATATTTGACACAAGAAATGCAATGATATGAAGAAATATGTTTTAATTCAGAGTGGTAAGTAAAAGTCAAAGCATTCTAACTTCCTGCTAAAATAGTGCCCATAGGTGTTTTACAGTGGGTATTATTACTACCAGTTTACAAAGTGCAGCTTTGTGAACTTAAAGATTACAGATTCTTATCAAAATAATGTCAAAAGCATCTGATCATATCTGCCTAGGAAACTTATAGCATTTGCACAACTGTGACTAACCACAGCATAGATCCACAGAAATTCTGAATGGTTTCAGAGGAATTTTGGACTACTAATTATACAGTAACATGCTTTACTTCCATCAGTAAAGGTGGAAGTTAGCCCTAGATACTCTGGTATTAAACAGACCACTAATACATCATAATGTCTGGGCAGGTTGTATGTTGATCCAGAAGAGCTACAAACAGACCAGACCTTATTGATAGTGTCAGTATAGAGCCAGGGTAATTGATCAAGTTGTCATCATACCAATGATGGTTACTAAAGTTAATAAACGAAGAAAGCTAGGAGAGTATTCTTGCTAAAAAGAGCAGATGGACATAGAGAAATTATGGGCAAAGTTTAAACCGATTTTGAAAGTATGTACCGACTAAGTAGATTAAGGAGAGAAAAGCCTCAGCATGGTTTAACAAAAAAATTGTAAAATGCTGAGGGAGCAGATGCTGTTGCACTCTTGGTTCAAGAAAGGATGCACAAAAGTTAGTAGAAATTCGTGCATCTGTAAAAGTGTTGATGTGCGAAGCATACAACCACTTTCACTGTTATACCTTAGCAAAAACTCTAGTCCTACAGAAATCGCTAACCAGGTCAATGGCTTCTATCTAGTCACCCAGTGGCCAGCCTGGTGTGGAATTTTGCATTTAAGAAGTCGTACACACAGGAGGATTATACAAACAGACCACTATTTTACAGTCATACAAACTCCCAGCTTGCATTTATTGCAAATCTCTCACCCAATGCAAAGTTTCAAATTACTGGTAAGAAGCAGATGTGAGTACTGTAGATAAGACTGGCAAAAGAATTAACCCCCAAAACTACAGACCAGTATAGTTGACATCGGTTTGCTGCAGAATTCTTGATCATATTCTGAGCTTGAATACAATACATTTCCTCAGGACAGAAAAGCTTCTCTCCACAAATCATCATGGATTTAGAAAGCATTGTTCATGTGTGAAACTCATTACAACATCCACAGAACCATGAGTGAAGGGCAAACAGGCACAATCTATGTTCCTAGATTTCTGGAAAGCATTTGATGTGGTGCCTCACTACCGACTGTTATCAGAAATGTGAGCAGCATGAAGACAAAGAGTGACAGAGCCCAGTACATTGTTCTCCGTGGCGAGTGATCATCTGAATTGAAGGCACCATCAGAATTGCCCCAGGGAAGTGTGGTATGATGGCTCGTATTATCTGTATACATAAATGATCTGACAGGCAGGGTGAAAAGCAATCTGAGGCTGTTTGCTGAAGAGGATATGGTGCATGGCAGTATGTCGTCTTTGAGTGGTTGTAGGGGGGTACAAGATGACTTAAAACAGTTTTTCTATTTCGTGTGATAAATGGCAGCTTGCTCTAAATGTAGAAAAATTTAGGTTAATGCAGATGAGTAGGGAAAAAATCGAATAATATTCTAATACAGCATTAGTAGTGTGCTGCTTGACTCAGTCACATGAATTAAATATCTAGGAGTAATGTTGCAAAACAATATGAAGGGGGATAAGCACATAAGGACAGTAGTAGGAATGGTAAATATTTGGATTATCGGGAGAATTTTAGGAAAGTGTAGCTCATGTACAAAGGAGACTGCATAAAGAATATTAATACATCCCCCTCATTAATATTGCTCGAGGGTTTGTGATCTGCACCGTTTCAGATTAAAGGAAGACATCAAAGCAATTCAAAGGCTTGCTGCCAGATTTGTTGTGACAGGTTCAATCAACACAGAAGCATTATGGAGATACTTCATGAGCTCAAATTGGGATCCCTGGAAGGAAGACAATGTTTTTTTCCTGAAACGCTATTGAGAGAATTTAAAGAACCGGCATTTGAAGCTGACTGCAGAACAATTCTATTGCTGCCAACATGCATTTTGTTCAAGGACCACAAAGATAAGAGAAATTAGGTCTCATACCGTGGCATATAGATAGCTGTTTTTCCACAGCTCAATTTGTGTGTGGCACAAGAAAGAAAATGACTAATAGTGGTACAGGGTACCCTCGATCATGTGCCATACGGTGGCTCTTGAACTACATATGTAGATGTAGATAAAGAGATGGAAATTTGTCCTTGTCCACAAAGACCATGTGTCAACAGCACTAGGAGTATGAACTGGTGCTTGCTTATATTGCAAGATAAATTTGTCCCATGGGAAGCAGCTTGATACCTAAAATTCCCCCGATTGTCATTGGCCATTATTTACTACAAAAGAGGAATAATAGGCCCAACAGAACACAGTGAAACTGCAGCACACACTACAACAGGGCAGTTCCTTGTTTAAGGTTAGGAAGTAAATCTTCACCTGTACTCTGCAAACCATTGCGAAGTGCAAGGCAGTGTGTATGTCCCTTTGTACCAGTTATTATGGCTTATTCAAATTTCATTCACATAGGAAGTGCAGAGAAGAATGAGTGCTTAAATACTTGTGTGCACACTGTAATTAGTCTAATGTTTTCTCGATGATTCCTGTGGGAGTGATACATATGTGATTACAGTATATTCCTATTTTCATTACTTAGTTCTAGACACTTTCTACATAGGCTTTCGCAGGATATGTTGCAGATGGATATACCATTTCAGTTTTTTCATCTCCTTTGTGTTACTGTTCCATGGATCAAATAAACCTGTGACCATTCATGCTGCCCTTATTTATATCTGTTCAGTACCTCATGGTTGTCCTGTTTGGTACAGGTCCCACACGCTTGAGCAATGTTCTCGTGTCTTGTCTGCAATCTCCTTAGTGGACTGATTGCATTCCCCAGTATTCTACCTGTGAACCAAAGACTGCCCCCTGCTTTACCTATGAGTGAAACTGTATGATCTTAGAATTTCATATTGTTTGTATGAGTTGGTTGTTCCTGTCTGTGACTCACTGGTATTGGAGTCATTTAGTCATTTTTCATTATTTTTTTTTTCATTTTGTGAAGTGCACTACTGTTCATTTGTGAACATTTAAGGCAAGTTACCAATTTAACAACTTTAAAATCTTATCAAGATATAAGAGAATATTTGTGCAGCTTTTTCCAGACAGTACTTCATTATAGAGAAGTGATTTGTCTGTGAAAAGTCTGAGGCTACTCTTAATACTGCCGGCAAGGACATTAATATGCAACATAAACAGCAAGGCCCCAACAAATTTCCATGAGGCATGCCTGAGGTTACTTTACATTTGACGATGATACTCCATCCTAGATAACATGCTTTTCTTCGGCACCAAGAACTCCTCAATCCAGTCACAAATCTCCTTTGTTACTCTGCATGATTGTACTTCCAACATGGAACACATGTGGTATTGAGTCTAATGCTTCTTGGAAGTCAAGAAACATCAGATTTATCTGGCTGCCTTGATCTTCTCCTGCCTTCTTGTACACGGATGTGATCTGTGCTTTCTTCCAACTACTATGCACGGTGTTAAATAACAGTGAAGTTAATTTGAGTGTGTTAGCATGAGTTTTGTAACATATTAAGTTATTTATTCAACCAGCCATTTATCATTGCAACATTGGTTGATATACACTGAAGTTAAGCCTCAATATACAAATGAAGACAAAGAAATACCATCAAATTTCCATCCAATTTCATTTTTGCCAGCACTGCAAAAATTTTTAAAAAGGTAATATACAGGCAGCCACTTAACATTTAGACTACAAATAATAATGGAAATTGCAGTATCAAAAGACAACAACGTGGAAAAAATAAGACTGCTGCTCACCACATATATGAGATGCTGAACTCACAACGAGAAAGAATACTATAAATATTTAAACTTTCAGACAAAGTCCTTACTCAGCTGTAGAACTCTCACGCATACACAACAACTCACACACATGGCTGCTGTCTTTGGGCACTAAGGCTTGACTGTACACACAGATAGTAGCCATGTGTGAGTGAGCAGTGAAGCAGACAAGCTGTTTGGATAATCCCTTCCAGCACAAGTTCTCTGAACAATGCAGATGGGAATTGTTTCTCCAGCATATCTTGCAATCCCCTTGGCCTAAACCTCTGTTATCCTGTTGCCACTGCCTCACCTTGCCTTTTCCCTTCTCTCTTCGGCCCACACCACTCCTTCCCCATCAAGATCATGCCCTATCTTCTCCCACCACTCTTCCTACCCCCCCCCCCCCCACTCTCCCCCCCCCCCCCACTCTTCCCGCCCTTCTCCCCTCTTCACCACAATCTTCCTCTCCTTTTCCCCCCTCTCCCTTATCCTGTATCTCTTTTTGTCTTATCTTCTGCACTCTTTAGTCTTATTGTGTGGCTGTGTAGCCATTTGTCCAAAGGCCTGCCTCTTTCCCACTACACCCTCTTTGTACCCTTCCCTACCGTCTTCCAACTTCCATCAGCTCAGGCAACTGCTTTCAATAAACAATTATTAAGAATCAATCTTGCAGTGGCCACAGGTGTGTGCGTTTGGCTGTCTGTATGGTTGTATGTGTGAATGTGTGAACTTTTGCTAGGAAAAGGGCAAGAACTTAAAAGCTAATGTGAATACTGTTTCCTGTTATGTTTGTGTGCTCCACGCATTGGTGCACTATAGATGAATGCCAGCCTTTCCCATATTTTTCATATTGCTCCATCCAGAAATTTCCATTATGTCATAAATAATGTACCTCTTTTTCAAACCAGAAGTTCATTTTGTGGAATAAATAGTAGAAATGAGAACAATCTACATAAAGTTTTAAGGAATCAGAATCTTTATTTAGACTGGTCACTCACTTTGGTCCACAAAGGTGTCCATTCTTAGGAGACTGTTAAAGTTTTAAAGATGGACAACTCTTAGAAATCCAGTGATTTAGTAGAATCAGTTGCTTTATGTATGATATGTGACTACATTAGCTTAAGAATGATCTTGGAATCTCTGTGTATGTATACGTTTACATGTTTATGATAAGTTTTGGTATTGTATACGTGTCAGATTTTTTCTACTTATTCCACATTCATGAGGACTATTTCAATTAGGATCCATTGAAGGAACATTAGCATAACTCTTTTTTTAGGATTCCATACCTCATTCAGTAAAAATGGAACCCTTATGGGATCAATTTGTTATTCATCTGTCTGCCCGTCTGTGAAGACCCCCTTTTCTCTGTACGTATCGAGTTTATGTCAAATACTGAGGGTTACAGTCACTTGGCAGTGTGAAACATTTAAGCTTCTAAGTCAATGCAACCAAAAGATACGACCATTTGTGTCACATATTTTGATACTCACAAACTCACTCCTCAAAACCCATGGAGTTCTTCCCATTGACCTACAATCATGAAATTTTGGCATGAAATAAGATTTCACATTTCAATCAAAAGAAAAGATCCAAAAATTGTTAATTTGTAATAATATCACATAAAAAATATTTTTTGCCATTTTTGTTCATTTATTAGGAATCGGTGAACTTATGAACTTAAAATTTATGTCAAATACTAAGGTCTTTGCTTCCTTGGTGGTGAAAACAAATTAAGCTTCTAAGTCAGCGCAGTCAAAAGATGCAGTCATTTACATCACACGTTTTGATACTCAAAAAACTCACTCATCAAAAACTGTAAATTCATTTGCTTCCTTGGTGGTGAAAACAAATTAAGCTTCTAAGTCAGCGCAGTCAAAAGATGCAGTCATTTACATCACACGTTTTGATACTCACAAACTCACTCATCAAAAACTGTAAATTCATTATCTATATACACCACTGGCCATTAAAATTGCTACACTACGAAGACGACGTGCTACAGACGCGAAATTTAACTGACAGGAAGAAGATGCTGTGATATGCAAATAATTAGCTTTTCAGAGCATTCACATAAGCCCAGGTGCCAGTGGCGACACCTACAACATGCTGATTGGTTCAAATGGCTCTGAGCACTATGGGACTCAACATCTTAGGTCATAAGTCCCCTAGAACTTAGAACTACTTAAACCTAACTAACCTAAGGACATCACACACACCCATGCCCGAGGCAGGATTCGAACCTGCGACCGTAGCAGTCCCGCGGTTCCGGACTGCAGCGCCAGAACCGCTAGACCACTGCGGCCGGCTCAACATGCTGACATGAGGAAAGTTTCCAACCAATTTCTCATACACAAACAGCAGTTGCCAGCGTTGCCTGGTGAAACGTTGTGATGCCTCGTGTAAGGAGGAGAAATACGTACCATCACATTTCCGACTTTGATAAAGGTCGGATTGTTGCCTGTTGCGATTGCAGTTTATCGTATCGCGACATTGCTGCTCGCATTGGTCGAGATCCAATGACTATTAGCAGAATATGGAATCAGTGAGTTCAGGAGGGTAATACGGAACGCCATACTGGATCCCAATGGCCTCATATCACTAGCAGTCGAAACGACAGGCATCTTATCCGCATGGCTGTAATGGATCGTGCAGCCACGTCTCGATCCCTGAGTCAACAGTTGGGGACGTTTGCAAGACAACAACCATCTGCACGAACAGTTCAATGATATTTGCAGCAGCATGGACTATCAGCTCAGAGACCATGGCTGCGGTTACCCTTGATGCTGCATCAACAGACAGGAGCACCTGCGATGGTGTACTCACGAATGGCAAAATGTCATTTGTTTGGATGAATCCAGGTTCTGTTTACAGCATCATGATGGTTGCATCCGTGTTTGGTGACATCGTGGTGAACGCACATTGGAAGCGTGTATTCGTCATCGCCATACTGGTGTATCACCCAGTGTGATGGTATGGGGTGCCATTGGTTACACGTCTCGGTCACCTCTTGTTCGCATTAACGGCACTTTAAACAGTGGACATTATATTTCAAATGTGTTACGACCCGTGGGGCTCTACCTTTCATTCAATCCCTGCGTAAAACTGCATTTCAGCAGGATAATGCACGACCGCATGTTGCAGGTCCGGTACGGGCCTTTCTGGATAGAGAAAATGTTCGACTGCTGCCCTGGCCAGCACATTCTCCAGATTTCTCACCAATTGAAAACGTCTGGTCAATGGTGGCCGAGCAACTGGCTCGTCACAATACACCAGTCACTACTCTTGATGAACTGTGGTATCGTGCTGAAGCTACATGGGCAGCTGTACCTGTACACGCTATCCAAGCTCTGTTTGACTCAATGCCCAGGCGTATCAAGGCTGTTATTACAGCCAGAGGTGGTTGTTCTGGGTACTGATTTCTCAGGTTCTATGCACCCAAATTGCATGAAAACGTAATCACATGTCATTTCTAGTGTAATATATTTGTTCAATGAATACACGTTTATCATCTGCATTTCTTCTTGGTGTAGCAATTTTAATTGCCAGTAGTGTACATAATTAAGTCTTTACAGAATCCTCAGAGCAAGCGTCCCACTCACACTTGTCCGGTTATTTATAAATACATATTACGTATTCTTGTTTTATGATGTGTTCTGTTTCCTTGAGGACCTCTTTACTATGGGTTTGTGAAACATAAGTATATCAAATCTAATTAACTTTTCATAATTTTCTAACTGCATCCTTTGTAGAGCAAAATATCTATTTTGATTTTAGATGCATTATCTCAGAAGATTTATTCCAGGCATTATTGAGTGATATTATGCTAGCAATACCATCTGCAGTTCAACACAGTGAGGCAAATTTCTAAGTGCGCAGCAGACAAAACTGACGTTTTTGGTTTACTTATCCACATGTTGTCGACACCTCAGTAGGGTGTCCTCCTGGATGTGTAAGAATTTTACACATATTTTCATTTAGTGTATGTACATTGGTCTATATATCTGGTACCTATATTTTATTTTATTTGCCTGTAACTGCATTTTTTAAGATTACTAATTAAGGAGCTTATTTTTCTCTAGGCTCTGTCTGATATGGGTAGGTTTGGGCACTTGAGAATTTACTTGTATTATAAGTATAATTCACACGGCACACTCTGTTTGACGATCTGTGATCTTAGAGACTCTCGTTGCAAAGACTCCTTTAAATAATGTGTAATACATATATGTTACTTGCAATGTCAGGATTAGCTTTTATAAACTTGTTTTCTACATCAACAGTAGTAATTAGACAAGAGCAACATCAACATTACACATTCTGCAATGATTAACAATGCAAGGTTGTTGGCGTGGCATATCACATACCTTGATGTCACGGGGAGTGAGTGGTGCGAGCACCACCTGCTTGTGGCCTGCATGAGGCAGCAAGCGACACACTACTGATGCACCCGTTGGTGTTCGCAGCAGAGCCAATCCTGCTCCTCGCTTGTTCGGTGATGACACTGATGCCCCTGTAGCTGATACTGCTGCCGTTGAGGGTGAAGATGGGACTGGTTGCATTTGGCTATTCCCTGGATGCAGCACCTGTACCAGAGTGTGCTTAATTCATGATCCAGATTTTCAAAGAAAAAAGTTCAGTACTTACTGTCTTATCAGTGTTGGGGACATCACATATTGCATGAAGCAGAGCTGCTGCATTACTGTCCATAAAAATCTAGGGAGCTCACAGAAGTCAATACTGTCTCTTCTTATAAGAATCCTGACTTCATTAAACACAGTGTTTCTACAGTAGAGGAAATTGAATACAAAAAGACCTCCTGTACAGAAAAATGGGGATATATGAGCATCTGATGCAGAAAATACTAAATGAAGTTTGGACCTGTTATTGTAGAGAGGTACGATTTTAACTGATACCTGTGATTTATAACTGCTCCAATGAGGCACTAATCTGAGCACCAGATGTAGGTACAAGAGTTACTGGTAAAGTAAAAATGTAAGTTCAATAGAAACCAAAGAAAAGTTTTTTCATAATTGACAGCGTTGCATCTGTTCTTCTGTCTGAATGAAATTCTGAAATTCACTAGAAGTCAGCTGCAGCACTGTTGTGCTAGAAAAATAAGGCCAAAATAACTGTGTCAATTCCAATCATGCAATGTGCATAATTAATGTTATGACAGAACTGAGAAATTATTTTCTTGATTGCATTAGGATGGCCAATAAAAGTCAGGTAACTGACCAAGCTTGAAACAATGAGCAGTAATCAGTGTAATGGAATGACACACATTCACCATCAAAGACAAAATTCCAAACCTCTACTTTGTGAAGAAGAATCGTGGTGACTGGGTTTTAAGACTTCAATTAATTTCCACCCCAAGGACACAGTGTTAATGCTGATGTGTATTGTGAGGTGATAAAAATATTACGAATGGTGTCTTGGATCTTTACAGTCTGTTGGATAGGGCATTTTGACATATGCAATGCACAGTCCAAGTCTCACTAAAAAAGCCTTCATTGTTTCAAACTGCAGGATGTTTATTATTGAACTTTTGCTACTTGAGCCAGTGTAGATAGAAAACTATTTACCACATGGGCACTCAACTTACAGGACTGTTGTTCAGACTGTGCACTGCAGAATTTGTGTTTTTAGTAGTGTTTAGTGTCATCACTTGCTATTAGGTGACAAAAGTGGTACGGAGATGTATGGTTGAAACACAAGCACTGGTGTGCTATACGGTTGCGGAAGGTCAAATTTTGGCCTGGAAAAGGTGAGCAGCATTTTAATCATAAAGCTCTTTTATCAAAACAGCTGTGCATATTGACATATTAAAGGAATACAGAGAGGTCCTCTTTCCACACTGGAGTTGAAGAACATGAGTCGAAAGTTCAAATTAACTGGAAATTTGGAAATTGCTCCTTGGTAAGGCTGGCAGCCAATTGCACCACAAATTACTGTTGCCATGGATGAGAATGCTGAACACAATGTGTGATCGTCACACAGAGCACAAGCTCTGTGACAACAGTTGAAAATTCCATGATCCACTGTTTGAAAAGTGCTGCAAACAATTGTGAAATGGTATCTGTACAAACATCACATTACTTACCAATTTTTGCCGCAAGACACAAATATTTGAGTAACTCTGCTGTATGTTTGCGCATAGTGAACCCATTACTGAGTGGTTTTGCTTCATGGCACGGTTGATAATGTTCATTTTTCTTTGAGAACTCAGGACGTGTAGGGTGAACAGTTATGAATACATTCTGAATGTAGCTCATAACAGATAGACCAACTATTACAATATGGCTCCATTCCAGAACAAGCATTAGACAAATTGGAATGAAATTCCTACAGATGATGATGAGTGATTTGTGTATGGCAACAAATTAGACAATCTTACGTTTTCCAATGATTCTCACTAACTAAATGCAAAAGTATATGAGTAAAAAAAAAAAAAAAAACCATGTCATTACTTGAAATAGCCCTGCATGATTATCAAAGAGCATTGTTCATTCCCTGACCAGTGGACAGATAATGTTTCTGTAGAAATATTGCCTTATTTATCTGGTGTAAGGCCACATAAATAGACCATCTGACTTGTGTACGAGGATCATAACACCTACTACATTGTTAAACACCTTTTACATGTAGCTCAGCCACCTCTAGCTTCCACTGTGTCTTTTTATCATTGAAAATTCTTGGTTTCATATGGTTTCTACTTCAATTCAACCATAATCTCAACACAAAGGGTAGCATGATTCATCTCACAAAATTCAATTTCCATTTTTTATGGTCCAATGAGACATATGATAGCCTACATGAGTCACTTTGCAAGCTGTAGTTTTCAATGAAGTGCTTTATCATTCATTAATACACACACCATGTTTTGTCAATTCTGACAAGACAGAGAATCCTCAAGATGTAATACAAGTCAAAATTACTCACAACTCTGCTGAATTGCTTCCATAGAATGTTAGAAAAAGTTAACTATCGTTACAGTCAGGCAGCATATATTATTTTCACAGGCACATAAATTAAATATTCATATTCATTATGAACCATGTGGCTTTACATGATGTAAAACAGAAACTTTAAATCTATTTTTAGTATGTAAAAACAGGAATAATGCAGTGCTATTTCAGTCCATCTGATTGTTGTCCAAGTGCTTCTTCCTAATGTGAGCACGGCAGGTATCAGGAATAAAAGGCAGGTCTCAGGAATAAGACACTGATGAGAGCTCTGTATGATTAATACACAAGCAAAGTATTATTTGTTCTTGGATTTCTGCCTTTTTAAACTAGAATATGAGGGGTACTCAAAAAATATCTGACCTTACTTTTTACTGTTGAAACCAACAATGGCAGGCATGTGTGATCTATATGTTTGTGGGCTGGCTGGCCAGTGACAAGTGAATGCTTTTAAATGGTAGTCAGCGAATTTTGTATTATGGGCAAAATGATAGAAGAAGTGGAACAAAAATTTTGTTTTAAGCTTGGTGATACTCAAATTGAAATAATCCACAAGATTCAATAAATGTTCGGAAACAAAGCAATGATTACCACACAGGTAAAGGAGTGGTACAACCACTTCAAAGATGAAGCACGTTTAGCTAGGCCCTCAATATCACGATAATGTATCCACTCATTGTTCCAGTTAATTAAGAATTCTTTGACCAAACACAACACAGCTGTGGTTTGTTAGTCTCCTATTCCCCTGACCTAGAACCTAGTGACTTCTGGCTTTTACTTAAAGTGAAAAAACTCTGAAAGGGACCAGATTTCAAACTGGAAGATATTATTCAGAATGCCGCATACCAAAAGAGGCTTTCCAGTGATGCTTCTAGCAGTGGCAGCAGTGCTGGGGGACATGCGAAGAAGCTGAAGGGAACTACTTTGAAGGTGACTAGTGTCAAACAATTTTATCTGAATAAAGATTGATTTTATAAAAAACAGCCCTTGTATCAGATAAGTTTAGAGATGCAAAGACCACATATGTAAAGCCATCAGTAAAAAATTGTATGAACCCTGGTAGTTGTAGTATCTTGACTTTTATGAAGGAATAAATAAATGATTCTCTTTGGTGATAAAAATCTATTCATGTCACTGTTAGGTAATAGTTAACTCTCTTACCACACAGTCTCTAACTATCCAAGCTGTCCAGGTTGCAATATTATCAGGTCTTGCAAGGGAGGGAGGGGTGCAGGTGTTACTTCACTCTATCTTATCCCCCACCCCCCATTTTTTCTCTCTCATCAGGTGTTTCACCCCATGCTCAGATTTACTTCAGATAGTGTTGAGGTATTCATATAACGATTATTTGTACATTTTTATTGTGACTGCGTGTATCAAGGTTCACTGCATAATGTTCTGAGTCTATATTCCAAGTAAAGAAAATGCCTCAGAGCTTTGTTGGAATTATGTCTAACAGCTTCTACAGAAACTTGTAATATTGGATTAGGCCATTGCCAGTTACTGATTGATTCAAATAATTCTGGTAATGAGTGTGAAGTAGCCATGATAAAGCATTATACTGTCCATTGTAAATGTTGACTTCTCTGTGACACTGTTCCTGATACAGAGGTGTAACTACTGACTGAAAATGTAAAACTGTTTCATAGTCTGCAACTTGGACATTACACTACAGTACCTCTGAAACCACACATTGGCTGAGAATCAAGATTTTTAGAAGTTTCCACACTTAGCAGTCTCACAGTCAGAAGAAGTAAACTGGGCACTGCACTTTTGACTAAACAGTTTTTAAGAATAATCTTTCACCAGAATTAAGTGAGAAAAATGAGCAACATTGTGTGACTGAATTTCAAATAAAATTTGTATCTTGTCCAGTTAGCCTTGCTGAGGTGCTCCATAGTTGCCCTATGATGATTACTAAGACTTTTTTTGTACACTGTACAGATGAACACCAACAATCTTGACACTGACAGAATATTAAAAAGTTTTTCCATTTTTAAGATCAGTGAGGCATAGCTTTGTAACTGAAAGTGATTGAGTGTCATGATTGTGTATAATTGGTGGTTCTTATTTGCTACTGCTGGCTCACACCAGTGTACACTGATCCAAGAAAACATCACAATGAAAGATAAACAGGTGCCAGGAATTGGAGTAAAATCATTAAACTGACTCCATGTTCACAGAATGATAAGTTATGCTGAATTAAACAATGGGAAATCCAGGATGGAATGTAACGATATTATGAAAGGAAAGTTGCACCAAGTTGCCACATCGGTGCCACAATAACCTCCTCAGCTTTGATTTTAATTGACACAGGAATATTATGACTGGAAAGTGAAGCAATGGAGATGTTGGGCCTCATTCAGTGAACCATGCCTGATGGTAAATCCTGGAAACAGTCATGTTAAGATGAGTGATCCAACAGGTGCCAACATAGATATCAACTTATTGTAGAGCCATCATACAGATGTGGATGCGTGACAGTGACTGATCAATAACGCGTAGAAAAAGGAATGGAGACATCAAAACATTGCCGTACACAGAATAGGTACCATATATTTAACTGGACACCTTGGATTTCTATTTATTCAATGAATATACTCCAAATGCATGGAAAAAACTATTGTTGTCATGCATTTGGAGTGCAGATGTCAAATAAATAGGCATTGACATTACACACATCCACGAGGCATAATGCTTCAATGCTGTTGCAGAGAGAGCTCATAGCGGAATGGTTCCACTGGCGTGCACTACCCGCTTATATAGGAGATGGATGACCTTGATTACGTAACAAGCTGATAACAGACTTAGACTCGTCAGGCACCAGCCAGAGTGGCTTATTCCGGACGCGCGCTGTAGTCGTACTAGCAGCGCGCTCCTGCTGGTTCACCACTATGTCTTTTATAACCACAATAAATTTCTACCATTCCACAGTATAAATATAAATTATAAATGATGGAAAGTATGATGTATTAGCTCAAACTTTACAAAAACAGAGAAAGAAACAGGTGAAATCAATACTATAACAGGCATCTAGAGTTATGAATGACCAACTGAGAATAGCTGTGTCTGTTATGTTAGTGATTTCATCTCTCTTGCCTTTTGATTTTATGAAGTGAGATGTAATCTATCACTAATAACTTAAGTTTGTACAGGGTGAACGTGACTGGAAATGGAAGAAAACTGGTGCTAAGAACATGGGCCCAGAAATGCATACTTGACACAGTAGATGCTGCTGACGAATAACAGTTCCTCTGACCATGTGCCATGTGTTCCTTGTGTGTTGCAGGCTGTGTGTCTGACACAGTGTTCTTTAAGCAGCAGAATTGTCTGGTATATATGTTGGGAACAAACCGAGATAGTATCTGTGTATGGCCAAGCAGATGGAAACGGTCAAGAGGCAGCACAGCTACACCAAAACAAGTACCCTCATAGACACCAACCACCCATCCCCTTTTGGTGTTTGTGTGATCATACAAATACCCAAAATGGGCTTGAAATATTTTGTGATGTGGTTGGTGTCTGTGAGGGTACCTGTTTTGGTATAATGTGCTGCCTCTCAACCATTTCCACTTACTTGGCTGTACAAAAACACCACCTTGGTTTGTTCCCAAAGTGAGCACCGGACCACTCTGCTGCTTACAGGATGCTGCATCGATTACACAGCCTTCAACACACAATACACCAGGAACACACAGCATGTGGTCAGAGGAACTGTCATTCGTCAGTGCCATCTACTGTGGCAATGATGCATTTCTGGACCCATGTTCATAGGACCTTTTTTCCTCCATTTCCACTCGGGAATCCATCAGTTTTATTAATGTTCACCCTGCATATCGGCACAAATTGATTGCACTTAAAAATGGCATAATGCTGAAATTTCGGTACCACATAATAAAATATGACATCATTCAAACAACATAATATTACTTCTAACCATTTGCACCCCCAGTCTTCTTCAACATACAGCCCACTCCACAACAGAACAATTACCACTGTCACAGTTCTAAAGTTATGCTACAATGATTTGAGAAGCAGGATGATTAATTCCAGCTGAAGTTACCAGCTCTCAACCCTGTCATCAATGTCACCAACTGTAGAGTTCAGAGACCTCTCCATACTGTTGCACAGGAAATGTTTGCGTCCTCTGATGGTCACCGAATTCCAGCTACACACATTGGCATCATAACAGATCCACCCTGTTAAGGTTACTGTATCCCTTTTGCCAATGCAGAAAAGTTAGCTTACCTTGTTCTCCATGGAGGTGGCAGGTGGCTGCTGTAGGCTCTGTACCTGCAGCTGCAGTGGGGGCTGAGGCTGCAGCAGCTGCACACGGCCAGATGCCAGCAGCTGTGAGTAGCTCAGTGCATCCACCACCTGTACATCACACTGTTTCACAACTCCACTGCAAGAACATCATATCCCTTCAACATGCCAATGCTGCTGTCTGAAGAGTAGGATTTTACAGAGAGAAGTAAAGTGATCTATATCTACATTCTGCAAAGCACTATAGTACCTAACAGGGTAGCTTATGTACTTTTGATTATAACACATGTTATGGTTTCTTGTCATTTCTTTCTCAGCTGGAGCATAGGATGTATGATTGCTTATATACTCCTGTATGTGCAGTTATTAATTTCGTTTTCACAGTTTCTGCACAAGCAATGTGCAGAGGGGAAAACAATTAATAGATTCCACCCTGAAATTCAGTTATTGCAATTTTTATATGGATTTTCATGAAGCTTTAAGAATCTTTGTTCAGTTGTCAGACTGCTGAGATATTCAGCATTCTTTTCTATTATCCTATAGGACAAACAATCCCATAATTAGCACTGGCCTTTTTATATGTGCTTCACTTCTCCGGTTAATCTTATCTGATAAGGGTTCTACATCACTTCAAAACTCATAAAAAAATCTTGGAATTTTTATCAGGCTAAGGAACAAGCTGGCTTTAAAAGCAATTTTTTAAAAGCAATTGCTGTACAGTGGAAAGCATTCAATACAGTTCTGCACTACCTTTTAGTGAAAAAAAACCATGAGGTTAATGAATATTGGACCACATTTGTAACTAGCTTCAGGACTTTATGGCTGAATTCAATGTATTATTTTAATGGGATGAAATTGACAGCTGTAAAAGTAACTTTCAGAGTACCTAAAGAGATTTATGTATAAAGTTATAGTGGGTAATGTTGGAAGTTCCATAAGACAGTTCACAGATGACAATGGTGTCTAAAGGAAAGTTACAGCGAAACACAGTAAGATGTGCAGAGTGTCGATACACTACATGATCAAAAGTATCCAGACACCTGGCTGAAAATGACTTACAAGTTCATGGCACCCTGCATTGGTAATGCTGGAATTCAATATGTTGTTGGCCCACCCTTAGCCTTGATGAAAGCTTCCACCCTCACAGGCATACGTTCAATCAGGTGCTGGAAGGTTTCTTGGGGAATGGCAGCTGTTTCTTCACAGAGTGCTGCACTGAGGAGAGCTATCTATGTCAGTCGGTGAGACCTGGCATGAAGTTGGCGTTCAAAAACATCCCAAAGGTGTTCTATAGAATTGAGATCAGGACTCTGTGCAGGTCAGTCCATTACAGGGATGCTATTGTCGAGTAACCGCTTCGTCACAGGCCGTGCATTATGAACAGGTGCTCAATTATGTTGAAAGGTGCAGTCACCATCCCTGAATTGCTCTTCAACAGTGAGAAGCAAGAAGGTGCTTAAAACATCAATGTAAGCCTGTGTTGTGATAGTGCCATGCAAAACAACAAAGGGTGCAAGCCCCCTCCATGAAAAACGCAACCACACCATAACACCACCACCTCCAAGTTTTACTGTTGGCACTACACACTCTGGCAGATGACGTTCACTGGGAATTCACCATACCCACACCGTGCGATTGGATCGCCACACTGTGTACCGTGATTCATCACCCCACACAATGTTTTTATGTTTACACTCCTTACACCATGTGAGGCAGCGTCTGGTATTTACCGGTGTCATGTGTGGCTTATGAGCAGCCGCTCAACCATGAAATCCAAGTTTTCTCACCTCCCGCTTAAATGTCATAGTATTTGCAGTGGATCCTGATGCAGTTTGGAATCCCTGTGTGTTGGTCTGGATAGATGTCTGCCTATTACACATTATGACCCTCTTCAACTGTTGGCGGTCTCTGTCAGTGAACAGACGAGGTCGGCCTGTACACTTTTGTGCTGTATGTGTCTTCATGTTTCCACTTCACTATCACATCAGAAACACTGGACCTAGGGATGTTTAGGAGTGGAAATCTCATGTACAGACATACGACACAAGTGACACCCAACCACCTGACCATGTTTGAAGTCCGTGAGTTCCGTGGAGTGCCCCATTCTGCTCTCTCACGATGTCTAATGACTACTGAGGTCGCTGATATGGAGTACCTGGCAGTAGGGGGCAGCACAATGCACCTAATATGAAAAACGTATGTTTTTGGGGGTGTCGGGATACTTCTGATCACATTGGTGCCGTAGCTAGCAGTTGACACTGAACTTAAATAAATACAATGTACTGGGCATAAATAGCTGGAGAGATCCTTCATGAAAGAAGTGCATCAAAACACTCATTCAGCCAATCCTGGCTATTGCTCGTCAGGTAAGATTGTTGTGGTCTTCATCTGAAGACATTTGATGCAGCTCTCCATCCTGGTGTAATTACTACAACCTACTGCTTACTGTTGTCAAGTCATGGTTTCCTTCTACAGTTTAAACCCAAATACTTCCATACATTACCATTGCAGTCCCACATTGCATTTCATCACAGACTCATTTGGTAAGTGTGAGAATGTTAAAGAGATGGTAAAAAAATTCCAGTGGCAGGGGCTAGAAGAAATGGGTTATGGATTATGGCGAAATTTACTGTTAAAACTCTGAGAGACTATGCCCAAAGGGGAGTCTGGCAACATGCTGCTTCCTCCCATATACGAGGTGTATTCCGAAAATTCAGGAACTTTATACACAAAATTTTTCTAGGCTTACCTTTTACTTATTGTGCATGATCTCCTTTAAAATTGATGCACCGCTCCTAATGCTGTTTCTACTTCCGGAAGCAATCTTGGATTGTCTCTTGCTGGATTATGCGAAGAATCATCAGCAAATTTTCTTTTATCTCATCTTTTGTTGCAAATCTTTGTCCTTTCAATAGGATTTTCAATTTTTGAAATAAAAAATGTCTGCAGGCGCCAGGCCTGGAGAGAACGGAGGATAAGGCAGCACAGTGAGTTTGTTTTTTCTTTCTGGATTAGTCATACACCAGCAGCGATGAATGTGAAGGTACATTATCATCATGAAATAGTCAAGAATTGTCTTGCCACATTTCAGACTGTTTCCTTCTCACCTTTTCTCAGACACACCGCAAAATGTCCCAATAGTACCACTGATTAACAGCTTGTCCCTGTGGCACGAATTCATGATGAACTAATCCTTCAAAGTCAAAGAAAACTACCAGCATGGCTCTCACATTTGACCTGACCTGACAAGCCTTTCTTGATCTTGGAGAACCTTTCCCAACCCACTGTGAAGACTGAATCTTGGTTTGAACATCATAACCATAGACCCATGTCTTATCACCAGTTATGATTATCTTAAGGAACATCTATGCAAGCCCAAAGCTCTTCACAGATTGCGAGGCAAAGGTCTTTCTGGTCTCGACTCATGAGCCGTGGGATGAACTTGGTGGCAACACAATGCATTCCAAGATGCTGTGTCAGGATTTCATGACATGATCCAAATGAAATGTTACATTCTTGCTGACCGCTGTGGCCGAGCGGCTCTAGGCACTTCAGTCCAGAACCACACTGCTGCTACGTTCGCAGGTTCGAATCATGCCTTGGGCATGGCTGTGTGTGATGTCCTTAGGTTAGTTAGGTTTAAGTAGTTCTAAGTCTAGGGGACTGATGACCTCAGATGTTAAGTCCCATAGTGCTCAGAGCCATTTGAACCAATTTTTGTTAAATTCTTCTGCAATCTCTCAGTCAGTCAGTCAGTCAGTCAGTCTTCGACGAGCACGCACATTTTTGTCGATGTTCCTGACACGAATGCCGTCGCTAGATATTGAAGGGATGCTGAATGAGGATCATCTTCAACTTCCATCCAGCTATTTTTAAACCATGTGAACCATTCATAACACTGAGTATGGCTTAAGCACTCATCACCATAGGCTTCTTGCATGATTTGGTGTGTCTCTGTAAAGGTTTTCTTGAGTTCGTGCAAAATTTAATGCAGACGCATTGGTTCTCTACCTCTACCATTTTGAAATTAGCAAACTGTGTGACACAATATAATTGCATAGGCTTCTGCAGCCAGAGTCAGTTGACATAAAAAAGTTTTCTGGGTATGGTACCACATCATACAGCCCAACAGACCGCACTGTAAACACGAGGCATGAGCACTACTGGTGAGTAACTGCCATCGCACGGCTGACATCCAGCATTTAGTAAACAGGAGCCAACTTCTCATTTGCCAGTGACCACCAATCATGGCACATAACACAAGAGCCATTCTTCCTTAAGTGACCAATGAAATGAACTATCTTTTTAAAATTATGACGTAATGGCACACGCAGTGAACAGTAATAACAAAATATAAGGGACACTGCATAGCTAGAATGCACCAGTAGACCCAGAAGAAGGCCACTGCAACCGTGGCCGAAACATTGGTTTTTCTCCAGCAGTCATTTTATACAATATGACGTGGTCCCATACCAAGACAACTCTTATGTCGTGTGTGACACTATATTCTACTCAATACAGCACTGAACAATTACTAACAAACATACAACAATGAAAGTTCCGGCAGTTACACATTAAACATAGGCGTGTGCTGGAATGCCAACTGCATTTCGCTCCAACACACCACAGTGGCAAAATTATGAAGGTTCCAGAATATTTTGAACAGACCTCATACATCTCCAGAAATGATCACAATGAGAAAATTGGAGTAATCAGAACTTATATGGAGCCTTACCAACAATCGTTCTTCCCATGCGCCTTTTCAAAAGGGAGGAAATGATAGTGGTACCAGTAATATCCTCAACCATAAGCTATAGGGAGTCTAAAGGAGAATGGACACTTCCCTAGCATACCTGGGATGCACACCAATGATAAAGTGAATATGAAAGATGAGAGGAAGTGGAGAAGTAAGGTAAGAGAGTACGAAGCACTACAATAACATACACACCTGAAAGCGATCATGGTCGATCTGTCGCACACCATGTGTTATTTCTTCATGTGCACGCAGGTCTGCATAGCGGCCGAGCATCATCTCACAGAAGCGACAACGCAACCTCTGTTGGTGGTTCTGCTCTGACAGCTGTTGCTGGTGCTGTTGGTGTTGTGACTGGTGCTGTGCCTGACGTTGGCGAGACCTTGCACTGCGCTGTCCATGTGCCTTCTGCAGGGAGAGTATGACATGCACACACAGAATGCACCTTGTCTCCTTGTCTGTATCAATCACACTGATTAAACATCTACGGATAACATATCAAAATAATGTGAAATGGAAACAAAGGAAAGGCAAACAGTCAGCTACAGTGCATTAGGAGTGTTGTAGGAAAGTATAGCACACCTACCCACATACAAAGAAAGCTGCATACAGACTGTTTGAGAAATCCATTTTTGAGTGCTATTTGAGTGTTCAGGATCATCAGCCCAGGTTAGATTAAAGGAAGAAATCAAAGCAATTCAGAGATGTGCTGCTATATATACTGTCAGTTAGTTTGTTCAGTATGAGAGTGTAAAGGAAAATGTCTATGAGCATAGATGTGAATCCTCAGAGAAAAGATGGTGATCTTTTCGTCAAACACACTTTCTCCAAAACAATGTAGCAGCAAAACAGCGGCAGTTTGGAGGTTGTAAAGAGTGGTTCCAAGATATTCTTTCAGTTGGAGTGGCAACACTGGCTGTCCTAAGATATGAAAATAAGAATAGGTATTGTAAACTAAAAAGTCTGAACTGGCTTTGAAAAAGAAACCAAGTGTACACATTTCACAGAAAAATGGATGGTGTATGTATTGGAGCCTTAAGGAGACCAAAGCTTTCAGTCCGTGAGCAGCTTCTTTAGGTTGATTTAACTTTTTATGTACAGTAGATCACACAGGAACTTATGGATAATGATTAATGGTTTGGATTGAATACAGTACACACTAGTTAATTATGCCTATTTCTGATGAACTTTGAATGTTAGGTGAGGCTAGTTTATACCACATGGACAAGCAGAACAATCATGTTGTGTAGACAGCAGTTCTACTGTAAGTTACAAACCTTCTTCCCTTAGATGCAGTGGAAGATTGATGTTAAAGGAATTGAGGATCAGCCAAGGTAGAGTTAACACCATCAGTCATGAATATCTGTGTGAGCAGGTGGCCTGTTAACAATTTTTGTAGCGCTAAATTGATTAATGAGCTGGAGACAACAGGGATGGGAAATGATTGAAGCTTCATTGACATGCGCACCTGAGATCCGTCACTTTATATGAACCAGAGCTAAGGGGACGAGTCCTGCTGATCTAGGATAGGATAAACTACCATCTCCATCTTAGTTCATAATTTTTGTTTATTTATTTATTTTTCTTGGTTTTATCAGTACTACCAGACTCCTGCAGCAAACCAGGTATTCTATGTTTTACATGAAACTCAAACAATGGAAAATCTGGGATGGAATAATGACGGATAGACTGTTACTTGCCACATAGAAGAGGCATTGAGCAGCAGACAGTTACATTTAAAAGTAGACTGTCTAATATAGAATACAACAATGAGAAACAACTGTGACATAAATGGTGAAAACAGGAGTAGTTGCAGAAAAAACCACAGGTAATGTCTGTTCATGAAAAGTAGTATAACAAAGACAAATTACAAACAGGTAGATTTAAACTAATGACACTGGTAGCAATAGTTATGAGAGATGGCGTGGGAGACAGAGAGAAAGAGAAACATGATAAAACATGAGTTATGAAGATGAAGGAAAAGAAAGTGTCATGAGTAACTGAGAAATAAAAAGAGAAAGAAGCATAACTGATAGAAGATGGGAGCATCCACTTTAACGTTTGAAAAAGGTAAATTGGACAAGTACAATGCTGTATGCAAGGGGTGGAAAGGAAAGGCACCCCTCCCCCCTCCACTCCCCCAGAATCTGGAGCACTCAGTATTTATTCATCACAGAATTCTCAAAATCTTCTTGAAGTGATTTCCTAGGATTCAGTAAATCTCTCATTTAGCTGATTGTAGAATTATTTAGGTAATTGCAGTTCTTGTAGCATGACACTTCTTGACATTGAGCAACTCACTTATAAAAAAAATTAATTTAAGAGAATTCCTCCACCCCCTCCTTCACTGCCCCCTGGATAAATTTCTGTGGATGCCCATGGCCATGTACTGCAAGAAAAAAATTTAGTTACAAGATTTTTCTTAACTGCAATGGGAGCACTGAATTATTCCAAATGTGCACAGCAAAGCAACAAGATACAGGCACTTGATTTCTGATCATCAAACGTAGTGGGGTGCACGCATACTGAAGAGCTGCTGTAGCAGATGCACTGTATGGTAGTCACATAACTCAGATGGCCACAACAGTCCTAACTGGACAAATAAAGTGCTGATATGGTCAAGTAGATGGATGTTACAGATGTAACATTTATAAGCATTCATGGCTAGCTATAACCATCTAGAATTTTCACTATTCATGTCATACTGGATTACATAACAACAGTGGAAGTTAAGAGGATGAGTCACTGCCCAAGTTTGCATGTCACATCCCATGTAAACTTTTATAGGGCACAGCGGCCATTGAAAGTCTCCTGCCCAAATGAGGTGCTCGTCCAAAGCTACACCCAAGTTCTTGACTACTTTCTGATATGGTATTGAGACTGTAGCAGGGATAAATGTAGATGAGACCAAAGTGATTATAATCAGCAAACATGAAAGTTCTGTCAAAATATTGTGAGAATAGGAGACTTTGGAATAAGTAAAATCTTTTGAGTACCAGTACTTCAGACGTTTGGTGAGAGTAAATAAAAGACCTTTTTAAAAGGTGAAAAGTGTGTCAACAGCAAAAAGATTTCTTAAGGAATTAAGAAAGATCTGCGAAGTGTTTCACCTAGAGTGTAGTAATGGATATCACCAAACCAGAGATAATTGAAAAGAAAGGAAAAATACTGGAAAGGTTTTGAAATTCTTTGATGGTTTCCAAAAGAAGGCATTCTTGACAGTGTCTAGCAGTTATTGTGAGAAGTTTATTACGGCCAAAGGTTACTTTGAAAGTCAATAAAGGTATCCTCTTTGTATCTTGTGTTTCATTGTTTTATGATACAGTACATGGTAATAAGAAGAGAAAGGAAGACATACCTGCTTGTGACACATGAGGTTTGACATCTGGTTGAATCCCTTTCCGCACGCATCACACTTATAGGGTCGCTCGTTGGTGTGCGTGAAGACGTGGTTGCGCAGGTTGCCCTTCTGGTGGAAGCCCTTGCCACATACGTGGCAGCGGTGTGGCTTCTGGTCTGAGTGTGTCTTGCGGTGCGAGATAAGTGTGGAGACGCGATTGAAGGTCTTGCGACAGAGCTCACATGCGTAGGGTCGCGCGTCACTGTGGATGGCCTGATGCTGCGCCAATGTGCTCATCTGCCGGAAGCCCTTGCCACACTCCTGCCAGCAAGGTGACACAGCTGCTTAACAGGCTGGTTCCTGCATGTCTCCAGCAAGCATTGCAACATGGTTAGGATCTTACATTCCTCCAGATTGCATAATATGTTTCAAGATAATTAGCCTCTCATTCACAGTACTTTGCAATTGCATGTGAAAGTTCCTGTTATGGGAGAGAATTTGTTTGTTTATATACACAAATTTGAGTTATTACAATAGAAGTGTTGAAATACGAAATAGATTGTACCACTTTTAATTTCCCTGCCAGTTGTAATGTAATTAACTGTCGGAGATAAAATTTATCTCATGCGAAAAGTATGATGCCCACAGTAAAGAGCTAAGGTAACTCCATTATGTTGCCAGAAAATGTGTTTAATTTATTTAATTATGAATATTTTCTTGCATGATAAATAATGGATTCGTTTGAGATGTTAAATGTTGTATATTTATATGTGTTTATTTATCTGTATCTTTGGAGTTTATTAAGGTCAGTAGACCAAAGAATCTGGAATGCAGGAATGTCTGCAACTTCCGGGCACATGTTGGCTAGCCCGCCACTTCTTTGTCGGTATTGGAGGTAGATGGACGTGTTTATGTGACCAGTACAGTATAATGCATTTAGAGTATCAATGTTCATAGTGAAAATGTTGTAGTTTCTAAAAAAAAAAGTATGAATAAATATAATTTTTAGCATAAAGTATTTTGGATCCGGTAGTGTTTATTTCAAACAAGAAGAAAACCCAGGCCATGCTTGTTGGAATGATTATTTTGCAGACAAAACTTCGAGAACCCCTAGACAAACGAGATCTACAGTGTGTAATCTTTCAGCAGCTACTAATAAATAAGTCTTGCTGAAATTGTGCTGGAACTACTTGTATTATTCTCATTCAAAGACATGTGGTGAGAGTGTGGTCCTACCACAATATACCGCGTAAGATTCCACAATAGTTCAGTTATCAAGAAACGAGATAGATAACAACCAGTACACAGTGAACAATATCAATAGTTGCTTGGATGCATTAAAGCTCATGAGTGAAAAGCACCATCAGAAGTGTGGAATGCATGCCACACAGGCACAGCCCCTCACAGCAACAAGCTAAGTGACCAGCCACAGTTCAGTCTGGAATAGTACGCCACATGTGTAGTTGCCAATCACATCTAGCCTCTATACAGATACCAACCCTTCTCTGGACTTGAATTTTCTGGTTACTACTCTTGGCATTCCTTCATGTTTGGCTCACGATGAATTTGGCTTTGTTTAGGGATTACACATTCATATCAGAAGCAAATACAACAGTGGCGACAAGGTATTACCCTATCATGTTTTCATTTTACATTTGCATGAAGTGCTAGCATTATGGGCTCCATGTTTTTGTAACTTTGGCAGCAACAACTGTCAAGCAATGGGGCTGGGGCAGGCATGAAACAAACAGGGGCATACCATTGTTTTCATTATGATATGAGCCTTTGAAACTGGTAGCACACACTAAATCATTTGAAAACACCGAGGAAAATTCTGAGCACAGTGCATCATCCATTTGTTGGCACAGAACTTTATTTGATACCAGATGCACTTCATCAAAAATAGAGAATCCAAAAATTTTGAAGCTATCTATCCCAAATAAGCTAGCAGTGTTGACACCACCTACCACTAGAAAGGTCAAAGGCCAAACAACTGTTTTATACACTACAGGAGTAGAAAACTGTCCTGATATGGGTATTTGTTGTTTGTTGGTGATCCAAAATCCAAATAAGTTTGTGAATTTAACAAAGTCACTTCCACACTGTGTCTACTTGCATTTGTAACATCTTGTCCATAACATGTACTTCAATATAAAGTTCGTTTGGGGCTACCATCACTTGAGAAACACTTTTCACATCCATATTAATATCTGATCCATATGGCTGAGAGTTACATACAGACACAATATGTACCTTTTTTTGTAATGGTTGCACATCACCCAATGCTTTAGGCATGCGGCCCACTCTGATGAACAAAGCAATAAGGGCATGACAGGAGAGGGACATGCGACCAATGTTGTGATGCTGGGTGCTGCTGCATAGCACAGCACTGCCTGATGTGGCATGGAGACTATGATTGCAAGACTGCGACGTCATCATCTCCTCATGAGCTAATTGACAATGGCTAAGGAGGAGATGCAATGGCAGCTACTTCACACCAAGCTTCTGATTTCCTGCTTCCATAGATACTTCAAAAGACTGCACAATGTTCAAAACCTCTGTGAGAGATGGCTTTCACTCTGTAAAATGCATTAGTGAGCTTCTCTGTCAGGGGCCAAGTGCATTATATCATCACGAACCATCAAACCAGCATATGAGTCCTGCTGAGCTTCAGTAAGAAACTGGAAATGACACCTATGCCCTTGAAGTTCCACTGCCCAAGCTCTCTGACTGTTGCAATCACTTTTGACAATGGTAGAATTCAACACAAGCAGCAATAACATGAGTACATTTGAAATGACAATTAGAGAACATCTGGCACATTTCACCAAAAGAAAGACTAGCAGGTTTCCCCAGAGGAGCTCGCTGACACAAAAGATTATAAACACAACGAGAAATCCATAACAAAAAGAAAGCCTTACACACGATGGGGTCGGTGACATCAAAAGCTTGGAAATGTTGCTGAAGGTATTTTTTGTATGTGTCCCAATCCGCAGCATCATCACCAGTGGAGGTTGCGTCAACGGCAGTGAACCCTGGCATGTCAGCAAAATTTCTAAATTGTTTGGTGCCACAGAGAGGGCCTGCTGCTGGCCAGTGACAGCTTGGTGCTGTTCAACAAAAGACTGAAGAATTTCTTCAACTGACACATTGGCCATAGCAAACCAAGAACCAAAACATGCAGAGTAGAATCCTGCACTCGACGTAAAAAATATTGTAATGTTAGAATTCCCAGCAAACAACTTTTAATCAGCTTCCACATAGAGGCAAATACAGGCACACTGAATGATATTGCAAAAGTAAGAAGCACACAAAATCATGGGTTATATAAATACAGAGTTTAACAGTGAAATGTTAGTCAGTTACAAAAACATTAGAGCAGCCGAGGTCACAGGATGCCAGCTTATGCTAGTGGTGCAGCACTTGCTGTGCCATCTTTTCAGGGTCAGGTGGCAGATTTAGGCCAGCCACTGTCTATTATGAGTGAGGCAGCATATTTAGCCTGGCTGTGCAGGTGAGCACTGTTTATCTACGTCCACTCACTGTATATGGTAATAACAGAAATATATAATAAGTACAAAAATTTCCATTGATAGTATCACAGTAGAAAAGTGGGTATCTGTGATTACTCAGGGAAAGGCCAAAGTTATCACAGCCCAGATGATAAATAAGATTTTTGACTTTTTTCTCAGTATACTGGCATCTAATGCTCAGATAAAAAGAATTTTTTCATTGATGAACAAGTTACACCTGTGAGTATCGCCTTGTAGGGATACGAAATGTAATGATCATGTAGGCTCAGTTGTGGGTAAAACCAGTGGTAGACTTCAGTTTGTTGGTAGAATAATGGGGGAGAGCAATCAGTCTACAAAGAGTCTGCTTACAAATCACTTGGGCAACCCATTCTAGAATATTGCTCAAATGTGTGGCATTCATACCAGATAGGTCTAACAGGTGATATTGAACATATGCAGAGAAGAGCAGCATGAAAGGTCACAGGTTTGTCTGACCCATAGCATAGGGTTAACATAGATGCTGAAGAAACTGAACTGCCACGCTCTTGAAGACAGATGTAAACTATCCTGAGATAGTCTACCAACAAAGTTTCTAGAACCAGCTTTAAATGATTATTCTTTGAATATATGACGACTCCATATGTATCACTAACATAGGGATTGTGAGGACAAGATTAGAATAATTACAGCACGCACTAAGGTACTCAAATGATTATTTGTGGTTTTAAGTAAAATATTTGGAACACCGTCAATTTGTAATTTTTATGAAGAAGCTTTTTGGTTGGCTGGTGCAATAAACCTATTTTAAGACTGAAAAAAATTGCATTAGGTCTATTCATTTTGTTGCTACAAAGTCTCCTATATTTTGACAAAAAATAGTTGGCAACCCTACCTAAGCGGGAAGTCACAGCTGAAGCTTTGGCTGAGTCCAATCCTTGGTGAAGTGATTAAAATTGCTAAATCTTTCAAGATGGTCTCAGCAGCTCAGCATGCTGGTTCAAATGAAGTTCAGGTTTCCCAAGTCATTAGTCATCTTTGCGAGCATTGGTCAACTTATGTTTCCAAGTCATCAACCACTAATTCTACCTTTTAGTTTCACTGGCATCCGGATCACTGATATCTTTTGGGAAACTTAAGTGTGTTGATCATTCTGCTCTCTCCTCGGCGTTGACTGACCTTTTCTCTAATGTTAATTGTGTGGAACAAAAACACCCTCCCTCTTCAGTGATGCCACATACATCACACTGATCAAAAAAACTCCAGGCTGGTACTGCTTGCAGCAGTTGGAATATGAGAAGTAGCTGCACGAATCAAGCAGTGGTCTGTTGGGCCTATGGTAAGTGCAGTAACCTTGCCATCACGTGTCAACAGGTGACCCACTGGCTTCATGCTCAGCTGCAAAACAGTTGATATCGATGCCACTGCTGAAACTCACTTTGAACTTGACACTGTCTGGCTGGTCTGTGCAATTCCAGCTGGTCACTGGTGCTGCTGTGTCCTTAATCAATGAGGACACGTATTGTCAGCTCAGGCCTCTACTGCAATGAGCTCGGCAAAATGCCTGGGGCACATTCCCAAACACAAAGCTATCAAGTCCAAGTGTGACCAAATTGATGAAATCATAAAAATGTCTGCGTCCACCAACCTTAAACAGCTGCAGTCGTAATCTGGGTAAAATCCTATACTAAGCCAAGTTTATTCCTCTAATGGTACACATCATCCACCCTCTCAGTCAGCAGGAACAGAAGAGCATGAAATTTGCATGGTCCATCACTTGTCAACAGGCTTTTCAGCTCCTTAAGGACGGTATCAAGGCAGCTCTTTATTTGATGCCATAAACATTGGGCCTCGATGGTGCCGATGAGTGTGTCCCATTATGGCATTGCGATTGCTTTGTCCTACAAATTATAGGATGGTTCTGGGTGCCCCATTAGCTTCACCACCAAAACATTAAACTCTGCAAGGCTCAACTATTCCCACACTGAGAAGGAGATTATGGTCATCATTTAAGGGGTCTATAAATATCAAGTCTATTTGCATAGCAGCAAATTCCACCTGTTGGCTGACCACAAGCCTTTGATTTCATCATTTGGTTTTCATGCATAAAATTAGCATAGAAACACAGTTACATTCACAGACCCATAACGAGGAGATCCTAGAGGTTGTGGAACATACATACTACAAATTTTCAACAGAACTAATTTGATAATGTTCTCTCCACAGATCCTGGTTGTCAAAAATTCAGGAACAGTCAAAAATTTTATGCATTTTATATAGTAATTGATAAGGTTATAATAAAAATTTTAATATATACAATTAAACGATGCATGAAGGCTACTGTAGCCAAGCAACATAAAGAAACAGTATGCAAGGCTTACTGCCAGAGGTTTCTACTGTATTGAAGCTGTTCTGAAGTAAGATGTTTACACAGAAATCATGTTATCAGTTATGTTTAATAGTAAGTACCTCAATAACTTGGGACGACTGAGAAATTTATCGAATGAGTACATGAAGTTTGTCACAAATAAATCCTTCAGATTGCATTTAAACTGTACTTTATTGATAGTCAAACTTTTTATGATTATTAACAAACTACTGAAAATATATTCCTGTGTAATGCATACTTTTCTGGACCACAGTGAGTGTACAGTGAGTGTACATCTTTGTGGAGATAATTCTTATTCCAGACACTGATTTAGTGACCTGAGCTGTTGGTCTGAAAGAGAAATGTATTACTCACAAAAAATATTGTTGCTGAATACATACACCAGAAGCAGTTCTTACAACAGGCTTTTGCAGGACATTCTTGAATTTACACCTTTCATTTCATGCTTTGAACAAAAATATCCTATACATGGAGACTCTATTAGGAGCAGTAAGCTACATGCTTCAATTTTATTTATGTGGGCCACTGGCCTTCCAAAAATTATGAAACACTGCAGGCTACATGCAGAGCCACACTTCTCCTCTCACTAGTTGTCCAAAAGATGTAATGCCGACGTTCACTCCAGTGTGATCTTCGGGGTCTAATTTTGAGTATATGTTAGCTGAGATTTTTTGGCCCTTCTGTTGTTCTCTAACGAAGCAAATAAAATGACACATAAGCAAAGGACTCAGGAGAACCCGTAAACGACATATAAGCTAAGGACTCAGGAGAACCCGTCGTGTTGCGAAAGAGATTTCCACAGTCATCAACACATATGGAAGGTCATTATCTCTCAGGCACATGGCACATGGAATTGCCATTAGAGGGGACTGTACCACAGCCTCTAAAATGTCACTGATCCAGTGGTAGCTTAATACGAGGGCAATTCAAAAAGTAACAGTAAACTATCAGAATTAAATACAATTAATGTGTCAGGCATTCGAAACTCCCCAGCAGTAAAGATGCATGCTGTGAGAAAGTTCTGGCATATGCCTACAGATGGTATGGCAAGCTGAATAGGTAAAACGAATTGGCCGCATTCCTAGCTGTGTGCATCATAGAAGAACAGTAAGAAATAACACGATTTTTGTGTCAGAGAGTGTAAAACCTTAACAAATCCATAGAAGGACACTGTAAAGGTACAGAGACAGTTACATTAGTGAGACAAGACTGTGTGAGTGGTAGATGCCTTTAGAAGTAGATGTATGTCAGTCACAGATGAGCATCACTCTGGTCATCCCAGGACAGCCGTTACTGACAAGAATGAACAATGTGCTGACACCATGATTTGTGAGAGCCGATGTATTTCTGTAGAAGCTTTAGCCATGGAACTGAGTAGCAGTGTCAGACCCACTCAGACCATTATTAGTGAAGTTCTCAAGTACTGCTTTTTGTGTGCACGACGGGTGCCTAGGATGCTCATTGATGAACACAAGATGATGCGTGTTCAGGCTGCCACATCGTATCTGTTGTTATATAATGCTGAGGTGCAATGTAACTCGGAAGGACATGACTTTCTGACACGTATCATCACAGGAGACAGAACCTGGGTGCATCACTATGAACCACAAAGCAAAAGACAGTCTTCAGAATGATGACACACATCTTCTCCAGCCAAGAAGAAATTCAAGTCTCAGCCCTCAGCCAGAAAGGTCCTCTTCACCCTCTTCTGGGATATGAATGGGCCAATTTTGAAGTACTATCAGCGAAGGGGTGAAACAGTAACAATGCCCGGTACAGAACAGTGCCATGTTGGAAAATAAGCTGAAGCCAGCAATATGGAGCTGTCACAGAGGACTAGAGGTGTTCTTCTCCCTCACAACTACATGTGCCCCTACTCCACCACTGAACTGTTGCCGTCATTTGGAGATTGAGATTTCAGGTTGTCTGCATCCCCCACACAGCCCTGATCTCCTTTCTTCAGATTACCCCAGAAGGATGCTCTGAGACGATGACGATTTGAAAGTAACTTCTTGGTAACAAGAACAACAGAAAACATTTTATTTCAATGGAATAGAAAAGTTGGTGCAACCATATGAGAAGCGTATCGAAACAGTGGGTAGTTACGTCAAAAAATGTCATCTTGTTTGTATCTGTAAGTGAAGTATATGCTTTGCAAAAGATAACTTGCTGAGGTGAGAAAACTCGGATTTCATCGTCAAGCGGCTGCTAGTAAGTCACACATCACGCCGGTAAATGCCAAATGACGTCTCGCTTGTTGTCAGGAGCATAAACATTGGACGATTGAACAGTGAGAAAACGTTGTGTGGTGTGACGAATCACGGTACACAATGTGCCGATTTGCCAGCCTGTGTAGTTCCAACAGTAAAATTCAGAGGCTGTGGTGTTATGCTGCGGTCGTGGTTTTCACGGAGGGAGCTTGCACCCCTTGTTGTTTTGCGTGGCACTATCACAGCACAGGCCTACATTGATGTTTTAAGCACCTTCTTGCTTCCCACTGTTGAACTGCAATTCGGGGATGGTGATTACATCTTTCAACACGAGCACCTGTTCATAATGCACGGCCTGTGGCAGAATGGTTACGCGACAATAATATCCCTGTGATGGGCTGGCCTGCACAGAGTCCTGACCTGACTCCTATAGAACACCTTTGGGATGTTTTTGAACGTCAACTTCGTGCCAGGTCTCACCGACCGACATCGACACTTCTCCTCAGTGCAGCACTCCATGAAGAGCGGGCTGCCGTTCCCCAAGAAACCTTCCAGCACCTGATTGAACGTATGCCTGCGAGAGCGGTAGCTGTCATCAAGGATAAGGGTGGGCCAACACCATATTGAATTTCAGCATTACCAATGGAGAGCGCCACGAACTTGTACGTCATTTTCAGCCAGATGTCCGGATACTTTTGATCACATATTCTCCATAAGCTACCTTGCAGTTTGTCGTGGAGTGTATTGCCTGTACCACTGTCACAGAATTCAGAAGAACTTCTGTTGGTGAACCACTGCGTTGAGTTCGATTCTCTCTAGTTTTACCTTATGCGAGATTGGAGGCGGCAATATGTTTGTTGGCTTTTCCACAAAAAGTATGCTCTCGGGATTTTAACAGTAAGGCTTCGTTCACAGTTGAGGCAATACGATATGCGATACAATTCATTGTATCAAAAGTCGTGCGACAATTGAATTCCCACTGGGGAATTATGATTATGTGATATGGCAGCAACACAAAACAGCTCCGCATAGTGCAGTGTGTGGCCATAGCGTCAGTGTGGGTCGTAGATCATCACGGCTTTTCCCGACTGGAAAGGGATAGGCTTTTCTTCCAGCATTAAAAAACGATTTAGGTATTTTAACAACATTTCTTACACAACAATGTATGCCACAAAATGCACCAAACGTAAACTGGCCAGCGACTACATTCTTCACTGCAAACTTTTCAAAACATGCACATTGCTGTACTTTACTTTGAAGTATCACAGTAACAACGGACAATAACGAAAATAAAATCAGTTCATTGCCAAGCTGTGATGTGTGGCTATAAGATGCAAAAAATACCTTTTTTCAGAATATTTTCCTTAAAATCAAATGAGAAAGACTGTGTAGCAAAGAACTCACGCGGATCCCTGAACAGTCGTTTTTATTTTTTTACGTGAAAAGTAAAAGCTTTACTGAGAAGCTAACTACAGAGACAGATGCAGCTTTGCTGCTTCTACATAAAATAGTTTCTTTTAAACAAACCGGATGACTTGAAGTTTCTCTCCAAGCGTATCGTACAATACATGTTGCATGGAGCAACAAGTACTGCCTGTTGCGCCGGGCAATATGATACAGATATGTATTAGTGTCCTATGATTGCAGTCCCAGTGTGAACCAGTTCAGTCACTTCTATAATGTTATCTATGCGCTCCGCCGATACGTGTTGCTTCTGCACCGTATCGCAATTATATGGCATATAGTATCGCCTCAATGTGAACCGTGCCTAATACACACTCTGGATATACAACGCATCTCTTCTAGCGCCTGCCCTGGAGTCAGACAAGCATCTCCGTGACGCTTTAGCACTTACTAAACGAATCGGCGACGAAAGGCACTGCTCTTCTTTAGATATTTTCTATTCGCTTTCTCAGTAGTTTCCTTCTTCATGGGTGGATATATTTCCTTAGGTTTCTTCCACTGAACCCCAGTCTGGCATCTACTCATTAATATGATCAGTTTGATGTAGTCGTTATACCGGTACTTTAAATCATTCTGTACGCATCATGTTTGCGTAATTTTCACTGTTCCTGAAGTACTTTATCGTGCTAATTTCCAATGCGGTATAGTTTTTTTCCTATCACGTACTTATCTTTCACAAATCACTTCTTTTTCATTTAAGCCTAAGTTCCACAGAGTGAAATTTTATTGCAAATAAAGGAAATCATATTTAATAAGATAGAGTAGCTGGCCACACTTGTCACACTCGTGTGGCTATCAGGTGGGATATTTCATTTCATTGTGGATATGCTATATGTTGTGAGGTTAAATTTTTGCTGTTAAATATAGTTTTGCAATTTCTCAGAATTGAGTTCCCATAAGTGTTCGAATGACCCAAATGTATTTCGTTATGTCTGTGGTAGCTACGTAATTGCTAAGAAAGCACAGGACATTAATACTTTCATGAAAAAGATCTACTACACGTGCTTCAGTATAACGCTTGATGATCTATGCAGAAGTTGGGCTCCGCACAAGGCATGTCATAATGTCTTGTGGGACTGAGACTGTGGAAAAATGGGAAGAGAAAATCAGTGTCGTTCGCAGTTCCCATGGTCTGCAGGAAGCCCCAAGAATAATGTATATTTTTGTTATTCCTCGTGGTTTTTGAAGGTTATGACGCAAAAAGTAAGGACAACTACACAATTATGCATACTGAATCTTTCCCTATTCAAATTCCACATATTCTTGAAAATTTGGAACACGAGAGAAGCTCAGAAAATGAATGTACCGATGATGATGATTACAAGGTGGAATAGATTTCGCACCAGAATTAGTCAAAACGAACTAAATGATTTAACTCGTGCCTTGACTCTGACAAAAGAATTGCGTGGATTAAGAGTGAAAGCATGTTCTACTGCCTGGAGTGTCATTCTCTTGGAACTGGAACAGGAAAGGGAATTAATAATTCTTTTTAAAGAAGATCATATGGTTTTTAGTTGTGGTACAGAGGGATTAACGAATTTCTTTAACATCACTTATGATACAAGTCAGTGAAGGTTGATTATAGACTCGGCCAAGATGTAGCCTGAAAGGTGTGCTTTTACAAAATGGGAACTTGTTTGACTCAGCACTTGTTGCCCATTCAGTACACCATATGGAAACACAGGAGAACCTAAAAGCGGTGTTGCCATATAGTAGCTATGAAAAACTTTCTTGGACAATATGTGAAGATCTGAATGCAGTTGACACGTTACTTGGCCAAAAATCCAGTTACACAAAAGTGCCGTGTTTTATTTGTGAGTAGGACAGCCGAGATAAAGACAGGCAGTTTCACAGAATATAATAAATGAACAAATTTTTTCATCCAAGCTCGATACTGTTAGCTCCTCTCACAACAAGCTTGGGTTAATGAAACAGTTGGAAAGAATTTCCTAAGGATGGTGACTACTTCTTCACCTGGCAACAAGATTTCCAAACGTATCTTATGATAAACTTATTAAATATCTCTGTGTGGCCGCAGATCGGAAATTTAATGAAAGCCAATTTGTTTGAAAGTACAATGAATCGAGTAGGTAAAAGGGTTTTGCTTTCGTATAAAGAAATAGTGGACAACGTTTTTGGGCAACAACGAACATCCAAATTATAAGTAATCATGGTTCAAACAATATTGCAGAGTTTCATAAAATTACGATTAAGATGAGTGTGAAGCTTCATTTTCAGCATTCACATATTTTCCTGCGATTATACTAGTGAAGAACAAGGAGAATGGTTCCACCAGGATATCAGAGATGGTGGAATGCAAACATGATGTCTGACTGCTGCTTTATGCTGAAGATGATGATGGAAAGCAGCCCGCGCCCGGGTTCCCGGGTTCGATTCCCGGCGGGGTCAGGAATTTTCTCTGCCTCGTGATGACTGGGTGTTGTGTGATGTCCTCAGGTTAGTTAGGTTTAAGTAGTTCTAAGTTCTAGGGGACTGATGACCATAGATGTTAAGTCCCATAGTGCTCAGAGCCATTTGAACCATTTTTGGAAAGCAGCCAAGGAAGAGAAGTTGATGCAGTGAAATCAGCGAAGGGAAATTAAATTGTCACATGTGTTGTGCTTCTGTAATAATTATTAACATTTTTAATTGAACATATAAAACTGTCTACTCTAATGCAGTGTGTTGTGATTCCATAAAAGGTTACAAAACAAATAACTTATTTCTAGTGCAATTAAAAAAATTGCCTGTTATTAAAAAAGTTATTTCAGACATGATCTGTACAATACGAAAATGAGATTTGAAATCAGAATGCAAAATACTTTAAATATCATCTTGCAGTCATAAAACATCGTTTCAAAAGCTTTAAAATGCAGCGTTAGTGCAATGGCCGATTCCGTGTATTTTCGGTACGTTTGTGATGCAGCATTGCAGCTCGGACCATCGTCTTACGAGTTGTTTATGTTGAGGGTCAACTTGTAATCCCTGCGTCAAGTGTTGTCTAACGCAGGTGTTCCCGCATTACGCCACAAGTTTTTAACGTTGCCACTTGTCAACATACAAGCGGCGTTCAATAAGTAATGTGACACTTTTTTTTCTTCAGCCAATTTTGGTTGAAAAAATGCGGAATTTGTTGTAGTACATCGTGGAATTTTCCCATTTCAGCCCCTATAGTTTCACGAAGCTCCGACAGATGGCGGCGCAAATGTAGCCTTCAAAATAACATTCGTTATGGAGATACCCTCAAAGCAGAGAGCTGTCATCGAGTTTCTCTGGACGGAAAACCGGAGCATCACAGATATTTACAGATGCTTGCAGAATGTTTACGGGGATCTAACAGGGAACAATAGCAAAGCGAGTCGTTGGGTGAGGCGTCAGTCAACATCGCAATATGGTCGCGAAAATGTGTCATCTCCCGCATGCCAGCCGACTGCACACAGCTATGACGCATGCAATGTTGGAATGTGTAGACACTCTCATTCGATGTGATCGACCGACCACAATCAAACACCTCGCTGCATAACTGGACGTCTCTGTTGGTAGTGCAGACGCCCTCCTCCATCAGTGTCCACGGCTCGTGGTCTGGTTGCTGCCACTGATCACGGTGTCCAGGGTTCGATTCCCGGCCGGGTTGGGCATTTTCTCTGCCCGGGGACTGAGTGTTTGTGTTGTCCTCATCATTTCATCATCGTCATCATAATTCGTGACAGTGGCTAGATTGGACTGTGTACAAAAAATTGGGCTGTGTAAAAATTTGGACTTTGTACGGGCGCTGAAGACCGCGCAGTTGAGCGCCCCACAAACCAATCATCATCATCATCGTCCATCAGTCGTGGTACCCAAAAGGTGTGTGCCCACTGGGTTCTTCGCCACCTAACACAAGATCATAAAGAGCGATGAAGGACCATCTGTGCGGAATTAATTGCGCGTTACGAGGCTGATCACGACAAATTTTTTGTCGAACATCGTCACAGGCAATGAAACATGGGTTCATCACTTGAAACTGGAAACACAGCCGCAATATGGAGTCGCAACACACATCACCTCTCCTCCGAAGAAAAAGTTCAATGCCGCACCCTCAGCCTATGACGTCATGACGAGGGTCTCCTGGGGGGTTATATTTTGTTTTATGTCCTCACTCACGGTGCAACGACCAACTATGAAGTGAAGTGAAGAAACAATTTCAGCATGTTCGTTGTCACAAAAATGCAAACGAACATCTCCTTCTCCATAATAACGCGAGGCCTGGCAGAAGTCTGCACAACCGAGAAGAGCCCACTAAAGTTCACTGAACTGTTCTTTCTCGTCCACCATATAGCCTGGATCTCGCACCGCCTGACTTCCATCTGTTTGGCAAAATGACGGAGGCACTCCGCGGGAAGCAGTACGTGGAAGACGGGGAAGTTGCTCATGCAGCAAGACACTGAGGTCAACCAGTGGAGTGGTACCATGCAGGCATACAGTCCCTCCCACTAAGGTGGCGTAAGATCGTCGCATTGAACGGAGATTATGTTAAAAAATAGAGTTTTATAGCCAAAAGGGCGGGAAATAGTATGATGTACTGTAATCCTGAATAAAACTAACCTCTTTTCAGAAAAAGAAAATGTGTTGCATTATTCATTGAACACCCCTCACATAACAGCATCATTTGCGAACAGTCTCTTGGAGCTTTCCACATTATCCACTAGGTCATTTATGTACGCTGTGAACAATGACGTCCCTGTAGCAATACCCTGGAGTACAATCGAAACTACTTTTGCGACCGACGATTTCCCTCCATGTCGTCTGTTTCCAGAGATCTTCAATCCAATCACTTCGCTAGCCTGATATTCCGTAGCTCGAATTTTGTTCACTAGCCGACAGTCAAAAAATGTGTCACCATCTATTTCTAATTGTTAGACGACGTTTACCGCAGGCCTTTACTGACCACTGCACAGCAGATCAAGCTGGCGCAATAATTAAGACAGCGGACTACAAATTATTCATAGTGAGTTAAACATGTATTCCTCCGCGTTTGTTGTTACCCTGTTGGACTCTCCTTCTCGTGGAACGTAAATTACGCCCTGTCGAGCCCGCATTTTCGATTACTACGACGTGTCCGTGCTGCAATCCCACAGCTCATACATCGCCATACGAGTTGACGTACCGGGTGATAAAAAAGTCAGTATAAATTTGAAAACTTAATAAACCATGAAATAATGTAGATAGAGAGGTAAAAATTGACACACATGTTGGAATGACATGGGGTTTTATTAGAACCAAAAACAAAACAAAGTTCACAAACTGTCCGACAGATGGCGCTGGACAGCAAAACGTCAGTGACTGCGCATGACAATGGTGTATGAAAGGAGCTGTAATGAGAGAGAGAATATTGCTCACCGTTCTGTAACTTATGTGTCTTCTCAGTGTTTCTTCTCTTTGTGTATCCTCTGGCTGAAGAGCGGCGTAGGATGCTGCTGACAGCCTGCCTGTTGTACAGGTTTAAAATAACAATAAAGAAAAAAAAAGAGAGAGAATCAGATGCGCCACCAGTCGCAGCATGTTGACGTTACCTGAGAAGGCGGTTTTAGTGAAGCTGTATTATCAGAATTGGAAATGTGCTAGTTCAGTGTTACGATCCTATCGCCATAGGAAGGGGATTCGAACGGGTAAAGGTCCGTTGACAAATGCAGCTGTGGCGAGAATGATCTCGAAGTTCGAAGCCACGGGTTGTTTAGACGATAGACCCCGTAGTGGCCGACCGAGCACAAGGCGTAATGCTGCTGAGACAGTTCAGGAAGAAATGGAGACTGTAGCGGGTTCGTCTATGCACGGGGAAGTCAGCGCTCGCGCAGTCGCACGTCGCACCGGCATTCCATACACTACTGTTTGGTTGGCACTTAAGCGTACCCTCCGATGCTATCCGTACAAAATCCATCGGCATCATGAACTGTTTAGTGCAGCGGAGGGCATTTGCGCTGTGGGTGTTTCAAAAGATGGCGGAAGATGACGATTGGTTGAGTAACGTGTTGTGGGCCGACGAAGCTCATTTCACACTCCGAGGGTCTGTCAACGCCCTCAACTGCAGAATTTGGGGTACCGAAAATCCTAGAACTGTCGTGGAAACTCCATTGCACGACGAGAAAGTCACGGTATGGGTTGGATTTACCACATCTACCGTTATCGGGCCTTTCTTCTTCGAGGAAATGCGTGATTCTGGTTTTGTATCTGCTACCGTGACGGGTGAGAGGTAGACCGATATGTCACAGAATCGCATCATCCCCAGCCTGGCTGATAAACACCTGTTGGAACGTACGTTGTTTATGCAGGATGGCGCTCCACCCGGTATTGCTAGACGCGTGAAAGATCTCTTGCGCGCGCCGTTTGGTGATGATCGTGTGCTCAGCCGCCACTTTCATCATGCTTGGCCTCCCAGGTCCCCGGACCTCAGTCCGTGCGATTATTGGCTTTGGGCTTACCTGAAGTCGGAAGTGTATCGTGATCGACCGACATCTCTAGAGATGCTGAAAGACAACATACGACGCCAATGCCTCGCCATAACTCCGGGCATGCTTTACAGTGATGTTCACAACATTAGTCCTCGACTACAGCTATTGTTGAGGAATGATTGTGGACATATTGAGCATTTCCTGTAAAGAACATCATCTTTCCTTTGTCTTACTTTGTTATGCTAATTATTGCTATTCTGATCAGATGAAGCGCAATCTGTCGGACATTTTTTGAACTTTTGTATTTTTTTGGTTCTAATAAAACCCCATGTCATTCCAAGCATGTGTGTCAATTTGTACCTATCTATCTACATTATTCCGTGATTTATTCAGTTTCAAATTTATACTGACTTTTTGATCACCCGGTATTTCGCTTGCAGCAGCTCCCGCCAGGAGAGGACTGGGCTAAAGCTGTAGCATTAACGTATCCAAAAAACGAACAACATCATGTCAAATTCCGTATGCATGCGATCGTAAAATCGACGAACAGCAGGCAAACGGTACAACTTCATATTTCACTTAGTACAATTTGTAAGAACAGTGAAATGAGATACGGTAAAGCCCTATAAGCTTCACAAGCAATCAGGACAAAAGCGAAAGTTACAAGAGGTAACAAGCAGCAGAAAAACATGTCGGAAACGTACATTATTTTATCCAGCGTGAGTCAGGAGGTAAGACATCCTGTGAGAGGTGAGAGTATCAGTGATTCTAAAAAAAAAGGTCAATGAATATATACCCTCTTCTTAAGAGTGTCCCTTCTGACCAGTTTCCGAGAAAGCCAAAGAACACGATGGGGATCAGGACAAATGCAGACTATAGTAATGAAACATAGTCATCTATTGTTTTGTTTAAGTGTGTACATTTCCTCACAAAACATGTTTAAAAACTCCACCGTCAACTGCAATACATTTTGCAGCTCTTGTGGACAGCTGCAGTGTTGCTGATATGAGCTCACTCGCACGCAACGCTCTATTCCACGTACTCTGTTCTCTGATGCGTCGATTTCCCCCGAAACGGGACCGATAACAAGCGCAACTCTCGCGTGTGGCCAAATGAAAACTGCACGCTACTATGGAACCAAATTTCCAACGACGTTTCTCGGTGAAATTTTGGTACGATATTATCGCGGTATAACCAACTCATCGGTCCAGTTGTTTTAGGTTACTGTCTTAATTAATTATGGTGTCTTGATTTCCTTCAAATTGTGTTACCAAAATACTTGGAGCATATTCCTTTGGCAAAACGACGCCGTGTGTACAGAATGGCCCAAAAGTCCATTAACATTTGAAAATGCACTAATTCTCTGTCTAATGTAGATACAGGGCTAAAAAAGGGTATCCATACCTGAAGGGGTTTTATTGAAACCAGAAACGAGTTCAAAAACTGGCCAACAGATGGCGCTGGACAGCAACACGCCAATGATGCCGCATGAAAATTGTGTAAAGCTGTAGTGAGCGAGGGAGTCACATCATATCTAGCCTCTATCTTCTACTGCAAAGCACTTTTTGCAAAATCTTCAAAGTTTCCTAACAAACACGATTGTTTTCTTGTTGTTCTAACAGAAAACAGTTTTCCTGTGTTCTGCTTTTCTTTCCGCGCGTCTGATACACCCGACACACGAACTCTGGTAAACTCACATGCTATTCCTGAGATATGCCGTATCGGTAGCGACGGATATGTTTTCCAAAATCTTGTCAAAAAACTTCCGTATAATCTGCTTCTCGCTGCTTCTGAACAGTTTTCCGCTCCTATGTTTCACTGCGGAACACATAGCAACTTCACGAATTTTTACAGCGCCTACCAAAGACAAGCCCGTATTAGCACCTCTGGCGGGAAGAGAAGTTGATTGTCCAGTGAGAGTAGAAACGAGAATTACACGGGTTAAACATTTAGAACCGTCACTGCCAAGAGCAAAGAGGACTTTCAGTGCTCTATCGTACCTCCCTGCGTCATTCACGTTAGGATAACAACGAAAAACTGACAGGCATATAGGGTCAATTTCCGGTGGGGTCCAAACATCAGGCGCACGAGACCAACCGCTGATTGAGATGAGCGGGTGTTTGTTTACATTAGGGTTAAACTTAATCGATCAATGCATTCTGGGCGTTCTTCAACACTTAAAATAATGTGAAGTGTAGAAGGGTCCTAAGTGGGGTGTTTAAAAGACGAGTCAAGGGTAACGCCCGATTTTGGAATCGATATTCATGATTTTTTCAATAAAATAACAAAACAATTACAAAACTGACTTTAGACCTTTATTGTACATCCTTAAGATCATATTACGTATTTTTTATTAGGTAAGGAACTCGCACCCAGTGGACACTTCAGTATATCGACGAAAGGGATTCGTCGAGAGTGAGGGCGGTTTGTGGGAGCTCTGAACGCCACAATTTTCAAGTTAGCACAAAATTTCAAAAACTGCTTTGATAATGATGATACTGTCTAACGACGTACATAGGGATATTTTAAAAAAATTGTTTTTAACAAAATGGCGGCACTCTGGAATAAAACTCAATTTTTTTGACATAAACGACGTTATAAAAACGAGCACCAATAATCGAAATTAAAATATATCGCAAAAATCCTACGTAATACAGTGGAAAAACTAATTCATTGCATGTGTGTTTCATGATTTACATCTCCCGCCAACTTGAAATATGATGTTTTGATAAACAAGCGTTTAAAGTTCCAACTTATGTTTGTTAATATCGAAATTGAACAGACCAACCGTACAGTTGGCATTTTTCTCGACGATGACGAAACACACTTTTGACGCCATTATGTCGGTCAACTGGCTTCCGCATACCAACCGAAGCGTTTTTTGGAGCCTTTCCTATCCATGTAAATATGCTTGTTTGTCATTTTCAAGGAGTCGCGTCTTACTTCGTGTAAGAAACAAGCGAAATGACAAACAGACGAGAGAAAAGAACATGCTTTCATGTCACAGACGAATCATGATACCAAGACAAATCTGGTTAAGAACAGTATTTTAGTTGATATTAATGCCCTTTGTGATGTTATCCGAAACTAAAAGGACCCCTATTCCGTCGGTAACTATTATAGTATTACATCGATTGCATTCGAGAGCTCGAATGCGCCAGACGCCCTCGCAGTAAATCGCCAACATACTTTAATACAAATTTTTTCTATCCTAATCTGCCCTCTTAATAAGGTACAAAGTAAGATCTTTTTTTAAAAAAATTAATTAATATGTATACTACTTTTAAGATTCTGTGTTATTTATTACCTCTTGTTTATGTTTGAAATTTATCACTGTTACTGTACTATTAGATGTGAAAGACTAAAAACACCGTTAGCACATTTAGCTGGCATTCGGGAGGACAACGGTTCAAACTCCTGTCCGGCCATAAACGCTTAACGCTAATGTCTCGATCGTTCCTCTGAGAGGGCACGGTCGATTTCTCTCTCCTATCCTTCACTAATACGAACTTGCACTGTTCCTCTAATGACAGACCGTTGTTGGGACGTTAAACACTAATCTTCCTTCCTTTGTTCTGAAGAAGGCGTGGTTACCCACGCTGCAACCTAGGTAAACACCAGGTAATTTGTGCAATCGAGGAGGATTTTTCATAATTAATTCGATACTTACGATTGCTGACGCGCTGCAATGCTGAAAGTTCTTAGACAATTATTGAACTATATAAGATCGTCATAACTTCTGAACGGTTTGTATTATGGCTGTCAAACTGCACGGTTGGCCGCGGGGCATGATGGGAATTAGTATGCGCATGCATGCGACGAAGTCCACTTTCATTTGAATAGGTTCGTCAATATGCATAGTTGGTGTGGTGTGCAAAGTCCAGTCACTGAATAATCGGTGCTATATTCTTTGATGGCACGGTGATTACTGAACGGTATGTGAAGATCTTGGAAGATGATGTCAACCCCATTATCCAAAGCGACCCTTATTTCGACAAGATGTGGTCCATGCAAGACGGAGTTCGACCCCATCGAAGCAGGAGAGTGTTTGATGTCCTGGAGGAGCACTTTGGGGACCGCATTCTGGCTCTGGGATACCCAGAGGCCACTGGCATGGGCCACGATTGGCCGCCATATTATCCGGATCTGAACACATGCGACTCCTTTTTGTGGGGCTACATTAAAGACAAGGTATACAGCAATAATCTCAAAAGCATTGTTGAGCAGAAAACAGCCATTCAGGAGGTCATAGACAGTATCGATGTTCTGACAGTTCAGCGGGTCATGCAGAATTTCGCAATTCGTACGCGCCAAGTCATCGCCAATGATGGCAGGCATATTGAATATGTCGTAACCTAAATCTGAATATCTGTAGTGATGTTTACATGACGAATAAATTGTGTACACGCCGTAGTTTGTAACCAATTTACGTTTTTTTCATATAGTTCAATAATTATCACCCTGTTTGTAACTTACAACTTCAACTGGCCAAGAGCGCTGTCACCGCAAGCTGGACAAAAAATTGTCTTTCGGTGATCTGTTAGTTCTGGAACTCGACTCACTCACTGTACGGTCCTAAATTTAGTCGTTCAATCTACGGAACAACCTCGACTCACTGTACGGTCCTGAATTTAGTCGTTCAATCTACGAAACATAACGAATTAATAGCTATACAACTGGTAATGTCTCATGGCAAGCTGAGCACAAATCCAAGTCGAGATCGTAGAAGTAAACAGGAGCGCTATATCAGATTAATTTCATATGGACCCTAGCTGCCATTGATCAACATACAAGTCCCGGGAAACAGATGGTGTGTTTCCGCAATGAAGGAGCCGCAAAAAGGTTTCTAATGAACTATAACTACGAATGTCAACCCACTTTCCGTTTATTCGTTCACACATCTTGATCCGCCTGTCCATGGTGAGCGAAGAGCAACGAGCCATAATATAGATAAGTAGCAATACGTAAATGCTAATAATCACTTCTACAACTTGTATTAAGTTATTAGTAAGCCGTTCTAATCTACTTGGGCTTTCGAAAAGCTGTCTATGAACGTAATACAATCAGCAGGAAACAAACTTCTTCGAAAAAGGAATGTCCGCAGAACACACGAAACTGAAGCTGTAAAACATTTTCCACACACAACTCATTACCGCCTAAAATACCTACTGGGTCATTTAAAATCTGGCCCAACGAAACTGTTGCTCGACAATGAGCAAAAGCTGATGAGACCTCATATTCAGGAGAAATGACCACGAATCATGGGGCAATGACCTATTCGTAGTTTTGTTAGTGTGATCTTTTCTCGTACGGGTCGCTGGAGGGATCTCGCATAGTTTTATTTGAGGTAAATTTCTTGGAAATAGGAATACACTAATAAATTAGCCTCTAATGTTCGTAGGCTTTTCGCAAACAGTAGACGGCAAACTTGCTAAATGCGAGGCCACATAATTACTAAACAGTGCAATTTCATCTCCATTACCATGAAACATAACATAATGAGATTGACAGTGCCCTGTAACGCCAGAATTCGCTCTCATAAGCAGCCTATTTGCCACGTATTGTATGCGAACATTAGCAGTGTAATATTAGTCTGTATGACTTTTCGAGAATGAGAATGTCGCCAGAAAACTATACAGTTCCATTTATAAAACACTGCCGTTGTTTCATTATCTTTGCAGACAAGATCTGAAGGAGGAGCATGCAGCAAAGGAGACGCTTCCCCTTTAAAGTGGAGCATAATTAATGTTATAATACTGCTGTCGTACGTATTAAAATGTACGTGGGTACAATGTACCGAAATGTAAACATAACTTGCGTTACATAATTTTTAAACTGATTCGTTTCGCTTAATTACCATGTGGGGAACAAATTTTCTACGGAATGCGCAAGTTAACTACCATATCAGGGGTGTTTATACCTGCTTGCTTTAAGAATAAGACAAACGTTGGACATACAAATATCAAAACGTCGGTTGCCTTTTTTCCACTTTGACTCACGGATGTCTTATGGTACCATGTCCTGTGGCAACTCTTCATTTAGGAAGGGTGTGGTTGTTGGAGCATGTAATAGGGGAAAATGTATGTATGTACGTATGTTCAACGCCTCCTCCTAAACCACTGCTCTCATTTCAACCAAATATGGAACACACATCGCTTACAGTCTGGAAAGAATCGCTGTGAAGGTAGGAACACCTATCAAAGGGATGAGGGTAGGGGAGGGTGTGAAGTGTAGCCCGCGATACGTAAATTCTCAGACTTTATTCATCCAGATTTGAGAATTAGAGCATTTAGTGACTTGCAACAAACTTTATTCATAATTTTAAACATTTATAAAGCTTTGCCCCGCTGACAACCTCCACAAAACAATGAAAGGAAAACAGCTTATCGCTAACTACAATTTCGCTGATCATGCTGTAAAATTGCTGCGTCAGGTTCAGACTTTTTACTTTATTACTTCTTCACTAATAGCGGCATTCGCGACACATTTTGCAGGCAACATTCGCAAATATTACTGAATGTGCTAGCAACATTATATCACTGCACGACACATAGTTTTGGAGATATAGCGTCATAAATACTGAGATTCGGGAAATATGACTTCTTTGGTATTCACAATACACTTCACAGGCAGTACCCATATACATTATGTGATCAAACGTATCCTGACACCCCCAGAAACACACGTTTTTCATATTAGGTGCATTGTGCTGCCACCTACTGCCACGTACTCCGTATCAGCTACCTCAGTAGTCATTAGACATCGCGAGAGAGCAAAATGGGGTGGTCCGCGGAACTCACGGACTTCGAACGTGGTCAGGTGATTCGGTGTCACTTGTATCATAAGTCTGTACGCGAGATTTCCACACCCCTAAACATCCCTAGGTCCACTGTTTCCGATGTGATAGTAAGTGGAAACGTGAAGGGACACGTACAGCACAAAAGCGTACAGGCCGACCTCGTCTGTTGACTGACAGAGACCGCCGACAGTCGAAGAGGGCCGTAATGTGTAATAGGCAGACGTCTATCCAAACCATCACACAGGAATTCCAAACTGCATAATGATACACAGCAAGTACTACGACAGTTAGGCGGGAAGTGGATTTCATGGTAGAGCGGCTGCTCATACCAGTAAAATTCGGAGGCGGTGGTGTTACGCTGTGGTCGCCTTTTTCATGGAGGGGGCTTCCACTCCTTGTTGTTTTGCGTGGCACTATCACAGCACAGGCCTACATTGATGTTTTAAGCACCTTCAAGCTTTCCACTGTTGAAGAGCAATTCGAGGATGGCGATTGCATCTTTCAACACAATCGAGCACCTGTTCATAATGCACGGCCTGTGACGGAATGGTTACTCGACAATAGCATCCCTGTAATGGACTGGCCTGCACAGAGTCCTGACCTGAATCCTATAGAATACGTTTGGGATGTTTTGGAACGCCGACTTCGTGCCAGGCCTCACCGACTGACATCGATACCTCTCCGCAGTACAGCATTCCGTGAATAATGGGCTGCTATTCCACAAGAAACCTTCCAGCACCTGATTGAACGTATGCCTGCGAGAGTGGAAGCTGTCATCAAGGCTAAGAGTGGGTCAATACCATATTGAATTCAAGCATTACCGATGGAGGACGCCACAACTTGTAAGTTATTTTGAGCCAGGTGTCCGTATACTTATGGTCACATAGTCTATGTTCCGCAACTTAGCAACAGGTTGCAATTATGATCTATCGAATATGCAAAGAATTAACTAAGTACCAAAATTTTTCCTTGATGGAAGATAGAATTCGATCTGGACCACGATCTTCTTACCATCTTGGAAAGCCTATGTGAATGTCGAAGTGCTAGTTGGAGTACTGCAACAACAACTTCTTTGAGCAAGAGTTTAAGAAGTACGTTATTTTTCTGTAGGTTCCTTTAAGGGCATAAAACACAGTTTCCGCTGAAAAATATCATTTGATGCAGGTACATCTGGTATCCGCAGGCAGCTAGTCTGAACAATTAAGTTGAAAAATAATTCTTAGATAAAGCAGTTTGGCCGGCCGGAGTGGCCGAGCGGTTCTAGGTGCTACAGTCTGGAACCGCGAGACCGCTGCGGTCGCAGGTTCGAATCCTGCCTCGGGCATGGATTTGTGTGATGTCCCTAGGTTAGTTAGGTTTAAGTAGTTCTAAGTTCTAGGGGACTGATGACCTCAGAAGTTGAGTCCCATAGTGCTCAGAGCCATTTGAACCATTTTTGAAAGCAGTTTGCTTTATTGGCCGCTGTCGAATACGATATACGTATATCTTTTTCAAGCATTTGGAGTGAAAGCGCGCGGAATGGGTGGATGGTGAGAGGGGGGGGGGGAGGGAGGAATGTTAAGAGGGGGAGGGGCGTACTATTGTCAGAGGTTGGGGAGGAGGAGATGGACAGAGAGAGGGGGAAGAGAGGGAGATGTAGGATGAACCACTAGATACGACGTACTATTATTGGTTGAGTAAATACCTTCGTGTTCGCCTTAAGTGGGTTACAATAGCTGTGGACACCCTCTTATCAGGATTGCAGAACGGGAATTTGAGTTTAGCGTGTTAAAAATTTCATGATCTTGCACGTATTTAATTTAATGCTTGGCTCTGTATTCAGTCAAGTTACCTTCGCGTGGATTATGTAGATCTTATAGGGGTCACCTTGATGTTGTTTATGAGGATACAAACTTTCGATTACACTGCTGGCGATAAGTCAACTGGGAACAGTAACAACCCGCAAAATATTTAGGTTAACCGCCAGAGCTATCGAAATTGGAACGACCAAGCAAAATTATTAGTAGGAAAAGAAATGGCAGTCAAGATTAACTGAAATGCTCTTGAGGAAGTGCAATTCATCCGCGAAAGACCTAAGTTATAACACATCCGTTTGGGACAATTATCGTGCGTATTAACTGATGAGATAGAGGTGATCTAAAGAAGAAAGACATGTTTTGTCATCAGTTCGTTTAGTAGTGCGAGAGCGTTGTAAGGTAATTCCACAGTCATAGACGTAACATTTGTACTCTTTGTACTTAAGTATTGACATTTAAACGCTAGACATGAATATGGACAATACACAGAAAAGTTTTGATTATGTAAACTGTGCAGATTTTCCATCAAACAAAGCAAAAGAAAGTGTTACATACGGAGCAAAACCTTCCCTTTTCATGGAATTACCCTATACAATCATGACCACCAAACTCCAGAGGCAAAAGCTACAAGACAGGTATTATGCAAGAGGATTACTGTTAAAATTCTTACAGGCTTCGTTCCCACAACTCATACAGAGTAGTTCTCACGAACTGTTAAGAGACGGAAAAATCAGTGAAATTATAGCTCATAGGAAGGCCCGCCGACTGTCTGTCCTCCTACGCATCATTAGGAACGGAACAAGAAAGAGGAAGTTAACGTGGGTCCCAAAAGTATCCTCTCCACGCATCGTAAGATGATAGAAAACTGACGTAAATGTAGAGAGCTCAACTGATAGATTCGTCTCCTTTTCAAATTCATACTATTTTCCCTCGTTCCAACATCGAAGAATTTAATGGCTTCAGGTTTAGTCGAATTAGCCTGCTGAGAAATGAAAGCTACTGTCACGGCCTGTACATCATTTAAAACTGTTTGTTTCACATAGGGCTGCAATACATCCGGGTTTACCAACATTTGTCGTGGTTTTTAGAGCGTCCAGTGGGGGGGGGGGGGGGGGAGGAGGAGGAGGAGGGGGGTTATACGACTGTCCGGGGTAAAGCCAGACCTTTTTTGTGTCTGGAGAAATTCGACTGATCGGAAATAAATAGATTTTGATAAATCTTAGTTAAAATTCACTAAAAGAGGAGCGGCGCGAAGATAGTTTCGTTCGTTTTATATAAAAAAAACCAGTGACAAGCACGGTTAGACGCTCTTATACGCACATACTTTCCATACTTCTTTACTGAGAACAATGAGAAGCCGCAGACAATCGACGATCGCAAGCACGGCGTTTTCGTCCCGCCCGCCAGACGGTTTTGCCATGTGAGCCAATTGTGCACGTGACGTTTCATTCCACACGTCCATGCCGCTGACATAGTATCTCAGCACTGCAGTACACCGACTTTATTAAGTTTGTATCATTTATATTTGTAAAGATTTTTAGCCCACCGTCGTTTTATTTGTGTCGGCCGACTTATCATCTACAGACTGTTAAGTGTCGAGGAAAATAATCCGATTTCACCCAAGTGTCCGGCGTTTTGGAAGTCTTTGTGGGGCCGGCAATTTAAATGATGGCAGGCCTAGTTTCACCTCACTCTAGAATTTGCAGTATCTACGACCCTGAAAGCATGCCCCCAATTTTGTAGCTGAACGAAGATCTTACAGGAAAAGTGGGAGATAATTTTGCAAAAAGCTTGGGTTGCACTTGACAGTAAGGCGTTTAACGTCCAGACGAGGCGAGGTCATTAAGAGACAGAGTACAAATTTTCTTAGGCCAAGGATGGAGAAGAAAATTGGACACATTCTTTTCAAAGTAACCATTCCTGAAGTTGTCTCAGATGTATTAGAAAATCCACGGGAAACTTAAACCCGAAAGGCCACAGTACGAAACGCCCTCCTTTCGCACGCGATAACACTGCTTAAAACATGGCGCCAGTTCCCTCTATACGTACTACGCGAGGCCAGCACTACAATTTCGTATGTGAACTGTCTGCCACGACAAACCATCCCATGATGAAAATCAGACTATTATCATAATCGTGTTATGGAGATTTGTCAGACGGTCAATGCAGGTTACTGTTGTTGTTTGAGTTGTTACAAAATGTTAATGAACTGTATTAAAGGAATTAGCTGGTAGTTAAGTTACACATAACAGAAATTCCAATCACATTGCCTCATCTCCTCCGACGGGTGTTTAATACCAAATCTCAGGTATTGCTTAAGTACAATTTTCAAAGCGTTGCATCCAGCGATTGATGCTTGCGTGATTAAATTTAATGCCTAAGTAAAACGTTTTTAACTAAAACGTATAAGTAATCTGACGAAATAGAAGATAGAGCCTAAAACCATTACGGAAAATTAGTGTAAGTTTCACTCGAGTGTGTGTATATATGAATATGCGAAACAGTTAATATCACATCTTCTGTAATATTTAGGCCCTAATACTCCATATGAAACACTCTATGCTCCTAATTACATACACATGTTGGAATGTGTGTGTGTGTATTTGAAAGAGTCGCACAGAGATTTTGCATGCAGATCAATTGATAAACAGGCTTTCCAAATTCGGAACCAGACACTTCATCTTGCGGTACTATAGAGGCAGACTGGATTGTTGTCGCGAGACGAAAGAAAGAACCGAAAACTAGAGGTAAAATGTTGCACATTTAAATCGTTACGACTAAGTGATTAAACGTATGAAAATTACAATATAAAATATAAAATCAGCAGGTGAATGCAAAGCGAAGGACAATGAAAAGTTTGAGAAATAATACGAACATGATACAGTGCAGATTATTGGAGACACGGGATTGTTGTACATTATGCAGATATATTCTTTTTGTTGCACTATTTTTTTACTGATGTTTACAAATGCGATGTAAGGCAACGACCTTACAAACTGATAGAATACTGTCCTTTGAAATGTACGTAAGAATAATTAGCTGCTGAGGGACAAGCAATTTATTCTATTTTCTCTTCAGGTCACGATTTTACAAAAGTCTTATAAACCATTTCGTGTGCACTTCAGTAGCACTTTTAAAAATAAGATATCTTGATTTTTAAACACTACATTGCACCTAAATGCAACTACACACAATGACACTCGGGTATTAATCAAATCATATTACAAGCTCTTAAAGAAAGAAGCAGATGGTACGAAGCTGTCTTGCAAATGTTTAAATGTTGAACTTAATTCGGGATCGATCTTATTACATGTTCGATGTTTTTTTAAGGCACTCATACTTGCAGTGAAGCTGTATAAAGGAAGTAGTCGGAATAATTCTGTAGGAAACGAACTGATATAATAATTTGCCTCTCGACTTCAACGCATTATTGGCATAGCAAATAAATCAAATCATCAATCACTGCGAATCATTTTAAATTTTCTATACACCTTTGCCACATTAATTAGCACATGCATTCGTCGGATCAGATATGTAACGCACCGATATTAATTGTGAAGAAATGCACTGCTACTAATCGACGTAGGAAATCTTTGTGTGCAGCAGAACGAATACGGGATGACTACGCGCTATCTGTGATGTATCTGAACCCAAAATCATTTATTAGTTAGTATATAAGTATAGCGTGTAGCAAGTCTTTAGTATATATTACGGATCCCATTGTTAGAACTCTACTGTGAAGCGAAAAGTTTAGTAACAAACTACTCATGCTTACATTCATGCACTATTAGCTTTATTAGTTAAAAGACGCATTTTTAAAAATTTGGAAACTGACCTTGCATTTGAAGTTCCTTTCGTCGGTATGCGTGGGCAGGTGGCGCATAAGCGTATACTGGTGTCGGAATTGCTTCTGGCAGATGCCGCACTCCCATACTTTGAGCGTCTTGCCTTCTCGCTTGAAGTACCGGATGAAGTGCATCTGCTGCCGCGGATCCACCTGAGATGCCTGTGCGCCCTCGTCAATGCCTGTCATTCCATCGCTGCTCCCGATATCAGCTTCCGACTCATCGACGACTCTATATCTTAGTTGCCCACGGCGGCCTCCCCTGGGCGTATTGCTCGCTAGAAATCGTACCGTTTGCACGTTGGTCGCATCGTCACTCGACACGGCCCCGTGGTCGTACGCGGAAGACAAACCCGCCCTCAGTTCGTCGCTGGCCTTCTCCTCTTGTAGCAGTTCGTTTACCATGGCTATCTCCACATCGTCGACTATCATAGGCAACATACCTTTCCCGTAATCTGCAGTTTCGACCGTAACCTCTTGCGACGAGATTATATCGTCCAAAGCGTCACTTTTGTGGATAATGCTTCCTCCATTCAGATATATCGCGCTGTCCCCCAAATCTGCCTTCACGTCCGCCATTGTCGCCAGGATGTGCTCCGATTCGCCGAACTCTGAACTCATCGTGCGTCTAAAATCTTAATTTTCAGTGCTATTACCGCTATTTCGCTGTATTGACAGATCTGTCAAAAACACCTGTCGTTTAATTTTCTAAAATCGGCCTCCTAGCTCTCAACTGTCACAGCGTATTTCATTTTTCTGTAGGTCGTCCATCGAAGCAACTACTTAACTTATCTCGACGTTCAGCTAACAACGCAGAGAACTTGGTTATCCAAGATATTACACAGCGACAGAGAGCAATCTTATTGTTGGTTTTTTAGTCACCACTATTAAAGTTAATAATCTGCAAATCATTCGTAACAACTTTAAGACAACCTCTCACGGCTGTATTACGCTGACATTTTTGTCAATGAAGTAGTGAATACCAAGCATTTTTAAACTGTTCGTTCTTTAGCTTTTTTATCGCCGTATCAGAGATAAAATTACTGGCACCACGGTGGCCTAAGATTCTTACTGTTATGAGGAACATCAATTAAAGATCGCCGTGTGATATAAATATCGATATATTACCGATACTGTGGGATAAAATCAAAATAGAGCAACAGAACATGAAGCTACAGAACATAAAAGTTTTTCAGCCTTATTGAACTTGCTGTTTCTTTACTATTGAAATCTAATGAAGGCTTCGCCGAATCCATTTATTAGCTTGTCTTCAAACTCACAAAACCGGGGCCACTTAATGCGATCCTGTCCTCCATTTAATATGAACAACGTACATGTATCTCGCTGCGAGATATGTGTCAATGTTGGAAGTTATAAGTTCTCACTTTGGGATGTTGTTAGAATAGTGTATTTTCTTCAGTTTTGCATAAGAAATAGTTTTACGAAATGCTCCCATAATTTTTAAACAACCCCTGTTATTCTGATCATGCTATACAGTAACAGGTATGCAACCTCGGTAAACGGCAGGCACCTTCGGTAAGATATGTTAACGACCAATAATGTCTAGTCCTAATCGTCACATGTAGATAACTATGGGAATTAATTTCGTAAGAACGAAAAAAGGGCTTTAAAAGAAGCTACTGCCCTTTCTCTTCCACGATTCAGATGTTGTTTTCATCTCCTAATTCAAACTGAACATTTGTGTACATTAACAATGAGACTTTGTTTATGAATATCTGAAGCTTCCCCGAGGCAAGCTGTTACAGAAAGTAAAAGTTCATTCTGAGCCCTAAATAAGGACGATCAGTTATTATGGTAAATTATATTTATTTCTAGTTTTGTGGCTAGTAAGTTCACAGTTCATCCTAAACTCACTCTTATTGTTTGTCACAAATGGTGTTAGGGAGTAACTGTATTGCTAAGTAAGTGTAAGAATTTCAGGGTCCCGAGAGGCACATATTGTACAATCCGTGGCAAATATGTTGGGTTATTTCTAACTGCATAGTATGTTACTGCATGGGACACACTGAACTACGATACTAACAACAAAAATAATTTTCATGTGCACTTGGATCCTCGTCTAGGTTCTGTATTGCAGGTGAAAGATCAATAGATAAGCCATGGCGTGTTGGTAATTTTTGAGCGATCCAATCTGATTATGCCGCCGGCTGAAAAAAGAAGTGTAATCCACAACATCGACCTCCAGTCCTTAATACAGCTCAACGCTACGAGGCTCTAAGTAGAAATAATTTTATTTCTACGAATGAGTTCCATAGCTTGATCGAAGATACATGGCGACTAGTGCAACTAACACAGGTTCTAATCCCTTAGCTTCTTACAAGTTGCATCTAACATAAAAGAAAAGTGAGTGATAACTGAAATTCGAAAAAAAATGCGTTGCCTGTGAAAAGGATAATCGAAAAGCCGAAAATAAATCAGTATAAGAACGAGTGCAGACTTTCTTCATAGTTACGATTCATCTGAGTAGGGAATCAGAACGACAAATACGCTATTTTACCAAGATAATAAGTCTGTTTGATTTTGGTTCATATATTTTCCTTAGCTTAGATGGAGATGAAGCCAGTATAAATGTTACAAGGAAGTCGATTGCATGAAGACGAACAACAAATCTTAATCTACCATCGGAGTGCGCACAGACAATACTAGCCCATTTTGAAAAAAATGGCATGTACTGGTGTGTCATTACTGAAAAACGAAAACGATCGTGGATGAAAGTATAACAGAAGCAGAAACGTTCCAATATGTATGGGACCGGAAACGAACCCTTTTGCAAAATAATTGCGAATGTGTGATTATGAATCTGGTATGGAATATTGCCCTAGTTAATACGAATGTATATTTAATGTAAACTTTTCAATTAAGCCCCATCTATTGGCCTCGAATTACAAATTTCATGTGCAGTAATGTTACTTGATAAGATCCTTATTGTGATATACTATTAATGGACATTCTTCTAGAATCACAGAAATAAAGCTGTTATTGTAATTTATTAGCCGTTTGACACCCATTGCTGGCTAAAAACCCATTTTAGATTTTTTTCGTGCATTAGTCTTCCTTTATACGACTCCATTTTGCTCTTGCATGTTTTCTTATTTCAAATGGTTCACATGGCTCCGAGCTCTATGGGACTTAACCTATGAGGTCATCAGTCCCGTAGACTTAGAACTACTTAAACCTAACTAACCTAAGAACATCACACACATACATGCCCGAGGCTTCCTTCCTCTTTAATGTACTATAACGTAGCTACAGCAAGACGGATGTTCGGATGGCTATACAAATGGCGGCTGATCCGGGCTAAACCAAAAACTTTTTATCCCATGTTCCTAGCTCAAATAGGAACAGCCTAGAAATCCCCCGCCCCTCCTCCCAAACTGCGATTCTGTGCTATGCCTGTTCAGACATACCCGTATTTGTAACGATTGTTTGTAAGACTATTGTGTCATGCCTCGTCTAAGGATGAGCCACGTGTACCGGCGCGTGTTGTACAGTGGCAGGATCACGGCACATCCAGACTGTTGTTTATCGTTCCTTAATGTTGCTGCTTGCATTGGTCGGTATCTCGCGGCTGTCAAGCAAATTTGGGATCGATAAATTTAAGGGGGTAGTCCTCTTCGAAAATGTCAATAAATCGATTTATTTTTATTTTATTTTATTTATTTATTTATTTATTGCTTAAAATGTTCTCTGGGTGTCGATTTCATTGATGTGTTCACCCCTAAGAGTGCCAGAAACAGCGTTATCAAGGTACAAGGCGATTTGTGGAAAAGCGTTTAAGAAAACCATTCACAGCAGGAAAAAAATAGTCGATATCGCAGCTAGTTTCAACGACGTCTTAACAGGCTTTATGGAAATTATAAATGTGCTCAGACTTGGGACCGAAACCACCTGTTACACCTTCCTGCACAAGAGTGCACGAAAAGCGTGTCGAGCTAGTAGAGCACGGGATGACAGAAACTGCCAAAGAACAACACCGTCATGGCCACTAAGAAGATGGAGCAGGACCTCCTTTTGGATGTGGAAGGATCTGTTCCAAGGCTCGTAGAACAGATGTATGTTTGACTTAAAAATAAAAGAATTAGTCCAAAACTTTAAACACGTTTGTCTCGAAAGCGTATTTTCGAATTAGCGGAAACATGACTTCAGAACGATAGAAACGATTTTGATAAGCATCTGATGTCGACATTCTGAATTGAATTCTCCAGCGTCGTCCAAAGCCGTTCTGCGTTATCTTCAAAAGCCTGTTTTCGGAGCACGCTTTTGTCTCGATTATTTTGTGCGAAGAAACGACAAATGTTTCAACACGCCACCATTTTGGCAGAACTGAATTTTTTCGTTTATCCTATACAGGGTGTTACAAAAAGGTACGGCCAAACTTTCAGGAAACATTCCTCACATACAAGTAAAGAAAATATGTTATGTGGACATGTGTCCGGAAACGCTTAATTTCCATGTTAGAGCTCATTTCATTACTTCTCTTCAAATCACATTAATCATGGAGTGGAAACACACAACAACAGAACGTACCAGCGTGACTTCAAACACTTTGTTACAGGAAATATTCAAAATGTCCTCCGTTAGCGTTGATACATGCATCCACACTATGCTTGTCCGTCCTCTTTTAGAATACGGTTGCGCGGTGTGGGATCCTTAGCAGGTAGGACTGATGGAGTACATCGAAAAGTTCAAAGAAAAGCAGCAGCACTTTTGTACTATCGCGAAATATGAGAGAGAGTGTCACGGAAATAATACAGGATTTGGGCTGGAAACCATTAAAAGAAAGGCGTTTTTCGTTGCGACGGAATCTTCTCACGAAATTCCAATCACCAATTTTCTCCTCCGAATGCGAAAATATTTTGTTGACAGTGACTTACATAGGGAGGAACGATCACAAAGATAAAATAAGGGAAATCAGAGCTCGTACGGAAAGATATAGGTGTTCATTCTTTCCGCGCGCTATACGAGATTGGAATAATAGAGAATTGTGAAGGTTGTTCGATGAACCCTCTGCCAGGCACTTAAATGTGATTTGCAGAGTATCCATGTAGATGTAGATTAACCTCAATAGATACTGAAATATAAACAAATGCTTTTGTAAACCTCCAGCCCGGAGACACTGTATATCATCATATTTAGCACTGCTACTTATTTTACTCGAAAATAACCTATTTTCATGCTTTCAATGAGGGCTATCTATTTTCATGCTTTCAATGAGGGCTATCCACTTAAGGTCTTTCACGCACATGACCGTGCAAGATCTCAACAGTCCTGTCCTTTTAGTGCCCGAGAGGAGGCACGTACTGTTTGCTCGTTTATGCAGCACGATGCAGACACTTTTCGTGAGTAAGGAAACGGTCTTTCTTGCAGCAGGACAAGTATCTCCAAGGACAGTAGGGTGACATTTGGAGCGCCATTGACCGTCGCCAAGGCGACGATCGTCGCGTATCCCCTTGACGCAACAGGAGAGATCCATGCCAAGTCTGGCGCACCAAAAGACACAACTGGAGACAGGAGCGGTGCCACGTCGTCTTTCCAGACTATTCCAATTACAAAGTATTGTTTCTAGATGAACTATCCATATGTGGAGGCGCCAAGAACACTCAATATTGCCATCAAAATTTGCCATATACACTGAATATACAGGAGCTGATCCTCCTTGGTACACAAAAAGGGTTAGAACACTGTTGCAGAAACAACGAAACAAACACGCCAAATTTAAACAGACGCAAAACCCACAAGATTGGCGATCCTTTACAGAAGCTCGAAACTTAGCGCGGAGTTCAATGCGAGACGTCTATAACAGTTTCCACAACGAAACTTTGACTCGAAACCTGGTAGAAAATCCAAAGATATTCTGATCGTATGTGTCGTATGTTAGCGGCAAGAAACAATCAATGCCTTCTCTGCGCGATAACAATGGAGATACTATCGAAGACAGTGCTGCCAAAGCAGATTTACTAAACACAGCCTTCCGAAATGCCTTCACAAAAGAAGACGAAGTAAATATTCCAGACTTCGAATCGAGAACAGCTGACAACATGAGTAACGTAGAAGTAAATATCCTCGGAGTAGTGAAGCAACTCAAATCACTTAATAAAAGCAAATCTTCTGGTCCAGACTGTATACCAATTAGGTTCCTTTCGGAGTATGCTGATGCATTAGCTCCATACTTAACAATCATATATAACCGTTCACTCGACGAAAAATCCGTACCCAAAGACTGGAAAGTTGCACAGGTCACACCAATATTCAAGAAATTGGTGAATTACCTCGAAGGAAACGGGCTATTGACACACAGTCAACATGGGTTTAGAAATCATCGTTCCTCTGAAACACAACTATCTCTTTATTCACATGAAGTGCTGAGTGATATTGACAAGGGATTTCAGATCGATTCCGTATTCCCGGATTTCCGGAAGGCTTTTGACACTGTACCACACAAGCGGCTCGCAGTAAAATTGCGTACTTATCGAATATAGTCTCAGTTATGTGACTGGATTTTCGATTTCCTGTCAGAGAGGTCACAGTTCGTAGTAATTGACGGAAAGTCATCGAGTAAAACAGAAGTGATTTCAGGCATTCCCCAAGGTAGTGTATCGGCCCTTTGCTGTTCGTTATCTATATAAACGATTTGGGAGACAATCTGAGCAGCCGTCTTCGATTGTTTGCAGATCACGGTGTCGTTTATCGACTAATAAAGTCATCAGAAGATCAAAACAAACTGCAAAACGATTTAGAAAAAATATCTGAATGGTGAAAAAAGTGGCAGTTGACCACAAATAACCAAAAGTGTGAGGTAATCCGAAATGAGTGCCGAAAGGAACTCGTTAAACTTCGGTCACACGATAAATCAGTCTAATCTAAAAGCCGTAAATTCAACTAAATACCTAGGTATTACAATTACGAAAAACCTAAATTGGAAAGATCACATAGAAAATGTTGTGGGGAAGGCTAACTAAAGGCTGCGTTTTATTGGTAGGTCATTTAGAAAATGTAACAGACCTACTATTGTAAGGAGACTGCCTACATTACGCTTGTCCGTCCTCTTTTTAGAATACTGCTGCGCAGTGTGGGATCCTTACCAGGTAGGACTGACGGAGTACATCGAAAAAGTTCAAAGAAAGGCAGCACGTTTCGTATTATCGCGAAATATGGGAGAGAGTGTCACAGAAATGATGCTAGATTTGGGCTGGAAATCATTAAAACAAAGGCGTTTATCGTTGCGACGGAATCTTCTCACGAAATTCGATTCACCAACTTTCTCCTCCGAATGCGAAAATATTTTGTTGACACCGAACTACATAGGGCGGAACGATCATCACGATAAAATAAGGGAAGTAAGAGCTCGTACGGAAAGATATAGGTGTTCATTCTTTCCGCGCGCTAGACGAGATTGGAATAATAGAGAATTGTGAAGGTGGTTCGATGAACCCCCTGCCAGGCACTTAAATGTGATTTGTAGTTAGGTGATGCATGTGAAAAGCTTTCCGATGTGGTTATGGCCCCGCCACGGGAATCAATAGACTTTCAATGCGGAATGGTAGTTGGAGCTAGACATGGGACATTCCATTTCCGAAGTCGTCAGGGAGTTCAATATTCGGAGATCAACAACGTCAAAAATGTGCCGGGAATACTGAATTTCAGACATCTCTCACCACGGACGACGCAGTGGCCCACGGCCTTCACTTAACGACCGACAGCACCGGCGTTTGTGTAGAGTGGTCAGTGCTAACAGACAAGCAACACTGCACGGAATAGAAATCAGTGTGGGACGTACGACGAAGTTTGGCTTTAATGACAATGGCAGCAGACGACTGGCGCGAGTACCTTTCCTAAGAGCACGACATCACCTGCAGCATCTCTCCTGGGCACATGACCATACCGGTTGTACCCTCGACAATTGGAAAACCGTGGCCTGGTCAGTCTCCGATTTCAGTCGGTAAGAGCTGATACTAGGATTTAAGTGTTGCGCAGATCTCCAGGGTGTATACGTGGACAAAGAAAAAAAATTCCCGGATTTTTCCCGGTTAAAAATACACTTTCTCCCGGGTGAAAATACACTTTTTCCGTGTTAATTGACAGTAACTCTTCGTCGGCACTGTAAAACTCACCAATCCTTTGAATGTTTATGGTTTTATAAACCGACATAGAATTTCTTGGCACTTTGGAAAACGAAACTCAGGGGGCAAAAAAACGTTTTGAAATAACTCTGATGTGCAGCAACATGTACGCTGCATATTTTCATATTACGAAGGTATAAATTCGAATTCCGCCAAACACAGCATTTAGATCGAGATTGTGATGCGCTTTTGTAAGCCAGTCATACCTCATGTCACGTGATCTCGCCAGCTGATGACGCATACGACACGTGATGTAGTCAGCCTATAGCAAGATCACTCTTAAGTAGCGCGAACACACAAATAAGAAAAGCGAAGGGTTTAAATTAATATACATAGCATTTACATATAGTAATTGGTCTCGAAGATTAATAAGCTGAAAGAGAAGCTAAGCTTCCACATATAATGTTTATCTTTTTTGCGCGTGTTACACTTTAAGATACATTACACAAATGTGCCAGTAAAATTTTTATTAACGACACAAATGTCTGATCTTCTGGGCTGGAAATTCTTCAACTGGTCGTTCTCAAACAGTTGACTTTTAAATGAGAGTCAAACACTTTGTGATTTAAGAAATTCATCGTCCATTCTCGCACATAGTTCATCATGGGTAAAAGGAAATTTGCTTTGAATGTAACGCTTCTCAAACTACCATTCGCAATAATTTCCCGCGACCTGTTAGAAATAGGTTCGTTTCAGCAGTTGCTAGAGAGCGCCAGCTAAAAGGCGTCACCGCGCTTGCGCAGCTACGATGACGCTGGAAGCCCATATGTTCGTACGTGTAAAACATTAAAAGATCTTACTTTATGTCATAAAAGAAGCAAGACAAAAGAGAATACTTCAAGAGCATCGGAATTTCGCGAACCATACTAAAATGCATAATTTGGCTTAAAGTGCACATTCGTATGTCCAGATTAGGATGCAAATTTTCTTGGAGTACCAGTACTGTATTATTCTTATGTTTGGTTCCTTAATTTGGCATAATGCCATACGTGAACTTTAAATGCAGCGAACAGTTGAAACTAGCCAACAGTGTGAAATTAAACACTTCGATTCAAATAAATTGACTGCCTCAGCAGAACAGATTAATGAGAGCTAAATCTCTTTGGCAAACCGAGAAAAATAACTTCATTGTTCTGCAAGGCGATTAATGCTTGATTGTCAGAAAAGTGGAAATAAAATCTGAAACTAATAACATATTTTATCCTTTCGTAATTATGCGAACGTATTTTAATTCATTTGATAGCTCCCGCCGACAAAAATCTGTTTTGTTATCATTTAACGTGAAAGGAATAAACGTAGAGGAAACAACAAAATCATTGAATGTAAACACAGGTCCGACCCACTTCCCCACCACAACTCAGACTGCCCAGCCACACTTCTGTAACCAGAAGCGGGAGAAGGTACAACTCATAAGCGACTCAACTGCGCATGCGCGAGAGCCTGCCAGTAACTGCTCAAACGAATCTAATTTAAACAGCTGTCACGTCACGCTCATCGGAGGCAATTTGTTGTTATGAACCATTGCATAGTCTTCCTAAAGCCATTGACACACTTTGCTGTTGGCAGACGCCTGTATGAGCTCTGTGTTTTTTTGTTGTATACGGCGCATTTCCATTTTTCTCTCGTTCATGTTTTGTTGCTGCATTAGCGAGATACAGTAGTATCCTTTGCTAAAGTATTGGCTATTGCAAGTCAAAATCACAAAAATTTAACTTAAAACTAAAACAATGAAAAATTCCCGGAATTCTAAACAATTCCCGGGTTTTTCCTGGATCTCCCGGTTGTCCCGGATCGTATACACCCTGACCACACAATGCTATGGATCCATCTTGTCAACAAGGCACTCTGCAAGCTGGAGGTGGCTCCGTAATAGTAAGGGTTATATTTACATGGAATGGACTGGGTCCTCTGATCCATCTGAACCGATCATTGACTGTAAATGGTTATGTTCGACAACTTAAGACGATTTGCAGTCATTCATAGAGTTCATGTTTCCAAACGATGATGAAAGTTTAATGTAAGACAATGCGCCCTGCCACCGATTCACAATAGTTCGCGCGATCGGTTTGAAGTACATTGTGGACAGTTCGAGTGAATGATTTCGCCACCCAGATCACTCGACATGAATCCCATCGAACATGTACGGGACATAATCGAGAGGTCAGTTGGTGCACCAAATCCTGCACCGGCAACACTTTGGCAATTATGGACGGCTATAGAGGCAGCGTGGCTCAATATTTGTGCAGGGGACTTCCAATGACTTGTTGAGTCCATGCCACGTCGAGCTGCTGCTTCACTAGGCCAGGTAAAAGGCGGTTCAAATGGTTCTGAGCACTGTGGGACTCAACTTCTGAGGTCATCAGTCCCCTAGAACTTAGAACTACTTACACCTAACTAACCTAAGGACATCACACACATCCATGCCCGAGGAAGGATTCGAACCTGCGGTCTCGTGGGTCCAGACTGTAGCGCCTAGAACCGCACGGCCACTCCCGCCGGCGGTAAAAGGAGGTTCCACACGATATTAGGAGCTGTCTCATGACTTTTGTCACTTTATTATAGCGTTCTTCATCGTCATAAGGGCACAGCAACTGGCATGATGGTGTGGGTTGCCATTGGGTACACAACACAATCATCTCTGATACGCATAACCAATATTTCGGACAGAAGCCATTATCTTTATGATGACCGGTGGCTCTGCTATGTCCTAGTGATCACCGTCACACTATCGTTTGACAAAATAAGGTAAGAGTCCATGTTGCCTGCGCTGTCCTGGCCTACTTGTATACTCGGTATGTCCGGCTGTTGTCCTGGACAGCATGTTCTTCAGTTACCTGACTTAAAGAAAACAACTGGCCAACGGTTGCGGAAAGACTGGTATGTCACCACTCGCCAGCTAGTGCTCTTCATGAATCCTGACTTAGAGTTGAAGCTCAGTTCGACTCATTGTCCAGCGGGTTAGAGTTGTTACCGCCAGAAGTGGCAGCTTCACGTCCCAAGTTTCACAACGTGTATATCCCCAAATAACTCTAAAAAATTACATATTATCCCTATTATGCTGTACATGCTCAGTAAGCAAAATGTTGTTACTTGCTTTCCATCTTGGTGTCTCAGTTTTAATAGTCGTCAGGATAAACTGTTCAGGACAGACGACTGTGATGAGTTTACTTGGAGTTCTAGTGCCGTGTTGTCGATGGCGATGAGAGAGAGAGAGAGAGAGAGAGAGAGAGAGAGAGAGAGAGGAGGAAAAGAGGATGAAACCTGCTGTCAGCACATACTGTACTCCCCATGGGTAGCGCCAGTGAGGCCAGCGAAAACTAAATATCCATATGAAGCACTGTGTCATACAGTCACTAGGAGAGTCACTGTGGAGAGATTTGGAATTTGACCTGAGACATTGGTGCAAAGCCCCAAAACTCCTGTCATTAACTGAGAAATACTGGGGAATGAAACATTCCTCCACCACCAGAATCAGAACGGGCTGTACCTTGATTAAAATCACTTTGGGATTAACGTTTCTTGGAAGTTTAATAGCAAGGGCCACCAACCAGTCAGTGGTAGTTGTTAAAAAAAAACTTAAAAAAATAAAAATAAACCTTTTTTTGCTTCTGGATATGATCTCTTAAGTCAGTCTCTAATACATGAAAATCTAAAACAATGTAATACATCATAGTAAGTCACGCTCCCCATCAGGCCATGAATATGCCCGCCAGTGGCTGATATCGATCGCGACTCAGAGGCATTACAGCTTGCGGTGCACTTTCTTGTCCTCGTTCTCGTTATTAGCTTTGATTCACTGTTCCGCTCTCGATAAACTTGACTTTGTTCACGGACCATGTGCTCATATCGGCAGCGGGCAGAAATCCCTGTCCTCATCCACACACATACCCATTATAAAAATCTGTCCAGTGGTTGAAACCCGAATGTATTTTTACATCGCCACCTTTTTGGGTGCTAAGAAGCAGGGGCGTAAGTACCGTACTGGAGGCCCTGGGGCAACTAGAAGGAGTGTTGTCCCCTTCCCTTCCCGCATGCCTACATCCGCTTCATCCCATCCTCAACTCAACGAAACTCCGCCCACTTATCCTCTCTGAAAGCCAATCCCCCTCCTCCAATCTTTTCCCACAGATACACACACACTCTCTACACCACACCATAATCCACCACTCTCATCCTACTTGAGTTCAAAATGTTCAAATGTGTGTGAAATGTAATGGGACTTAACTGCTAAGGTCATCAGTCCCTAAGCTTGCATACGAGGTGCATTCAAGTTCTAAGGCCTCCGTTTTTTATTCTAATTAACTACTCACCCGAAATCGATGAAACTGGCGTTACTTCTCGACGTAATCGCCCTGCAGACGTACACATTTTTCACAACGCTGACGCCATGATTCCATGGCAGCGGTGAAGGCTTCTTTAGGAGTCTGTTTTGACCATTGGAAAATCGCCGAGGCAATAGCAGCACAGCTGGTGTATGTGCGGCCACGGAGAGTGTCTTTCAGTGTTAGAAAAAGCCAAAAGTCACTAGGAGCCAGGTCAGGTGAGTAGGGAGCATGAGGAATCACTTCAAAGTTGTTATCACGAAGAAACTGTTGCGTAACGTTAGCTTGATGTGCGGGTGCATTGGCTTGGTGAAACAGCACATGCTCAGCCCTTCCCGGACGTTTTTGTTGCAGTGCAGGAAGGAATTTGTTCTTCAAAACATTTTCGTAGGATGCACCTGTTACCGTAGTGCCCTTTGGAACGCAATGGGTATGGATTACGCCCTCGCTGTCCCAGAACATGGACACCATCATTTTTTCAGCACTGGCGGTTACCCGAAATTTTTTTGGTGGCAGTGAATCTGTGTGCTTCCATTGAGCTGACTGGCGCTTTGTTTCTGGATTGAAAAATGGCATCCAAGTCTCATCCATTGTCACAACCGACGAAAAGAAAGTCCCATTCATGCTGTCGTTGCGCGTCAACACTGCTTGGCAACATGCCACACGGGCAGCCATGTGGTCGTCCGTCAGCATTCGTGGCACCCACCTGGATGACACTTTTCGGATTTTCAGGTCGTCATGCAGGATTGTGTGCACAGAACCCACAGAAATGCCAACTCTGGAGGCGATCTGTTCAACAGTCATTTGGCGATCCCCCAAAACAATCCTCTCCACTTTCTCGATCATGTCATCAGACCGGCTTGTGCGAGCGCGAGGTTGTTTCGGTTTGTTTTCACATGATGTTCTGCCCTCATTAAACTGTCGCACCCACGAACGCACTTTCGACACATCCATAACTCCATCACCGCATGTCTCCTTCAACTGTCGATGAATTTCAATTGGTTTCACAGCACGGAAATTCAGAAAACGAATGACTGCAAGCTGTTCAAGTAAGGAATACGTCGCCATTTTAAGTATTTAAAACAGTTCTCATTCTCGCCGCTGGCGGTAAAATTCCATCTGCCGTACGGTGCTGCCATCTCTGGGACGTATTGACAATGAACGCGGCCTCATTTTAAAACAATGCGCATGTTTCTATCTCTTTCCAGTCCGGAGAAAAAAAAATCGGAGGCCTTAGAACTTGAATGCACCTCGTACTTAACCTAAATTATCCTAAGGACAAACGCACACACCCATGCCCGAGGGAGGACTCGAACCTCCGCCTGGACCAGCCGCACAGTCCATGACTGCAGCGCCTTGACCGCTCGGTGAATCCCGCGTGGCCCCACTTGAGTCAAAAGTTAAATAAGTAAGAAAAAACTAAAAAAAAAAGTCTATTTTATTTTTTGTGATTTGGTGAAGCTAAATATACAACGTTTCCCTGATTTATGGATACATGAAACAGCTTTTCGTCCCTGTATCATTACACATAACAAATGCAGCACAGTGCGCAAGGTACATTTTAAGCAAATACAAAACCAACCTGTTTCTTATGAGAATCTTTATTTACTAGCGAGATCATCTTCTCACATTCAGAATTTAAAAAAAACATAGATAACTATTGAAAAACTCAGTAACGTCATAAAAAGTGAAATCACAAATAATTCTGTACTGCCACGCATAACAAGAACAAATAGATAATTTCAAAGAAGTGCACGGGTTTTAATTTTTACAAATGTAAACCACCCTGGCCTAAATTCTTGTCTTACGTGATGAGTTTTGGCCGCGGTAGTGGAGCGGTCTAGGGCACCTTGTCGCGGTCCGCGCGGCTCCCCCCGTCGGAGGTTCGAGTCCTCCCTCGGGCATGGGTGTGTGTGTTGTCCTTAGCGTAAGTTAGTCTCAGTTAGATTAATTAGTGCGTAAGTTTAGGGACAGATGACCTCAGCAGTTTGGGCCCATAAGACCTTACCACAAATTTCCAATTTCCGTGATGAGTTTTCCTTGTTCCTGCCTGTGCAAAATGGCCCATTGTTTTATAAAAATAACAATTTCAAGCTCGTTCATTTTCTACATAACTTATATATATCTACATTTTCACCTGTAATCTGCGAATCACTGTAAACTGCGTGGCAGATACCTTTTCCTGACCCATAAATTAAGGTCTATTCCTCTTCTACTTGCAGATGGAGCACGTTAAGGATGATTGCTTCTGCGCCTGTGTGCGAGCCATAAGATTATCTACACGATCTCTACGGGATAGACGCGAAGACGGCTGAACACATCCGCTAAAAGATGAGTGTTAAAAGTTTTCCATTCATTTACTTGGGAGTTATGAGGCGTATTAATTCGTGTTCTGACTGTGAAGACATTTCCAACATTTCTGTTCCACTGTCTCGCCAGCTATACATGTCTGTGAGCAATGGAGGCACCTTCCTTCAATTGTTAGTACACGCTGTCAGTCAAATTAATGTGACCACCTGTCAGAAGCCTGAATAAAGCCTAGTTTACACGACGACATTTGGTTGCGCCACTCGTTACGTGGAATGAGTTGTACGCAAGAGGTTTCATATATGTCTGTAGACACGGCGACACCAGTATACACTTCAGTTTCGTCGTTTTGTGGGTCGCTGAGTCGTGTCTGAAATGAAACTTTTGGCAGCTGCACGTCGCACGAGTTGTTAAAGCTTGTTGCGTGGAATCGCTGCATAAGAAAAAAAAAAAATAGGAAACGTGTTTCGATTCATGACTGGATGAAGAAAAGACGTTGCTCAGCATCCTTGCTGAAATAATTTATAAGGGAAGATCCAAGAAGTTCTTTTAATTATCTTAGAATGTCACCAGAACTGTTCACGTTTCTTCTAAATAGAGTTAGTAATGCGATAAGGAATAAAGGTACTGTAATGCATGAAGCACTGTCGCCAGAACTTAAATTACGTATCATATTGCGTGAATTACAATCCAGAACATTCGCCATGCTATAAGACACGGTTTTAGTTGGTAATGACGCTTTTTAATTAACACCAATAATTATTAACATTAACAGTAATAATTATTAACATTAGCTACAATAATTATTCGAAGCAGGCCGCATTAAGAAGAGAATGGTTTGCAAACTACTCTCTTAAAGATATATCTGTACAGTGGCAATATTTCAAAATTCTAACGTATGTGAATGGGGAACACTGCAGCGACGTTTTAAATAGATGAATACTGAATAAAGAATGCAGCTCCTTGAATTTGTATAGCTCTCCCTCCTGTCAACAAAGAGTTGGCCAACTCGAACGATGGGATTTTAGTCTTGTAAACGAGAGTGTTGCCAGAGCTAGAATTACACTTGCTTGTATTTTTCTTAGTTCAGTTGTATATGTGCTCCTAACTCAATAAATTTTGCCCTGCAGCTCAGATTCTGTCAAACCATCTATGTTATGGTCGCACATAACGGTCTCAGTGGCAGCAATATGTTTGTAATCAGCATCACTGAAATCCCACAAACACCTATGCAAGGCATAGATATCCAAAATGCGAAAAATTATTCTCCGTTCCCCACTTCATATTTGAGTTTGTCTGCACTCTACCAACACAAATAACCTCAAAACACATGCAACTAGTGTCGCCAAAGTTGGAACACGCGGGAAGTGTTTAGTTTCACGAACTAGTTGCGCAAACGCGCGGCGCGCATGCGCAGTGGGCGGTAGTGCAGTTGCCTGCAACCCAGTGTCGCCGTGTAAACTAACTCAACCATAATAATAAAATTATAAACAGCCGACCAGTTGCAATGGATAAAGAATTCTTTACCTAGGTTTCGACAAATATAAATTTGTCTTCTTCAGAAAGTGGCAATTTTACATTAGTAAGGACAAATGGACCATCGCCGTTTTTACAAATGTCGGCATAGATCCATTTGTCAAAAATGAAATATAGCCCTAGAATTAGGGTTTGTCACGTAAATATAAATTAGTACATGGATCTTGCAGAGCTCACAACCGAAGAGCTGACAACAAACCCTAATTCTAGGGCTATATTTCATTTTTGACAAATGGATCTATGCCGACATTTGTAAAAACGGCGATGGTACATTAGTCCTTACTAATGTAAAATTGCCACCTTCTGAAGAAGAAAAAATTTATATTTGTCGAAACATAGGTAAAGAACTCTTTATCCATTACAACTGGTCGGCTGTTTAAAATTTTATTACGTGGAACTGTTGCTGTTGTGCAGCTATGTTTAAAATATTTAACTTAACCATCTTTGCAGCGCGGACCTCTTCGGGACGTGCAGCAAGAAAATCAGTGAGGTTCTGGAAGCTACCTACAGGTATGTGGAGCCATGCCGACTCCACTGCACTGTCGCGACCAGCAACGCTAGGTTTCTCTGTTGACGATACATGGCGCGAACAGCCCGATCGAGGTGGCCCTAAAGATTATCCATTGGGTTTAAATCCGGACAGTCTGGTTATCCGCGGGGGGTACTGTAAACTCATCCTGCTGCTCTTCGAACCACGCACTTACGTTACGGCAAGTGTGACACATTGCATTGTCCTGCTCAAAGATACCATCGAGCAGAGAACAAGCAAACTGCAAGTAAGGGTGGACATGGTCCCCAAGAATAGATGCATACTTGTGTTGATCCATTGCCCCTTTCAGAATGGCGAAATCACCCATGGAAAGCCACGACAACCCCACCAGACCACGGCACTCCCTCCCCCAGGCTGGACCCTTGCAGTGTGTTTGGTTTCAGACGTAGCACGCCGTACACGCCAACTGCCATCTGTCCGATGGACCATACAACGTGATTCATCTAAAAAGGCCAACTGTTGCCACTCGGTGGAGGACGTCTGCGGAACTGGCGTGCAAATTCCAACCTCCGCCGTCGATGAACGGCAGTCGGCATGGGTTCATGAACCAGGTGCTTGCTGCGTTGTCAACAACGTTCGCTGAATGGTCTTTGAGGAGACACTGTTACTAGCCCGTTGATCCATGTGGGGGGTCACTTGCTCAACAGTTGCACGTCTGCTCGCCCGTACACATCTTCGCAGACGTTCATCCCTGTCTTTGCTATGCACAGTATACTTTAACCAGAATCGCTATGTTCCCGCATTACGACAACGACTCCATTGTTTTCCCCTCCCTCTCCGACACGCTTTATATGCCCTCCACTGATAGTGTTGCCAGTTACCGTCTGTGAGTTTATTAAATGGTTTAAATGGCTCTGAGCACTATGGGACTTAACTTCTGTGGTCATCAGTCCCCTAGAACTTAGAACTACTTAAACCTAACTAACCTAAGGACATCACACACATCCATGCCCGAGGCAGGATTCGAACCTGCGACCGTAGCAGTCCCGCGGTTCCGGACTGCGCGCCTAGAACCACTAGACCACCGCGGCCGGCTGTGAGTTTATTGCACGTTGACGTGAAACATAGGCGGTGGTCACATTAATGTGACAAGACCATACATAGGCACTCCCGACTCATTGTAGATAGTGAGTATTTTTTAAAAAATGTTTTTAGCTTGGAAAAATAGCGCTCACCCTTTCCAATAGTCGTGGGTTCCATTAGGTGTATCAAATAAAGTTCTTATCGGCATTAGTTGAAGCCCAATTACGGGCTCTTGTCACTCTGTCGTCATTGCAAAGCTCGTTAAAGAGCTTCTCTTCTGTTCTAATTCGTTTGTTAGATAATATACACTCATTGACCCGTGTTTCATGTATATTAAACGTTTTGTCAAATATCTTGTCGCATGATCTTCTGATGCTAGCTCTTTCTGACAACAACCGAGTGATGTGCCGCTGTGGTAAGACACTGTACTCGCTTTCGACGATTGATATCCTGATTCAAGCTTTCCGTGATTTCTCCCCTCATCCCCCTCCAAATCGCTTGAGGCAAATGCCGGAATGGTTCTTTCGAAAAGGATACGATCTATTTCCTTTCCCATCCTTTCCCTGACCAAATTTGTTCTCTGTATCTAATGAACTAGTAGGCAAGTGGACGTTAAACCCTAATTTTTAATGTTAGTTTCTGACAGTATAATTCGTAAGAAATCATATGAAGCTGCAGCGTATTTACTCTCAGAATGGAAAACTTTAGGTGGTTTATTAATACTTTCTAGTAGTACATAAATAATATGGAAAGAGCAAGGTTATGTTTTTGAGAGCTATTACTGCACTTTATTCGTTACATTTCTCACTCTTTGTCAGAGCCTTAAGACTCTAGTGAATCTCTAAATGTATTCTTTGTGTGTGTTTCTTATCTGTCATCCCAGTGCTTTGGATTTGGTGTCTTTAGTATTACCTTGAAAGTATTCAACGGAACAAGTTTCTAAATCCCACCGCCGTAGAATGCTGCGAGAAAAAAATTTGTAGATATTCCCAACTGCTTCGAAATACGGCGCCATTTCTTGATTCGATTGTTGGCTTCTACAGTGCCTTTAAGTACTAAATTCAAACTGTGACTTGATTCTTTGGTTTGTAGACCATATTATACGCCACCCATGACAGATGTTCCACCGTAGCCTTGCTCGAAACACTTGCGCATCTCTATTCCCTTCCACTCTATGTATTCAGTTTAATTGATGTTTGTATCCTAATGCTAACTGATGTTTGGCTGGGGTAAAGTTGCTAAATGTTTTGCATATCTTTACATCAGAATGTATTCCAAAACAATTTTTCATTATCCTAATAAGCAATTTTGCTCATTTTTCTTTTTGCTTTTCCTCAAATTTTAATTTTTACCAATTTTTTCTTAATTTTTAGGGTTCCGTACTTCAATCGGTAAGAAAGGAATCCTTATAGGATAACTTTGTTGTCCGTCCGTCTCTCTGTCTGTCCGATGGTTAAAAATCCTTTTTTCTCCGGAACTGATCTACATATCAAGTTGAAATTTATGTCACACACTAACATCTATGATGCATTAGCGGTGTAAGAAACTGGAGCTACTAAGTCGATGTCATTAAAAGATACGGGCCATTTATGTCCCATATTTTGATACTCGCAAACTCGCTCATCAAAACCTGCAGGGTAATTCCCGTTGACCTAGAATCGTGAAATTTGGTAAGAAGCTGTGATTATATCACGTCTTTTTTTAATCCGGGTGTGTCTGTCCGTCCGTATGTTAAGGCCCCTTTTTCTCAGGAAGGGGTACATGCATCGAGTCGAAATTTATGTAACATACTAAGGCCTATGGTCCCTTGGTAGTGTAACAAACCCAAGCTTCTAAGTTTATGTAGTCAAAAGACGCAGCCATTTATGTCACATATTTTGATTTTCGCAAATTCACTCATTAAAACCTGTAGTGTATTTTCTGCTTTCCTAAGGTCATGGATTTTAGCAAGAGCAAGGGTTCGTAGTACAAATAAAGGAAGAAAAATCAGAAAGTCATTAATTTGTAATAATATCACACAAAAATATTTTTTTGTCATTTCTTATCGGACTTCAGACTTAAAATTAAAACATTCGCGGAAATATTGGGATCCCCGGGACCGATGTCTTGCCCGGTATCGATGTCGACAACAAGCAAAAATCGTTGAGATGCTCGATTCCCCAGATCGTTGAACTGTCAGTATACATAATTAAGTTTGTACAGAACCTTCGGAGCCCGAGTTCTACTCGCACAATTTTTTTTTCTTTTTCAGATTCCAGAGGCATCTTATTCTCTGGAGCATCGTCGTCACAGCCTGGTTTCGCTTCTACCATTATCGCTGGATGTTCTACTTAATCATGCGCTGAATATTTTTCGCATATCCTGTTGAACAACATATCGTGACGCTATGCAGTTCTCAACAATACAGGGGTCCATGCAGCAACCCACATCGTTGCTTAGCATCAGTTCGAGATGGTGCGTCCAGCGAGCAACATGAATACGTCCGTCCTCGGAGAGAAAAATCCTAAGATAATTGTGAAATACAGTAAGAACACGGATCAACGATAGCAGTCAGAAGCTAAGTCGCCAACGAACATTTGAATTCCGCGAAACAGTAGCACCCAAAACGCAGGTATCAAGTTGATTGTACCTTATTGCGGCCGCATGACAAATTTTCAGAGGCATGTGTATATTAAATACACAGTATGGAGATCTTCGACAACGTAGTTATAATCGGGGTTATTTGATTTTGCAAAGCAGCCATCCAGACTGTTTGTCGAGGACTGTCTATTTTAGTTTGTGTTGGAGGTGCATAAATATTCTAAGCTTTGTAATTATAGGAAAATCGGAATAGTACAAATTATACATTCTCCTACTAAATTTCCGTTTCAAGTTATCTCTATATTCGCTCGTATAGATTTTGTTCGATAAGTCGTGTGTGTCATTGTGCTGTCTTGAAACACACGTTTTGATGCACGTATCATATGAATTTCTAACGACGTAGAATTTCAAACATTAAACAGTCTGTTTGCCAGAAAAAAGGTGACTTACAAACGGAACGAAATTAGATTTGAAATTGTTGTTTATGTTTACGTGTTATTAGATAAGGCAGTCCCACATTTTCTTGGCTTTTTGTGTCCCTACATAGGACTAAATCGGTAGAGGTAGGTGGAATTCGACATGTTGATATGTTAATTCTTCTCACTGCCGACTATGGTCATCAGACGATAGTGTGCGCTATTTGCCTGATGCTACAACTGTCATTGTTTAAAGCTGTGTTTCATTTTGGTGATAAGTAATTTGTAGCAGCGCATATCATTTGTACGCGATCTCTTACGTCACTGTGTATCACCCTGACCTGACACAAGAAGTATTAATTGTTTTATCAGCAGAAATTCCCGAAAAAGTGACTAATGGCAGTAGCTGTCTCTATAGAACTTGGAATACTGTGTATGGTTTCGGATATTTATTCACTTGTTTCTGGTCGCAACTAGTATTGTCTGTAAAGAGTATCTTCACTGAACGTGTCAATCAATTTTTAACCATTTCAAATTTTGTTACATGTAACATTTCTGTGATCTTTAACTCAGCGTGCTACGTCTTCTTTCGTACACGAGTACACAGACGCACTGAATACAGCATCGTCTGTTAACTGAAGTCGACTAACAATCAGTAATTCGCATATTTTTAAGTCAGAAAGATTTCCAAAACCACCTTTGATTATTTTAATGCGGAAAGAGACTTCACTTGATTGAAGAATTTTATTAATTTTTCCTTCTTTTTATGTCTCTTGCCGGGCGCCTCGGAGTAGGGTTGTCATGCGTCCCGATACATCGGAACCGTCAACGTACTGGACCTTCTTGTCCCGACATCCCAAGACGCAATTTTGTCCCGATTTTGGAAAATACTGTTACGACCTTGGTTCACGTATTGAAGTAACGTCATCTGTTAGCGCATAAATGCAGCCTCAGTTAGTTTTATTTATGTCAACAATTTTACGTTGACAAGGTCGTTTCACAGATTTCGCATAGGGTTGCCGTATCTAGCTGGAACCTTGTTGGAACAGTCTGAGTGGGGCATGGAGCTTTTTGCTGTAGAGGTAGCTGGTTCACCATATTTTTAGCAAGATTTCACCATTTTCAGAATGCCTTTTTTTCTCTTTTACGTATTTATAGAACTCCATGCAAGTCAGCGTGTAGTTAAACTGTCACTGTAAGATTAATCCCACAGTCCCTGGCAGCAAAAGATTTCTTTCATCAGTCCACTGGGCCGACGTCAGCGAAAATACTCTTTCCATAGTGGCGTTGTGTGCGGGAATAGAAAAAAAATAATCGCATAATTTTAGCTCTTGGCATTTACTTTCAGGATCTTCGGTTTCCTTAAGAAAGCAAATCTACCTTTCTTCCGTAGAGTGTTTAGACTTCCATTTTTCCGAGTCACGCTTAGTTTCTAAAAAGCTCTCCAAATATATACATATTCCTGAAAACAATTGTCGCCTGAAATCTTCACGCCATTTTTAATCACGTATATAATAGTGTTTTCAGTCACCACCAAATCTGGAGTTTCCGATAGCGTCATCCAATCAAATACTTGATATTTATTAAAAGAAACAGCCCATTTCTCAAAGTAATCAAAAGCTGTGGCATAGAAAGCCACTGTCTTTTCCTCAAGTTTCGAAATCAAATTAATTATTTCTTCATCTTGGTTTGCTTGTCAATAAAACTAGCGTCTTCCTTTCATTGAGATTTCTTTGAGTGTCGATTAATATATTTTTTATTTCAATTATCGAGACTTTATTTTTCTCCACGCTTTTTATATATTTTTTTCAAACAGAGACATGAAGTCAATTTCACTGATCGGACTACTGAAAAAATCTGATATTATTTTAGGCGGTCAGGCTTCGGCGTCAAAAAAAATGGTTTTAGTGGCATCCAAAGTTTAAGAATTGTCTCAGCTGCGGATATTAACGACAGCCATCTTGTTTTTGAGTGAGAAAGAACAGTCTGATGATTGACGCCAACGTATAAGCTGATTATAAGTTGGTGAAACTTATGTTGTGGTGGATTACATAATGGATTTACCGCAGAAGAAGCAGTACGCTCAAAAGTATCGGGATGGGTGGGAAGCAGAACCTAAATTCAATGGGTGGCTGAAACCAGTCGTTGGAGACTTATCCAAGGCAAGATGTCAAGTATGTGCAACAGAGTTTTATGCTAAATTGTGTGATTTTAGAAAGCGTTCGAAAACTATTAAGCATAAACAAAAAATTGATTTAAAAAAACATAAACCACCTTACCTGTGAAAATTGTTCCGAAAACTATAGTTAGAATAGCAAGCAGAGCGGAAGGCGCCCTTTCTTTATTTATTACTGAACATTGTTCTATTTTAGCTGTAGATCATTTAGGAATACTGTGCAAGGTGTTTTCCGGTGATGAGGTCGCTAAAAACATGCAATTACATCGTACAAAGTGCACTAACATTATAACTGAAGTTTTGGCTCCACATTTTACACAATCATTGGTTGAAGATATAGGTAACAAAAAATACAGTGTACTAATAGATGAATCCACAGATGTATCAATATCTAAAATGCTAGGTATTGCTATACGGTACTATAGTGCAAACAACCAAACCATTAGATCAGCATTTCTGAAACTCGCTGTAGTAGAAACTGCAGATGCAAGAAATCTGGCTGCTGTTCTTGTGAATTCTTTGAAAGATCTCAAACTTCCAATCACTAATATGGTAGGAATTCGCACAGATAATGCTTCTGCAATGGTTGGAATAAACAATGGGCTCTTCGAACAACTTAAGAGAGAATATGGTTTGAAGCATTTGGTATTGGTGAACGAACATTACAAGCGTGTATTCGTCATCGCCATACTGGCGTATCACCCAGCGTGATGATATGGGGTGCCATTGGTTACACGTCTCGGTCACCTCTTCTTCTCATTGACGGCACTTTGAGCAGTGGACGTTACATATCAGATGTGGTAGGACCCGTCGCTCTACCCCTCATTCGATCCCTGCGAAACCCTACATTTCAGCAGGATAATGCACGACCGCACGTTGCAGGTCCTGTACGGGCCTTTTTGGATACAGAAAATGTTCGACTGCTGCCCTGGCCAGCACATTCTCCAGATCTCTCACCAATTGAAAACGTCTGGTCAATGGTGGCCGAGCAACTGGCTCGTCACAATATGCCAGTCACTGCTCTTGATGAACTGTGGTATCGTGTTGAAGCTGCATGGGCAGCTGTACCTGTACACGCCATCCAAGTTCTGTTTGACTCAATGCCCAGGCGTATCAAGGCCGTTATTACGGCCAGAGGTGGTTGTTCTTGGTACTGATTTCTCAGGATCTATGCGCGCAGATTGCGTGAAAATGTAATCTCATGTCAGTTCTAGTATAATATATTTGTCCAATGAATACCCGTTTATCATCTGAATTTCTTCTTGGTGTAGCAATTTTAATGGCCAGTAGTATATATAGTGACGTGTGCTTGAAGCACTAAAGTGTTATCATCGACTGTTTACCGTCTCATAAACTCATTTTATCACTGCTTTTGAAACTGCCTAAGGATGGAAAGAGGAAGTGTCACTTTTCGGATGTTTATAGAAAACTGCGGTCTTTTGTCAAGAAAGGACGTACGGACAGGAACCGCTGTGTAACATTTGTCGGTGTTTCGTCTCAGTAACTCAAGACGGTAAGACACATGCGAGGCATGGCATTTCTACGAAGAATCATACAAATAGATTCGCGGTAGCATCGACACCGAAGCCTATTTCTACGTTTATGATTATTGCCCATTGCCGCTGCAGAACTAACAACAGCTTATTAAGTTGTCAGGCATCGTCAGTCCTTCAGTTCTTTTGACTGTACCGTAAAACTAGGTATCGCAATGTATCCTGACCAAAAATCACCGCAAAGCAATTTAGGCCTACAGGCAGGACGAAAGCTACAACGATTGTTAAAAACATTCTCGCACCGCACCCCGTGTCCGAATGCGTAAAATCGAACGCAAGGCTGACATGATGTTTCCTTTAGTTATTCAGTACTTTACAGAAACGGACGGAAACAAAACAGAAACTGTTGAAGTGACTCTTCAGTCTTCCCTGACGGATCTGCTACAAATGCAATTTTTGGGATTGCCGCCGGATCATATTGTTTAAATCCCACAATATTTCATCGATGTAATCTTCAGGTGGTGGTAGCAGTGCAGGAGTGACAGCCACCTGAAGATCTCGAGCAGTTCCAGGGACGAAATATTGTGGGATACACACGATACGATCCGGCGGCAAACCCGAGGAGTGCATTTGAAGAAGTTGTTGAAGTTTGATTCGCCGAATAACAAAACATCGAAGATAATTGCAAAGTTCTGTCTAGACTCTTTAGGACAACTGCAGATTAGATTCCATTAGATAGATTGATGGCTTTTTGTGGAGACGATAGCAATACCAACTTCGGAGGGCTTCATCGACGCGGCCAGCGGAATGCATTTCACCAAATTAAAGAGGAACTAGGAGAAAATGTAGAAGGGACTGGATGCGCTGCTCATATTCTTCGCAATACTATATCATGCGCTGCTGGAGTCTTAAATGTCGACATTGAAATAATCGTCATTACAATATTTAATTGTTTTTTAATATACACGGTGAGGAAAGAGAAGGATTTCCGCTTATACGTTGACTTCAATCATCAGAGTGTTCGATCTCACTCAAAAAGAAGATGGCTATCGTTAATGCCCACAGTTGAAATACTTCTTAAGCTTTGGATGCCACTAAAACCATTTATTGACGCCGAAGACTGACCGCCTAAAATAATTTCAGATTTTTTTCAGTAGTCCGATCAGTGAAATTGACTTCATGTCTCTGCTGTCAGACTTAGCTCTGTTTGAAAAAATATATATAAAAAGCATGGAGAAAAATAAAGTCTCGATAATTGAAATAAAAAATATATTAATGGACACTCAAATATGTCTGAATTAAAGGAAGACGCTAGTTCTATTGACAAGCAAACCAAGATGAAGAAATAACTTATTTGATTTCGAAACTTGAGGAAGAGACAGTGGCTTTCTATACCATCGCATTTGATTACTTAGTGCTAACAAAGGCTGCATGCTATTAGATAAATGTTGCCCACGCCTCTCTAAACGATGCGGTTAATGAATTGTTTATTGTGATAAAAGAGAACAGCCGATGATAATGATCTTTTTAGGTCATTCCTCCACGCCACACCCCCACAGTGGTAGATTTCGACCATTGCAACCGATTACTGTACCGTTTAAAGCTGGATTGACACACATGCATACACACTAACACATACACACGCACACACGAGCAAATGCACACCAGTGACATGACCAGTCCAAGCAACACCGACTGAAACATAAAAGCTAACGGTAAATGTTCGAATAACTTTCTTTGAAGGACCTAAGCAAGAGAATTGAGTACCACTGACAGCCTAAACTTGACTTTTAAGGAATGATTACGCTAGATAAGCTGACAGCTGTAATTCCTGTAATTTTAGGTGAAGAATATGAAAAACAAGCTCCTGCTGTCTGCTTTTTTCAGTTATCTGGTCAAAGGAGATGCGTTAAACACGATTTCATTTATTTATCGCATCGCAGCTCATAAAATCGTACGTGCAAGGCAATTGCAGACAATACGATGCACGCACTCATGCCTATTCCGACACAAAAAATGGCGAAGATGCCTATTCCGACATAAAAAATGGCGAAGAACATCGCTAACGATTTTTATGAAATGTAGAATTTTCCTACTTATATAGGAGCTTTGCATGGGAAACACGTTATTAGTCAGGCTCCTTCGAAAACCGAATTACAAAAAGCTATTTTCCATAATTTTCTTGGCTTTTGTAGGTGCTCATTATAACTTTATTGCTATTCGTATCGGCGCATATGGAAAGGCCAGGGATGGGGAATTTTTTTCCAATTCCAATTTAAGTAAAGCCCTTTAATAAGAAGCCCCTTTGAATGTACCAGAAAGTTCTACCATACTCAACTTCTGTATATTATTATTGTTGACGAAGCATTTCTTCTAAAAACGTACTTAATGCGACTATAACGAGGATAATTTGAACGATGGCGAGTGTAACTTCAACTCTCGTTTGAGTCGTGCCAGGAGGACATCAGAAAACAGTTTTGGTATGTTGTCTCAAAAATTACACTAGGTGCCTTCAAGCTGGTCCAAACAACATAGATAACGTAATTATGGCCACATGTTTACTGCGTAACTTTTTTAAAAAGTACGATAGAAATGCCCATGTTACCCAGGAAGTCGATTTGAGCAATGGTGGTCACATATTACAAAATTTACGTTTGAAAGGAGGGAAAGCAACGAAAGATGCACTTCATGTAAGTGAATTATTCTGTTCTGAGGCTTGGTCTTTGCCTTGGCTATCAAATATCTAGGTGCAAGAAAATGTTGTAGCGATAGCCAACACTAAAAAAAAAGGTTGTATTCCTTGACGAAGACTCAGAAATATACCCGTATTTATTTACTAATTGAATTTATTGTTGTTTCGGTTGTATTCCTTGATGAAAAATAAAAAATATACCCGTATTTACTTACCAATTGATTTTATTGTTGTTTTGGTTGTATTCCTTGATGAAAAATCAGAAATATACCCCTTTTTATCTACCAATTGATTTTATTTTTGTTGCTATTTTATTTCAAAGTTTTTCTTGAGCTCTGGGTCCATTATTTAGTATTGGAGAGATCATACAGCACAGGATAGATGTGAGCTAATTCAACAACTTTTTCCTTATTCATGTTCATTTTTGAAATAATGCACAACTCAACAATCTGACCGTACCGCGGCCGTTAAGTGAGAAAAAATCGTCCGCAAGGAACACGGCAAACATGATGTCGGCAAGAGAACGGTTTGCGCTATTTACGGCCACGCCACGGGTGAGAGTTAACTATGCCCTTGAAATTGCTACAACAATACTTTCAACCGTGTCGGCGGATCATGCGCCGGTCGAGGCACTGTCGCCTCGCCGATGTGTGCGAATCCAACTCGGATCTACGATATTTCCGAACCGAGGCAAAAACTTGATAGTAGCGCCCCCGCGCCCTCCGGTCAAGCGTTTTTTTAATCGATTTTTCAAAAACATGTTCATTTTGTACAGCACATCTTTCTGAATAGGCTGATATATAAAACATATCTGTTCGAGGAAATGTTAAGAATTGTTAGTATCTCTTAAGTCTGCCGAATTGCAGTGCCACCAGGCCTCTTCACACAGCATTCTTCAATCGCATATCACTGTACTTCGTTCTGTGGAATTCAAACGTGTATATTTTGTAATCGAAGCAATCAAACCTATATTCGGGAGAATGGAAATTAAAATGTCCTGTAGCGCCTCTCCTTTTTCCAGTCGGCCGGTTTAACATCGGGATTATTTGTGACCGGGAGAATAAGAACTCTTCAGAAAATTTGCACTCTTTGTTGCCTATTACCTAATAACTTTCTCTTTTACGTGACAAAATTAAATATAGGAAACATATAATTAGTAAAGGCACGAAACAAGCAAGACAGTACACATTTGTTCAATCCGTAGGTCCCAGCATTTTTTCTCTCTGATCTTGTTGCAGCTTTACACCCTCGTACTTTCTTTTCTGCGAAAAAATAAAAAAATATATTACTTCATCAAAGATCGTCAAACCTTTATCTACATGACAAATCAAAAAGTCGTTGTTGAATACTGAAGAGGCTGTTAGTACGAACAGAACCCATGACTGGTGTAGTTTCTATCTGATTATGTCTATTTTGTCACTGTCTGCTATATTAAACGAAATAGGACTTTCTAATATTGAAGCAATTGTAGAACACACCAAATAAGTGAAAATGTTTTGGCACAAATGGTCATTTTTATCTATCTCATTTATAAATAACATGACAGAATATAATTGGCAAGGTACCAATATTGGATGCGTATTAGGCCTACTACAAGCAGAAAGTTTTATGTAAGGAAACAGGTTCACATTTCGTTCATACGCTCCTGTTTCTCAAGCATGAGTTCGAAAAGTAGTAGCTGTACGAAATTTTTATATAAATTTGGAATCGTCAGATTCTACCACACAATTTATGTGATGTCCCCGTTTCTTTTCCTTCCTCGTTCTAACAAACAATCTTGTCATCACAAATTCTGTAACTATTCCTGCCACTGTGAAAACTTATTCTTCGGTTAACTTCGGTAATCCTGCCAGAATCACCGATTCAGTCACCCGCGTTTATTCTCCGGTTAGGCGTTTTTACGTGTTAGTACAACGTGTTTTCCACTTTATTCCAAGAATAGAACTTAAGCGGCAGCTAACCGGGGACTGTTAAGACTGGCCCTGAGTAGATCTGGAAAAGATTTTCTGTCAAAATTTCATTTTCTTGGATACACCGAAAAGATAATACGTAATCTTTTTTACCTGTTAATCCTTTATTTCCACTCTGTTAGTCTGAATCTACGGATTTCGCTAAAAATTATAACAACACTGATAATTCGTACATCCAATCAACAATTCGTACACCCAATGAACCACATAAACAAACGGCTATTGGCATTCACCATTTTGTCTGCGGGAAAGTTTTTTATTACTTGGTGCGACGGGGATTCCACTGGCAGAGACATCACGTACTCTATGCACGCATTCAAAATTCAACTTATGAATCGTTCAGAAATCAACTTAGAATTTATTAAAAAATCATCAGGGGTGCGTTTCAAAATCATATGATTAATCGATAGACCAACGTGCGCTGTATGCTAGGCGCTTAGTGAAACAAGTTTTTTTTTCTTCGAGAATATAAATATGGCGTCCCATGAAATTGCCGCCGGGGCAGATACTTCAGTTTGCCCCCTCCCCTCCTCTCCCCTGATCCGGGCCTGAATATACCTTCACCTTCAACCTTCCGTGATTGAAGCGAAGGCGAAAACTCTTTACGTTGAAGTTCCTGTGACACACTCCAGAGTCGTAGTTTTCTTTGCAATTATGATGTTTGTAAATATTTCTGCTTTGCGCCGTCTCTTAAACTGGTAAGGAAACCGTAGTCTGTTGTTCCAACTGATTCCACCTGCAGTTACACATTCACGGCAGGTAAAAAATGCAACACTTATAAGGACAATGTCATTTTACATTTTATAGAGAGGCAGTTCATCATTTTAGGGGTAAATGATAACAAATTCAGACAAAATGAAACAAATATGACGCAGTAAAAAACGCCCAGACTGTCGCAGCAATACACATTGTTACTATCCCCCTTTTCAGGCGTGTATTCTCGCGTGCAAACGATCATAAATGTGTCGGACGGCATCTTGCGATAGATTGTCCCAAGCATCTTGCGCCTTTTGTTGCAATCGGCAATGTTTCTTGTAGGCTCTGGAGAACGTGTAAGTTCCTGCTTCGTCATAATGAATACGTGTACAATTCAAGGGAGATCTGATCACCATGTTGGCTAGGGCAATTATACGCCACGAAGAGTACATTGCGTCGCATCGCAGCAGCCGTAAGTGGACATGCATTGTCCTGCTGGAAAAAAAAATCGCATCACCTTTCTGTCGAAGAAATGGTTGCGGCACGGAGCAACAGCCAGTGCAATGTAGTGGGTACTGGTTACTTTATCCTGCAGAAACGCCAGATGTATGGCCCCCCACACCATGAAGCCTGGGATAGCATCTATGTGTGGTGGGTAAATGCACTCTTGAATAGGTAGCTCATCAGGTCTCGCGTACGTCCATCGCTCGCATACAGACAGGCCGCACGTAATCGCTGGTGGAGCATTGCTGTACTCTAGAATGAATATTGAAACACAGTTCACCTATAAACTCAGCACAGTTACTGTCTGCAGAGGCAAAACAGAAGGTGCGCAGACAGGCCTTCTGTGGCTATCTGATCGCCGATCAGCGTGACAAATGACTCACTAACACTATAACCACTCAGTATGCCCATACACTGGTGTCCAAAATTAAAGCAACAATCTGCTATTCCCCCGCCCTGTGTCTAATTCACGGTATAATCGTACAAACTGTAAACATAAGTCATTACGATCGTGTTCTGCACGGAAGTGGCATACCGATCAAATGGCATTCCGATCACCGGACAACCACACCAGCAAAGGCGTCAGGGCACCTATCAAGCGGGACATCCACAATCGCTGTGTACACAGTCAAAGAGGGTGCAGTATGGTGCAGAGAAGACGAATACAGACTCTCTCGTGTGGAAGACGATAGGAAGAATGGATGAAGGAAAGTCGCAAACTGATGTGGCCCGATGACTTAATAAGAACCGTTCTGTTGTTTCTCGGAGAAGGCGACAGATTTTTTATGCCTGTAGCAGTGGATTACGTTCGGTATTCTTTGCATTGTTTCTACTTTGCTATCACCTGTTTATACTGTTTTGTGGCAAAATAAATACAACCTTGAGACATTTTCGTTTGTTGCGTTAATCTTGGACACCAGTGTACTACACCCTGGAGCCAATGAGCACAGCCCTTGAGAGTGCTGCATTTTTCCTCCATCAGTGTACATCTTGGAAGCATTGCGCACTGCATCCTTTGCAACTGCGTTTTCTCTTACCACAGTGTCCCTTAACCTACAACATAATATTTTTATCAGGAAAATGTCATTCTGTACGAATATCAAGAGCTCAGATGGCAACCCAGTTCTAAGCAAAGAAGGGAAGGCAGAACGGGGAAGGAGTATATAGAGGGTTTATACAAGGGCGATGTACTTGAGGATAATATTATGGAAATAGAAGAGGATGTAGATGAAGACGAAATGGGAGATAAGATACTGCGTGAAGAGTTTGACGGAGCACTGAAAGACCTGAGTCGAAACAAGGCCCCGGGAGTAGACAACATTCCATTAGAACTACTGATGGCCTCGGGAGAGCAAGTAATAACAAAACTCTACCATCTGGTGAGCTCGATGTATGAGACAGGCGAAATACCCTCAGACTTCAAGAAGAATATAATAATTCCAATCCCAAAGAAAGCAGGTGTTGACAGATGTGAAAATTACCGAACTATCAGTTTAATAAGTCACAGCTGCAAAATACTAACGCGAATTCTTTACAGACGAATGGAAAATCTGGTAGAAGCCGACCTTGGGGAAGATCAGTTTGGATTCCGTAGAAATGTTGGAACACGTGAGGCAATACTGACCTTACGACTTATCTTAGAAGAAAGATTAAGAAAAGGCAAACCTACGTTTCTAGCATTTGTAGACTTAGAGAAAGCTTTTGACAATGTTAACTGGAATACTCTCTTTCAAATTCTGAAGGTGGCAGGGGTAAAATACACGGAGCGAAAGACTATTTACAGTTTGTACAGAAAGCAGATGGCAGTTATAAGAGTCGAGGGGCATGAAAGGGAAGCAGTGGTTGGGAAAGGAGTGAGACAGGGTTGTAGCCTCTCCCCGATGTTATTAAATCTGTATATTGAGCAAGCAGTAAAGGAAACAAAAGAAAAATTCGGAGTAGGTATTAAAATTCATGGAGAAGAAGTAAAAACTTTGAGGTTCGCTGATGACATTGTAATTCTGTCAGAGACAGCAAAGGACCTGGAAGAGCAGTTGAACGGAATGGATAGTGTCTTGAAAGGAGGATATAAGATGAACATCAACAAAAGCAAAACGAGGATAATGGAATGTAGTCAAATTAAGTCGGGTGACGCTGAGGGAATTAGATTAGGAAATGAGACACTTAAAGTAGTAAAGGAGTTTTGCTATTTAGGGAGTAAAATAACCGATGATGGTCGAAGTAGAGAGGATATAAAATGTAGACTGGCAATGGCAAGGAAAGCGTTTCTCAAGAAGAGAAATTTGTTAACATCGAGTATAGATTTAAGTGTCAGGAAGTCGTTTCTGAAAGTATTTGTATGGAGTGTAGCCATGTATGGAAGTGAAACATGGACGATAACTAGTTTGGACAAGAAGAGAATAGAAGCTTTCGAAATGTGGTGCTACAGAAGAATGCTGAAGATAAGGTGGGTAGATCACGTAACTAATGAGGAGGTATTGAATAGGATTGGGGAGATGAGAAGTTTGTGGCACAACTTGACTAGAAGAAGGGATCGGTTGGTAGGACATGTTCTGAGGCATCAAGGGATCACAAATTTAGCATTGGAGGGCAGCGTGGAGGGTAAAAATCGTAGAGGGAGACCAAGAGATGAATACACTAAGCAGATTCAGAAGGATGTAGGTTGCAGTAGGTACTGGGAGATGAAGAAGCTTGCACAGGATAGAGTAGCATGGAGAGCTGCATCAAACCAGTCTCAGGACTGAAGACCACAACACAATAACAACTCGTTTAGTCGCTATAACACATCAGCATCTGAAAACTGGCCTGCATGACGCAAAATTTGAAGGAGTAAAGCTGTAGAGCATTGTGTTTTCAAAGAGTCAACGAAAGTGATCAAAAAACTTAACCGGTTAGTAAATATTGCCATTATTCAGTTATACGTAATCGTATGGTTAGCAACCGTTAACAGCGTTCTGCTTTCAACTGCATGGTTTGTCCCACTGTCCACTCGTGTTCGTTTATTTTTCAGTGCATCATTCCCTGCCTACGTAAGAGAGAACACGAAAATCTGTGTTTTACAATTTTTTGATTCCTTTATTGACCCATCTGAGTTCTAGGAGGGCGAGCAATTGCGTATGGAGGATTTCTGGTGCACAGAGTGGCATGGGACTTAAAAGAACTATTTTCTCCCATAATTTCAAAGTACATAGATTACGTCAAGCGTTAGTGTTGCAGAAAGATCACAGTTGTGTTTGATGGATACCCTAGTGTGACAAGTCAAGGGGGCACGAAAGCAGCTGCACAGCTGTGCACAGCCACCAAAAGAACGTCACCGAATGCCATGTTTATTGAAGCAACATCAGTAACCATGGCAAAGTAAACAGCGCCTCATTTATTTACTGATTGCAGAACTTGAAGGTGAGCACTTCAATATTAAACAAGTTGCTGAGGACGTCGATATTGTATTGTAGCTACAGCCTTTAAAGTTGATCAGCGTTGTCTTGTAGTCGTTGGAGAGGACAGTGAGGCTCTCACCGTTTCAGCCCCATTGTCCCGAATTTTTTTTCTGTTATAGTCAGGCAAAGACAGACATGGAGACGTAGTTACCAGCCCCCAAAATTTCAAGCTGTCTCAAATATCGATAGAAAATATTTTGTTCCTACATGCCTTCAATGGCTACGATGGGGATCCATCGTTTTCTCGACAAAGGAAAGCTAAACGCCTCAAGACACCTGGGACGAAAAACAATGTGCAGAAAGGAACAGAGATATTCAGCAATTCCAGCGCTACTGCTGATGAGGCTGGACAGAAGTTCATAGCAGTCCTGTACTGCGAAGATGAAACAAAGCCATTGAACGTGCTTCGCTATCAAAGTTTTGAAAAATCTTTCGGACTCACCTCTTTGCCTCCTACAGAAGCTGCTGCTCGACAATATTCCCGGAGGCCATGTTCACAGGTGCAACCCGCTTGATCCTCTAAAATGGGGCCGGAAGGCTCTAAAATTCGGCCTTACTTGTAAACAATTTTTTGTGCTATTGTAACAGGTAATATTATTCTGATAATTTCAAAGTTTTGAAAATTATTATTTCGAGAACATGAGGGTTATGGGTTGTCGACCAGTAACAAAAATAAAAAAGTGAATATTGAAAAAGTTCATTGATGTTAGTCATTAACCATTGGTGTTAGTCATTAACCACGTGGATTACATATAATCGAATAATAACGATATTTGCCTACTGGCTAGGCTTTTTGTCACTTTCTTTTTCTTGAAAACTTAGTTTGAATCGCTAAAACTTTTCTCTTATGAATTTATACATCAAATTCGGCAGTTCTCAGAAGCTGCACTTTTGTAGCGACGAAAAGAGCGTTTTTCAAAAACGTGTGAAAAATTGCCATATTATGACGTAACTTTCCTACAGGAAAATTTAATCAAACAGCAAAGCTTTCATACTCAATCGATGCAAAATATAATGCTCTACATTTCCGGTAACCTTGAACTTTTCGATTAAACGCGTAGTTTCGAAGGAATAACGAAAAAGTCCGAAATTTTGGCGTTTTTTTTTCCATCACGTTTGAAACTTCACTCAGAAATCGGAGCAAACTCCGATTTTCATATAAGAGGCCTACAGGGCCTACTTGAGTGATTAAAACAGTTTTCAGAAATCCACTCATTTTATGAATGCAGGACTTTAATTTTCTTGCCATACAAGACACATGAAGCAATTTGCACTATTCATGATGCAACAGATTTGCACATGGAATTTAGAGGGTATCGTGGCAGAAGGCGCTTGCAATGCATTCACAAAGCTGCGTTTTGTGAAGGCCACAGCCTTCACACAGGGCTGGAGAGTCGCAAGATAGATAGTCGAGTCTCTTATTTCGTCATTTTTAAAAGATAATATCACTTTTTACTTCATTGATTACAAACGCATCCGCTGATGGTAATAATAAAGAATTACACTAAAAAACTTCAATTTTGCACATAAAATTAGTGATGTTTTAGAAACAAAAATTGAGTTTGGCAACAAGTAAATAAAATAATGATCTTACCTGTATCAGCAATGATTCAGCTCCTGAAGTGAAAGTTGTCGCTGTAGGGAGGTCACCGCGTGGCGAAATAAACTTTCATGCAACCTCATTCTCTTTTTACTTCCTCTCTTTCTTTTTCGACAATACGCAGCAAATACAGAAAGAATGTCGCACGAAAGACGCCGGGAAGGGGTCCAAGGTTCGTAACTGCACGACCACCGGTTGCTGCCACCGCTTCCGCCGCGCGCTGCTGCACCCGAAATTTACCGGTAGTCGGCTGCGCACGCGCATCCCCTGAGTTAAGCGTAAACAATGTTGCCATCTGATGAACTTAAGCTTACCTTTAGTTACAGAAGGTGCTCAAAATGATGTCCCTCTGTGGTAAGAGCAGCCTGACATCTCCTGAAAACATTAGCAAACACTCGACGAATTTCGGCAGCCGAAATCTGGGAAATGACTGTCTGAACCGTCTTCCGACACTTCGAGCGTGTGGAGATTGGTTGTATACACCTTGTCTTTTAACATTCCCCAAAGATAAAAATCACACGGATTTACATCTGGAGAACGAGGAGGCGAGTCAACTATCCTATCATCAAAAACACTTCGTATTGCTGGCATAGAAGCATTGGCGATGAGTGGTCTTGCACACTTATGCATGAAACATCCGTACATCTTTTTGTTAGGTGTTAGTCCTCGAAAAAAAGGATGCAGTATATTGTTCATATAGCTGTCAGAACGTATTGTTTCGTAGAAAAAGATTGGTCCAATAATTCATCTTGCACTAACTGCACACCACATTTCGGTTTTCGCGTCATGCAGAGGTTATTGATGTAGTTCATAAGGGTTTTCGGAGTTCCAACGTCGGCTGTTCTGAGAATTTATGTACCCTGACAAATGCAGCCATGCTTCATGGGACAAAAAAACGCATCTCAGGATCATCTTCCACATCGTGCGCAGACTGTAACAACCAGTTGCAATAACGACGTCGAGCAACAGTACCTGAGTTCCTCAGTTGATACTCTACCGTTATTTTGAGTGGTTTCAAATTAAGCTTGTGCGTAGGTCTGTGAGCAGATGCTCTTGACACACCAGTCTGAAATCCCAAATGGCGCAGAGATTTTCTCGGACTTCTTTCCCAGGCCTCTTCTATCTCGTCTAATTTATTTTCTGTTAAAACACTAGATTCTCTAGGCCTTCGCTTGTGTGACGCATATCCAGTCTCTTGAAATTTCTTCACTAATCTGAGTATCGTCGATCGATCACTGGGAACATGCACACCGGGGAATTTTCGTATGATCTTCTTTTTGCATAGTTCCAACACAAAAAACACTTGTTGTTCCGTAGTGCAGGCCACACCGAATGGAAACTCGACAGGAAACTCAAAATAAAACGCCCAAACACTCAGTCGCACAGTATAGAACACACGCGCACGATGTTTTTTATCTGAGGACCGGGCCCAGCGACATACGGGCAGGGAAAGCCCCGACTCGGCGCAATTGCAATAATTACGTCCAGCAACAATGACTGTAGTGATTAAATTTGGCAAAAAACTCAAAAGAAAACACCAGACTGCTCAGTCACACAGTGTAGGGGGCACGCGCAAACTGTTGGCGCCCGAGAGCTATGAATAGCGACAACAGGCAGACGCAGCTGTTAACAGCCACTAAACGCAACATGCGGACCCCTCCAACGCATCTTCCGTGAGACGCCCTGCAGTTTTGTTTTTGAAACACATTTTCGACAGCTGGTTCGTCGTTACTCACACAGTAAAAAATCGGTACTCACACAGTAAAAAACCAGAATAACTTCACAACAGAGCTACACAAGCGGACACAGAATAATGTGAACCAAGAGGAAGAAGACCAACTGAACACTGCCGCGTGGAATGAAGTGTTGCAGCGACATTGTTTGGATGACATTGTTTGCTGTGCAGCGTGGAAGGAGAGTAGGGAGGGGCCACAGCTGGCTATGGCGCGAGATTTTGTCTGTGACCGCTAAATCCAGTAATTTATTTGCCATTACTATATTTGTAGACTTAGAGAAAGCTTTTGACAATGTTGACTGGAATACTCTCTTTCAAATTCTACAGGTGGCAGGGGTAAAATACAGGGAGCGAAAGGCTATTTACGATTTGTACAGAAACCAGATGGCAGTTATAAGAGTCGAGGGGCATGAAAGGGAAGCTGTGGTTGGGAAGGGAGTCAGACAGGGTTGTAGCCTCTCCCCGATGTTATTCAATCTGTATATTGAGCAAGCAGTAAAGGAAACAAAAGAAAAATTTGGAGTAGGTATTAAAATCCAGGGAGAAGAAAATAAACTTTGAGGTTCGCCGATGACATTGTAATTCTGTCAGAGACAGCAAAGGACTTGGAAGAGCAGTTGAACGGAATGGACAGTGTCTTCAAAGGGGGATATAAGATGAATATCAACAAAAGCAAAACGAGGATAATGGAATGTTGTCGAATTAAGTCGGGTGATGCTGATGGAATTAGATTAGGAAATGAGACACTTAAAGTAGTAAAGGAGTTTTATTATTTCAGGAGCAAAATAACTGATGATGGTCGAAGTAGAGAGGATATGAAATGTAGACTGGCAATGGCAAGGAAAGCATTTCTGAAGACGAGAAATTTGTTAACATCTAGTATAGATTTAAGTGTCAGGAAGCCGTTTCTGAAAGTATTTGTATGGAGTGCAGCCATGTATGGAAGTGAAACGTGGACGATAAAAAGTATGGACAAGAAGAGAATAGAAGCTTTCGAAATGTGGTGCTACAGAAGAATGCTGAAGATTAGGTGGGTAGATCACGTAACTAATGAGGAGGTATTGAATAGGATTGGGGAGAAGAGAAGTTTGTGGCACTACTTGACTAGAAGAAGGGATCGGTTGGTAGGACATGTCCTGAGGCATCAAGGGATCACAAATTTAGCATTGGAGGGCAGCCTGGAGGGTAAAAATCGTAGAGGGAGACCAAGAGATGAATACACTAAGCAGATTCAGAAGGATGTAGGTTACAGTAAGTACTAGGAGATGAAGGAGCCTGCACAGGATAGAGTAGCATGGAGAGCTGCATCAAACCAGTCTCAGGACTGAAGACCACAACAACAACAACAACAATTAATGAACACTCGTGAAGCCCTCGGTGTTTTGTTTTGGAGAACAGTTACAATTCGTTAGTCAGAATACCCTGAGATTTATGTACGGGGCAGTTAAATGAAAACGAGACAGATGAAAAAAAATTAAATTAAATATTTATTATTTCGAAAGTAATCGCCATAACTGTTACTAGATTTATCCCACTGTGAGAAACGACGGTCAACGCCTTCATGGAAAAGTATTCGCGGTTGCCTACGGAACCATAATTGTACCCCGGTGTGCACGTCTTTGTCCGAAGTCAATCGACGGCCACTGGTATCTTACATCAGGGCTCCAAAGATCGGGACTGCACGGAGGATGTGTAAGGGCTTCCCAGCGAAACTTCTGCAGTATAATCGAAACGATCTTGGCAGTATGTGGGCGGGCATTATTCAGCAACAGAATTATGTCGTCCTTCAACATTCCTGGGCGTTTGACCTCGATGGCGCGCTTCAGTTTTCGCGGAGTGTTCACGTCCCGCTGTGCGTTAATTGTGGCGCCATATTAAAGAAAGTCAATGCATTAGCGGACTCTTGCAGTCGAAGAAGAAGGTCATGATGACATTCCCGGAGCTGGTGTGCCTGTTTTCCATCTGCTCAGATATGTTGAATGTTTTGTGTCGTGTTTACGAATAAAACGCCAAAAGGTCTTCGACTTGAGTTTTCAACACTTCCAATTCTGCTTCTACTTTTGGAAACTGGTTTTCAGCATAAAACTAGTGGATTTTACTTCTTATGACCCTCTGTGTAAAGTCGTCCAGTACAAATTTTTTGGTGATACAAAACCTGATGACTCTCAATTATCGTTTGAAATCCGTTTTACTGTGCTTTCTTCAATAGCGAGACATTCAGAAATGCTCTTTACTCTCTGTAATACAAAACTGTTCGTGTCGTGTTCGTTTTTCGGCCTCGAAGTCAGCTTCCGCAGATTACAATAATGGACTTTTCCCATCACTGTAAGAGATGCATCGTTTCAAACAAGTTACAGGAAACTACTGCGTCACGACGGCTATCACACACCAGTGCACAACAACGAATGCCAGCACTATTGTTAAGGAAACCCCGACGCAAATACAACAGAAGACGGAATACAGAACAGAGTCCCGGCAAGGTTGCATCAGCGACATACGGTACATAAGGGCCCAAAAACAATAAATGAAACACGAAATATTAGCACTTTATATAGACTTAGCATAACAACATAGCATGCATAAAAGAAAAATATAGAGCTTCGATTTATACTTTTCGTGTTGTTCATACGTTGCATCATAAGGAGAAATTAAACAATTTACGTCCCCCAAAACGACTGAATACAAAGCTGTGAAAACTTGCCAACAGTTAAGAGAAGAATTATATCACTCATGTTTTCATAGGAGAAATGAGATTGTTCACAAAAATTCGCTCTGGGATCCGTGGCTCTTCAAAGTAGACAGTTCCCTGAGAAGGCCCGAAAAATCACACTCTCGTATAAAAATGTCCCGTTTCAAATGAAAGTAGGCAGTTCCGTGATTGAAGAGGGGTGTGACATATCAATGCTCATCATGCGATTGTCACAATAGACGCTCGAAACCAGGAAGCAATAATCATGAAACGAGTGGTCGGCATGCACTTGCACTTCTGTCCCTAAACCATTTCTTCATCAACCGCTGTGGCCCAGCGGTTCTAGGCGCATCAGTCCGCAACCGCGCTGCTACTACGGTCGCAGGTTCGAATCCTGCCTCGGGCATGGATGTGTGTGATGTCCATAGGTTAGTTAGGTTTACGTAGTTATAAGTCTAGGGGACTGGTGACCTCAGATGTTTAAGTCCCATAGTGCTTAGAGCCATTTTTGAATCATTTCTTGAACTACAAAAAAATGGTTCAAATGGCTCTGAGCACTATGGAACTTAACTTCTAAGGTCATCAGTCCCCTAGAACTTAGAACTACTTAAACCTCACTAACCTAAGGACATCACACATCCATGCCCAAGGCAGGACTCGAACCTGCGACGCAGAGGTCACACGGTTCCAGACTGTAGCGCCTAGAACCGCACGGTCACCCCGGCTGGCTCTTGAAGTACAGTTTTCAGCAGCGTCTCATGACGTAATACGTAAATTATCTTATTAAAAGCATCCGGACACCTATATGTCATTCGGAATAGACCTCTAGTTGTCAAGAGAGACGGACCCGCCAGTAATTTTTTGGAAATTTGTGGTAAATTCTATGGGACCAGACTGCTAAGGTCATCGGTCCCTAAGCTTACACACTACTTAATCTAGCGTAAACTAAGTTATAATAGGGACAACACACACACCCATGCTCGAGGGAGGACTCGAACCTCCACAGGGGGAGCCGCGCGAACCGTGACAAGGCGCGTGAGCCCGTGCGGCGGACCCGCAATTATAAAAGGAGTCAGGGAGTATTGTGTTGTCATTAGAGCAGTGATAACAGCAGAATGGGTCGGTCAAGAGAACTAAGTGACTTCGAACGTCACCATAAGAATAAACGTGATGTAAACATTGCTCTACGTGTTCTGCGTTTGCTGGAACCTCAATTGATTTCCGTTTCACGCGGGACTGCAGCCAAGCTGTCTCGAGTACTGTCAAGTACGATTATAGTGGTACGTTTTGTGCTGTGCGTCAACGCGCACATAGCATTAGCGACAATACGGGACAACAGATTTACCCGCGCATATAACTTGGACAGCACTGGCCTGTGAGCTGGTACATCAGCTAGCCTGCAATGGCGTGGCCAACTGCAGTTGACACGTAAAAAGAGACGAGCAGAGGAGCAATCTGTATGTCAGTTAATTTTTAAGCAAAATGAAATAATACATTGTAAATCTCCTACGATACGCTCCTTAGACGACTAGACGAAAACACGTTATCGTTTCTGGCTAACGTGCTATTGTAATTGAAAACAAGAATGATGAAAATTCCTGACTTAACCACAGGGTAATTTTTCTGCATAATCTGTGTGTAAAGTAAGAGAGTACTGAAGGATTTCACTGTATAGTTAAATATTGAAGCCATTGGAGGTATTACTTACAGTCAGTCGTCTCGTAATCCCTTAGCTCCTTCTTGTCCGCCCCAGTAGCTGAGTGGTCAGCGTGACGGATTGCCGTCCTCTGGGCCCGGGTTCGATTCCCGGCTGGGTCGGAGATTTTCTCCGCTCGGGGACTGGGTGTTGTGTTGTGTTCATCATCATTTCATCCCCATCCGGCGTGCAGGTCGCCCAATGTGGCGCCGAATGTAATAAGACCTGCGATATGGCGGCCGGACCTGCCCCGCGAGGGGCCTCCCGGCCAATGACGCCAAACGCTCATTTCCAGCTCCTTCTTTATCCGAATCCGAGAAATGCATTCCAGTTCTGGAAGTGTCACCTGCTACGTTGATAAGGAGCCTAGCAACAACAGAATCCACGAATCCAACCAGGCGCAGCATTTTTTCTTCTTCTTTTATGACGAGCCGTTCTATATTCCGCCAGCTTTCGGCAGTGACGTGTGAAAAAACTGCGAATGTTAGTTCCAGTACGTCTGGCAGCTTAACAGTCTTGTTACTTCTCGGGCCAAATCCCGCAGCTTGACTCCAGATCAGTTCTGTTGGGTTCATATTGTAATGGTAAATAGCAAATGTAAAAATGCAGCATATGTATGATGTGCTCCATGCTGTGAAAATAATTGTTTTTAATATTTCTACGATAATTATTTACCTCTGTGGTATAAAACGATGGACATAGTCCAAATAAAGGCGATTTAGTCTTTCATTTTTGCCTTAAAAATCAAATTGTTATGTTTTCTTAATTTAAACAACTTTTATGAACAGTCTTTCATAAAACATCGACAACTACGAATTTGTATTTGAAATGGAAATAGGAATTTCGCGTCCAATATGTAATTTGAAACAAGAAAGACGTGCATTATTCATTAAAAAATGATGATGAGTTTTATAATTGCGAGATGTAGATATTTCAAATTGAACGAGAAAAAAATGATATGTGGGAGATATAAATCAACGCACGAATAACCGTAATTAGTTCACATTTCGTTAAGTTATCGACTGCGCTACAGTTCAACGTAGAGTTCTTTATCAACTGCAATATATACAACACTGGAAAAACTTTAAGAGCTGATTATCTTCATAAATTTATGAAAGACATTAAGAGCAGCGTATTTCTCGGCACTTTTTAAGCGTGTTCACTACGGAACAGAAAGCAGCCTCAGCCATTTTCATACTGCGCATTAACAACGCGACAATCAGAGCACAACGTTCCAGAAGCTGCGAATGTACACGATTTTTGAAATAAAAGGTACGTAGCGAAAGCGTGATTAAGAAAAACGTTGGTGGCTGTTAATACATTTCAGTATCTTAAAGTCTCATTTAACGTAACTTAGTAATGATATATCTAATACATGAGCGTAACAACACCAGTGTAGGTGTACTACGGCTTCTGACCAATCATCGCGTTTGTGGTTGTTTACATCAGGTTTATTCTTGTAATGAACGGATTATAGTCATTGGATTTCACTTGTGTAACAGATCCATAAGGGACCTTTAAAACCTTCTAAAGCTGCTCAAGTCGACTGTTGGTGATGTGACACAGTTAAAGCAAGACCAGGGCATAACTCATATGCAGACAGACGGGGACCATCGACCACTGTGGAGGGTGTCTGTAAAAATTGCTTGAAATTGGAGGATGGAATTCCAAAGTGCTACTAGCAGTCTGGTTAGGGCAATGAACGCGAGTAGACAGCTGAAACTAATGGTCGAGTAGCTCCTCAAAAGTCACATATTTCTACAGTCAGTGCTGAGCCTCGCTCGATGTGGTGTAAAGAGCTACGCCACCGGACGGTGGATGAATGGAATCGAGCGATTTGGAGTGGCAATCAGGTGGCAGGGTTTGGGTTTGTTGGATGCCTGGAGAACGTAGCCTGCCGTCATGTGCAGTGTCTACAGTGAAGTACGGAGGAGGAAGTGTAACGGTATGGGGGTGTTTTCGAGGCTAGTGTGTGATGCCGTTATTGCTCTTAAGAAAAAGCTAAACGTGGAAAGATATGAATACGTTTTACAGCACTACAGGATGTGGTAGATAAGTAATGAGACTGGCCGCCGCGCGGCGCCCCAGTCGCTCGCAGGGCGGTCTCCACCTGTACGTCACGTGGTGGGGGATCTGAGCTAACAATAGAACCGGTTCGCAGTCGCGTCGGAGCTCTGGTGCAGTGAGGGTCGAGCTTCGCGTATTACGTTGTTTGTGTGCCCGTGACACTTGTGAAAACGCTGAAGATGGATCGCTCGATAGAACAGCGGTATGCAATCAAATTAAGATGGATCGCTCGATAGAACAGCGGTAGGCAATCAAATCTTGCTTTCGCTTGGGCAAAACTGCTTCGGAAACTTTTGCTATGATTACGGAGGCCTACAAAGAAGACTCCCTATCAAGAGCTCAAGTGTTCCGGTGGTTTAATGAATTTAAAAATGGGAGGGAATCCGTTGAAGACATGGAACGATCTGGACGCCCTTCAACGAGTCGTGTGGATGAAATGGTGGCCAAAGTGAAAGAACTCCTGGACTCCAACCGTCGTTTAAGTCTCAAAATGATCGCCGATGAGGTCTCCGTGAATAAATTTACGGTTCACCAAATTGTTACGCAAGATTTGATGATGAGGAAAGTTTGCGCAAAATTGGTTCCCCGAGTGCTCACCGCCGAACAAAAGCAACAACGAGTGGACGTTTGCCGTGAGATGTTGAATGATTTGGAAAATAATCCACACTTTTTAGACAACGAAGTAACAGGTGACGAATCGTGGACATTCCAGTACGACCCGGAGACGAAAGCCCAGAGCTCGGAGTGGCACACACCGGCATCCCCGCGGCCGAAGAAAGCAAGAATGTCAAAGTCCCGCATCAAGACAATGCTGATTGTGTTTTTCGACAAGGGGGGGTTAATTCACAAAGAGTTTGTCCCTCAGGGGAAGACTGTCAATGCCGAATTCTACAAAGAAGTCCTTCAGCGATTGCACAGAGCCATCAAATGGAAGCGACAGGACCTTGCTCAATGCTAGCGTCTCCACCACGACAACGCTCCGGCGCACACAGCGTTCCTCGTGACCTCCTACTTGACCCGAATTGGAGTTGAAGTTTTGCCACAGCCACCATACAGTCCTGACTTGAGTCCTCCTGATTTCTTCCTATTTCCGAAGGTCAAAAGATGCCTGAAGGGTCATCGTTTCGACGATATTCCGAACATCCAACATGCTGTAACGAAGGCACTAACTGGGATAACTCAAACGGACTACAGTGGGGCCTATGAAGCTTGGAAAACGCGCTGGCAACGTTGTGTCGACGCCCAAGGCGAGTACTTTGAAGAATATTAACGTTTTGTACAAATTGGATCAATAAATTTGTTTTTCTAGACTGAGTCTCATTACTTATCTACCACACCCTGTAGGTGTTGCATACAGTAGAGGAAAGGTTCGCAGACGATGATTGTATCAGCATCACAATACACCCTTCGTATTAATATCTAGTAACAGACATCCGAAGCTCACCAATGTGATAAAAAGTATCCGGACCCCTGGCTGAAAATGACTTACAAAATCATGGCGCAAAATTGTGGCGCTCTCCATCGGTAATGCTGGAATTCAATATGGTGTTGGCTCACTCTTAGCCTTGATGACAGCTTCCACTCTCACAGGCATACGTTCAGTCGGGTACTGGAATGTGTCTTGGGGAAGGAAAGCCCATTATTCACGGAGTGCGGCACTGAGGACAGGTATCGATGTCGGTCGGTGAGGCCTGGCACGAAGTCGGCGTTCCAAATCATCCCAAAGGTGTTCTATAGGATGCAGGTCAGGACTCTGTGTAGGCCAGTCCGTAACAGGGATGTTATTGTCGTGTATTCACTCCGCCACAGGCCGTGTATTATGAATAGGTGCTCGATCGTGTTGAAAGACGCAATCGCCATCCCCGAATTGCTCTTCAACGGTGGGAAACAAGAAGGTACTTAAAACATCAGTGTAGGCCTGTGCTGTGATAGTGCTATGCAAAACAGCAAGGGGTGCACGACCACACATAACACCACCACCTCCGAATTTAACTGTTGGTACTACACACACTGGCAGATGATGTCCACCGGACATTCGCCATACCCACACACTGCCATTGGATCGCCACATTGTATACCGTGATTTGTCACTCCACACAACGTTTTTCCACTCTTCAATCGTCCAATGTTTACGCTCCTTACACCAAGCGAGGCGTCGTTTGTCATTATCAGCGTGATGTGTGGCTTATGAGCAGTCGCTCGAGTATCAAATCCAAGTTTTCTCACCTCCCGCCCAAATGTCATAGTACTTGCAGTGGATCTTGATGTAGTTTGGAATTCCAGTGTGATGGTCTGGATAGATGTCTGTATATTACTCATTTATGACCCTCTTCAACTGTCGGCAGTCTCTGTCAGTCAAGAGACAAGGTCGGTCTGTACGCTTTTGTGCTGTACGTGTCCCTTCACGTTTCCACTTACTATCAAATCGTGAACAGTGGACCTAGGGATGTTTAGGAGTGTACAGACGTATGACACAAGTGACACCCAATCACCTGACAAGAAGTCGCTGATATAGATTACCTAGAAGCAGGTGGCAGCAAAATGCAGCTAATATGAAAAACGCTTGTTTATGGGGGTGTCCAGATACTTTTGATCACACAGTGTATATTTCTGCATTCTCGATGACCAAGTTTTGCATTTCTTCTGTATTCTCATGATGAGTACGCTATGGACACTTCCAAGATGATAGAGTCCATGCAGAATACCATGGCCGGTAAATGTGCAGGTGCAGGGCTTGCGGCAGTGGTGGGGGTTACCGGTAGGCGCTGTGGGGAAAATGTCGAGCGCTGGAGGGGAAGTGCCATTCTAAACTGATGCCTATGCTCGCATTTTTTGTAAATATTAAGTGGGGTCCCTCCACGTCCACACATGCATAGTGACCATTCAAAAAGATCTGTCACCTCTACTTTGGTTAGTATCTGAAAAGAATTTCGCCGAAAGTGTAGCGATTTATTTTCGCCTTGCTTGTTAACCGTTCGTAAATTTTCAAGAAGCGTCACGAGTGGCGAATTTTGGATAAACCCAACACATTTCTCTGGTTACCATGTTAAAATTTGATTCTTTTGCCAAAAAACAATGGAGTTTACACAGCCTTACCTCACTAACGTGCTGTGCAAATACAACTGCGAGAGCATTCTGAAACAGTTGTTTGTTTAGTTTCTCAAGTGCGGAAATGAGAAAAAGTGAGGTCAGTAGTTTATGAAAAAGCAGATCCTCGGTTCAAAAGAAACGTGTAATGTAAACTTATATTGTTCCTGTTGTATCCACGTACCCAACCAACCAACTCGCGCACGCGCGCCCTGACCGTGACATCGCTGGCCACAGTTCCTGTCGCGGCTGTCGGCGTTCCAGGGCGTTACCGCCGACGGAAGAGGTCGCGCCATGGCTGAGGTCGGGTCCGCAGCGCCCTCTGCCTTTTGCATATAAGGGGGAGCGCTGGTCCCGAGAGGGACAGTCTCTTGTCGATTGCTAGCCTTTCGTGGAGTTTATAGCGGAGCCATTGCAGTGTGATATTTGTTATTGTATTCGACTAGGCCCAGTACACGGATTACTCTTGGAAATTACTTGGACTTGTATTGCTGGAACACGTTTCGTCAGAAATAAAGATAAGTTATCTCTTCATTCTAGCTGGCGCAATTCTAGTCATTAATTATTTTTCGGCCATCAGACATAGCTACATCCTGGTCACTACCCACGCTTTATACAATTTGTGGTGGCTGCCCCAAAAGTACCGCCGAGGACCTTGGGTTTGGGAGCCGTCACAAAAGTTCCAAAACCCATAACATTTCTCGTTTCACCAGATACCGATGGCCCCCAAAAATTACATTCTTTCGTCAGATAAGCCTGTAGTTAGTGGAGTAACACGATAGATAAAGAAGTTTTGCATAATAACGATATGGCAAAATACTCTCCTCTTTGCATGCTATCATTTGCAAAAATCTCATTTCGATATCTGAAACAGATTTTGAAATATGAGGAATGTTGTATATGTTTCACTCTGGCTTTATCGTTCGCGCGGCACGGTCGCAAATATATGTGTTACGTGAGATCAACTTTCTCGACATTGGTGACAGATAGACACTCCTACCTAAGTCTAAAGAAAAATTCAGTGTTAGCTAAATTTCATTCGCAGCATCGTATTATATAATGTGCACCAAACACAAAACCATAGTGACCTCTATTTTTCATTGCAAACTTTTCCGAATTTCGCGCACTATCTTATTTCCACGTAAATACCACAATAACTGTGGCCGTTAACGGAATGATGGGCACATCATCATGAACCTAACATATAAAGCTATAAGTAAATTAAAAATGAATTTTTTTTACCGAATAGTTTCTGTAAAATCGTTTGAGAAAGATTGCAAGGCATGCGCGTCGATTCTGTCATCCCTTCTGGCCGAAAGGTGGCTAACACTTCTCGGCCTCCCCTTCTATGCAAACGAATGAACTCGCCCAACGCTTGGGACGAATATTGGTCACTGCACTTCGGCCACGGGCTCTTGAGAGTCGTTCATAGGGCTGCAGGCATGCGTTTGCTGGTTGGCGAACACTCAGGTACGATATCGCACCTCGACTAGCCCATTAAGTCACCCAACCTTAAAAAATGTCTGGGACTATTTGGAATCGCTGGTGAAAAGTAGCAATCAGTATCCCGTAGTTTTTTAGCTCCATCGGATCTAAACGTCGGTGAGTGGTTTCATCTAGATGTGGTGCACCCTAGGTTGCCAGGTGAACTGTTTTGTACCAAACTGTTCGGTATATCAGCCCTGTATTCAGTGTTCGGTACCGAAGTTTGAATGTTTGCGTGTTTTTTAGAATTCCATTCGTATCACTAATTTATTTATTGCAAAATCTAGTCAAGTCAATCTGAATCCAAATATCCTTAATGATAACTTGCAGAATGCAGAAAACACTGCATGAAATTATTACCTTTAGATGTCGAAATAGGAGTAATCCTGGAGTAGGTTTAATAATGAATAAGAAAATAGGAGTACGGGTAAGCTACTAAAAACAGCATAGTGAACGCATTATTGTGGCCAAGATAGACACGAAGCCCACGCCTACAACAGTAGTACAAGTTTATATGCCAACTAGTTCTGCGGATGGCGAAGAAATTGATGAAATGTATGATGAGATAAAAGAAATTATTCAGGTAGTGAAGGGAGGTGAAAATTTAATAGTCATGGGTGACTGGAATTCGAGAGTAGGAAAAGGGAGAGAAGGAAACATAGTAGGTGAATATGGATTGGGGGTAAGAAATGAAAGAGGAAGCAGCCTGGTAGAATTTTGCAGAGAGCATAAATTAATCATAGCTAACACTTGGTTCAAAAATAATGAAAGAAGGTTGTATACATGAAGGAACCCAGGAGATACTAAAAGGTATCAGATAGATTATGTAATGGTAAGACAGGGATTTAGGAACCAGGTTTTAAACTGTAAGACGTTTCCAGGGGCAGATGTGGACTCTGCCCACAATCTATTGGTTATGAACTGTAGATTAAAACTGAAGAAACTGCAAAAAGGTGGGAATTTAAGGAGATGGGACCTTGAGAAACTGACTAAACCAGAAGTTGTAGAGAGCTTCAGGGAGAGTATAAGGGAACAATTGACAGAAATGTGGGAAAGAAATACAATAGAAGAAGAATGGGTAGCTCTGAGGTATGAAGTAGTGAAGGCAGCAGAGGATTAAGTAGGTAAAAAGACAAGGGCTATTAGAAATCCTTGGGTAACAGAAGAAATATTGAATTTAATTGATGAAAGGAGAAAATATAAAAATGCAGTAAATGAAGCAGGCAAAAAGGAATACAAACGTCTCAAAAATGAGATCGACAGGAGGTGCAAAATGGCTAAGCAGGGATGGCTAGAGGACAAATGTAAGGATGTAGAGGCTTGTCTCACTAGGGGTGAGATAGATACTGCCTACAGGAAGATCAAAGAGACCTTTGGAGAAAGGAGAACCACTTGCATGCATATCAAGAGCGTTGATGGAAACCCAGTTCTAAGCAAAGAAGGGAAAGCAGAAAGATGGAAGGAGTATATAGAGCGTCTATACAAGGGCGATGCACTTGAGGACAATATTATGGAAATGGAAGAGGATGTAGGTGAAGATGAAATGGGAGATATGATACTGCGTGAAGAGTTTGACAGAGCACTGAAAGACCTGAGACGAAACAAGGCCCCCGGAGTAGACAACATTCCATTAGAACTACTGACGGCCTTGGGAGAGCCAGTCCTGACAAAAATCTACTATCTGGTGAGCAAGATGTATGAGACAGGCGAAATACCTCAGACTTCAGGAAGAATATAATAATTCCAATCCCAAAGAAAGCAGGTGTTGACAGATGTGAAAATTACCGAACTATCAGTTTAATAAGTCACAGCTGCAAAATACTAACGCGAATTCTTTACAGACGAATGGAAAAATTGATAGAAGCCGACCTCGGGGAAGATCAGTTTGGATTCCGTAGAAATGTTGGAACACGTGAGGCAATACTGACCCCACGACTTATCTTAGAAGAAAGATTAAGGAAAGGCGAACCTACGTTTCTAGCATTTGTAGACTTAGAGAAAGCTTTTGACAATGTTGATTGGAATACTCTCTTTCAAATTCTGAAGGTGGCAGGGGTAAAATACAGGGAGCGAAAGACTATTTACAATTTGTACAGAAAGCAGATGGCAGTTAGAAGAGTGGAGGGGTATGAAAGGGAAGCAGTGGTTGGGAAGGGAGTGAGACAGGTTTCTAGCCTCTCCCCAATGTTATTCAATCTGTATATTGAGCAAGCAATAAAGGAAACAAAAGAAAAATTCGGAGTAGGTATCAAAATCCATGGAGAAGAAATAAAAACGTTGAGGTTCGCCGATGACATTGTAATTCTGTCAGAGACAGCAAAGGACTTGGAAGAGCAGCTGAACGGAATGGACAGTGTCTTGAAAGGAGGGTATAAGATGAACATCAACAAAAGCAAAACGAGTATAATGGAATGTAGTCGAATTAAATCGGGTGATGCTGAGGGAATTAGATTAGGAAATGAGGCGCTTAAAGTAGTAAAGGAGTGTTGCTATTTGGGGAGCAAAATAACTGATGATGGTCGAAGTAAAGAGGATATAAAATGTAGACTGGCAATGGCAAGGAAAGCATTTCTGAAGAAGAGAAATTTGTTGACATCGAGTATAGATTTAAATGTCAGGAAGTCGTTTCTGAAAGTATTCGTATGGAGTGTAGCCATGTACGGAAGTGAAACGTGGACGATAAATAGTTTAGACAAGAAGAGAATAGAAGCTTTCGAAATGTGGTGCTACGGAAGAATGCTGAAGACTAGATGGGTAGATCACGTAACTAATGAGGAGGTATTGATTAGAATTGGGGAGGAGAGGAGCTTGTGGCACAACTTGACTACAAGAAGGGATCGGTTGGTAGGACATGTTCTGAGACATCGAGGGATCACCAATTTAGTATTGGAGGGCAGCGTGGAGGGTAAAAATCGTAGAGGGAGACCAAGAGATGAGTACACTAAGCAGATTGAGAAGGATGTAGGCTGCAGTAGGTACTGGGAGATGAAGATGCTTGCACAGCACAGAGTAGCATGCAGAGCTGCATCAAACCAGTCTCAGAACTGAAGACCACAACAACAACAACAGATGTCGAAAGTCTTGTGCTGAAGATTTTTGGTAAACTTTGTATCAGTGTTAAAAGAGGAGAGGTTCTGAGAACATGCTTTGCTTCTGTTATTCAAGTTTATCATGCTCTGCTTTGTCATATAACAGATAGATGGGCAACTTTACTGTTGGCTGTGGAAAGGCTTTTGTCTGGTTGGAAAGTGGACAGTGTGTTTTCGCCAAGAGTGAGAGAATGAGTGCAATAAGCTTATTTGGTCTTTTATTGCTAACGACGAAAGTGAATTGCCGGAGTGCACCATGTATTAAACTTGTTTCAGAAAAGTATAAAAATGTTCAAATGGCTCTAAGCACTATGGGACTTCACAGCTGAGGTCATCAGTCCCCTAGACTTAGAACTACGTAAACCTAGTTAACCTAAGGACATCACACACATCCATGCTCGAGGCATGATTCGAACCTGAGACCGTACAGCCACGTGGTTCCGGACTGAAGCGCCTAGAACCGCTCGGTCACAGCAGCCGGCCTCAGAAAAGTATAGTTCTGGAAACCGAGTACATAAATCCTACAGGGTTATATAATATTATGTTCACATTACTAGAGGTATCAGGTAAGAACGATTGTTTCTTCCGAACAAAAGCTAATGAGGTTGAGTGAAATAAATTCAAGAATGAAGCTCTCGTAGCCTGGCGACTAGCTGAAGGTTATCATGAAAAGCGGTTCGACTACGAAAATTCTCCTTTTAAGATTTTCACTTACATGGACGCAGGAAAAGTAACTCCTTCATATGGAAGATATGTACAAGCATCAAATGTGGTGGGTATTGTAGAAGACATTGCTGAAGATAGTTTATGCGAAGATATCCATATACTAAATAAAACTTTGGAACCATAACAAAGTCAAGCTTCTACTTCTATACAACACTTTTCGGTGGAGAAACGCTTAATAGTGAAGAAACGCGTAACGTTATCAAAAGGGTAATGGCGGTTCCGTACAGGAATGCCTATGTGGAAAGTTTCTTCAGTTACATGAGAGTCGACATAAAAAAGCAGAATTACGCAATCGTTGTAATTTGAAGTATGTTAGCAACGACTTATACCTGCTCAGCATATCCTTTCGCCAGCCAATTTTTGTGGTTTTTTTAATTTAGTCTGGCAACCCTAGACACATCTGAAGAAGTGAGTGGCCTCTTTTCCTCGCCGATTTCAGGGCATTATAAGGCTAGGGGAGGTGTTACGCTATATTGGAGTGGTGTCACCTGAGAGTGAGTAATTTGTTGTCTAGTGTGTTTATAATATCCTGACTTTCTGCGTTTTAGCCTTATTTTCATAGTTTTTGTTGGTCTCATTATCTAAGCTGTCAGTTACCTAAGTGAACTGTTTTAACTTTAATTGCAAGGGCGCTATTGACAGTGGTATCGAGTGTCTTGAAATCAACAGCAACGACGAAAAATGTTGTCTAGGAATAGGAGAAGGAAAATCGGAGTAAACGTTTATGAATTGTTATGTTACACTCACCAATCTGCCTTGTATACTTGTTTGAAGATCAAGGGGAGGAGAACGTGATAGGCTTCTTTCTTCACTAGATGGACATTGACAACAAAACATTATGTTTTATTTCACAGTAAATGAATTAAATTTACAAAAAGAAAAAATGTATATGCAGCCATATTGCTGCTTAATGATAGTCTTTCGCTGAAACTTTCACTTTGAAAGTAAAGAAAACACCTGTTTGTGGAAATTGAAAGGGTATTGATCAACGAGAGACGACACTACATTAATGAACTGTCCTAAAAAAGTATCTATCCCGCAACCATGTTCTCGGAAGGCGTATTCCTGTGAATATCGCAGAAATTTGTGGACAGTGACGCGACTTTTCTTCATGAAAAGTATCAGCTCGTTCAGGTACGCCACTTGTTGGCTCGTTCCAGTCGATCGTTGTAGTCGTGGTCCACCACCAGCGCCACGGTTGTCACGGCGTTGCGTATCTTCGAGGCGAAGTAGTTCTCCACCTGCAGAGCAAGAGACAAAAACACTGTGAAACGTGTTCTCCTAGATAAAAGAACGTTGTATGACCCAGTTACAAGATGTAAATGAAAGTCATGAAAACTGTTTTACAACAGCAGGAAAAGATGATAAACCTACAACATTCATTACCATTTAGCACTTTGGAATCTGTTTTTTTCTTTCTACATCGACACCTACATCCATACTCCGCAAGCCACCTGACGGTGTGTGGCGGAGGGTACCCTGAGTACCTCTGTCGGTTCTCCCTTCTATTTCAGTCTCGTATTGTTCGTAGAAAGAAGGACTGTCTGTATGCTTCTGTGTGGGCTCTAATCTCTCTGATTTTATCCTCATGGTCTCTTCGCGAGATATACGTAGGAGGGAGCAATATACTGCTGGACTCTTCGGTGAAGGTACGTTCTCGAAACTTCAACAAAAGCCCGTACCGAGCTACTGAGCGTCTCTCCTGCAGAGTCTTCCACTGGAGTTTATCTATCATCTCCGTAACGCTTTCGCGATTACTAAATGATCCTGTAACGAAGCGCGCTGCTCTCCGTTGGATCTTCTCTATCTCTTCTATCAACCCTATCTGGTACGGATCCCATACTGGTGAGCAGTATTCAAGAAGTGGGCGAACAAGCGTACTGTAACCTACTTCCTTTGTTTTCGGATTGCATTTCCTTAGGATTCTTCCAATGAATCTCAGTCTGGCATCTGCTTTACCGACGATCAACTTTATATGATCATTCCATTTTAAATCACTCCTAATGCGTACTCCCAGATAATTTATGGAATTACCTGCTTCCAGTTGCTGACCTGCTATTTTGTAGCTAAATGATAAGGGATCTATCTTTCTACGTATTCGCAGGACATTACACTTGTCTACATTGAGATTCAATTGCATTCCCTGCAGCATGCGTCAATTCGCTGTAGATCCTCCTGCATTTCAGTACAATTTTCCATTGTTACAACCTCTCGATACACCACAGCGTCATCTGCAAAAAGCCTCAGTGAACTTCCGATGTCATACACCAGGTCATTTATGTATATTGTGAACAGCAACGGTTCCATGACACTCCCCTGTGGCACACCTGAAATCACTCTTACTTCGGAAGACTTCTCTCCATTGAGAATGATCATACCCTTTATGGAATGACTGAAACTGCGTAGCTTTCCTGGTGACTATTTGCGCTGGAAATGTTGATAACTAGTTAGTCAGTCACTTATTATACTAAATACTCGTGAAATGTTGTTTACTGCATTCATCACTCGACTAACTGAACGGTGGAAAGCAATATAGATCACGAACTGACTTCAGTTCTCAAATCTAAGGACACGATGCAATCTATTACACTTTCGTTAAAATGTACGATGTAGTTATTGTAATTATTTGGTTTGATGATTTTGTCCCCTTCTTTTAACATTTGCAGCTTCTTAATGTTGCCCCTAGAGCCACACTGTTTTTTCTGTACAAAGCAATTCCTTTACAAAGATAGTCGGTGCTCTGAAAGTGAGATGCAGATGCTATTATGAATTAGGGGGACATGATCGATGTTCATACGACACGCACATTGAACCGTAATTACAAATCAGAGTTTCCAAAATCCAAAACATAGAAGGTACTCTACTGTGGAATCGCCATTTTTGGGGCAGGTTAAAAAAAGTGTATATGAATATGTGTACATCTCAGTGGGTGTTTCGTTCTTTTATTCTAGGTTCAAACGTTAGTTATATGCTACATATAAAGTTGTTGTTGTTGTTGTGGTCTTCAGCCCTGAGACTAGTTTGATGCAGCTCTCCATGCTACTCCATCCTGTGCAAGCTTCTTCATCTCCCAGTACCTACTGCAGCCTACATCCTTCTGAATCTGCTTAGTGTATTGATCTCTTGGTCTCCCTCTACGATTTTTACCCTCCACGCTGCCCTCCAGTACTAAATTGGTGATCCCTTGATGTCTCAGAACATGTCCTACCAACCGATCCCTTCTTCTAGTCAAGTTGTGCCACAAACTCCTCTTCTCCCCAATTCTATTCAATACCTCCTCATTAGTTATGTGATCTACTCATCTAATCTTCAGCATTCTTCTGTAGCACCACATTTCGAAAGCTTCTATTCTCTTCTAGTCTAAACTATTTATCGTCCATGTTTCACTTCCATACATGGCTACACTCCATACAAATACTTTCAGAAACGACTTCCTGACACTTAAATCAATACTCGATGTTAACAAATTTCTCTTCTTGAGAAACGCTTTCCTTGCCATTGCCAGTCTACATTTTACATCCTCTCTACTTCGACCATCATCAGTTATTTTGCTCCCCAAATAGCAAAACTCCTTTACTACTTTAAGTGTCTCATTTCCTAATCTAATTCCCTCAGCATCACCCGGGTTAACTCGACTACATTCCATTATCCTCGTTTTGCTTTTGTTGATGTTCATCTTATATCCTCCTTTCAAGACACTGTTCATTCCGTTCAACTGCTCTTCCAAGACCTTTGCTACCTCCTGAAAGAATTACAATGTCATCGGCGAACCTCAAAGTTTTTATTTCTTCTCCATGGATTTTAATACCTACTCCGAATTTTTCTTTTGTTTTCTTTACTGCTTGCTCAATATACAGATTGAATAATATAGGGGAGAGGCTATAACCCTGTCTCACTCCCTTCCCAACCACTGCTTCTCTTTCATGTCGCTCGACTCTTATAACTGCCATCTGGTTTCTGTACAAATTGTAAATAGCCTTTCGCTCCCTGTGTTTTACCCCTGCCACCTTCAGAATTTGTAAGAGAGTATTCCAGTCAACACATATAAAGTATACATTAAAACATTGATATTCCTTTTTTGAAACAACGAGTAATCCACTCGCACAGGAGACAGGAATGACATTTTTCAACAAGACAGTGTTCGTCCGTACATACCATGTGACTCTATGAACTGTTAGCGCGATGACGAGGGCCAGCAACACCCCCTGATCTGCCACCGACAGAAAATGTACGGGATCAATTCGAACATCAGCTCCATCCCAGTGTCAGTATCGAGTACATTAAGGACCAGTTAGAACCGTTGTGGACCAGATTGCCTCTGGAGAGAATACAACGACTTTATGACACCCTTCCAATCCGAATTATTGCACACATCCAGGCCAGAGAGGAGTCCAGCGCCTTAGTGATAAGTGAGCTCACACTGCCAAGTTCTTTCTAAATTAGACTCGGTATTGTAATGACTGAAATAACATCTCATACTCTCTCAACCCATGAAGTTCCACTTCTTTTCCTTCTCTCCTTCAGAATGCTTCACTTTTCTTTTGTCAGGCAGAATCAGAGTGATTAGTTGCTGACGTGTTAATTTTACTTATTGCCAATTGCACCAATGTCAATTAAGAAACAAGATAACTGAGAGTCCCTTGATCAGTAATTGTGATTAAGTTGTATCTGCGCTGCACCACTGTTAAACTTTTTCTTTTTTAAATCTTATGGGACTTAACTGCTAAGGTCATCAGTCCCTAAGCTTACACACTACTTAACCTAAATTATCCTAAGGACAAACACACGCACCCATGCCCGAGGAAGGACTCGAACCTCCGCCGGAACCAGCCGCACAGTCCATGACTGCAGCGTCCCTGACCGCTGGGCTAATCCCGCGCGGCCACTGTTAAACGCTGGTTAGCAAAACATGTTCAGCTTACCAAGAATTTGACCGCAGTTAACTCTGTGTGTTACAAAGGACATTGCCCATTATACACTCAAAGTTAATCATTATCCCTCTGTGTGGTACTTATGCGTGCTTTTCAGTTTCTTGTCATAATGTGCGTACTGTTACTGCGCTATGCAGACCAAGAAATGAGGCTTAATTTTAGAGCTGTTCGGCTGTAATGTGAAAATTTTATAACGCAAAAAAGATGGACTGATATAGTCTTAAGAAGATTAAGGACTTGTCGACGGCTTGAATAGCGAAAAATGCTGCACACCTCCTCGTTTGAATAAAATCTTTGTCCTGCCAGCCATTTCTTCAAATTGAGGAACAAATAGTAGAGTGAGGGAGCCAAGCCTAGAGAACAGTAGTACACACCGTGAAAGATGGTTTCAGTGTACTGGATGGATTTCCTTGAGTCACTGGTACAGTGGATTTCAATGCTATTCCCGTTGTTGCGTTGACTATTATTCTGAAGTAAAGAAAATCACACAGGTATCAAGATCGAGATTCCTTTCATTTGAATGGAGGAGGATATTTTTTTCAAAGCTGCTTATCATCACTGAAAAATATATTTACTGATAAAATACAAACATGAGGCAGTCCATAAAGGCAAGAGATATGTGTATTTCACACGAAGTTTCATAATAACAAAAATTTCCAGTGTGTAACTTGTGCTTACTTCCTGTCATAAACAGACAGTTATGTCCGCGCAGACTAAGTCAACACTTGGCACAGTGAATGATGAGAGTAACTGTAAATGGCTGTGCAGTAGGTTGAGATTTCTGGTCACTGGGGTAACGCTCCAGACATTGACCTTTGCCAAAATAATTGCAGCAAATACATTATTTATAATAAATAACATCGGATACTGCATGTAATACTTCTATTAACCTACGGCTTCAACAGGGTAGCGACTTCTCCGAATAAGTATAGCCTACAAGGTGTAAACACTGTATCTGCAAATGTTATTACTTGATGTTTATCTATGACAAACTGTACCAAAACAACGCACTTTTCATAGCTCACTGTTAATCCATAGCATTGAAATCCACTGTACCAGTGACTCTAGGAAATCCATCCAGTACACTGAAACCATCTTTCACGGTGTGTACTACTGCTGGAAAAGGAAACTTTATGTATTTTGAAGACACTGTTCATATGATCCCCAATACATCACTGATAATTCTTTGTGTTGTTGTACTACATACTTTACAAGCGGCGTTTGAAAAGTTCGTGCAAAAATAAAAACTATTACGTATTTGGGGTAAATCTATTTTTATTTTTCGACATAGTCTCCTATTAGACTTATACACTTCGTCCAACGGTGTTCTAATTTATTGATCCCTTCCGAATAATGGGAATTGTAAAAGTCTGCGAAAGAGCTATTAGTTGCTGCAATCACCTCCTCGTTGGAATAAAATCTTTGTCCTGCCAGCCATTTCTTCAAATTGAGGAACAAATAGTAGAGTGAGGGAGCCAAGCCTGGAGAACAGGGGGATGTGAAACGAGTTGGAATCCTATTTCCATTAATTTTGCGACCACAACGGCTGTGGTGTGTGCTGGTGCATTGTTGTGCTGGAAAAGGACTTTTTTGCGGTCCATTCACCTGTAATAGTTTTACCTTTTTCCAGATGGTCGATGAGGATTATCCCTTGCGAATCCCAAAAGACAGTCGCCATACCTTTCCAGCCGAAGAAATGGCCTTTTTTGGTGCAGATTCTCCCGTGGTAACCCATTGTTTAGATTGTTGTTTGGTGTCAGGAGTATAGTAATGTATCCATGTTTCATCCACAATGATAGCTTTCTCATGTCCAAATGTTTATGCAAAATATTATGTACCGGTTCATTCGAGATGCCCACAGCACTGACAATCTCACGCACCTTAACTCTTCTGTCATCCATCACCATATCATGGATTTTATCGGTGATTTCTGGAGTCGTAACTTCCACAGGGCGTCCAGAACGTTCAGCACCACTTGTGCCTGTATGGCCTCTCCGAAAATTTTGAAACCACTTATAAACTGTTCTAATGGAAGATGCAGAGTCACCGCAATGTTAATCAAACTTCTCTTTACTCTCCTGAGACATTTTGCCTTTCATAAAGTAATTTTAATCACCGCACGAAATTCTTTTTCGTCCATTTCTTGACAATCACTCGACTTCCTTGATTCACACGAATGCCAAACATAAAGAAATTGACCAATATGGCTGAAACTTGGTGTGCGTTCTTTCCAAAGATGCTACTAACTAAACATGACCTCGATACGCGCCAGTGGTGCCATCTCTCGGACTTTGCACGGACTTTTCAAATGCCCCTCGTAGCACTGTCACCAATAACTACACAAAATGCACCAGTTGCATATATCCTTAATATCATTAGGCCGGCCGGTGTGGCCGAGCGGTTCTAGGCGCTACAGTCTGGAACCGCGCGACCACCACGGTCGCATGTTCGAATCCTGCCTCGGGCATGGATGTGTGTGATGTCCTTAGGTTAGTTAGGTTTAGGTAGTTCTAAGTTCTAGGGGACTGATGACCTTAGAAGTTAAGTCCCATAGTGCTCAGAGCCATTTAATATCATTAGAAGTCTGTTCATTGGAGGGTCTGAGTTATTCCGGTAAATGGGAAATTGCTGGCTCTCGTTGGTTTGACCTAATAACCACCACACTGATTCCTTTCAAAGATGAAATAATGTATCTTCAAATTTGCTGTCCCCGTAATCTCCGAAAGGATTTCCCCTTTCCACAAGTTCACTAAAACAGTTGCAGCGATGATTTACGTGGTCAAGATGTAATATTTTCTGTGACATCTAAAACGCCAAAAGGCGCCGGCATCTTAATACGTACATATTTACCTAGTCTTAACTGCGATCAGTTCAGGATAAGCCAGTCTCCCACCTCAGTCAACTTTGACCCTGATCAACGCCCTCGTTTAACTTCAACTGCAGTTGGTGCAGCCGAACTTTTCGTTGAGCAGGGCTAAATGGCGACATAACCGCAGATAGCTTTTAATCGACGTTGGTGCAGTCAGCGCTTAAAGCACAAACTTCCAGGGCACTTTACATGTCACAATTTATACCGAAGTTCTGCATAATTGTCACAGCTCAACCTCTCTTTGTGACATATTACCCACACAGAAGGGTGAGCCGTAATCTTGTTTCCTGGGCATTTCACATTGTCGAGAAAGCTACATTAATTTAACATGTAGAGAAAGATTTCCCTTTCTAGCAGTCTTGCTACAGGCATTTCTCAGCTGCATTTATGAGCCAAAACGTTATGACCACCTATTTAATAGCGTGTTGGTCGACATTTGGAATGCAATACAGCTGCGATTCTTCCTGGCATGGTCTGGACAAGTGCTTGATAGTTTTCTCGGGGTATGGGGAACCAAATGTATGCACACAGGCCAGGCAGTTCCCATAAATTACGGACAGGTTGTTTGTGAGCGTGGAACGTGCACTCGATAGGTCCCAGATGTGTGTCGTCGGGTTGGGCTCAGGCGAATATGGTGGCCAAGACATCAATATGAACTCACTAATATGCACATCAAACCAACGTAGCACGATTATGGGCTTGTGACATGGATAGTGAACTTGCTGAGAGATGTCGTCGCCGTTGGGAAAGACATCAAGGAAGAAGGGATGCATATGGTCCACCGTAATGTTCACGTAGCCCACAGCTGACTCTGATTATCAACACAAGTACCAGGGAACTCCAGTGGAATGTCATCCAGAGGATAATATTGGCCCCAGTGGCATGTGTTTAAAACGCGGCGCATCTCTTGAGCAGCCACTTGCCTCTATTGCAACGGATCCATACACTACCACAAACCTGGTGTAAAAAGAAATGTGAATCCTTTCATCAAGCGACATGTTTCCGCACTGGACAGTGTTCTTCGAAACACTTGCGCCTGCAGCAGCACTGTGCTCTGTCATTGTATTAGCCATGGGTCGCCAAGTACCCTGCTTTACAGAGGAAACAAACCTCCCAGCTCTACGTACTATTTTGAAGCGTGGACGTCCAATGCCTTATCGCCTATTCGTAGTTTCACTCACGGTCACTAGAATACACAGCAGGTATCGTGCACAGACATGCAGTGACTGTTGATGTCACCACTGACCCTGTCGCCTCAGTGCACCACATGGAAGGTTTTAGGCACATGACGCACTCATGTTCAACTCATACAGAGTTGTGAATACAGTAGAGATTATTATCAACTTATTTATTAATTAAATAAACAAATAGTTTTACCTACATTTGAAAGCATACCGCTTTACGATATATAACATAAAGACGCCGCTCTTATACTATCTTCAGATGACCAATTAGTACAATTTTCTTTCATAAATACATGTTGCTGACAGTCAGAAAACGTTTCATTTTAAGTACCTCAGTATTACATTGAGACAGATGATCCTCTAAATCTGTATTCTTTTTCTTAGCTTCTTCTTTCGTAATTTCTGATTATTCACGCTAATGTGCATCGACGTATTTCCAGCATCTGTTTGTTTTAATAACTGACGTTTTTTGTACTAGTAGTTTCTTCGTTAGCTAGTAATATATTTACCAGTGTAAGACGTCGTGGTCTCCTGACCTTCATTGCTTACATATTCCGCCCTCACAATCATATTCCGCACATCAAGACGCTTCATTTGAACCCAAACTTGATAAGATAAAGTCAATGTTGAATGAATTCATGTAAATGATATGCAAATAACAAGTAAGCGCACCGCGGTTGAAATACTCGAGGCTGGCGTACACACATACATTCCAGACACGACGGTCACAGGAGCTTTTAGTTCAAGAGAGGTAGACCACACACCGGAAGGCCAGTCCCTTCAGAAGATGACCCAGCCTATGTCGGCCGGTGACCGCCCATGGAGCAGACAGTGTGGGCCCGAGGGAAAAGGGGGAACGACCCTGTGTTTGGCTTAAAAGCAAATTCCGCTACATTGTGTGGGAGTGGCCAGCCTATGCATTCTTTACACATAGCACTAAATTTCAGAGATTTTCACAGGGAGACAGCAAACGCCAATGCTACAGGTTTCCGGATTGGTCGCCTTAAACAAAACGTCATTCTCCCGTTTTAGAAGGGCAATGCAGATTGGCAGACGATATTTCTGACGCCTTGAACTGAAGGAGTAATGGAAGAGACTGAAAGATATACCCCCTCACATCTGGCGTGGAGAGGCACTGTTCTGTTGTCGCTCTTGGAGCGAGGAACAAGTCTCTCCTCAGTACTTCACTGGGAGAGCACCTCTCTGGAAAGCAAATCGAAGGGCGACTCTGTATTGAGTCCTTGCGATTAAGCGTTGTTCACTGTGTTGGCCGACACACTTATTGTGTGGTGTGAATGGACAGAGTTATAGTTAAACGCTTGCGAGTGTATTTTTGAGTGGCATCGCGGTGGACTGGTTATCTGACCGGTGTACTACGCCAATAGTTAGCATAGGAGCGAATAAGAATCCTTGACTTCATCAAGGCGTAGGGAGAGTTTGATTGGCGAAGGTCAATCCGCATAGAACGAGAGTTATCTTATTTGTCAGCAGCGAGCGGCGCAGACAGCAGTCATTGCAGCTTAAGGTATTGTCGGCTACAGCTCTTGCGAGCCCCATATTTCCTCCACACCAGTACACTTCACTGCATTTCACACGCGACAGCCTCGACCGTACCTAGCAACATTCTAAAGGATAATTATTCAAGTTGAGTAGGTGCGCCTCTCAGCCATTCTGCCAAGTCAACAACCATCTTAAACTTTGTATAGAAATTTCATTAGCGAATCCTACCCTTGAGAGGTAACTTTACATTCCGAAAAGAACCAGGATATAACTTGTTCAATTCATAACTAAAAGTGCCATTGTGATTTCTCAGAATTTTTGCAAAATAAATAATAACTTTCGTTAGTTTCATGTTTTTCTTACACTAACTAGCACTTCTCCAGTACCCAAGAATCCCACTAGTTATGTAAGAAATTTTGTGAATTTTTATGTCATTTCCTTACAGCGGACGACTCCAGAAGATATTTATTGCTGTACGTTTTTCAGGCATTTCTCTTTAGAACGTTAGGAGCGTCTGTCTGACTTCTGTAGTAGTGTGGGGGTGGAAATTGCATCTTGCAGGAGCCACAGGGTAAAGGGTACATCTCAGGTTAACCCGTTGCGCAGAATAACAGAATCTCAGACCAACCCCACGCTCACACCAGTAAAACATCTTCTACGCCTTACGGTAAATTCGTCTTGGTGCACGATTTTTTTCTCATTGTTAGGCTCATAACTACCCACTTATAAATTATGCAAAGGGGAAATAAGAGACTTCATCTTGTGTTTCGGAAGAAGATTCGATCAATCACTTTTCAAATTCCTTTCATAATCACAATCAGCAAAATGTGTTGAGCACACATAAACGTTAGCAACTGAAAACGTTTACAGGGATTTATCCATTTTCTTTTCCTTCAGTGTTCTCAGGAACTATGTGAAACTTCATTTCTAATTAAATTTGATCCCTAACTTTCTTCGTTGTCAGCGGCCGTTAGTACAACTTGCAATTGCACAGAAAATCATTATTTTTCAGTGAAAAAAATCATAACATACTTCCCGAACCTCTCAGAACACTGATAACTGTAGCATCAATCACGGATAATGCTACTGTTACACATAGAGACGCCGCAAGCCTAGAAAACTGCGAGCGAAATGTTGGAATACCTGCGGAGATTCGACATTTGGTGCAGGGTTTGGCAGCTGACCATCAGGCTTCAACATAACGAATGTAAGTAACCAGAAACACCCGTTATTGAATGATTACACGATTGCAGCAAATCACTGGAAGCTTTAACATCCATAAACAATATTGCATTCACTCGAAAACACAATGACAACGCAAGAGCTTACAGCGGTGGCGGGATACTGATTGTGAGTAGCGGCAGAGTCAGGTGTGACGTTAAAGTCGCAGCTAAAGCACTGGATATACCGAGCTGAACAAACCGCCGTTTTGAATGCCAGTTCGAGGACAGTGTTGTATGCTTCGCTTGGCGCAGGAAAGTGAATCAGGGAATTTTGCTTAATTTTATTGGTCCACAGCGTCAAATGGTTAGAAGTACAGCTCCAAACTGCTCGGTTTCCTTCAGATATTTATCGGCGTAAAACGTGACTTGTAAATTCAGGCGCAAAGATTGGACATCAAATTCTAGCAACTACCTGTGTAAGTAAAAATGCATTTTCTTTGTTTTAGAAATAGATGTACTCACAGAGCGGTGTTTATTTTAATCTCGCTGCAGATTATGTTTACATAACACGACGTGACATTGTAAGTTTAAAGTGAACTACTTTTCTTGATTTTATTTAAAAAATCTGTATAAAACCACAAGCCCATCCCAACGAGTTGTTAATTTTATAAAACAATTAAATTAATAATACTTTACCGCAGATTGTTGGTAATAACAAATTATTTGCAGTTTTTTTACTTTTTAAATAACTTCTGCTTTTGAATTAGCCAATAAAATAAGGATCTGTAGTATACTTCGAGTGCTCATGCACTTCCCACTTGTGCTGACATGAAATGTTTATGCCTGTTGTGTTACATTTTAACATTATTCCGTAATTGTTTACGAATGTAACTCTTACCTTTAATTTAAGTGGACGCGACATACATCAACCAGACAATAAGATACTGGCAACGAATTTAAACTGTATTTGGTAAATATGTAGAACAGCGACGAATGACATGCAGGGAACGCAAGTGGATGTATATCTCGGAACACTCGTCTAGTCATCTACTTTAGTTCGCTAGTATCTTAAAGACAAATGTAAGCCACCATATTTACTACGCTGCAATATCATCTGAGCAAGAAATGTACATTTGATGGCTTTAAGAGCATATTTAAAAGTGTAAGTGTACCGTAGAGTTCAGCTTTTACCATACAGTGCTCTAGTCCCATTTTGCTTCTGCGCACACCCCCCTCGATCCCTACCGTCGCATCGTTCGTCTACTGCCATAGCCTGTCAACGCCAAATACGGATACGTTCGTCGAACGTCCCACTTTGATTTCGGCAGTTATTTCACGCAGTGATGCTTGTCTGTTAGCACTAACAACACTACGCAAACGCCGCTGCTCTCGGTCGTTAAGTAAAGGCCGTCGGCCACTGTGTTGTCAGTGGTAAGAATTAATTACTAAAGTTTCGTATTCTCAGCACACTCGTGATACTGTGGATCTCGAAATACTGATTTCGCGAACATTTTCCGGACTGGAATGTCCTACGCGTCTAGCTCCAATTACCATTCAAAAATTCTCGTCGTGCGGCCATAATCAAGTCTGGAACCTTTTCACATGAATCATCTGAGCACAAATAACAGCTCCGCTAACGCACCGCCTTGTGTACGCGACACTACCGCCATCTGTCATTTGCATATCACAGCGTCTTCTTCCTGTCGGTTAAATTTCGCGTCTGTAGCACGTCATCTTCATGGTGTAGCAATTTTAATGGCCAGTAGTGTAGCTACCTGCAGCTGGACGATAAAAAACATTTTACAGCTGTAAAGTTATTTAGACAAGGAAGTAAATGGACGTCCTGGGATGTTAAATTTCGTGTTCAGAGAGGGTGAACGAAAATTTGGGTTCAATCCCTTATTTTCCCACTGCCAAAGCAATGTCGTCGACAGAAGCATTTTCCTGATGAAATATGTATTTTTCCTTGTGTTGTAATCCAATCCGGGTTTATTCACATGTATGTTTTTATCTTGAGGTTCCAGAACACTGGCATAATATTTAACTGATACTGATTCACCCTTTGCAAGGTAACCAATAAAAGAGGAAAAAAGACTGATCTTTAATGTGCTGTTAACTTCGGTATCAATAAAAACAGAGATTGAAAAGGTTAAAGAACGTGAATTGCTTTGTTATTTTCGGAGGGACTATCCGGTCATTTGTCTTTAAGTGTTTTAGCGCATCCACAGCAAATGCAGATCACGATGGTCAGATGCGGATTTGAATCTTACTCCTCGCGTAAGGAACTCTTCATGTTTTACCCACTGTGCCAGTTCGCTTAGTTGTTGTTGTTGTTGTCTTCAGTTTGATGCAGCTCTCCGTGCTACTCTATCCTGTGCAAGCTTCTTCATCTCCCAGTACTTACTGCAACCTACATCCTTCTGAATCTGCTTAGTGTATTGATCTATTGGTCTCCCTCTACGATTTTTACCCTCCACGCTGCCCTCCAATGCTACATTTGTGATCCCTTGATGCCTCAGAACATGTCCTACCAACCGGTCCCTTCTTCTTGTCAAGTTGTGCCACAAACTCCTCTTCTCCCCAATTCTGTTCAATACCTCCTCATAAGTTATGTGATCCACCCATCTAATCTTCAGCATTCTTCTGTAGCACCACATTTCGAAAGCTTCTATTCTCTTCTTGTCCAAACTATTTATCATCCATGTTTCACTTCCATACATGGCTACACTCCATACAAATACTTTCAGAAACGACTTCCTGACACTTAAATCTATACTCGATGTTAACAAATTCCTCTTCTTCAGAAACGCTTTCCTTGCCATTGCCAGTCTACATTTTATATCCTCTCTACTTCGACCATCATCATTTATTTTGCTCCCCAAATAGCAAAACTCCTTTACTACTTTAAGTGTCTCATTTCCTAATCTAATTCCCTCAGCATCACCCGACTTAATTCGACTACATTCCATTATCCTCATTTTGCTTTTGTTGATGTTCATCTTATATCCTCCTTTCAAGACACTGTCCATACCGTTCAACAGCTCTTTCAAGTCCTTTCCTATCTCTGACAGAATTACAATGTCATCGGCGAACTTCAAAGTTTTTATTTCCTCTCTCTCTGGATTTTAATACTTACACCGAATTTTTATTTTGTTTCCTTTACTGTTTGCTCAATATACAGATTGACTAACATCGGGGATAGGCTACAACCTGTGTCACTCCCTTCCCAACCGCTGCTTCCCTTTCATGCCCCTCGACTCTTGTAACTGCCATCTGGTTTCTGTACAAATTGTAAATAGCCTTTCGCTCCCTATATTTTACCCCTGCCACCTTCAGAATTTGAAAGAGAGTAATGTAGTCAACATTGTCAAAAGCTTTCTCTAAGTTTACAAATGCTAGAAATGTAGGTTTGCATTTCCTTAATCTATTTTCCAAGATAAGTCGTAGGGTCAGTATTGCCTCACGTGTTCCAACAATTCTGCGGAATCCAAACTGATCTTCGCCGAGGTCGGCTTCTAACAGTTTTTCCATTCGTCTGTAAAGGATTCGCATTAGTATTTTGCAGCTGTGACTTATTAAACTGATAGTTCGGTAATTTTCACATCTGTCAACACCTGCTTTCTTTGGGATTGGAATTATTATATTCTTCTTGAAGTCTGAGGATATTTCGCCTGTCTCATACATCTTGCTCACCAAATGGTAGAGTTTTGTCAGGACTGGCTCTCCCAACGTTGTCAGTGGTTATAATGGAATGTTGTCTACTCCCAGGGCCTTGTTTCGACTCAGGTCTTTCAGTGCTCTGTCAAACTCTTCACGCAGTATCGTATCTCCCATTTCGTCTTCATCTACATCCTCTTCCATTTCCATAATAATGTCCTCAAGAACATCGCCCCTGTATAGACCCTCTATATACTCCTTCCACCTTTCTGCTTTCCCTTCTTTGCCTAGAACTGGGTTTCCATCTGAGCTCTTGATATTCATAGAAGTGGCTCTCTTTTCTCCAAAGGTCTCTTTAATTTTCCTGTAGGTAGTATCTATCTTACACCTAACGAGATAAGCCTCTACATCCTTACATTTGTCCTCTAGCCATCCCTGCTTAGCCATTTTGCACTTCCTGTCGATCTCATTTTTGAGATGTTTGTATTCCTTTTTGCCTGCTTCCCTTACTGCATTTTTGTATTTTCTCCTTTCATCAATTAAATTAAGTATCTCTTCTGTTACCCAAGGATTTCTACTAGTCCTCGTCTTTTTACCTACTTGATCCTCTGCTGCCTTCACTACTTCATCCCTCAAAGGTACCCATTCTTCTTCTACTGTATTTCTTTCCCCCATTCCTGTCAATTGTTCCCTTATGCTCTCCCTGAAACTCTGTACAACCTCTGATTTAGCCAGTTTATCCAGGTCCCATCTCCTTAAATTCCCACCTTTTTGCAGTTTCTTCAGTTTAAATCTACAGTTCATAACCAACAGATTGTGGTCAGAGTCCACATCTGGAAATGTCTTACAATTTAAAACCTGGTTCCTAAATCTCTGTCTTACCATTATATAATCTATCTGAAACCTGTCAGTATCTCCCGGCTTCTTCCATGTATACAACCTTCTTTTATGATTCTTAACTTGTGCTCTGTGCAAAATTCTACCAGGCGGCTTCCTCTTTCATTTCTTAGCCCCAATCCATATTCACCTACTACGTTTCGTTCTCTTCCTTTTCCTACTGTCGAATTCCAGTTACCCATGACTATTAAATTTTCGTCTCCCTTCACTACCTGAATAATTTCTTTTATCTCATCATACATTTCATCAGTTTCTTCATCATCTGCAGAGCTAGTTGGCATATAAACTTGTACTACTGTAGTAGGCGTGGGCTTCGTGTCTATCTTGGCCACAATAATGCGTTCACTATGCTGTTTGTAGTAGCTTACCCGCACTCCTATTTTTTAATTCATTATTATACCTACTCCTGCATTACCCCTATTTGATTTTGTATTTATAACCCTGTATTCATCTGACCAAAAGTCTTGTTCGCTTAGTTAGTGGAGGGATAAAAGCTTTATTGCTCCAGGGAAACGTATTGCAGACGAAGCTTACTTCGTCTATATTGTTACAGGGCCACACGTTTTCACCTAATATTAAGAGTGCTGTTTCATTTCTGACTCCTGCACAGGCAAATTGGGCACCAGAAAGTTGTTGGTTTCTTTTTTTAAAAAAAGTCGAAGATTGATGATAAATTCAACTAATGCAGCACCCATTATTGACTGTCATAAAATGTAAAAACCAGAATGGAGTTACCTGACAGTAAAAAGGCGTACCATGAAAGAATTATTCGAATACGACGGAAATCGGCAGACGTGATGTACATATACAAACAAATGACTGTAATTTCAGAAAAATTGGATCATTTACTCAAGAGAGAGAGCATCACACATTGAGCAAGCCAATAACGCGTTAGTCCACTTCTGGTCTGGTCCTTAAGGAAGCAGCTATTCGACTTGGAATTTGTTGACAGAGTTGTTGGATGTCTCTTGAGGGATATCGCATCAAATCCTGCCCAATTGGCGCGTTGCATCGTCAAAATCCCGAGATGGTTGGATGGCTCTTCCATAATGCTCCATTCGTTTTCAATTGGGGAGAAGTCCGGCGACCTTGCTAGCCAAGGTGGTGTTCGGCAAGGACGAAGACAAGCACTAGAAACTCCCGCCGTGTTCGGGCGGGCATTATTTTGCTGAAATGAAAGCCCAGAAAGCCTTGCCATGAAGGGCTACAAAACGGGGGGGGGCAGAATATCATCGACGTAGCGCTGTGCTGTAAAGGTGCCGCGGACGACATCCATAGGGGTCTGGTCATGAAAACAAATGGCACCCCAGACCATCACTCCTAGCTATGGGGCCGTATGACGGGTGAAAGACAGGTTGGTACCCCACTGTTGTCCGGGGTGTCTTGCCAAACACTAACTTGCATAGCAAGGTCACTGGATCTTTCCTCAATTGGAAACGATTGGAAAATTATGGGCAGAGTCCTCCAACCATCTGAGGATAGTGACGAATTTGGCGTGATGTCTCTCATGTGGACATCCAACAACTTTGTCGATCAATGCCAAGCCGAATACCTGCTTGCATAAGGACGGGAGGTGGACCAATGCGTTATTGAGTTGCTCAATTTGCGAAGCTCTTTCTATTAAATAAATCATCCAATTTTTCAGAAATTGCAATCATTTGTTTGTCTGCACATGTCAATCACATCTACCGATTTCCGTTCCATCCAGATAATTCCTTCGTGGTGCTTCTTTTTTTATTTCCTTTATTTTTTAAATCTTACGAGAGTATTGCAGTTTAAGTACATAAAAGGGGAGCAGTTGTTAAGCAGTGAGTGAGACACTCCTGTGGCCTTTATTAAATCTATACATTGATCAAACGGTATATTTTGAGAGGTATTAAAGTTCAAGCAGAAGAAATAAATACTTTAAGGTCTTCATCAACGACGCTGCAATCTTTTCAAAGACAACTAAGCACCTGGAAGATCAGTTGAGCAGAACAGACAATATCTTGAAAAGAAGTTACTAAATGAACATCAACAGAAGTAAACGAAGGGTAACGGAATGTAGTGGAATTAAATCAATTAATGCTAAGGGCATTAGTTTAGGAAATGAGATGATGAAAGGAGACGAGTTTTAATATTTGGGCGCAAAATGATTGACGGTGGCCGAATTAGAGTAATATCAGATGAGACCGGCAATAACAAGAGAAACGTTTGAAAAAGAGAAGTAGGTAACACCGAATATAATCGTGTTAAATGTTCATACAAATGTTCGAGATGGGAACCACGAAATTAAATTTATTGAGACAAATGTTCTAGCACGAACATCCCACCATCTTGCGCGCATGTATAGAGATGCAATAGAGATTCACAAACACCATAATAATTTTAATAGAAATGAGGATGTTTTCAAGTTGGACAAAATATGGATGTCGACGTTAGGTGGAAATTTTATACATCGACCACGGCCTCTCAGCCCGGAAGTGTTATATGTGTTACAAAGTCTTTCTAAAAGATATATGGCTGGAGTGTAGTTTTGTAGGAAAGTGAAACCTGGACGATGGTTTTGAAACTTGCTGCTACATAACAGTGCTAAATATTAGATGGAAGTTCGCATAACTAATGAAGAGATGTGGATTCGAATCAGATTGAAAAGAAATTTGTGGCATAACTTGGTTCATTGAAGAGATCAGTTGATAGAATATATTCTGAAGCATCAGGGAATTCGTTGCTGATGGAAATATAGGGATTAAAAATCGTGTATAAAGACTACGTGTTGACTACAGTAAATAGTTTAGAGCGGTTGCTTGTTGTCCAGTATTGTACAGAGCATTTTATCGATGTTTTAATTGTGGATGGAGTTTTGGGACTACTTTCACTTGATTACTGTTCAGGAGAAGTGCTGCCGTATTTTAAATTAGCCTCCCATTTATTTTATTGAAAATAAAGTAGTACACTCCTTAAAAACCTTCAACAACTTCTGATCAACTTCCGTTGGAGATACGCAGCCCAAAACAAATGCTTTCCAATTTGTCCACTGGCTGAAATGTGACGGACCCTCTCAGCCTTACATTTCGACAAGAATTACAATTCTCCTAAGCGCTTCATCACTCTTACATGAACTTTATAATTTAATACTGTATACACTCCGTCAATCAAAATATTATTTACTTCGTTTCACGTCAATAAAATTTCAAATTATTTTACTTTCAAAGTTTCGTCGTTAGATTTTCACTCACTCAGAGGTCAGGATTGCGTTACACTGAAGTGAACTAACCAATCCATATTTTTTCCTCATTAGATAATGATATTTTGACATTTTCACAGCGCCAGCTAAAAACAGTTCTAGATATGCCATTACTTAAGTTCTACGCAACGGCAAAAACACGGCATCTTGACTTACGTTATTTATCATCATTTAAGCGTAGGCATCCACGGCCGTTGTAACTGTCAATAAAATTCTTCTGGGCTGTTAACCGCATTGTCAGTATATAAAATTGTCCGATGTTTCTGTGATTATTGCAAACGGCCTTCCTCAGTGTTTTGTGCTGAGCTTTGTGCTAGCTCAGCACAAAGTTCTGAGGGAGGCCGTTCGCAGTAATGGCCGAAACGTCGGACAATTTCATGTATTGATAATGTGATCAATAGCTGAGTAGAATTTTACTGAAATTTATCATCATGATAAAAATGTAGCGTGTTGCGCATAAATAGGCTAGGAAATCCAATGTGTTCGACTACACTATTGGCGACAAAACACTGGAATCGATAAAAATGTAAAACTCCTGGTAGTAATCGGAATGACAGTGTAGAACTACTTATAGCAAAGGCTACTGTCACGCTACATTCATTGGTATAATCTTAAGGAAATACGTATATTTCATCCACAAGAGAAGTGGATAGCAAAAAATTGTCTGCACCGATTTATGAGTATTGCTCATCAGTCTGGGCCCCTTGTCGTGTTGAATTAATAGAGTAGAAAGAGAAGATCCAGTGCGAAGCGTCGGTATTCATTCGGGATCGTTTACTAAGTGCGAAAGCTTAAAGGAGATGCTTAACGAACTCCAGCGACAGATGCTACAATATAGGCATTGTTCATCATGGAGAGATTTACTGTTGAAATTCTGAGAGCAATCGAGGCACATAGTACTTCCTGCCAAATAAGTACAACGAAAATACCGTAACGACAAAACCAGATAAATTAGAGATCATACAGAGCTACGAACAATCGTGCTTCCGGCATATCATTTGCAAATGGGACAGGGGAACAGAAGTAAATAATAGTGGTAGCAGCAGTACCTTCCACGCACTGTAAGGTGGCTACTGGAGTATAAAAGTATATGTGAAACGCAACTCACCGATATCAGTTATATTTTTGTGCAAGGCCAATACATTTTCTCTTTGCCTTCTTGTGTATTTGAATCCGAATGCTTATCCACTACCCATCTCACACTTAATGACCTTACCACGTTGGATTCACTGGTTCTCGCACAACCATCGAAGTTAGGCAGCGTCGGGTTGGGTTACCGCCTAGGTGGTTGTTTGCCTTTCTTGGATGTCGTGATTCGAAGGAAGAATGATGGTTCTCTAGGGCATTCAGTTTACCGGAAACCCACTCATACTGATTTGTACCTGCAAGCGTCGAGTTGCTATCACCCATCGCAAACCATGAGTTTGCTTAAAACACTTGTTCATAGAGCTCATACTGTCTCAGATCTAGATAGCTTGCCTCAGGAACTCGCCCATTTAAAGACAGTATTCAGCGAAAATGGGTATTCCATCCGGCAGATTAACAGGGCACTAACAGTTAAAACTAAGAAGCAGGAAGTGAATAAAGAGGTGAACATGCCGGAACAATCTTTAGCTTTTTTTCCTTTCGTTGGCAACACTTCGTTTAAAATAGCAAGAATCCTCCGAAAATTTCAGGTAAAAGTGGTTTTCCGCCCACCATCGAAGATTGCGGACCTTGTGGGATCAGTTAAGGACAATCTGTTACTACGAAAGGCCGGCATTTACAAGATACCGTGCCAATGTGGTGTGGCTTACATAGGTCAAACCATACGCACCGTGAAAGAACGCTGCACTGAACATCAACGTTACACCCATCTTTTGCAGCCAAGCAAGTCCGCTATTGCTGAACATTGTATTTCTACTGCAAACAGCAACGCAGAGGGCGACAGAGTTCCGCTATTCCACCAGCGTGCCCAGTATTGAACGACGACCGGCTGCAAGCCCGAAATTTGTTTGAACAGTCGTCGCCGGGAAAATTTTAAAATTCACACCGCCTAGGAAAACCGGGTACCTTTGGTTCAGGGACGAGCAAGCCACTAAGTGATCTCCAACCGGAAGACTTACAACAGACTGTTGAGCCATACTACATCATTGTTATTACCCATCACGTATGTGGAGAAATTCCGTCACGGTTACCTGTCCAAAGATGTTGACGAGCTGCAGCATCCTGTCGAAAACCATGTTCCGCTGCTCGGCTTTTTCCAGCTCGGTCAGGGGCCGCGGCGTCTGGTTAGCGCGGCGGACCGCTTCCTGCAGCACGTCCTTCGTGTCGCGGACGGCCTTGGCGGCTTCGTCCTTGGCGTCTTTGACAGCCCACTGCGCCATCTGTTTGTCCTCCCTGGCTGTCCTGCTGATCACATCCTTGGCGTCACTTGTTGCCTTCTCCGTCTCCTCTTCCAGGTCGGACAGCCACTGTGGCTTAGGAGAGCCTACTGCCTTGGCGTGGCAGTCCACCTGCAACAACGTGATAGTAATGATAGAAGAAGAGTATCGCAATTATCCGGAGCGTCCTAGGTCGTGAATGTGTCCAGGGGCCATACTGTGGTGAGCAGTCATCACAGGTCCACGTTCGCCATTGCTCTGGTCTCCCCAGGCACCTTTCCTGTGGACTGCTTTGTTGCTGATGTACCCACCGTTCTGATGAGTAGCCATTCCATAAAGTACTTACAATCGTGGAGTGGAAATTGGTTGCTGGTTCATAAATATATCCAGTAGGCCATTTAAAACAACTAGATAGTGTCCTTCGCCTTTAGTGGTATAATTATACTGGTGACTGAGGTTCATTTTGGAACTAACAAGGGAACCTCCCCATCGCACCCCCCTCCGATTTAGTTATAAGTTGGCACAGTGGATAGGCCTTGAAAAACTGAACACAGATCAATCGAGAAAACAGGAAGAATTTGTGTGGAACTTTGAAAAAAATAAGCAAAATATACAAATTGAGTAGTCCATGCGCAAGATGGGCAACATCAACGATACCGTGAGCTCTGGAGCGCCGTGGTCCCGTGGTTAGCGTGAGCAGCTGCGAAACGAGAGGTCCTTGGTTCAAATCTTCTCTCGAGTGAAAAGTTTACTTTCTTTATTTTCGCAAAGTTATGATCTGTCCGTTCGTTGATTGACGTCTCTGTTCACTGTAGTAAGTTTAGTGTCTGTGTTTTGCGACCGCACCGCAAAACCGTGCGATTAGTAGACGAAAGGACGTGCTTCTCCAATGGGAACCGAAAACATTTGATCGCACGGTCATAGGTCAACCGATTCCTCCACAGGAAAACACTTCTCATATATTCTATACGACACTGGTGACGGCATGTGCGTCACATGACAGGAATATGTTGTCGACCCACCTAACTTGTACACCTGGCGAATGGGTAAAAAGATTCTTCTACCTTGCCCGATTTAGGTTTCCTTGTGAATGTGATAATCACTCCCAAAAAGTGATGAAAACATAAGAGTTTGTCACATAAACTGCAACAAATGAATGCAACAGTTTCACAGTCGTACAGTTTTCCCTGTGCTCTGTCAAAACATATGTTTTTAACGTTTTCAAATTTTTCCGCGTGTAGACCGTCAAATCCTGCATATGTCCAAGCAAATCTGAACATGTCCTGGAATTTTGGAGAGCGAAGTTGATTACGTGTGAGTGCCTGAACTTTGACAATTGTCTGAAAATAAAAAGAAAAAAAAAAATGAAACTTCCCACTCGAGGGAAGACTTGAACCAAGGACCTCTCGTTCCGCAGCTGCTCACGCTAACCACGAGAGCACGGCGCTCCTGACCGCACATCACCTTGATGTTGCCTATCTTGCGCGTGGACTACTCAGTTTGTATATTTTGCTTATTTCTTCATAGTTCCACACAACTTCTTCCTGTTTCCTCGATTGATCTGTGTTCAGTTTTTGAAGGTCTGTCCACTGTGCCAACTTATAACTAAATCTGAGGAGGGTGCGATGGGGAGGTTCCCTTGTAAGGGTACAAAATGAACTGACTACACAACTCCCACATTAAAAACTAAACTAAACTCCACCCGAACAGGCCATGAAGGCCCAACGGTACCGACCGATCGCCGTGTCATCGTCAGACCACAGGCGTCACTGGATGCGGAAATAGAGGGCATGCGGTCAGCACACCACACTCCCGGCCGAATGTCAGTTTACGAGATCGGAACTGCTACTTCTCAGTCAAGCAGCTCCTCAATTTGCCTCACAAAGGCTGAGCACACCCTGCTTGCCAACAGCTCTCAGCACACCGGATAGTCTCCCATCCAAGTGCTAGCCCAGCCCGACAGCACTTTGGTGATCTGATGGGAACCGGTGTTACCACTGCGGCAAGGCCGTTGGCGACAGCTCCCACCTTATGGCAACTACTTAATCTCATAGCAACACTTCAATGTGACAACCATCATTTTAAAGCATACATTAAAAGAGTGCACTAAATTTTGCCAGTCTATGCCACATATCTCTGATGTCGAACGAGATATCCCGTTACATTAACGACTTCATGTAATCCCATAGGAAAAAATCTGTCATGGACTTATCATAGGCAATAGTGTATAGTTTTTCAAGGCAACACCACCAACGTTGGATCAAGAAACACTTACCTCGTATTCATTACTTGTTCTAGACTTCATTTCTGACCATGTGTTTATATCAAAATACTCAGTGTGAACCGGCCCGTGTGGCTGTGCGGTTCTAGGCGCTTCAGTCTGGAACCACGAGACCGCTACGGTCGCAGGTTCGAATCCTGCCTCGGGCATGGATGTGTGTGATGTCCTTAGGTTAGTTAGGTTTAAGTAGTTCTAAGTTCTAGGGGACTGATGACCACAGATGTTAAGTCCCATAGTGCTCAGAGCTATTTGAACCACTCAGTGTGAGATTCTTTACGGTGTGTGAAATATTGATCTTAAAGTTTTGGGACAAGCTGTGTAATCGTTGCTGGGATTAAACTTCCTATGATGGGGAAAAGCATATGAAACTGGACATCTAGACAAAATTTTTTTCCGATAAGTTTCATAGTCCCTCTCATATGCAAGCTGATTGAAAATTCGTGAACTAAAAGCTTACTGAGCGATTACAGGAAGGTCTGTAAAAGAAGAAATTTGGGTGGAAAAATGACAGACATGTGGATATATTTAATAAAAAAAGTATCACAGCGGTGTAGGATTGGCAACACTGTGATGATATGTAGGCGGAGACCGTTAAGCCTAGGAACAGCTCATACTCTCTTTGTCTATATAGTGTATGTGTATACACCGTGGAGCCATGGATAGCTGTAGTAGTTGTATTCGGTACACTTTCATTCTGACCTGTAGCCTTAGCGAAGGCATGCTAGGATATCAAACCTGGACCATGATATAGTCAGTTCGAATCCCAGTTGTGAGAGAAACTTTTTCACTGCTTGTATGCTAAGGGAAGAAGAGCTTATGGTACACAAAGAAAATAATACCGAAAAAGAAAACGAAATTGAAAAAAAAACTTTCATTACAAGGGTGCACTGGCGACTGGAAAACTGAGGGACTTGAAAATGATAGGAAGGAAGATTACGTTTTAACGTCCCGTCAATGACGGGAACATAGGCTTGGCCTTGGGAAGGATGGGAAGGATATCGTCTTGCCTTTTCCAAAGAAAACACCTCAGTGTTTGCCGTAATTGATTTAGGGAAACCATTGTCACCAATTCGTGGTCTTGTGTTTAGTCTTACTGACTCCCCATCACAGAGCCCCATGTTCTATTCATGGACAAATCGGAGATTGTGTGTGTGTGTGTGTGTTTGTTTGTCCTCATGATCACTTCATCATTATCGACGCGCAAGTCGCAAAATCGCCGGTGTTGTGTCAAATAAAAAGACTTGTACCAGGGGGCCAAATGCCCCTTCTCCTGGCCATAAACGACATACCCACACTTAGTGTCAGGGAAATCACGGTAAAAGCAAATATGAATGGCAAGACAAGGTTTGAAGACCGGTTGTTTCAAATTCGAGTCTAGTCTTACTTCTACGCCACATGTTCCGGAAAGTGATCAGAAGTACGAACACATCCACTCATTCCACTGGGTTTGCTATTCTATGTTGTCCACATATTCCCACAGTTCAATATGTTTATGGATTAAAAATCTTTTGAATTCAGTGAGGATATTACTACATTCGTAGTCTGCAATTTTGCCAACTTCCGCGAATCATACTTCATAAATTGAATCTCCTCACAGGGAAAGGTACTGAGTCGAAAAGAGACATGTGTTTCCCACTGTTAGGTCGAGCATTCACCATACACATAGGTCAGACAATTACAGTGAAGGTACCCTGGGAACAGTGGAACGATGTTTAGTGCAGCTAAGGCAAACTAACGACTCTTTTATATTTTTCTGTTAGTTCAATAAGTATGTTTAACATCGTTGAAGAACGCTGTCAAAACTGCCATCGCTCATATTCTGGATAGTTCTCAAATTTTCTAATTTCATTCCATATTTTATTTTGATTGATTTGTTGTTATCTTGTTGAATCTGCTGAACATAACCGAGCACTCACCAGCATTATTGTACGCCGATGCCTCTAGTATTATAATCTACAACTTATTTACACCACAACATAATGGTCTACAAGGTTTGGACATACAGTAAACAGCACTAACGTCCACCATAAACATCTGCTTCCACCTTAGAAACTGTGCCAGTCATCTTCACAGAACAGGCTCAAAGATTTCACAAGTTGTTTGTGCGATTTAACGCCAGAAACTAATTTGTATAACATTTTAATTTTGTGTGAGCGATATCATGAGCAGCAAGTAACTTTGTACAGGGTACAACGCAAGTTGAAACACCTATACTTCAGTAGTATCAGCATTATCTTCATACCGCACTTAAGTAAACGTCTATATCGACAAGGGGCTTCTATATAGTCTCATAGACTGTCAGACGATAGTTCCATATCTATTTATTGATTAATCTTTACCTTGTGAAAGTCAGTGTGTAACTAGAAAATCATATTAATGCAGAATAAGCTAGTGAATTTATACTGGCCTCTACCTTTCTTCCTCAATAATCGGAGATAACTGTATTTGTTGTCAGTTACTAAGCAGTGTTATTGTGATCTGTTGCTGCCCAATATGTGTTCTCTGCATACTCATACAAACTGTTTTTATCATAACACATATCGCATGTGTAATAAGGTGCTGGCTGCACCAAACATAAAGATATAAAATTAAAAAGAAGAGCAACAAAAAGTTTTAAGTTGTTTCACAGAGGTGGTAAATAACTGACATAATGGTTCTTAGGCACCCCCTATTCCCCCTATAACACACATTATATACATGCAGGACGTATCCAGGTCAAATCCTGGTGGTGGAAGAAATTTTCAGAGCCATTATTTGGCTGGAAAGAGCAGGAGAGGAGATGCTGTACTGTTATTGATCATTAGACTTTGCGCCAATGTTCTTGATTAAATTATAAAATTGTATTATAGAGTGATAGCATGTCACAGTGTTGGTGCTCCGACGATCTGTCAGATCTAAATGGTCCATTCGCGAGGAAATAGGATATGCGCTAGCATAGTGTTTTCTCTTCCCGCCTCTTTCTCATTATGGTAGAAAGGAGGATGCGGTTTAGAGTGCCATCAATGATGAAGCTATTAGATACGGAGCAAAAGTTTGGACTGGTTCATTCTTCGTACCCATCACAGGCTGATCTAATCTGAAGTCCTTTATGTGTGTGTCGGTCTTCCCCACGTGTGGCTGGATATTTCATTGAGAAGCTGAAGAAAGTGAAACTTGCACCAAACGACATCCTGGTCAGCTTTGATGTCGTTTCGTTATTTACGGAAGTGCCACTCAGTGACGCTCTGGAGCACATCGGTTCCATTTTCCCGCAAGACATCAAAAAGCTCTTCCATGCATGTCTCACCACGAGCTATTTCACGTGGAATGGCGATTTCTACGAACAGCTGGAAGGCGTCGCCATGGGTAGTCCTCTTAGTCCAGTGGTGGCCAACTTCTTCATGGAACAATTCGAAGCACAGGCACTGGACTTGGCGACTTGCAAACCTAAGGTGTGGTACAGGTACGTCGATGATACTTTCGTGGTGTGGAGCCATGACGAAGAACAGCTCGGTGACTTCCTAAGACACTTGAACAGCCTCCATGCCAACATAACATTTACCATGGAAGTAGAGAAGGACAAGAAACTGCCATTTCTAGATGGGCTGGTCACAAGGGACGGCGAAAACCTGGGACACAGCGTGTATCGAAAACCGACACACACGGACCGATACCTGCACAAACTGTCAAACCACCACCCGAGCCAGAAAAGAGGCATGATTAGTACGCTCGTAACGAGAGCAGGACGATATGTGAGCCGCAACACCTCAGACGAGAAATGCAACACCTGGAAACTGTTCTGAGGAGCAATGGGTACTCCACAAATTATATTAGAAGCCGAACAGAGCCAAACACTCGGCGAAGTAAGGAAACAGAAAAAGAAATGTCGGGTACGGCCTTTCTGCCATACATTCCCAGAGTGACGGACAGAATCGGCCGTATATTGCGCAAACATGGTGTAAAGACGATTTTCAAACCGACAATGAAGATCAAAGAGTGTCTTAGATCGGCGAAGGAGAAAAGAGACCCACTTGCAATGTCGGGAATATACCGTATACCATGCACATGCGGAAAAGTTTATGTCGGAATGACTGGGCGATCAATTAACACCAGGATCAAAGAGCATAAACGACATTGCAGGTTGGAGCAGGTGGAGAAATCGGCCGTGGCAGAGCACGCACTGAATGAGACCGACCACGTAATAAAATTCGCCGACACGGAAGTTCTGGCTGTAGAGAAGCACTATCACACGCGCTTGTTCAGAGAAGCTGTAGAAATACAATTACACGCGAACAGTTTCAACAAGAAAGAGGAAAGCCGTAAGGTAAACGGATCCTGGCTTCCCGTACTGCAGTGAACGACCGTCGCAGGTAGCAAGAGGAGAACCGCACCGGAAATGACCGCGGAGAAGCCCTCGGACGTTGGCGCGCCAGATACATATCGTCTGCGGCCGCGAGCTCGGCTCCACTGCCAGCGCTTTGCGCAGGCGGGTATCCGATGCGGTCTCGCTCCCCGCTGCCGCATTTGCGCTGGCGGTCACACGACCCAACACTGCAAACTCCCCCATACAGCACCTCGCAAGTGCGTAGACTGTGGGGCTGCCCATGCGGCAAACTACAGGGGGTGCATTGCATACAATGCAGCTCTGAGGCGCAAAATAGCCAAACACGCTAAACCTAACGCCATCACAGTTCCGAAACCGCCCCTGCGCCCTATAAGAAGTGGAGTATCCTTCGCTGGAGTGGCCGCTGGCAGCCCCAGCAGCGCGGGACGGTCAGAGGAGCCCCAGAGCTCAAGACACGCACAACGAACACCCCCAGCAACAGGCACACAACAGACAAACACAACACGTAACACCACACCAGCACCAGGCACACCACACGACACCAACAACACCACCCTACCCCCTGAGATCGCACACTGCAGCCCACCACAGACTACAGAAGACGCATCAATGCAGGGACGACCACAGCGTCAGAGGAGGAGAAGGAGAAACAGCCGCAGCAGGAGGAACACGACCACACCACAACAAGAACACAGGCAACAGCAGTGTGCGATTTGTGCTTTTACCAGTGGGGAGGATGTCTTAGCGGGTTAGTAGAATTACATATGTTACTAGCTTGGACTGTGGCGTTACCCATGGTTAAACAGCTATTTACAAATAGATGTTAATGCCGAAACTCACTATTCACGCGTATGCACCATCAGAAAAGCCATCGCTTGTTATATCAAAAAATGGTTCAAATGGCTCTGAGCACTATGGGACTTAACAGCTGTGGTCATCAGTCCCCTAGAACTTAGAACTACTTAAACCTAGCTAACCTAAGGACATCACACACATCCATGCCAGAGGCAGGATTCGAACCTGCGACTGTAGCAGTCGCGCGGTTCCGGACTGCGCGCCTAGAACCGCGAGACCACCGCGGCCGGCGCTTGTTATATCTTTAAAAGTACATTATAGGTAAAGCTTATTTACAAAATCATCTACATACAGGTATACGACGGGAATTCAAAAAGTAAAGGCACATTTGTGAAAAGCTGTACTTATTCTGATGATAGAAAACTGAAACATGTGTTATTTTTCTACGTAAACTCCCTGGAGTTCAATGCAGTTTTCCCGACGTTTTACGAGTTTTTTTTTATTTCATCAGAAAATATGTTTTTCGGTTGCATCTGTAACCAATTTTGCACCGCAGCAATGACGTCTTCATCACTTTCAAATCTTCTCTCCTGTAGTGCTTCCGTTAAGGGTACAAACATGTGAAAATCACTTGGAGCCAGGTCTGTACTGTATGGTGGATGTTCCAGCACCTCGAATCTCAACTCCTTTATTGCGTCGGCTGTCCGTTTGGCAGAATGTGGGCGAGCGTTATCTTGCTGCAGGATGACACTTCTTCACAGTTTTCCACGACGTTTGGATCTGATTGCAGGTTTTAGTTTCGTACGCAACACATCACATCCACCACACAATACAGACCTGGCTCTAAAGCCTCGTTTTCGCTGGGGCGACGTCTTGCAACATTGTGGCATGCTACGGAAATGTGGCGTGCGTCGTCTTGTAGCATGCTACAACAGGCAACATCTTGCGGCGTATGTTGCATGCGGCAGGTTAATTTATACCAAAGCAACAGAATTTGTGCCACACGTGTGTCGGTCTTGTAGTATAAAGGATGATAAAGTATCGCAGCGGCGGCCTACTTGGTACTTGCGCATGCAGCTAACGACGGAAATGAAAACCAAAGGAAAAGAAAACGATGATGGAAGAGAAGAGTATTTAAAGAAGGTCCACGAAATAGTATCCTAGGAACTAGAAGCAGACGATGGTGGGTTATTTAGTAATGTGTGCTTTCGTCCCAGGCGCGTTAGTCCGCGCCATACCGTTACCAAAAGTTGGCCTAACGGTAAATGTTCGCACAGGTACCGGACCGGTCACCACCCTGTGTCAGGGCCCAGGGTGGGACTTTCAGCCCCCAGCTCACCCAACTCTGCAGTACGACTGCTGCGGTATGACTGCCACACTACTTCCCTCGCAAGCTCGCAAGTAAACGGATGACGCACCTTAGACGAAAGCAGAATGACAACATGAGAATTATGATTTAGTTCTAAATGTTTTGAAGTGCTTAACTACTGCAAACATATTAATAGTATTAATAGTAAGACTGTATTAAAAACTTTCAGTGTTCGGCTCCACAAATTTAAATTATATGTAAAGTTTTACTCCAGTGCGTGGGAAATACACATCCCAGGTTGAGATGCATAAACTAAAACCAGAGAAGGGGATGGTCTGATGCAGAGGGGAGGAAATCCCCCCCCCCCCCTGCAAATCGCACACTGGGCAACAGGACACCAATACTCACGAACACAATCTGGACACCAACTCGACAACCCACACAACATACCCACTCACCACAGAGAATACACAGGCGCCCGCAACTGTCACACGAACAGCCGACACACAGGCCAGCCCTCACCAGACGCCGACACAGGAACAAGCGGCCGCTAACACGACCAACAACACACAGGCCGACATGCCCAACATTATGGCAACATTCCACAGAATAATGGAAACATTATTCCCCGGACGGACGACTACCGAAATAGTCACGAAGATTATGGGGTGTGTCTCACAACTCTTCATGCAGTTCATGTCGAGCACGCTCAACTGGACTAGCTTCCAAGCCACTATCACACCACTTTTTACACTACAAAATGGATAATACGCCACACCAGCCCCGAAACGCAGACGCTAACACAAACTCACAGATCCTGTTTTGGAATGCCAACGGGATCGCAAACAAAAAAGCCGAAATGGCCGCGTTCATGGAGCGAAAGGATATCCGAATCGCTCTTGTGAACAAAACACTGCTTACGCCTCGCAAACAACTAAACATCCCAGGGTATTGCGTCTATCGTACCGACCGAGCGGATGGGAGGAGGGGAGGCAGCACGGCAGTCATCATACACAGAGACATAGAACACACGAACATCGAGCTCCCAGCTCTTGAAAGACTAGAGGCCACGGCCGTCAGGGTCAAGTTCAACGGAGCCAACACCGCACTGGTATCGATGTACAATCCTCCTAAAAACATAGTAACACGCGATATCAGTACAGTACTCAACATAGCACCGCGGGTAATAGCCGCTGGAGACCTAAACGCAGAACACCCCGATTGGAACTCACGAATACGAACCTCCAACGGCAAGAAACTGTACGAACACGCACTAGGCCGAAACTACATCATACTTGGGCCGGACGTTCCCACGTTCGTGCCTACACAGCCCCGACATAGGCCAGACGTGTTAGACATAGCCCTCATAAAGGGCATCACATGCACATTTAACCTTACCGTTGAAAACGATCTGGACTCAGACCACATGCCTGTAATACTGCACACGGAAGAAACACTGCAGGACACAGAACCACGCAGGATGCTTAACTACAAGCGCGCGAATTGGACACTGTTCAAGGAAACGCTTGGTAGTCGTATTCCTGACACCCAAGAAATTAACAACACACAGCAAATCGATGAGGCTGTGGAGGCTCTCACAACTGCCGTCCAAGACGCAATGACTGACGCCATTCCATATACAACACAAAGACAACACTCGACGGCCCTGCCCCAGGAGATCCTGGGCCTTATCTCAATGAGGAACCGCCTCAGGAGATACTGGCAGCATACCAGGCGCCCGTTCTATAAACTGCACGTCAACAGATTCCAGGGGATAATACGGGATAAAATACAAACATTCAAAAACGAACAATGGGGACAGAAACTCGCCGGGCTAGATAACACACGTCCTGGCGTGTGGCAGCTAGCCAGACACTTCACCAGGGAGAAACACTACATACCCACGTTACAAGGACCAGACGGCCCAGCCTACTCCGCGACGGAGAAGGCAGAGCTTATGGCCACAACACTTGCTGCGTCTTTCATGCCGAATATGGTTCCCTCAGACCCAGTATTCACACTTGAAACGGACCAGGAGGTTACACGACTTGTAGCCCAGCCCTCGCGCAACGAAATTATACGTACTAGCACAAATGACATCACATTGGCTATCAAGCACACCAACGCTAGGAATGTGGTGTCACCGCCAGACACCACACTTGCTAGGTAGTAGGCTTTAAATCGGCCGCGGTCCATTAGTATACGCCGGACCCGCGTGTCGCCACTGTCAGTGATAGCAGACCGAGCGCCACCACACGGCAGGTCTAGAGAGACGTACTAGCACTCGCCCCAGTTGTACAGCCGACGTTCACAGCAATGGTTCACTGACAAATACGCTCTCATTTGCCGAGACGATAGTTAGCATAGCCTTCAGCTACATTTGCTACGACCTAGCTTTGATAATTAATATTGTGAAGCATGTATCATCAAGAGCGATGTTCTACAAATGTGGATTAAAGTTAAGTACTACAGCAACTGCGTCCATTTTCTAAGTTCTCATTTCCTCGTAACTGTTCCAGACCTCACGCCAATCTGCGTGAGCTTAACGCGTGCCTTTCGGCTTCCTTTCGTTGTGACTTGGCTGTCTTGCTAAGTCACAACATGGAAAGCCCCTGGGCTTGATGGCATTCAAAACCGTGTCCTCCAGGAGTTCACGGATAAAGCCGTGGAATACCTTACACACTTAATGAATGCCATCCTGAAACACCAACACTTCCCTGACTTTTGGAAGGCGGCTAAGGTCCTGATGTTCAGGCAGCCAGGCAAAGACCTCTCCCTCCCACAAAATTACCGACCCGTCAGTCTGCTGTGTTCGCTCAGCAAGATTTTGAGAAGGTAATATTAAAACGTATCACTAGGCACTGCATCGCCAATGACACCCTAAGGCCGGAGCAATTCGTCTTTAGGAATCACCACTCGACAACACAACTCCGCGTAGTCGAACATATAACACACGGCTACAACATGAACAAAGCCACAGGGGCCGTGTTCCTGGACATCTAAAAGGCTTTCGACCGTCTCTGGCACAATGGACTCATACGCAAACTAAGCGAAGCTGGTTTCCCGGACGGACTCGTACGTCTCATACATTCATATCTCACGAACAGGTGTTTCAACACTAACGTGCAGGATAAACAATCAACACACCATGGTATCCAAGCTGGAGTACCCCAAGGAAGCATCCTAGGGCCCATCTTGTTTAACCTGTACATTAATGACTTCCCAGCAACACAAAACACGACGTTAGCCATCTACGCGGATGACACCGCCATCCTCGCGCAAGATTGGAAACCGTCGAACATCAATTCATGAATACAGACAGCAATCAGAACAGCTGAGCCTTGGTTGGAGTGATGGCGTATTAAAGTAAACGTCGACAAGTGCGAAGCAGTTCTGTTCACACGCAGACCGAAACTACTGCGCAAACATCAACACTGTAGGCCGATAACACTACATACACGCCCAATACGTTTCCGAGAGAAAGTCAGATACCTAGGTGTTTGGCTGGACCGGAAACTTACATGGGGGGACCACATTGAGTACGTTGCCAACCGAGCACACGCGAGGCTCAAACAGCTTTACCCAATGCTCAACAGGGAAAGCGCGCTGAATAGGAGGGTGTCAAGGTCCATAAACATGACACTGATTAGACCTCTGATGACGTACGCAGCTCCCGTCTGGTGATATGCAGCTCCTAAACGACTGCGTCGCCTGCAGATCATCCAGAACAAAGTGCTACGAATCATTAGCAACTTTCCACGCTACACACGCACCGTGGATCTTCACCATGAATACCGCCTTGATGCCCTCAAGGAAGTATTAAAAAAACACGCCTCACGACTATCCAGGAACTCGAGACACTCGAACAATCCTTTCATCCTCACTCTGGGAAACTACGATCACAACCATAGGTGGAAGCACAAGCGGCCAAAGACACTGCTAGCTAGGGCATAGCCACCTATGGTAAACTAACACACGCAAACAAGCGACAAACGTCGGCAAGCCCCTGCATATCAGCAATACTGACTGGTAACTACCAGCTGCTATTAGAGCCGACCAATAGGCCACAGCAGAGACACCGACGAGCTCGCCCACTGACGCACAAACAAACCGCCAACATTACCTTACACTGTGCTTCCGACTTATGACCTATCGGACAGAAAAACGATAATAAACCTAACTGTTGCAGGTTGCCGACGCTGAACGACTCTACAACAGCACCCAGCGCCAGCCTCCGAGCAACGTAACCGCACAACGTCAAGTTATCGACTTGCATGATACCCACTACTAACAAAACCTGTCCTTGCACAACCTATCGCAGGCAGCAAGACATCCGCTACTGTTCTTACCACCCGACCTAACTATCGCAGAGGTTTTTTTCCCTTGGCTCTTGCCTTGGCACTTTTTTTCCTCTGCCCTTCAAACCGCTACCCTTCGTTCGACTTCGACCCAATCTATCTCCAGATGAGCGCGTATTAATGGTTAACCTTAACCAGACGTACGCAGACATCGCAGTACCCACATCTTGCGACACCTCACTTTAGTGAATACTAAACCTTATGCAGAGATGGCAGCAGACCTATTGTGTTGGCCATCATGCCTGTGAATGGGCTCCACCCCCCTTTTTTTAAAAAAAAAAAAAAAAAAAAAATCGGCTTCAGTTCACCACCGGCAATGGACGGTGACGCTTTGACAATGCCAGCCACTCGTGCTGGCGAAACGTCAGAAAAATCATTAGATGAACGTCGGCCGAAGAACCCGAGATAGAAGCCAATAGGCAGTTTGTCAACAAGTGGCCACGAAAGCCTTAACAATTTTGTATCATTCTTTCTGCTGTAACACGTCCAAGCAGTGCATGATACAGTTTTGGACGCTGCCATAAATTTTATTTTTTTCACCATGACTTCAAGATCTATGTCAGGTTCTAAACCAACAGTGACACGTTTCGATCCATTGGCTCTCACATAAATCTGGACATTGCATGGTGTAAATTATGCTGCTGCTATTTCCAAAATGCACAGGATGATTGAGATAAGAAACAGAGATGGTGTAATCTGACTGCTGGAACATGCAAAGTGACTCTCATGATCAATTTAATTAATGAGCCTATCAATTTGATATCAATGATGTGATGTGCCACCTGGCAGTTGTAAGTGATGGCTAGAGTACAGCACATACGATTCTTGACTTGGAGGGTAAACAGGTGTTCTTTTCGTTGCAGTGATATGTTTTAGCGATATCTCAATCTCTCACCTACACAGGGAGAGACGACCATCTTAATGAAATTAGATGTATTATCTAATTTGTAAAGTGATGTGTAGTATAAACCTAATATTTACAACTTCTCTGTGCTATTACCTTTAGAGACATCTTATGTGGTTAGGCATTTGGTTACTTTAAGAGAGGTCAAAAGTAAGGAAGGATCCTTTGATAGAGGTAGATCTTAGCACTCCGTCATGAGTCAAAAATGAGTCCTGCGATGCATGACGAAACAGATAAAAAATTTTTTGACATCACAGGATTTTTCTCAAGTAACGATACTTTAGTGAAGCGAGAACACATGTGTGCCTCGATCTCTTCTGTCTCCGAAAATAACTCATACAAAGGGTAGAAATTTAAATTTCACGTGAAAAATTCGATGTGTATGGTCAGCAACATCCTTGGATGGGGTAAAGTGTGTTTTTAAAACTAATGGGTCTATGTTTATGCCGGGGTGGAGTTGTTTAGAGTTTCTATATACATCCAGGCTGTAGCTGCCTGTTTTGCATGCATCACGGGTGGCTGGAAGGGCTGTCACATGGCTTCAGAGATGGAAAGTTGTGGATTAGCTGAGCCAAAGAATGCACTGACCGGTCTGATCTCGCCCACAGCAGCAAGGGCTGGCAAAGTACCAGTGTGCTGGGTGAGTGCGACAGAAGCGGACGTGCATGTTGTGTAAGAGAAGATTCAACATGGGTGTGTGTTTTCTCATGACATATTGATAATATCCGAATTCCTACGACTCCAATCATTCCCGGATGCCCTCCATGGCGGGGGTTATGCACTCTTGCATACATGTGCGTCCAAGACTGCAGCTGCAGTTGAGGTGGTAGTTTTCACTTATCTCTGTGCATTGCTGGAGGCATCGTACTTCGTGTGAATGTCGGGACATGAGCGCACGGGATGTGTGAGTGTTTCAGTGATTTCCGACATCTATCCGTGACAGCTACTGCTACGGTCTGGATTGTGGTTTAAGTGTGCCGTGTTCAGTACTTCTCAGTACACTGCAGTGGAATCTGCCTTGCAGTGGTATTTCTTGTTGTCTCTATCCTGTCATGCAGTAGTGCCTTCCTCCTTCCTAACATAGTGGAGAAAACCAATTTATGAATTCTATAGTGCTTTGAAAACCCAATCACAATGGCGAATCCACGATTGATAGTGATCTCTGACATCTAGCCATGGCAACTTAGGACTATGGATTCAAATGCGGTTTATGTGTGCTCTGTTTTTAATACTTCTCAATACATCACAGTGGACTCTGTCTTGCATAGGTATTTTTGTTGTTGTTGCTGCCACTATCCCATCACGTGGTAGACTCTTTCCTTCCTTCTTCTTTGTTCTGGTGTAGCAGAGAGAACCAGTCAACTTAGGAATTCTATAGAGCTTTAAGAATGAAAATACACTTCACAGAACTTCAGTGGTATGGAACTCTGTAACTCTAAAAGAATAAATTCAAATCGGAATTTGGAATGTCAACTATCATTTCACACATCACCACTTCCAATTGTGATGCCAAATAATAATAGGTTTGGATTATTTAATGAAATTTCTCTTCGAAAAATAAGACTGTTGTTTATGTGCACAAACTACTGTGTTGTGCGGATCTTTTTTATTTCAAGTAGTTTGAAACTGTGTGAACCAAATTACTTAACAGTACATTAACGATTTAATTAATATTTCCTGTGGTACATCTTCTGAAGCAACATTTGTGTCATCTAAATGATGTCATGTTTCACACCTGATTTAATAACCCCTGAAGCAGTTCTTGTAATGCACCACAAGGAAGTGTACCAGGAAGAGAGCCCATGGCAGAATAAAATATCCCATGCTAGTTCCTATGTCATCTACAAAGCAAACTACTGCTGTCTCTCTCTCTCTCTGTATGGTCCGCAGCTCGTGGTCTTGCGGTCGCGTTCTCGCTTCCCGGCGGGCTCAGGGGTTTTCAGCTGCCTCGATGACTGAGTGAATGTGTTCTCATCATTATTCATGAATGTGGCGAGTTTGGACTGAGCAAAGGTTGGGAATTTGTAAGGGCACTGATAACCACGCAGGTGAGAGGCCCAAAAAACCAAATATCATCATCTCTGTGAATGCAATGATTTTTTTAAAATGTATTTTGAGTCAGCCTGCTACTAGTTTTTGACATCATCAATTTGTGTGTGTTTGTGAAATAGCTACCGTGCCCGCCTTACAATCCCTACGTCACGATAATGGGGCCGGAAATTAATTATTTCTCAACTTCAGGATCGATTGCCAATCAGGTATTTACTTTGGAGGGAAGGCATCTCTCATATTCACCGGAATCCGACAAGTTGGTTCACAAATACAGAGCACTTGAGATGGCAGCCGACAGCTGACAGCTGCGTGACAGGCTCACTGGCGATTCCAAAATCCCTCTGGTGCATTCCGACTCTGGGCAGCCTACAGACGTGGCGAGACTCGAGAAAGTTTTTCAGATAGGTTTAAGAGGTCTGTGGCAGTGTAAATACGTGTTTCCTTATGCGATTGGAATGAAGAAACATCGCAATCGTTTAAATGTTCCATACATCGCCTTGAATCCCATGAACTGAATAAATAAACAATGTTCCACACATTGTCTAAACTGTTTAAACAGTATTCCATACACTACAAGCAATTAACCACCAAATTCCTTAAATAAATAAATAAACTATATTGTCCAAATTGCTTAAACTATGTTCCATACACTGCAATCGATTTTCCATCAAATTCTTTAAAGAAATAAGTAAACTATATTGTCCAAATTGTTTAAACGATATTCCATACACTGCAATCGATTTCCCTCCAAATAGTCAATCAACTGAATCATTCCCCCCCCCTCCCCCCCATTTCCACGTGGGGAATAAAGGGAGAGGGCTGGGGTGTTTCCCAGGGCGTTAATTTATTGATCAATTTAATTAATTAGTCAATCAAATTAATCCCAAAAGTGTGCTTGTATCGACAAGGGGAGTTCCCTGAGAGCTGTGGGAGGGGGAATAGGAGCGGGAGGAGAAGAGGGAGGGGGGGGGGGTGACATGGAGAAACACTTAACCAAACAATAGGTTAAGGAACTGTCAATCAAAAGAAAACAATAAGTTTGCCCCTGAATATGTACTTGACCGTGATGTAAGCAACCCACAATGAGTACTGATGTTTTACCTCTTCAAGCCACCGGGACAAATTTATTTCAGGAACTCGTCACAAGTACTTGTCACAAAAGTCCAGTTATTCTTAAAACCCGGAGAATTCGCACTGTTATTGCATTATTATTAATGAATAAAAATAGTGATTAAACACAATAAAAATAGAAAACAATGTTGGAGGAGTAAATATTGATGTTACCTAGAAACACAACTCAATTAACTAAATCAGAGGACTTCATTTGGATTATAATCTTTGAGGATGTCGTACGCAAATTTCGAATATCTCTTGTCTATTGTATAGTCAAGTATTCGATAACAAAGAACAATGTTGTGGCATGATATCTCACCATGAGACTTCGATTTAATTACTCTTAGATTTTTGCAAGCAGTATTTACTGCTTTTATCACAAATGTAATGTATATATGATTATGGTAACACATCAGCTAAAATTTAAAGACGTCTGTATTGCCATTCTACTTTCCTCTCTTGGCCAAGAAATTGATTGGTAAACTCATTTCGCAATTCCTTGACTGGTGGTGCCAATTTTGTTTGTTTAGGGGTTCCAAATGTCCACCTTTTTCGGTCCATCTGTCTCTGTGTCATTCTAGTTTTTGACAATGATATTTTCGCACCTATACTGAACACACATAACTTCTGTAAATTTGAAAAGTTCCACGAAAAGACAAATTGGGCAACTACTTGCAGCAAGATGCAAGAAACTAGAACGAATTTTCACCCTACAGTGGAGTGCGGGTTGATTTCAAACTTTCTGACAAATCAGAATTGTATGCCGGACCGAGAGTCGAATCTGGGAACTCGATCCGGCACACAGTTTTAATTTGTCAGGAAGTTTCATGCAAAAACGTGTTTCCATCAACTTGTGAACTTCTTGAATTTGACAAAACTAGCGGACGTTGATTGGAAAGGGGGGGGGGGGGTTGTCAAATATGGTGGTTCGATAAATTCCACCCAATTCTATGATTTTATGGATAATGCGCCATGACATAGCAGGGAGCCCGACAGAACGCGTAATAAATATGATTTCAGGACTACGATGTTAGAGTGGCTGCAAAATGGGCGAATAATCTGCAACGACTCAATGAGGAAGCTTGAACTGTTATCTACAATAAAGGAAAACAAACCAACCATTAAAATGTACGTCGTAGATAAAATTGCTGAGAGCATAAGCCAGAAAGTAGTGCGTTTCCCGCCCTACAACTGCGATCTAAACCCGATAGAACTGGCATGGGCCAAAATAAAACACAATTTCTGGGAGCACAATGTCACCGATGACATGTCGAAGGAAAGATTGCACAAGCTTGTTAATGCTGCTTTCCTTTCAGTTACTGCACAGTACTGGCAAGCTAACTGCAGGAATGTTCAGCAGCTAGAGCAAGAGTATTGGACACGAGATGGAATAATGGAAATGGCATTGATAAACTTATCGTCAGTACCACGCCTTCAAGCGATGATGATGATGATACTGAATTAAACGCTAATGACAATGATCTTTAGTGAACATCATCTTGACAGGTCTTTCAGGCACAATTAATTACACTTTGTAAACATTACTGCAGTTTAATCAATGCAATGTGAAAACAGATTCCAACAATCTGTTTTTGATGTTCAGTTCATAGTATCGTAAGTTGTATATTCGTCTACTTTCATTTTCAGTGTTTTCGGTTAATAAATACATAAACTGTAGGTAAAACTCTCGAGGATGAATGTGTCAACAAATTAGATGCTTTCCGATCTGATGGGAGTGTCACTTAAGTGGGCAATATTTCCGTGAGTGCCGCCTCCAGTTTAGTGTTAAGCACAAAACACGGGTAGTGGTGCCAGCACTACTGCTAGAAACCGACGCTGCCTCCCCCGCCCCCCCCCCCCCCCTCCCCGGCTTCACCCCACTCCCTTCGGCAGCCGTAATACGGAGCGCGGCCGTTCCCCACAGCCACCGCGCCAATCGTCAACTTATTGTGAACAAACAGTACACGCTTCGACCTTCCACTGCGGTAAGTCGTGCTGGAAACAGAAAGATGAGGCTTCAAAAAAAGAGTAAAGGGGTGTACTGCGTTTCCTGTTAGCGGAAGGGGTGTTGGATACGAAAATTCTTCAAAGAATGGTACGAAGAGCACTGCACCACTGCGATTACACCCACTGGAGGGACAATGTGCGCTTGGGATTGTAGTTCCTTTGGGACGCCATTGTTGGAAGATATTGTTGATTTAGCTGCACTCTGCTAATTATACTACTGGTCATTAAAATTGCTACACCAAGAAGAAATGCAGATGATAAACGGGTATTCATTGGACAAATATATTATACTAGAACTGACATGTGATTACATTTTCACGCAATTTGGGTGCATAGATCCTGCGAAATCAGTACCCAGAACAACCACCTCTGGCCGTAATAACGGCCTTGATATGCCTGGGCATTGAGTCAAACAGAGCTTGGATAGCGTGTACAGGTACAGCTGCCTATGCAGCTTCAACACGATACCACAGTTCATCAAGAGTAGTGACTGATGTATTGTGACGAGCCAGTTGCTCGGCCACCACTGACCAGACGTTTTCAATTGGTGAGAGATCTGGAGAACGTGCTGGCCAGAGCAGCAGTCGAACATTTTCTGTATCCAGAAAGGTCCGTACAGGGCCTGCAACATGCGATCGTGCATTATTCTGCTGAAATGTAGGGTTTCGCAAGGATCGAATGAAGGGTAGAGCCACGGGTCGTAACACATCTTAAATGTAACGTCCACTGTTCAAAGTGCCGTCAATGCGAACAAGAGGTGACCGAGACATGGAACCAATGGCACCCGATACCATCACGCCGGGTGATACGCCAGTATGGCGATGACGAATACACGCTTCTAATGTACGTTCACCGCGATGTCGCCAATCATGTTTGCGACCATCATGATGCTGTAAACAGAACCTGGATTCATCCGAAAAAATGACGTTTTGCCATTCGTGCACCCAGGTTCGTCGTTGAGTATACCATCGCAGGCGCTCCTGTCTGTGATGCAGCGCCAAGGGTAACCACAGCCATGGTCTCCGAGCTGATAGTCCATGCTGCTGCAAACGTCGTCGAACTGTTCTTGGAGATGGTTGTTGGTTTGCAGACGTCCTCATCTGTCGACTCAGAGATCGAGACGTGACAGCCTTGCGGATAAGATGCCTGTTATCTCGACTGCTAGTGATACGAGGACGTTGTGTTCCAGCACGGCGTTCCGTATTACCCTCCTGAATCCACCGATTCCATATTCTGCTGACAGTCATTGGATCTTGACCAACGCGAGCAGTAATGTCGCGATACGATAAACCGCAATCGCAACAGGCTACGATCCGACCTTTATCAAAGTCGGAAACGTGATGGTACGCATTTCTCCTCCTTACACGAGGCATCACAACAACGTTTCACCAGGCATCGCCTGTCAACTGTTGTTTGTGTATAAGAAATCGGTTGGAAACTTTCCTCATGTCAGCACGTTGTAGGTGTCGCCACCGGCGCCAACCTTGTGTGAATGCTCTGAAAAGCTAATCATTTGCATATCACAGCATCTTCTTCCTGTCGGTTAAATTTCGCGCCTGTAGCACGTCATCTTCGTGGTGTAGCAATTTTAATGGCCAGTAGTGTATATTATAAATACACTGTCCAGTCATATTTGTGCGACCACTTGTCAAAAGTCTGAATCACCACCTTTTGCAGCGTAGACCACTGTGAGACATGCAGGAAGTCAAAGAGAGTCAGTGAGGTTTTGGAAGGCACCAATAGGGATGTCGACCTTTGCTGACTCCAGTGTCATAACCAGCTGCGGTACGTTTCTCTGTTGAGGATCCATGGCGCGAAAAGCCCAACCGGGGTTATTCCACAGATTCTTGATTGGGTTTAAATCTGGGGAGTTTGGCGGCGAGGGAAGTACAACAAATTCATCCTGGTGCTCTTTGAACCACGCATGTACACTGCGAGCTTTGTGATATGTTGCATTGTCCTGCTGGTAGACGCCATTGTGCCGAGGAAAAACAAATTCCATATAGGGGTGGACATTGTCCCCGCGGGTAGAGGCGTACTTGTTGTGCTCGTGGAAGATCAAAACCCAAGTTTCTGTTGCCTCCACAGCAAACTTACAGAACACGGAGGCGGAGTTTGTTTTCAGGGTTGGTTGATTGGTTGTTTTGGGGAAGGAGACCAGACAGCCAGGTCATCGGTCTCATCGGATTAGGGAAGAATGGGGAAGGAAGTCGGCCGTGCCCTTTGAAAGGAACCATCCCGGCATTTGCCTGGAGCGATTTAGGGAAATCACGGAAAACCTAAATCAGGATGGCCGGACGCGGGATTGAACCGTCGTCCTCCCGAATGCGAGTCCAGTGTCTAACCACTGCGCCACCTCGCTCGGTAGTTTTTTTTTCCCCCGCGTCCCATCTCTTCCTCAATATATCCTATCCGCTCTCACCTCTAACCACTAGTTCGCGAGTAGTAATGAAGATGCCCTTTCGACGTGTTACGGTGGACAGCAGAGCTAAACTGATTGCGAGAGAAGATTTATACATTTCGGAAAGCAATGTTTTAATTCGTAAATTTTGTTCTGTTCGTATCGAGTGGGAGAAAAAGATACTGTCTCAAAACTTTGCTTTAAAAATAAGGAACATTTAGAACGCTAATTAAGCACTTCAACATTGAAGCTGCAGACAGCAATAGAACTCTCTTTCGATGACCAAAAGAAAGATAAGAGTGAAACGACAGAGTTTATTCACGAAACGACTACGATATTACTCAAAGCCAACATCCCGCTGAAAAAGGTAGACGACACTGTAGCCCAGAAACGGCTTCAGGTGTATGTACCAGGTATACACTGATTATCAATAAAACCTCACTTATTGCAAAACTAGGATTTCTAAGACCTCTTTCTGATTCTGATTTTTTTTTCAATTGGTTAGGATCTGGATAACTTCCCATCTCCAACCAATTAAGGAAACAATGCGTTCCACATTCTGCAAACGAAATACTGGCAACATAAACCAGTCTTTAGAACGGAAATCAGACCTGGCTCTAATTTGCGACGAAATTACTGACTCTGGCCGCTGTGTGTTCGCAGTCTTGATCACAATTCAAGATCCAGTATCTGAAAAGGATTTTTTTTCATTTTGATGTGCATTTATAAATGCTGCGAACAGCGGAACGCGTTCTCAAACGATCGTGCATGCTTTGCACACTTCTGAAGTTAACCATGAGAATGTAAAGCGTATAGTAACTGATTCTGCCCTGTATATATTAAAATGTTGTGAGTACTAAAGGGACTTACATGTGAACATTTCATTCAAATCACTTGTTGGGCTTATAAATTCAGCGTGTTCTTCTTGCTTGATGTCTTGCAAAACAATTTGAAATAACATGTCGAAAATAAAGAACTGTTTTCATATGTCACATTTACTCTGTTCATACCTAGACTAAAACTTCCCCCATATGTCACTTTCATTGTATCCCGAGGATGTGCTGAGTAGATGCAGAAGTTGATTTAAAGCCGCCTGTTCATACATATGTACAAAGTTAGATACCTTCCACTCATTCTTCAAACAATTGTTACTAAAACTTGTTCCCATGGTAAACTGCTTGGCAAAAATGGGAGAGGGCAGATTTTGCAACTTAGTGAAATTCCAAGCAGCATTTGTTTTTGAAAATTCTAAGTTTATTCCAGATGTTATTTTGGAATTAGAGGGGCCTAATTATCTTTGCTGGTTTCAAAAATAACAGACCTGAAGGATGTGATGAATGTAATTGCTTCTGGTCGTGTTGGTGAACTATTTAGTAAAATTGAGGGATTTAGTGATTCGTTAAAAAGTGTAGTAGCTCTCTTCTTGCAAAATTTTAGTATTTTAGTTATGAATAAAACTGAAAAGCACATGTCCCCAAGTGATGCTAACATGTTATTTGCACTTTTAAGTGATTTATTTCATTCAGCTAACGTAATTAAATCAGACGGTGTAAAACTTTTCGCCAATAAGTGAAAAAGCACAAAAATAATCCGCCTTTAAAATATTAAAACGGTCTGATATTATTGCTGGGTACCTTGCCTTTAGAGATATATTGCTAAATCAAACTGAAAAAAATCCCAGTCTACACTATGAAATAATTGAATCACTGCAATCATTTAAATTAATGCACCTGATCTTTGCAAATTTTGTCTTAAAGTGTATTTGGGTTCCCTATTCATCCGTTGATGTAGAAAGTTTTTTTCGAAGTATAATTTCACTGTCAACGAGCGGAAACAATTAATGAAAGAGATGTCCACTGTAACATGGGCTGTGTTATCTTTCACAATGTAAAGCACGGTAGGATGAGCCAGTGTTAATGTAATGTATCTATATTGCGAAATGACGCGAGAATTTGTGTCCTTAACGCAAAATCGTACAGAAATCAATGCGAAAAAAACATGCCTCTAATTATAGACAACTACAGGGTGCGGCGCTTAAATCCGGACAGATTTCATCTGAATTTCCCGCCATTTCGTAGTTCCGCCGGTTGGCGTTTTTGGAAGCCATAGTCATCTAGTGAACAGTCAGAACCTCAAAAAGGCCGAGATGTTACGGACAAGTGCGGAGTACAACCGAAGAGCTGCAATTATCGAAAGTCTTCGTGCTGGGCGTTGCCCTCTGAAATAGTTCTATTCTGCGGGCACTCGAGATCAAGTGTTTACGATATTGTGGCCAAGTATAATGCTTCGAAGAAGTCTGTGATTAGCGTCCCAGGTGTTGTGCCCAGTAAGGTGGTATCACGCCACCATATTTCTTTGAAAAGAAACAAAGTGTCACATAAGTTTATCTGCAAGTTTTGACGAATGTCGTGACACCGTGGATAGTAACTGTGCCCACGGGGAGACAATACGTCTTTCAACAGGACGGTGCACCGGCTCATACGAGCCATTTAGCCCAAAACTGGCTCTCGGGTGACGTTGACATGTTCTGGCCAAAGGAGTTATGGCCCCCGAATAGCCCGGATTTAAACCCCCTCGACTACTATGATTGGATCGTAGTCGAAAGAGTTACCAGTATGACTAGGCACTCAAATGTCGGTTCTCTACGCACAGCTATCGAACCAGCATTCGCGGAAACGGATAGCGCTATTTTAAAGAGTGCGAGTGGCTTTCCCCCGTTGGAGGTTCGAGTCCTCCCTCGGGTATGGATGTGTGTGTTGTCCTTAGCGTAAGGTAGTTTAAGTTAGATTAAGTAGTGTGTAAGCTTAGGGGCGGATGACCTCAGCAGTTTGGTCCCATAGAACTTACCACAAATTTCCAAATGTTATCCCGGGTTCGATTCCCGGCGGGGTCAGGGATTTTCTCTGCCACGTGATGACTGGGTGTTGTGTGACGTCCTTAGGTTAGTTAGGTTTAAGTAGTTCTAAGTTCTAGGGGACTGATGACCATAGATGTTAAGTCCCATGGTGCTCAGAGCCATTTTTTCCAAATGTTAAGTGCGTGCGATCGCTTCAGGACAAGATTGCTGCTGAAGGGCGTTACATCGAATAATAGTTCTCTTTAACGATACCACTACTTTTATGTAAAAGGATTTTCATTTTCATTTGTGTTGTGACTTGGCAAGACAACCAAGCCACTCTGAGGAACCCGAAAGGCACGCGTTTAAGCTCACGCAGGCTGGCGTGAGGTCTGGAACAGTTATAGGAGTTGAGTCTAGTAAAAAAGGTACGTAGCTTCTGGAATACTTAACTTTAATCCATAATTGGTGAACATCGGTCTGACGGTACATGCACCACAAGATAAATAGCAAATGATAATGGCGCCTTGCTAGGTCGTAGCAAATGACGTAGCTGAAGGCTATGCTAACTATCGTCTCGGCAAATGAGAGCGTAATTTGTCAGTGAACCATCGCTAACAAAGTCGGCTGTACAACTGGGGCGAGTGCTAGGAAGTCTCTCTAGACTTGCCGTGTGGCGGCGCTCGGTCTGCAATCACTGATAGTGGCGACACGCGGGTCCGACGTATACTAACGGACCGCGGCCGATTTAAAGGCTACCACCTAGCAAGTGTGGTGACTGGCGGTGACACCACAATTTGTATTTTGGTTTAATAAATTTGCTGTTTTTAAAAAAAGTTCAATTTCTCAAGATTTAAGCGTCGCACCCTGTATATCAAACCTGAAACAGTATGACTTTATTATTATTGTTTTCTCCAAAATCACTAACATATAATATGAACAGCAAGGGTACCAACACAATCTCTTGGTGAACGCCTGATGTTATTTCTACATCAGTCGATAACTGTTTTTCTAACAACGTCGCTCTGTAACACTGTCAAAACTTCAAAAAAAAAAAAAAAAAGGTTCAAATGGCTCTTAGCACTATGAGACTTAACATCTATGGTCATCAGTCCCCTAGAACTTAGAACTACTTAAACCTAACTAATCTAAGGACATCACACAACACCCAACCATCACGAGGCAGAGAAAATCCCTGACCCCGCCGGGAATCGTACCCGGGAACCCGGGCGCGGGAAGCGAGAACGCTACCGCACGACCACGAGCTGCGGGCGTCAAAACTTCACTTGTTGAAAGAAGGGATAAAATAAAGCGACAGTTGTTTCGTGTTAGGTGCAACATTCAGTAGTTTTCGAGAAAATGACAAAGTTTTGATGCTACTTCATCAGTTCGCGCGCGCGTCTTTCAATCAAGCGCTGTGGTAACCTAGCGCCTCCGAGCACAGTTTCGAATATTTGCGCTCCGTGTTCTCATCTAGTTTTTTTTTCGTTTGTTGTTGCGGCCGGCCGCTGTGGCCGAGCGGTTCTAGGCACTTCAGTCCGGTATCATGCGACTGCTACGGTTCGATTCCTGTCTCGGACATGGATGTGTGTGATGTCCTTAGGTTAGTTAGGTTTAAGTAGCTCTAAGTTCTAGGGGATTGATGACCTCAGATGTTAAGTCCCATAGTGCTCAGAGCCATTTGAACGATTTTTGTTGTCGCAGAAGTGACATCAATATTTTTTGCGACATCTAAAAATAGTGTGATTATTGATAAAAGAAATAAGCATTTCAAATCTGTTAAAAATAGATTTTAAAAGCACTACTCTGATAAAGCCTTATATAGTTAATGTTAATTGAAAATGGTAAATATAAATTTCATTGTTTGCTTTGATTTTTTACTTTTATACTTAAAGATGAATAATGCACTCCCCAGGTTTTTATACGTCACAAAAACATTCTAAGCATAAAGATTAAGAGCACCACGAGGAACGTGCGAAGGAACGCAGGTCACGGTCACATTTTTTATTGTGAATAACATTAGGATAAACAACCTCGTTAACGCTGCTAAACAGCACGCGCCCTGGCGATAATTTCGCGGCAAACCATGCATATCTAATCATTTTCTCGAAAGCTGGAGCTCGAAACTGATTGCACATGCACGAGTGTATTTTATTAATTACATCGCTTGTACTTGTGGCTTCCGTTAGGAGTGCGATGCGAATAGGGCACTTCTGTATCGGGCGAATGTAGTTCTTCATTTGTCAATAAAAGTATGTGTCGTAGTGACGGAGCGGCGTACACTCTGATGAAATTAAGTTTAATGAACACGTCGATATTCCGATTTCATCCACAACCAGGCCATCATATAGGTGGGAATAGCTTTCATCATCGCACTAGTCAATAACGAACGGAAACGTCTCCATTTTTACGTAAGGTTGCAAAAGTTTGTCCAAAAACTGAGGATGGAGTTCTTTGTTTCTATTGGCCAACAGCTTTTTCTGTAACTTTCTTACCTCAAAACGTTAACGTTCTCTTACTAGAGATGTGATACTAACTTTCTGTTTGATCCATACTTATTACAAAATCAAGATTTAAGTCAGAAATTATAGTGGAGTTTTGGAGTTGAAACCGTCTCGCTGTTCACAGTAATTTAGCAAAAGCACGCTCGTCTTTGGTGCTGATGTGTTTTGCGACATGATGCTGCCGAATTCTTTGTTTCCCCTGAAAGAACCGCGTCAGGTGTCTGTGGCTTTGTATTCAAAACGTTCCGTCAGCAATGAGGCTGCTTCAGTCACTGCCCAATGCTGCAATGCTCGTGTAGAAACCGCCTGTCCGTTGTTTATAGCCTGCGCTAAACGATCGATCACCCACAAGTCGGTCACTTTATATGTTCTCGAGTGTATCCTCCTCATGTCACTTGGACCCTTCACCGCGATAGCTGTTTTGCACTTGTTAGCTGGGGCATTCGTACACAGGCCACTATGGATCAACACTTTCCGCAAAAACTGTCACCAACAGTTTTTGTCTCCAAGACATCAGTGACAAATTTGGCCCTCGACACCACCAAGACATAAACCAGTTAATGGAATAACATCATAATGTGTGCACAATAGCCACAAAATCTGGAAATCTCACAAAAGATACTTGTCATCAGATTTTAGACAAAGTTTTGTGAGCCTACATACAAATGGAGCTGTTTCTGTACGTCATTTATTCGCATGATGAGCAAAGCTATCCCTCCTTATACTATTGTGGCACATGTGCCTTCACACGTTGCCCGTGGTGCTGAATATTTATGCTTTGTACGTTTTTAGGATGTATATCATCTTGGAAAATGCACTGGTTCTCTTGATGCATGAAAGTAAGAAATGAAATCAAAGAATGAAATACTGGATTTAGTGTGTTCTTCATTTTAAATTGCTGTTAACTATATAAAGTTACATAAGCTTAATTGTGATAAAATATATTTTAATAAGATTTGTAATGCTTGTTGCTTTTATCAATAATCCCAGTATGTTGCTTGATATCACAAAAAAATTGATGTCGCTGATGTTACATACTTCCGAGGGACCAAAAGAAAAAAAATGACAACATAAGACCGGATTTGAACACGGAGGTATTACGCTACCTCCTCGCTAGGTTTAATGCCACGCGCGCGAACTGATAAAGTTGCATCAAAACTTTGATTGTCATTTTCTATGATACTATTGAGTGTTGGCCCCTACGACAAAAAAGGTGCCTCTTCATTTTGACCCTTTTTTCACCGAGCGAAGTTTCAACAGTGTCAGAGAGCAATCTGTGGCATATTCTCCTTTTAAGATATCATGCTGCGACTTCCTTACCAAGAAATCGTCAATTTAGACATAAATTTCTCTTGATATGCCATTCGATCGTATTTTCAGTTATAGGCGTAGATGTGATACTGAGTGAAATGATTTTTGGAAGTGAAGAAGTACAACTTATACTGATTACCTTTCTCCGTGCGTTTCAGGATGCCCTGTGCGAAAAGCTCTAGTTGAGTTTCACATGGATCTATTTTTTATTTGCTCCGAGAGCTGAATACCTTCATCACTTTTTCTCTGAAGAACATCAAGCCACAATGCTGCCCTCTTGCCTAAGCACACACTTGGCAAGGTCAACCTATTGTGGCACGCCGCTTTCGTAGTTTACAGAGAAACTTTTGTAAAATTAACTCAGAAATGTAGTAAATATGAAGGCGAAAGCCTCCAGGTCATCACGTTTACAACAGCTCCTAGCGTCAACGTGGCGGAATCTCAACTTTTCTGGATTCTGTGACTTTACAAATGAGACGTTTCCGCCTTTCAGTACGAAAAGTTTCAACGCAGACTTTAACAGAATATCATACTACTATATTCTGTTCTTCTCCAGTGGTTCTCGAACTGCCTTTGTGAAAACTATGTAAGAAAGATACTGAACTGTATGCGATTATATAATCATAACTTCTGAACAGTTCACTTTAGGACGTTCAAACTACAGGTTGGCCGCGGGACATGCTGGCAATTAGTATGCGCATACGCACGCGTCTTGTTCTTGTCGGCTATTTGCGCGTGAAAATATCACGGTACACCGTGCCTGATGCCGGCCGAAGTGGCCGTGCGGTCCTAGGCGCTGCAGTCCGGAACCGCGAGGCCGCTACGGTCGCAGGTTCGAATCCTGCCTCGGGCATGGATGTGTGTGATGTCCTTAGGTTAGTTAGGTTTAACTAGTTCTAAGTTCTAGGGGACTAATGACCTCAGCAGTTGAGTCCCATAGCGCTCAGAGCCATTTGAACCATTTTTGAGCGTGCCTGAGCGTATAGCGCTTGTGAAGGCTTGCTATTCGAGCAATAACAGCCCAACTGCAGCTCAAAGAAAGTTTGTGACCTAGTTTAAGCTGAAAACAACCGGTCCATGTCTGCTAAAAATGAAGAATTTGGTTCGCAAGTTTGAGAGAACGGGTAGTGTTCGTGACGACAATGTTGGCAATGTCGGTCATCCAAAAAGGGTGAAAACGCCTGAAAAGATCGGGAAGACACGAGCTGTATTTCAAACCAGCCCCAAGAAATCGAACAGAGCAGCTGCACAACAGCTGGGAATCAACCGGAAGACACTGCGACAAATTGTTGTTGACGACCTGCATCTCTTCCCATACAATATTCAAATCCATCAGCGATTAAACCTCAGGGCCAGGGAGCAGCGGTTGTGTTTCGCCAACACTAGTGTCCACAGAACTGTCGAATAGGACTTTGATGTGAATGTGGTTTGGTTTAGCGACGAAGCCCACTTTAATTTGGATGGGTTCGTCAATAAGTAAAATTGGCCCATATGGGGGACTGAGAATCCACGTTTAGCGATCGAGAAGTCTCTTCACTCTCAATGGGTGATTGTGTGGTGTGCAATGTCCAGTCACGGAATAATTGGTGCGATTTTCCATGTTGACACTGTGCTACCGAACGGTACGTGAAGTTTTTGGAAGATGATTTCATCCCCATTATCCAGATTGACTCTGATTTCGACAAGATGTGGTTCATGTAAGACGAAGCTGGACTCCATCGTAGGAGTGTTGGGGACCGCATTCTGGTTCTGGGGTACGCAGAGGCTACTGCATGGGCCTCGATAGGCCTCCATATTCTCCGGATCTGAACACATGCGACTCCTTTTTGTGGGGCTATATTAAAGACAAGGTGTACAGCAATAACCCCAAAACCATTGCTGAGCGGAAAACAGCCATTCATAAGGTTCCCAGAAAGAAATTTTTACTGTGCAGCGGCGTGTGCGCTGATATGAAACTTCCTGGCATATTAATACTACGTGCCGGACCGAGACTCGAACTCGGGACCTTTACCTTTCGCGGGCAAGTGCTCATCCTTTCTTCCAGGAGTGCTAGCTCTGCAAGTTTCGCAGGTGAGCTTCTGTGAAGCTTGGAAGGTAGGAGACGAGGTACTGGCGGAATTGTAGCTGTGGGGAGGGGTCGTGAGTCGTGCTTGGGCAGCTCGGTCGTTAGAGCATTTGGCCCCCGAGAGGCAATGGTCCCGAGTTCGAGTCTCGGCGCGGCACACAGTTCTAATCTGCCAGAAAGTTTCATTCAGGACGTCATCTACAGAATCGATGTTCTGACGCTTCAGCGGGTCATGCAGAATTTCGCTATTCATCTGCGCCACATCATCGCCAATGATGGCAGGCGTATGGACCATGTCATAACCTAAATCCGAAATCTGCAGTGACGTTTACATGTTGAATAAAGTGTGTGCACGCCGTAGTTTATAACTAAGTTACGTTTTTTCATATAGTCCAATAATTGTCACCCTGTATTTTTAGCATGTTTCACACAAAATATTTTGGAGTGTAGATTAACCAAGTGTTTAAGACGGGAAAGTATGTAGAAATACTAAAGTCAAAATTAAGTAAATGTTTGCATTCACAAATAAAATTTAAAATGCTTTACAATGATAAATATCCAAAATGGCTTATTAAATGCAATAAAATGTCTCTTTTTTACGTTTCTTGTTGTATCACTGAACAACAAGGGATCAGTTACATTATCAGACATCACGGGCTAAGTCACACTAATATGTGCGTCCAGTATTACGACCGTCCAGTGCAACTCTCCTTCCATAGAGATGGAAGTGGCAATGAGTAAGGGTGACACGTGAAAGTTTTCTAAAACGACCTTTTTGTTTATCTTTCCTATATTAGTTGACTTGGAATATCGGACGCACATACTGTTATGCTTTAGCTTCTGGTGTCTGATGATGTAATTGACCCCTTGCTGTTCAGTGATACACCTTCATTCAGTGTGTCATACAGGTCGCGAGGATGGACACTGCAGTAAGCCAATAATTTTGTCATCGTGTTTCGGCGCCAAAGATCATGCCATACGGTTGAATACCACCCGATTCTCACAACGCCGAGCATGGTGTACTTTGCGACAAATCAGCCCAACGTTCTAGTGCTGTTATAAGTAAGGTCAAAGAGCAGCGCTGCAATACAAACCGTTCACCGAGACTCACAAGGGGAGGCCACGACGTTTGGAACGCGGATTTACTGTAAACTTCGTACACTCGTAGTACTCCATGAGGACGACGAAATGAGTAAGCAGTAGCGCGTACTTCTCAAGCGTTATTGATAAAATCGCAAGATACTTTCGGTCGTGCGTGGCCATTTTAACCATGAAGCGGCTGCAGCCGTCTGGTGGCGGCACAGTAGCTCAGCCTGTTCGGTCAGAGCGTTTGCTACCCTTTATAATAAAATAACCGAGCGAACGGATCATCGAACAAACTGAACGGGTGTCAACGGACGTCCGCCCTGAACAAATTGAGCGTACAATATAGAACAAAATGTTTTTTTTATTCATTTAAAGTGGTTGGCGTTCAAGCCGCTGGATCGAGTTCCCTTCGTCAGTTTTTTTATTTTCTTTACTATTTGTTTTCATTTTCTTTATTATTTATATTACAATTGATATAATGGAAAAATACGTGTAATCGGATGAACTTTTATTAAATTTACAATCATATTTGGCAGTCTACTAATTTTTATTATCACGAATAATATAATATTCATAACTATCGATTAGTAAACAACCAAACGCATAAAGTGATACTGAAAATGTATGCTTGTCCGTGTCTACAAAACTGTTCGTATTTAATCGAAAGAGAACGAGAAACTGCTTCTCGGAAGCATACTGCATAACCAATTATCAGCGCCGGTTTTTAAGGAAATACTGCGTTTTGCATGGTTTGCTTCCAAACTATCGTTTGAAAGAGAGGTTTTTGAAAATGGTAACGAGGTTTGTTTTTCCACGGAAACAGCATTTATTCAATGCAGCTGGTGCCGTTTAACTTTATGTATTCCATGTTTTTATGAAAAATACCATCCTGCTACTTATACTCGTAATGTCGAAAGCGACAATTAATTGTACATCTATCGAAAGCCATCTGTGCCAGTCAAAACTTGGAGGTAACAAGTCGTTTCGGGCTCCTTCCAGGTATAAGGGATTTCTCAAATCACGGACAAGCATACATTTTCAGTATCACTTTATGCGTTTGGTCGTTTACTAGTCGATAGTTATGAATATTACATTATTTGTGATAATAAAAATTAGTAGACGACCAAATAACATTGTAAATTTAATAAAAGTTCATCCGATTACACGTATTTTCCCCATTATATCAATTGTAATATAAATAATAAAGAAAATAAGTGTGTTGAAAATAAAAAAAAGCTGACGAACGGAAGTCGATCCAGCGATCCAGCGGCTTGAACGCCAGACACTTAAAAAAAATCATTTTGTTCTTATTGTTCGTTGAATTTGTTCAGGGCGGATGTCCGATGACACCCGTTCAGTTTGTTCGATGATCCGTTCGCTCAGTTATTTTATTATAAAGGGTAGCAAACGCTCTGACCGAACAGGCTGAGCTACTGTGCCGCCACCACACGGCTGCAGCCGCTTCATGGTTAAATTGGCCACGCACGACCGAAAGTATCTTGCGATTTTCTCAATAACGCTTGAGAAGTACGCGCTACTGCTTACGCATTTTGTTGTCCTCATGGAGTACTACGAGTGTACGAAGTTTGCAGTAAATCCGCGTTCCAAACATCGTGGCGTCCCGTTGTCAGTAATATGGCGGAGGCAGGCTTCACTTTTTCGGTGTACGGACATCTCCCTATATTCTAAAATCCTTGAATACCACATACACATTTAACGTACTATCTGTCGTTGCACGGTCTAAAACAGCGGATAATCGGACAACTGGCAGTGATACTTTATTCGAAACGACAATCAGTTACTGTTGTCAGTATGCCTCAGGAATGAGGCAGAAATTCAGGGCGAAATTCGCTACCCGTATAGAGGAAATACGTGAACAAATGTCAGTGAAATTTATTAAATATGTTTACACATTCTGACCAAAAGTATCCGGAGACTCCTATGTAATGCGGAAGTGACCACTAGATGTCACGAATGGCGGATTTGCCAGTATAAAAAAAAAGGCTGAGAGTACTGCGTTGTCAATAGAGAAACAGTAAAATCGGAATAGGTCGGTCAGGAGAGCTCATTGACTTGGAAAGTGGATTAGTCACTGGGTGTAACAAATCCATCAGGGACATTTCAACCTTTCTAAAGGTAGCCAAGTCGACCGTAGGTGAAGTGACTGTGAAGTGGAAGCGAGAAAGAACAAGCTCAGCTAAACCAAACCCAGCAGACCCGATATGCTGATGGAGCCGCGATGGGTAGCCACGTGGTCTCAGGCGCCTTGCCGCGGTTCGTGCGGCTCCCCCCATCGGAGGTTTGAGACCTCCCTCGGGCATGGGTGTGTGTGTTGTGCTTAGCGTAAGTTAGTTTAGTTTGGATTAAGTAGTGTGTAAGCCTACGGACCGATGACCTCGGCAGTTTGGTCCCACAGGAACTTAGCACAAATTTCCAAATTTCCTACACTGATAGACAGGGACCGTCGAGCATTATAGAAAGTAATAATTGCATGAAATCAGCGGATGGCTACCAGCAGTCAAACTAACACAATGACTGCAAGAGGGTAGAAAGAATGGGACTACAATGGTCGAGCAATGCCTCATAAGACACACATTTCTGCAGTTAATGCTAAGCTACCCTTGATGTGGTGTAAAGCGTGATGTCCCTGTACAATGGATTATTGGAATCGAGTGTTTTCGATTGGTGACTCACGCTATACCGTGTGACAACCTGATGGAAGGGTTTGCGTTTAGCGAATACTTACAGAGCGTTATCTGTCGTCTTGTGTAGTAGCAACAGTGAAGTACGGAGGTGGTGTTATGGTATGGGGGTGTTTTTCTTGGTTAGAGTGTGATGCTCTTATTGCGCTTAGTAAAACGTTAAATGCGGAAGAAGAAGAACACAGTTTACAGAACTGTGTATCGCGTACAGTTCGAGAACGTTGATTGTTTGTATTGGCATGACAATGCATCCAGCCATAAAGTCTGTTGAGCATTGGCTTGTGCTCAAGAACATCTCTGAAATAGACGGGCCTGCCCAGAGTCCCGACCTGAATCCAATGGAACACCTGTGGCGTGAGTTAGAGTGTCCACCTCACTCCAGACTCCAGCGTCCATCATCACCACCATCTCTGGTTTCGTCTCTTGAGGAAGAGTGGTCAGCCATTCCTTCATAGACATTCAGACAACTCGCCGAAATTGTCGCGAGCAGAGTTCAGCTTGTGACAAAAGCGACGGATGGACACACGTCATATTACACTACAGGCCATTAAAATTGCTACACCACGAAGATGACTTGCTATAGACGCGAAATTTAACCGACAGGAAGAAGATGCTGTGATATGCAAATGATTAGGCCGGCCGTTGTGGCCAGGCTGTTCTAGGCGCTTCAGTCTGGAACCGCCCGACCGCAACGGTCGCAGGTTCGAATCCTGCCTCGGGCATGGGTGTGTGTGATGTTCTTGGGTTAGTTACGTTTAAGTAGCTCTAAGTTCTAGGGGACCGATGACCTCAGATGTTGAGTCTCATAGTGCTCAGAGCCATTTGAACCATTTTGCAAATGATTAGCTTTTCAGAGCATTCACACAAGGTTGGCGTCGGTGGCGACACCTACAACGTGCTGACATGAGGAAAATTTCCAACCGATTTCTCATACACAAACAACAGTTGACAGGCGATGCCTGGTGAAACGTTGTTGTGATGCCTCGTTAAGAAGGAGAAATGCGTACCATCACGTTTCCGACTTTGATAAAGGTCGGATTGTAGCCTATCGCGATTGCGGTTTATCGTATCGCGACATTGCTGCTCGCGTTGGTCGAGATCCAATGACTGTTAGCAGAATATGGAATCGCTAGGTTCAGGAGGGTAATACGGAACGCCGTGCTGGATCCCAACGGCCTCGTAGCACTAGCAGTCGAGATGACAGGCATCTTATCCGCATGGCTGTAACGGATCGTGCAGCCACGTCTCGATCCCTGAGTCAACAGATGGGGACGTTTGCAAGACAACAACCACCTGCACGAACAGTTCGACGACGTTTGTAGCAGCATGGACTATCAGCTCGGAGACCATGGCTGCAGTTACCATTGACGCTGCCTCACAGACAGGACCGCTTGCGATGGTGTACTCAATGACGAACCTGGGTGCACAAATGGCAAAACGTAATTTTTTCGGATGAATCCAGGTTCCGTTTACAGCATCATGATGGTGGCATCCGTGTTTGGCGACATCGCGGTGAACGCACATTGGAAGCGTGTATTCGTCATCCCCATACTGGCGTATCACCCGGCGTGATGATATGGGGTGCCATTGGTTACACGCCTCGGTCACCTCTTGTTCGGATTGACGGCACTTTGAACAGTGGACGTTACATTTCAGATGTGTTACGACCCGTGGCTCTACCCTTCTTTCGATCCCTACGAAACCCTACATTTCAGCAGGATAATGCACGACCGCATGTTGCAGGTCCTGTAGAGCCTTTCTGGATACAGAAAATGTTCGACTGCTGCCCTGGCCGGCACGTTCTCCAGATCTCTCACCAATTGAAAACGTCTGGTCAATGATGGCTGAGCAGCTGGCTCGTAACAATACGCCAGTCACTACTCTTGATGATCTGTGATATCGTGTTGAAGCTGCATGGGGAGCTGTACCTGTGCTTGCCATCCAAGCTCTGTTTGACTCAATGCCCAGGCGTGTCAAGGCCGTTATTACGGCCAGAGGTGGTTGTTATGGGTACTGATTTATCAGGATCTGTGCACCCAAATTGCGCGAAAATGTAATTACATGTCAGTTCTAGTATAATATATTTGTCCAATGAATACCCGTTTATTAACTGCATTTCTTCTTGGCTTAGCAATTGTAATGGCCAGTAGTGTAATATCCACGAATAGGTATTAGGATATTTTTGCTCATACAGTGTATATGTGTAATACATGTAACAAATGTGTGCACGTTCAAAACTACGGTAATAATGCCAGTAGTTAATAACTATGACTACAGTTTTTATGACCTAAAACAACCATAATATGCTATTATGAGCAAAAATTTACAAAAACATACAGAACAACACAAAAATGTGACCTAACAGTATCAAAATGAGGCAAAATTTCTATTATAAAAGAAATTGGTGATACAGTTTGTGATAATGAACGATTTATTTAAGAATAAAATGCATATGAGAAGCAAGCTAAGCTATGGCATTTGATATTATAGTATGCTTTTTATTAATGTCATCAGAACATAGATAACCTATTATATGTTTATTGTATGCCCTCATTTTTACTTCAATTTATGAGCTGTGAGTTGCAGTGTACGATGAATACTTTGTGAAAATTTTCAAATAAAAAAGATTTCCTACTCAGCCAAAAATGACTTTACTTCGAAAAACTTCTTTCTGCTTCATCTGACACAAGAGGACCATATTTAAAAACGACTGTATCATTTGAATCGAAACACAAATGAATAAGAGAGAACTTTTCACCTAACAAAATGTGTGAAATGGCGAACGCAGTGTATGATAATCTTCGTGTTTTTCCTAAAAACTTTGCCGCTTTCTTTGACATTTCTTTTCCCACTTTAAAACAATCACTTTCTAATTTATTCACAATTGTTTCACTTGTCTGTCAGCTTCACTAGTGACACTTGTGACTGCTCCAAAATAGTTATGGCAGCAGGAATAAATCCAAAATTTGATGTTATGCAAGAAAATTTGCACGAAATTTCAGCATTAGGCACTAATTCTTAGCTCGGATTGTGTCAAGGATGGGAAAGAAAACCGGTCACGCCTTTTGAAAGGAACGATCGTGGCGTTTGTCTGGACGGATTTAGGGAAATCACGAAAAACCAAAACCTGGTTAGCAGATGCTGATTTGAACCGTCGTCCTACTGAATGCGAGTCCAGTGACACAATGCGAGCTTGTGCTTTGCCTTTAATGACCTCGATGTCGACGGGACGTTAGATTCAATCTTCCTTCCTCCCTTCTGTCCTTCCATTATTAATTATTTGGCTAATCGAAGTGAAGCTGCTTCACTACAATCGACTGAATCAGTGATGTTTTTCACGAGATAAAAGTTCCGGTAGTAATAGTTGCAGGCATAAACCCAGGACCCCCTCTCTTCTCAAAATGACATATGGTGGTAAGGAAATGTGCGGAGCTAACAACTTAAACGCTGCAACATGTGATGAGGCTTTTTGACACATCCAATAAATTTGTCGCAATGACATTTACTACGAGTCTCTTGTTCATCTCTAGGTAGGGCGTGAGCTAAACAAGTCACATGCACCATGTTACTGTATAACGCTTTCAGTGGTTCAGCAGTTATAACCGTATAAAGCACAGCATCCGTTACGAAGACTAGTACACTTTCATGCACACGCCGTCAGGTCACATGGCACCCAAAGATCTGTCAAGAAATTCGCTAATAGCAGAAAAATTAACTTTTTATAAATGGTCAAAGTTTATTAAAAACTTTTCCCCTGGACTATCTTCTTCCAGAATTCCTACAACGACATCTGGGATATATCTTCTCATAGAGTCGGTGGTTTTATCAACTGACACCATATTTTTTATTGGCAAACCATTGTTTGATATTTTTACTTGTTTTTCTTAGCTTAACCGTTGTTTGATTTTTTTACTTGTTTTTCTTAGCTTCTGCTAATGTAGTTCCTTTTAATATGGAAGAATCACGAAGTGGTGTGCCTGTGTGTTTCTCTAAAATTTCTCGAAGTTTTGGACGGTTCAGCTTACTTAAGGGAATGTCAGTAGAAAGGAAAGCTGTACAAAATTCTTCGTAGAATGGTGAATAAGATCGGAGGAAGCATTAGGTGTAATGTTTTTCCATTTTCAATTAAGACATGAACTGTTGTAAGTTTACCGAAACACGTTGCTTTACTTTAGGCATTTTTCTGAACTATACTGCGCAAGTCTGAATAACGTAATAAAACACTTGTCTACAGGGCAGGGTCCAGAATGGTTTAGGCGACTACCTGTTCATAGAATAACGATAGACCGTTGCGAAAGGGTGAAGTCCACATTGTGAATTCAAACAAGTAGGGGAGGGAGGCAGATACTTGCCGTTTTCCAGGAAACAAAATGAGATGCGCAGTTCTGAGAAGTGATGTTACAACAAAGAAAGAAATTACGCGAGGTAGTTCTTTAATTCTTATAAGAGTGAAAATTTTGCTACAGTACGCTCTCAGACAGAAATGGCCATTGTGCATAAATACGACTTAACAAATTACAGAAACTGATTTAGTTGTTTCATAACAAGTATTTATCTTTATATATGGAATGTGTCAGTCTTACCGAAAAACGTATGACCTAAAATGCAGGCTTTCAGGACCGGTATCTGCAATACTGCTGATGCTTGTACAAGGGGCACCCAAATGAAAACGAGACAAATGGAAAGAAAACTAGCCAGACGAGAGTAGCACTCGCACTGAGGGTTCTGTACTAATTTATTTATGTGTATAGACAGTTCATCCTTTTGGGATTCGAGGATCTCGAAGATTTTTTCCTGTTATCGACATGATAGTGGCAAGATATCGGTCCCAGAAATTCCAGGACTTTCGAGAATGTTTTTATTGTAAGATTGAAATTGAATACCAAATGATTACAAATCAACACTTTTCGGATTATTTTCCTTTACTTTTATAGTGAAACTTGTATCTTGTCGAATTTCAGGATTCTAGCTCAACAGGAAGTACCCTATAGGTGTTGATGAGTGAGTGACTTTGCGAGTATAAGAATATGTGACAAAAATGGCTGTATCTTTTAATTGCATTGACTTAGACGCTTGAGTTTTTTACTCTACCAAGGGACCGTAGGCTTTAGTGTGCGACATGAATTTGAGCTTCATCCGTTTCTTAGAAAAAAAGGGATCGTAACAGATGGAAGACAGACAGTCCAACAACGAATGAGAAAAAAATGATTACAAATTAACAATTTACGGATTTGTGCATTACTTTTACTATGAAAGCTTGCTGCTTATCAAATTTCATGATCCTAGATCGACGGGAAGTCCTCTATAAGTTTTGAAGAGTGAGTTTGCGAGTATCAAAATAAGTGACATCAATAGCCGTATCTTTAGATGGCTTTGACTTAGAAGCTTAAATTTACTACACCGTCAAGGGGCTATAGACCTTAGAAGGTGACGTAAATTTCAACTTGATATGTTCACCTCTTCCTGTGAAAAAGGAGCATTAACAGAAGGACGGAGAGACAGACAGTCGAATGACAGTTAACAAAAAATTTTTTTTCGTCTGATATGATTACAAATTAAAAATTTCCGGATTTCTTCCTTTAGTTTTACTGTGCAACCTTGCTTCTTACCAAATTTAATGACTCTGGGTCAACGGTGAATACCCTATAGAGTTTGCATCAAAGTATGTGACACAAATGGCCGTATCGTTTGATCGAATTGACTTAGAACCTTCAATTTTTTACACCACCATCCTAAATATGTGGCATAAATTTCAACTTGGTACGTCTGTACGTTCCTGAGAAGAGGGCCTTTTAATTGTTGGACAGATGGACAGGCTGTCAGACAGACGAACAACAAAATGATCATCTAAGGGTGCCGTTTTGCCAGATAGACATAAGGAACCATAAAAAGTAATTGAACTTTATTATTTCAAAATTAATCGTCATAACTTTTAATACATCTATCCTACTGTTAGAGAACACAGTCAGTGCCTTCAAGGAAAACATTTTGCGGTTGCCTACGGAGCCACGATTGTACCCAGGTGTACATCTCCTCCACCAAAGCGACGGCCACCAGTGTCTTTCTTCAGGGCTCCAAAACTATGGAAATCGCGCGGGAAGAGATCGGGGTTTTATGAGGGAAGTGCAAGGGCTTCCCAGCGAAAGTTCTGCCACGTAATCGAAACCCTTTGGCAACATGTGGACCAATCTCTTCCAAAGCGATTTCCCTATTTTTTCGTGTTCTGCGGAAATAACATTCGCGGCCGTAGATTTGCTTTGGACAAAGACATGCACTCCTGGGTGCAATCGATGTTCCATAGGCAATCGTAAACATGTTTCCATGAGGGCGTTGACCATATAGTCTCATAGTGGGATAAATGATTTAACAGCTATAGAGATTACTTTTGAAATAATAAATAGTTTACTTTTTTCCATCTGTGTCTTTTTCATTTGACTGCCCCTTAAATGGCATAATACTGTCCCTAACGTTTCGTCCTCCGATGCTGGAGACGTCATCGGAGGCTTTAACGGTTCAGAAAGCAGTTAACAGTTTGAAAGAAGCTCAGCAAGCCGAACTGCTTATATGTCTCCACGCAACGGTCGGGCCGGCCGGAGTGGCCGTGCGGTTCAACGCGCTACAGTCTGGAGCCGAGCGACCGCTACGGTCGCAGGTTCGAATCCTGCCTCGGGCATGAATGTGTGTGATGTCTAACTTCTAGGCGACTGATGACCTCAGAAATTAAGTCGCGTAGTGCTCGGAGCCATTTGAACAATTTGAGCAAAAGTCGGTTCGTGATGTCGTCGGACTGCTGTCTAAGATAGCATAGTCGCGCTGATATATGCTATGGAGTTTGTTTGGGAAAGAGTAGGTGCTGTCAGTTTAATTTAGCATTAAGGCCCACAACTTGTCTAATTTCAATCCTTCTCTTTTCCGTTGGAATTGTTTTTGGGTTTTTGTATTCTTATGGCCTCTCTGTACATCCTAGCGTAGTAACAATTTGATCTTGCTAAAAACAGATAATCAGAGAAACGAATTTGATGGTTTCCCGGTTCTAGTGCGACATTTGCTACTGCTCACTTATCCATCTTGTCCAGGCGGCAATTGCTCTTGCGTTCCTTATACAAACATGTGCGAATTTTTTTATTAAAAGTATATTTTTCCTATTTAAAATGTAAATAAAAAATGATTGTAATAAAAATTCTTACATACAAAATGCAAAAAAATATATATGTTCAAAATAACTTTATTCAAATAAATTATTTCTAGCTAGTGAACATTTACGGGTCATTTATTTCACTGATTTTAGCACCAATAATTTTTCAAATGTTTCATCTTTCATGTTCCACCTATGTGCCTCATTATTTCTTCAAAAGAAAATAGTCGTTAGCAGGAGCAAAACTTGGTAGTACTGTATTTAAGGAAAGAATTTTTTACAGTTGTTATTTTCTTTTAAATATTTGTATTGTTTCCAGATATACTGTACTGCTGCCACTGTCACTGGCTACAGAATAGGTGTTATCAACAAAGATATACTAAATTTCACCTTTTTTATCAAAATGTTCTAAGTTTTTCCCATCTTCTTCTTCTTCTTGTTTCATCTTCTGCACTTCAGAAATAAACAGTTCTTTAACGCATTCTCTGCTAACATTTGGTACCCATTTCCGTTTGAAAAGCGATGAGGTATGAGTACTAATAGGCCATTATTTGCCTTTGGTTCCTCTGATTTATACAATCTCTCAAAACCCCTATTTAGACTTTCTTTAATAACTTCTATCAACACACCTCAGTACGTAGGTTTATCCATTTGCAAGCTGCTTAGCATTCTTTGCATTCTCTTTAGTTCTGGCAGAATACTTCCTGGTAGCTATCTTTGCCCCCCTACAAACTTAAGACTTTGTGTTTCAATTATGTAATGCTGCTAATCCGAGTTTACTTAAACTAATTTTCAGACTATCCTTGACTGTAGGTAGATCTTGAATAGAATTGTAGTATGAAACTCATTTTGCTGGACATGGATAGGAGGGGATTTTCCAGTTGATTCTAAATAAGTTTCTCAAGCTTTAAGAGACCTTGAGCACAGATTTCAAGGTGCTTGACATTTTGACGTGGCTTCATCATAAACGTTTTTGTATGAATTACTTTGAGATTCTGCCATATACATATCTATTGAAGCTCTTAAACGTAATGCGTGTAACTCACTTCCTCCTTCATTCAATCGCTTTGGCGTTCCCAGACGATTTCGGTACGTTTTAGATAAACGATCAATACAGGTAAATATATAATGTGTAGATTAAAACTGTGTGCCAGACCGAGACTCGAACTCGGGACCTTTGCCTTTCGCGGGCAAGTGCTCTACCAACTGAGTTACCCAAGCACGACTCACGCCCCCTCCTCACAGCTTTACTTCTGCCAGTACCTCTTCCAAACTTTACAGTAGCTCTCCTGCGAACTCTGCAGAAGTAGCACTCCTGAAAGAAAGGATACTGCGGAGACATGGCTTAGCCACAGCCTGGGGGATGTTTCCAGAATGAGATTTTCACTCTGCAGTGGAGTGTGCGCTGTTACGAAACTTCCCGGCAGATTAAAACTGTGTGGCAGACCGAGACTCGAACTCGGGACCTTTGCCTAGCACTTGCCCGTGAAAGGCAAAGGTCCCGAGTTCGAGTCTCGGTCTGGCACACAGTTTTAATCTGCCAGGAAGTTTCATATCAGCGCATACTTCGCTGCAGAGTGAAAATCTCATTCTGGATATAATGTGTACTCAAGTCTTACTGCCTTTTCAAATAATTATGTTCATGTTCATATTCACCTGGCAGATACACCTCTGGCGCTTATTGCGCCGTCGGTATCCATCGTGAAACTACTTTTGTTTAAGCAAATGGCTCATTGAATGCATGAAAACAACGAAGTACGAAATAACAATAATCAAGAGAAGGATTTTGCGTTTTACAAATACAAAATATCTATATCTTAAATATTTTTTGGGAAAAAGTATTTAAGACAGTAAATAAAAATAGATATTTTGCATTTTGTATTTGCATTTCACATACATATGTTTCACATAATTTACATCTGTGTCCTTAAGGTGGCGTTAATGCTACTTTTTGTACTTCCTGTGTGCACTTGGCCGCTAGTGCATGGGACTTTATGTACTCCTGCGTCGGACCTTTGCAGTATTCAGACATTCGCGCACTATTCTTGTTGGTTTAAACACTATCAATACTATGTTTTGTGAGTTCTTTGCTGATGCTATCCGTGACAGTTTTTACTAGTGGAAGGAAAACTTCCCCTTTTACTTGGTTCGTTTTTATTAGAAGCCTCTGGTGATGGCTCCAGTACCGGAAGACGAAACGTTAGGCAGAAAATTACGCCTTGGGCCACAGCCTAATGGCCACAATACAAATATCAGCAATATATGACCTGTCATAAAAAACCTAGTCTTACTAAAAATGATGTGTGTCCTCTCACCAGGAGTAGCAGTACGGCAGCGCTGAGGAGAAGGGCACAACGGGAGCTCGCCATGCTGCAGCGAAGTCCTGTTGCCAACTGTCATTACCTGCGCCACAGCTCGATGTTGCTGACTTCGCAGGTCGGAGGCGAACAGCCGACAAACAGCTGAGCACGCACGCAGGGCGTCGCCCTACTTCCTGACAACTGGACGCTAGTCAGCTCTGTGCCCGTACTGCTGTCTCCCTGCGGCCTGAGGAATTTGCTGCGTCCGGAATTGACGAGAGTGGGACAACAGATGGTGACGTTTTCGTTCTAAGCTGAGGGCCAGCCAGCTCTGGTGCAGATACGTAACACGGTATCTGTTAAGCGAATACCTATTTCCAAGTACACCCTGAGCGGTACACTTCACTAGGGGTTGTTCTTATTGTTGTGGTCTTCAGTCCTGAGACTGGTTTGATGCAGCTCTCCATGCTACTCTATCCTGTGCAAGTTTCTTCATCTCCAGGTACTTACGTTCTTCTGAATCTGCTTAGTGTATTCGTCTCTTGGTCTCCCTCTACGATTTTTACCCTCCACGCTGCCCTCCAATGCTAAATTTGTGATCCCTTGATGCCTCAGAACATGCCCTACCAACCGGTCCCTTCTTCTTGTCAAGTTGTGCCACAAACTCCTCTTCTCCCCTATTCTATTCAATACCTCCCCATTAGTTACGTGACCTACCCATCTAATCTTCAGCATTCTTCTGTAGCACCACGTTTCGAAAGCTTCTATTCTCTTCTTGTCCAAACTATTTATCGTCCATGTTTCACTTCCATACATGGCTACACTCCATACAAATACTTTCAGAAACGACTTCCTGACACTTAAATGTATACTCGATGTTAACAAATTCCTCTTCTTCAGAAACGCTTTCCTTGCCATTGCCAGTCTACATTTTATATCCTCTCTACTTCGACCATCATCAGTTATTTTGCTCCCCAAATAGCAAAACTCCTTTACCACTTTAAGCGTCTAATTTCCTAATCTAATTCCCTCAACATCACCCGACTTAATCCGACTACATTCCATGATCCTCGTTTTGCTTTTGTTGATGTTCATCTTACATCCTTCTTACAAGACACTGTCCATTCCGTTCAACTGCTCTTCCAAGTCCTTTGCTGTCTCTGACAGAATTACAATGTCATCGGTGAACCTCAAAGTTTTTATTTCTTCTCCATGGATTTTAATACCTACTCCGAATTTTTCATTTGTTTCCTTTACTGCTTGCTCAATATACAGATTGAATAACATCGGGGAGAGGCTACAACCTTGTCTCACTCCCTTCCCAACCACTGCTTCCCTTTCATGTCCCTCGACTCTTATAACTGCCATCTAGTTTCTGTACAAATTGTAAATAGCCTTTCGCTCCCTGTGTTTTACCCCTGCCACCTTTAGAATTTGAAACAGAATATTCCAGTCAGCACCATCAAATTTTTCTCTAAGTCACTGGGGGTATAAGAGGGTAATCTGAAAAATTTCCGACCTCAACTTGAACAAACAGCACGTGCCAACAAAGGTTGGGGAATTAGTTTGCACATGCCTAGTTACCCACTCACCAGAATTTCAGCCATTTTTAACGCGCAGTTGTTGGCTGATAGTCGTTTTACTGCGTTGATGCGCGTGTTTTTGTGAAAATCGACAAAATCGAGTAACGAGCTGTCGTAATATCTTTGTTTTTGAAAGGCAATACGCCTACGAAAATTAAACACGAGTTGGACGCTGTTTACGGGGACTCTGCACTATCATTTGCCACTGTGATGTCTTGGGAGACTGAATTTAAACGTGCCCGTACCAACCTGGGCGAAGCTGAACGTTCCGGACAGTCAAAAACTGCAGCCACTGATGGTAACATTACTCATGTTCATCAAATTGTGATAGAGAAGCGTCGAAGTAAGGTGAGAGATATGTCAGAGGCTATGACCGTATCTAAGGAACGTGTTTGTTACTTATTGATTGAAAATATAGGGGTGACAAAGCTGACTGTACTTTGGGTGCCACGGTTGCTCGCTGTGTGCCGTCTCACTCCTCGACAGTTACTGGGGCGAAAAAATCTGCGACTTGCGGCTTCAACAGCTTGAGCCTTCCTTGCTCGCCAGATCCAGCCCAGCCTCGAGCGACCTTTTCTTTTTTCCCTCGGCTAATAGTTGAGCTGCGAGGACAGAAATTTTCGTCGAATGAAGAGGCCATCAGCTTCGTAATCAACTGCTTTTCAGAGACAGACACTAACTATTATCTGGAAAAGTGTCCAGAGCATCGCTGGTAGAAGTGTATAGACTTTGATGAAAAATAAAAATAAATTTAGAGAAAAAAATGTCTTATGTCTCTGTTGGGTCGGAAACTTTTCAAACTACCCTCGTAGACCAATTGCAGCAATTATTTTCATTCCAAATCAAGCCCCACCTACGTATCAGCGTTGTCAGTACATGTTTGTAAATGTTTTGCTATAGGATGAACTGTTGTTTATTTGAGGAAATAACTGGAAAATTCCTTGAGAGACAAGATGCAGCACGTTATTCTGGTATGCTCCAGTGAAGGACAATAGGACTGCTGCTGTTCGTCAATTAATTTAATGACTTGTCAGCCGGCGTTGCTTGTAACCCCAGGATTTTCACGGATATTGTAGTTACCAAAAGAGAAAATGCTTTTCCATAAAAACTATGGTAATAATCATTTCTCGGCCAAAGACACAACACGCTGTTAATTTAGCTGAGCACTTCACGAAATGTAAAACCCTTGCCATCCTTTCACTACAGGATTAATGAAGCTCAACGACAGCTAGTCACATCACACAATCAGAGGAACTAGGTAAGTTCCAGTACAAAGCAGAGTCCGTATTGGAGCATTCGAATCAACTCCAACCGAGCTTTGCTGGTGGACGCAAATGACATGCCGTTAGAACTGCGCAGGAAATAAATCGCCGCCAAATTCGTGTTGAAACGTTTCCACTTATTACATGAAAGTTACCTAACAAAGTTCAGAGAACTCATTACTAACTGCTATGCAGACAGGGCTTGATTTACCAACAAACTATCGCCATTAACGCATTTTTATACTGGTGCTTTGCCTCTGCGTGAGTACGTAGAAACTTCTTCAAATTTGAGCTGCTTAAGTACGCCCTATGCTAACACCTTAGTGAAGATGAACATTAAGACGCACCTTCCAATTATTTAAGGTACACTGAATGACAAAATTTTAGCTGACAATTCAGCAACAAGGCCATCCTCAAGACATCAGGCTCACTTACGTTGCGTCCCTCCCCACTGCAGAACTTACAGTGATTTTAGAGCGACTTCAAGAAGAAACAGTCATTATTTTATCACATTCACAGTCAGCACTGGTGCTGTTAAAATGCTACGATGTCAACAATACTGACAGTTATCTTGTGTTTCACATTATACAATTAGTTCAGGAGCTTTCCAGTCTAAATAAAATTACCATCACATTTTGGGTGGCATAGTGGAATAATGTGAAATGAAGAAGTGGATAGTGTGGCCTTGGAAGTTGTGTACAGCAGGTTTAATGAAATAAGATAAAGTGCCACCTGTCGATAACCTGCATAACATAAGGACTATAATCAGGGACCGGTGGAACGAGAACCCGCATTAGTCTTACGAAATTAAAGGCAGGCATTATGAAACAATGGTACCTATTCTTCCTTCACGTCCTTGGTACCAAAACTGCAGATACGACTTCGATTTCACGGGAGATTCCGGCAATATCTCTACCGCCTCAACATGATACCATCTTCTTCCTGTGAATGTCGCGGTAGGAAAATGTTAACCAAGTTTTTTTCGGATGCGACAGAACATATCAAGAAACCACGATACTAATGCATGTCTGATTTTGTTTGGCAATGCATCACCAACGAGCACTCAGCTTTCTTTCTTTTTTTTTTTTTTGTTATTTTAGCTAGACATGACATTGAAGTGTATAAACTTCTGTACGATTTTATAGAAGAAGAACAGTTAAAAATACTGGAAGATCGATATTTTAATTGTTTTACATTTTAATGTAGTAAATGAATAAGCATGATTTGTGTTATTAATCTTCATTTTATATTAATCTACGTGTTTTAATTTCCTTAGATCATGGACTTAAATTTCATGTTAAATTAATGTAAGTAATAACTGCTAATTTTCAACGGTTTCAGGCCATTCCACATTTAAATGCTGAAAAATTATTTTGAGACTGGCTGTAGGAATGATATGCAGAACCCATTACTAAACAAAAAAAAGTGTCGGAGTAAACTGAAACGTCGGAGATTCTCTTCTCAGGATCCCCAAGGGTTTGCTGGAGAGACTTCATTTCTTTTCCCCAACCCCATACATAAACCATAAGGAGATATTTTGTCGGTCCCCGACGGCTGTTTAATCTTAGAAAACTTCAGCCTTAGTGGATAAAATGGTTACTTGTAATCCAATTATTGGAGTTATGGAGACAAGTATGGAGAAAGCAAGTAAATCACTGCGTAAATCGCAGATAATACAACGTCCTGAAGCACGTTTACTTTCTGTTATATAGCAATTGTCTTACAAGATAAAATCCTACAACATTCTTCGATGTCGTACTACATGTCTGTAAAGCCGGGTTTCCGTACGCAACTGAAGTGACGCCAAAGACGAACGGCGTGACGGTTCCGGCTCCATTGCCGGGTTGCCGTGAGGGATATGACAGCAGAGCTGAGTAAGTCGAACAAGACTACGAATGTCGGATCAAAAAGTGGATCACTCGGAAAAATAACATGTATCAAATATCCTGATGAACACGAAATTTCATTCTGTTTCCTGTAGCAAAGTTTGACCGATCATGCGTTATACAAATTAATAAAACAATAACTTCACTCGTTAAGTTGCCAGTAATACTTATCATAGTTTTCTCCCTGGCCTCCGGAAAGATTTCATATGACTCCAATTTTCAGACATTTATGTGCATTCATGATCATATAATGCTGTCATTAAATTTTTTTTAAAAAGTTGGTTTTCTTGTGGTACGACGTTGCAGAGCATTTGAATGGTTGTACATTATGATTGTTTATTGATGAACTGTGTTAGAAGACAAAGTAAGAAAACGGCATTTTATTCCAAAAATGAGTAGTTGAAACTGAGAGACTAAAATAATGAAGCATCTTCTGCTGCTGATTTAAATTATAAATGCGTGCATTTTCTAATATTGAACGAAAAATTAATAATTGACTTGTAAAATTCTTTTTTATACTCGGCTTGGTATATCTTCTAATTCGGCAGCGTACCTACTTCTGTATGTTTTAAATTAAACTATCTTCTTAGTTATCTGAGTATAAATTAAGGATGATGTCTCTATAACTGACTTAAATATTCCTGAAATGAAAAATGCACTACCTGTCCAATCTGCAGTATTGCTGTTCTGGCAGTGAAACTTTTACCGGTTTGATTAAAACAATATTGTTCTGTTCAAAAAATTTAAGACGTTTATTTATATTTCCTTTCATTTCCAAACGTATGTACACAACGGACTCGCCGCAGTGGTAACACCGGTTCCAAAGTTAAGCACTGTCGGGCTGGGCTAGCATTTGGATAGGTGACCATCCGGCCTGCCGAGCGCTGTTGGCAAGCGGGGTGCACTCAGCCCTTGTGACGCAAACTGAGGAGCTGCTTGACTGAGAAGTAGCGGCTCTGGTCTCGTAAACTGACATACGGCCGGAAGAACGGTGTGCTGACCACATGCTCCTCCATATATGCATCCAGTGACGCCTGTGGGCTGGGGATGACACGGCAGCCTGTCGGTACCGTTGTGCCTTCATGGCCTTTTCGGACGGAGGTTAGTTTTTCCAAGCGTGCTCTCAAATATACTAAAAAATCTTGTTTATTTGTCTTCTGCCGTTAAGAGGAGGAAGGTCGTGTGTCTTTTTAACCAGTTTATGGCGTTCATTTTGGACGCAGGATATGCTCTTTCATCGTAGGTCAGTGTATTTGTAGCTGTTGTATTGCGTGGGACTTGAGTATCCAAAAACACTGAAACACGTATTTTTCATTACTAATCGAAAACTCAATAACAATTTTCAAAATACTTTAGTAGCTCTTTCCTAATGATTTTTTTTAAAGAATCATTCATCCACTGTCTAACCCCTTAGGGGCTGAATTTCCAAAAATGCTGAAACATGTATTTCTTTACTTGTGCCCAAGAAACCAAATACAAATTTTCGTAGTTCTAGCTTCAAAAATGCTATCATAGCGATATATATTCAAAAAACTTTTCATCACTTTGGGCGTCGAATTTCGAAAAATCCCTTCTTAAACGATGCCTATAGTACAAGACCAACGGCCTCTCCAAATTTCAAATTTCTATCCTTAGCGGTTTGCCCTGGGCGATGATGAATCAGTGAATCAGTCAGGCCATTTTCTTTTATATATACAGAGATTTTATTAACAGAATATTTCTCTTTCACATCATGCGCAGTTTAGTGTTTTCCTGTCAGCTGTATAAATAAAAATTTTAACCTTGTTTATCAGTTTTCGACTACTTACTGGTGCGTTTTCTTGACATGTAACATTCAAATCATACATTCAAACAGTGCCTTACGTCTAGCACCTCAGTACAAAATTAGATTTCCTTATGGAAAGTCGAATAATTTGTGAATTATAGAATTAAAATGTTCCACTATTAAATTTAAAAAAATTAGAGAAATTTTATATTTTTATTCTTTCCAATGAGTTTAATATATAGCACATGTTTTTATTGAAGTTCGTTAATACAGTAGGTCATAGTTCTTTCAGCTCTCAGTAAAAGATTTTAAAGATCTCAGGAATTACCTTAAACGCTAATGAATCGTTTCTTCTTTTAATGTTTTGCACTGGAATACGATTCAGAAAGTTGCTTCTGTAGCAGAAGAATATTTATTTTAAGAGAAAAAATATCATTTTCAACGATCATTAGAATTAGGGCCATTTTTAATAGTCTGACCAAGAGCACAAGGGAAAGCAACTAACGTCTGAAGGACGCGAGGAGCTGTGGAGTGAAGAATTGGGCGCCAAACTATATGTCGCTTGTGTGTAGTGTTCTAAAGCAGCCCTACTCGGATAATTTACTGCGACATGCATGGCCGTGCAATGTCTGGAAAGGGCGACCTTTTGTCTGTCCCTAGAAAAAACTGATCTTCATAGACTGACTCTGTTCTCGCTCTGTCAAATAGAGAGAAGTACTACTTTGAAGGAAGATGGAACGTGTAGTGAGTACTGACTGGTAGCAAGTGTACTGCGAAACCTCGTCTAGAGTACAAATACCAACAGTCACACTCCACCTGCCACTTCGGCTCACATCCTTGGTACGCGCTTGCGGGGGTGGGGGGTCTGCAGAGCTTGTCATGGCCAAATATACAGGGTGTTACAAAAAGGTACGGTCAACCTTTCAGGAAACATTCATCTCACACAAATAAAGAAAAGATGTTATGTGGACATGTGTCCGGAAACGCTTAATTTCCATGTTAGAGCTCATTTTAGTTTCGTCAGTATGTACTGTACTTCCTCGATTCACCGCCAGTTGGCCCAGTTGAAGGAAGGTAATGTTGACTTCGGTGCTTGTGTTGACATGCGACTCATTGCTCAACAGTACTAGCATCAAGCACATCAGTACGTAGCATCAACAGGTTAGTGTTCGTCTCGAACGTGGTTTTGCAGTCAGAGGCGGACGAATTCCATGGCCTCCACGCTCTCCTGACCTCAACCCTCTTGACTTTCATTTATGGGGGCATTTGAAAGCTCATGTCTACGCAACCCCGGTACCAAATGTAGAGACTCTTCGTGCTCGTATTGTGGACGGCTGTGATACAATACGCCATTCTCCAGGGGTGCATCAGCGCATCAGGGATTCCATGCGACGGAGGGTGGGTGCATGTATCCTCGCTAACGGAGGACATTTTGAACACTTCCTATAACAAAGTGTTTGAAGTCACGCTGGTACGTTCTGTTGCTGTGTGTTTCCATTCCAAGATTAATGTGAATAAAATGAGCTCCAACATGGAAAGTAAGCGTTTCCGGACAGATGTCCACATAAAATATTTTCTTTCTTTGTGTGTGAGGAATGTTTCGTGAAAGTTTGGCCGTACCTTTTTGTAACACCTTGTAGATGAGTGGTAGCTACCACCAGAACTTAAAATTATTCGGTGGGTGGTTTAATATATTGACTTTTGAGCGAGTACCTGCGTGTACAGTGCTGATGGGTCGCAGGTCAATAATTGGACTTAGTCTGAGATTTCGCACGTGCAGTGCAGACTTACGAACTCTGAAAGGAAAGCGGTCACAGTAGAGCTCGCGCCTGTGCCCCAGTCCACATTTTTGCTAAAAAAAAATAAATATTTAGTTTATTGAGGAACTTTGTCGTCCAATAGTAGCAATAGTGAGCCTTAATGTCAGTCTCAGAAGAACATTTACTGCACCGGAGGTACAGTAAACATTGCCAGGATCACAAAGCAACTAGTGACACCTCGTGACAACCGAGCCGGAGACGTTCAACAAGCAGTCACACTACTGATCGGCCCCTGGCAGAGTGGATGGCCTCATCGATTCGCACATCTCCGCAGCTTCTTATGAGAAGATTGCAGCTGGCAGTCCTCAGTCGTCGGGCATGGTGATCTCGACGGTGGTGTGGTCGCGGCGGCACGCCCTGGACACCAGCGAGTCCAGGAGCCCTCTCAGCCTCCCCCGCACCCGCTGCCTGGGGCTCGGCCGCAGCTGAGAGGGCGTCGCCAGCGGCACGCCCGTCCCCGTTTGGTGGCCGGTGTCCTCGGCGCGCGAGCTGCCCTCTGCGGCTTTCCCCTCCCGCCAGTTCTTCCTCACGTAGCAGGCCGCCTTCACATGGAACAGAGCACAGTGACAACAGCAAAGACGTGTCCACCAACTGCGACTGGCATAACAGAAATAAAAGAGTAGTATGGCATCATCGGCCAGTAGATGCGAGGGGCACTATCAGCAGCCTAACTGGAAAGAATGTATTCCTCTGCTCACAATGGCTATATTCCACGCGATGAATGAGAATTGTGTTCATCCTGTATCTTTCTAACGTAGATGACTAATGTACGAGGTCTGTTCAAAAAATTCGGGAACATTCGTAATTTCGTGCTAATGGGGTGTTGGAGCGAAATACGATTGGCATCCCTGCACACGCCTGTGTTTAATGTGTAACTGCCAGAAGTTTCATTGCTGTATATCTTCTGGTTATTGTTCAGTGCTGTACTGAGTAGGTCGCACAGTTTGCGAATTTCGAGACGGCAGAGTTAGAGGAGCAACGCGTGTGCATTAAATTTCTACATCTACTATATCTACATCTACATGGATACTCTGCAAATCACATTTAAGTGCCTGGCAGAGGGTTCATCGAACCACCTTCACAGTTCTCTATTATTCCAATCTCGTATAACGAATGATGTTTTTCCGAAAGTCCGGTGGCATGTCGCAAGTCTCCTATATTCTGCATACCAAAGTGAATAGTCGTTTTGCTGCCCTTTTCCCCAATGTTTTTAGAAATTCCGATGGAATGTTATCTATCACTTCTGCCTTCTTTGATCATAAATCGTCCAAAGCTCTTTTAAATTCAAATGGTTCAAATGGCTCTGAGCACTGTGGGACTTAACATCTGAGGTCATCAGTCCCCTAGATCTTAGAACTACTTAAACCTAACTAACCGCAGGATTCGAACCTGCGACCGTAGCAGTCGCGCGGTTCCGGACTGCGCGCCTAGAACCGCTAGACCACCGCGGCCGGCTCTCCTTATATTTTCTAAGTGTCCTGCCACTGAAACGCAGCCTTTGGCTAGCCTTTCCCACAACATTTTCTATGTGTTCTTTCCAATTAAAGTTGTTCGTAATTGTAATACGTAGATATTTAGTTGAATTTACGGCTTTTAGATTAGACTGATTTATCGTGTAACCGAAGTTTAACGAGTTCCTTTTATCTCTCATGTGCATGACCTCACACTTTTCGTTATTTAGGGTCAACTGCCACTTTTCGCACCTTACAGAGATTTTTACTACATCGTTTTGCAGTTTGTTTTGATCTTCTGATGACTTTATTAGTCGATAAACAGCAGCGTCATCTGCAAGCGCCAGGCGGAGTGCCCGAGTGGTTCTAGGCGCTTCAGTCTAGAACCGCGCGACTGCTACGATCGAATCCTGCCTCTGGCATGGATGTGTGTGATGTCCTTAGGTTAGTTAGGTTTAAGTTGTTCTAAGTTCTAGGGGACTGTTGACCTCAGAAGTCCTATAGTGCTCAGAGCCATCTGCAAAAACAACCGAAGACGGCTGCTCAGATTGTCTCCCAAATAGTTTATATAGATAAGGAACAGCAAAGGGCCTATAACACTACCTTGGGGCACGCCTGAAATCTCTTCTGTTTTACTCGATTTTTTTTTTTTTTTTTTTTTTTTGCGTGAACTCAAGAAACCCTTGAAGGGGGCACAATAAATGATGCAGAAACCCTACGGTGATGAGTGCTTAAGCCGTACTAGCTATTACGAATCGTTCAAACGGTTTAAAAATGGCCAGATGGAAGTTGAAGATGACCCTCGCTCAGAACGCCTTTCGACGTCTACCGACGATGCTCATGTCAGGAACGTCAACGAAATCGTGCGTGCCAGTAGGACACAGACTGACTAAGAGATTGGAGAAGAATGTAACATTTCAGTTGGATCACGTCATGAAATCATGACCCAGCATTTTGGAAGCTTCGTGTTGCCGTCTGCGTCGTCCCACCGTTCATGAGTCAAGACCAGAAAGACTTTCGACTCGCAATCTGCGAAGAGCATTGTCATCGCGCAAATGAGAATCAGATGTTCCTTAAGAGAATCATAACTGGTGATGACACGTGTGTCTACGGTTATGATGTTGAGGTCAAAGGTTCATTTTTCACAATGGGCTGAAAACGTTCTGCAAGGCCAAAAAAGCTCGTCAGGTCAGGTCAAATGTCAAAGCCATGCTGATAGTTTTCTTTGACTTTGGAGGCTTAGCTCATCACGAATTCGTGCCACAGGGTCAATCTGTTAATCGGGACGTGTTGCGACGCCTGCGAGGAAGTGTGAGAAGTAAACAGCCCAAAATGTGGCGAGACAATTCCTGGCTGTCGCATCATGACAACGCACCCGCACATTCATCCCTGTCGGTGCGTGCCTGTTGCACAAAAAACTGAAATCACTGTGCTACCTCATCCTACGTACCCTCCAGACCTGGCATCTGCGGACTTCTTTTATTTCCAAAGTTCAAAACCCCGTTGAAAGGACGAAGATTTGCAACGAAACAAGAGATAAAAGAAAATTCGCAGACGGCGCTTAGCGCGATCCAGCAAGAGGCGTACCAAGACTGCTCCCGGAAGCGGAAACGTCGTTGGAAGGGGTGTTTCAATTGTGGAGGAGAGTATTTCGAAGGAGACCATGCACATTAAGTAAAAGGTAAGCGTAAAAAAGTTTTTGTGGACAAAGTTTAAGAATTTTTCGAGCAGACCTCGTATGTGCATACCTACTTAATAAGCGAGGTCGCAAACGCGCCCCTTTGCGTTGGTTCTCGACTCGGAAGTAAGCCGGTTCGAATCCTGGTGATGGATGGAATTTTCACTCCCAGTATTTGGTCGGTAAGGGCAGGAGAGATGGCGGCGTGAAGTTTCTGATCATCAGTTTTTGCGCGAATGTCTTGCATTAAATTCCAAACCTCTCCGAAGTGTCTCATGAAGTGAAGGCGTTTGAGACTGTTCATGGTTACTCGTCCGTCGGATGGGGTCGTTAAGATCGGCGGCCTCGTCGATGCTGCCCCCACACCAGGTTTCACCGTCTCCCTTCTCTGGTTATCATCATACAACACAACACTGTAACGCATCCATTACACTTACCTACACTCTCACATAGAGTGGAATGGTGTACTTGGAAGACGGTGTACCCAGGAACACGCGATGTCTTATGATCGGTACTTTAATCTAGTGACTCATTTTAGAATCATGTAAATGAATGAGCACTAGAGTCCGAAATAGCAGTTTATAATATTTTCTACCGTTTTTGTTGTTGTTGTGTTTGTGCTACATGTCTAAATATCTCTGGTTCAACACATTAAATGCAGCATAATACGAGGGTGAGTCAAATGAAAACCTTAAATATTTTTTAAATAGTATTTATTGTGCAGAAGTGGTACAAAGCTGTATCACTCTTCAACATAATCTCCCCCACGCTCAATGCAAGTCCTCCAGCGCATACAAAGTGCATAAATTCCTTTAGGAAAAAATTCTTTTGGTAGTCCGCACAACCACTCATGCACCGCGTGGCGTACCTCTTCATCAGAACGGAACTTCTTTCCATCCATTGCATCTTTGAATGGTCCAAACATATGGAAATCACTTGCGGCATGGTGTGGTGAGTATGGTGGATGAGGAAGACACTCAAAATGCAAGTCTGTGATTGTTGCAACTATTGTACGGGCAGTGTGGGGCCTTTCATTGTCATGTTGCAAGAGGACACCTGCTGACAGCAATCCACATCGCTTTGATTTGATTGCAGGCCGCAGATGATTTTTTAGGACATCTATGTATGATGCACTGGTGACAGTGGTCCCTCTAGGCATGTAATGCTCCAAAATGACACCTTTTTCGTCCCAAAAGAGAGTCAGCATAACCTTCCCTTCTGATGGTTCTGTTCGAAACTTCTTTGGTTTTGGTGATGAGGAATGGCGCCATTCCTTGCTCACTCTCTTCGTTTCCGGTTGGTGGAAGTGAACCCAGGTTTCGTCCCCAGTAACGATTCTTGCAAGGAAGCCATCACCTTCTCGTTCAAAGCGCCGAAGATGTTCTTCACAAGCATCAACACATCGTTCTCTCATTTCAGGAGTCAGCTGCCGTGGCACCCATCTTGCAGACACTTTGTGAAACTGGAGCACATCATGCACAGTGTGGTGTGCTGACCCATGACTAATCTGTGCCGGCCGGGGTGGCCGAGCGGTTCTAGGCACTTCAGTCTGGTACCGTGCGACCGCTACGGTCGCAGGTTTGAATCCTGCCTCGGGCATGGATGTGTGTGATGTCCTTAGGTTAGTTAGGTTTAAGTAGTTCTAAGTTCTAGAGGACTGATGACCTCCGCTGTTAAGTCCCATAGTGCTTAGAGCCATTTCTGAACTAATCTGTAAACATGCTGCAGTGTCATTCAGTGTCACTCGGAGTTTTTCCTTCACTATGGCTTCAACTGGTGCAATGTTCTGTGGAGTCACAACTCGTTGTGCCTGACCTGGACGAGGAGCATCTTCCACTGAAGTCACACCATTTGCAAACTTCCTACTCCATTCATAAACTTGCTGCTGTGACAAAAATGCATCACCGTACTGAAACTTCATTCGTCGATGAATTTCAATAGGTTTCACACCTTCAATACCCAAAAACCAATTAACAGAACGCTGTTCTTCCCTTACGCAAGTCGCAAGTGGGGCGTCCATTTTTATAATGATACTGCGATGGTATGTATCCATCTGCACTATGCTGCCATCTACAGGCCATTCTGCACGCTGTTTGTAGCACGCTTACCAAATTACAGTATAACGGTGGGAAATTTCGATTTGTTATTTCAAATTTAAGGTTTTGATTTGACTCACCCTCGTATATGAAAAGTATTCGAAATGTATTGTTAATTCTTCATTTATGAAGTGTTATGGCAAGTACATGTACAATCTTATATGTTATTGAAATCAGTCATGTAACGCGTGGACGGTAAAGCCTTACACCGTCAGTCGTAGACCATCTTGTACCTTGAAACATAAAAAAAGGCTTTTTACATGCAACATGTGATATATCCTGAGTTTGTTTAATGTCTTAACAATTTTAGCTGTCTTGCAAATGGATATTTGCTTTTATTTCCAATAGATTCAATTCCAAAATATGTTTAACCTGTAACGGTTTCTGACAATACTTGTACTTGATTTGATTTCACTTACTGAATTTTAGTATATATTATCGCGGCACTGTAACAGATAGACTATTAAATATACAGGGTGTTACAAAAAGGTACGGCCAAACTTTCAGGAAACATTCCTCACACACAAAGAAAGAAAATATGTTATGTGGACATGTGTCCGGAAACGCTTACTTTCCATGTTAGAGCTCATTTTATTACTTCTCTTCAAATCACATTAATCATGGAATGGAAACACACAGCAACAGAACGTACCAGCGTGACTTCAAACACTTTGTTACAGGAAATGTTCAAAATGTCCTCCGTTAGCGAGGATACATGCATCCACCCTCCGTCGCATGGAATCCCTGATGCGCTGATGCAGCCCTGGAGAATGGCGTATTGTATCACAGCCGTCCACAATACGAGCACGAAGAGTCTCTACATTTGGTACCGGGGTTGCGTAGACAAGAGCTTTCAAATGCCCCCATGAATGAAAGTCAAGAGGGTTGAGGTCAGGAGAGCGTGGAGGCCATGGATTTGGTCCACCTCTACCAATCCATCGGTCACCGAATCTGTTGTTGAGAAGCGTACGAACACTTCGACTGAAATGTGCAGGAGATCCATCGTGCATGAACCACATGTTGTGTCGTACTTGTAAAGGCTCATGTTCTAGCAGCACAGGTAGAGTATCCCGTATGAAATCATGGCGGTGAATCGAGGAAGTACAGTACATACTGACGAAACTAAAATGAGCTCTAACATGGAAATTATGCGTTTCCGGACACATGTCCACATAACATTTTTTCCTTATTTGTGTGTGAGGAATGTTTCCTGAAAGTTTGGCCGTACCTTTTTGTAACACCCTGTAGTATTGACAAGACTGTTCGATTACAACGCTTTTAAATTTGAATCGAATATTTATACATGATCAAATTGTATCTTACAACATGTTTTCACACTGGATCAAATCTTAGTTTTCCGGAGTAATTCAAATGGCTCTGAGCACTATGGGACTTAACATCTATGGTCATCAGTCCCCTAGAACTTAGAACTACTTAAACGTAACTAACCTAAGGACAACACACAACACCCAGTCATCACGAGGCAGAGAAAATCCCTGACCCCGCCGGGAATCGAACCCGGGAACCCGGGCGTGGGAAGCGGGAACGCTACGCACGACCACGAGATGCGGACTTTCCGGAGTAATTTTTGTAATTTCAGGAAAAGGTGGGAGCAAGTAAAAGATGAATGTTATAAGTTAAAAATGAAATAAGAAAATATGTTAAACTTATATAGCAGTGCAGGCTGGAGACGAAAGGGTGAAAAGTATTTTCTACGCAAACGACTAACTCACATACATCCGCACGTAAAGGGACCAGTGTGCGTGGAGAACACTCATTTCGAGAGGCGACTGAACCAGCCTCGTGGAATTTGTAACGGAACTGAAATGATGGTGGGCTGACAGTAATTTGGAGCCCGCGCGTCGGAAACGGGCGCGCTTGTGTGAGACTGCCAGGGAGTGCACCCTGATGCCATCCATTGGCGAAACTGGGAATTAGCGCTGCCTGTCAGACAATGCACTAAGCTCTCGGAGTCAAATGTATTCTTTTTCTTGGTAATTATAAGTTATTACTGTATGATTTAATGTTATAAAGCGCTAGTAGTAAATTATTATGACTGGTATGAACTCCAGGGTAATAAATATAAATATTCTTAAATACTAAATGATTTCGGTAAAAAGGTGGTAGGGGAACGCCCCCACTCTTGGTGATACGAGTGTAGTTAGAGGTAGCTGGAGACACAGGGACTGAACAATGGAATGGCCTGGGGAGTGTTGACGTGATCGGACGTGCGTAACTGTGCTCACGCAAAAGTGATTGTGCAACAGCGAAGAGGCGAATATCGGCGCCGTTTGTGGAGTAGAACGCGACGAATGGTTGTCGAAGCCGTCTCTATGCCACTGGGGCTGATTGTAAGAGTTCCTCCACCCAGATTTTATGGCGGACGTGCAGTAGATTATACGAGTGCTACAGCTCGTAGTTCCAGCCGCCATTAAGGGCATGAGGCGTGAAGAGCTGCGTTAGCCACATGCATCTCACCACCAGCACTGACACGTCTACCCAAGGCAAGACTGCTTGAATTGTTAAGTCGAACTTTGTATACATGTAAAAGGAGAATACCAGTTTTCTTTTATGCAAGTGCAGAGGACAGAATATAGTAATGAGTAAAATTACGACGCATGTTGTTCATTGTAAAGTGTAGTAACCTGAAACACAGTGTAGTGAAATCAGACTGAGGCCACCATCGCCTCTTTCATTTACAATTCTTTTGGTTGTAGAATACTTTAGCGTATAAGAATGTTGAAAAGAGGAATGGTCACACCAGAATGAGTCGCCTATTTATAGTTACTTAAATCTTTCTGAGTAACCTTTCAAGTAAAGTCACTTAACTAATTCTATATCAATTGTCCAAAGAGTAATATCCAAAATCATTAAATAAGTTGGAGGATAGAATTTTGTTAACCCAAGTTGCATAAGTTGTCTTGGTGGTAATTACCAAACCAACTCACAGAAATTGAGAGAGTATTTGCTTTGTAGAATCACCTAGAATGATCAGAAATAGTAATATTCAGAATTAAGTTTAAATTTGACTCAAGCCGTTTCACTTTGAATCGAGCTAAAAAATTGATTTATTCTTTTGCTCCTTCAGAGCTGGCGACCGTAGTTATAAGTATTTTCAGGAGGATTCGACGGTAAGTCTGCTGCTCTCGTCGTGCTGATAGGATTATCCACTGCTGCTAGCAGTGGTGATTGGATACATAAGCTCACTACCAAGTTAAGTGGGTCAGGTAGGCAGTGTTACCGTGTGAACTGTAGGGCACTGTAGGCCGTGGATCGAACTCGTTCAATCATCACAGCTCTTTGGGAAATAGTCCGGTTAGGAGTGTACTAAGCATTAGGTAAATACTGGCGAGTAACGGTCAAAAATGTATACGCAAGTGAATTTAGCAATGTCCATGTAGCACCTAATTAATGTGGTGCAATGGCGAGGGTAGGAGTGGAGTAAAAGTGAGCTGAGCGTGTGGCAGCTGTGCTGTATTCAAAGATTAACAACGTGAATTCACTACTACCTCTTACCATTAGGACTGAGCTATTTACGGTTAAAATACGTAGCAGTAAGCGCAAAGGCGTGACAGCTACAAGTCCGTATTGGCTTTATACATACGGAATTAGGAAGCGGGTCATTCCGTCAGTGGAGGGGGTTAAAACAACCGAGTCAGTTGAGAACATACCCCATTTACTGATGGAAAGATTCGGCGGTTCGGTCGCAAATTCCCAAACCAGCAATGACACTTGACATTTTACATGGATATGTGTGTAGTGTGGAATCAAGTTTGTGCTGTATGATATTGAGGGAGAGGTTTCGGCACATAGTCCCCTCCTCTAGAATAGCACCAGCGGGACTGTGCAGCTTAACATCCGCATCCAACGGACGGATCACCTTCACCACTACCACATGCCCTCACTTCATGAGACAGTGTAGAAAGCTTTCTAATTTAATTATTCAGGGCATTAGTGCAAAGTCTGGTGATCAGCAACCTTAAGTCGCCACCTCTCCTCAAATCTCTGGCCAAATACTGGCGGTGGACATTAGGCTTCGAACTGGATACCTCTTGAATGAGATTTTCACTCTGCAGCGGAGTGTGCGCTGATATGAAACTTCCTGGCAGATTAAAACTATGTGCCGGACCGAGACTCGAACTCGGGACCTTTGCCTTTCGCGGGCAAGTGCTCTGCCAACTGAGCTACCCAAGCACGACTCACACCCCGTCCCCACAGCTTTACTTCTGCCAGTACCTCGTCTCCTGCCTTCCAAACTTAACAGAAGCTCTCCTGCGAAACTTGCAGAACTAGCACTTCTGAAAGAAAGGATATTGCGGACACAGTTTTAATCTGCCAGGAAGTTTCATATCAGCGCACAATCTGCTGCAGAGTGAAAATCACATTCTGGAAACATCCCCCAGGCTGTGGCTAAGCTATGTCTCCGCAATATCCTTTCTTTCAGGAGTGCTAGTTCTGCAAGGTTCGCAGGAGAGCTTCTGTAAAGTTAGGAAGGTAGGAGACTAGGTACTGGCAGAAGTAAAGCTGTGAGGACGGGGCGTGAGTCTTGCTTGGGTAGCTCAGTTGGTAGAGCACTTGCCCGCGAAAGGCAAAGGTCCCGAGTTCGAGTCTCGGTCCGGCACACAGTTTTAATCTGCCAGGAAGTTTTTGGACACCTCTTACTTGATGCTCCACTACAGTGGGGCTCTGTAGTGAGGCGAGTTGAGATCGACGAAGATGTATTGCGTTCTGACGGGAATGTGAGAACTACAAGCAAACTGTCGTGGTACAACACTAAAACAAACACGTCGCAAACATGGCACGTCAATTTGAGATCTCTGAGTTGCCCGCAGTAGTGCACGTGGATGGGTGTCTTTGGTGCAGTAATGCTGACAGTGTCTTTTGTGCACTTGGTACACAGACTTCGACTCTTACTGTAGCATAACAGCACATTAAAGACATTTGGAAAACATTACGATTGAGATGATCATTATTAGATTGTGTACTAGCCACAATAGCCTTGACGATGACTACACGTTGGATGTCTCTCGCATTGGTTGACGCCTTGGAGACTGTTCCAGGAGGGAGCGAGGATCGTTACTTTCTCATAATTTTGCGAGAATCGAGACACTTTTATCGGATTTGTCGACCTATAATAAAGTTTGACACTCTAAAATGTTGCAAGATGTTTGAAATCCTTAGAAAAATAAACATAAGCTGTAGGGAAACGCGGTTAGTACGTAATATGTACAGGAACCAACAGGAAGCAATAAGACAGGAAGACAACGAGAGAAATACTCGAAAAGAAAAGGTCTAAAACAAGGTACATTCTCTCTCTTCTACTGGTCAATCTGTGTATCGAAGGAGTAATGAAGGAAATAAAACAAAAATTCAGAAGTGGGATTGAAATTCAAGTGAAAGTACATCAACGAGAAGGTTCGTATAAGACATTGCTACCCTCAGTAAAAGTGAGGATGAATTCAGAACCATTGGAATGGAAGAAACAACATATTGACATTGTAAGGGAAGAAAGACGGAAGTACTGAGGTGCAGCAGAAATGAGATTCGCGAAAAACTTGAGATAAAAACTGGGGATCACGTAGCATATGAAGTGAAGGAAACTATGTTAAGTTTGAAACAAAATAACGTATGGCAGACGAAGGAAGGATACAAGAAGCAGATTACCTCAGCCAAAGACAGCGTTCCACACCAAAAGAAGTACACTATCTGATCAAAATCATCGGGACACCCCCACGTGACACGGAATTGACCACTAGATGAGAAGAGAGGTGAATATAGAAGTTTAAAAGGAGACGGGGAGAATTCTGTGGTCAGCAGAGAAGCAGTAATAGCAGTCTGGGTCGATCATAGTCACTGGAAGTCATTTTATTTATTTATTTACACGTCAAGTTCTGTAGAACCAAATTGAGGAGCAAATCTCCAAGGTCATGGAACGTGTCAGTGCTTGAAATTACAACATAAAAGTAATAATACATAAAAATAAAATTTATGAAACCGAAAAAAGTCAAGCCATAAATGTAAGTAAACGCAATCAACAATACAACAAGAATCAGCTTGATTTTTCAAGGAACTCCTCGAAAGAATAGAAGGAGTGACTCATGAGGAAACTCTTCAGTTTCGATTTGAAAGCGCGTGGATTACTGCTAAGATTTTTGAATTCTGGTGGTACCTTATTGAAAATCGATGCAGCGGTATACTGCTCATCTTTCTGCACAAGAGTTAAGGAAGTCCGATCCAAATGCAGGTTTGATTTCTGCCGAGAATTAACTGAGTGAAAGCTGCTTATTCTGTGGAATAAGCTAATATCGTTAACAAGAAATGACATATTGAGAGGCCATTGTCAAAATATCCAGACTCGTGAACAGGGGTCGACAAGAGGTTCGTGAACTTACACCACTTATTGCCCGAACCGCCCGTTTCTGAGGCAAAATATCCTTTTAGAATGAGAAGAGTTACCCCAAAATATAGTACCATACGACATAAGCGAATGGAAATAAGTAAAGTAGACTAGTTTTCGTGTCAGACGATCACTCACTTCAGATGCGATTCGAATACTAAAAATGGGAGCATTAAGGCTTTGGACAAGATCCTGAAAGTGGGCTTTCCACGACAGTTTACTATCTATCTGAGCATCTAGAAATTTGAACTGTTCAGTTTCACTAATCATATGCCCATTCTGCGAAATTAAAACGTCAGGTTTTGTTAAATTGTGTGTTAGAAACAGTAAAAGCTGAGTCTTACTGTCATCTAGCGTTAGTTTATTTTCTACAAGCCATGAGCTTATGTCATGAACTGCACTATTTGAAACTAAGCCAATGTTGCACACAACAACCTTCACTACCAAACTAGTGTCATCAGCGAACAGAAATATTTTAGAGTTACCCGTAATACTAGAGGGCATATCATTTATATAAATAAGGAACAGGAGTGGCTCCAACACTCATCCCTGGGGCATCCCCCCACTTGATCGTACCCCAATCAGACCCCACATTACAGCCACTCTCAACACTGTGAATAATGACCTTTTGCTGTCTGTTGCTAAAGTAAGAGGTGAACCATTTGTGAGCTACTCCCTGTATTCTGTAATGGTCCAACTTCTGGAGCAATATTTTCTGATCAACACAATCAAACGCCTTAGTTAAATCAAACAGATGTGCCTAACGTTCGAAACCTTTTGTTTAATCCATCCAGTACCTCACAGAGAAAAGAGAATATAGCATTTTCAACTGTTAAACAACTTCTAAAGCCGAACTGTACATTTGATAGTAAATCGTGTGATATAAAATGATCAATTATCCTTACGTATGCAGCCTTTTCAATAACTTTAGCAAACCCTGATGGCATAGAAATAGGTCTAAAATTGTCTACGTTATACCTTTATCCCTTTTTATAAAGCGACTTCACTACTGAGTACTTTAATCGTTCAGGAAACTGACCGTTCCTAAAGGAAAACTTACAAATATGGTTAAGTAAAGAGCTAACATATGCAGCACAGTACTTCAATATTCTACTAGGCACTCCATCAAATCCATGAGAGCCCTTAGTCTCCAGTGAATTAATTACTGACTCAATCTCCCCCTTGTCTGTATCATAGAGGAGTATTTCAGACATCATTCTCGGAAAGGCATTTGCCAAGAAAGTTATATGATTCCCTGTAGAAACTAAATTTTTATTTAGTTCACCAGCAATGCTCAGAAAATGATTGTTAAATACTGTACATATATGTGATTTATCAGTAACAGAAATATTTTTAGTACGAACTGAGTTTATAACGTCGACCTTGTGCTGTTGACCAGACACTTCCTTCACAAATGACCATATGGTTTTAATTTTATCCTGTGGATTAGCTAATCTATTTGCATACCACATACTCTTTGCCTTCCTAATAACATTTTTAAGCATCTTACAGCACTGTTTGTAATGGGCTACTGTAGCTTGATTGTGTCTACTTGTAACAAATGCTAAGGGACATTTCGACCCTTCGGGAGCTACCGAAGTCGACTGTTCGTGATGTGATCAGGGACTGTGGAACATTGTGGAAGGTGGTTGTATAAAATCGCATGAAATCAGCAGAAGGAATCACTTGTGAGCTACCAAGTGCTACTAGTAGTCCAGTGACCCTGCGTAGGGAGTTAAAAAAACGGGGTACAATGAGCGAGAAATTCTTCATAAGTCACACTTTCTGAGGTCAGTGCTAAGCGACAGTATAAGTGGTGTAAAATACGACGCCACTGGACAGTGGGTGACTGAACACCAGTAATTTGAACTGATGGATCATGCCAGAACGTTGCCTGCCATCATGTGTGGTGCCAAAAGTGAAGCTTGGAGGAGGTAGTGTTACGGTAGGCGGTGTTTTCTGTGGTGAGGTATGGTCCCCTTTTTTGTTCAAGTAAACGCTAAACTGGAAATGATATGAACACATTTTAAGCATTGTGTACTGCATACGGTAGAAGAACAATTCGGAGACGATGACTGTTTGCATTAGGACGATAATGAACCATGTAGAACGGCAGTATCTGTGAGGCAATGGTTTGTGGACATTAACATTCCTGGAATGGACGGTGGTGACCAGAGTGCCGACCTGAAGCCAATGGAATACCTTTGGGACGAATTACAATGTCGACTTCAGTCCAGACCTAACGTCCCACATCGCTACCTTCTCTCCTTTCGGCTATTGAGGAAGAAAGTGCCCCAGCACCCAGTTGATTAGCACTCCGTCTTCAGGCCACCAGGACCATCCGACCGCCGTGTCATCCTCAGTTTAGGATGCGGATAGGAGGGGCGTCTGGTCAGCACACCGCTCTCCCGGTCGTAATGATGGTTTTCTTTGACCGGAGCCGCTACTATTCGGTCGAGTAGCTCCTCAATTGGCATCACGAGGCTGAGTGCACCTCGAAAAATGGCAACAGCGCATGGCGGCCCGGATGGTCACCCATCCAAGTGCCGGCCACGCCCGACAGCGCTTAACTCCGGTGATCTAACGGGAACCGGTGTATCCACTGCGGCAAGGCCGTTGCCTACCCAGTTGATTAATGTCTGTTAATAGGTGTCCGGATACTTTTGATCAAATAGTGTAATCTAGCATGAAACATAACCATCAACTTGACAACGAAATTCCTTAAAATGTATGGCAGGGGTACGGCAGTTTATGGAAGTGATTTATGGACTGGGGGAAAACTGGAAAAGAGAGGAGTGGTTAACAGAGGGGTGCTGAATATTAAATGGACATAAGAAATGAGGAGGTTATACGCAAAATCGCCGAGGAAAGGAAGATTTGGAAAACACTAATCAGAACAAAAAATATGAGGATGATAGGGCCTGTCTTACGACATCAGGGAATTACCTGCATGGTACTAAAGTGAGATATGGAGGTGAATATATTGCGGGGATACAGTCTGGAACACATAAAGCAATAACTGAGGGTGCTGGGTGCATGTTTTACTCTGATACGAAGGGGTTTCCGCAGAAGAGGACGCTGCAGTGACCTTAATCAAATCAGTCAGAAGTCGGATGGCCTACAAACGAAAAGGAAATTGGGTTTCAACACTCAGTCGACGACGAGGTTCAAAGCAAAATTGCCCAAGGACATCTAACATGTTCACCAGCTGCCCAGGTCAAAGACCTCTCGGCAGTTTGTGGGTCAAACCCATCTGATGTCAGAATGTGTGTCGTCAGCTTCAAGAAATTGCTCTGGATGGTGAGCGACCCAGAAGACATACTCTCCTAATATAGAGGCCGCGACAGGAACCAAGAACAGTGGAGTAGAGCTGTGTTCAGAGAAGGGTAGCAATTTGGTCTGGAGGCTGTTTCTCGCTGTCAATTTATTTGGTTCGTCTCTGGTGCGTGTTACAATACCAAATGTTACAAAATGTGACCGATGTGGTAGCGCGATAGTTCTCATCGAGGGCAGCAACGTATTAGGTGTACATCTGCCACGGCATATCCCATAGTGAGATACAGACCTCATTGCGCGAGGCCTGCTTTTAGCGAGACAGCCGTGAATCCCGTCCCATAAAACTTTCGATGACATGATGATGATTATCGTCCATTAACGGCTTTTTTCTCAGTACTCGTCAGATTCGACAAACTCTGGAACCGAGGACAGTCACACACATCTGCTATGTTGTTGGTTCCCTTACATATACTTTTAATGTGAATAGATATCAGAAATCTAGAGGCTGTAGGTTGCAATTAAAGCGCATAACACTGTTTCGTTGATTATAAACCCCATATGGTATTGCTGCCTCAAACGATGTTTGACGCAGCTCATGTTCAATGTGGAGAAGTTGTACGACGCCGGCGAGCCAATGGAATCCACCTAGGGTGGATGTTAGATGCCCACACGAAAGCTAATGAACAGTTTTGGCGAAAGAGAATCGCCGATAAACTGGGAGGAAATACGAAGTGCGAAGAAGCAGCAACATTTCTCACCGTTAGTCCAGTAACATGTTACCTCTGACCTATTATGGCACAAATAGGACGAAAACTGGTGACTCTGGCACTACAGAAGAGGAAACGTCGAATAGTTAAATAGAACTGCACATACAAGAGGTTTCATTATTATCCGCTGCTTGTCTTTCATCGGCGATCCTCTAAGGCTCACTTTTTCGTCACGAGATACGCATTTCAGCGATACGCAAAGCGTCTGGAGAGTCACAGCCTGCGACATTTACTGTCCAGGTTGACTCCAGCGTGGCGTCGTTCAATGTTGGCTACCTGACGACCCCCCGATCAAGAAAGTTTTGTAACGTATGTACTGGCAAGTGCTATTGCATTTAGGGACCCATTGGGAGCAACTGAATCATAGTTAATCCTCTGCCAAGGCCAAATGTTCTGAGTTGATCTGTGAAATTGGTTACATTTCTTTAGTTTGCGGTATGCAGTTCCCTATTAGCTGTTTTTCCTTCTAGTAATCTTGTTTTTGTTGGTTTACCTTCAGCATTGTGGCACCCAACTATCATAAAACGATTGAATTTTCTCATGTTGAGAAATGAGAAGGAGCGATCTGTTTTACTTGGTAAAAACATTCTAAAGCTAAGAACACACAAACTTTTGTTTATTTTCAGCAACCAGTTTCAACTGACTTTGAAGACCTGAAGATAATAGTCTGTCGAAATCGGTTGTTGAAAATAAAGAAATATTTATGCGATCTTTGCTTTAGAATGCTTTTTATCATAAAGTGGCTGATACGACAAGAGAGTCCCAACAGTAGAAATGATATCCTGGAAAATCATATGCACCTTCCTCGTAGTATGTATGGGTATGACATCCAATGAGTATTAACGCCTCACTACTTAGCACTGACCTGGTAGACGAGCACTTACAAAATGAAGACATCACACGTCTACAGTGGTCAGCACACTCCCCAGTCTTAGGTTGAATGCTAGCAGCCGTTAACATCACTTTCACAGGCTATTACTGACAAACAGATAGAGCTTGTCCAACAATGGGAGGCATCACCACAAGACATGCTGGATGGCCTGATTCACAATATGGGGAATCGTTGTACACCATGTACTGGTTTGTAATGGAATCACACTGTGTAAAGACAGTCTGTATGCCAGCGGTAAACCACTCATGACCTGCTGCAGGTACACTACTGGCCATTAAAATTGCTACACCAAGAAGAAATGCAGATGATAAACGGGTATTGGACAAATATATTATACTAGAACTGACATGTGATTACATTTTCACGCAATTTGGGTGCATAGATCCCGAGAAATCAGTACCCAGAACAACCACCTCTGGCCGTAATAACGGCCTTGATACGCCTGGGCATTGAATCAAAACAGAGATTGGATGGCGTGTACAGGTACAGCTGCCCATGCAGCTTCAACACGATACCACAGTTCATCAAGAGTAGTGACTGGCGTATTGTGACGAGCCAGTTGCTCGGCCACCATTAATCAGACGTTTTCAGTTGGGGAGAGAGCTGGAGAATGTACTGGCCAGGGCAGCATTCGATCATTTTCTGTATTCAGAAAGGGCCGTACAGGACCTGCAACATGCGATCGCGCATTATCCTGCTGAAATGGAGGGTTTCACAGGGATCGAACGAAGGATAGAGCCACGGGGCGCAACACATCTGAAATGTAACGTTCACTGTTCAAAGTGCCGTCAAGGCGAACAAGAGGTGACCGAGACGTGTAACCAATGGCACCCCATACCATCACGCCGGGTGATACGCCAGTATGGCGACGACGAATACACGCTTGAAATGTGCGTTCACCGCGATGTCGCCAAACACGGATGCGACCATCATGATGCTATAAACAGAACCTGCATGCATCCAAAAAATGACGTTTTGCCATTCGTGCACCCAGGTTCGTCGTTGAGTACACCATCGTAGGCCCTCCTGTCTGTGATGCAGCGTCAAGGGTAACCGCAGCCGCGGTCTTCGAGCTGATAGTCCATGCCACTGCAAACGTCGTCGAACTGATCGTGCAGATGGTTGTTGTCTTGCAAACGTCCCCATCTTTTGACTCAGGTATCGAGACGTGGATGCACGATCCGTTACAGCGATGCGGGTAAGATGCCTGTCATCTCGACTGCTAGTGATACGAGGCCGTTGGGATCCAGCACGGCGTTCCGTTTTACCCTCCTGAACCCACCGATTCCGTATTCTGCTAAAAGTCGTTGGATCGCGACCAACGCGAGCAGCAATGTCGCAATACGATAAACCGCAGTCGCGATAGGCAACAAACGTGATGGTACGCATTTCTCCTCTCTACACGAAGCATCACAACACCGTTTCACCAGTCAACGCCGGTCAACTGCTGTTTGTGTATGAGAAATCGGTTGGAAACTTTCCTCATATCCGCACGTTGTAGGTGTCGCCACCGGCGCCAACCTTGTGTGAATGCTCTGAAAAGCTAATCATTTGCGTATCACAGCATCTTCTTCCTGTCGGTTAAATTTCGCGTCTGTAGCACGTTATCTTCGTGGTGTAGCAATTTTAATTTCCAGTAGTGTATTTCGGTGTAACGTGTGCGTAGCAGTGTGCTGACAGGGCACATTTTCCTGCACCCGTTATCACTATGCATCATGGTGCGTACCCAGTGAGATCCATTTGAGCGATGTCACCACATTCCATTTAATGTAAGATATCCTTGTTTTATCGCCTGTCACAATATGGAAAAAATATCTCTTTCTATTCTTCCGATATTGATAAACCACAGACATCGAAATTATTTTAACTTGATGACACAAAGATAAAGCTGTATGACGAGAAAGAATACAAACGTAGGTGTGTTCATACCACTACGCTAGAGATTCCACGGATAACACGAAAAAATAAACCACATTCAGTAGCAAAAGAAGAAATACACTCCTGGAAATGGAAAAAAGAACACATTGACACCGGTGTGTCAGACCCACCATACTTGCTCCGGACACTGCGAGAGGGCTGTACAAGCAATGATCACACGCACGGCACAGCGGACACACCAGGAACCGCGGTGTTGGCCGTCGAATGGCGCTAGCTGCGCAGCATTTGTGCACCGTCGCCGTCAGTGTCAGCCAGTTTGCCGTGGCATACGGAGCTCCATCGCAGTCTTTAACACTGGTAGCATGCCGCGACAGCGTGGACGTGAACCGTATGTGCAGTTGACGGACTTTGAGTGAGGGCGTATAGTGGGCATGCGGGAGGCCGGCTGGACGTACCGCCGAATTGCTCAACACGTGGGGCGTGAGGTCTCCACAGTACATCGATGTTGTCGCCAGTGGTCGGCGGAAGGTGCACGTGCCCGTCGACCTGGGACCGGACCGCAGCGACGCACGGATGCACGCCAAGACCGTAGGATCCTACGCAGTGCCGTAGGGGACCGCACCGCCACTTCCCAGCAAATTAGGGACACTGTTGCTCCTGGGGTATCGGCGAGGACCATTCGCAACCGTCTCCATGAAGCTGGGCTACGGTCCCGCACACCGTTAGGCCGTCTTCCGCTCACGCCCCAACATCGTGCAGCCCGCCTCCAGTGGTGTCGCGACAGGCGTGAATGGAGGGACGAATGGAGACGTGTCGTCTTCAGCGATGAGAGTCGCTTCTGCCTTGGTGCCAATGATGGTCGTATGCGTGTTTGGCGCCGTGCAGGTGAGCGCCACAATCAGGACTGCATACGACCGAGGCATACAGGGCCAACACCCGGCATCATGGTGTGGGGAGCGATCTCCTACACTGGCCGTACACCACTGGTGATCGTCGAGGGGACACTGAATAGTGCACAGTACATCCAAACCGTCATCGAACCCATTGTTCTACCATTCCTAGACCGGCAAGGGAACTTGCTGTTCCAACAGGACAACGCACGTCCGCATGTATCCCGTGCCACCCAACGTGCTCTAGAAGGTGTAAGTCAACTACCCTGGCCAGCAAGATCTCCGGATCTGTCCCCCATTGAGCATGTTTGGGACTGGATGAAGCGTTGTCTCACGCGGTCTGCACGTCCAGCACGAACGCTGGTCCAACTGAGGCGCCAGGTGGAAATGGCATGGCAAGCCGTTCCACAGGACTACATCCAGCATCTCTACGATCGTCTCCATGGGAGAATAGCAGCCTGCATTGCTGCGAAAGGTGGATATACACTGTACTAGTGCCGACATTGTGCATGCTCTGTTGCCTGTGTCTATGTGCCTGTGGTTCTGTCAGGGTGATCATGTGATGTATCTGACCCCAGGAATGTGTCAATAAAGTTTCCCCTTCCTGGGACAATGAATTCACGGTGTTCTTATTTCAATTTCCAGGAGTGTATTTAGTGATACACTTCGCTTGCAAATTTCAGAAGGTTCTGTGATGATTTACGCTTTTAATTCATAAATTTAGGGATGACAAACGCCCATGTGACTGCTAACTTACCTTTTTGATTGGCTCGGCGAAAAATCGAAAGAGCCGCTGTACCATATTGGGCAGAGGTGGCTCAGGAACGGACCATTGGCCGCTGCCCTGCTCTGCTGAGGAAGACAATTCCGGGCTGTCGAACCGTTCGCTGCTGAACTCTCGGTCAGGCAAGGGGCTGTCATCCGACCACTCCTCTGGCGCGCTTCGTCTGTTGTCGACTGTCCAGGAATGCTCGTCGGGTTCCCCTGTGCGGTCCCCGACGCCGTACAGGCTTCTTCCGGTGTAGTGATTGCTTACGGCCTGATGATGCATGCTCACCCTTGCAAAATTTTTCTTCGTTGGCCATTCGAAAGGTAGAACAATGTCTTCGACGCCTTCTCGCCATTTGTTAGCCGTCCTGGAACTGTCTGCCTTGGATCTCCAGGGGTCAGTACGTGAATTTGATATTATGACGTCTTCAGGATGCGTTGTCGGTTTCATGTCATGACTCTCATATAAAATTTGTTGCTTCTGTGGCGACTGACGTACTTCTAAGTTCCATTCTCCCCTTGCTGAAGCATCAGCATCGTAAATGAAGCGAGCCGTTGGTAATCCAAGTGGTACTGTCCTCTTCTCTGTTTCATCTGCCGCAAGTACACCTTGCTGCACATGTTCACCCCATTGTTGCTTGTGAGCGTCATGCACTTTGTAAGAAGTTTCATCTGTGACAGTTCCCCAAGTAATTGGTTTGGTCCTCTCAAAGGGCCTCTGGATTCTAAAGGAGCCATCAGTAGCTCCACCAGCGTGAACAAATGTTCCATAAAGGTTCATCTCATTCCCATGTACCACTTTGGAGCCCCATGGAACTTCAGCAGCTTCCACAGGGAAAGGTTTGGAATCTATTAGGTCCTGATTTTCTATGGCACCCTCCCCCTCACTACTGTGATGTTCTGGTGTTACCTTTTGGTTTACATGGGCTTCATGTGATTGAACTTTGAGATCATCAAAAGATTCATATTCAGATTCCTCTCCTGATCCCCATTTCAAATCCAGCGCTTTGGAGACAGAACCATCCACATGAACTGGATGGCTCTCAGTTTTTATACGTTCATACAGAACAGTGTATTGGTCCCAAGGTCCATTGTCAGGTGTTTCTTCCTCAGGAATCTCCCCTGACTTCCATTCCATTTCAGCCTCTTTAGCTGCAAAACCTGGAGAATGGACTGGGTATGTTGCAGCTGAAGTACCACTTTCACCCTTCCGTGCGTCAGAGTAGTAAGACCACGCCGTGATTGGTTTATAAGAGAAATCATATGTACGATCTTTTACTTGATCGAAAGAATCAGAATCCCTCTCCTCCTCTCGAGCAGTTTGTTCCATCTTCCAAGGTTCTTCAGCTACTTGGCCAGCAAAATTCTCTGACTGGACCATGTCCTCATGCGATTTTAATGCACCTATCATATCCTTCCACGCCTCAGCATACTGTTCCCATTTCCGATTCCCATAGGATTCATCTGCATAAATGCTGACCTGATCAGAAGGTTCTGTGTTCCATTTTTCTTTTTCATTATCTACTTCCGCCTGCCACGATACTTCACCTGCTTCACCTGAGAACTTATCATTGTGTAACGAACCATCATAAATTTTTGTCGAGTCAAATGAATTTTTCACTCCAGTTACACGATGCCCAAATATGCGCTGTTGCTTGTCATAGGATACCGCTACATGATCACTGATGCGATCCTGAGGTTCAGCTTCCCATTCTTCTGTACCAGACAAGGCTTTTATACTCCAAGGCATATCAGATACTTTCGTGGGAAAATTGTCTGGATGGGTGACGTTCTTATGTGTCTGTAAGGCAGCAGGATCATCGTCCCATTCGGTGTTATGTTTCTCGTTTACTGTCTGCTGCATGTCAGAGAATTCTCCTACAGAAGAAATGGCATGATCAGTGACTTCTGAATCCCATTTTGACTTCTCGGACGTAAACTCAGCGGTTTGCAACATTACAGTCTCTTCAGATGGGATGTTGGCTGACTCAACCAAGTTTTTACTGCATTTTCTTGGCTCCAATGCTTCGTATCCCAATTTCTGGTTTCTTACAGATTCATTGTCAACACGAGTAGGATCATGAGGTTCAGAAGCCATGTGTTCGATCACTCCTACTTTAGTTTCATCTGTTTCAGCATCAAAGGTATTGGAATGAACTAGGTCCGCCTGATCTTTCATATCTCTAAATCCTTCAACACTAGTAGGATCATAAGGTTCCGAACCCACGTGTTCGCCCACTTCCAATTTTGTGTCGTCTGTTTCAGCAGCAAAGTTATAGGAATGAATTGGGTTCACCTGACCGTTTACATCTCCCAATCTTTCCTTACATCTACTGATATAGTGTCCCCACTCATCTTTTTCTTTTGGGTAGTGCCTTTCAGCAACACGATCAAGTGGTACAGAGTGCAATTTCTCACCATCAGGCACTGTTTCTGTCTTTTGTGGCAATTCATCCATTTGCACAGGGAAATTCTCAGAATGGACATGGACCTTATGGGTTTGTATACCATCAGAAACGTAATCCCACTCAGTACTGTGCTGTTCATGCTCAGGCTTCTCTTTTCTGTAGAATTCTTCTATTGGAACAACGGCGTGAGCAAAGGGCTCAGAATGCCATCCCTCCCGACCAGGTGCTACTTCTATTTTACTTGGGATTTCGGCTGGTTCCTCGGCTTTGTTTTTGAACTCTGTGTCCACTATTTCTCCTATGCCATGGTAGCTGACGTCGTGTTTATGACCACAGGAGCAACCTTCGTGCGGATGATGGCTCCTGCCATTCCAAGCCAGAACGTGCGATGGTTTTCCATAAGTCCAGTCGCTGTACTCAGGGTCTTCTAGAGTTTCTTCCCAGGACTTGTGATCATCTTCTTGCTCATCTGAAGAACCGCGATAGTGGTAGTGTTTTTCACAGTTTCTGGAAATGCTTCCCAGAGTTTTCCACTGTTTCCTTCCATTCCACATTTGATGTAACTTGGATTGTCCATTTATATCAGAGGGAGAAGGACTGTCAAGTAACTTATCAGACAGTGAAACAGGTACATGCGGTGTACTACGGTACCATGTCTGTGGTAAGGCATGTGCAGAATTTTCTAGGTTTCTCGGAAATACATAGTCCCCATCGACACCATCATTTGACAACCAGTCGGAAGTTGCTCCTTGAAGTGAATGATAATCCAGGGACATGTCGTCGCGATAGCTTGAATCGCCGATAGCTGAATGCAGATTGGACATGTCGTCAAACTTTGCAGAAGATTCCGTGCTCCACAGCGGTCGCTCTCGTTCCAGCCAACTATGTAATCCACCTCCTGTGGAGTCCCCCTGAAAGTGAGGAACCAACTGTGGCTCGATCTCTTTGTCTTCGTACAATATCCTCCTGCATACGGAGCTGTGGAAGCGATCTTCTTCAGGCATCAGTAAGCAGTCAGTTCTAAGTATACACCAAGGTGCCTCTCCAGCTGGCGAAATGTTCTCTGGATACCATTCATTGGAGTTGGGGTCATCGTCGGTAACGAAGTGGTCGATATCCCGATGTAAGGACGAGTCTCGCCGTTTTTCTTTTGACATTGCTGACGCCAGGTCTACCTGTGGAAGAATTTGATCAAGTAAGTATCCAAAAAGCGATAGTTTGAATTGTTATTTATTCGTTTATTATATGAATTTCATTATTATTTTATTATTATTAAATGGTGTGGACCGGATTATGTAAAGTGGCCAACAACAGACAGTAGTTATAAGAGTCTCAGTTCATGAAAGGGAAACAGTAGTGGGAAAGAAGAGAGACGGGATGCTAGACTACTCCACATATTATTGAGCCTCATTTAGAAAGTAACGCAACCCTTTTTTTCTCGGTCAGTTTCAGTTGAAAAAATGCAGAATTTTTTGTGAAGCATCATAGAATATTCCCGCTTCAGCCCCTTTAGTGTCATGAAGTTCCGATAAATGTTGACGTTATATGTAGCCTTCAAAATGGTGTCTGAGACGGATGTGCGTGCGAAGCAGAGAGCTGTCATCGGGTTTATTTGGGAGGAAAACCAGAACATCGTAGATGTTGATAGGCGCTTGCATAATGTCTACGGAGATCTGACACTGAACAAACGCACGGTTAGTGGTTGCACGAGGAGTCTTGTCATCATCGCAACAAGGTCGCGCAAACCTGACCGATCTCCCGCGTGCGGTCGGCCACACATAGCTGTGACTCTTTCGATATTGGAACGTGCGTACACTCTCATTCGAGGTGATCGAGGATCACTATCTAACACCTCGTAGCAAAACTGGACGTCTTTGTTGGTAGTGCCGACACACTCGTCCACCAGTGGGGGTACTCAAAGTTGTGTGCCCACTGGTTTCGTCGCCGCCTAACACAAGACCATAAAAGCCGGCCGTGGTGGCCGAGCGGTTCTAGGCGCTTGAGTCTGGAAGCACGCGACCGCTACGGTCGCAGGTTCGAATCCTGTATCGGGCAGGGATGTGTGTGATGTCCTTACGTTCGTTAGGTTTAAGTAGTTCTAAGTTATAGGGGACTGATGACCTCAGATGTTAAGTCCCATAGTGCTCAAAGCCATTTGAACCAAGACCATAAAGAGCAACGAAGGACCATCTGTGCGGAATTGGAAATGAGCGTTTGGCGTCATTGGCCGAGAGGCCCCTTGCGGGGCAGGTCCGGCCGCCTTGGTGCAGGTCATATTACATTCGACGCTACATTGGGCGAACTGCGCGCCGGATAGGGATAAAATGATGATGAAGACAGTACAACACCCAGTCCCTGAGCGGAGAAAATCCCCGACCTAGCCGGGAATCGAACCCGGACCCGTCAAGCTGACCATTCAGCTATCGGGGCAGATTGTGCGGAATTGCATGCGCGTTACGATGCTGATCGTGATAATTTTTTGTCCGATATTGTCACAGGCGATGAAACGTGGGTTCATCACTTCGAACTGCAAACAAAACGACAATCCATGGAGTGGCGCTATACTGCCTTTCCTCTGAAGAAAAAGTTCAAAGCCACACCCTCAGTCGGTAAAGCCATGAAGACGGTCTTTAGGGGCCCTGAAGAGGTTATTAACACTGCTGGCCATTAAAATTGCTACACCACGAAGATGACGTGCTACAGACGCGAAATTTAACCCACAGGAAGAAGATGCTGTGATATGCAAATGATTAGCTTTTCAGAGCATTCACACAAGGTTGGCACCGGTGGCGACACGTACAACGTGCTGACATGAGGAAAGTTTCCAACCGATTTCTCATACACAAACAGCAGTTGACCGGCGTTGCGCGGTGAAACGTTGTTGTGATGCCTCGTGTAAGGAGGGGAAATGCGTACCATCACGTTTCCGACTTTGATAAAGGTCGGATTGTAGCCTATCGTGATTGCGGCTTATCGTATCGCGACATTGCTGCTCGCGTTGGTCGAGATCCAATGCTTTTTAGCCGAATAAGGAATCGGTGGGTTTAGGAGGGCAATACGGGACGCCGTGCTGGATCCCAACGGCCTCGTATCACTAGCAGTCGAGATGACAAGCATGTTATCCGCATGGCTGTAACGGATCGTGCAACCACGTCTCGATCCCTGAGTAACAGATGGGTACGTTTGCAAGACAACAACCATCTACACGAACAGTTCGATGACGTTTGCAGCTGCATGGACTATCAGCTCAGAGACCATGGCTGCGGTTACCCTTGACGCTGCATCACAGACAGGAGCGCCTGCGATGGTGAACTCAAAGTCCAACCTGGATGCACGAATGGCAATACGTAATTTTTTCGGATGGTTCCAGGTTCTGTTTACAGCATCTTGGTCGCATCCGTGTTTGGCGACACCGCGGTGAACGCACTTTGGAATCGTGTATTCGTCATCGCCATACTGGCGTATCACCCAGCGTGATGGTATGGGGTGCCATTGGTTACACGTCTCGGTCACCTCCTGTTCGCATTGACAGCACTTTGAACAGTGGACGTTACATTTCAGATGTGTTACGACCCGTGGCTCTACCCTTCATCCGATCCTTGCGAAACCCTAAATTTCAGCAGGATAATTCACGACCGCATGTCGCAGGTCCTGTACGGGCCTTTCTGGATACAGAAAATGTTGGACTGTTGCCCTGACTAGTACATTCTCCAGATCTCTCACCAATTGAAAACGTGTGGTCAGTGGGGGCCGAGCAACTGGCTCCTCACAATACGCCAGCCACTACTCTTGATGAACTGTGGTATCGTGTTGAAGGTGCATGGGCAGCTGTACCTGTACACGCCATCTAGGCTCTGTTTGACTCAATGCCCAGGCGTATCAAGGCCGTTGTTTCGGCCAGAGGTGGTTGTTCTGGGTACTGATTTCTCAGGATCTATGCACCAAAATTGCGTGAAAATGTAATCACATGTCAATTCTAGTATAATATATTTCTCCATTGAATGCCCGCTTATCAACTCCATTTCTTTTTGGTGTAGCAGTTTTATTGGCCAATAGTGTATGTTTGACGTCCTTCATTATGGTGCAACGATCAGCTCTGAAGTGTGTTGTGCTCCCTGAGGAAACTTAAGAAACGTTTTCATCGTATTCGTCGCGACAAAAATTTAAACGAATTTCTCCTTCTCCATGATAACGCAAGGCTGACACAAGTTTGCGCGCCCGAGAGGAGCTCACAAAACGTCATTGGGATGTTCTTCCGCAGCCACCCTGTAGTCTGGATTTCGCACTTTCCATATTCCATCTGTTTGGCCCAATGAAGGGAGCATTCCGCCGGAAGCAGTACGTGGATGATGAGGAGGTTATTGATGCAGCAAGACGTTGGCTCCGATATCGACCAGTAGAGTCTTGCGGTCATAGAGGTCCTCCCAGTAAGATGGCGTAAGGCCGTCGCATTGAACGGAACTTATGTTGTAAAATAGGGTTTTGTAGCCAAAGAGTGGGTAATAGTACGGTCCTCTTCTGTAGTGGTCAATCCAAGGATTGGTTTGCAACAGCTACAATGGCAGCTTGTCTCCATTTTGTGCGTCTTTCAGCTTTTCTCTTCATTTCTTTATAGGTGTTACATCGCACATCTTTCACGATTTGATCCATGTACCTCAGCCATGGTCTTCCTCTTGGTCTTTTTCCCTCGACATATTCCTCTATGATTGTGTTCAGGAGTCCTTTATGTCTTAATAGATTGCCTGTAAATTGCACTCTTCTTTTAACAATGAAACTCCAGAAGCTTCTCTTCTCACCTGCTCTTTCCAGAACCACTTCGTTTGTGACTTTGTCAATACATTTTATTTTGAGCATGCGTCTATAGCACCACATTTCAAAAGAATTTAGCACCTGGTCTTTCTCTGTCCCGAGAGTCCATGTTTTACACCCATAGCATGCCCCACTCCACCTATATGATTTCAAAAATCTTTTCCTGATTTCAAGGCTGATGCTCTTAGATGTTAAGACGGTTTTCTTCTTGTTGAAAGCAGCCTTTGCTTGAGAAATTCTAATTCTCACTTCTGCCTTGTTCCTTCCATCCCTGGTGTTATTACTGCCCAGATAAGTAAATTTATCAACTTGTTCAAGCAGTTCATTGCCTACATGAACTTGGACTTTCACTTGATCTTTTTTGTCACATGCCAGTACTTTTGTTTTTGCTTTATTAATTCTCATATTATATTCTTCCCCCATAACTTTATCTATTCTGTTCAGCAGGACTACAAGATCTTCTTCACTTTCAGCTAGGACAGCTATATCATTGGCATATCTTATCGTATCTATTCATTGGCCATGAATTACTACACCTGTTGTAAGACGTCGTGGTCTCCTGACCTTCATTGCTTACATATTCTGCCCTCACAATCATATTCCGCACATCAAGACGCTTCATTCGAACCCTAAGTCGATAAGATAAAGTCAATGTTGTATGAATTCATGTAAACAATACGCAATTAACAAGTAAGCGCACCGTGGTTGAAATACTCGAGGCTGGTGTCCACACATACATTCCAGACACAACGGTCTCAGAAGCTTTTAGTTCAGGAGAGAAACCACACAATGGGACGCCGGTCCCTTCAGAGGACAACCCAGCGTATGTCGGACGGTGACCACCCATGTAGCGGACGCAAGACTCAAGTTTCACACGGAATTTGCAGTCTCCCCTCCACAACAGCCAACGGCCGGTCACGTGATTCGACCCCCACATGGACGGGGGCGAGGCGTGACTGCCAGCGCTCCTATTCAGCAGTTTGCTGAGATCGACTGTATGGAAAATATTGACAGTTCAATAATTATTGTATCCTGTTTGAGCAGCAAATGGACAAAATGTTGGAAACTCATTCTTCAGCTGACTGTAAAACTCTGAAAAGTCATATCCCATGTATTGCCAAACTATGCATTAAATGTTATATCAGCCTAAGACACGGATATATTATGAACATAATGCTTGAAGTATATGGAATAAAATCTCATAAGAACACCAACAGCCAGCAACTTCAATAAAGAAACGAAACGAGCAATGAACTGTTTGCATCTGGTAAATGTTTATGTACAAAGAAATAGCCAACTCGTTACAGTACGTTGAAGTGGAAATTTCACGAACTTAAGCCTTTTTAATTGCCGTACAGGAAATTAAAGCCGACTCCTTCGGCAATTTTGTCACAGACATTTTATTTTGAGCAATAAAAACATCACAGTAGAAACTCGTGTTCGCTACACACGAAAGTTAATAAGAAAAAACGTTTATTTTCAGAAACAAAACGGAAAAAGAGAGCAAACTTACGTTAAGTCACTTAATCTTCTAGGCTCTTTTTGAGCTGTACGTTTTTAAACAACTCGTAGCAAAAACCTGAAAAGAATCTGTGCAATCTGGCTGTAGTGCACTTTGCTGGTTTTGCTTACAGACACAAAGCAGGCGCGAGTGTGTTTGTTTTCTGGCGGGAAAGGCAACATAGTACACTCAAGTAACACCAGGAGCGCTGGCAGTTACGCCACGCCTCCTGTACATGTGGAGTGGAATCACGTGACCGGCCTTTGGCCGTTGTGTAGGGGAGACTGCAAATTCCGTGTGAAACTTGAGTCTTGCTGTAGCGGACAGTAGAGGTGGGCCAAACGGTTATTCTGGAGTAACCGTTATCACAGTTCCAGTTATTCTTTGATAACCGTTATCGTTAACGGTTATTAATAACTGCCAAGTTATTTTTCGCTAGCGAATACCGAATACTCCGACAGTTAAATAACGACATAGTTGGAATCCATCAGTTTAGTTATCAGTATAACTGCGAGTAGTGTGAAATAGCAGGAATGTCGTATGAATCGTGTCATAACCTTAGCTTATTAACTCCGGGTACATTTTAGTTGATGTTAGAACGATTATTAGTGTTTCATATTATATGTTTGTAGGTTATCGGTCGCTATTAGAAATATTATCTTCGCAGCTGCGACAGAAAGTACGCGGAACTTCGCCAAAGCACTGTTTAAGTAAAATGTTAACAATGTACGTTTTTAAGTATGAAGTAATATGTAAACTGAGTACTGTAGGTTAAATTCGAAGCTTAATTTCTTGTGCTGCTCACATAATAGAATAAAGTGTACAGCCTTGTAATACAACAAAAAATATGCGTAATGTGACAGATTCGTTTACTCTTGTGCTGTAAAAGCTAGTCATATTGGGGAAAGTGTGAGTACACTAATCCAAGTTTTATGTCAGATTTGGAAACTGCTCGATTTCTCCAGCTACAGCATGTTTATAACATATGAAGACATGCAGATCGAAAAGGTTGACAGTGTTACATTTCTGGGACTACCTTAGTATATTTATTCCTTAATGAAATTTGTTACAAGTATTTCCAACCAATAGCTTAATACATAATATCAGTACTAGAAATGGGAACAGCAATCTACATAAAGACCTAAAATCACTTACCTTGGTCCAAAAGGGGTCCAATATTCAGGAACATGCGTTTTCAATAAACTGCCAGCAAGTCAGCAACGATTAAAAACTTGGTTTCAGATAAAGCACGGTTTACAGTGTTTTTGAAAGACTATTTGATACAGAAGTGTCTGATTCCACCCGTCATCAATATGCCGGAAACAGCTATTTTAAGTGTGTCTATGACGTTACTACATACACATGGCAACAAACACGAAGATACATATAAATAATACAATAACATTTCCCACCAAAAATATAATCAAACCAACGGGACAACTGCGGGAAGTTGGGGGTTTTAGGGTGAGGACAAGCTAGTAAAAAATACACACCATGATCCCAAAACACAAAATGAAGAACAAAAAGAAAAAAAAATACAGCATTCTGCTACACCAACAAAAATCTGCAGGAATCGGACACTTCCCTTGAACAATGTAGGACAACCATAGGTGACCATACCAAAACACCAATACCCACAACTAAAAGTACGAAAATTGGAATCGGACATTTCCCTTGACCTACATAGGTCAACCTCAGATGACGATACTAAAACATCAGCACATACAACTATGAAAATGGGAATCAGTCATTTCCGGTGACCTGTATAGGTCCACCACAGCTACTGATGCCAAAAAACCAACACCTACAACTGCGAAAAATAAAACCACAATCCCAAAAGTCCACAAATCAATCATCCCTACATAAATTAAATCACATTCAATACTTGATAAATACACAAAACATCACAGCTAGAAAAAAAAATAATAATTACCACCTGCAAATTCCGGCACTGCAACCTAGATCGACAGCCCCCCTCCCCCCCCACCCCGCACCCCCCCCCCCCCCCCCCCACACACACACACACAAAAACCAACTCATAAACACCGTGCCGTAATGACATTCACACACCACAACACCTTTACGTCGAAGCAGACGGGTGGAATCACACGCTTCCATTGACCCCTCCTTCTACTCTGCAGATGAATATCGTAACAGAGACTGATAGACCAGTTTAGGTAAAAATTCTGCTATATTTCAGTTTTGACAGCACTTGGTTGCAACAGTCAAGATCGGGTATTCTGTGTATGATAAATTTATTGAAAGTGCGTATCTGTGTTTTATTCTGACAGTGTATCAATTCTGTAAATATAACAGTTACTGTGATATGTTCACATATTTTGACAATCTCCTGGCAAATGATGAGGATAATAAATACACTCCTGGAAATGGAAAAAAGAACACATTGACACCGGTGTGTCAGACCCACCATACTTGCTCCGGACACTGCGAGAGGGCTGTACAAGCAATGATCACACGCACGGCACAGCGGACACACCAGGAACCGCGGTGTTGGCCGTCGAATGGCGCTAGCTGCGCAGCATTTGTGCACCGCCGCCGTCAGTGTCAGCCAGTTTGCCGGGGCATACGGAGCTCCATCGCAGTCTTTAACACTGGTAGCATGCCGCGACAGCGTGGACGTGAACCGTATGTGCAGTTGACGGACTTTGAGCGAGGGCGTATAGTGGGCATGCGGGAGGCCGGGTGGACGTACCGCCGAATTGCTCAACACGTGGGGCGTGAGGTCTCCACAGTACATCGATGTTGTCGCCAGTGGTCGGCGGAAGGTGCACGTACCCGTCGACCTGGGACCGGACCGCAGCGACGCACGGATGCACGCCAAGACCGTAGGATCCTACGCAGTGCCGTACGGGACCGCACCGCCACTTCCCAGCAAATTAGGGACACTGTTGCTCCTGGGGTATCGGCGAGGACCATTCGCAACCGTCTCCATGAAGCTGGGCTACGGTCCCGCACACCGTTAGGCCGTCTTCCGCTCACGCCCCAACATCGTGCCGCCCGCCTCCAGTGGTGTCGCGACAGGCGTGAATGGAGGGACGAATGGAGACGTGTCGTCTTCAGCGATGAGAGTCGCTTCTGCCTTGGTGCCAATGATGGTCGTATGCGTGTTTGGCGCCGTGCAGGTGAGCGCCACAATCAGGACTGCATACGACCGAGGCACACAGGGCCAACACCCGGCATCATGGTGTGGGGAGCGATCTCCTACACTGGCCGTACACCACTGGTGATCGTCGAGGGGACACTGAATAGTGCACGGTACATCCAAACCGTCATCGAACCCATCGTTCTACCATTCCTAGACCGGCAAGGGAACTTGCTGTTCCAACAGGACAATGCACGTCCGCATGTATCCCGTGCCACCCAACGTGCTCTAGAAGGTGTAAGTCAACTACCCTGGCCAGCAAGATCTCCGGATCTGTCCCCCATTGAGCATGTTTGGGACTGGATGAAGCGTCGTCTCACGCGGTCTGCACGTCCAGCACGAACGCTGGTCCAACTGAGGCGCCAGGTGGAAATGGCATGGCAAGCCGTTCCACAGGACTACATCCAGCATCTCTACGATCGTCTCCATGGGAGATTAGCAGCCTGCATTGCTGCGAAAGGTGGATATACACTGTACTAGTGCCGACATTGTGCATGCTCTGTTGCATGTGTCTATGTGCCTGTGGTTCTGTCAGTGTGATCATGTGATGTATATGACCCCAGGAATGTGTCAATAAAGTTTCCCCTTCCTGGGACAATGAATTCACCGTGTTCTTATTTCAATTTCCAGGAGTGTATTATATTCCACTGTATTATGTTATACGTTCTGACATGTTATTTGTCATTCGCGACGGCCAGCGGCTATTTCCGAAGAAGTACGTAAATATTTGTTCAGTCCAGTAGCTATCGTCTCTGTAATATCACCGGGGTCTAAGACTGGAGTCACTGTATCAGGAACACAGACACACAGTTATTCTGTTACCAACTTCCAGGTTACTTGTAATGGTAGTCCGATAACTGCCAGAGAGCGAGAACTGTGAGCCAATAACGATAACTGCCAGAGGAAAATACCGATGTCTGACAGTTATTTCCATAGTCACTCGAATTCCTTATGGTACCTCTCTTTATACAACCCGTCCAAACTAAATTGACATATGAGGTGGTGGCTTAAGGGAACGACCGTACTTCTTAATGCCTGTACTGCAGCTCCTATCAGCCACCGCTCGGACATTAATCTTATTTAATTGTTTGTGCTAAAAGTAACGAAGGCGCACGATATAGTACACAGTTCTTATCAACAGATGCGCGCAGTCTCAGTTATTCCCATGGCCTATAGAACGCCTTCCAAATGGTCTACCCTCTCCTTAGTTCCTAGCCAGATCTCCGATGAGTTGACGGGAAAAAGTAGTACGATCTTCGGTCAACAGATGGCGCGAGGCACTGTTGACATTAGACAGTTACTGAAATAGCTGCCTGTATCAGAGGAACGGTTATCGCAGTAACCGTTACTTTTCAGTAACCGGTTATTTCTATCAGTTACGTTATTTTTTGCCACCTCTAGCGGACAGCGTGGGCCCGAGTGAAAAGGGGGAACGACCCCGTGTTTGGCTTAAAAGCAAATTCCGCTACATTGTGTGGGAGCGGCCAGCCTACGCATTCATTACACATAGCACGCAGTTTCAGAGATTTTCACAGGGAGACAGCAAACGCCAATGCTACAGGTTTCTGTATTAGTCGCCTGAAACGAAACGTCATTCTCCCGTTTTAGAAGAGCAATGCTGATTGGCAGACGATAATTCTCACGCCTTGAGCTGAAGGAATAATGGAAGAGACCGAAAGATATACCCCTTCACGTCTGGCATGGAGAGGCGCCGTTCCGTTCTCGCTCCTCACAATCAGTACTTCACTGGGAGAGCACCTCTGTCGAGAACGAATCGAAGTGCTACTCTATATTGAGTCCTTGCGATTAAGCATTGTTCACTGTGTTGGCCGACACACTTATTGTGCGGTGTGAACGGACAGAGTTATAGTTAAACGCCTACGAGCGAATTTTGAGTGGCATTGCGGTGGACTGGTTATCTGACCGGTGTACCACGCCAATAGTTAGACTAGGGGCGAATAGGAATCCTTGACTCCATCAAGGCATAGGGAGAGTTTGATTGGCGAAGGTCAATCCAGATAGAACGAGAGTTATCTTATCTGTCAGCAGCGAGCGGCGCAGACAGCAGTCATCGCAGCTTACGGTATTGTGCGCTACAGCTATTGCGAGCCCCATATTTCCTCCACAACAGTACACTTCACTGCATTTCACACGCGACAGCCTCGACCGTACCTAGCAACATTCTAAAGGATAATTATTCAAGTTGAGTAGGCGCGCCTCTCAGCCATTCTGCCAAGTCAACAACCATCTTAAACTTTGTATAGAAATTTCATTAGCGAATCCTATCCTAGAGAGGAAACTTCACATTCCGAAAAGAACCAGGATATAACTTGTTCAATTCATAACTAAAAGTGCCATTGTGATTTTTTCAGAATTTTTGCAAAATAAATAATAACTTTCGTTAGTTTCATGTTTTTCGTACACTAACTAGCACTACTCCAGTACCCAAGTATCCCACTAGTTCCTAAGAAAATTTGTGAATTTTTGTGTCATTACCTTACAGCAGACGACTCCAGAAGATATTTATTGCTGAAAGTTTTTCAGGCATTTCTCTTTAGAATGTTAGGAGCGTCTGTCTGACTTCTGTAGTAGTGTGGGGGTGAAGATTGCATCTTGCAGGAGCCACAGGGTAAAGGGTACATCTCAGATTAATCCGTTGCGCAGAATAACAGATCAACCCCACGCTCATACTGTCTGTGAATTTTCCCTTACTTTTTACAGCGCCTCTTCAATGTATAGGTTAAAAATAACAGGGGATAGTGCGCAACCTTGTCGGACACCTTTCCGTATCTGCACCTCTTCTTATTTTGTCCGTCCACGGATAACTGCTGTCTCGTTTTTGTACAGGTTTCATATCATTTTTATATCTTTATACCTCAAACATCTTATCCCATTTAACATTATCAAAGGCTTTCTCCACATCTGCGAAAGCTATGTATGTTGTCAGGTTCTTATCTAGTCGCTTCTCTATTATTAGTTTTAGAGCAAATATTGCTTCTCTGGTTCCTGTATCTTTCCGGAATCCAAACTGGTCTTCGGAGAGTGTAGCTTCGACTTTTTGTTCTATGCGTTTTAGGATAATTGAGGTTACTGTTTTAGAGGCGTGAGTAACTAGGCTGAGCGTCCTATAATTTTCACATCTTGTAGTATTTGCCTTCTTTGGAATGGGGATCATAATGTTTTCTCAAAATCTGTAGGAATTTTACCCTGCTCATACCTGTTGAAAACAAGATTATACAACTCCTGATTCAGTTTTGCTCCTCCAGATTTCAGGAGTTCAGCTGGGCGATTTGTTGTTTTTCAATTTTTTCAGAGCTAGTTCAAACTCTTCCTTTAATATAGATTCACCTATGTTGTGTGCATCTAGTTCTGTTTCTTCTTCCATGATGTTTTCAGACAGTTCTGGTCCGCTGTACAGTTTTCCTATATATTGTTTCCATCTTCTTGCAACTTTATCATCGTCATCCAACATATTGCCATTTTCATCCATCACAGCCCTACAGTTTTTTCTTCTGTCTCGAAAGAAGTGTCTCACACATTTATAGGCCTTGTCAATATTTCCCTTTCTCATGTTGTCCTCAACTGAAATACAGAGATCATCAAGGTATTATTCTTTTGCTTGTTTTGCCTCTCTGTTGATTCTGTTTTTCAGACTCTTGTATTTCTCTTGGTTTTCCCGCTTCACAGAATTTTTTAATTTCCTTCTTTCTTCCATCATATTTAGTAGGTCATTAGCGATACATTCCTTTCTTTTCTCTGTCCTTTCTTTTCCTATTACTTCTTCTGCTGCTTCGAAAAGACCAGTTTTTATTTTTTCCCAGCTGCTTTGGATGTCATTGCAGCCCTCTGTATTTGTTTTCTTGTCTGTTTCTGGTTGATAGTGCTCCAGTGTATTTTCATTTTTCAGGTTTGTCAAAACCCATTTACATGTACTTCTTTTTTTTAATGTTCTTGAATTTTAGTTCAGTCGTCATCATAACGAGTATGTGGTCACTTTCCACATCACAGCCTGGATATGATCTGCTGACCTTGGTTTTTAAATATTTGCTTCACTAATATGAAGTCAGTTTGATATCTATTAATGTCACCAGGCATTTTCCAAGTATATCTTCTTCTTGGATGATGATTAAAGAAGGTGTTTATAATGCAAAGTTTATTTCTTTGGCAGAATTCTACAAGTTTATCCCCTCTTTCATTTCTTAATCCTAATCCAAAATTCCCTGCCACACCCTCTTCTTTACCTTCCCCAACAACGGCATTCATATCTCCCATGATGACAAGGTTTTCAGCTCCTTTAATTCTGCCAATTACGTCTTCAAGGTGATCATACATCATGTCGATTTCATCATCCTCGTGCCCCATAGTTGGCATGTATACTTGGATTATGATCGTGTCTCTTGGTTTAGTTGCCAAGCTGACATAAATTATCCTCTCATTATGTTGAACAAATCCTTTTACTCTTAACCCCATCTCTTTATTGAGGATAATTCCCACTCCTAAAATCCCGGGATTGTCTTGTGCTGTTCCAGTGTGTATGATTCTGTAATACCTTGACCAAAAGTCACCAGCGTTTGGCCATCTCATTTCTGAGACTCCCAGTACATCAGTATCCATTCGTTTCATTTCCATTTTCAAGTTTCGCAGTTTACCACATTTAAGAAGTGAGTTGACGTTCCATGTTGCTATCCTTCTTACATTATTGCTTATGGATTTCGGTATCTCTTTAGTTGTCCCCGCCCGGGGATCCGAATGGGGGACTATTTTACCTCCAGAGAATTTAACCAAAGAGCTTTCCATCATAAGCTGTTGATACCTGGGATACCCGCCCGTGTATGTAATACGGTATATTGGAATAAAACCAATCTGCTTTGAGAAAAGGATGGTTGCGTTAATTATTTAACGACCCTCGTATTTCAAGCAGTAAAAGAGACTATGAAAGAATTTAGAAAATGAGGTAAAAGTTCGAAACTGACGTTGAATACGTAATTTAGAACAGAAATTCTAGAAACGTACGTTCAGAGAAGAACGCTGAATATTAGGTGGGTTTGTAGGATAGCCAACGAAGAGCTGCATATCGAATCGGCGAGAAAAGAGCTTTGTTTCGCGCAATTTGACTAAAAGGAGTGATGGGTCAGCTGGACACATGCCGAGGCACCAAGGAATGGTTAATTTGGAAACGGAAGGAACTGTGGGAGATGAAATTACGGAGCATAAACTATACTTCAATACAGTAGGTATATGCAGATTCAAGTGGATGTTGGCTCTAAGCACTAAGGGACTTAACTCTAAGGTCATCAGTCCCCTAGAACTTAGAACTACTTAAACCTAACTAACCTGACATCACACACACATCCATGCCCGAGGCAGGATTCGAACCTGCGACTGTAGCGCTTAGAACCGCTCGGTCACCCCGGCCGACCAAGTGGATGTTATTCGAAATAGTTATGCAAAGATGAAGAGATATGTACACGATAGTCTAGCGTGAGAAATTCCACCAAACTAGTATTCAGACTGAAGGCTACAACAGATAGCTTAAAATGACTACTCTAAAATGTAGCAAAATATTACATTACAAATAAAGAAGATAAAAATGCGATGTCCCGTCGGCGCCGCAGTTATTAATGGCTGAACCGTACCTCAGACGCACAAGAATGGGACAGAACGAGAAAAGCCGTCGCTTTCGTGAGGCAACAGTTCGGAAATTCACTCGAAAAGATTTGGACAAATCACGGAAAAATCTGAACCGTTATGGTTGCTCGGGGGATTTGAAAACCGTTCCTCGCAGAATACGAGTCCAGTTTCTTAACAAACGCGTCGCATCGCTTGATAACGATCTTACAGCCACGTACACATACATAGATTCTATGCACAGATTCTATGCACAGTATCGCAAAAAGATCACTGATTCGTTCCTAGAGCGTCCATATGCTCAATAGCAACTCTTGCTGGACTGAAGATTAGCTATCGATGCAATCTCTCGGCAAAAACATACTCTTTAGTATGCTGCGTGGCTCAACATTCGCGCTTTTCAGCGTAGCTCAGCTCACTTTGTACACAGCAGATAACTGCATTTTTCTCGAGCCATTTGTGCGCTACAAGGGAATTACCCGAATGGGACGGAGATCAATAGCTATGATGTACATGTACAGCCAAACAAATGATTACATTTTCCAAAAAACTGGCTGATTTATGCAAGAGAAAGAATTTCAGCACTGAGCAAGTCAATGACGCCTCTCTCCAGACACGTCTTCGTTGGTGGTCGGGGCTCAGTTCGAAGCGCGATTCGTCACTGAAGACAATTCTACTCCAATCAATGAGATTCCAGGCCGAAGACGTGTCTGGAGACTTCCCAGACAGTGGTGGGATACCCAGTCTGATTGTCTCTCGCCGTACGGCTCCACAAGCAGCAGTGCCATTTCATTTCACAGGAGGACCCCTTTGGCGCCTTTACAGCACTGCGGTACGTCGACGATATTCTACGGTTCGTCTTGTAGCCCTTCTTGAAAAGCCATCCTGGGCTTACATTTCAGCAAGATAATGCCCATCCGACACGGCGAGAATTTCCACTGTTTCTCTTCGTGCTTACCAAATCCTAGGTTGGCCAGTAAGATCTATGGGCAGGCTCCTACAACCAGATCGGGATTTTGACGATGTAACGCACCAATTGGGAAGATATACCTCAGGTGGACATCCAACAACTGTATCAATCAACGCCAAGCCGAATAACTGCTTGCATAAGAGCCAGAGGTGGACAAACGCGTTATTGACTTGCTCAAAAAAATGGTTCAAGTGGTTCTGAGCACTATGGGACTTAACTTCTGAGACCACCAGTCCCCCGAACTTAGAACTATTTAAACCTAACTAACCTAAGGATATCACACACATCAATGCCCGGGGCACGATTCGAACCTGCGACCGTAGCGGTCTCGCGGTTCCAGACTGAAGCGCCTAGAACCGCTCGCCCACACCGGCCGGATGACTTGCTCAATTTGTGGAGCTCTTTCTCTTTAATCAATCATCCAAATTTCTGGCTAAGTTTTACAGAAGTTGGAAATTTAGTGCGGACGTCAATGCTTTTGATAGTTTCCACAATGAAACATTGTCTCAAAATATGGTAGAAAACCCAAACAGATTCTGGTCGTATGTAAAATAGCGATGGAAATGTTACCGCTGATGGTGCCACTATAGCGGAGTTACTAAATACAGTTTTCCGTAATTCCTTCACGAAAGAAGACAAAGTAAATATTCCAGAATTCGAAACCAGAACAGCTGTTAGCATGAGTGACATAAAAGTAGATATCTTAGGTGTTGCGAAACAACTCAAATCACTTAAGAAAGGCAAGTCTTCCGGTCCAGATGGTATACGAATCAGGTTCTTTTCAGAGTATGCAGACACAATAGCGCCTTTCTTAGCAATCATATACAACCACTCGCTTGACGAAAGGTCTGTTCCTAAAGACTGGAAAGCAGCGCAGGTCACACCAATATTCATGAAAGGATATAGGAGTAACCCATTGAATTACAGACCCATATCACTGACCTCAGTTTGCAGTAGGTTTTTGGAGCATATACTGTACTCGAACATTATGAGTCACCATGAAGAAAATGACTTACTGATACATAACCAACACGGATTCAGAAAATATAGTTCTTGTGCAACGCAGATAGCTCTTTATTCCCATGAAGTAAAGAGTGCTGTAGACAAGGGGTCTCAGATCGATTCCACATTCCTAGATTTCCAGAAGGCTTTTGATACCGTTCCTCATAAGCGACTATTAATCAAATTGTGTGCATATGGAGTATCGTCTCAGTTGTGTGACTGGATTCGTGATTTCCTCTCAGAGAGGGGCAGCAGGGGCAGCTATCTCTGGATATTTTATCGTGAATTTTTCATTTAACATTTGAAACGATTTACATCCAAAATAAGTTTCAGCGTTAAACGCTCTTTAGTTCGATTGAAATAGGCATCTGCAAAACTGTAGTCACAACAAGCTTCGAACTGATTGCTGACAACGCAGCACTGATCAGTAAATCGCTGCTCGACAGCACGCGACCCAGCTCTAGCGCTGCTGTAACGTTTATAAATAACAACACTCAGACAGCTTCAAATATCACGTTCAGTACAGCGGGGGCCTCTTTTATCTTAGGCACTCAGTATAACACGTTTCGTGTAGTGTTTGTCACTGCAGTTTCATGAAATATCCGTGAAACTATCGCGTTTATTTAACGAACCAGTGACGAAACGCGCAGTTTTCTCTGGATCTTCTCTGTCTCCTCTATTAGTCCTACCTGGTAAGTGCCCCAGGCCGACGAGCAGTACTCAAGAATCAATTGGACGAGTATTTTGTAAGCACTTCTTTCATGGAAAAGCTATATTTCCGTAGAGTTCACACTGGATTTGAGACTGTCGCCCGTTTTCCTCTAGTTTTATATGATAGTTTCACTTTAGATTGTTCTGAATGGTAGCTCTATAATATTGTAGGTATTTTCTGTTTCTGTTCATTTATCACGAATCGTGTAATCGAACAAGCACGGGTATTTGCGCCTATTTATGCGCAAAACTTTACATTTATTCGCGTTTGGGGTCAGCTGATTGTCACTGCATCACTCGTCGATTCTATGCAAGTCTGCCTACATTCCGATACCGTTTATTAGTGTCATGACTTTCCTATATGTAACAACACCACCCACAAACAGTCTCACAGAGCTTCACAAGTTAACCACAGAATTAAAGACTTTCAGGAAACGTTTCTCACACCTAGAGGAAGAAAACATGCTTCGTGGTTATGGGTCCGAAAATGATTTATTTCCATTTTAGAGCTTTGTTTATGCAACTCTTCAACACGTTAATCATGGGAAACGCACAGGAAGAGAACACATCAGCGCAGTATGAAACACTTTCCTAAATTAAGTGCTTGGAACGCCCCCTGTTATCAAGGATACATGCATCAGCCTGCCGTCGCGTGGAATCCCTGATGCGCTGATGTGTCCCTGGAGAATGACGTATTGTTTCACAGCCTTCCAAAACATGGACACGAAGTCTCAGCACGCCTTGTTCGAGGGCCTTTAAGTGACCCACTAATAAAAGTCTAGTGGCTTTAGTTCCGAAGAGTGTGAAGGCCAGGGCGACTGATGACCTCAGATGTTAAATCCCATAGCGCTCAGAGCCATTTGAACCCGGGCCCTACCGACGATTGCTGCAGGCTGTTTGCTAAACGAGAAACTTCGTCTATTTCGTGATCCCGAATTCTGATGTTATGTTTCTCGTTGTTCTCGTTTATGCTCATCTCATCACTTTCGTTTTCTTTCTATTTACTCTCAATCCATATTCTGTACTCATTAAACTATTCATTCCGTAAGGATAGCAATGTCATCAGTGAACCTTATCGTTGATGTCCTTTCACCTTGAATTCTAATCCCACTGTTGAACCTTTCTTTCATTTCCATCATTGCCTCTTCGATGTACTGATTGAACACTAGGGGCGAAAGACTACATCCCTGTCTTACACCCTTTTTTATCCGAGCACTTCGTTCTTCTTCTTCCATTGTTATTGTTCACCCATGGTTCTTGTACATATTGTACACTGAACCGCCAAAGAAACTGGTATAGGCACGCGTATTCACATACAGACGCATGTAAACAGCCAGAAGACGGCGCTGCCGTTGGTAACGCGTGTCTGGCGCGGTTGTTAGATCGGTTTACTGCTGCTACAATGGCAGGTTACCAAGATTTAAGTGAGTTTGAACGTGGTGTTATAGTCGGCGCATTAGCGATGGGACGCAGCATCTCCGAGGTAGCGATAAAGTGAGGATTTCCCTGTACGACCATTTCACGAGTATACCGTGCATACCAGGAATCCGATAAAACATCAAATCTTCGACAGCTCTTCGGCTGAAAAAATATCCAGCAAGAATGGGGCCAACGACGACTGAAGATAATCGTTCAGCATGACAGAATGCAACCCTTCCGCAAACTGGTGCAGATTTCAATGTTGGGTCATCAAAAAATGTCAGCGTGCGAACCATTCAACGAAACATCATCGATATGGGCTTTCGAAGGCCCATTCGTGCACCCTTGATGACTACACGACGCAGAGCTTTACGCCTCCCCTGGGCCTGTCAACACCGACATTGGACTGTTGATGGCTGGAAACATGTTGCCTGATCGGACGAGTCTCGTTGAATGTCAGCAGGGGTCTGTTCAAGCTGGTGGAGACTGTAATGGTGTGTGGCGTGTGCAGCTGCAGTGATACGGGATCCGTGATACACCTAGGTTCGACCCTGACAGGTGACACGTACGTAAGCATCCTGTCTGATCACCTGCATCCATCCACGTCAATTGTGCATTCCGACGGGCTTGGACAGTTCCAGCAGGACAATGCGACACCCCACACGTCCAGAATTGCTACAGAATGGCTCCAGGAACACTCTTCTGAGATTAAACACTTCCGCTGGTGGCGGCCGTTGTGGCCAAGCGGTTCTAGGCGCTTCAGTCCGGAACCGCGCGACTGCTACGGTCGCAGGTTCGAATCCTGCCTCGGCCATGGGTGTGTGTGATGTCCTTAGGTTAGTTTGGTTTAATTAGTTCTAAGTTCTAGGGGACTGATGACCTCAGATGTTAAGTCCCATAGTGCTCAGAGCCATTTGAAACTTCCGCTAGTCAACAAACTGCCCAGACGCGAATATTATTGAGCAAATTTGGGACGCCTTGCAACGTTCTCTTCAGAAGAGACCTCCATCCCCTCGTACTCTTACGTATTTATGGACAGCCCTGCAGGATTGATGACGTCACTACTTCAGACATTATTCGAGGCCATGCCCCATGTTGCCGCTCTTCTGCGTGCTCGCGGGGGTCCTACACGATATTAGGCAGATGTACCAGTTTCATTGGCTCCTCAGTATATATTACAGAATTTCGAATATCTTGCACCATTTTACAATGTTGAACGCTTTCTCCAGGTCGACAATTCCTGTGAACATGTCCTAATTTTTTTTTGTCTTGATTCCATTATCAGCAGCAACGTCAGATCTGCTTATCTGGTGCCATTACCTTTCCTAAAGCCAAACCGATCATCATATAACAGATCCTCAGTTTTCTTTTCCATTCTTCTGCATATTATTATTGTCAGCAACTTGAATGCAATAGCTGTTAAGCTGATTAAGCGATAATTCTCGCACTTGTCGGCCTTCGTTATCTTCGAAATTGTGTGAATGATGTTTTTCCTAAAGTCCGATGGCATGTCGCTAGTCTCCTATATTCTGCATACCAACGTGAATAGTCGTTTTTCTGCCTTTTCCCCCAATGTTTTTAGAAATTCCAATGGAATGTTATCTATCACTTCTATCTTCTTTGATCATAAGTTGTCCAAAGCTCTTTTAAATTCTGGTTCTAATACTGGATTCTCTATCTCTTCCCTGTCGACTCTTGTTTCTTCTTCCATCACGTCATCAAACAAGGCCTCTCATTCATAGAGGCCTTCAGTGTACTCTTTCCACGTGTCCGCTCTCTCCTGTGCATTTAACAGTGGAATTCCTATTGCACTGTTAATGTTACCTACCTCCCCTCCCCCCCCCCCCCTCTTTTAACTTCATCATGGGTGGTTTCCGACTTTCCTATATGCTGGGTCAGTCCTTCAGACAATCATTTCTCATTCCATTTTTTCACATTTTTCATGCAGCCATTTCTCCTTAGCTTCCCTGCACTTCCTGTTTCCATCATTCCTGCAATTTAAGTTTTCTTTAAATTTAACTTCTGCAGAGAAATGACCAGTTAGGTAAATGGCATGTCAAAGACGGGAAGCGTCCAATCTAAGGTATTACTCTTGATTTAAGCGGGGGGAAAGTTATTAGAAATTTGAGTACCATCCCGTCGTTATGGAGGCACGCAAAAAGTACGAGCATTAGCGTACTGCGCCGCAGATATTTATGATCATTTCACTAAATAGCGCTCTGTGAAGTATTTCAAAATGACAAACTTAGAAAGTATGCATGTTATTGCTTGCCGTGTAAGTGAGATTTAGAAAACAGTCAAAAGTGCATGAATTTAGATAAATCGCTTTTACTTCAGTACTTAGTAACTGTGCTTAAACCATTTATCGGGACACATGGTTATGGTGGTAGAAAAAGTAATATTTACCACGTGATTAGTACCCATGGTTAACATTTTGTCACGACGTAACCATAGTAATTAGTGAAGTACAGCACTTAGCACTGAAAGCACTTTTATTACTGACACAGATAGAACAAAACTTTTCAAATAGCTCTGAGCACTATGGGACTTAACATCTGAGGTCATCAGTCCCCTAGAACTTAGAACTGCTTAAACCAAACTAACCTAAGGACATTACACACATCCATGCCCGAGGCAGGATTCGAACCTGCGACCACAGCAGTCGTGCGGTTCCGGACTGAAGCGCTTAGAACCGCTCGGCCACAGATGGAGCAGAAAGGCCTCTTGGATGAAGAGCGCCGCTATTTATACAAACACAGAATAGACAAACATAAGAAATTTCGAGAACCTTCTAGAAATGATAAATACTAAATGACAAATATTAGCTGGTGATAGAATTCGAATGGCGTCCTGTGGCAGATTACATACAGCACAGATCACAGCATCATCATCTCTGGGGCCGATATATGAAAGTTCAGTTAATAAACAGGATTAGATAGTTCAGCTTCTGAAAGGTTGGCCACAAAAGGTAGAGACGAAGGTCCGAGCTCGTACTTATGTTCACGAATAGGTTTACACGGGGAGCAAGCTGCACGTATACATCTGCTGGAACAGTTGTGTTTCAGCACATCAAATAATGATGTATTCTAATGTTAAGCACGTGCTGTATTCTTAAGCTCGATACATTATAGTGTCTTGTTATTATTTTTTGAATGATTTCGTGATGCTTCAGCTGCCATTCTCTTTATTTTGTTTACGATTGTACAATCTCGGCCTGAGGCTATTTTCAAGTATCTAAAACGGAAGCATTATACATTGGATACATTAATGAGACTTGTGATTTTGACATAGGAACAAGTTGGTTGTTTGATTTGGGTGAGGGACCAAACAGCGAGCCGGCCGGGGGGGCCGAGCGGTTCTACGCGCTACAGTCTGGAACCGTGCGACCGCCATGGTCGCAGGTTCGCATCCTGCCTCGGGCATGGATGTGTGTGATGTCCTTAGGCTAGTTAGGTTTAAGCAGTTCTAAGTTCTAGGGGACTAATGACCTCAGAAGTTAAGTCCCATAGTGCTCAGAGCCATTTGAACCATTTGGAACCAAACAGCGAGGTCATAGGTCCTTTCGGATTAGGGGCGGATGGGGAAGGAAGTCGGCCGAGCCCTATCAACGGAACCATCCCGGAATTTGCCTTAAGCAATTTAGGAAAATCACAGAAAACCTAAATCAGGATGGGCGGTCACGGGTTTGAACCGTTGTCCTTCCGAATGCGAGTCCAGTGTGCTAACCACTGAGCCACCACGCTCGGAATAGGAACAAGTCATATCTACAGATATACTAGATGCATTATAACTTACTGTAAGGGTGATTCTTTAGTAGTATTTTATGCCATGTACATCCTTGCTCCTATGACTGCATGTTGTGTTCATGTTACGTTATTGGTGCTATTTGATATTCAGAACAGTGTTCAGATTTTAAGGATCTGATGTTTGGTTTTGCATTTTTAACATTATGTGAAAGATGATTCAAGGTTATGAATGTGTCCACACAAATATTGTGATTAGTCTGATGATTTGTGATAATCGAAACTGGTTGGAGTAGCAAAAGCTTTCCCTAGCCCTCGTGCTGGTAATATACAACTGTCGATAAGTAACTAAAAATTAATTAACTGTAACGACCCAACAGTGGTTCAAACAATGGAAAATCCACCACGGAATAACGACAGTACTGTGAAAAGAATAGATTGCTACTCACCACACAGAGGATATGCTGAGTTGCAGTCACAATAAAAAGACTTCTATACGTCTGAGACTCCTTCTAAATTGAAAACGCATACACATTCACTCAAGCACAGTTCACACGCATATGACCACTGTGTCTGGCTGCTGAGACCAGACTGCATACACCAGCAGCACCTGATGGAAGAAGCAATCTGTGGATGGTGGGGTAAGGAGCAGACTAGATGGGGAGGGGAGGGATAGCTGATAGCGGATAAGGATGGGGAAGGCGTAGTGCTGCTTACTGGAGTGTGAAGGGATGTGACGACGACAAGGTGGGGCTGCTAGGTGCAGTCGGAAGGTTGACTGAGGGGGTGGGAAGTGGAAAAAAGAGGGAAGTAAGGAGAGGAAAAAGACTGGGGGGTGCGTTAGTGGAATAGAAGACTGTGTAATGCTGGAGTGAGATCAGGGAAGGGGATAGGTGAGTAAAGGATAGGGACTAAGCCGGCCGGTGTGGCCGTGCGGTTCTAGGCGCTTCAGTCTGGAACCGCGTGACCGCTACGATCGCAGGTTCGAATCCTGCCTCTGGCATGGATGTGTGTGATGTCCTTAGGTTAGTTAGGTTTAAGTAGTTCTAAGTTCTAGGGGACTGATGACCACAGATGTTAAGTCCCATAGTGCTTAGAGCCATTTGAGACATTTTTGATAGGGACTAGCGAAAGTTGAGGCTATGTGTGTTATTGAAACATTAGATATACAGGGTGTTTGGAAAAGAACTCCCTAGTTTTAATGTGTACTAGAATATGTACGAAGTGACACACTATTCTAGTTTGTGGTGACTGATTCATCAACTCTCCAAGTTTGGCTCCCCTGCAGTTGGCAGGACTGCTTGACTTTGAGATGGCACCAGTGCTGTTGTTTTGCTCTGTTCCGTCAGTTCAGTCCAGGCGTGCGTGCATTGCAGTGCAGTGCAGAGCAACTCAGCAACAATGTGTACTCCGAAACAGAAAGCGCAGTGTGTAACAGTTAACGGTCATAACTGCAGAATTTGGAGGGGGCAGGCATCCACATGAAGTTACCCAGCATAAACGTGACTCTCCCAAAGTTAATGTCTGGGGAGGTTTGATGGAAGATTGTGTGACTGGTCCTTTCATTTTTGGAGAAAAAACAATAAACGGGGACGTTTACTGTGACATACTGACACAGGACGTCTTTCCCCAAACGGACGATATTGAGGCGGAAAAGGGGCTTGTATTTTTCAAACAAGATGGTGCCCCACCTCATTAAAGTAACCATGTGCGTGCGGCTCTTGACACTTGCTTCCCAGGACAGGCAGGACTGGCCCAGTACCTTGGCCACCACGAAGCCCAGACTCAACCCCACTGGACTTCTTCTTTTCGGGCCACATAAGAAATGTTGTGTACAGTGAAAAGATCAGAGACATCAATCATTTATGGGAAGGAATCGTCGCGGCGTTTGGGACAGTTACACCTGAAATGTTGGTGAATACGTGGCGAGAAGTGAAAAATCGTCTCGACGTGTGCAGGGCAACAAATGGTTCCCACGTCGAAGTGTACTCACATTAAACAAAACTCGAAGGAATTCTCTTTCATGATATGCACTCACTCATCTAATTTTTCATCAATTCCCATATTAAAACTAGGGAGTATTTTTTTAAAAAAAACCTGTATTGCAGGGAGAGTTCCCACATGCCCAATTCAGAAAACTTAATGTCAGTAGGAAGGATCCAGATGGCACAGGCTGTGAAGCAGTCACTGAAGTGGTATCCTGAACACAAGGTCATTAGACATGGAGCACAAGCTTGTGGACGATTAGGGAAAGAAATCGGCTGTGTTCTTTCAAAAGGACGATTCCAGCATTTCCCTTGAACGATTTAGGGAAATTACAGGAAACCTAGACCTGGATCTCCAGACAGCGATTTGAACCATTGTCCTCCTGAAAGCGAGCCAGCGTGCCAACGACTGCCCCACCTCGCTTGGTCTGGTCCTTACAAGTACCATCATATCACTAGAAGTGAAAGAAAAATTGAGTAGGCTTCCTGTCCAGTTTTCGCTGACTAGTCTCGCTGCTGTTCGAAGATCTCAGGGGAAGAGGAGTGATTAATGTGATGCAGGCTGATGTGAACATTAGTGCTTTCTCTGGAACTGCCACCCCATCATGCAACAGTGCCTAGCACGCTGCCTGGTTAGTTTAGGGGTACCCCAGTAAAAGTCCCACAGCACGATATGCCGTCAACACTTCATAGCCAGACACTACACATCATCCTGGTGGGTAGTTAGCTAACTGTTTGTTTAGTTACATGTCGCACATGTCACTTAGCACAATAAACATTAAAGACGTGGAACGAGTCAGCAAAGAGAATATTAACTTTATTTCTATATATGTGTAGAAGCATGCTGACCATTTACAGATGCAAAACAGTACTCAGTTTAGTAACACGAGTAAAAGTTAACACTTTTGCACTAAATTAGCTTCAAGTCTGTAAATAAAAATTCTTGCATCGAAAAGGAGTTTCTCAAAAGGAACTATTCAATTTACTTTTAAATTCAGTTTTCATATCTCTCAGGCTTAGGATATCTACATCCATTTCTACATACAAACTCTACAAGCCACCATGCGGTGCATATCGGAGGTCATCTAATACCACCGCTAGTCATTGCCTTTCCTGAAACTTTCTGGCAGATTAAAACTGTGTGCCGGACCGAGACTCGAACCCAGGATCTTTGCCTTTCGCGGGCAAGTGCTCCACCATCTGAGCTACCCAAGCACAACTCGCGACCCGTCCTCACAGCTTCAATTCTGCCAGTACCTCGTCTCCGACTTTCCAAACTTCACAGAAGCTCTTCTGCCTCTCCTCGGGCATGGATGTGTGTGATGTCCTTAGGTTAGTTAGGTTTAAGTAGTTCTAAGTTCTAGGGGACTAATGACCTCAGATGTTAAGTCCCATAGTGCTCAGAGCCATTTGAACCATTTTTTTCTTCTGCCTCTCATTGCGTTTCCTGTTCCACACCCAAATGTAGCGAGGGAAAAACGACAGTCTGTATGCTTCAATACGACGCCTGATTTCACTTACATTGTCTTCGCGCTCCTTAAGCGAGACGTATGCTGGTCGCAGTAGGATTGTTCTGCAGTCTGTCGCGAAGGCCGCTTTTCTAAACTGCCTCAATAGTTCTCTGGCGAAAATAACGACTTCTTCCCTCCAAGGATTCCCATTTGAGTTCCGTAACATAGTCGCATGTTGATCGAACCTAATGGCGACAAATCTGACAGCAGTCTCTGAATTGCTTCAGTGTCTTCTTTCAACTCGATCTGCTTGCGATCCCAAACACTCGAGCAGTACTCAGGAAGGATTGTACAAGTGTTTTGTAAGCAGTCTCTTTTTTAGATGAGGTGCACGTTACTAGAATTTTCCAAATAAAACGAAGGCAACTATTCAGCTTCAATATATAAGTTCGATCCATTTCATGTCGCTTTGCAGTGTTACATCTAGACACACTGTCCACTCACATATGTGTGACCATCTGTCAGAAACCTTTCTGCAGCGCTAACCACTGCGAGAAGTGTGGGAAGAGAGTCAGTGAGGTTTTGTGAGGTACCGACGGGAATGTGGAGCCATGCTGGCTTCAGTGGCGTGGCCAAAAGAGATGGGTTTCTCGGTTGAGGACCCATGGCGGGAAAAGCCCCATCAAGGTGGTCCCACAGATTCTCTATCTGGTTTTAATATGGGTAGTTTGGCGGCCAGGGGAATACGGCAACCTCATTCTGGTGCTCTTTGAAGCGCAAACGTACACTGAGGTCTGTGTGACACCTGCCATTGTCGTGCTGGTAGGTGTCCGTGCCGAGAAAAAACAAACTGCATATAGGGGTGGACATGGTCCCCAAGGATAGATGCATACTTGTGTTGATCCATTGTGCCTACCAGAATGACACGAGATCGCCCAAGGAATGCCACGAAAAAAGTCCCCATATCACCGCGTTCCATCTTCCTTCCTGGGCCCTACCGCCGGCCCGTGTGGCCGAGCGGTTCTGGGCGCTTCATTCTGGAACCGCGCTGCTGCTACGGTCGCAGGTTCGATTCCTGCCTAAGGCATGGATGTGTGTGATGTCCTTAGGTTTGATAGGTTTAAGTAGTTCTAAGTTCTAGGGGACTGATGACCTCAGATGTTAAGTCCCATAGTGCTCAGAGCCAGTTGAACCCGGGCCCTACCGACGATTGCTGCAGGCTGTTTGCTTTCAGACGGACGCCTTTCCGATGGAGCACAGAACGTTATTCATCTGAAAAGATCACCTGTCGCCTCTCTGTGGACACCCAGTTGCGGTACTGCCGTCTACGAAGAACAACAGTCAGCATCGGTGCGCGAACCAGGCGCCTGCTGTGGAGACTCGTAAGTAGCAACGTTTGCTGGATCGTCGCTGAAGGGACGCTGTTGGTAGCTCCTTGGTTCATCTGGGTGGTTCAAATGGTTCAAATGGCTCTAAGCACTATGAGACTTAACATCTGAGGTCATCAGTCCCCTAGATTTAGAACTACACTACTGGCCATTAAAATTGCTACACCAAGAAGAAATGCAAATGATAAACGGGTATTCATTGGACAAATATATTATACTAGAACTGGCATGTGATTACAAAATCACGCAATTTGGCTGCATAGATCCTGAGAAATTAGTACCGACCTCTGGCCGTAATAACGGCCTCGATACGCCTGGGAATTGAGTGAAACTGAGCTTGCATGACGTGTACAGGTACAGCTGCCCATGCAGCTTCAACTCGATACCACAGTTCATCAAGAGTAGTGACTGGCGTATTGTGACGAGCCAGTTGCTCGGTCACCAGTGACCAGACGTTTTCAACTGGTGCGAAATTTGGAGAATGTGTTAGCTAGGGCAGCAGTTGAACATTTTCTGTATCCAGAAAGGCCCGTACAGGACCTGCAACATGCGGTCGTGCATTATCCTGCTGAAATGTATGGTTTCGTAGCGATCGAATGAAGGGTGGAGCCACGGGTCGTAACACATCTGAAATGTAACGTCCACTGTTCGAAGTGTCGTCAATGCGAACAAGAGGTGATCGAGACGTGTAAGCAATGGTACCCCATACCAGACGCTGGGTGATATGCCAGCATGTCGATGACGAATACACGCTTCCAAAGTGCGTTCACCGCGATGTCACCAAACACGGATGCGACCATCATGATGCTGTAAACAGAAACTGGATTCATCCGAAAAAATGACGTTTTGCCATTTGTGCACCCAGGTTGGTCGTTGAGTACACCATAGCAGGCGCTCCTGTCTGTGATGCAGCGTCAAGGGTAACCGCAGCCACAGTGTCCGAGCTAATAGTCCATGCTGCTGCAAACGTCGTCGAACTGTTCGTGCAGACGGCTGTTGTCTTACATACGTCCTCATCTGTTGACTCAGGGATCGAGACGTGGCTGCACGATCCGTTACAGCCATGCGGATGAGATGCCTGTCATCTTGACTGCTAGTGATACGAAGCCGTTGGGATGTAGCACGGCGTTCCGTATTACCCTCCTGAACCCACCGATTCCATATTCTGCTGACAGTCACTGGATCTCGACCAACGCGATCAGCAATGTCGCGATACAATAAACCGCAATCGCGATAGGCTACAATCCGACCTTTATCAAAGTCAGAAACGTGATGGTACGCATTTCCCTCCTTCCATGAGGCATCACAACAACGTTTCACCCGGCAACGCCGGTCAACTGCTGTTTGTGTAAGAGAAATCGGTTGGAAACTTTCCTCATGTCAGCATGTTGTAGGTGTCGGCACCGGCGCGAACCTTGTGTGAAAGCTCTGAAGAGCTATCATTTGCATATAACGGCATCTTCTTCCTGTCGGTTAGATTTCGCGTTTGCAGCACGTCATCTATGTGGTGTAGCAATTTTAATGGCCTGTAGTGTACTTAAACCTAACTAACCTAAGGACGTCACACATATCCATACCCGAGGCAGGAATCGAAACCTGCGACCGTAGCAGCAGCGCGGCCCATCTGGGTGGTCAGCTGCTCAGCAGTTGCACGTCTAGTCGCCCGTACAGATCTCTGCGTGCTATCACCCTTGTCCTCCATGGCAGATGGTGCGCCACAGTGATGTCGGTGCTGGGTTTGGATAGCGCCATTTTGCCAAGCACGGTATGATTCGACCAGATCGGCACGTGATCAGTTTACAAACTTCGCCGTTTCGGAGATGCTTTTACCCTTGGCCCGAAAGCCAACTATCACGCACTTCTGGGTGTCAGATAAATCGCTCCGTTTCTGCATTATTACAACGACGGCACTGTTTTGCCGCTCCCTTCCTCCCTTCTGGGCGTCAGATAAATCACTCCGTTTCTACATTATTACAACGACGGCACTGTTTTGCCGCTCCCTTCCTCCCACCCACTGCGAAAGCTGACGTCTGCAGTTTGTGACTGGTTACTGTAGGTTACCGTCGAACACACGCCGTCACTATACCTTGTATACAGTCGACGTGACTGTGTCAAGGAGCACACCACTAATACTGTATTCGAATACTACAGGTTTGTTTTATCCTAATTATCTGAATTAATGTACATTTTTCGATATTTAGAGCAAGCTGTCACTAATGATAATGACCCTATGGCATTGGTGGCAGGGAGACCCCTCGCGGGGCGGTGCTATTGCCGCTCCACAAGTTCTTTAACGCCACTACGGCGGCTTGCGATTGAATGGGGATGAAATGATGATGAAAGACACACAACACCCGGTCATCGCGAGGCAGTGAAAATCCATGACCCCGCCGGCAATCGAACCCGGGACCCCGTGCGCCTGAAGCGAGAACGCTACCGCAAGACCACGAGCCGCGGACAAGCTGTCACTGATCAGACCAAATAGCAGTGCTCTCCAAATCATCCCGTACGCTCCAGCAGTCACTTACAGACGGCGCTGTTCCGTACACTGTAGCAACATCAGCAAAGAGCATCATATTGTTACGCACACTATCCGGCAGATCGTTTATCATGACAAAATATCTTGGTAGCTCCATTATTGATAATCTAAGGTGAATTTCAGTTAAGGCCATATTTGATGCTAGTGTAGTTACGGATGTCATTATCTCTTCTCAACTTGGGTTGGGTTGGGTTGTTTGTGGGAAGAGACCAAACTGCGAGGTCATCGGTCTTGTCGGATCAGGAAAGGACGGGGAAGGAAGTCGGCCGCGCCCTTTTCAGGGGAACCATTCCGGCATTTGCCTGGAGCGATTTAGGGAAATCACGGAAAACCTAAATCAGGATGGCCGGAGGCGGGATTGAACCGTCGTCCTCCCGAATGCGAGTCTTCTGAACTCCAACGGATTATTTTCAACCCCAACGGATTATTTTCAGCATATTCCGGGACGGGAAATATGCTGATACTGTTGTCTATAGCAAGGTTGCAACGCCAGATGACTGTAGCGAAATGCAGGAGGACGAACAGAGAATGGAGGATTCGTCAGGGACTGACAGCTCACCCCATACGTAAATAAATGTAACGTGTAGCGCGTAAATAGACGAAGAGGTCCATTACTTCCCGATTACGCTGTTGGTGAACAATTATTGGAACCTGTAACTGTTATGATTCTCGTCATCAGTTGGTATGATGACAGGTGGCCAGCGCTAAATAGAAACATCTATTGCAGGATTGGCAGTGAAGTCGGTAAGGATCTGGCTGCATAATCTGTATCTGCAACGACTGAAATAATTAGTAGTCGTTTATAAAAAATAATGTATATTGTACTTAACTTGTGTTACAGGCTTCTTCATATGCTGCATAGCCGGCCGGAGTGGACGAGCGGTTCTAGGCGCTACAGTCTGGAACCGCGCGACCGCTACGGTCACAGGTTCGAATCCTGCCTCGGGCATGGATGTGTGTGATGTCCTTAGGTTAGTTAGGTTTAAGTAGTTCTAAGTTCTAGGGGACTAATGACCTCAGCACGTAAGTCCCATAGTGCTCAGCGCCATTTGAACCATATGCTGCATACATATAATTACAAAAAGATATCTAGAGAGGCATTACTTATGCCATACTTGACTAAGCGCCTTGTTAGAGGTTGCTTCCTATCACCTGAAGGCTATGCTACATTCCTAGTTGACGTCCCGAGCAAGACTGGACGAGAGCTCGCTAGATACTTGTCACAAGCCGCGGACCGGCGCTAGTCGCGACTCGCTGGTCCAGAGATATCTATTACGGACAGCGGTCGATATATGCAACCCATAAGTGTGGTATCGAACGTTGATACCACAGTAACAACCGTGAAATGCCTAGCAGTCATCATCGGGAGCGACCTAAATTGGTTCAAAATGGCTCTGAGCACTATGGGACTTAACTCTTGAGGTCATCAGTCCCCTAGAACTTCGAACTACTTAAACCTAACTAACCTAAAGACATCACACACATCCATGCCCGAGGCAGGATTCGAACCTGCGACCGTAGCGGTCGCGCGGTTCCAGACTGTAGTGCCTAGAATCGCTCGGCCACTCCTGCCGGCCCTAAATTGGAATAAACACATAAAATCAGTTGTATCAAAAGGCATCTGCTAGGCTGAAGTATATTGAAAGTATCTTAAGGATATGTCCAAGTAAGAAGTTGTGGTATCGTCCAAAGATTGTAGTGCCACACCAAAGTCGACAATGCGCATCGATACCACAGAGATTAGCAATGTCGCGCTGCAAACCAAAACGACGAATGGTAGACGTTCCTGAAGATATGCCCTCTCTTTCTACATTAAGTGTCATCACACGAAATGCAATATGGAGCAGAGCATGAACTCACTCTGGCACAGTTAGTGACCTCCAATGACGCAGTCAGCATCATCAAGTTAGGACACCAATGCTATTCAAGTCTGAGGTGAAACTGTGCTTTTGTAAATGTTGAACTTGTATTGCAAGATAACCGTTTGTGATTATGTTCAAGTGGGGCTTTACTATTCAAAGACACACTCCTGGATTGTGTAAAGTTAAGTAAATAAAGTGAACATGTAATAAAATGAACTAATATTTCATGTGTTGTAGTTACGATTAACCATCTCGCAGAGGGATCAAAGAACCCATAGTTATGACCGGACGACTGTAGTTTCGTCAGGTCGTAACAGAAGTTTGGGATCCTGATCAGGTTGGATTAACAGAAGAGATACAGAAGATCCAATGAAGAGCGGCACGTTTCGCCATGGGATCGTTTAGTTACAGCAGTGGACGTGTAACTGGATATTACTCTCGTTCGAACGAAGTGGAATTTATTCTTACACTATCTGAACAAAAGTATTCGGGTACTCTATGAAATGTGAAATTGACCACCAGATGTCACGAGAGACGGACCCATAAAGCAGGCTGGGATTATTTAGTTGTCAGCAAAGAGGCTGTAACAGCACAATGGGTCGTTCAAGGGAGCTCTTTGACTTCCAACACCTGTTAGTCAGTGGATGTCACCTATGTAACAAACCCATCAGGAACATTTCAGCCCTTCTAAAGCTGCCCAGATCAGCTGATTTCATATGATTGTAAAGTGGGAACACAAAGGAACAAGTACAGCTAACCAGAGGCCAGGCAGTCCTCAAGTACTGACGTATGAATTTAAACGTTTAAAGTGCAGTCGTAATCTAATCATTAAGAGATAATCTTATGTTAAAGCTTTAACGAAGTAAGTCAAGTATTTAAGTTAGAAACTGTAAATGTCTCGAGGTACGACGCACGAATTACCCAGGTTATAGTCATCCAGTGTTTGATAAAGAGAGCGCTTATCGACGTCCAACAAAGAACTTTATACGTAATTTCAAACCTTTAAGAGATTTTATACCGCTTACACGCCTCCTACCCCGTCCCCCTCCCACACACACACAGATTGATGAAAGGAAATCAATTTATCGCTTACTAAATGTTTGTTGTTCTTGTGAAAACTTCAGTATCAAGCATGACGTTTTAGTTGATTATTTCTTTAATAATAACTCTACTCGCAGCCAATTTTGCAGACAGTGTCCACATATTTCACTGAAGACGCCTACAAAATTATATCATTGCACATACAAAATTTAGTTGAAAATATAACTTTTCAGAGAAATGTTAAGTTCTGAAGATATGTTGTCGCAGTTGTAGAACTTTGGAACACGTATTATGATCAAGTATAATGACTTTACTGGAGACTAGAAATCTACTCTGTAGAAATCAGCATGGGTTTCGAAAAAGACGATCGTGCGAAACCCAGCTCGCACTACTCGTCCACGGAATTCAGAGGGCCATAGACAAGGGTTCCCAGGTAGATGCCGTGTTTCTTGACTTCCGCAAGGCGTTTGATACAGTTCCCCACAGTCGTTTAATGAACAAAGTAAGAGCATATGGACTATCAGACCAATTGTGTGATTGGATTGAAGAGTTCCTAGATAACAGAACGCAGTATGTCGTTCTCAATGGAGAGAAGTCTTCCGAAGTAAGAGTGATTTCAGGAGTGCCGCAGGGGAGTGTCGTAGGACCTTGATTGAACAGTTCCTAGATTGCAGAACGCAGTATGTCATTCTCAATGGAGAGAAGTCTTCCGAAGCAAGAGTGATTTCAGGTGTGCCGCTGGGGAGTGTCGTATTCACAATATATATAAATGACCTTCTGGATAACATCGGAAGTTCACTGAGGCTTTTTGCGGGTGATGCTGTAATATATCGAGAGGTTGTAACAACGAAAAATTGTACTGAAATGCAGGAGGATCTGCAACGTATTGACGCATGGTGCAGGGAATGGCAATTGAATCTCAATGTAGACAAGTGTAATGTGCTGCATATATATAGAAAGAAAGATCCTTTATCATTTAGCTACAATATAGCAGGTCAGCAACTGGAAGCAGTTAATTCCATAAACTATCTGGGAGTAGGCATTAGGAGTGATTTAAAATGGGATGACCATTTAAATTAATCGTCGGTAAAGCAGATGCCAGACTGAGATTCATTGGAAGAATCCTAAGGAAATGCAATCCGAAAACAAAGGAAGTAAGTTACAGTACACTTGTTCGCCCACTGCTTGAATATTGCTCACCAGTGTGGGATCCGTACCAGATAGGGTTGATAGAAGAGGTAGAGAAGATCCAACGGAGAGCAGCGTGCTTCGTTACAGGATCATTTAGTTATCGCGAAAGCGTTACGGAGATGATAGATAAACTCCAGTGGAAGACTCTGCAAGAGAGACGCTCAGTAGCTCGGTACGGGCTTTTGTTGAAGTTTCAAGAACATACCTTCACCGAGGAGTCAAGTAGTATATCGCTCCCTCCTACGTATATCTCTCGAAGTGATCATGAGGATAAAATCAGAGAGATTAGAGGCCACACAGAGGCATACCGACAATCTTTCTTTCCACGGACAATACGAGACAGGAATAGAAGGGAGAACCGATAGAGGTACTCAAAGTACCCTCCGCCACACACCGTCAGGTGGCTTGCGGAGTATGGATGTAGATGTAGAATAGAATTGAAATAATTATTTAAATCAAAAACCTTTTTGATATAACACGTTTTTAAAATTGACTAACATGTATAAAATAATTTGTCCTAGCCCCATACATATTTCTAAACCCATCTAGATAGTCTTGAAAATTTGTACTTGTGAATTTTTAATAGCTGTGAGAACACTTGTAAAATGTAAGACGACAAAAGTGGCGCGCATCCAGTTGATGAATGAGGAGTGAACAGGTCACCTAATTCACTAACAAATTTATAGCACTGAAAATCATATGAAATTTGATATTTGATATTATCTATTGCATGCGAACAAGGTTTTTCAGATTAAATTTTATAAGTATTGTCATAGTATCTGTATGGGGCTAGGAGAAACTATTTTACATTTTCTAGTCCGTTTCAAAACGTGTTACACTAAAAAGATTTTTATTTGAATAATTATTTTCAGCTTTTACTCTTGTTTGTAAAATATTTCAGTCGATCTGAAACATTTTGACGATATTACTGGAGAGACACAAACTTATAATTGTTGTCTGTATGCTAGGGTTGGAACTTAAATAGTAGCAACTGTTTATTTGCAGCTCATACAAAACAGATTCGTGTTTCAAAGTTTTACTGGGCTTTAAAGTAGTCACCAGCAATGTGTATAACCCGTTGCCAGCGATTTGGAAGTCGTAAGATACTCTTAGCAGCGCCAGTTGAGTTGACAGTTCGAGCGGCGCGGTCTATTGCACGGCGAATTGTAGCAGTTTTGAAGCGAATGCCGTGAATTGTTTCCTTCAGTTTAGAAATCGAGTTGAACTTATGAGAGCTTAAGTCGGGGGAGTGCAGTAAGTGGTATAGAACTTAGCAGCCCCATCAGTCAAACAAATCAGTAACAGCTTGCACTGTACGTGCTTAAGCATTGTCCTGCAAAATGATGGTCAGGTCCTGCAGAAAGTGTCATCACTTCTCTCTCTATGCTGTTCATTCTTGGAACACAACCCACGACCAGCTTAGCAGGTCATTTTGCAGGACAATGCTCAAGGACGTACAGTGCAAGCTGTTACTGATTTATTTGACTGATGGGGCTACTAAGTGCTATACCACCTACTGCACTCCCCTGACTTAACCCCTCGTGAGTTCAACTCGTTTTCTAAACTGAGGGAAACACTTCACGATATTCGCTTCAGAACTGCTACAAATTCGTCGGGCAATAGACCATGCGGCTCGAACTGTCAACACAACTGGCGCTGCCAAGAGTATCCTGACATCGCTGGCAACGGGTTATACACAATGCTGGTGACTACTTTGAAGGTCAGCAAAACTTTGAAACACGTATCTATTTTGTACAAACTGTAAATACATATTTGCCACTATTAATGTTCCAACCCTCGTACATAATTAAGTTTGAACGGAACACTCAAGAGCGCCAATCGTGCTGGCAGTTCTCCAATTTTCTTACGAAAGACAGTGCGTGAACACATCAGGAAGTGGAGTTGGACGAACTCTTGGTACGAGGGGATCTAGAACAACAATGAGGTGCACAGAGTTAAATGCCTTTGATAGGTCGCAGAAAATACCACCCGGCGCTAATTTTGCATTTAATGCTCGTAAAATTTGGTGGGTGAACAAGTAAATGTCATTCTCAGGAGAGCTGCTCTTCTGAAACCCAAACTGTCATTTACTGAGGGTGTTATTGTTGCAAAGATGAAATACTATTCCAGAATCCATCATCTTCTCAAAGATTTTGGAAAATTATGTCAGTTGTTAAACAGGACGGTAGCTATTGACATCTCTCTGATCACCTTTCTTGAAGAGGGGCTAGACAACGGCTTATTTCAGTCTCTCTTGAAAAATGTCTTGAGCTAGTGATTCATTAGATATTTCAGGTACGTTCGGGCTTTTTACGTGGTCAAAAATCTTTAGTACTCTGTTGGAAATACTACTAAAGCCAGACGAGCCTTTACTTTTGAGACAATGTGTAATTTTCTTAATTTCAGTAGGTGAAGTTGGAGATACATTCTTATGATTAAATTTATGTTATATTTTATACTATACTGTAGCAGTTCTATCTATGTACGGTCCATATTTCATCGAGTTATGCTACTTGGAGGCGATATATCACGCGAAAGTCACGTTCGTGATTAAGTTTTGCAGATCAGTTTAAATAGTCACTTGGAAGAGGAGTGAAGAGAGAGTGAAACGAGATGAGGAACCGTACCTGCAGGAGGAGGGCCAGAGCCAGTGCCTGCAGCAGCAGAAGCGGCAGCTGCGGTGGTGGAGTGCCCATGGTACGCTGCGGGGTGACTGCATGGTTGGAGCGGCGGTGCGTTCTGCCTTTGTATGGCAAACTGTGCGCGCCGCGACCTTCCGGGTTGGCTGCTGACGGCGCACGTCTGCGAGGACGGCAGTGAAGGCGCACGAGGGCCGCTTACTCACGCACGCACCGTGTCTGGCCCGTCAACACTCAGTTCTCAGTCCCAAACACCAGCCACCGCCGCTAAACGTACTGACGGGACGCTGGTGGTCTGCAGAGATATGACTCAGACTGACTTTGCAATAATACATTTACACATGCTACATCGTACAATTCAAATGGTTCAAATGGCTCTGAGCACTATGGGATTTACCATCTGAGGTCATCAGTCCCCTAGAACTTAGAACTACACTACTGGCCATTAAAATCGCTACACCAAGAAGAAATGCAGATGATAAACGCGTATTCATTGGACAAATATATTATAATAGAACTGACATATGATTACATTTTCACGCAATTTGCGTGAATAGATCCTGATAAGTCAGTACCCAGAACAACCAGCTCTGGCCGTAATAACGGCCTTGATACGCCTGGGCATTGAGTCAAACAGAACTTGGATGGCGTGTACAGGTACAGCTGCCCATGCAGCTTCAACACGGTACCACAGTTCATCAAGAGTAGTGACTGGCGTATTGTGACGAGCCAGTTGCTCGGCCACCATTGACCAGATGTTTTCAATTGGTGAGAGATCTGGAGAACGTGCTGGCCAGGGCAGCAGTCGAACTATTCTGTATCCAGAAAGGTCCTACAGGACCTGCAACATGTGGTCGTGCATTATCCTGCTGAAATGAAGGGTTTCGCAGCGATCAAATGAAGGGTAGAGCCACGGGTCGTAACACATCTGAAATGTAACGTCCACTGTCCAAAGTGCCGTCAACGCGAACAAGAGGTAATCGACAGGTGTAACCAATGGCACCCTATACCATCACGCCGGGTGATACGCCAGTATGGCGATGACGAATACGCGCTTCCAATGTGCATTCACCACGATGTCGCCAAACACGGATGCTACCAGCAGGATGCTGTAAACAGAACCTGGATTCATCCGAAAAAATGACGTTTTGCCATTCGTGCACCCAGGTTCGTCGTTGAGTACACCATCGTAGGTGCTCCTGTCCGTGATGCAACGTCCAGGGTAACCGCAGCCACGGTCTCCGTGCTGAAAGTCCATGCTGCTGCAAACGTCGTCGAACTGTTCGTGCAGATGGCTGTTGTCTTGCAAACGTCCCCATCTGTTGACTCAGGGATCGAGACGTGGTTGCACGATCTGTTACAACCATGCGGATAAGATGACTGTCATCTCGACTGCTAGTGATACTAGGCCGTTGGGATCCAGCACGGCGTTCCGCATTACCCTCCTGAACCCACCGATTCCATATTCTGCTAACAGTCATTGGATCTCGACCAACGCGTTCAGCAATGTCGCGATACGATAATCCGCTATAGCGATAGGCTACAATCCGACCTTTATGAAAGTCGGAAACGTGATGGTACGTATTTCTCCTCCCTACACGAGGCATCACAAGAACGTTTCACCAGGCAACGCCGGTCAACTGCTTTCCTCATGTCAGCACGTTGTAGGTGTCGCCTCCGGCGCCAACCTTGCGTGAATGCTCTGAGAAGCTAATCATTTGCATATTACAGCATCTTCTTCCTGTCGGTTAAATTTCGCGTCTGTAGCACGTCATCTTCGTGGTGTAGCAATTTTAATGGCCAGTGGTGTACTTAAACCTAACTAACCTAAGGACATCACACACATCCATGCCCGAGGCAGGATTCGAACCTGCTATCGTAGCGGTCGCGCGGTTCCAAACTGAAGCGCCTAGAACCGCTCTCGCCACGCCGGCCGGCTACATTGTACAATTAATAGTGGAAACTGACGATAGTGAAAGTCTGATCAAAAAGTGACGGGGATTTTTATTTTACTTAAGGAACCTTAATTTATTCATCAACATCAACGTTGTCCCCTTTCATAGTAATTCCACTCAGATATAACGTTTGCGCCAGCGCTTCTTCCAATCTTGGAAGCACTTCTGGAACTCGTTTTTCGTTATAATGTTTAGCTGCTCAGACTCTCTCAGCGCCCTTGAAAGTCTGTGTACGCTGTTCACCGCCCATCTATTGGCGCAATGGGTACAGTAAAGCCGTCACTTGATCACTCTTGATGGAGCCACAGTGATGTTATGTCGGTTCCTGGTCATGTCTGTCTGCCAGGGAACGAGGCTGCTGACGCTGCTGCCAAGGGTGCAGTCCTTGCACCTCACGCCGCGAGTGCCTATATTCCCTCCGATGATCCCTGTGTTACCGTCTGTGAGGAGGTGGTGTCCCTTTGGCATCGCCGCTGGTCCTCCCTTCATGGGAATAATTTCCGGCTTATTAAGCCTCTCCCAGCGGCTTGGACGACATCCTCGCTTCCCTCCCGCCGGGAGGAAGTCATTTTAACTAGGTTGCGTACAGGGCGCTGCCTTTTCAGCCGTCGCCATTTGTAACTGGCGCTCCTCCACCACTTTGTGCACATTGCGCCCAAGTTTTAACTGTCCGTCATTTCCTGACAGAATGCCCGTTTTTTAACCGTTTACGTTCCCGCTTGGTTTTGCCGTCTGAGTTATCGGCCGTTTTAGCGTACGACGCGCTGGCTGTCGACCGCGTTTTACTTTTTATCTGTCGTGGCAGTATGGCGAAGGCCATTAAATTTTTAGTTCTGGACCTCCGTTTCTCTGTGGTGTATTTAATAGCCCTTTCTCCACGTCCCTGCTGACTTTTCTTACGTGGAATGGGATTCACATGTAGTCGTTTTTTAACTCCAGTCTTCGTTTTCTATGGTTTTGACTTGGACACGTATGACCGAAGTTGCTTTCGCAACCTAAAACAAATCAATCGAAATCAGCCCCGCCGGCCGCGGTGGCCGTGCGGTTCTAGGTACTTCAGTTCGGAACCGCGTGACTGCTTCGGTCGCAGGTTCGAATCCTGCCTCGGGCGTGGATGTGTGTGATGTCCTTAAGTTAGTTAGGTTTAAGTAGTTCTAAGTTCTAGGGGACTGATGACGTCAGATGTTGAGCCCCATAGTGCTCAGAGCCATTTGAACCATTTTGAAATCAGCTCCTTCAGCGAGTCTGTTTTTGTCTTATCGGGAATAGAAACAAGTCGCAGGGGATCATGTCCGGTGAATACGGTGGCTGAGGCAACATAACGGTTTTGTTTTTTACCACAAAAGCATGGACAAGCTTTGAGGTGCGAGCGGGAGCATTATCGTGATTCAGTTTCAGTGAGTGGTTTTCCCACAATTCTGGTCGTTTTCTTCGCATTGCTTCACGCATACGGCGCATAACTTCCAAGTACACTACTGGCCATCAAAATTGCTACACCACGAAGATGACGTGCTACAGACGCTAAATTTAACAGACAGGAAGAAGATGCTGTGATATGCAAATGATTAGCTTTTCAGAGCATTCACACAAGGTTGGCGCCGGTTGCGACACCTACAACGTGCTGACATGAGGAAAGTTTCCAACCGGTTTCTCACATATAAACAGCAGTTGACCGGCGTTGCCTGGTGAAACGTTGTTGTGATGCCTCGTGTAAGGAGGAGAAATACGTACCATCACGTTTCCGACTTTGATAAAGGTCGGATTGTAGCCTATCGCGATTGCGGTTTATCGTATCGCGACATTGCTGCTCGCGTTGGTCGAGATCCAATGACTGTCAGCAGAATATGGACTCGGTGGGTTCAGGGGGGTAATACGCAACGCCGTGTTGGATCCCAACGGCCTCGTATCACTAGCAGTCGAGATGACAGGCATCTTATCTGCATGGCTGTAACGGATCGTGCAGCCTCGTCTCGATCCCTGAGTCAACAGATGTGGACGTTTGCAAGACAACAACCATCTGTACGAACAGTTCGACGACGTTTGCAGAAGCATGGACTATCAGCTCGGAGACCATGGCTGCAGTTACCCTGGACGCTGCAGCACAGACAGGAGCGCCTGCGATGGTGTACTCAACGACGAACCTGGATGCACGTATGGCAAAACGTCATTTTTTCGGATGAATTCAGATTCTGTTTACAGCATCATGACTGTCGCATCCGTGTTTGGCGACATCGCGGTGAACGCACATTGGAAGCGTGTATTCGTCATCGCCATACTGGCGTATCACCCGATGTGATGGTATGGAGGGCCATTGGTTACACGTCTCGGTCACCTCTTGTTCGTATTGACGGCACTTTGAACAGTGGATGTTACATTTCAGATGTGTTACAACCCGTGTCTGTACCCTTCATTCGATCCCTGCGAAACCTGTTTGACTCAATGCTCAGGCGTATTAAGGCCGTTGTTACGGTCAGACGTGGTAGTTCTGGGTACTGATTTCTCAGGATAGATGCATCCAAATTGCTTGAAAATGTAATCACATATCAGTTCTAGTATAATATATTTGTCCAATGAATACCCGTTTATCATCTGCATTTCTTCTTGGTGTAGCAATTTTAATGGCGAGCAGTGTAGTATTCCTTTTTGACCGTATGACTATATGGGATGAACTCATGGTGCAGTATCATATTTTAGTCCAAGATAACAGTGGTAAGAGCCTTTGAATGTGATCGAACTTGTCGGATTTTTTTCGGTCTTCGTTGTTCAGGCAGTTCCCATTTGTTTCGTCACCTTTTATAACCTTCTTTATAAGTTCTGGTTTGTTGTCGACTGCATTTAGCAATTCCTGAGCAATCTGCACGACATGGTTTTGGTCGTAATTCAACAATTTAGGAACAAAGTTTGCTGCTACACGTTTCATGCCCAAAAACATTCGAAAGCATTATTTGACATTAGCGAAAGGATACACCGACATCATCAACAGCTTCACTGATGGTGATTCGGCGATTTCACAGAACAATTTTCTTTACTTCTTCCACAGAGTCTCAGTAATTGATGTAGTAGGGCGCGCAGGACGGTCGTCGTAATCAAGCATTAACCATTAACCATTGGTGATCCATCGATGTCTCAGAACATGTCCTACCAACCGATCCCATCTTCTAGTCAAGTTGTGCCACAAGCTCCTCTTCTCTCGACCGTCTTGGAAACGTTTATTCCACTCGTTGTCTTACTCATAGTAGATTCTCCAAAACCCAGAGTTAGCATTTCGAATGCGGTCTGCACTTTATTCCATTTTCAAGCAAAATTTAATGCAAATTCTTTGATCCATCTTTTTCTTAAGTCAGAATTCGCCGAGCACTCGAAACCACTTAATACCATTTTCGACTATTAACCATAAACTAAATATTCAAAACAGCTGAAAATGCAGTAAAAATAAATATTGAAAATCGAGTGTATAAAGACTGTTGTTGTTGTTTTTGTGGTCTTCAGTCCTGAGACTGGTTTGATGCAGCTCTCCATGCTACTCTATCCTGTGCAAGCTTCTGCATCTCCCAGTACCTGCTGCAGCCTACGTCCTTCTGAATCTGCTTAGTGTATTCATCTCTTGGTCTCCCTCTACGATTTTTACCCTCCACGCTGCCCTCCAGTACTAAATTGTTGATCCCTTGATGCCTCAGAACATGTCCTACCAGCCGATCCCTTCTTCTAGTCAAGTTGTGCCACAAGCTCCTCTTCTCTCCAATTCTATTCAATACCTCCTCATTAGTTATGTGATCTACCCATCTAATCTTCAGCATTCTTCTGTAGCACCACATTTCGAAAGCTTCTATTATCTTCTTGTCTAAACTATTTATCGTCCATGTTTCACTTCCATAATTGGCTACATTCCATACAAATACTTTCAGAAACGACTTCCTGCCACTTAAATCAATACTCGATGTTAACAAATTTTTCTTCTTCAGAAACGCTTTCCTTGCTATTGCCAGTCTACATTTTATATCCTCTCTACTTCGACCATCATCAGTTATTTTGCTCCCCAAATAGCAAAACTCCTTTACTACTTTGAGTGTCTCATTTCCTAATCTAATTCCCTCAGCATTACCCGACTTCATTCGACTACAATCCATTGTCTTCGTTTTGCTTTTGTTAATGTTCATCTTATACCCTCCTTTCAAGACATTGTCCATTCCGTTCAACTGCTCTTCCAAGTCCTTTGCTGTCTCTGACAGAATTACAATGTCATCGGTGAACCTCAAAGTTTTTATTTCTTCTCCATGGATTTTAATACCTACTCCAAACTTTTCTTTTGTTTCCTTTACTGCTTGCTCAATATACACATTGAATAAAAACAGGCTACAACCCTGTCTCACTCCGCCGGCCGAAGTGGCCGTGCGGTTAAAGGCGCTGCAGTCTGGAACCGCAAGACTGCTACGGTCGCAGGTTCGTATCCTGCCTCGGGCATGGGTGTTTGTGATGTCCTTAGGTTAGTTAGGTTTAACTAGTTCTAAGTTCTAGGGGACTAATGACCTCAGAAGTTGAGTCCCATAGCGCTCAGAGCCATTTGAACCATTTGTCTCACTCCCTTCCTAACCGCTGCTTCCCTTTCATGCCCCTCGACTCTTATAACTGCCATCTGGTTTCTGTACAAATTGTAAATAGTCTTTCGCCCCCTGTATTTTACCCCTGCCACCTTCAGAATTTGAAAGAGTATTCCAGTCAACATTGTCAAAAGCTTTCTCTAAGTCTACAAATGGTAGAAACGTAGGTTTGCCTTTCCTTAATCTTTCTTCTAAGATAAGTCGTAAGGTCAGTATTGCCTCACGTATTCCAACGTTTCTACGGAATCCAAACTGATCTTCCCCGAGGTCGGCTTCTTTCAGTTTTTCCATTCGTCTGTAAAGAATTCGCGTTAGTGTTTTGCAGCTGTGACTTATTAAACTGACATGCTATATAGAAAAAGACTGCGAAATTAAATAATCCCCTTTACTTTTTGATCACACTTTGTACGCGATACTAGAAGCGTTTGCAAGATAATCTGGTAAATGTGTGGTTTCTGTCCAAGACTGACTTTAGCATGATTTTTCCGTTAAGTTCAAATCTAATTGGGCTCAAATTTCAACCCATGGCCCACTATTAGGGAATGTGGCACATGCATGATGGGTGTAACGTTTCTAGCATACTTTTGGTGTTCAATGGAAGTTACGTAAGCTTTACTTTCATGTGATATGTCACACTTAATGTCTGTATACTGGATATTTTTCAAAGACAAGTCTTCAATAGTCGATACGGTACGCCACAGAGATTCTGAGCGCAAGCAATGTGCTCTTTGGTTGACAGTAGCGTTGTCGTTGCCAGTGAGCATTCTGTGAGAAGTGACGGAGTCTGGAAATAGCTAGCAGAGCACAGAGATACAAGTGCAGAGGATGTTGAATTTTGGAAGTATGATTTGGTAAGCATTGATTTGAAAGGAGTGATTTATCAGGTAATGTTGTCGTTGCATTGCTTGTTCGCGAGTAATTTATTATGAGTTCGAAAAAGACAAATATTAGCAATTTCTTTTTTATTGGTTCGGGTCGTTTAGTTCGATTATTGTCACGTGATTAAGCAAAATTATCTGTTCACGTAGATGGCATTCATAATTATACACTGAGATGACAAAAGTCATGGGATACCTGCTAATATCGTGTCGGACCTTCTTCATCTCGACTGCTAGTGATACGAGGCCGTTGGGATCTAGCACGGCGTTCCGTATTACCCTCCTGAACCCAGCGATTCCATATTCTGCTAACAGTCAATGGATCTCGACTAACGCGAACAGCAATGTCGCGATACGATAAACCGCAATCGCGATAGGCTACAATCCGACCTTTATCAAAGTCGGAAACGTGATGGTGCGCATTTCTCCTCCTTACACGAGACATCACAACCGCGTTTCACCAGGCAACGCCGGTCAACTGCTGTTTGTGTATGAGAAATCGGTTGGAAACTTTCCTCATGTCAGCACGTTGTAGGTGTCGCCACCGGCACCAACGTTGTGTGAATGCTCTGAAAAGCTAATCGTTTCCATATCTCAGCATATTCTTCCTGTCGGTAAAGTTTCGCGTCTGTAGCACGTCATCTTCGTGGTGTAGCAATTTTAATGGCCATTATCCACAAGATGGTTTTTGAATGTTCTTCTCTCTCAGTCATTTAATAAGTCGAGTTTCTTCCATCGTCTCCATATGAAAATTTTATTTTGTAATTGTACATCGCCACATTGCACTCCGCGGGACACAGCGGTTAAAACTGAAGCGTGATCTGCTTACAATAATTGCATATCCTTGCGTTGCATGCGCGACACTTTCTTTTCTGTAACTGATTTGCTGCTGTGTCTTATTTTTATTTTCACAACTTTCGAGCAGTACCGAGTTACCATTGCCACAGGTAAGCCATCATAATCTGTTCGGGACTGTTTAACGTTATAGCCATGACACAGTTAATTCATTCACACCTGAGCATTTCATTTCAAAATTATTATCGGCTTGTTTAGGCAAAGTTCACTTCCGAGTTTACTTCCATATCAGCCATTCTTGTTCTTACAATGAAGTGTTACATTCGCGTGTGTATCATTTAATGCATGGAATTTTCATTTAGTCAGTTTGCGTACATTAATTTAGAAGGCATTTTAATAGAAGCATTTTGGACAATTTTTCCTTCGAAACTCGTTCCGTAATTTTATGTAGAACTTTTATTCTCTTAGCTTTGTGTGTTGGAACTGTGACATCAAGCTTTGTAACATTGTTCATTGCACTGCTCAGTACAGAATTTCACGGGACAGCTTCTCACAGTTTACGTTTTCTAAAAGATAATTCAAATACAGATATACAGTTGTAGACAGATTTGTCGACCATTTTGTTAGATAATATTTGCGTAAGCACATCACTTGCACTGCTCAGATTCACACTCAATACAGACTGACAGGAAAGTTTAAGAATAGGAAACCACAATACACAACAATAAGGACAAGTTACATGGGGCAATGGCACATCTTGCTGCTGGTAAATCGTCTAACGTGTTGTTATACGTCTAACTTGGCCTCCAAAATCAGTTGACCGCAATGCTCTAGATATTTCTGTTTGGGGTTATCTGAAAATTGGAGTGTACAGCATTCCCACTGATAAATTGAAGAACTCGAGCAACGAATTTTTTGTGACATTTACGAGATCAACTGTGACGTGTCGCCGGCCGGGGTGGCCGAGCGGTTCTAGGCGCTACAGCCTGGAACCGCGCGACCGCTACGGTCGCAGGTTCGAATCCTGCCTCGGGCATGGATGTGTGTGATGTCCTTAGGTTAGTTAGGTTTAAGTAGTTCTAAGTTCTAGGGGACTGATGACCTCAGAAGTTAAGTCCCATAGTGCTCAGAGCCATTTTTTGGTGACGTATCTGAAAGAATTTGTAACCGGCTGCAGAGAGAGGCGCAGTATCGCTATCGCATTTTTCCCCTTATTTTTGTTTAATCTGCTCTCACTTCACCATCCTTCACAAATCGCCGCTCTTCAGCGAAACGGTTTTAAAAACTTGAAACGTAGTAAAACTTGTTAACTGACTTTAAAAAGTGGAGTCTTTTCAGAAAATAATTTTCAGCTTATGAATTAATAAAAGGTCGATTTGTTAATGCTTTGAAATATTTGGGATCCATTGTAGAAATCGAAGCAAAATGAGAGTCAGAAATCAATAAAAGAATTAATAGCGGACGGAAGGTCATTGGGATGCTTAACTCAGTCTTATGGAGCAGGAGTGTAATGAGCAGAACTAAAAAATTAATATACAAATCCATATTAGAGAATGTGGTTCTATATGGAACGGAGACCTGGACAGTTAACCTGAAGAACATTGAAAAGTTACAAATTCTAGAGATGGACTTCTGGAGAAGATCGGCAAGAATCTCCAGGAAAGAAAAGATAAGGAACATCGAAAGGATAGGAAGAAATTGCAGTGGTACGGGCATGTACGACGAATGGAGAAAGACAGAATACCAAAATTGATACTGGAGTGGGAACCGGAGGGGAGAAAAAGAAGAGGACGACCTCTGACCACCTGGCTCCAAAATGTGCAGCACACAATGAGGAGAATGAGCGCAGAGGAAGAGGACACACAAGATCGAAACACCTGGAGGAATATTTTGAAAATATAGTTTAAGAACGTTTATTCTTTGTATTATAATTTCCGAGTAAATTATTGTGTTGGAGATAAGCCTCTGTAATGAGGAAAAGCTCAAAATAATAAATAAATAAATATTTATACGAAGAGAAACAAGTGAAGACTTTCTGTAGACTGCCAGGGGTAAGGGCGTTATGGGACTTGAAGGTTTTTGGGTGGTGTGTAAGATGGGTTTTATGTGTGAGGACGTATGGGAAGGTGATGAATGCGATCATGAAACAGGCCTTAGGATGTGGATAGAGAAGAATGGTGAAGTCAGGAGTCCTGACAAAGCAAGGAGAGGCACGTTCTCATAGGTCTGGTAAGACGGTTATGTGTACTATCTGATGAAAAGTACTCTGACATCCCTATGTAATGTGGAAGTCATCACTAGATAAAAGAGGCGTAGTTTATTGTGTTGCCAGTAGTAAAAGAGTAACAGCAGAATGGGTCGTTCAGAAGCGCTCAGTGACTTTGAACGTAGACTATTCATTTGAGTAACAAATGAATTGTGGATATTTCGACCCTTTTAAAGCTGCCAAAGTTGATTGTTGGCCACGTGACTGTGGATGTAAAAGCGAATGAACAACCACCGCTAAACCAGGACCATCAAGATGTCATGTGCTGACGCAGAGGAACCGTCGAGCATTGCAGAGGGTGGTTGTAAAAAAATTGCGTGACTTCGGCGGAAGGAATCACTCGCGATTTCCAAAGTGTTACCATCAGTCTACGTAGTACAGTTACTGTGCGGAGGGAGTTAAGAAGAATGGGGTACAATGGTCGATTAGCTCTTGATAAGCCACATATTTCTGTAATCAGTTGCTAAGTGACGCTTTTGGTGGTGTAAAATGTGATGCTGCTGGACACTGGATGACTGAGAACGAGTGAAGAAACACGCTATACACTACGGCAGTTCTATGGCAGGAGTTGGGCCTGTCGGTTGCCTGAAGGAGACTACCTGCCATCATGTATAGCGTTTACAGTGAAGTATGGAGGAGGTGGTGTTACAGTACGGGCGTGTTTTTCGTGGTTAGGTTCTGATTTCTTTTTGCGCTTAGCTAAATGCGGAAGGATATGAACAATTTTTTTGGCACTGTGTACTGCTTACAGTAGATGGACAGTTCAAAGGCGGCGACTGTACCAGCACGTCAGTGCATTCTGTCATAAGGCAGCATCTGTGAGGCAGTGATATGTGGTCAATAACTGTCGTGAAATGGACTGATCTGCCCGGAGTCTCGATCTGACGCGAATGGAACACCGATGGGATGAGTTAGAGTATCGACTTCGCTCCAGACCTCAGCGTTCGAGATCACTACCTTCTCTAGTTTCGGTTATTGAGGAAGAATAGGCTGCAATTCCTCCACAGGCATTTAGTTACCTTGTTGAAGGTGTCTTCAGTAGAGTTCGAACTATCATATTGACGTCTCCCGTGTCCGGATACTTTTGATCAGATAATTTTCTCAAGGGATTGGTATTTTTGCCGATAGCATTCTCCCACAAGGAAGTTGAAATATTTAGGAAAAAAGGTATTTACGTTTTACAATTCCTGGACAAAGAAAAATAATAACATAGATAAATAAATTTATTTTAACGAAAATTATTTCTATAATGACGAATTCAGATGTGCTTTACAAAAGAACTGAGGCGCTAAGAACCGTAAGGGCTTAAAGCACACTAATGTACAATTTTGGTAAACATTTTTGGAACAGTGATCAATAGAGTATTATATATATATATATATATATATATATATATATATATATATATATATATATATTAGCATGCATGCATGCCCCTGACATCTGTTGATCTTATGGTGAACCAGTTATATCCAGCTGCAGATCTACACTGTATATATATGAACATTCACGAAAAGATGTCTCCATGAGTTCTCTGATATTCACTACCACATGGGCCCAAAACACAAATTTTAATTGCTATAGGAACGCTCACTGGCAACAATAGCGCCCATTTCTTCATAGAAGCTGGAAGATCTTGGAGAAATACCCCACCATTAGTTCAAGTTGCATGGTTTAAGCGTTTGAGTCCGTAAATTGGACGCTGAGAATTTAAGAATCAAAAGATGGTGCACATGGTAACAATGTAAAATGCAGAAATTGTACAATGGTGAAGTTTTCAACAGACTGCCAGGAACTGTTCATTGGAGTCTTGGGAGGCAACAATTTTGTGCAAACCATGTCGACAGGGTCATAATTTGTCATTTCCCCACAGTCTGTACATGCTATGCACAATCTAGTGCCCAAATACTTGCGTAGAAGGCAAACAACACCTTTGAAGCACAAAGAATTAACAAAGCGAACAGATTTCATTCTGGAACTGTATACACAGTTTTATTACATTATATTACATTTATCGTTTTCCGTGGATCCCTTGGAGAGGAGTCTCTGGGATGTGGGAAGAGTCAAAGTTGATTTTTTTTTACTCAGATACATGAATATTGTACAATTCTAATGCAGACAGTGTTATGAGCTACAATCCTTGTGAAGATATTCACCGACGGAGTAGAAGGAGTTGGCCAGCAGGAAGTTCTTTAATTCACTCTGAAACCGGTCTTTATCACTTGATCTTTGATATGCTCTGGTAAGTTATTGAATACATGAGTACACATGTATTTGACTCCTTTTTGTACTAATGTTAAGCCTTATACAGATTGTTTTTGGTTCTCGTGTTATAATAATGTTTTGCACTATTTTGTGTAAAAAGAGACATGTTGGAAATGACGAAGGACGTCAATGAGTATATGTACTGAGAAGTAGTAGTTAGAATACCAAGTTTCTTAAAGAGGTCTCTGAGACCAGATATAATTCTAATGACTCGTTTCTCAATTTTGAAAATGTTCTCTTTGTGAGAGGGGTTTCCCCAAAAGATGATTCCATAACCCATTAGTGAATGGAAGTAGGGCGAATAAACTAACTTCTTCATTCTTAAATCACCTATTTCTGCTGTCATCCGTACTGCAAATATAGCTGAACTAAAGCGTTTCATTACGTCTAGAACGTGAGTTTTCCAATATAGGTTGTGATCAATTTGTAACCCTAAAAATTTGACACTGTCTACAGCTTTAATTTCATTGTTTGAATACATTATACTTATAGGGTCAGGTATCCTTTGTGAGATACTAAACTGTATGTACTGGGTCTTGTCAAAATTCAGTGACAATCCATTTGCTGTGAACCACTCATTGATACAAATATTTCATTAGCTGACTGTTCAGTGAGAAACTCAGACCACTGGATATGCTTATGTCTTTATTTGTGTGTATGTGTGTGTGTGTGTGTGTGTGTGTGTGTGTGTGTGTGTGTGTGTGTGCGTGCGTGTATGGCATTTAGTATCTGTTCTTTATATTCTGATTCTAAATTCTTAAGTTTGACTACAAACTTAATAACTCTCAGACAGACACTATTGTCACTATCTTATATTTGAAAAATTTGTGCCTCAAGCTTAATTTAATTAACCTAAAGATTAACTAAAATTTCATAACCTAAAGTGGGTACATTATTTTTTTCATGGGGAGTATCGGATATTGAGACTTCGTTGAAAAACAAGTTAAATCTTTCAGACTGAAGTTAAATCTTTCAGACTGATGATTTGCCTACAAATTTGATTTTCACAAACATCTATTCTCCTCAGCACCTTGTGTCTGTGCTTTGGGGTTTTATGGTTCTCAGTGCATCAATTGTTTTTTATTTTATTTGTCACTTATAAAAAACAAGGGATTAATTCAGGGGATAACTTGTATAGTTTCTACCACAATGAGTGCTTTGCCAATCAAGCACCATTTCTTTCCTGATTTATGCTTGTCATTTTTTTTATTAAGATTTATCAGCTCAGTTGCAGTTATAAAAGGATGGGTAAAAACTTGTCATTGTTTTTGTAAACTTAAATACGCCAATCTTCTCATTCATACTCCCCCAGCCATTCACTGTTTTTGTTTTATTGTGGTGCACCAGCAGTTCAGATTGTAATCGTACTAAATTAGTTAATTTGATGATTAATTTGAGTTATGAAAGTGACCACAAACAAAGGCAATAAAAGTACCATGAGTAAATTCACTAATTTCATATATAAAAATTAACAGTGCATTCCACGATTTGAATATTGTTGAGAAGATAATACTTTTCTAGATGTAAAGATAATAACATTTAGCATCACTTGGACATATATTAATGATAAAGGAAGCGACCGCTTGCAGTGCTACAATGTTTACGTCGACATGTGTGCTTGAAAGACCTTTTTTCGAATGTGAAACTAAATAAGTCACGATTACTTGGCCACCTGAATGTGAAAATCTACGAAATTTTTCACGTCTGTCCGTTTGTTAAATAGTTAAATAGCACCGAATATTTGTTTCGCTTGTGATCTGTGTTGTTGAGAAATATGAAACCAAGTCGTATGGAGTGCGATTGCAGTGCCATCTAAATACGATGCGTTCACGGTTTTCCCTTCTTCCCCCTACTCAAGCTCGGACAGCGTGGCGTGGTGATGGGAGAAGCGTCCGGCCAGGGTGGGCGCTATAGCCCACGAGCTAGGGCGCGCCTCGCGATCCGATTTCTTGGCTGCTCCTGCTGTAGAAGATCGGACCTGTTTGTTACTAAGAGGTCTATAATACTTCTTCCACGTGTGGGTTGTCAGACTAGCTGCTTGAGGCAGTTGGCAGACAAAGTTTTCGGTATTAATTCGCAAGACCATTTGTCCTTTGGGGCGATAATGTATGCGCAGTTTCCCCTGTCGATACGGATCAGGTTAAAGTCACCACCTATTGCTACCGTATGCTTGGTCTCTCTTTGTTCTATAGAGTCTAGGCTGTCTTTAAATTACTCTGCGACAGATGTGTCTCAATCTGGTGGCTGAAAAAAATACTCTTGCCCATATTTGTTCGCAATCGAATTATCCAGTTTAGATTTCACTAGACCCAATGCTTCTGCTTGTGGCTATAAACAACCGTTCTTCTCGGAAGCCCAATCTGTCGTAAAGTACGTTCCAAGCGTTGTCGAAAATTTCATTATTTTCTACATCGAGTTACCATCGACTCTCAGTTCCTAGTGTGATTTGAGGGCGACTACGTTCTACGAGCGACGTGAACTCCGGGACTTTAGTGCAAATACTCCGTCAGTTAACAACTGATATATTGAGATTCTCACATTCTTGCATTTGCTATACGATGTGTTGAAATAATTGGCTTATCTATTACTGATTTTTATACTAGCAGTCTCGGAGCTCCGTGCAATCTAAAAAAAAAAAAAAGAACGTTTTGCATTACACACATACATTGTCACCCGAGTGGCTGTTTTCGGTGTATTGTGTTATATACTGGGTGATTATTGACTGAAGAATGTCTCTGTAACTTTGTTCACGATGTTCCCTAACGGCGCACATGTTATGCGGTTGGTATATGAATTTGTCTTCCATAAAGTACCATAAATACATTTTTGTGAAGTTGTTCACGACGTTCTGATATATACTTAATCCCAGCCCATAGGAGGTTGTAAAGTTACTCTTTGACTTTTTTTTCTATGGCTAACGCTCGCGCAATCTACTGGCCTTAGTTTACCTCTTTGACAGCTTAATCGCCACATTCAGTTTGACACGGGATCTATTCGAATAGACAACGGCTCTGTCAAATGTACCTACATATGATGAGATTTGTATTGTATTCAGTCTTTGTGCTCACTTTCGTGAGCTTTGTACTAAAGTTTTATTGTAATGTAGGCCTAAGTACGACACAAATTGAAATTTCCGTATATTGGTATACCTAGCTGCGTACTTATGTACATATTTGCCATCGTTGATTTTCTTATACACTTCGTTCCACAGCTTCAGTCTGATGTGAAATTTTGAAACGCGTAACGCTTAATAAAGAGTTGTGCATCAAGACCTTTCTGTATTTCAAAGTTGTGTCTAATGACTACATCATCAACGGACCGTTAAACCCTACTCGTCTTTCACACTTCTGAAAAATTTCGACGCTAAACGTTTGGACACCCTGTACGCCAGCGGCCTTCACGCTGGCGCTATACAGTGTGATTTTTTCCACCGTGTACAAACTCTAGGGATTGATCGATGAGAGGATACGGAACAAAACTGGTCTAATGTACTTACGTCCGGAAATGCGTGGTTTCCGTGCTAGAGACCATTTATTTAATCATACATTGCTACAAAGACTGCGCTCTAATACTCGCTGTACCATTCAGCCTCACTTACAGTATGCCCGGTTGCTTCCTAGAGGGTGGTACTCTTCCTCACACATCATGTCCTAGCGCCCTCTCCTGCCATAGTCATTGGTAATGTGTCCGATTCACTTCTCTTGCTGACTCACCTTATAGTGGATGTGATACAGCGTTGTACACAGTGGTTCCGTATTCGAATCGAGAGCTCGCCGACGTAGTGTTTACTTACGGAAAGGCAAATGGCAACGGCCGGCGGGATATGTAAACAGTGCTCCATGGCTATTGTTAATTAGAGGAAGCGCCATGTTTAAGCGTTGTAACCGTTGATGTTGGAACTACACAATTACCAACGACACCGACGTAGTGCTTCGCATCGTCGTCTCCAGGCAATGTACTCTGTCATTTATTATTGTATATCACATGGGTCAGTATTTATTGTGTGTTCTTGCATCAACGTAATTAATTTACTTTTGTATAGTAGGGATATTGACCCAGCCGTATTGTGTGTGATAGGTTCTTGGCCCAATTTCTAAAGTTACCTTAGCATCACAATTTTAAAGAGAAAATTATTTTATTTTCTTAACGAAGATTATCAGAAAATTGCTTCATCTTGAAAAGCTACTTGGCGATTCAATTTAACTATAAAGGGCCACAAATTTACCAGTTGCATTACGTTGTGATAGAATTATTTTATCATGTAAAGTCTACTGGTAATCTGGAAGTAAAATACTTTAGATTGTTATTCAACACACATACCAGAGAAACAATTAACATTATATTCTACATTTCATTGTTTGCATATTATAGATAGTGTACGTTCATACATGTGTACTTGTGTTTATGGGACTTTTAACACAATAATCGATATGGAGTAGTTGTTCAGTGTAATTAATTATGTGAGTTGTAAAGTGTTTTCTCTTTAATGATTAATGTCACTGATTTACTGTAAGGAAATAGAGTTTTACTAAATATGTTTTGTTGAATTGTAACTGTGTATTTAAGCAATGAACCTTTCTAAAATATGTTTGTTTATGTAAAGGAAATAATAATGTAAAAATTGGTTCATACTTAGGAACTTGCATTGTACAATGAAAAAGACATGGTACTTCGCCTCCACAACGGAACTGAGTTGGCGCGCACCAAAAGGTGGAATTGGCGCTCAATCTGGGTGGCAAGCGAGAGAGCACAGTAGCAGTCAGTAGCCAGCAGCCAACAAGTCAACAGCGCAGGTGCCGAGCGAGGCATCCAGTTTCTAATTGTGGCTGTAAAATGGTGCTCTCGCATTGCGAATGGCTATAAAAATGATATTCACGTCGCCAAGAAGAACTAAATAGAGCATATTACTGCCAAAGGAGAGACCAGGTAGCCTCCACGTGCTCGCCGCCACAATTGCACCACAACATCATCAGATTCGAGACTTTATAACTGTATATCAGTATGAATCAGTGTATCTGTGTGAATTAATTTGCAATAATAATGCAACTAGTACTAAACTTTGTGTACGAACCATGAATTGTTTCCTTCCATGGTACCTATCGGGGTCCTCCCCTCATAATGACCAATATCCGAGTACCCTGTGTGTGAAAAAATGATAATCACCTGTGTTATCTAACAATGCATAGTTCTGAATGAAAATATGTATAGATGTGAGTAGTTAGATCATTAATTTCAGTGATATAAAGGGAGACATTAATTATTGAATCCATGAAAATCTCCAACGTGTTTCGGTTTGCTTCCGTTTTACAAATATCATTGTTTTTATGTTCAGCATGTAACCTCCCGACAAAATAATTTAAATAAGAAACTATGAACCAAGTGCAACCTCCGCACAAAAATTTTTAAATGAATTTTATATACTTTATATACTTTTTATATTACCTCTGAACAAAATTAATTTTAATGTAACCTCTGAACAAAATTGGCTCCCATTTATGATCTCTATGCTGAAATGCATTCACATTTAATGTAACCACAAAATTCAATTCTTAAATCCGGAAATAATAAAAAAAAATTCAGTAACCTGGTAAATTTTATGACGACAGCAGCGCTGCGCCTCGGCCCAGTATCCTGAATAAAAAAGGAAAAATTTTTACCTCAATAAAAACTGCGAATATATATCTGCTCTTATGTAGAAATTTTTTGGCACAGCTTCGTGCAATGCTGGCGTATATTTTTTTTTGATTCTTGGAACGAATGATCATGCATTGGAAATTTTCTTTAAATTGAAATGAATGCTTTTCTTCAAAAAAAATTATTTTATATTATAAAAATCATTATTTGGGCATTTTTTTAAAAAGAAATTAACGACAGTTAATATACATTACTAGATATGCACAAGGCTGCTTCTTTACCTTCTACAATAATACTCATCGTCCAGAGTCCCGACCAGAGCAGACTGCCGACACGCGCAGGCACGCGCCGACTACTGTCGAGTACTGCCGACTACAGAAGACTACAGAAGACTAAAGCCGACCAGCACAGACTGAAGACTAATGCAGACTACTCTCTGGTCAGAGACTCTGCCATGCCTCGCCCATCGCCGGCAACGCATACGTCTGACATAACCCTCCACTGGGGCGGGGGGGGGGGGGGGGCAAAAATTTGGCAGCGATGGTGAGTCAATTGGACTTGCCATGAGCAACAAATTTTTCTTAATTAACTAAGTTTAAAATCACAGAATATATACATATATATAAGCGCAGAACATGAAATAAAATGTAGTGCACATGCACTGAGTACAGAACATATCAGGCAAAGACAATATGTATACACAATGAGTAAAAATCATATTAAGAAATGACATAAAGTGCACACGCAATGTAGTACTGAACATATCAGGAAATCGTATAGGCAATGAGTACAAATCATATTAACAAATGACATAAAGTGCACACGCACTGTAGTATTGAACATATCAGGAAATCACAAATGTATAGGCAATGAGTACAAATCATATTAACAAATGACAAAAGTGCACACGCACTGTAGTTCAGAACATATCAGCAAATCGCAAAATGTATATGCAATGAATACAAATCATGTTAACAAAATGACAAAAGTTCACACGCACTGTATATACTTTTTTTTTTACTATTTTACAAGAACTAGGATAGGAAAGGGAAGGATTGCATCATGGTTGTAGCACTTTAGGTTGCACACAGCTGCACTGAAAGTCCATATCTTTCTACAGGAGCACAACACCAAGTGAGACAATCTGCAGTTCTTTACCTTGAAGTATTAATCAGTGTAGCGAAGACACTGAAATGTCGTAGTAATATTCCGTGTTGTCATTTTGGTAGAACATTAGGTACACCAAACAATGGGACCATAATAACATCTCCATCACTCAAGGTGGTGGACAGCATGTCGTGTCAACACCACGTTCTTGTAAGGTACACCAACGTAGAATTAGTGCAAGAACCAAATATAGTGCTCCATTATCATGAGGATAGGCAGGGCAAACGGATATTGCAGTAATTTCTGGTAATTAGGTCAGAAGGTGAAGGACATTAAGTCACATACTAGTCTTCATTGAGAATTACACTAGTCTAACAACTGATTTGAGTAATTGGTGGCACTCATCGCCCAGATACTGAACATTTCTGTACCATGTATGAAGTATTACAGAATAATGTTCATAAATCATCTGATTACAGTGAACATTGGCACTCATTGACCAGTTACAAACCATCAGAAGTCATCATTCAAAACAGAAGCTAATGAATGGCATAGTATTAACATAATTCACTTAGTTATAGTAATCATTGGCACTCATTGGCCAGTTACAAAACATATAGCAAGTATTGAATAGTACAAAACATTTTTCATCATTCAAGTGACATACGACATATTTAAAATAATTATTGGCACTCATTGGCCAGTTACAAAGTATTCTTATATTTTTATAAAACCTTATTCAGTATTATTAAGAAGTTATCATTCAAAATGAGAGTCAATTATTGGCATAGCATTTATAGAGTATAACAAAAATATTATTTACAGAAATTATTGGCATAGCATGTATGAATTATTACAAAATATCATTCACTATTACTCAGAACTCATCATTCAAGTGACATAGGACATAATGAAAATGTAACATACTGTAACTATTACTCAAGGTCTGTGGTTAGAAAACATTATTCAGTATTACTCAGAACTGATCATTCAAGTGACACAGGACATATTGAAAATGTAACATACTGTAACTATTATTCAAGTTCTGTGACTAGAAAACATCATTCAGTATTACTCAGAACTCTTAAACTGGTAGCATTATTTGGGACTGGTAATACATTTTTTTTGTGCTCGCAATGCTTTGCGTTGATATCGATAATTAATTATTGGGGCATAACAATATTTGCTTTTGAGTTATTGCTGCAAATGAAGATGTGTAACGTCATTCGTCATGAGTCAGCTGTAGCAAGGTTATGAAACAAATAGAGTATATGTGATCACATTCATGAATGACACAGGTTTAATGACCAACTGCTTATAGCACATTAATTTCATGAATAATTTCTCCTGCAAAATATACAAAATGGATTATTAAACTGAAAGAAGAAACGCATATTATGCTGAAAAGTAGTGAACTTCGAATTAACAGGTAATGAAATGTGTATTAAATATATATGTTCTCTAGCTGTCCTTTCCAAAACCTTCAGTCATCATACCATGCGACATAAGACATACTGTCAAAACGAACTGCAACAAATACTTAAATAACTACATAGCATTTCTTAACTAACAGTAAATATATAAACCTCATCATTATTTTCATCTGCAAAGAAAAACTTCATTATCCATATCATCATAACTCCATTATTATCATCACCTGTAAAGAAAAACTTCATTATCCATATTAGAATATTCTGCATCACTACTCATCATCATTCATTATCATCTGCAAAAAAGTCACTTCGTTATTCATTATACAACTATTCCTTATTTCTAGCATATTTCATCACTAAAACTAAGATGTGTAGTTCTGTCTGACAGCCTGCATCAATCGCTTCGTACTCTCAAAGAAAAAATTAGTTAAGACTGCTATCATACGATGTGTATAGTATATTCTTGTTAATGCTTGTTAATTCTGATCCATTTACTCTTCGTGATGAGTTATTGCATCTTCTTTCGTTCATTGCGAAGGTGAAATTCCCATTTCTGTTTAATTTATTTCTTTTACATGTTATTTCTTTCTGAAAATGATGAACAAAGATTAATGTCTTGCATTTAAATCATATACCCATTAAATAAAAACTGGATTATAATAACATAATTGAGCATACAGCATAGCATGACAGAAAACGTAATATGTAAAAAACATAGACAGTGTGCAGGTGCAAAAATGTGTACAGAGTATCACACTGTAGCAGCCAAAAAAAAAAAAAACATTTAAAAATAGTCACGATGTTGAGATATCATAAGGCAAAATGTCAAAGTCAACTGGTGTTTGTTATATCTTAAAAATTTCAGCGTGCATACAAACAAAACAGGAAAACAATCATACATACATGAAAAACGGAAAATGTGCACGGTCTGATATATAACGACAAGAAATGACTTTCTTTGTGTTCAGCTTGTATGTTGTGTAGTTAATAGAGGCGAGACCTGAAGACTTTAATGGAGAGAGAATTTGATAAAATTAATATGTCACTAGATAGAATTGCATAATTAGTCATAAAATACGTAAGTTTATCTGGAAAAATGTGCACGGTCTGATGTGTAACGACAAGAAAAGCAACCTGCTAACCTTACCTTGCCGGGCACTTGCCAAGAAAAAATACGATAATCGTCAATAAGTAGTCACATAAATATAATTGCATAAGTGGTCATAAAATGTGTAAGTTCATCTGGAAAAATACGCTTGGTCTGATGTGTAACGACAACAAAAGCGACCTGCTAACCTTACCTTGCCGGGCACTTGCCAAGAAAAAATACGATAATCATCAGTAAGTAGTCACATAAATATAATTGCATAAGTGGTCATAAAAAAAATTAGGAAATGGCATTACAGTATGATAAATCATAAAGTATGTTCATTCAATAATGGGTTTGATGTTGGAGACATGGTGATTGCCCTTGCTTTTTCTGGTTCTCAAAGTTTCGACGTGTACTACATTGGGGTGAGGAATGCTGCGAATTCGATATGGACCTGCGTATAGAAGCTCAAATTTGTTGCATCTGCTCTTTCCTCTGTTGGATAAATAGTGTGTACGTACTACTATCTTCTGTCCAATGCGAAAGTCACGGCGTGTGCAAACCTGTTTTTGCTGTCTTCTCCGGCGCTGTGCGGCACGTTTGATGTTGTTCAGCGCAATGTCAATTATTTCATGATGCCGTAGTTGACGAGATGTAGGAAAGGTTACTAATTCTTTAATTTTGTTAGGTGGTTCAACATTTTTTAGTATAACAGACGGAGATAGCATAGTAGATTCATTTGGTATGAAATTAATTACATCCTGGCATGAGAGTATGTATGTGTCCCAATCAATATGTTTTTTATGGCAGTATATTCTACACAGTTTACCAATTTCTTTCATTAATTGTTCACAAGGGTTCGAAGAAGCATGGTACCTGGATATATAGATCGGAGAAATGTTTCTAGCTCGTAACATACGTGTCCAAATAGCAGATCGAAACTGTGGTCCGTTGTCGCAAATTACTTTCAATACATGCCCTACATGAAATAGAAAATGTTTTACAAATGCTTTCCAAACAGTTTTAGCAGTAGCTTTGCGTAACGGAGTGAAGATAACAAATTTTGAAGTGAGTTCAACAGCGACAAAGATGTAGCAAAAACCTCTATTAGTTCTGGGAATCGGACCAAAAGTGTCTATAGCGGCCATGTGTCTCAATTTAACAGGTACAATGGGATGTAATGGAGGAATATGTGAAGTCGTGTCTGATTTAGCTTTCTGGCAGATTTTACATGACGCTAAAACTCGTCGAATACGTTTCTCCATGTTGGTAAAATAACAGTTCTGTCTCAGTATAAGAAAACATTTTCTGACTCCGTAATGTGCGTAACTTAAATGAGTATACCGGATTAATTTGTTAACAAGTTCGTCAGGAATGCATAATAACCAATTGTTGCTGTCAGGGTGAGAGCGGCAAAACAGAATATTATTGCGTACAGTGTAATGGTTTCTAATGGTAACATTATTCCTATCTTGCCAAAGGTGTTTAATTTCTTTCCACACGTTGTCTATACTCTGCTCTTGTGCTATGTCTTGTAATGACGACGAAATGAAGTTTTCAAATGCAACTTGTTGAATGTACATGACGCTGAAATTTGTTTTGCAGAAGTTGGTTGCGATGTCTTGCTGACTGTTGCCAAGAGAACGGGATAGTGCGTTTGCTACAATAGTTTGTGTACCGGGAATGTGAACAATTGTAAAATTAAATTCCTGCAAATAAAGTTTCCATCCGCTTAATCTGTCGTGAGTAAATTTAGCCGACAGTAAAAATTGTATAGCTCTATGATCTGTGTAAACAGTCGTAGGTCTACCATAAAGAAAATGCCGAAATCTCGTAAATGCCCATACAACACATAATGTTTCAAGTTCTGTAATAGAATAATTGCGTTCGGCAGGTGACAGAATGCGACTCGCAAAGGCGATGTTTTTAATTACTGTACAACCATCTTCTTCAATTTCCTGAAAAATATGTACGCCTAAAGCGGTGTTAGAACTGTCGGTGGCAATGGAAAAATTTCTAGTAAAATCTGGGTGCGATAAAAGTGGTGCATTCAACAAAGCATGTTTCAGGTTCATAAATTGAGAATGTACTTGCTTATCCCAGGACCAAATAGTGTTTTTACCTGTCAACTGACATAATCTAGGGGTGTCTAAAGCAGAGTAATGAATAAATTTACGAAAAAAGTCAATTAAGCCCAAAAAGCTGCGTAGTTGTTTCCTCGTCGTAGGAACAGTAATGTCACGTAAAGCTTGAAGTTTTTCCGGGTCAGGCGTAATGCCCTCTGCTGAAATTACATGTCCAAGAAATTTTATAGAAGTTTTACCAAAGTGCGATTTACTGAGATTAACTGTGAGTCCTTGTGCACGAAAAGTTTGCAACAGTTGTTCAAGAATCAGATTGTGTTCAGACCAGTTAGCTTCTGCAATAAGAATGTCGTCTACGTACGTTGCGATAAAATTTTTCATGCAAAAGTGTGTGTCGGATGGCGTCAAAAGTAATAACATTTTCATGAACAACGTTCTGCGTGTCAAAAGCATTGCTTGCGTTACTGTAAGATGCAACTTGTACTGTATCTAGTCAAATTCTATCTGACGCGCTATTATTTTCAGGAGAATGCTGTGGCATTTCAACTATTTGTACGGTTCTGTTATTTCTTCCTGACGTATTACGTTCGGGATGATATATACTATCTGGTTCATTCATGATAATATGTTGTTGCGGATGATTTTGCTGTTGGTAAGATCGACTGTTATTAAATGTACGCTGAAAATTGTGCTCATTACTTTTACGTCTGTCATGATAGTCATTTCTATACGGTGCATTGCGATAGGAATTGAAGTAGTGTGTTTTCTGTACGTAGTTATTTCCTTGTTGCTGTGCGTTACTATTTGTTGGAGCTGACGCTATACGCGTAGGCGGCGAAACATTAAAGCTTGGTTGACCTTGTACAGTACATTGTTGGTTAGGTATGCTAACCGGCTGGTTTTGTTGCTGTTGTTGGGAAAAACCTCTATTGTTACCAAAATGCGTTCGCTGTTGCTGATAATTTTACACATACTGATGATTAAAATTTTCTATGATATTAAAATTACGCTGGTAGTTCTTGTCATTTTGGGTACGTATAATGATAAAATTGTCACTTTCGGTAAAACTTGTCTTATCGGGTTTTCTTTACTCATTCTTAATTATAGATAGATCGATAGTTGAAGAGCTGTTTTGATGGATATAAAGGATAGTAGAAGAGAAGGCAGCAATGCAGAAAACTAAAGATGAAATGGCACTACTACGGCTCGGGGCCCTGTGCACGCTACGGCACATATTCATTAAAGCGTAATGAATCCTCTGAGGTTTATTACGCGCTGCAAATAAATTTTAGCTTTTGCGTTACAGGCAATGCCGTTGAAAATTCAGAAGCAAATTGCTGTATCCATGCTAATTCTAGTTTCTGCATTACACGAAATGCTGGTAAAAATTCAAGGGCAAATTGTCGTATCCAGTTGAAAGCGTGTACCTGTGCTCTGTCATTTTTAAATACCTTAGATTTTCTTACAGATAAAAATTGCTTGTAATGAACGTTATCGTCTCTGAATGTGTGAACAGGTTCAGGATTGCACGAGAATCTGTTTATCTGTGTCACTTCTTATTCTAAGTCACGTAGTCTCTGTAAATTACTTAAGTTATACCGGCTGTGTGAGTCTGACAAATGTTTGCAACGTGGTGTATGCTGTGATGTGTTAGTGAGTGAAACAATTTTCATTTCTGTCACTTTGAAACATTCCTCAATTTGGCTATTCTGTTGTTCAAATTTCTTATCGACTTCCGTATCCAGAGTGTGTGAAAGTTCTGGTGACTTTAAATTAAACTCGTCGTGTAACTGTGTCGCATTTTCAGAACATTGTTCAGCGACCGCACTACTTTCATCTCTAAGTGATGCTGCATCTGTATTACTTAATTCACGTGCAACAGATCTAATTTCTTCACTACTGTTACTAGCACAAGCCTTAATTTCCTCACATAATTGTTCTTTAGTATCATAACGTTGCACGGTAATGGCTGTAATCTGTTCATTAAGTTGTTTGTTCTGTTCATCAAGGTTGTCGTGTTTTTCATTCGACTGTTTGAAACTTTCATTAAATTGTTTGATCGACCTGCCATATTTTTCATTGAGTTGTTTGCACGATTCATTAAGTTGTTTATAATTATTGTCTAGTTTTTCATTAAATTGTTTGAAATGGTTGTAATTTTTTTCAATAAGTTGTTTTTTGAGATTTTCATTAAGTTGTTTGAAATTGTTTTCTTGTTCTTTCTTAAACTGTAGCAATACTGCCATAATTTGATCCAAGCCAAAATTAGCAACTCTATTCCCTGTGCTGTGTGTTGGTGTATCTGCATTTGTCACGTTTTCTGTAACCATTTGGTCATTCTGTGATTCTCGAAAAGGTTTCCCAATCGGATGTGCGCTGTTAGTCACTACCTCGGAATCAAATAAATCTGCCGTACTTTGAGTACACTGTTCATATTCGTTAGAAAAATTTATCTGTTCGTTACGTAAATTTTGCAAATCGGGTGTGTTAAACTGGGCAGCGTTCATTGTAACAGAACATGCCAAGTCATCAATTGTCGTTAAATTAACAGAGGACACAATTGAATTTGTTTGCTGATCATTAGGATTAAAATCATTACTAATAATCCACACACACTGATTGTCTGTAAATAGGGGATTATCACTATTACACTGAATGTCGCAAGTATTATCGGTCAAATTATACAAGTCAGCTATTTCACTCATTGCACATCGCGATGTACTGTTAACAGTTTTTCGCGGCATTTTTCACAAAACAAAATAAAGCACAAAATGAAACAAAGACAATGCAAAATGCAACAAACACAATTACAAGAGAGAGCAACAAATTGCCGATGATCTGTGAAAGCAATAGTGACAAATTAGTAAATGCGCTGCGCCAGATGCAAACTACGTTTAAGTAAATAAGAGCAGATATATGACTACTTCTCAGAAGATTCACAAAGAAATACTATCCTGGCCGGATGTCGCCACGTGTAGCCTCCCCATAAAATAATTTAAATAAGAAACCATGAACCTAGTGTAACCTCCGCACAAAAATTTTTAAATGAATTTTATATATTGTAACCTCTGAACAAAATTAATTTTAATGTAACCTCTGAACAAAATTGACTCCCATTTATGATCTGTATGCTGAAATGCATTCACATTTAATGTAACCACAAAATTCAATTCGTTAATCCGGAAATAATAAAAAAAATTCAGTAACCTGGTAAATTTTATGACAGCAGCGCTGCGCCTCGGCCCTGTATTCTGAATAAAAAAGGAAACATTTTTACCTCAATAGAAACTGCGAATATATATCTGCTCTTATGTAGAAATTTTTTGGCACAGCTTCGTGCAATGCTGGCGTATATATTTTTTTTTTGATTCTTGGAACGAATGATCATGCATTGGAAGTTTTCTTTACATTGAAATGAATGCTTTTCTTTAAAAAAATTACTTTATATTATAAAAATCATTATTTGGGCATTTTTTTAAAAAAGAAATTAATGACAGTTAATATACATTACTAGATATGCGCAAGGCTGCTTCTTTACCTTCTACAATAATACTCATCGTCCAGAGTCCCGACCAGAGCAGACTGCCGACACGCGCAGGCACGCGCCGACTACTGTCGAGTACTGCCGACTACAGAAGACTACAGAAGACTAAAGCCGACCAGCACAGACTGAAGACTAATGCAGACCACGCTCTGGTCGGAGACTCTGCCATGCCTCGCCCATTGCCGGCAACGCATACGTCTTACAAACAGTATAAAAATTGTCAGTGAAAATCACTTGCTTCACAAGTAGTATTATAAAGCATTTGGTCTTGAAGTTAATTGAAGTTGAACTTTTACTTGAAGTCATTTGTGTAGTTGTAGAGAGTATTTTCAGTTCAAATAATGTTAAAACTTTGCAATATAAATGATTTTAAGTGGGGCAGTAACTCAGCTTTTATCATAATGCGAAATGTTTCTGAAAAGTGTGTATAGTTTGCGTATGTAAAGAAAGTATAGTTTGTGCCCCCCTCCCCCCATTTCATTCTGTTACATCAGGAAGAAACCAAACTGAATAGTTGTTTTCTAGCTAAAGAAAGCTGAAGTAATCATTTAAAAGAATATATATACAAAAGGTGTGTGTTCAGTGTTATCTTATTGCATTTATGGTGTGTATATGTGTGTTGCCCAAACTTTAATTTTTATCAGAGGTCACTTAATCTTGTGTAAGTCTATTTGGGAACAATTCCTGTGCTAAGGTTGTGATTATGTCGAGTAGGGTTAAAATCCATAGTTTTTTATTTGTTTCTGTGATTACTTACATATGCAATTGTTAACTACTGCTACTCACTGTGCAATTCGTCTAGTTGTAACAAGTGTTCATTGCACTTTGCAAAGAAAGTGCTTATGAAAGTTCCCCTTTGCAAGAGTAAAGACAAATTTATTGGAAATAATGTTTTCACATTATTATGCCTAATTAGCCTGGCGACCGTTTATTATTTCATTTACTTTAAATCTGTTACTGTAATTTCTTACGAAGATTCAAGTCCTTTCAATTTTTACCAACAGCCATAATTACAAAATTCATGTTCGATTCCCTCTGCCTGTTAGGTAATACATAGTCAAACTTTTAAAAATCCTCTCAGAGGGTAACACCTACTGTGCGTTTAAGTCATATTTAGGCAAACTGCAGCGGTAGTATTATACTTGGCTTCCTTGTAATATGTTTGTAAGTTCCGTTGTTTGGAAACAGTGTAGCACATGCATGCGCAACGCCAGTAGTAGTTATAACTTCTATGTAAAGAAACTAAGGCTGCAGGTTGATTTTCTTGGTTGTTTTAGACGTCAGCTGGTAGAATATTTGCGTAACCGGTAATGTCAGCGAGTGATTTGCTTTTTAATTAGTGTCTCAGAGTAAAATTCATAATCAGCACTACATGCAAAAGTTGGTTCAATTGCTTTCTCATGGAATAAATACAGTTAATTAATAACTCAAATTTTGAATTCAGTGATAGTAGTAAGAATGGGACAGGTGACCATAATTTTGCCTTAATATGGTATAACGTTGTTGCTTTAATTTGTGGTGTAAGCGGAACTGATAGACAATAAAAGCGGGTCAAAAGCTGTGAGCGGTCTGGGGAAGTTAACCTTGCATTACTGAGCAACTGTTCCACCAGGTATCCAGTCTAGCTTACCAAATTCCTAACCAGACTAACATTAATTATAATCTTTTAATAGTCATACGACAACAGGTGATATATATATAAAAGAGAATTTAAGTAAAAAGAAATAAATCAGTTTATATTTGGAAATTTATTTTAACATTGATCATTGAAATTTCAGCATATTAAACTTGATTCATGAATAAACTGGTGCCTTAGTTAGGATTGTGCCAAAATGTGAGTTTGTAATCTTACGGAACACATCAAATATGGAGCCAAGATTGAGAGACTGCATACAACACTGCATTCATTAAATAACACACGAAGAACGTTGAAACATACGCAAGAGGAAATTAACCACAACCAAGCGATTCAATTTTCACCCAAAGAAATTACGTTCGTAGCACAATCTGTCCGTCATGTAATTACCACACACTGGTATACTAAATTCATACTAACTCTCTGTGAAATCTTCCCAAAATGAATAGCTGAGGGCTACTTTGATGATTACACCACATGCTTCACGTGGTCAACATGGTTTGCACAAAGCGTGTAACTCCACAATAATTTTGATAATTAAAATAAATGAGATCGAAAAGCAATTTACAAAAGAAAAACCTCGAACTGGTTACTAACGTCTTACTACTAACCTGATGGGTCAAACAATTATATAAGCACGTGGTAGTGGTCTCACAAAGTACGCCCCACGTGGGTTGAACATAAAGAAAAGTTGCTATATTGAAAAATATTGTCAAGACGAGACGTTATAATCTCACGCACATTCGCATTTAAGATTGATTATCTTAGTTAGAGTTACTGATCAACACGTGGTTCCACTTTACTCACAAAGTAGTGACAAAGCAACTACCGGAATATATTCTGAACTTCACACGAGAATTACACTGCGCTGCAATTTAAGATAACATTAGATATTTTAGAGCTAAACCTGAAATAAAGGTGATTAAATTTTCTGTTAGGCTGAACTTAAGAAATCCATTGTCCTACGGACTTAGCAGACACGCGCTTAGCCAGAGATCTTACCACTTCAGACGCTCGCCACGGACAGACTGACCTGCGCTACTACCGAGCGTGCTTCCTGAGGGTGGCTCACAAATACCAACGGAAGTGGCCAGAGGGGCAGCTTCCTATACCAACATGACAAGGGACGGCCAGGACCATGCTAAGAATGGAAACCTCTCTGCTTTTAGAAAGCGTTGCTACCTGTTCCGACGTTGGTCCTACTGTTCTCTAGCAGACAGGCTTGTTGCTACCCTCAAGCATGCAACTAGAAATACATTTGCTCATTCATCCTCTCACACAGAAGGGAAGGGGGATGACAATATCTTATCATATACAGTATATAAAAGAAAGTGGATGTAGGTTCCGTATGAGACTGTGTGACATGCATTACATGTAAACTGTGTTTTAAAGTGTAATAGTGTGACAGATCGTTCTTGTTTACGCGTAAAAGTAACACGTTCCACTACTCAGTCTCCTCCCAGATAGTCAGAAACGCCACAGTAAATTTAGAAGAGGAATTTATGCCGTAAATGACAACAGATTTAAGAAATTAACATGAAAGGAATCCAACAGAGACCTTTCAATGGTTACAGATTTGTGTGACTTAACAGAAATGATTAACTGTCTCCATTGTTTAGTACACAGATTGTGGTATGTGGCCAACAGCTGCGGAGTTGTGTACAGACTAATAGACGTGCAACTGTTAAGTAACTGACTGTCCGGATGAACCAAATATTTGTATATATGGTATCATAATCTTCTTCAATGATCGTCCGCGATCATCACTCAACACAGACTTTGGTCCACCTTGTGGCTTTACAGATGTTTTTTTTGCTTTGCCTCTGTGCGATATAACCTCTGAGTCACATTGCCTAAATTAACCATTAATAACACAATAACGGCATATTAGTTTTAATACAAGCTTACACAACTTGTTTAGTTTTGCGTATAAAATAGGGTGTTACAACTTGGGCACACTTATTAAGGTTACTGTGAACATGAAGCAAGGTGTTTACTTCAACAATTGTTAGATTTTAGGCTACATCTTCGTGATGAGTGCGCTGTGAAACTCCCACTTCGAAAAATGAGAACAGTTGTGTTCACAGAGCTGTACACATATAGAGATTCGGCAGAAATATGGAAAGGCCAAGAAAGCAACACATTGCCATGCCTTATGAGGTGTAGAACTCCTGTTGGCATTGAAAGCAGCTTTCTCGGAATGGAAAAATACAGGTAATGTACCGTTGTGAAGGAAATCTTATACCATTCTTCCTGCAAAATAGTGCCAAGCTCAGGCAACGTTGATAGAGGCGGATAGCGATCACACAGCCATCTCTCCAAAATATACCATAAAACCTCAATAATATTGGGATCTGGTGACAGGAGGGATGCGACAATTCATGGTCGTGCTCACAAAACCAGTCCTGAACGGTGAAAGCCGTATCGTCTTGGAACACTGAATTATCATTGGGAAGCAAACACTGTATCGTGGGATCAACCTGATCAGCTAAAATTGTCATGTAATCGTTGGCAGTAATGCGACCTTGTATAGTAACCATGTGGCCCATGGAGTACTGCGGTACGGCTGCCAAATTATCACAAGATCCCTACCATGTTTCACTGTAGGGACGTAAACTCGGACAGAGACATGCAAAACAAGCTTCATCGGACCAAATATTTTTCTTCGGTTGCTCCACAGTCCAGATTTTAAGGCTCGGAACCACGTTTTACTGTTACTGGCATTTGCATCGCTGTTGCGTGGTTTTGGAATTCTAGCTTGACCTGCAATTCCCAGGTTATGGAGCTCCCATCGTGTTATTTTGGTGCCGACGGGTTTCGCTACTGCAGGGTTCAGTTCTGCAGTGACTTTTGCACCTGTTATTCTCTTATTTTTCGTCTCAATCGTCTGCACTGACTGCCCGTCACGATCACTCAACAACCTTTTCGTCCGCGTTGTGATTTAGCGCACGATGTTTTTCCGCTTTTGCTGTGTGCATTATTACTCGCCTTTCGAAACACAAAACGCTTCGGCTATATCGAATACGGAAGCACGCAGTGTACGAAGATCAACAAATTTCCCACGTTCGAATTCACTTAGTTCCGATACAATGCTCTCTACAACCACACAGAACACTGTCATGTCCACGGCTGACAATTGAAACGTATCGAGGACTTTGCGCAGGTGCTGTTTACCGTCAGATGCAACAGCTCAATCTGCAGGTCTGGCTAGCATCCGCGTTTGTGTTCAAGTATACATTTCCGCGGTTTTTCCATATTTTTGTCAAACCCCTATACGCTCCATGGTTGACAAAAACTCAGCCTACGCATCGTAAATAGACTGATCCGCCAAATCATCCAGTCTTAATCCCATATAAAATGTCTGGCGTATTTGTAACAGCGAGTGAAATATACCAGGCTGCATCCTTGCGCCGGCCGCTGTGGCCGAGCGGTTCTAGGCGCTTCAGTATTGAACTGCGCGACCACTATGCTCGCAGGTTCGAATCATGCCTCGGGCAGGGACGTGTATGATGTCCTTAGGTTAGTTAGGTTTAAGTAGTTCTAAGTTCTAGGGGGCTGATGACCTCAGATGTTCAGTCCCATAGTGCTCAGAGCCATTTGAACCACTTTGAATCCCTGCAGTTTTCTCGTTCTAGGGGATGTAATCAGCGATGAGTGGCTTCAGCTGGATGTGGCCTACCTGATAAAAGTTGTGGACAGACATTCTCGCCAAATTGAGGCCACGATCAAGGTTAGAGAAGGTTGGACGACGTCTGTTTATTTGAGAGGATCTTTCATTAGTGTTTAACCTATCAACTAGATACTGTACTTTATCATTTTCATACACTATTGTCATCATTTTCTACTCCTCGGACCGGTACCCATAAGAAGTGATCTGCGGGGTAGTTCTATTTAATCCCGACTTTCCCTTTATAATCAGTAGGCTCTATTTCATGATTACTCCCTGTTTGACACAAAATCAATTTTCTTAGTTTGGCTGTGGTCTAAGGAGAATTTTCAGATCTCTCCAAGCTTGGTAACGTTGGGCTGAACCGTTGGACTGCGCAGGACAATAGCAGTATAATGAGAGAGATGGTGGCAGAGGACAACAGCCGTCCCTGTCTTGGCGTACTTGATTTGGGGCATGTAGCCGGAGCGATTTTTCCCACCGAATTCGTGGACGTGAGTTTCCATTGGTTTCTGGAAGTTCGTGGTAGAAGTTTCGAGATCTATCGAGAGAGACTGTCCCTTAAAACGGGCGATCAAGGAATCCATAGGGAGCGCTTTTGTTGCGGGCCGATTGGGCCGTTGTGTTGCACCCAGCGACTAGAGATGTGACAGGCCGGAAGGTGCGCCGAAAAGTATAGGTGTAGGGCGGCGAACGGGGGCAGACGAAGATGGCACGTTTGACAGGCTGGACGCGTTGGAAATGCTGTCGGCACCTCGACGCAATAATGGTGAGACGCACTACAGCTGCTTGCTGCCGCACTGTTAGTTAATTCGAGAGCAGAACTGGTTAGTAGACCCAGTTTTTTGTATCAAACTTCTTCCAAACTGCTGAACTCTTTGCCACGTGTGTCGTAAGCTACACTATTGGCCATTAAAATTGCTACACCACGAAGATGACGTGCTACAGACGCGAAATTTAACCCACAGGAAGAATATGCTGTGATATGCAAATGATTAGCTTTTCAGAGCATTCACACAAGGTTGGCGCCGGTGGCGACACGTACAACGTGCTGGCATGAGGAAAGTTTCCAACCGATTTCTCATACACAAGCAGCAGTTGGCCGGCGTTGCCTGGTGAAACGTTGTTGTGATGCCTCGTGTAAGGAGGAGAAATGTGTACCATCACGTTTCCGACTTTGATAAAGGTCGGATTGTAGCCTATCGTGATTGCGGTTTATCGTATCGCGACATTGCTGCTCGCGTTGGTCGAGATACAATGACTGTTAGCAGAATATTGAATCGGTGGATTCAGGAGGGTAATACAGAACGCCATGCTGGATCACAACGGCCTCGTATCACTAGCAGTCGAGGTGACAGGCATCCTATCCGCATGGCTGTAACGGATCGTGCAGCCACGTCTCGATTCCTGAATCAACAGATGGGGACGTTTGCAAGACAACAACCATCTGCACGAACAGTTCGGCGACGTTTGTAGGGCATGGATGCGTGTGATGTCCTTAGGTTAGTTAGGTTTAAGTAGTTCTAAGTTATAGGGGACTGATTTCTTTTCTTTTCTTTTTTTCTTTTTCTGACTGATGACCACAGATGTTACGTCCCATAGTGCTCAGAGCCATTTGAACCATTTTTAGTTAAGTCGCATAGTGCTCAGAGCCATTTGAATCTATTGACGTTTGCAGCAACATGGACTATGAGCTCGGAGACCATGGCTGCAGTTACCCTTGACGCTGCATCACAGACAGGGGCGCCTGCGATGGTGTACTCAACGACGAACCTGGATGCACGAATGGAAAAAAGTCATTTTTTCAGATGAATGCAGGTTCTGTTTACAGCATCATGATGGTCGCATCCGTGTTTGGCGACATCGCGGTGAACGCACATTGGAAGCGTGTATTCGTCATCGCCATACTGGCGTATCACCCGGCGTGATGGTACGGGGTGGCATTGCTTACACGTCTCGGTCACCTCTTGTTCGCATTGGCGGCACTTTGAACAGTGGACGTTACATTTCAGATGTGTTGCGACCCGTGGCTCTACCCTTCATTCGATCCCTGCGAAACCCTACATTTCGGCAGGATAATGCACGACTGCATGTTGTGGGTCCTGTACGGGCCTTTCTGGATACAGAAAATGTTCGACTGCTGCCCTGGCCAGCACATTCTCCAGATCTCTCACCTACTGAAAACGTCTGGTCAATGGTGGTCTAGCAACTGGCTCGTCACAATACGCCAGTCACTACTCTTGATGAATTGTCACATCGTGTTGAAGCTGCATGGGCAGCTGTACCTGTACATGCCATCCAAGCTCTGTTTGACTCAATGCCCAGGCGTATCAAGGCCGTTATTACGGCCAGAGGTGGTCGTTATGGGTACTGATTTCTCAGGATCTATGCACCCAAAGTGTAAATTCTTTACAACGCACAGTTTTAAACTGAAGAGAGCATTTGTTCTCCTGTTTCAATGTTTATAATTCACAAATTTTTTTCTCGCGCTGCTCTTGTCCAGTGGAAATCCGTTAACGAAATTTTGAGTTTATTAGCATTGCGAATTTATGTTAATGAGTCATATCAACTTTCCCTCTTGTTCTTTGCCCTCAACAATGATTATCTCTGTTGCAGCATGTTGGTTCATGCACAAGCTTATAAGATCCTTCTCGTTGTTTCCGTAGAGGCACTTGCCCCCCCCCCCCCCCTGCCCCCTCTCCAGCCCCCATGCTGACCACTTTGTCAAGTTTGCATTTCATAAGGGACAGTAGCATTTAAAAGCATTGTTTGTTACGCAACCTAACACCCTTCATGTACAAGTAACTATAATAAATCCAAATGTTCAAATTACCTATTTTACTTCAAGCCTCCCAGGGCATATTCAGATGCGTCTGCTAAAAGATTATGAAAATTATATGAGGTACAGCTTAACATTGGGTTCGTCTCCATGAAGCCGTACTGTGCGACTTGTTTCCGTTCTGTCAGGGTTAAGAAATTGTTTTACTTATTTTCAGGCAGAAAGTGCTCTTATTTTAATCAACCACAGTGTGGCCATTACATTTATGAGGTACGACACCATCATCAATGGATGTGATACAAAATAGCAATAGGGATTGTTTGTTAAATACACTGAGGCGACAAAAGTCATGGGATAGTGTACACAAGGTATAAAAGGTCAGTGCTTTGGCGGAGCTGTCATTTATACACAGGTGATTCATATGGAGAAGTGTCGACGTGATTATGGTTCAAAATGGTTCAAATGGCTCTGAGCACTATGGGACTTAACAACTGAAGTCATCAGTTCCCTAGACTTAGAACTACTTAAACCTAACTAACCTAAAGACAGCACACACATCCATGCCCGAGGGAGGATTCGAACCTGCGACCGTAACAGCAGCGCGGATTCGGACTGAAGCGCCTAGAACCGCCTGGTCACAACGGCCGGCCGTGATTATGGCCGCACGATGGGAATTAACAGGTTTTGAACGCGAAATGGTAGCTGTAACTAGACGAATGGGATTCTGTTCCTGAAATCGTTTGAGAATTCAGTATTCCACTATCTACAGGGTCAAGAGTGCGCCTAAGATACCAAATTTCAGACATTGCCTCTCACCACAGACAACGCAGTGGCCTAGGGCCTTCACTTAACGACAGAGAGCAGCCGCGTTCGCGTAGAGTTGTCAGTGCTAACAGACAGGCAACACTGCGAATGCATTTGTTAACAACACATCTCCTAGGCTCGTGACTGTATCGGTTGGACACCAAACGACTCGAAAACCGTGGTCTGGTCACGTGTGTCCTCATTTCAGTTGGCAATAGCTATTGGTAGGGATCGAATGCGGCGCAGATCCCACGAAGCCGTGGAACCAGGTTGTCAACGAGGCACAGTGCAAGCTGGCCGTGGCTCCATAATAGTGTGGGCTGTGTTTGTATGGAATGGACTGGGTCCTCTGGTCCAACTGAAACGATCATTGACTGGAATTGGTTATGTTGGAGACCATTTGCAGCCATTCGCGTTCCCAAACAACGATGGAATTTTTATGGACAATGAGCCATTTCACCGGGTCATAACTGTTCGCGATTGGTTTGAAGCCTCGCAGAGTGACCGCGCGGTTAGAGGCACCATGGTACTGCTGATTGCGCAGCCCCTCCCGCCGGAGTGTACGAGTCCTCCCTCGGGCATGGGCGTGTGTGTTGTTCTTAGCATAAGTTAGTTTAAGTGGTGTGTAAGTCTTGGGACCGATGACCTCAGCAATTTGGCCCCATAGGAATTCATACACATTTGAACTTTCTTGATTAGTTTGAAGAACATGCTAGACTGTTCTAGCGAATGGTTTCGGCACCCAGATCGTTCGAAATGAGACCTATTGAACATTTATGGGACATATCGAGATGTCAATTCGTGCAAAAACCATGAACAGGCAATACATTCTCAATTATGGATGGCTATAGAAACAGCTTGGCTCATTATTTCTGCAGCGGACTTTCAACGACTTTTTGGGTCCATGCCTCGTCGAGTTACTGCACCACGCCGGGCAAAAGGGGGTCCGACACGATATTGGGAGGTATACCAATGGCTTTTGTCACCTCAGTGTGTATTAAAGGCCCATTTTTGCCAATTTTTTTACCAGAAACGCAGATCGATATCACTAGTTTACCGTAGCTCACTCCATGCTACCAGAAACTGAAACACAGCGGGCAGATCATACGGTGTTTCAAGGTATTAGCGTGACGTTGAGACGTAGCGCCATATACCTATCCTACCTTGGAGGCGGTTAAGTGGGAGATGTGTCTCAGAGCTGGATAGTGATAGATGGTGACACGAGACTGGACGGGCACGTAGTTTATGTATCAGCCGATAGAGGACAGTATTGGATAGGGGACTGTGATTTAGTTTCGATTGTGCCAACTAGAGTGCACTTAAGTAACAGAATGGTATACATAAACTGTTCTAGTATTTTCATAAAGTGTTATTATGTCTTCTTGCGTATGTAAAATGTTATAAATGTGTTTTAGCACTATGAATGATGCGTGAGTGTGGTTTAAGGTTAATATGAAGATAATTGTTCAACGAGTTACGTAGTGGGATTTAGTGTGGGAACATTTCGAAGAAGTATGGATGTGGACAAAGGGGATTTTTGTAGAATAGATTTGTAAAGTAAGTTTATGGTAAACGGAAAGTTAATTCAGGTATAAATAACAATAGTAAATAACTTTATGCATAAACAAAACTTCAGCATTTTAGATAATTACGTCGGTAAAAAGTGCAGTCGTTAGCTTTACTATTTTGCGATTGGTTATTGATGAAAAGCGCGGACTTACGCGGGAGAATGTTGTTTTGCTATTGGCTGTTGAGTAAACTGACCAATGGTAAAGCAATATTCTTCGCGCACTTTTCTCTGTTGGTAGAGAAGACTTAAAGCATTCTAGAGAGGGGTCGGAGCCTAGCCATGAAACAGTTCGGACGTGTGTAGTAGTACTTCCGATAGAAATGATAAGTTGCCTTATCTAGCAGTGTTTCATACATTAAAAGTGTTGTAAAGTGACGGCATAATTATTCCGATGTGTGTGTAGAAATTTCGGAATTTTTAAGTGAATTTTATGACGAGAAAAGACATAAATTCCACGTGGCGTATTGAGCAGGTCGGTGGCTAAAAACTGTGACTGCATTAGGTACCGACAGACTTAATATTTGTCGAGCATTCTCAATGAAAAACCATCCGTATTTTTGTAGCTATTACGTTTTAGGGAAATTCAACCCCATAAACTTGCTAACGTGAGTGAAAGGGATGGTGAGTGACTGTGTTAAGACTAGCACGGGCTTGGCAGTGATACTTGTTCACATAAGTTTCAGAATATATTAATTAAGGACAAAATTTCCAACCTTTCATTTCGTGTGAAAACTTTCTCCCGGAACGTAGATTAGTGACTTTAATTTGTAAGTAGGCTGTTTCGGTTCTTATATTGGTAACGCCAACGCCACGTAGCGCTCTATATGAAAATCACTGACTGTGCTCTGTGATGACCTGCCTACCAATATTCTTCAACTTCGACTGACTCTGCGGTGGGTTTTCTCTGTTGTGGCCCATTACCTGTCTGCATGCCAAAAGTCAGCACTGTCTTTCCGTTGGAAGGACAACACTACTTCTTCAAGACTGCATGGAAATCCACTACTTCCGTGTGCATTTACTTTTACTGCTCAGCCTTTGAGAAAAACACTGCAATTTTACTATGATGAACGATCAGGACTGTCTTTTTGATTTCTTTGTTATTGTAACTGTGAAAAAAATTTAACAAATATGTATTGGCCAGTGCCCAAAACAATTTGTAAAATATTTTGTGGGGAGCATGGGGGCTATGTAAGTAGGCTGTTTAGGTTCTTATATTGGTAACGCCAACGCCACGTAGCGCTCTGTATGAAAATCACTGACTGTGCTGCGTGCAGTCTGTGGCTGGTTTGCATTGTTGTTGGCTATTGTAGTGTTGGGCAGTTGGCTGTTAACAGCGCGTAGCGTTGCGCAGTTGGAGGTGAGCCGCCAGCAGTGGTGGATGTGGGGAAGTGAGATGGCGGATTTTTTGAGAGCGGATGATCCGGACGTGTGTCCATCAGAAACAGTACATTTGTAAGAATGGATGCCATGAACTGCTATATATATTATGACTTTTGAACACTATTAAGGTAAATACATTTTTTGTTCTCTATCAAAATCTTTCATTTGCTAACTATGCCTTTCAGTAGTTAGTGCCTTCAGTAGTTTGAATCTTTTATTTAGCTGGCAGTAGTGGCGCTCGCTGTATTGCAGTAGTTCGAGTAACGAAGATTTTTGTGAGGTAAGGTATATGTGAAGTGAGTGAAAGGTATAGGTTAGTGTTAGTCAGGGCCATTCATTTGTAGGGATTATTGAAAGTCAGATTGCGTTGCGCTAAAAATATTGTGTGTCAGTTTAGTGTTGATCAGAATAGGTAAAGAGCGAAATGTCTGAGTACGTTCAGTTCTGCTCAGCTGTTTGAAAATCAAATAACGTAAGAGGTTTATCAGCACAGTAATTCATTAAGTTTTCTAAGGGGACGTTTCAAATTGCAACCTGGTTCACGTCGAAGTACAGTAGGTTTCGCTCGGCTTCCCTACTGATGATATGCTGAGACAATGTTCACAGGTAGGTGCAGGTACGTCGTAAAGGGACGGAAGGAGCCGCGCCGCCGCAACGCCTCCTGGTGGTGAATAACTTTTTGTCTGGTGTGCCACGTGTCACTGAGGCAGGGGTCTGTTGCAGTAAAACGAGTAAATAAATAGAGAGGAAAAAGTTGTATTTTACGATAAACTGTACATGTAATTTATTGGCTAAGACAGGCAGAGAGGAAGGTGGTAGAGGGGACAGACGGCGCTTCCGGCAGCGTGGCTCAGTTGGCAGGCTTCTGGACGGCCGACTGGATGGAGTTCTGCAGGTTGGCCGCTGCCTGCTTCGTCTTCTCGGCGGCCTCCTGCAGCGCCGACTGCACCGGACCCCACGCGTCCTGCGCCGCCGCCTGCGTCTTGCTCGCGATGTCCTGCCACTGCAAGCACACGAGAGGCGTGTCACCAGGGGGCAACATCCTAAAAATGCAATTATCAGTATACCTGATCCGCCAGGTTTCAGGACGTGTCGTCTCCCAAGAAATAAATACAGGGTGGTGTAAATACGAGTTATTTATAATCCGTCTTGATTGCAAAAATGTTTATTCACATGACTGGTTTCGGTTCCTCTAGAACCATCTTCAGATTTGAAATGACAGTGATACTAATTGTTGTGTACATAGTTCCGCGTAGTTAGCGCGTACACAACTTTCCTAATAGAGCGCGCCCCGCTAAGCACAACAGCTCGTCCGTCTCCGCACTACGAGATGGCGCTGTCTTAGAGACGGACCAAATTCTGCTTCCGCCGATCCGCGTATTAATATGTAGCGCAGCCAATGAGATTGCTGCTTACGTAGAACCTTTTCTCCTCGCGGATCACACTCGCGCAGTGATACACGAACGCACGAGGCGTTATAACGAGTGTACAGACCTCCGATTAGTCAGTCTGCATTTGTCTGCACCCGTCTGTACCAGTCTGCATTAGTCTGTACCAGTCTATAGTCAAGTGTCAGTCTGCACCTAAGAAGATTATCGTATTCCTGTACATAGCCATGAAGATAAATGTAAAGACACTTTGTCAAGTATCAGAGATATGTGAGAGTAAGATTAACGTACCAAGACCAAAGGAACTTCAGATTGTCAATTGTAAATAGCATCCAGAACCAAGTTAAGTTATTTTTATGCTTGTTATTATATTAATAAATGTGTGTGAAAATTAATCAAGTTCTGTTTTGAGTTTGTCACCGTCAATCTGCTACTCTAAGTGTGCAAGTGGCATTTATATCGTCTGATATAACGGCAGAAGATAAACACGCCACGATAAGACCACGAGACATATTGTTGACACTCGCCTACTTCGTTAGAGCGACAAGTCAAATAATCTGATGGTGTGTGTACCGATGGTCTTACAGTATGCACACCACACTAATTAACTATTTGACAAATGCAAACCTGTTTCGTCCTATCCGATCAACATCAAACGTACCAGAATGTACCTGCAATTTCGGTTACAGGAGTAACCCGTTCACACACTGCAACCTTCACATGCTGCATCACATTAACCTGGTTGGCAGAATGCACGTGATTTATATGAATTATAAAACTCTTAAGGACAGGTGGTGTCTGGTACATTTGTTAGATTACATATGGACATACTATATTAAGTAGATTTTTCAAATTTGTTTTTATCTCTAAAAATACTTAGTTAAGATCTGTAGTTCTCAAGGTTAAAACATTTTTGGAATCAAGACGGATTATAAGTAACATTGTATAACCAGTGATTGCGATATCCCTTCAGACAATAATGTCAGTTTTTGCAAATAAAAGTGGCCTGAATTAGAGGATATGCTTGGACGTATAACTACATCCCGCCACACTCACAACACTTGTACGCCCACCATGTGATTCAACCGTTTCAGAGCGTAGTGGGCGTAGTGCTGACTGTGTCAGTGTGAGTGGAGTAGTGTGGTACTCACATTGGAGCAGTGGGTCTTCGTTGTGGAAAGTTGCATGAGAACATAGTGCCGGCCGCCGTGGCCGAGCGGCTCTAGGCGCTCCAGTCCGGAACCGCGCGACTGCTACGGTCGCAAGTTCGAATCCTGCCTCGGGCATGAATGTGTGTGATGTCCTTAGGTTAGTTAGGTTTAAGTAGTTCTAAGTTCTAGGGGACTGATGACCTCAGATGTTCAGTCCCATAGTGCTCACAGCCATTTTTTTGAGAACATAGTCGTGGGAACGGTATGGTCAGTTGTTTGCTGAGAAGTTTAATGGTGTCAAATGAGTGCCATGGCGTCAGACAGGATGTGTTTTTGAACAAGTCAAAGAACATTCCGAACGGTGCCGCACACCAGAAAACGTGGTTGCAGTACACGAGAAACTGCTTCAGGATCTACTACTCCACCAGACGCCTGTCGCAAGAGACCGGCATATCAAGACGATCATAACCGCCATTTGGCTCTTGCCGCGCGGGATTAGCCGAGCGGTTTAGGCGCTACAGTCATGGACTGTGTGGCTGATCCCGGCGGAGGTTCCAGTCCTCCCTTGGGCATGGGTGCGTGTATTTGTCCTTAGGATAATTTAGGTTAAGTAGTGTGTAAGCATAGGGACTGATGGCATTAGCAGTTGAGTCCCATAAGATTTCACACTCACACAATTTGCTTTCTGTACAATTTGTACAGAAACCAAATGGCAGTTATAAGAGTCGAGGGGCATGAAAGGGAAGCAGTGGTTGGGAAGGGAGTGAGACAGGGTTGTAGCCCATCCCCGATGTTACTGAATCTGCATATTGAGCAAGAAGTAAAGGAAACAAAAGAAAAGTTCGGAGTACGAATTAAAATCCATGGAGAACAAATAAAAAATTTGAGGTTCGCCGATGACATTGTAATTCTGTCAGAGACAGCAAAGGACCTGGAAGAGCAGCTGGACGGAATGAACAGAGTCTTGAAAGGAGGATATAAGATGAACATCAACAAAAGCAAAACGAGGATAATGGGATGCAGTCGAATTAAATCGGGTGATGCAGAGGGAATTCGATTAGGAAATGAGATACTTAAAGTAGTAAATAAGTTTTGCTAATTGGGGAGCAAAATAACTGATGATGGTCGAAGTAAAGAAGATATAAAATGTAGACTGGCAATGGCAAGGAAGTCGTTTCTGAAGAAGAGAAATTGTTAACGTTGAGTATAGATTTAAATGTCAGGAAGTCGTTTCTGAAAGTATTTGTATAGAGTGTAGCCATGTATGGAAGTGAAACGTGGACGATAAATAGTTTAGACAGGAAGAGAATAGAAGCTTTCGAAATGTAGTGCTACAGAAGAATGCTGAAGATTAGATGGTAGATCACATAACTAATGTGGAGGAATTGAATTGGGGAGAAGAGAAATTTGTGGCACAACTTGACTAGAAAAAGGGATCGCTTGGTAGGACATATTCTGAGGCATCAAGGGATCAGCAATTTAGTATTGGGGGGCAGCGTGGAGGGTAAAAAACATAGAGGGAGGCCAAGAGATGACTACACTAAGCAGATTCAGAAGGATGTAGGTTGCAGTAGGTACTGGGAGATGAAAAGCTTGCACAGGATGGAGTAGCATGGAGAGCTGCATCAAACCAGTCTCAGGACTGAAGACCACAACATCAACATGCGGGTGAATACTCCACCTGGATCTCCACGTGCAACCCTGTTGTTCATGCACTAAAAGCAGTAGATGCCACTCAGCACCTTCAGTTTCGTGAGTGGCTGTTCACTGAGACAGCAATGAATGCCTTGGGCATGGCTCTGTTCTTTATGTTTGATAAAGTCTGGTTTCACCTGAGTGGTCATGTGTACTCACAGAACCACAGGTTCCGGGTAGCAGGAATCTGAATAATTTCCACGAAACACCATTGCATGATCAGCAGCTTGGGGTTTGGTGTGAAGCGTCTGCACGCTGCATTATTGGTCCCATTTTCTTTCATTGGACGCTGACTTCGGCGCGTTACATTGCCAACAGATTGAAAGCGTTTGTGCAAGCATTAACGGAGGAGGAAAAGACCTACAGTGCTTTCCAATACGATGGAGCAACTGACCATATAGCCGACCGAACCTTGGTGCAAATTTACACCATATTCACGCCTGACAGTTGTTAGCAGAGGTTAGCTTACCGCGGCCCTAGCTGGCCACTCAGTTCACCGTATCTGTTAGTGTAGTTTTCAAGAACTCCAGCAGAACATTCCGGATGAGATTACAGCAATTCCAGCAGTCCAGCATACTACCGCCTTCAGCAACTTGATGACCAGGGCCCAGAAATGCCAAAAGATGAATGGTGGTCATGTCAGTATCTGATATAGTCAGATTAGTACTGTATTTCGTTTCCTGGGCTGTGTTCCTTTGTATCCTGGAACTCTTTTCTCTGGGCCTCTTTTATTTGTCTCACCCTGTATGAGAGCGTGCTGAAAAATAATGCGTCCGAATTTCTTATGTGAAAAATGTTTTAGTTTTCAAATAAAATACATCTTAATTCTTGATGTCGACGTACTTGCAGTCCTCTGTCCTAGAGGGCACCTAGTTGTACCGTGTAACAAGAGATCAGAAATGAGCTCCGTATATTCACTAAAAACTTGCCAACGAGTTCTCTGACGTCATCTCCGAACTCGCCGATTCCGTGTGCCCGTAGATTCGACTCCTGAGTGTCCGCCGCAACCCACTTGTCTCCTGATCCTGCTGTCAGATACAAGTGGACTCGACTCGCTCAGAAAGGAGAGCGAGTACACTCGCGTCATTCCCATTACATACGTAACCGTTTAGAAAGACATTTGCGCCATTAAACTGTAAATTACTGGTCATTTGTTCCACACAGTTTGAGTTCAGCTTTGTAGCCATTGTCAAGTGCAACCTGAATGTCACAAAACGGCTGACCTGTCTAAATGTCATAAGCAACCGTTGGTCATGGTGACTATTATATACTTATATGACGATTGATCAGTTAGCCGTGAGTATTGTTCTGTTTACAGGTGCATCTATAAAGATGAAATTTCTTCGAAGACTGCTGTAGATTTACTTTAATATTTATAAATCTACTTAGAGAATGTCTAATAATTACGTTGACATAAACACACTTTCGAGGCCTCACCGAGTCTGTAGCGACCGTATGAGAAAACTTGAAATGAGGGTGAAGCGTAATTTGCAGTTGTGTACTTTGCATCAATTAATTTTCGTCTTACAACCCCCCCCCCCCCCCCCCCCCACAGTCTCATAAAACACAGCTTCGTCATAGGGCATCTGATCTTGGCGGTCGGTTATTTTAAGTTTTTCAGTCTTACTTAGCAACAGCAAGCTCGTGTACTGATCTTCCGTAACTACAATAATTCACGACTAGCGTTACACTCTAGCATGCTTCAGTAAGAGAGAACGCCTCGACGAGTATGAAGCGGCCGCAACGCCACGCTTCTCAGACTCGTACTTGCGAAACTGCGGCGGGAACGAACGAAGCCCGTTGGCACTGATATAACAGCTGCACCTTGATTTGTGAAGTATGCAACCCACAACATCAGGCTAATACTCGCCCCGTCTCCGATCTCTATGTGTAACATGGCGGTGTATAATGTAACTATGTCGGTGCATGAAAAACAATGTACTATACTCGAGTTTCGCATTCGACAAGTTCGTCCACATATGGAGCATTCTCTCCTTTAGATGACACACGGGCGCTGCTGCATCTACAACAATCTGATGCCTTGGGTCCACTGTCGTCGATCGTCCTCAATACAGCCCAGACTTGGCCCCATTCAATTTTCATCTGTTTCCGAAACTCAAAGAACATTTTAGAGGGCCTCACTTTGATAGCGATGAAAGTGGTGGAAGCAGCGGTGAGGTTGTGGCTCTGTCAACAAAGTCAGATAGTCTATAGTGATGGTATCAAGAAACTGGTTTCTAGTTAGGAGAAAGGTGTTCGTCGCCGGAGTGATTATGTTTAAAAATAAATATGTAGAATAAAGATGTAAAACATTAATAACATTTCTTGTTATTTAAAGTACTTGAAGAATTTTCACATAAAAATTCGGAGACATTATTTTCCACTACACCTTCATATAACAAGGAATATACTAAACGTATCGTATCTCGAAGGGGTGACAGATGTCCACTAAATAGTTCTGTGCAGGTAGATGACGCTGATACCTATCAAGTAAACATATTTGATTGTGGTATGCAAAGTACATCTTCCTACGTTATTCGTATGATTATGGTCACAGCCGTTATTTCTGTTAATGGTCTAAATTACACCTGAAGAAAGATAGTCTTCCACCGGACTGTAAATAAAACGCTTTATTCCCCACTACTAGTTGCCGGCATGGTCCATTGTTCAAGCTCATCGGTAGCAACGAGGAAGACGTATCTGCATCTGTTGCGTCAGAAAATGTGCATAGTAAAACATTTTAAAACTCAGTCTGGTCGAATAATGTCTGTCTTCAAGTTTATCCAGGCTGTGGTGCCGATCTAGAAGAATATGATTATGATGAAATCCGTCGTATTAACCAGTTGGGAAATAAAGCTAGAAAATAACCCCAGAATATATTTTTGTTCATATACGAATAATATTAGACTGACACTGAAATTTAAAAGTCTGAAATCTAAAAAAAATAATCTCTTGGATATCGAAAAATATAGGTAAAAAAGTACAATCGAACAAAACTCAAAGTAGAGATACATAATATAAACTTAAAAAACTTGTTCAGCTTTGAAACTTCCAGACAGATCAAAACTATGGGCCTGACCGGATTCGAACCTAGAACCTACGCCTTTTGCGGACAAGTGCTCTACCGAAATTTAAAAAATTTAAATTTTTTTGTGGTCTCTCATGTCCCTGGTAGCCCATCCGTTCGCATTTTCCCCTAAAGATTCTCATCTGATCACGTTATTGGATTTCCTGCATTATTTGCATGCCTTGTTTTCTCATTATCCACTGGCACGACTGAAGGTTAAGTAACGTGTTTTGTAAGCTTCACTTTTTGTGTTTTTGTGTGTGTAAAATGCATTCCAGCTTCAATATTCTACTAGGTAACTGCTAGAAACCTCCCAGAATTAATCTTAGCACCCTAGGACTGGGACCAAGACAGAATTCGCCTTTCCAGATTGATACCTTAGTATGCAGCCGTGCCAACAGGATGTGTGTCTTGATGACAGCATGCTGCGCTGTTTCCACCCAGTTGAGTGCGAGGAGTTGCCAACTTCTGGAGAGGACGTTTTCTTGACATGGAGATTTGATGAAATTTTTTCATTTCTTATATAGATAAATGAAATTTTCTACTAAATTTACAGTATTTCCCATCGCAAATGGCAATGCTAAACCTGTGGTTTTGTAGAACCACAGACAATAATTTCTAGAAATGCTTTAGAATTCAGAAACAAATGAAATGTGTGTATCCCAGATTGCAGGAGTGGGTTATTTCACTGATCGAAACTAATATAGCAACAGATAGATATTTATTGAAGTGGCGCACCAGCTGTCAATAGAACAACATGACAAAGAAAGACGATGAATGGCTCTACCTCCATTTTCCATCCTTAGAACTCCATACCACTCCCACCAGTTCCGTGCGACCAATGTACTTTTCTGTTATAGATGTGAAACGAGCCTTTCTTGGACCATGGGATTATTATACTCGTTACCCATATTTAACTCAGCACGTTCATTACATACACTTCCCATGGCGAGACAGAAACTGATGTATCTCCGGATAGTCCACTCAAACCATTACCACCAATCACGAATAGTATAGTTGCTTCAGGACGACTAACAGGAATTTTTGAAGGTAGTGTATGAAACACGCTGGATAGTTTGGCACCAGTATTGCCATACGGAGTGGACATGCGTCCTACAGGAGAGTCAGAGGGTACAGTAGCCGGAGGACGCTAGAATTTTGGTAAAGCTATAGACATTTAATTTGTTCAAATGGACCACAGTATCTCTGTGGAGTGTATCCTAAGGTCATGCACTGCGTCTTTTGATCTTTCGCAGGGCATAACAGATCCTCTAGGAATTTTCCTGAAGCTCTCCAAGGTAACGACAGAACACATAGATCAGGATGGCGATTGCTGTGACCGGTCGATCACATTCTTGCGTAGAAATACTTGCAGAGAGGCCGGCAACTCACCTGGTGTCCAACGTTGTTGAGTGTCGACTGGAGAGAGTTGAGCTGTTCTTCCAGGTTGATGGACGTGGCGGCGTCGTGGATGCTGTTGTTCAGGTTACGAACGAAGGTGTTGAGCTGTTCCGACACAGCGCCCTGGTGCTTCTCGGCCTGAGACAGACAAAAGCCTTCTAAAGGGAACTGCACACTGTTTGACGGACACATAAACCCTTAATGTGAGACGTAGGAAACCAGTCAAAAAAGTTTACTCAGACTCTACCACATTATGCCACATTGTCAGAGGATATCTGGGTATAGTATAGTGCCACAATGTTTTTCTTAATGATGGGCTGAACACTTTACAGACAACGTAATTCAAACGAAACTGATGATTCCAGTTGACCAAATGTAGAACTATTCGTTTGCGAATTTTTCAGTGTTTCGATTGTAAACAGAGGTGGTCTACAATATAGTATTATTTGACATAGAAGAGTGAAAATAATGCTGTTTTACGCCTGCCTTGCGTACTATACTCGCCAATAAGGCAGCCAGTAATCCCTCTCTTCATAAACCCTTCAACAGGGCAGTTATAGTAACATCACCGGCCAACGTTCGTTTCTCAATACCTGCCCAACCTTACGAGACCCTGGAGCATAGGCAGTCACAACATCTGCTACATTGCTTGTCCTCTTAAAGCTGATTTTATTGTGAGCAGTTATGAGGACATCAGATGCTGTGAGCTGCTGACAAATAGTATGAGGTGCAATTAAAGGCCAGCTCTCTGTTTCGTCCGCTGTCTACAGGGTTATTCATACAGAGTTGTGAGCAAAATTGTGCAAACACAAAACCACATTACCCTCCCAAACACGGCGTCGGAAAACCGTTGACATTCAAACCAGCTTCCAGTCGTCTCGGAATGAATAAATACAGGCCTTATATGGTTTTTAAGTGAGTCTTATACTACTCTTCCTGCAAAATACTGACAAGGTCAGGTAACTGTGATGGAGGTGGATAACGATCACACGCTCTTCTCTCCAAAGTTGACCGCAAAGGCTAAAAAATACTGAGATCTGATGTCAGTGGTGGCCAGGGGAGATCCTGGTGCTCACGAAACCATTCCTGGACGATGCAAGCTGTGTGAACAGGGCCCTATCGTCTTCGAACACAGCGTTATCACATGTTCACATGTGTGTAAATTCCTAAGGGACCAAACTGCATAGGTCATCGGTCCCTAGACTTACACACTACTTAAACTAACCTATGATCAGAACAACACACACACCCATGCCCGAGGGAGGACTCGAACCTCCGGCGGGAGAGGCCGCGCAGTTCGTTACATGACGCCTCAAACCTCGCGCCCATTCCGCGCGGCGCAGCTTTATCACTGGGGGGAAAAACACTGTACCGTGGGATGGACTTGATCAGCCAAAATGGTCCCATAATCCTTGGCAATAATAGACCTTACAGAGTAACCAAGGAACACATGGATATGGCTGCCCAAATCATCACCTAACTCGAGCCATGTTTCATTCTTGGCACTTAAACTCGGCCAGAAGTTGTAAATAGTGTGAAACGAGATGCATTCGACCAAATGCTGTCTTTTGGTCCATAGTTCACGTTTTATTGCTTCGTTACCAGATTTTCCTGTTACGGATATTTGCATCACTGATGAGTAGTTTTGTAATTCCAGCTCGCCCTGAAATTCCGTGCTTATGGAGCTTCCTTCGTGTTGTTTTGGTGATGACAGGGTTCGCGAATGGGACATTCAGTTCTGCAGTGAATTTTTGCAGCTCACTCCTCTAATTTTTCGTCACAATCCTCTTCGACTCAACATACACTATCGTCCGCGTTGCGACTTAGCAGATGATGTTTTTCCATTTTCCCTGTTTGCTATACCAGTATTTGATATGATGCCTCCTGGAATTTCAAACACTTCCGCTGCCTGGGTCACGGGAGCACCCAGCATGCGAGCACCAACAATTTGCCCAAATTCGAATTCGCTCATCTCCGATGTAACGCATTCACAACCACACAGAACACTGCCCTGCCCGTGGCAGATACTTACAATGTATTGAGGACATTGCAAGGTGCGGTTAATTTAAGTGATACATTAATTACAGTAAGTGATACACAATTTTTCTTCCTATACTTTTATTCCAACACTATAAATTTAATTTTTTTTTTTGCCTTCGGTTATCTGGGAGGTAGTAATCATTCAAGTGGCTGGTACTACTGGAAGGAGACTACATACTTGTCGACCAACAAGGGGTGCAATAAACTAGCTTTGGGAATGATAGTGGAAAATGAGATGATCTTGCGAGAAACTTGTTTCAGTGCACAACGCATCTAGGAAGTCCACTTTATGTGGGAGACTCTGTTCATCACAATGTCACACAAAGCACAATGCGAAACTTGAGTCATCTCCAGTCTGCTTAAAATTTATCCCTTGTCTCTTTGGTCACACTGGAGAACAACGCTAGTTTTCTGTGGACATCTCCCTGCCTTAGTGTACCATGACGGCGAGCGTCACTCACCTCCTGCTTGAGTGTGGAGGTGACCTCGGCGATCTTGGTCTTGAAGGCATTAGCCTGCTCGGTGAGCAGGTTGAGGGCCTCGTCTTGCGTTGGCAGGCCCAGTGTCTCGCGGAGCTCATGGGCGGCGTTGACGATCGTGTGGTTCAGTTGCTCCACCGTCTCTGCGATGTTCACCTGGCCAGCATCTGGTCGCGCCTGTGGACAGGTGATTTGAGCCGTCAAAGAACGGAAAGAACCCTTATGTTGCTGCGCAATGCGACTTGGTGGGTTAAGTCGAAACAACAATTATTGTGGCTGTATGTATGAACTCGGGAGACCATACTTAACTTACGACTTGTCTTAGAAGATACACCGAATAAAAGCAAACCAACGTTTCTAGCTATTGTTGATTTAGAGAAAGCTTTTGACCATACTGACTGAAATGCATTTTTTTACGTTCTGAAGGTAGCAAGAGTAAAATACAGTGAACGAAATGTTATCTACGACTTGTATAGAAACCACTCTGCTGTTATAACAGTCGACGGAAATGAAAGGGAAGCAGTAGTTGAGAAGGGAGTGATATGATTATAGTCTGTTTCCTGTGTAATTCAATCCGTACATTGAGCAAGCACTAAAAACCAAAGACTAATTAGGAAAGGGAATTACAGTTCAGGGAGGGGAAATAAAAACAATGACTTTTGCTTATGACATTCTAATTATGTCAAAGACGGCCAATAACTTGGAAGACTGTGTCCTCAAGAGTTTATAAGACAAATATCGACAAACGTAAAAAAAGGGCAATGCAGTTTAGCCAAATTACATCAGGCGATGCTGATACAATTACATAAGGAAATGACACACTAAAAACAGTAGATCAGTTTTGCTTTTTAAGCAGCAAAATAAGTGAGGATGACCGAAGTAGAGAGGATAGAAAATCCAGACTGATAGTAGAAAGAAACTCGTTTCTGAAAAAGAGGAATTTTTTTAACATCGGGTATAAATGTTTTAGAGAGGTCTTTGTATGGAGTTGAGCCTTGTACGGAAGTGAAACCTGAACAATAAGAAGCTCAGACAAGAAGAGAATAAAACCTTTTGAGATGTTGTGCCACAGAAGAATGTTGAAAATTAGACGGATAGATCGAATAATTAGTGAGCAGGTGCTGAACCGAATTGAGGAATAAGAAATTTTTGGCTCAACTAGAGTAACAGCACGGATTCGTTGATGGCACACAATCAAATAAACTGTATGGTTCCAGGGAACTTTTCAAGTCTGAAGCATCTACGACGTATATATGCAGACTGAAGGGCAGAATTAATATTTGTACCACGGGCAGGATTCGAACCCAGATACCCCACTCTCCAGGCAGATGTGCTAACTACTACGGCACCCTAGCACAGTGGCATGTTTGAGACTTGGAAAGGTCTCTGGAACTATATACTTTTATTTGATTAAATCAACTATGCCTGGGTTTCAAGCAGGACACCCCGTTTCATTTGATGTTGAGGTGCTATTCCAATATATTTGGAAAGCCTCTGCAATGCTGTTAGAGTTTAGGGGGCATACCAAGTGGGCAGCGGCGTGAATGGAACTTTGAATTGAGGAGGGAGGTGTGCTAGGGTAGTCCGTCCAATTGTGCAAAGCCACCGTACCAGGGTGGCGTAGTGGTTAGCACATCTGCCTAGTGAGCCGGAGACCTGGGTTCAAAACCTGGCCTTGATACAAACTGTCATTCAATTTGCATATATACATGATAGGACACATACTGAGACATCGAAGAATCGTCATATGGTACTGGAAGGAATTTTAGGGGTGCGAAATGTAGAGGGGGACCAAATCTTGGAAACAATAAGCAGGATCAAGTGGATGTAGGTTTCAGTAGTTATGCAGAGAGGAAGAGGCTTTCATAGGATAGACTAGCCTGGAGAGCTGCATCAGTGTAGTATTCGGATGAGCGGCCTGAACATTAATATAATAGCTAGAGGCCTTTCTGGGTCGAATCCGCCCGGCGGATTAACGACGAGAGCCAGTGTGCCAGCCAGCCTGGATGTAGTTTTCAGGTGGTTTTTCACATCCCGCTAGGTGAATACCGGGCTGGTCTCCACGTTCCACCTCGGTTACACCCGTCGCAGACATTTGAAACACGTCCACACTATTTCACGATTTCCACCAGACGCAGACAGTTGGGGTACACTGATTCAGTCCTGGGGGTGGGGGTGGGAGGGGGGGGGGGTGTACAGGGTGGCGGCAGGAAGGGCATCCCGCCATCCGTAACACTAACAATATTGCCAAATCCTTTGTAACCACGCCGACCCTGTGATCGCTGCGGGACTATGGCGTAAACGAAAGAAAGAAAGAAAGAAAATCCTTTCTGGGGTCCGTGATTGATCAATATCTTTTATTGTGAAGGACATGCTAAGCAGAACACAATATCTGTTTTTTACGCCTCTAATATAAACGGCTTAACGCAGATTTGAAACTTATAATCACCATCGTAAAATTTCTAGATACCAGTGCCGAGGTATATCATGCCGGCCGGTGTGGCCGTGCGGTTCTAGGCGCTTCAGCCTGGAACCGCGTGACCGCTACGGTCACAGGTTCGAATCCTGCCACGGGCATGGATGTGTGTGATATCCTTAGGTTAGTTAGGTTTAAGTAGTTCTAAGTTCTAGGGGACTGATGACCACAGATGTTAAGTCCCATAGTGCTCAGAGCCATTTGAACCATTTTTTGAAAATATGATGTTTTCTAAACATTTGATTGACTAAATACCAATTTCTTCAACTACGTTACAAATGTGGACCATATTTTACAAAAAATGTTTCAGGTCTTGCCAAGCCAAGCACAACGTGCTGTTCTTACATAGCGGAGTGAGAAGTTGAAACTCATCAAATGTCCAGAAAGCATCATGTTTCAATGAGGATTTTCTTGACCAAGAGAACTGTACGTGACGTTTTACATGATAATCTTGTCTACCAGTAGAATTTTGCTGTACGTATTTTTAGAAAATGGTTCAAATGGCTCTAAGCACTATGGGACTTAACATCTGAGGTCATCAGTCCCCTAGACTTACAACCACTTAAACCTAACTAACCTCCGTGCCCGAGGCAGGATTCGAACCTGCGATCGTAGCAGCAGCGCAGTTCCGGACTGAGGCGCCTAGAACCGCCCGGCCACAGCGGCCGGCGTATTTTTTACATCAATTTGAAAATTATACTTCCTCCTGAAAGTATTCGTCAATAAAACATTTCTCACTAGAAGCAGCTTATGGTTGGTAGCATGGATTGTTTCAGTATGCGGCGGGACTTAAATAAAATAAGTTGCTCATTATTATGGTAGGTCAAGTAACTTTTATTGAATGCCGCGTTACACGTAAAAGTGACACAGATTAACAAAGATCGGAACGTTGTACCAGTCGTTCAGTTGCTCGACGGTAGACATGCACTCTATGGTGACGGAGCTATTCGGGACCCACTGTGTGAACTTACTCATCGTTCGAAAATTTCTTGCCGCTTAGATTTTCTTTCAGTTTGTAGAAGAGCTGGAACTCGCATGCTGCAAAATCTGGATTATATTGCGGATCAGTGGTAGCCACGTCTTTTCGGCCTTGGTGAAACTACTACGATCATTTCACTGCGAATGGACACGTCACAACATTTGGTCCATATACTGCCACAATTTCACGGTGAATCTGTGTGCAATTTTGCCCACAAGACTTGAATTGTCCCACACAGTTCAGCTTTGGAGTACGTTCCCAGTTGACGAGTTATTTCAATCGCACACTGTGAAACACGTGTTATCCATCCTGCAGCAGAACTGGGTCTGCAGGAAACACGGAACCTGTACTACCTTCCGATATTGCGGCACCCTTGTTGCGTCATGGTCTTAGCGTGGGACGAAATGTGTAACTTACTTTCTGACGTCCCTACGTGCATTACACGATCTGAGAGATAGGGTGACTGTTTGCTGAAGACGCTGTAGCGTTCGGGACAGTGTCGTCTAAATTTATTGCAGAAAGATACAAGAGGAATTGGACATAATTCGCATTTGATGAAATGAGTGGCAGCCTGCTGTAAATGTGAAAAAAGTAAATTAATGCACATGCGTGCGAAAAACAATCCTATAACGTTCGAATACAGTACAGGTGGTGTGCTGTTTGACACGGTCACGTCGGTGAAATATCTAGGCATATCGTTCTGAAAAGCAACGTGAAATGGAACGAGCACGTAAGATCGGTTATAGGGAACGCCAGTGGTCCACTTCGATTTTGTTGAAGACTTACAGGAAAGTGTAGCTCATCTATAAAAGAGACTGCATACAGAACACTTGTGTGATCCATTCTTGAATTGCTCAAGTGTCTGGGATCCTCAGCAGGTCGGATTAAAGGAAAACTTCCAAGCAAATCAGAGGCGCGCTTCTAGAATTGTTACCGCTAGGTTCGATCAACACTCGAATATTACGAAAACACAATGTAAACTCATTTAGACAACGGTCATTTGCGACAGACTGCAGAACCATGCTACTCGCACAAACATACAGCGAAGACAAGAAAAAATCGGGGTTCGCACGGACGCATATAGTCAGTCGTTCTAAGCTCGTCCCATTTGCAAGGCGGGTAGGAGGGGGAATGACTAGTAGTAGTACAAACTACCCTCCGCCATGCACCATATGGTGAATATGTATGTAGAAGTAAAATATTTGAGTTTGACATTTGCTTGGTGAAAGTAGTGTTGATTTTCCAGTTAATGTTGATTCTGATTGGGGCACAGGTAGATGTGTTATACATAAATCCCGAAAAATCCTATTTTCATTTTGTAATTAACTGTTTCTTTACATCATTGATGACTGGACCCAAGGAACCTTATAGTAACTCCAATAGCAGTGGATTTCGTTTTTCAGTTTTGGAAGCTATTATCTTAATATTGGAAGTAATTCTTTTTTATTGTTACTACACGGTTAAACTTAAATAATAACTGTAAATAAGGTGAGAATGCATTACTTTATGTATTTTTGGTGGTGTGCCTTTGCCATCCTCTAATCCTTGAACTTACTTGCCCGACCAATTACCAGAGGATTTACAGTTTTTACAACTCATTGTAGGAGATGAAAGAAGTGCTAAGAAACAGAAAAAATTCCAGGACCAACTGGGCATCGAATTCCAGACTTTTGGGTTGGTAGTTGGACACTCACAAGCTTTGACGCAGAATTATGCGTTAACAGGATAAAACTATAAAAAATAAATCGCCTGTGGTTCAAATGGCTCTGAGCACTATGCGACTTAACTTCTGAGGTCATCAGTCGCCTAGAACTTAGAACTAATTAAACCTAACTAACCTAAGGACATCACACACATCCATGCCCGAGGCAGGATTCGAACCTGCGACCGTAGCGGTCACGCTGTTAAATCGCCTGTCTAAGAACGTAGGGGACGTTTGTAAAAACCCTCAAAAGGAAAGTGACGAAATATTTTATAAAGTAAGACATTCCATCTTGTTGTAGGCGGAAGAATTTTGGGCTCGAAGCTTGATACATCTTAGGCAGTAGGAAACAACAAGAATGAAGTTATTCAGATTTGTCAAGGGTTGGAACAGAGGAAATCAAATCGGCAACAATTGCATAAGGGCAGAAGAAGATGCCCAATATGAATAGAAAACGCTGCATAGGACAAAACTGAATGGAAGGAACAAGTTGTGCGTACGTAGGAGACCAAATCGCAAAGTAAGCTTTCCTTCATAAAAATGTGGGAAGAAGATCAGTGAGCAGTCCGAGGAAAAGATGGTAAATCGGAAACAGGTTTCCTTAGTGTCAACGCGGAGAGTCAGAAAAAATAACTAATTTTCGTCTTGATCTACAATGAGTAGATTTCAGATTTCTGGCAGTAATGTAGCCACAAACAATCGCAAATTTCTTTTTCGTGGGGGTGAAGCACCGAGGAAACGCCGTAAGCGTCCCAGTCGTAAGAGCATACGTCGTCAGGAATGCGAGAAGCCAGCCATATCGCAGCAGCAGTGGGTCTGCTGTCGCTCGTGACATAACAGCGGTGCGGGTCGCGCCTTGATCTTGAGCCAGTGGGAGGCCATCCTGGTATCGGTTATCGCGAGGTCAGAGTTCACACGCTATCGGCCGTCTGTGTGGACACTTGGCCAACATCCGCCAAGTTGAGGGCCGCCTCCGAAAACTTCTGTTAAGGGAATACGTTAGCGAGTAGCAACGTGGTGCATCTTCACTCGCTCTGGATCCAAAGCAGGACAGTTGATATTTTTAAAAATATCAGGCTTCCGATATATCGATATTTAAAAAACTTCACTATCGAAAAGAAGTATCGATATTTCGACTGAAGAACATATCGACGTACGGCCTATAAAAATGTGGGCTGCATATCGTGAATATACTGCCAGGGGTGTATATTTAAGTGCAGTATTGATTTTTTTAGATATTCTGTACACCAAGTTACCATCCTGCTTATCCCCCTTAGAGCAAGAACTGAAAGGAAAACTATGAGCGTTCACGCTTGGTGAAAACCACTTTTTTAGATACGGTAGCCGGCCGCTGTGGGTGAGCGGTTCTAGGCGCTTCAGTCCAGAACCGCTGCTGCTACGGTCGCAGGTTCGAATCCTGCCTCGGGCATCGATGTGTGTGATGTCCTCAGGTTAGTTAGGTTTAAGCAGTTTTAAGTCTAGGGGGCTGATGACCTCAGATGTTAAGTCCCATAGTTCAGAGCCATTTGAACCATTTTTTAAACAACGGTAACTGTATGTAAGTGGCACAGTAAAAGCTGTCCGATGTGTCCGACTTCGGTTTCGTCATATATCGGATTTTTCCAGAACGCTTCACGCTGACTTATCTGTTTCTTCATTTCCGTAAACGCCAGCGAACTAGTACTTGTGGTGTCAAAATTGCGTGGTGAAGTTAAACGTTGCAGTTTCTATTGATAGCGCCCAACGCCGATTATGTCAGCGTTTCCCCTCACATGTCTCCATTCTCCGCAAAAACCAGTCATGTTATTTAGATTTTTGTTCGTCATTTTCAGCACCTTTTTTGAAGAATGCCGATGTGAAGAAATACCACACTAGTTGCTATTTCCTCGCATCAGAACACCTCAAAGAGTACTGAACATGACGAAAACTCAAAAAGTAGTAAGACTCCTTCACACAGCGAAAATAAAATTATGTTGTTCTACAATTTCAAAAGAACAATTTCAATTATTTACCGAAAATTTCGAAAAGGTATAATATAAAATAAAAATATTGGCACTCGGTTTTGCCGTACCGATATCGACATATCCAGCACAAAATTATCGCCGATATATACCGAAATTATGGGAAAATGCAGATATATAGATATTTTGTCAAGAGCCCTATTCCAAAGTCGAAGTACGCGGGTGAGTACTGGTCTTGCGGTGAAACGTCTGCACTGTACACAGGCTCGCCATGAAATCCCGGTGGTATATGGTCAAATGCAATGTTGCGACCATCCGTGGTGAAATGCTGCCAACAAACTGACTAAAGCAGCGCAGGCTTGACTGATTCTGATCGGGAAAGAAGGCCATCGGCACAGGCGACAATTTCCGAACTTATTCGGAGGAGTCACATATTTTCCAACGCTGAGGACGTTCACACAGCTGTTCTATCACTAAGAGAGGGGACGACTCGTAGAACGTCTCGATCGTTGGTTACGCAACCTTGGTGACCATGTGAAAAACAGAGTAAAGTATTTCTGCCACTTCGAAGTGTAGTGAAGCCTTCAATAGAAGTAGCCTGGCTTGCCGTTGTTTTGTGTAACTTACTATTTTAAATCTCATTGTGATAACAAACTGCTTGAATTCCGCTCCTACCAAGAAAGCTTTGTTACTTAATATTTAAAAAGGCACGTGACTTACTGGCCAGCGGTCTTGCCGCAGCGATTACACCGCTTCCTGTCACATCATTGAAGTTAAGCTCTGTCGGTGTAGGCTAGTACTTGGATGGCTGACCCTACCGGTTTGCCGAGCGCTGTTGGCAAGCGGATTTCACTCAGCCTTTGTGAGGCCAATTGAACAGCTGCTTGACTGAGAAGTAGCGGCTCCGGTCACGAAAAGGGACTTGAGGACAAGCGCACTAAATCACTAACTGAACATTCTGAGAATGAATACTCATTCATTTGATGTACATTTGCAAATGGTTACACTAATAATTAAGAAAAAGCAGGCTCATTTGCGTGACGCTATTCCTGTTCCCAGCACCTCTCCTTTACAGTATCTGGTAGCAAGAATTTTTGAAGACCTGAATTTCGTAAGTGCTATACCACCGCAGTCAATCTTAACCGCCATGGAAAAGTGTACGGTTATTACAGAAAGCTTGAAACGTTACTTAAATACAAGGAAAGGTGAATTTACATATTTAGGGCTGCCACTGTAGTTATATTTGAATGAGAAGGGATTTCTGGGTCTTGCAAAAAGTTCTAGACATCAAAAGTAGCTATGGAATGATCATATAAAACTAATTGTTGGTAAGGCGGGTACCAGGTTGAGATTCATTGGGAGAGTGCTTAGAAAATGTAGTCCATCAACAAAGGAGGTGGCTTACAAAACACTCGTCCGACCTATACTTGAGTATTGCTCATCAGTGTGGGATCCGTACCAGGTCGGGTTGACGGAGGAGATAGAGAAGATCCAAAGAAGAGCGGCGCGTTGCGTCACTGGGTTATTTGGTAACCGTGATAGCGTTACGGAGATGTTTAATAAACTCAAGTGGCAGACTCTGCAAGAGAGGCGCTCTGCATCGCGGTGTAGCTTGCTCGCCAGGTTTCGAGAGGGTGCGTTTCTGGATGAGGTATCGAACATATTGCTTCCCCCTACTTATACTTCCCGAGGAGATCACGAATGTAAAATTAGAGAGATTAGAGCGCGCACGGAGGCTTTCAGACAGTCGTTCTTCCCGCGAACCATACGCGACTGGAACAGGAAAGGGAGGTAATGACAGTGGCACGTAAAGTGCCCTCCGCCACACACCGTTGGGTGGCTTGCGGAGTATCAATGTAGATGTAGATGTATGTGTTGGCTCCAGTAGCTCGCCAACACCGTTTCTGCTTTTTGTTGTACTTCTCATAATTAGTCTCCAACGTAAGTAACATATTTACTAATTTTAGCATCTCCGTTTCCAGATATATTTTCCCATATTTCGACAACTAATAGCATTGTTCGGTTTCTTCTGACGCTACGGTACTCACTTGATTTTAATCACTATAAGGCTAGCAAACTAGACTTCCAATAATTCTAAAGTGAACGCGCGTTCCACAGAGCGTGACGATATTTGCACAATTAAGTTTACTCAACACAAAAAATCGCGCAAAGTAAGCAGTTTGATATACGGAGCTGAGCTGGCGAAGAAATACAAAATGAGCCATAGACTATACAGTACAACCAGTCTGCGCAATAAAAATCTAATTTCAGTGGATCCGTCGATATACTGTGCAAAAGAACGGAGCCACAAAATTACAAATGGCTCTGAGCACTATGAGACTTAACATCTATGGTCATCAGTCCCCTAGAACTTAGAACTACTTAAACCTAACCAACCTAAGGACATCACACAACACTCAGCCATCACGAGGCAGAGAAAATCCCTGACCCCGCCGGGAATCGAACCCGGCAACCCGGGCGCGGGAAGCGAGAACGCTACCGCACGACCACGAGCTGCGGGCCGCAAAATTACAGACCAATATCTTCAGTCGGTTTCCTGCAGAACCCTTGAACATATTCTCAGTTGAAATATAGTAAATTTCCTTCAGGGGGAGAACTTCTGTTCAAAAATCAGCGCAATTTTAGAAAGCGTCGCTCGTGCGAAACTTAGATTGCCCTTGCCTTACATGAGATTCAGCGAACCATGGATGAAAGGCAACAGGCGGACACCATATTCCTACATTTCCGTAAAGCGTTTGATACGGTGCAACACTGCCGACTGTTCATGAAGTTACAAGCATACGGAATGGGTTCCCAGGAATGTGAGTGTTTCGAAGATGGCTCGAAAACTTCTTAAGTAACAGAACCCAGTAAGTTGTACTGGTCGGCGAGCGTTCGTCAGTGACAAGGGTATCGCCGGCCGGGATTGCCGAGCGGCTCTTGGCACTACAGTCCGGAACCGCGCGACCGCTACGGTCGCAGGTTCGAATCCTGCTTCGAGCATGGATGTGTGTAATGTCCTTAGGTTAGTTAGGTTTAAGTAATTCCCAGTTCTAGGTGACTGATGACCTCAGAAGTTAGGTCCCATAGTGCTCAGAGTCATTTGAACCATTTTTGACAAGGGTACCGTCAGGACTGCCCCAGGGAACTGTGCTAGGGCTACTGATATTTTCTATATACATAAATGACCTGGCGGACAGGGTAAGCAGCAGTGTAAGGCTGTTTGCTGATAAAGCTGTGGCGTATGAGCTGGTGTCGTCGTTAAGTGACTCTAGGAAGACACAAGATGCTTTAGACAAAATTGGTAGTTGGTTTGATGAATGGCAGTTAGCTGTAATTGTAGAAAAATGTAAGTTAACGCGGATAAACAGGAACAACAAAGCCATAATGTTCGACTACAGATGATTCAAATGGCTCTAAGCACTATGGGATTGAACATCTGAGGTCATCAGCCCCTAGATTTAGAACTACTTAAGCCTAACTAACATAAGGACATGAAGCACATCCATGCCCGAGGCAGGATACAAACATGCGACCGTAGCAGTAGCGCGGTTCCGGACTGAAGCGCCTAGAACCGCTCGGCTACAGCGGCCTGCAGTAGTGTACAGGCTGACACAGTCATGTCTATTAAATATCAAGCGCAACGTTGCAAAGCGATATGGAATTTAATGAGATGCAAGTATTGTAGTTGGGAAGGCGAATGGTCGACTTCGGTTTATTGGGAGAACTTTAGGAAAATTTGGTTCATTTGTAAAGGATACAACTTAAAGGACACTTTGTGACCTATTCTTGAGTACTGTTCCAATGTTTGGGATCCGCACTAGGTCAGATTAAAGTAAGACATCGACGCAATTCAGAGGCGGGCTGCTACATTTCATATCAGTAGTTTCGAACAATACGCAAGTATTACGGAGACGCTTCGGGAACGCAGATGGGTATCCCTGGAGGGCAGGGGACGTTGTTTTGGAGGAGCACTACTGAGAAAATTTTGTGACCCGGCAGTTGAGACTGACTGCAGAACGATTCTACTGCCGCCAGCTTACATTTCAAGAATATCAGAGAAATTAGGGCTCGTACGGTGACATACAGACAGTCCTTTTTCTTCGCTCTACTTGCAATTATTGGTACAGAGTACCTTCCGTCACGAAGCATATGGTGGCTTGCGGAGTACGTATGTAGATGTAGAACCTTATGTCTTATTTATGAATCGTCAATAATATTGCACAGTATTACTGAAACTCTAGGAGTCGCTTTAGACGTGTAGCGGATAGCTCACCTGGCAGGCGACGGCCAACATCAGGAGAGCCAGCAGAGTCTTCATGGCGCTTGCGGTGGCGGCTTCTGCGGTCGTGTGGTCGTGGGGAGCGCTGAGTGCGTTGCAGCTGGCTGCGCCGCCCGCGCGCTATATAGACGGCTGTGGGCGCCGAACTTTGCTCCGGGACACCACTCCCTCTCTCCCTCCCACCTCCCACTCTGCCTGACAGATGAGGGAAGTGAGTCACGGCCAGGCGGATCTCCTCCACGGTCCTCTCCCACTGTCTCCGTGATACCCCTGCGTCTGCTTTCGCATTTTTCCACAGGCAAGCCTGGCGGCGTTTCATTGCTGCGAGACCCCAGTCAGTCACCGGATGCCACGGTTTTCCAAGCATCCACATCATTTGTGTCATGATCACAGATATACATCATCATCATCATCCTTTCGAAAACTGGTCTATTACTTGTTCCGAACTTGCGAACGAAATCATTCCAGTCTTTTCCGAGGTCTTCCGATATCTCTTTTCCCATTCCGCTTGCAATCAAACTCGTCTGGGGAATTCTACGACCTGAAATTCTCATGAGGTGTTGACGCCAGTTTTCATAATGGTGTTGAAATTTTTTACTCATGTTGAAAACATTTAATTCTGTTCTTATACTAGGGGTGCTCTATAAGAAATGCAACATTTTTTTCTGAAAGCAGGTTGGTTTTTTTCAGAATTCGAATACGCCATATTATTCCCCACTCTTTTGGCTATGAAACCCTTTTTTTCAACATAACCTCGGTTCAAGCGACGGCCTTACGCAACCTTACTGAGAGCGCCTGTAGATTAGATTTACTTTCATTCCAATTGATCCGTAGTGAGGAGGTCCTCCAGGATGTAGAACATGTCAGAAAAACAATAATACATGACAAATATTTACAACTCAAACAAATAAGCTAATGTACCATTCCACAGGTCCCAAGTGGAATGATCGTCATTTTTTAATGAGGACTATATGAAAGAATCATTTTACAAATACTAATGCATTGAATTTAAAATAAAAAAGTTTTTTATTTATTTATAAGGTAATAAACGTGTAATACAACTACTATAATACTTATTTACAACGAACACATTACTGCACTAAAATTGCGCAGAAGTTATATTGTACTTTTATATACACAAATCAATTGGTTTTACTGAGAAATTCATCAATGGAGTAGAAGGAGTTGGCCACCAATAAATCCTTTAGGCTTCTCTTAAACTGAATTTCATTGGTTATTAAGCTTTTTATGGCTGCTGGCAAGTTATTGAAAATGTCTGTTCTTGAATAATGCACACCTTTTTGTACAAGACTAAGTGTCTTTAAATCCTTGTGATGATTATTCTTATTTCTAGTACTGATTCCATGAATTGAGCTGTTGGTTTGAAAAAGTGATATATTTTTAATGACAAAATTTCATTAAGGAATAAATATATTGGGAAGAAGTAGTTAGTATCCCTAGTTCCCTAAACAGGCTTCTGCAGGATGTTCTTGAGTTCACACCACATATAACTCTTACTGAACGTTTTTGTGCCCGGAAAACTTTAGCTTGGCTTGATGAATTACCCCAAAAAATAATCCCATATAACATTATGAAATGAAAGTAAACATAGTATGCCAGCTTTTTCATTTTTATATCCTCTATATCTGACAGAATTCGCATTGAAAATGGAGATTTGTTAAGACGCTTCAACAGTTCTGCGGTGTGCTTTTCCCGGTTGAATTTATTATCAAGCTGTAGTCCCAAGAGTTTAACACTGTCCACTTCTCGCGTGATACCACTCTACTGGTCGACATCGGAGCCAACGTCTCGCCGCAACATCCACGTATTGCTTCCCGTGGAGTGCATCTTTCAGTGCGCCAAACAGATGCAAATGGGAAGGTGCAAGATCTGGGCTGTAGGGCGTATGAGGAAGATCAATCCTGTGACGTTTCGTGAGCTCTTCTCAGGTGCGCACACTTGTGTGGGGGATTGTGTTTGATTATGATTCGTCTATCACGTTGAATGGGAGTGTCTGCGCGTTTCAGCATTGCAGGAATGAAGCTGTGTGTGGCCGGCCGGCACGCGCGAGGTCTGACAGGTTTGAGCAACCTTGTTGCGATGATACCAGATGCTTCTCCAAAATACTCGCCTTGATTTTGTTCACTGCCAGGTATCCGTAACATGCTGCAAAAGCCTATGAATATCTCCGATGTTCTGATTTCTGCCGAAAGAATGGCCGCTCTCTGCTTGAAACGCACCGCCGTTACAGACACCGTTTTGACGGCTAAGTATAGCGCCGCCACCAGTCGAGCTTCATGAAACTATAGGGGCTCAAGCGGGAATATTCCACGATGTCCCACAAGAAATTCCGCATTTTTTCAAGTGAAATTGGCCAAGAAAAAATTAGGGTTGCAGTACTTATTGAACGCCCCTCGTATCTTCATTTCTAATATCTTCTCTTGTGCAGCCCTTTTTTCTTCACAGGAATCTCATCTATGCTGTTTGAATTTTATTTCTATTATTATTATTGTTATTACACTACTGGCCATTAAAATTGCTACACCAAGAAGAAATGCAGATGATAAACGGGTATTCATTGGGCAAATATACTAGAACTGACATGTGATTACATTTTCACGCAATTTGGGTGCACAGATCCTGAGAAATCAGTACCTAGAACAACCACCTATGGGCGTAATAACGGCCTTGATACGCCTGGGCATTGAGTCAAACAGAGCTTGGATGGCGCGTACAGGTACAGCTGACCACGAAGCTTCAACACGATACCACACTTCTTCAAGAGTAGTGACTGGCGTATTGTGACGAGCCAGTTGCTCGGCCACCATTGACCAGACGTTTTCAATTGGTGAGAGATCTGGAGAATGTGCTCGCCAGGGTATCAGTCGAACATTTTCTGTATCCAGAGAGGCCCGTACAGGACCTGAAACATGCGATCGTGCATTATCTTCCTGAAATGTAGGGTTTCGTGGGGATCGAATGAAGGGTAGAGCCACGGGTCGTAAAACATCTGAAATGTAACGTCCACTGTTCAAAGTGCCGTCAATGCGAACAAAAGGTGACCGAGACGTGTAGCCAATTGCACCCCATACCATCACGCCGAGTGATACGCCAGCATGGCGATGACGAATACACGCTTCCAACGTGCGTTCACCGCGATGTCGCCAAACACGGATGCGACCATCATGATGCTGTAAACAGAACCTGGATTCATCCGAAAAAATGACGTTTTGCCATTCGTACACCCAGGTTTGTCGTTGAGGACACCATCGCATGCGCTCCTGTCTGTAATGCAGTGTCAAGGGCAACCGCAGCCATGGTTTCCAAGCTGATAGTCCATGCTGCTGCAAACGTCGCCGAACCCTTCGTGCAGATGGTTGTTGTCTTGCATTTCTCCTCTTTACACGAGGCATCACAACAACGTTTCACCAGGCAACGCCGGTCAACTGCTATTTGTGTATGAGAAATCGGTTGGAAACTTTCCTCATGTCAGCACATTCACGTTGTGGGAATGCTATGAAAATCTGATCATTTGCATATCACAGCATCTTCTTCCTGTCGGTTAAATTTCGCGTCTGTAGCACGTCATCTTCGTGGTGTAGCAATTTTAATGGCCAGTAGTGTATTATTTTGTAATTCGGCCTCCACAGGGTAAGACAGGAGCTGTCATCACTTTACAGAATTTCGTAGTGGTCTCTTTTGTACTTTATGGCCTAATGTTCAGGTTAATGTTCTTGATTATACAGTAATTTTGAAAGAAATGTGACAGAAGGCCGAGCAACGGGGGACTGACGTATCAGAACATGCAATGATACTATAAACTGGTTCATTGATAAGGGCTAGGCACTAGCCGAAATCTAGATTTGCCGAATAAAACCTTCAAGAAAATGACGACTGATTGCTGTGCTCTAACATTTGAAAGCATTATTCATTGTATTAATCACTTTGTTTACTGTACGTTTTCGTTTGCAGTCATTTGAGAGCATTATTCATTGTATTAATTGCTTTGTTTAGTTTAAGTAGTGTGTAAGTCTAGGGACTGATGACCTCAGTAGTTTGGTCCCTTAGGAATTCACACACATTTGAACATTTGAAAAATATAAAGAATTGTACTTGCCATAAAATTCTGTAACTGAAGATTTAACTATACATTCCAGATGGCTTTAATATCTTATACAGAATTTAAATGAGCAGAACTCGAAATATTTATAATGCCGCCCAAAACACAACCTCAGCTCTGACAACAGCAAAAACGGCAGGAAATGGCAGAAACTGCTTATGGCATTCTTTACTACGCATTCGTTCATGGGTTTGTAAAATCAGTCACTAAACTGAAGTACCGACCAAAATACACCATGTGTACCTAGGTGTACTATCCTCGAGGTATGAAACTCTCCTGTATTCCTTACTGATAGATCTCGTGGCAAGAACTTACGGCTTACTATTCAATTAATACCGAAGCTTACAATGAGCGTAACCTCCACATTAGATTGCACTTGTAAAGCTTTTTTTATCATGTTTCATAACATAGTATGACACGTATTAATAGTTTTGCATCATTGTTGTTGTCATCTAGCGACCCTGAACATCCTGGAAATCCCACTGTTTTTGTTAGAAATCCAACAATTCTGGAACAAATTTTGCTGTCACACGTTTCATACCCAAAACAGTCGCAAAAAATTCGTATTATGAGCAAAGTGACATGCCAACGTCATCAGTGACTTGATTTACTTTATTCCGTTCTCGTAGAAAATTTAAAATAAATTCTTTGACCTGCTTTTATAAGAATTAAAACAATCAAAGGTACTCCAAAACACTAACACTGTGCAGATAGTTTTTCAGATATGTATGCCAACACAACAGCGAAAATATCGTTCGAATGGAACTGATAGAACATGCGACATTACAAATTTCTCTTTTATTTTCGAACACACCGACACCGAGAGAGAGGGAGAGAGAGAGAGAGAGAAATAGAGAGAGGTAGAAAGAAAGCTTTTGGCAATGCTAACTACGCTATAGTCTGAAATTGTGACGGTAGCATGGATAAAATACAGGGAGAGAAAGGTTATTCACAATTTGTACGGAAAGTAGACTGCAGTCATAGGAGTCGAAGGACATGAAAGGAAACCTCGAAGATGAGATGGGAAAGAGGCATGGTAGTAGCTTATCTCCATGTTATTCAATCTGCACATTGAACAAGCTGTGAAGGATACCAAGGAGGAATATGGAAATCGAAATTAAAATTCATGGAAAAGAAATAAAAATTTTAAGTACTTGAATTGTATTCGCGGTTGCTAATACTTACTACTATCAGGTATTTAAGGGAATGACGACAATGGAAATGTGAGCAAGACTGGTATTCGAACCCGGACTTCCAGGCCGAAACTTCCATATGCTGTTGTCCTTGCGATGCAACCCGTACTCGTCCGTTATGTAATTCCCGTACAGGGGAGGGCATTTGAATTGAAAGTCACTGCCTCGTATCGACGCATAAATACGATATTACAATGACTGTTTTGTTAAGATATACTATACAGTGTTCCTTCGGACACGCATACATGCGACTGGAATCAATTTCGAGGATACCCCCAGGAAGTGTGCTAGAACCATTACTGTTTGTGTTATGTATTTACCGCACTGTCACATGAATGTGAACACAGCCTATATGCAACGTCAGCGTGCAATAACCACTTACAGACACTAGGTAGCATAGGGGGGAGTGAGGGCGGGAAACAGTGGAGCTGTCGGAATGCAAACGGAGCGATTTATCTGGCGTTATGGGGCATGATCATTCGCATTCGAGTCAACGATAGAAGCGTTTCCGAAACGGCTAAGTTTGTAAACAGTTCGCGTGCCGCCGTGATTAAAGCATATCGTGCATGCCAATATGGCGCTAACCAAAACCGATGCTGAGGTAGTCTCGAATTCAGTCGCAAATCTACATCTACATCTATACTCCGCGAGCCACCTTACGGTGTGTGGCGGAGGGTACTTATTGTACCACTATCTGATCCCCCCTTCCCTGTTCCATTCACGAATTGTGCGTGGGAAGAACGACTGCTTGTAAGTCTCCGTATTTGCTCTAATTTCTCGGATCTTTTCGTTGTGATCATTACGCGAGATATATGTGGGCGGTAGTAATATGTTGCCCATCTCTTCCCGGAATGTGCTCTCTCGTAATTTCGATAATAAACCTCTCCGTATTGCGTAACGCCCTTCTTGAAGTGTCCGCCACTGGAGCTTGTTCAGCATCTCCGTAACGCTCTCGCGCTGACTAAATGTCCCCATGACGAATCGCGCTGCTTTTCGCTGGATCATGTCTATCTCTTCTATTAATCCAACCTGGTAAGGGTCCCATACTGATGAGCAATACTCAAGAATCGGACGAACAAGCGTTTTGTAAGCTACTTCTTTCGTCGATGCGTCACATTTTCTTAGAATTCTTCCTATGAATCTCAACCTGGCGCCTGCTTTTCCCACTATTTGTTTTATGTGATCATTCCACTTCAGATCGCTCCGGATAGTAACTCCTAAGTATTTTACGGTCGTTACCGCTTCCAATGATTTACCACCTATGGCATAATCGTACTGGAATGGATTTCTGCCCCTATGTATGCGCATTATATTACATTTATCTACGTTTAGGGAAAGCTGCCAGCTGTCGCACCATGCATTAATCCTCTGCAGGTCCTCCTGGAGTACGTACGAGTCTTCTGATGTTGCTACTTTCTTGTAGACAACCGTGTCATCTGCAAATAGCCTCACGGAGCTACCGATGTTGTCAACTAAGTCATTTATGTATATTGTAAACAATAAAGGTCCTATTACGCTTCCCTGCGGTACTCCCGAAATTACCTCTACATCTGCAGATTTTGAACCGTTAAGAATGACATGTTGTGTTCTTTCTTCTAGGAAATCCTGAATCCAATCACAAACCTGGTCCGATATTCCGTAAGCTCGTATTTTTTTCACTAAACGTAAGTGCGGAACCGTATCAAATGCCTTCCTGAAGTCCAGGAATACGGCATCAATCTGCTCGCCAGTGTCTACGGCACTGTGAATTTCTTGGGCAAATAGGGCGAGCTGAGTTTCACATGATCTCTGTTTGCGGAATCCATGTTGGTTATGATGAAGGAGATTTGTATTATCTAAGAACGTCATAATACGAGAACACAAAACATGTTCCATTATTCTACAACAGATTGACGTAAGCGAAATAGGCCTATAATTATTCGCATCTGATTTATGACCCTTCTTGAAAATGGGAACGACCTGCGCTTTCTTCCAGTCGCTCCGGTACTCTGTAAGCTCGTATTTTTTTCACTAAACGGCATTGTGGGACAGTCAGATGTTTTCCTGAAGTCGAGGAACACGGCATCAACGTGACCTCCAATGTCTACAGCGCTGTGGATCTCATGGAGGTCAGACCGAGCTGATTTAACACAAGATCTCTGCTTGCGGATTTCATGTTGATTTTTATAGAGGAGATTTTCATTCTGCAAAAGCGTGATAATGCGTAAGCGTAAGGTATGTTACATAATTCTACAGCAGGATGACGGCAACGATGAAGGCCTACAGTTACGTGCACCTGTCCTACGACATTTCTTGAAAACGGCCATGACTTGCACTTTTGTTCTTTCAGAAAAAACCTTGAACGCTTAACACGTAATTTCAGGAGCTATAAGCCTTTATAGATGACTTTCGAAATGGAAGGCGTACCGACAGTTTCTGTGCTCGGCTGCTGTAGTTCGTCCCCATACCGACTGCGTTTAAAAGCGAAGGACCGCCACTGATTCCGCGTCCGTTGCCTCCGTTAGGTAAGGAGGGGCAACACACGGTATCGTCTATCGCTGTTTGTCTCTTTGTTTGCTGCCGGAAAAGCACAGCTGCCGACGAATACACACATCTGCCCGCAGCGGGGTCTCACGTTCTGAGAGCAGACTCACCCTCGGGAAGTTCAAACAATGTATGTTCGCTGTTGTGTCTCCTAATAGCTTCTGACGATTCAACGTAGTAAGGTTCAGGTTCATCTCACGTCTGCCATTGCTAACAGTGAGCTATAATTTCTGTCTTTTATTTTGCTGTGCATACTCCCATGAGAAACTGATTCTACATCTACATCTACATCTATACTCCGCGAGCCACCTTACGGTGTGTGGCGGAGGGTACTTATTATACCACTATCTGATCCCCCCTTCCCTGTTCCATTCACGAATTGTGCGTGGGAAGAACGACTGCTTGTAAGTCTCCGTATTTGCTCTAATTTCTCGGATCTTTTCGTTGTGATCATTACGCGAGATATATGTGGGCGGTAGTAATATGTTGCCCATCTCTTCCCGGAATGTGCTCTCTCGTAATTTCGATAATAAACCTCTCCGTATTGCGTAACGCCTTTCTTGAAGTGTCCGCCACTGGAGCTTGTTCAGCATCTCCGTAACGCTCTCGCGCTGACTAAATGTCCCCATGACGAATCGCGCTGCTTTTCGCTGGATCATGTCTATCTCTTCTATTAATCCAACCTGGTAAGGGTCCCATACTGATGAGCAATACTCAAGAATCGGACGAACAAGCGTTTTGTAAGCTACTTCTTTCGTCGATGAGTCACATTTTCTTAGAATTCTTCCTATGAATCTCAACCTGGCGCCTGCTTTTCCCACTATTTGTTTTATGTGATCATTCCACTTCAGATCGCTCCGGATAGTAACTCCTAAGTATTTTACGGTCGTTACCGCTTCCAATGATTTACCACCTATGGCATAGTCGTACTGGAATGGATTTCTGCCCCTATGTATGCGCATTATATTACATTTATCTACGTTTAGGGAAAGCTGCCAGCTGTCGCACCATGCATTAATCCTCTGCAGGTCCTCCTGGAGTACGTACGAGTCTTCTGATGTTGCTACTTTCTTGTAGACAACCGTGTCATCTGCAAATAGCCTCACGGAGCTACCGATGTTGTCAACTAAGTCATTTATGTATATTGTAAACAATAAAGGTCCTATCACGCTTCCCTGCGGTACTCCCGAAATTACCTCTACATCTGCAGATTTTGAACCGTTAAGAATGACATGTTGTGTTCTTTCTTCTAGGAAATCCTGAATCCAATCACAAACCTGGTCCGATATTCCGTAAGCTCGTATTTTTTTCACTAAACGTAAGTGCGGAACCGTATCAAATGCCTTCCTGAAGTCCAGGAATACGGCATCAATCTGCTCGCCAGTGTCTACGGCACTGTGAATTTCTTGGGCAAATAGGGCGAGCTGAGTTTCACATGATCTCTGTTTGCGGAATCCATGTTGGTTATGATGAAGGAGATTTGTATTATCTAAGAACGTCATAATACGAGAACACAAAACATGTTCCATTATTCTACAACAGATTGACGTAAGCGAAATAGGCCTATAATTATTCGCATCTGATTTACGACCCTTCTTCAAAATGGGAACGACCTGCGCTTTCTTCCAGTCGCTAGGTACTTTACGTTCTTCCAGCGATCTACGATAAATTGCTGATAGAAAGGGGGCAAGTTCTTTAGCATAATCACTGTAGAATCTTAAGGGTATCTCGTCTGGTCCGGATGCTTTTCCGCTACTAAGTGATAGCAGTTGTTTTTCAATTCCGATATCGTTTATTTCAATATTTTCCATTTTGGCGTCCGTGCGACGGCTGAAGTCAGGGACCGTGTTACGATTTTCCGCAGTGAAACAGTTTCGGAACACTGAATTCAGTATTTCTGCCTTTCTTCGGTCGTCCTCTGTTTCGGTGCCATCGTGGTCAACGAGTGACTGAATAGGGGATTTAGATCCGCTTACCGATTTTACATATGACCAAAACTTTTTAGGGTTCTTGTTTAGATTGTTTGCCAATGTTTTATGTTCGAATTCGTTGAATGCTTCTCTCATTGCTCTCTTTACGCTCTTTTTCGCTTCGTTCAGCTTTTCCTTATCAGCTATGATTCGACTACTCTTAAACCTATGATGAAGCTTTCTTTGTTTCCGTAGTACCTTTCGTACATGATTGTTATACCACGGTGGATCTTTCCCCTCGCTTTGGACCTTAGTCGGTACGAACTTATCTAAGGCGTACTGGACGATGTTTCTGAATTTTTTCCATTTTTGTTCCACATCCTCTTCCTCAGAAATGAACGTTTGATGGTGGTCACTCAGATATTCTGCGATTTGTGCCCTATCACTCTTGTTAAGCAAATATATTTTCCTTCCTTTCTTGGCATTTCTTATTACACTTGTAGTCATTGATGCAACCACTGACTTATGATCACTGATACCCTCTTCTACATTCACGGAGTCGAAAAGTTCTGGTCTATTTGTTGCTATGAGGTCTAAAACGTTAGCTTCACGAGTTGGTTCTCTAACTATCTGCTCGAAGTAATTCTCGGACAAGGCAGTCAGGATAATGTCACAAGAGTCTCTGTCCCTGGCTCCAGTTCTGATTGTGTGACTATCCCATTCTATACCTGGTAGATTGAAGTCTCCCCCTATTACAATAGTATGATCACGAAACTTCTTCACGACGTTCTGCAGGTTCTCTCTGAGGCGCTCAACTACTACGGTTGCTGATGCAGGTGGCCTATAGAAGCATCCGACTATCATATCTGACCCACCTTTGATACTTAACTTAACCCAGATTATTTCGCATTCGCTAATAACTTCACTGGATATTATTGAATTCTTTACTGCTATAAATACTCCTCCACCATTGGCGTTTATCCTATCCTTGCGGTATATATTCCATTCTGTGTCTAGGATTTCGTTACTGTTCACTTCCGGTTTTAACCAACTTTCCGTTCCTAATACTATATGTGCACTATTTCCTTCAATAAGAGATACTAATTCAGGAACCTTGCCCTGGATACTCCTGCAGTTTACCAATATTACGTTAACTTTTCCTGTTTTTGGTCTCTGAGGACGAACGTTCTTTATCAACGATGATAATGTCCTCTCTGGTAAGCCGTCAGGTATTTTATCGTTTCGCCCAAGGGGGGGTCCCTCTAACCTAAAAAACCCCCGTGTGCACGCCACACGTACTCTGCTACCCTAGTAGCTGCTTCCAGTGTGTAGTGCACGCCTGACCTGTCTAGGGGGGCCCTACAGTTCTCCACCCAATAACGGAGGTCGATGAATTTGCAACCATTATAGTCGCAGAGTCGTCTGAGCCTCTGGTTTAGACCCTCCACACGGCTCCAAACCAGAGGACCGCGATCGACTCTGGGCACTATGCTGCAGATATTAAGCTCAGCTTGCACTCCGCGTGCGATGCTGGTTGTCTTCACCAAATCAGCCAGCCGCCGGAAGGAACCAAGGATGGCCTCAGAACCCAAGCGGCAGGCGTCATTCGTTCCGACATGTGCTACTATCTGCAGCCGGTCACACCCAGTGCGTTCAATAGCTGCCGGAAGGGCCTCCTCCACATTACGGACGAGACCCCCCGGCAAGCACACCGAGTGCACACTGGCATTCTTCCCCGACCTACCCGCTATTTTCCTGAGGGGCTCCATAACCCGCCTAACGTTGGAGCTCCCTATAACTAATAGGCCCGCCCTCTGTGACTGTCGGGACCTTGCCGGAGAATCGGCCACTGGCCCAACAGGCGAGGCATCCTGTGGTGGCTCGGAAACGATGTCATCACCACTAGGAAGCACCCCGTACCTGTTGGAAAGGGGTAAGGCAGCTGCCACGCGGCCGGATCCCACCTTCGCCTTTCGGCCAGGCACGCGCGAGCCCACCACTGTCCGCCATTCACCCTGGAGTGATGGCTGACCGGTAAGATGCTCACTGCCGGAAGACGCAGCGACATCAGGGGTTCCATGTGATTCCAAGGCCACCGAAGTAGGCATAGGTCTCACCACAGTTGCCCCAACGCCACTACGAGCCGACGCCTGCGCCTCGAGCTCGATGAGCCTAACAGACAAAGCCTCCACCTGCCCCCGAAGAGTGGCCAATTCTCCTTGCGTCCGCTCACAACAACCACAGTCCCTACACATGACTATGTTTACCCTACTCTATACGGTGACAAATTCCCAAGATAATCTTCTGATGAGCTATTCTGATAATCAAGAAACACTCACTGAAATACGAGACGCGAAAACTACGCTAGGTTTTCCCAGAAAAACTATTTAAAAGCTAAGCGCAGCAAATAAGTATGCCTTACCATGAAATGCCTTCTTCCCAATAGTTTTTTGATTGCCTCGAATCATAACAAATCACAGTTGGGGAACCTGGAGGCGAGATGCAGAGATAGGAGACGGTCCACATGGAGCCAGAATACATCAAAAAACCATAAAAAACACTTTTACATTTTTATGTCAGTAATGATACGGTGATGATCTGGCAGGAGAACTGAAATATCTGAAAGATGGTACAGGAGTGTCTAAAAGTATTTTAAGTTGTTACCTTTGTGTATCAACACAGTTCGAATAGAAGTTTGGAAAACTGATTACAGTTGAAATAGACTGGGGAGATAAGAGATTTGACCTCACTATATACAAAAACCAGAGTACAGAAATAGATGTCAATGGCACTAAGAAAGATATAGAATAATAAGAGGTGTCCGACAAGGTTGTCCTCTCATTCTAAGTTATATATTCAATTTATTTATGTAAGTACCTTACAGACAATGAAAAGCGGCGCAAAAGGGATGCAGATTAATGGTAAATAAATACATTGTTTCCGATTTGTTAGTGATATCGTAATATTAGCTAGCAGATTCCGAAAAGGACGTAAACTGTGTGTTAAAAATTATGTCTCTTGCCCTGGACAACGGCAGATTAAAAATAAACACCAACAAGACTAAAATAATGGAGATAAATCGAACAGACAAGTAAGGACAAATATGAAGATATGAAATAAAATGCTAATGCAAGTAAATGAATTTTGCTACTTGGCATGGCAGATGGCCACAGAAGTGTAATAAATATTACAAGAAGAAGTGCAATGACTAAACAGGTCTTAAAAAATAGTTTGTGTATGCATGGGTGTGAGTGTGTGTGTGTGTGTGATAGGATAGATAGATAGATAAGGATAGAGAGGGAGGGAGTGAGAGAGAGCAGTGAGAGATTTTTGTACAAATGGTATGTTGCTGAAATATTTGAATACAGAATCTTGCTATTCACTTGAGCCATCTGTGATATCGTATGGGAATAGAGCAAGTTGTGTTTCGTATTGGTTTTTTCTGAACCCGTGCTGATTCTATTCAGCGAATCTTCTTTTCCATCAAGAACGTCGTAATGTTTGAGACTAAAAGATGCCCTAGAGTCGTGGAACAGCCATGTTGTTTCTACGAATGCTTCTTCTCGCCCTTTTTTACATTGAGCAGCGCCAGTAACGTTGTAAAGGTGTCGCTCCTTTAGCTCTGACGTTGAACGGAAACGCTTGTTTAATCAGAATACAAAGCTTCACGGGGGACTGATGACCTTCGCTGTTTAGTCCCCCTTAAACATCCCAACAACCTCCACCACCAAAGCTTCGCAGAACAATTTTTTATACGAGAAACGGACTGCATTTATTTCCAGTCTTAACACGAACCTGTTATCGGCTTATGCCATCTAGCCGGCCGCGGTGGTCTCGCGGTTCTAGGCGCGCAGTCCAGAACCGTGCGACTGCAGCGGTCGCAGGTTCGAATCCTGCCTCGGGCATGGATGTGTGTGATGTCCTTAGGTTAGTTAGGTTTAAGTAGTTCTAAGTTCTAGGGGACTGATGACCACAGCAGTTGAGTCCCATAGTGCTCAGAGCCATTTGAACCAGATTATGCCATCATCGGGTGACAATTGACTGGCGTCAGCATGAGTTAATAGTGTGCAGGAAAACAAACATTTATCTAAAGATACTCCCACACACAAAATTTTTGGGCCTGACATTGGTAGGAAATGTCTAATCGAATGATCATCCTTGTTTTATGTATCAGTTGCGTTAAATAGTTGTTGAATTAGTGTTGTACCATAGTGTGCGGTTAGCGGATGACAGTGGGTGAAAGTAAAATAGTTGTCACTTTCGAAAGACGTGACGTAATTATTGCAAACATATTAAATTGCACCCAATATTTTTAAACTGGGTGCTGGACTCAACAAAGTGAAAGAAGGATTTTACTACAGAGGATCAGGTAATGATAGTGAGAAGGGCTGGGAATAGTCTTGGTAGGGACTAGACTTGGATAGGGCTGCTACTCAAATTCGGACCACAAATGTTCGCTATATACAGCTGTCCCGGCATTACGATCAACTGTATCTTGTCAGTACTGTGAGACGAGTTACTAAGGGACTTGAGAGGGGGCTGATGACAGCTAATAAGACACAGATTTCGGTGGAGTTGAGAGTATTCACAGATCTGGCTACACTAGATACGATATACACCTAAACAGGACTGGAAACGGATAGTTGGTGCAGCTTGTGAGGCAAAGTAAGGTACGTGAATGTAGGATAACTTAAGGCCAAATTATAGTGAAAATGTGTACAATAGCTCTATCGTTTTTAGAAGGAAGTCAGGTAGGAGGTATCGCCGCTTCAGAAGGATCTTTTAAAGCGGGAAGATAGTTCAATAAATGGGGATTGAAGATCAGAAGGTGCTGTAAACTTAATTCATGAAAATATAAGGGGAATTAAAGCCAAAGGAGATGAATTGCTGATACATCTTGACAGTGATATTATTTGTATCTCAGAACATCATTTGATACTAACGCTTTCTTTCGAGAGGAACGTCTTATCTGATTTGTATGCAACGTGTTTGTTGCAGAAAGAAAGAGTGCTCATTTATGCCAAGTCAAATGCCTCAGTCAAGAGAGCTGACTTGTCGAAGCATAATAAACATCAAATATTTGAAGATTGTACAGTACAGATTTTCATGGAAAAAACTTTTCATTACAGGTCTCTACAGATCCTCCAGTTCAGACTGCAGTATTTTCGCCTCCTAACTTGACGCTATCTTGGGCTCGCTTCTTAAGAAAGACACGAAGACAGAAAGAGATCCATATTTCGTGTAGGGGGTACTGTACCTTGCGTGTGCGATAGTGAACCGGGGTGTTCCAGTCTGCATGCCGTCTCCCGGAAGAAACCAATTTGGTTGGCGTACTCGCGTGTAGCAACGAAATTCTGAGAACTAGCGCAGTAGCAGCTGCGTTACGTTCGCCACATAGAACGCAGAGACCAGCCAGCGAAGAGTATAAATTTGGAGTCTTCTATCGCCACTGTTAAGTCTTGTTCGTGGGCTGGCTAGCCACATTCGTCGAAGAGCCAAAGAAACTGGTACATCTGCATAATATCGTGTAGAGTCCGCGTGCGCTCGCAGAAATGCCGCAACATGACGTGTCATGGACTCAATTAATGTCCGAAGCAGTGCTGGAGGGAACTGACACTATGAAGCCCTCAGCCGGCCGGTATGGCCGTGCGGATCTAGGCGCTTCAGTCTGGAACCGCGTGACCGCTACGGTCGCAGGTTCGAATCCTGCCTCGGGCATGGATGTGTGTGATGTCCTTAGGTTAGTTAGGTTTAAGTAGTTCTACGTTCTAAGGGACTGATGACCTCAGATGTTAAGTCACATAGTGCTCAGAGCCATTTGAACCATTTTGAAGCCTGCAGGGCTGTCCATAGATCTTTAACAGTACAGCACGTTGCAAGGCATCCCAGATATGCTCAATAGTGTTCATGTCTGAGGAGTTCGGTGGGCAGTGGAAGTGTTTAAACTCAGAAGAGTGTATTTGGAACCACTATGTAGCAATTCTGGACGTGTGGAGTGTCGCATTGTCCTGCTGGAATTGCCCAAGTCTGTCGGAATACACGATGGGCATGAATAGATGCAGGTGATCAGAGAGGATGCTTATGAACGTGTCACCTGCCAAGAGTCGTATCAAGACGTATCAGGGATTCCATATCACTCCACCTGCACACGCTCCACACCATTACAGAGGCTCCACCAGCTTCAACAGTCCCTTACTGACATGCAGGGTCCATGGATTCATGAGGTTGGCTCCACACCGGTAAACGTCCATCCGTTCGATACAATTTGAAACGAGACTCGTCCAACCAGGCAACATTTTCCTGTCATCAACACTCCAATGTCGTTTTTGACGGGCCCAGGCGAGGCGTAAAGCTTTGTGTCGTGCAGTCATCAAGCATACACGAGTGGACCTTCGGCTCCTAAAGCCCATATCGATGATGTTTCGTTGAATGGTTCGCACGCTGACACTTGTTGATGGCCCAGCATTGAAATTTGCAGCAATTTGCGGGAGGGTTGCACTTCCGTCACGTTGAACGATTATGTTTAGTTGTCGTTGGTCCCGTTCTTGCAGGATCTTTTTCCGCCCTCAGTGATATCGGAGATTTGATTTTTTACCGTATTCCTGATATTCACGGTATACTCGGGAAAAGGTCGGACGGGAAAATCCGTACTTCATCGCTACCTCGGAGGTGCTGTGTCGCATCGCTCGTGCGCCGATTGTAACACCACGTTCAAAGTCACTTAAATCTTGATAACGTGCCATTCTAGCCGCAGTAACCGATCTAACAACTGTGCCAGACACTTGTTGTCTTATATAGACGATGCCGACCGCATCGCCGTATTCTACCTACACTCCTGGAAATTGAAATAAGAACACCGTGAATTCATTGTCCCAGGAAGAGGAAACTTTATTGACACATTCCTGGGGTCAGATACATCACATGATCACACTGACAGAACCACAGGCACATAGACACAGGCAACAGAGCATGCACAATGTCGGCACTAGTACAGTGTATATCCACCTTTCGCAGCAATGCAGGCTGCTATTCTCCCATGGAGACGATCGTAGAGATGCTGGATGTAGTCCTGTGGAACGGCTTGCCATGCCATTTCCACCTGGCGCCTCAGTTGGACCAGCGTTCGTGCTGGACGTGCAGACCGCGTGAGACGACGCTTCATCCAGTCCCAAACATGCTCAATGGGGGACAGATCCGGAGATCTTGTTGGCCAGGGTAGTTGACTTACACCTTCTAGAGCACGTTGGGTGGCACGGGATAGATGCGGACGTGCATTGTCCTGTTGGAACAGCAAGTTCCCTTGCCGGTCTAGGAATGGTAGAACGATGGGTTCGATGACGGTTTGGATGTACCGTGCACTATTCAGTGTCCCCTCGACGATCACCAGTGGTGTACGGCCAGTGTAGGAGATCGCTCCCCACACCATGATGCCGGGTGTTGGCCCTGTGTGCCTCGGTCGTATGCAGTCCTGATTGTGGCGCTCACCTGCACGGCGCCAAACACGCATACGACCATCATTGGCACCAAGGCAGAAGCGACTCTCATCGCTGAAGACGACACGTCTTCATTCGTCGCTCCATTCACGCCTGTCGCGACACCACTGGAGGCGGGCTGCACGATGTTGGGGCGTGAGCGGAAGACGGCCTAACGGTGCGCGGGACCGTAGCCCAGCTTCATGGAGACGGTTGCGAATGGTCCTCGCCGATACCCCAGGAGCAACAGTGTCCCTAATTTGCTGGGAAGTGGCGGTGCGGTCCCCTACGTCACTGCGTAGGATCCTACGGTCTTGGCGTGCATCCGTGCGTCGCTGCGGTCCGGTCCCAGGTCGACGGGCACGTGCACCTTCCTCCGACCACTGGCGACAACATCGATGTACTGTGGAGACCTCACGCCCCACGTGTTGAGCAATTCGGCGGTACGTCCACCCGGCCTCCCGCATGCCCACTATACGCCCTCGCTCAAAGTCCGTCAACTGCACATACGGTTCACGTCCACGCTGTCGCGGCATGCTACCAGTGTTAAAGACTGCGATGGAGCTCTGTATGCCACGGCAAACTGGCTGACACTGACGGCGGCGGTGCACAAATGCTGCGCAGCTAGCGCCATTCGACGGCCAACACCGCGGTTCCTGGTGTTTCCGCTGTGCCGTGCGTGTGATCATTGCTTGTACAGCCCTCTCGCAGTGTCCGGAGCAAGTATGGTGGGTCTGACACACCGGTGTCAATGTGTTCTTTTTTCCATTTCCAGGAGTGTATTTACATATTTCTGTATTTGAATACGTATGCCTATACCAGTTTCTTTGGCGCTTCAGTGTACATACAGGGCCATTTTTCTAAAGCGGGACAAACTGTGTACCTATTGACTTGCCTCCCCGGCGACAGTTTTGCCGCTGGTTCGTCGAACGGGCCACCATGGCCTGATATTTCTGTCATCCATCGTGTTCACAGATAAGACTACTTTTATGATGGGCGGTATCTTCAACTTTCACAACACCGAACTATGGGGTAGGGAGAATCTCCATAGTATGATGGCACCGAACCATCAGCACCGGCTCAGTCTTAAGGCGCTGCAGTCATGGACTGCGCGGTTGGTCCCGGCGGTGGTTCGAGTCCTCCCTCGGGCATGGGTGTGTGTGTGTGTGTTTGTACTTAGGATAATTTAGGTTAAGTAGTGTGTAAGCTTAGGGACTGATGACCTTAGCAGTTAAGTCCCATAAGATTTCACACACATTTGCATTATTTTTGGCTAAGTCTCAGTGTGTGGGTAGTGTTATTGGCGATCGCCTCCTGACACCAGCCATCCATCCGCAAACCGCCACAGACGTGGCCTGTCTGCAATTCTGGCCGGTGACCCTGCGTCCCCTCCGAACGGTAATGCTGCTCCGGCTCGTTGCCCTCTTGAGTGTGTAGCTAAGACACTAATATGGACACAACATTCCCACTTGTGTCGTGTGTATTCTCGCATGTGCTGTCAATGATTGGAACCTACACTGTCAAAGGTCTTTCATCTCCACCTTGGAGTGGGTGTACCTCCCTTGGAACGCATTTCTGGTCCTATGTCCGTATGCTCCTAATCCCCTCAGTGATCGTTTCTTGCTGTTTGTCCCCATTCAACGAAATCATCCTGCATAAACGATTTGTAAGATAGGGTCAACAGTAACATTAGACTGTTCGCTTGTGATACTGTTGTGTACAAGCCAGTATCGTCATCTGTTGATCATAAGGAAAAGTGAAAAATACTCGACGAAATATCCACTTGGTAAAGAGAATGTGAGCTCTCTTTAAATGTGGATAAGTTCACGATATTGAAAGAGAAAATCCGATGATGTCCGTTTAAAGGATAAGTCGTGAACACCTGTAGCACATCACATTGTATGCATATTTGGTGGCAGTAATAGTCAGGGTCCGTTCGAGAACGTTTTGCCACGCAAGCGACATATCGTTTGCAGATATCATTTGGTGGTGGTCATCAGAACATAGCACAACTGCTTGACCACCTTGATACATTTAAGATATTGTATAAACTCGCTGGTGTAGTATCTAATAAGGCAGAAAAACAATATCTCGAAATGCGAAGATACGTCGGTACTGATATACAATGCTGTTGGCGACGTTGATCTTGCTCCCTGTCACCCGCTGAGCAGCTAAGGACAAGGTAAGGATGGAGTCGGGGCAAGGATTGTATATTGGTTGGCTCTATCCCCAGTGAAAACTCCGAACAGGCCTTGGAAGGCCCAACGGTACCCTCAGCCCCCGGGCTTCACTGGATGCGCTTATGGAGGGGCATGTGGTCAGCACACTGCTCTCCCGGCCGTGTCAGTTTACGAGACCGGAGCCGCTACTTCTCAATCAAGTAGCTGCTCAGTTTGCCTCACGATGGCTGAGTGCAGCCCACTTGCCAACAGCGCTCGGCAGACCGGATGGTCACCCATCCAACTGCTAACGTAGCCCGACAGCGCTTTACTTCGGTGATCTGACGGGAACCAGCGTTACCACTGCGGCAACGCCGTTGGGGAAAACGGGGATCAGGAGTTAGTTAAATGTAATTCGGCTGACTTGACTGCCGTGAGTAGGTCGGTCAGGACGCACATCATCTAACTGCTCTGTCGAACCTGAAGGTTCCTGCCCTTCATCTGTCAACCTAATAGGTTGAAGTAGTTTTATAGTTTGGTGCATTTGTAGGTAGTAGTAGTAATAGTGGTAGTAGTAGTAGGAGTAGTAGTAGTATTTTTGTTGTAGTTACAAGAGCGCCGTGGGTAATTAGTAATTGCTGTGGGTAAATGTAATTAAATAGATACCCGAAACCAGTGGTAACCGCACAGGGGACAGCAGAAGCCGCACTGATAGGGACGGGCAACGTCCCGGGAATAGTGCAGGGCGACAATGTAATGTATCGTGAGTTCAAATTGTAATATCACTGCCATATTGCAGAAGTGTATAAATATAGCAGTAACTTAGTACATTACTGAAACCACTTGAGAATGGACGTAATCGTAATATGACTCTCTCGACAAGTAACTGTTATTGTAATAAATAAATAAACAAAAATAAGTAAACCAAAAACAGGCAAAGCGAACGGAAAAATTTAGATTTGTTGGCAGCATTCTGGTGAATATCGATGTAACTGTAAAGGAAAGCGCATATAAGAAGCTGTTTTAAACTCATAGTACGATAATATTGGAAGTGCTAAGCACCTCCTTCCTCTGATTTTCGATCCGAATGACCCTGCTAGCTATAGGGGATCTACAGTTTGAGGAGCACGCCAAGCGACTGCGCAATTTCGTTTTCTTTTTTTTTGCATATACAAAGCGTCTATAAAGGTGAAAGAAGCGATCATTGAAGGGTAAAAACCATAAGACTGTTGTATGGTAATTCACTGTGCTACCAAATGGCACAAAAGATGTTATGCTGCCAGTAAACAGGACTCCACCAGCGTTTGGAGTTATTATGAAGCAGGCTTAACAGCGGTCATCGAATTCAGAAATGCGATGCTACGATCGAAACATCGATACAGTCAACATGAAAGTTTAACAGAGATATTCGGAAAACATAAATGAGTGACTCTGGAGAAAGACGAAATTGTTCGCGCGAATCTCCATTTCTTATACACTGCTGGACATTAAAATTGCTACAACACGAAGATGACGTGCTACAGACGCCAAACTTAACCGACAGGAAGAAGATGCTGTGATATGCAAATGATGAGCTTTTCAGAACATTCACACAAGGTTGGCGCCGGTGGCGACACCTACAACGTGCTGACATGAGGAAAGTTTCCAACCGATTTCTCATACAAAAACAGCAGTTGACCGGCGTTGCCTGGTGAAACGTTGTTGTGATGCCTCGTGTTAGGAGGAGAAATGCGTACTATCACGTTTCCGACTTTGATAAAGGTCGGATTGTAGCCTATCGCAATTGCGGTTTATCGTATCGCGACATTGCTGCTCGCATTGGTCGAGATCCAATGACTGTTAGCAGAATATTGAATCGGTGGGTTCAGGAGGGTAATACGGAACGCCGTGCTGGATCCCAACGGCCTCGTATCATTAGCAGTCGAGATGACAGGCATCTTATCCGCGTGGCTGTAACGGATCGTGCAGCCACGTCTCGATCCCTGAGTCAACAGATGGGGACGTTTGCAAGACAACAGCCGTCTGCACGAACAGTTCGACGACGTTTGCAGCAGCATGGACTATTAGCTCGGACACTGTGGCTGCGGTTACCCTTGACGCTGCATCACAGACAGGAGCGCCTACGATGGTGTACTCAACGACGAACCTGGGTGCACGAATGGCAAAACGTCATTTTTTCGGATGAATCCAGGTTCATTTTACAGCATCATGATGGTCGCATCCATGTTTGGCTATATCGAGGTGAACGCACATTGGAAGCGCGTATTCGTCATCGCCATACTGGCGTATCACATGGCGTGATGGTATGGGGTGCCATTGGTTACCAGTCTCGGTCACCTCTTCTTCACATTGACGGCACTTTGAAAAGTGGACGTTACATTTCAGATGTTTTACGACCCGTGGCTTTATGGTTCATTCTATCCCTGCGAAACCCCACATTTCAGCAGGACAATGCACGACCGCATGTTGCAGTCCTGTACGGGCCTTTCTGTATACGGAAAATGTTCGACTGCTGCCCTGGCCAGCACATTCTCCAGATCTCTCACCAATTGAAAACGTCTGGTCAATGGTGGCCGAGCAACTGATTCGTCACAATACGCCAGTCACTACTCTTGATGAACTGTGGTATCGTGTTGAAGCTGCATGGGCAGCTGTACCTGTACACGCCATCCCAGCTCTGTTTGACTGAATGCCCAGGCGTATCAAGGCCGTTAGTGCGGCCAGAGGTGGTTGTTCCGGGTACTGATTCTCAGGATCTATGCACCCAAATTGCGTGAAAATGTAATCACATGTCAGTTCTAGTAAAATATATTTGTCCAATTAATACTCGTTTATCATCTGCATTTCTTCTTGGTGTAGTAATCTTAATGGCCAGTAGTGTATTTAGAAGACTGGTATTTGAGCCAGGCTTCTGCTACCACCATGACTAATATTTATATGAAGTATCCTCCATCGTACACTGTACACCGGCTTGCAGAGTATATACGACCATCTGGTTTACAGCGCGTTGGTCCAACTTTGGAACGCAATAAAGAAGCGACTCTGCGTGGCAAGGATTCGACAAGTCCATCGCAGGTACGTGGTATCAAATGTCTACGCACAGGTGACGCAAATCCCATAAATTACGGCCAGTAGTTTTTGGGGCGCCCCAAATCTGTTCCATCAGCTCTTTGGCTCTCTCCTTTCCTCCCACCGCCCCACCGCCCCTCGACCGAACGAACAGGCTTCGGGAAGGCCCAACGACACCGACCGTCCGCCATGTCATCCTCAGCGATAGGCGTCTCAGGATAGGGATATGGAGGGGCATGTGGTCAGCATACAGCTCTCCTGGCCGTTGTCACTTTTCGAGACTGAAGCCGCTACTTCTCAATGGAGTAGCTTCTGAATTGGCCTCACTAGGGCTCAGCGCACCCTGCTTGCCAACAGTGCTCTGCAGATCCGAATGCTAGCCAAGTTCGACAGCGCTTAACTTTGGTGATCAGACGGGCGAACCAGTTTTACGACTATGGCAATGTTGCTGGCCACTCGGCTTCAGACCAAGCGAATTCGCTGGCCGTGACATCAACTTCAACCTCAATCCACTGTAGCATGATTTTAGCCTTGTGATACGGACCGTTAAGCAGCTGAAAGATGTATTGTGCAGCTGTACTTTCGTATGTTATGTTCCGTAAACCTCTCTACTGTGGGAAAATTCTTTTCTCGTATATTACACTTTTCTACTAGGGTCCTCTTTCTGATGTGCAGACGGGTGATTCTAAACTAGTTTACCACGGGATATTCAACTTTGGAAACAACATGCCATTGTCAAGGCTGTGCCTAAGTACAGTTCACAAGAATGGAGCCTTCTTATGGAAGCGTTGAAAACAAGTCTCAGGGTTCAACATTTCTGTTATGTGACTGTTAACAACCGTCATCTAATTGATGATATGTATATTTTACTATCAGCTGTTTTAATGAAAATCGTTTTTAATCTTATATCCGTTGCTAATGGTCTAAGACCGAAACCGGTTGACATTTAAGGTTTTCAGTAAAGCAGCTGATACTCACATATGCGTTTCATCAGAGTCTCAGGTTGTTTCGTCTACAATGGAAACAAGGTGTCATCCCTCCCAGTTGCGAACTCCACTTCGCAATACAACTAAAACAAATGGAAAATATGTAATGACATCAAAATAACTGATATATTACTGGGACTGTAACATGGTCTCATGAAGTATGCATGGCCGGCCGGAGTGACCGAGCGGTTCTAGGCGCTATAGTCTGGAGCCGCGCGACCGCTACGGTCGCAGGTTCGAATCCTGCCACGGGCATGGATGTGTGTGATGTCCTTAGGTTAGTTAGGTTTAAGTAGTTCTAAGTTCTAGGGGACTGATGACCTCAGAAGTTAAGACCCATAGTGCTCAGAGCCATTTTTTGAAGTATGCATGCTCCCTTTGCAAGTTGGCCAGTCGTTCCCGAATCTCTCATTACTTGGAAGAGAAATAGCTTGGACAGAGGTGGAAAGCGGAAGGAAAAAATGTTCAGTGTAAAAGACGGGCAGCTCGTTACGATTTAGTACTTCCGCCACCTCACGCTAGACTTGGCCTAAAGTAACAGTTTGGAAGGTCGTATTCCAGCAGATAGAGCATTGCATGTTTAGCAGTCTAGTTCCATTGTCTTTCAGCTGCAAAGTTAAAGGAAATTTCATTTTTGACTCCGCAGTTCAAGGAGCTTCAGTGAGATGAACATTCTGAAGCACTACTCTTAACTGCAAAAGCAGGAAGAGAATGTAGATAACACGCTTCACTGCGAAAGAAAAGCTTCGAAACATAACATTATGATCAACGAGACGTTTGAAGCATATCGAAGTGTCGTGTGAAGGCACATTTGACGGGCTCTTATCTGGAGAACTTTACAGATAGGTATTTTGAGGAATCGGATGAACATGGCGAGATATTACATAAATAAACTGCTGCTAGAGATGGGGGGTACCTTCTAGTTTCACGGGGTTTTGTTGGAGTATGATTTGAGAGAAGGAACACATTCAGCGCAATGAAAAAAAAAAAGCAAGGAGTATGCTGGTTCATTTTCGTCAATTTCCACTTAGAAAGACGCATCAAAGCACATACGAAGAGCTAACTAAAGCCTATGGCTTTTTCCGAACACACACACACACTCTCTCTCTCTCTCTCTTTCTTTTTCGTGATGCACGTAGTGACACATTGAAAAGATGATATGTTTCTCGAATTGCAGTCGATATATCTTCAACTGATTCGGAAATATGAAGAAGAAAACGAATGTGGATCACTCGTAAACTATTCTTTCTAGATAGAAAAAAACTGAAACCACATTCGGATTCAGCACGTAACGCACACCTTTGACCACAATTTATTTGTGCTGAAATATGGAACAATAATTGTTTGTTATTATTGGCAACAGCAGATCAAGACTCAGGCGCGGTGCAACAGCATATAAAAACAGAAAGAAATGCGTTTGCCGATTGCGTGAATACGGTCAGCAGAGGCCTTGCACATTGAAGGCAGCAACGGTTTATATTTTCTGACCGGCATTTCCACACAGGTCAAGGAAGAGACGGCAGTAGAAAAAAATTATGCCTGACCTGCCTCACACAAAACGAAAGGGCAGAGTGGCAGACTAGGAGAGCAGCGATTTTTCTGAAAAAATGCACTTTTTAACAGGCGTGCACGATAAGGTTTTTGTAGAGCTCTTTTACTGGATAGAAAATTCCGCTAGTCTTACATCCATGAGCGCTATGACTCAATCAATGCTAGAGGTTCGTCTTTATCTTCTCTGGTGTCCGCCAGCTGTGTTTGTTGTCGTAATCGTCAACAGGTTTCTTTTTATCTGCAGCTGACGCTGCAGCGTCGGAGGTCAGGCGACGGTGAACTACAAATATTTCATTATGATACTCTGCTCCAAGTTTCGTTCCGGACTGCCAAGAGCGAACACAGGTGTGTACATGCCGCTTTTTTGGTAATTACTAAGGAGCAAGAAAAGCACCATTAAGGTATTTACTCGGATTTCTAAAATTACTAGCAGATCCATAATGAATAAGGACCCTGCGGTTCATTAAAACATGCGTTGTTTTCACTTCGTGTTCAAATGGTTCAAATGGCTCTGAGCACTATGGGACTTAACATCTGAGGTCATCAGTCCCCAAGAAATTAGAACTACTTAAACCTAACTAACCTAAGGACATCACACACATCCATACCCGAGGCAGGATTCGAACCTTCGACAGTAGCAGTCGCGCGGTTCCGAACTGAAGCGCCTAGAACCGCTCGGCCACCCCGACCGGCTCACTTCGTGTCTTTCTGGTGCAGACACTTTGTTACAAGTAAATTACATTTTTTCTGTCTTAAAATATACGATTTGTTATTATCCGATGTAGGGAAGTGTATTACTGTGCGCATGAATGAGTAGCAGTTCATGTTCTATATATTAATGACGTATCAGATACCTCAGACGTTTTTCATATGAAGCAGTTAACTAAGCTATCTGATGAAAAGTATCCAGATACACTTTAGTGGAAATTATGTGGGATGTGTCCTGTCTTCACCTTTATGACGGCTTCCACTTTTTTGGGGACACTTACTGTTGTGGATTGGCAAGAGAGTCAACCTGATTTTGAGAGGAAGCCGAAAGGCACGCGTTTTAGCTCACGCAGGCTGGCGTGAGGTCTGGAACAGGTCAAGGAAATTAGACTAGCAAAAAAGGACGTAGCTGTGGAATACTTGACTTTAATCCATAAATGTCGACCATCGCTCTTGATGGTACATGTTTTACAGCATCAATAGTAACGGGTAATGGCGCCTTGCTAGGTCGTAGCAAATGACGTAGCTGAAGGCTATGCTAACTATCGTCTCGGCAAATGAGAGCGTATTTTGTCAGTGAACGATCGCTAGCAAAGTCGGCTGTACAACTGGGGCGAGTACTAGGAAGTCTCTATAGACCTGTCGTGTGGCGGCGCTCGGTCTGCAATCACTGATAGTGGCGACACGCGGGTCCGACGTATACTAACGGACCGCGGCCGATTTAAAGGCTACCACCTAGCAAGTGTGGTGCCTGGCGGTGACACCACACTTACATTGAGATTTCTGAATGTATGTAGCAGAATTACAGCTCAAGAGCCGAATCCAGAACAGGCATTAATAATGGACGCCGGGGTCTGGAGCGTTGTCAACGTTGTAACTCATACCAAAGGCGTTCCGATGGTTTCATGTCTGGACGTTGGGTTAGGTAGTCGATTTCAGCAACGTTATTGTCCACAAAGTAGTGCGTCACACATGATACTTTATGATACGGTGTATTGCCATGCTGCTACAAAAAAACATCGTCTCCGAACTGTTTCTCTACTGCACACAGTACACAATGCTGTGAAATGTACTCACGTCCTTCCACGTTTAGTGTTTTCACAATTGCATTAAGGAGACCAGTCCTAATCACTAAAACGTCCCTATACTGTAACACCACCTTCTGCTTTCTTATCTGTTGGCACTACACGTGATGGAAGGTAACGTTCTCTAGGCATTAGCCAAACTCAAGCTCATCCACCGGACTGCCGCGAGTATTGTGTGAGTCATGGCTCCAAACCACTCGTTTCCAGTCATGCACTGTCCAATGGCGTCGCTTTTCACACCGCCTCAAGCATCGCTTTGGATTAACTAAAGAAATATGTGACACATGAGGTACTGCTTGATCATTGTACTCCAGTCTTTTTAACTCCCAAAGCACCGTCAGCTGGACTGTTGATATCACTTTGGAACTCACAAGTGATACCTTCCGATGATTTCACGTGATTTTTTTTACATCCTCCCTCCGCAAGGCTTGACGATCGCTATCCGTCAATACCTGAGACCTACCAGGTCTTAATTTAGCTGTAGCTTTTTCTTCACCTTTCTACTTCAGTCACGTCACCGAAAATCGACTTGGGCAGCTATAGAAAGGTTGAAATGTCCCTGGTGGATTTGTTACTCAGATGATATCCAATGTCTAGTCCACTTTAGAAGTCATTGACGGAGCAAATCTTCTGTTACCACTTCTCTGCTGACCACAGAATAGCCCCTACTGCCTTTTATACAGGCAGGACCGCCTCTCGTGACGTTTAGTCGTCAGTTTTGCATTGCTTAGGGTTGTCGGGATACTTTGATCAGAATACTGTATGAAGAAATTTTATTTGGTACAAATTGTAGTAACGTCCAGTTGCACGTTGACTGTCACCAATATAGGTAACCAGCTATTAAATGCAAAACGCGTCAATTGCAGGATTACCGAGCCATAGTTACAGTCATCATCATCATCATCTTGGACAGTTTCCAGCCACTGGCTGGGTCTGTCGGGAACACAAGCCTCTCCATCGTGTTCTGTCTTTCCACCATTCCCCCTCTTCCACCTTCGTCCAGTTCTCTCCTCTTCTCGTCACACATTCCTTCACTCCCTTCACCCATCTATCTCTTGGTCTTCCTCTGGGCCTCTTCCCCTCCAGTTGCAGATCAAACATCCTCTTTGGAATTCTTCCCTCATCCATTCTCTTCATGTGTCCATACCACTGCAGTCTTGATTTTTCTATCCTGTCCTGCACTGGTTCCTCCTTTAGTCTTTCCCTCACATACACATTTCGCAATCTGTCTCGTCTTGTTACACTCAACCTGCTCCTCTGGAACTTCATTTCACTAGCCTGTATTCTACTTTTGTCGCTTTTGTGCATTACCCATGTCTCACTTCCGTATGCCAATATGGGGACAAAGTAGGTTCGGTATATAATTCCCTTGGATTTCTGTGGCACCTCCTTACTCCAAATAAGCCCCCTAATGCATTTGTAGAACTGCCCTGCTTTTCTGCACCTTTCATTTATTTCCATTGCGTTTCCCCCCTTACTTTCAATCATGCTTCCCAGGTACTTGAAGTTCTCTACCACATGTAGTTTTTCCCTTCCACAAGTTATATCCACATTTGGCTTATTCTTCTTCCTTGTTGTGACAATTATTTCACTTTTCTTTGCAGAGAAATGCATTTCATATTGTGCTGCCGTTGCCTCCCATACATCTATCTGCTCTTGCACCTCCTTCTCGCAATTTCCCCATAACATCAGGTCATCGGCAAAAAGCACTGCTTTCATTTTATGATCTCCAATTGCATCTGATACTTGCTGTTGGATTTCATCCATAACAATAATAAACAATAAAGGCGAAAGTGCACTTCCCTGTCGCAGCCCATTTTCCAGCTTGAACCATGCAGTACGTTCCCTCCCCACTTTCACACAACTCTCACTTCCCTCATACATTTTTCTGACTTTTCGTGTTATCTCTTCATCTATCCCTTTTGCGTTCAGCACATCCCAGAGCTTGTCCCTACAGATACTGTCATACGCCTTCTCAATATCTAAAAAGGCCATGATTAAGTCCTTCCCGTACTCATAGTGCCTTTCCTGCAGTTGCCTTACCGCAAATATGAGGTCCGTTGTTGATCTTCCCGGTCTGAAACCATACTGCTCCTGTTGCAGTCTGCTTTCAATACTGCTTCTTATTCTCTTCTCCAGGATCTTTTCATAGATTTTTCCACAGTGGCATAGCAGGGTGATTCCTCTGTAGTTCTCACATCTCCTTTTATCCCCTTTCTTGAAGATCGGGACTATAATTCCTTTCTTCCAATCCTCAGGAATTCTGTTCTCCTTCCACACCACCCTCAGCACTCTGTATAGCCACTGGGTTCCTACTTCTCCTGCTGCTCGTCTCATATCCACTGTTACTTCGTCCCAACCTGGTGCCTTGCCCCCTTTCATCCTCTTTATGGCTTCTTCCACTTCATTCCAAGTTGGATCATCAACTTCCCCACTATTATAATCGTCTGCTGCCTTAAGCTCTCCAACGCTGTTAGTTACCCGCTTGGCGGCATTCAACAGATCTTCAAAGAACTCCTTCCAAATCTTTTTGAGCTGATGCATTTCCTCCACAACTCTTCCATTATTATCCATGATCCTCAGGCACTCGCTTCTGTCGTTCCTCTTATTTCTTACCATGGTGTAAAGTACTTTTTTGTTACCTTCACTGTCCTCTTCTAACATTCTTGTCCATTTTTCCATCCACTTCTTCTTCTCCGCCCTTACTATGGTCTGTGCCGCTTTCTTGCTTTCCTTATATTTTACCCTAGCTTCCTCTGTTCGGGTCTGGAACCATTCTCTGAAGGCTTTGTTCTTTCGAAGTACTGCCTCTTTACATATGTTGTTCCACCATGGGGTTTCCTTACTTATCCTCTTTGTGCTAGTTCTTCCGCACACAGTCTCAGCTGCCTCAACTAGAGCCCTCTTAAAATCTCCCCATTCTTCTTCCACTATTCTCTGATCTTCCTTTGGCAGCTTCTTCCTGATCAGTGTCTGGTACTGGGTCCTCCGTTTATCCTCTTTCAGCATCCATGTCTTCAACCTTTTCTCCTGTATATCTGTTGCCCTCCTATCTTTTCCATCTCTCAGGGTGGCTACCAACAGCCGATGGTCACTGTCCAAGGCCTCAGATGGAATGACCTTAACATCTGTGAGGCTGCTCATCATCTGCCTATCCACTAGTACATAGTCTACTACTGAAGTTTGGGACCAGTCTCCACTGTACCAAGTTATTTTGTGGCTACTTCTCTTCTTGTACCAGGAATTTGCGATCGCCAGCCCATTCCTCTTGCAGAATTCCAGCAACAATTTTCCTTCTCTATTTCGGTTCCCCCAGCCCTCTGGTCCCATTATCTCCTCGAATCCTTTCCTGTCTGTACCAACATGTGCACTGAGGTCCCCTATTATAATCTGATTACCTCCATTTAGCTGCTTTTGCATGTCATCTTCAAACTCCTCCTTCTCCTTTTTTGCACACCCCACCTGTGGGGCATATGCTTGGATGATTTCAATGCTTTTTCCTTTCATTCGTACTCTGGCTTTTATCATTCGATCATTGATACCTTCCACCTCCTCCTGCAGACCCTCTCTGACCACTATTGCCGCTCCATTTCTTCCCCTCTCATTCCCTATCCAGTGCAGTTTACATCCTTTACTTAGTGGTTTTTCACCAACTCCTCTCCACCTAATCTCAGCAAGTCCCAAGATGTCCAATTTCCTCCTTTCCATCATTTCTACAATTTCTTCTAACTTCCCAGTTAGAGTCCTTACGTTTAAGGTGCCCAGTCGTAAAGCATCTCGTAATCCTTTTCCATTGCTTGGTCGGTTTCCTTTAAATCCGTTCCGTGATCCGAGGCATGTTACCTTTTTAAAAGCAGTTGATTTATCCACTATTGGCTTGCTAGGCCTATCGCAGCTTCACCAGAGCCCCGTTAGCCGTCACGTTTCAGGGTTCCCACAGGGCCTTCCCAGCTACCGTAGCGGTCCTGGGGCACACGAAGTCCCCGCTGTACATCGCCCCTATAGGCAGTCCCCTACTTTGTGCCGTTGCCAATCTCCCACGACTTGGAAGAGGGGTTGGACTTATGGGAGTATGTCAGTATTCAAAAATGGCTCTGAGCACTATGGGACTTAACTTCTGAGGTAATCAGTCCCCTAGAACTTAGGACTACTTAAACATAACTAACCTAAGGACATCACACACATTCACGCCCGAGGCAGGATTCGAACCTGCGACCGTAGCGGTCGCGCGGTTCCAGACTGTACACAGTGAGTATTGTCATACAAGTACACTCGTGTTCAGAAAAAACGGAACTCCTTGAACGACTAGAGATAGGACGTTCATATTCACAGGACATGTACATTAGTATGTTCTGCAGAAATGATTAGCATTTCAGTCACCCGGGTTCAGCATGTGTGCTGGTGCCTCATAGACACAGGGTCCGCCATGCACCCTGACAACTTGTCCCACGCGTGATGGCTTCGACTCGACCAAGGCGCGAATGGAGTCCTGTGGTACAGCCATCCATGCTGCATTCATTTGGTTGCAAAGTTCATCTGTGATGGTTGGCATTGTGTCACAGGGCTGCATCCGTCGTTTTACCATATTCCACATACACTCCTGGAAATTGAAATAAGAACACCGTGAATTCATTGTCCCAGGAAGGGGAAACTTTATTGACACATTCCTGGGGTCAGATACATCACATGATCACACTGACAGAACCACAGGCACATAGACACAGGCAACAGAGCATGCACAATGTCGGCACCAGTACAGTGTATATCCACCTTTCGCAGCAATGCAGGCTGCTATTCTCCCATGGAGACGATCGTAGAGATGCTGGATGTAGTCCTGTGGAACGGCTTGCCATGCCATTTCCACCTGGCGCCTCAGTTGGACCAGCGTTCGTGCTGGACGTGCAGACCGCGTGAGACGACGCTTCATCCAGTCCCAAACATGCTCAATGGGGGACAGATCCGGAGATCTTGCTGGCCAGGGTAGTTGACTTAAACCTTCTAGAGCACGTTGGGTGGCACGGGATACATGCGGACGTGCATTGTGCTGTTGGAACAGCAAGTTCCCTTGCCGGTCTAGGAATGGTAGAACGATGGGTTCGATGACGGTTTGGATGTACCGTGCACTATTCAGTGTCCCCTCGACGATCACCAGTGGTGTACGGCCAGTGTAGGAGATCGCTCCCCACACCATGATGCCGGGTGTTGGCACTGTGTGCCTCGGTCGTATGCAGTCCTGATTGTGGCGCTCACCTGCACGGCGCCAAACACGCATACGACCATCATTGGCACCAAGGCAGAAGCGACTCTCATCGCTGAAGACGACACGTCTCCATTCGTCCCTCCATTCACGCCTGTCGCGACACCACTGGAGGCGGGCTGCACGATGTTGGGGCGTGAGCGGAAGACGGCCTAACGGTGTGCGGGACCGTAGCCCAGCTTCATGGAGACGGTTGCGAATGGTCCTCGCCGATACCCCAGGAGCAACAGTGTCCCTAATTTGCTGGGAAGTGGCGGTGCGGTCCCCTACGGCACTGCGTAGGATCCTACGGTCTTGGCGTGCATCCGTGCGTCGCTGCGGTCCGGTCCCAGGTCGACGGGCACGTGCACCTTCCGCCGACCACTGGCGACAACATCGATGTACTGTGGAGACCTCACGCCCCACGTGTTGAGCAATTCGGCGGTACGTCCACCCGGCCTCCCGCATGCCCACTATACGCCCTCGCTCAAAGTCCGTCAACTGCACATACGGTTCACGTCCACGCTGTCGCGGCATGCTACCAGTGTTAAACACTGCGGTGGAGCTCCGTATGCCACGGCAAACTGGCTGACACTGACGGCGGCGGTGCACAAATGCTGCGCAGCTAGCGCCATTCGACGGCCAACACCGCGGTTCCTGGTGTGTCCGCTGTGCCGTGCGTGTGATCATTGCTTGTACAGCCCTCTCGCAGTGTTCGGAGCAAGTATGGTGGGTCTGACACACCGGTGTCAATGTGTTCTTTTTTCCATTTCCAGGAGTGTATTTTACATTGGCAACACGCCTGGTAATGTGGCGGGCCAGGGCAAAAGGCTAACATCCTGTGACACCAAGAAGGCACGTGTTCGTGCAGCAACATGTGGTCGTGAACTGTCTTGCTGGAAAATGGTGTCTGGGGTCTCGTGCAGAAAGGGTATGGCTACGAGTTGCACGATGTCGTTCACGTAGGTCACACTGGTCACAATGTTCTGGACACGCACCGACCGTGATTTGTGGCTGTACCCTATAGCACCCCACACCTTGAGGCCTCGAGTTGGCGCTGTATGTCTTGTGGGAATGCAGTCATTGCGATGCCACTCCCCCTGTCTGCGGCGAATCAAAATGCAGCCATCATTTTCAAACAAACAGAACTTGTACTCCTCCGAAAACATCTGATCCCATTCCTGTCCACAGTGACGTCGTTCCTTACACCATTGCCGTCTAGCATGTTTCTGCACAGTCGTCAAAGGTAGGCGGAGAAGCGGTATAAGCTGTATCTAATCGAACTTCATGTCCACGGAGTATCGTCGCAGTTGTGCGACTGGATGCCTGATTACTTGTCAGAAAGATCACAGTTTGCAGTAACTGACAGGTAGTCATCGAGGGAAACCGAAGCGATATCTGGCGTTCCACAAGGAAGTGTTACGGGCCGTCTGCTGCTCCTCATCAATAAACAATTTACAAGATGATTTGTGCAGCCCTCTTAGATTGTCTGCAAATGGTGCTGTCGTTTATCGTATAGTAAGGTCATCAAAAGAGCAAAACCGATTGAAAAATGATTTAGACACGATATCTGTATGGTGAGAAAAATGGCAATTGCTTCTGAACGACAAAAAGAGTGAGGATGGTTTGTTTGGGGAAGGTGACCAGACAGCGAGGCCATCGGTCTAAAAGCGTGAGGTCCTCCAAGTGAGTATTATAGGAATCGTTAAATTTCGATTACGCGATAGAACACACAAACTTAAATGTTGCTGAGTCAATTAAATACCAAGAAATTACAATTACGAACAACTTACATTTGAACCATCACATGAAAAATATTGTGGTGAAGGGGAACGAAAGACTGCGTTTTAATGGCAAAACACTTAGAATGCCACAAATCCAGCGAAGACCCTTACCACACTGGTCCGTCCTCTTCCGGAGTATCCCTGCACGGTATTCGATCCTTACCAGAAAGGACTGACGAAGACATTGAAAGAGTTCAAACAAGGGCAGCTCGTTTTGAATTATCGCGAAGTAGGGGAGTGTCACGGATGCGATACGCGAGTTGGGATGGCAATCATCGAAACAAATTTCGATCTCCGTCCTTCTTCTCCGGATATGAAAAGATTTTGTTGCCACACACCTGCATAGGAGAAAATGATCATGGTAATAGAATGAGAGAAATCAGATCTCGCACGGAAAGATTTTAGTGTTCGTCCTTCCCGCGCGTTGTTCAAGAGTGGATCGGTAGAGAAATAGACTGGAGATGGTTCGATGAACCCCCTGCCGGGCACTTAAATGTGAATTGCAGAGTCACCATGTCGATATAGGTGTAGCTGCAGGTAATGAGAAACAACATATATGGAGAATACGATAGGTGTCGCGCTGTTGTTTCGATCAGTTCTTCTGTGTAGCGTCCAAAACGCAGTTGTAGTGAGCTAACAGTAAATGCCAGTTTTGCTACTGATATGTAGAGAAATGAACGCAAGACATCTCTTGATGGAAGCAGTTTGTGCCTCGTCACGCAGGACGGGCCAAGGCCGCGCCATGGAAGTCCTCGGGCTAAACTCATGGCAGACCTCGGCAGTTACCGCTCCTCAGTCGTAATTGGGCTTGCATGAGGGCACCGAGTCTTCGAGCTACGGTCTTTTTACGTGGACAGGAAGTGGACAATTCCGGGTGCGTCATCAGGAATTGCGCTCTTCTGCATAGTATGCGCTCAGGACCGTGTATTTAATTTCAACATGTATGACAATAGCAGGGGTACACTGAAAGTTCTTCTCCGGGCAGCTGTTTATAACAGGCGGTTTGGACACTCGGGCTTGGATGCCTAACTTTTATTTATCGATCACCTGTCGCGCAGGAAATACACTACTGGCCATTAAAATTGATACACCTCGAAGATGACGTGCTAAAGACCCGAAATCTAACCGACACGAAGAAGATGCTGTGATATGCAAACGATTAGCTTTTCAGAGCGTTCACACAAGGTCGGCGCCGGTGCCGACACCTCCTACAACGAGCTCACGTGAGGAAAGTTTCCAACCGATTTCTCATACACAAACAGCAGTTGACCGGCGTTGCCTGGTGAAACGTTGTTGTGATGCCTCGTGTAAGGAGGAGAAATGCGTACCATCACGTTTCTGACTTTGATAAAGGTCGGATTGAGGCCTATCGCGATTGCGGTTTATCGTATCGCGACATTGCTGCTCGCGTTGGTCGAGGTCCAATGACTGTTAGCAGAATATGGAATCGGTGGGTTCAGGAGGGTAATACGGAACGCCGTACTGGATCCCAAATACCTCGTATCACTAGCAGTCGAGATGACAGGCATCTTAACTGCATAGCTGTAACGGATTGTGTAGCCACGTCTCGATCCCTGAGTCAACAGATGGGGACGTTTGCAAGACAACAACCATCTGCACGGTCCGCAGCTCGTGGTCGTGCGGTAGCGTTCTCGCTTCCCACGCCCGGGTTCCCGGGTTCGATTCCCGGCGGGGTCAGGGATTTTCTCTGCCTCGTGATGAGTGGGTGTTGTGTGCTGTCCTTAGGTTAGTTAGGTTTAAGTAGTTCTAAGTTCTAGGGGACTGATGACCGTAGCTGTTAAGTCCCATAGTGCTCAGAGCCATTTTTTTGAACCATCTGCACGAACAGTTCGACGACGTTTGCAGCAGCATGCACTATCAGCTCGGAGACCATGGCTGCGGTTACCCTTGACGCTGCATAACAGACCTTCGTGCATGAATGGCAAAACGTCACTTTTTCGGGTGAATCCAGGTTCTGTTTACAGCATCATGATGGTCGCATCCGTTTTTGGCGATATCGCGGTGAACGCACATTGGAAGCGTGTAATCGTCATCGCCATACTGGCGTATCACCCGGCGTGATGGTATGGGGTGCCATTGGTTAGACGTACCTGTACACGCCATCAAAGCTCTGTTTGACTCAATGCCCAGGCGTATCAAGGCCGCTACTGCGGCCAGAAGTGGTTGTTCTGGGTACTGATTTCTCAGGATCTATGCACCCAAATTGCGTGAAAATGTAATCACATGTCAGTTCTATTACAATACATTTGTCCATTGAATACCCGTTTATCATCTGCATTTCTTTTTGGTGTAGCAATTTTAATGGCCAGTAACGTAGTTCCCAGTGAGTGGAATAGAGCGCAGGTATTTCCTTTTTACGAACCGAGTAAGGGGACGGAAGAACAGAATTACAGACTAATTTTGTTGACATCTGTCTGCTGAAGCTTCCTACAGTATATTTTGAGGCCTAACACAATTTGTGGAAGAAAGGAAGCTTCTCTCAGTAACCAACTCGGATTGAGAAAGAAGAATTCATGTGAAACTCGCATGGGTTTACTTAAATTTATCCATGAAATATGGAATAGGTAGCATCGTAACAGCTTTATGAAAGAATTTTATTGCTTCAGTTACTTTTTATTTATATTGCTCAGCACCATGCCTTTCGGCTGCATGCTGCCATTATCATGTACACTACAGTAACACATTCAGTTACCTAAAGTGTGGTGAGGTTTATTTGTTGGGTGTGCCAATGACGTTATGTGCTGAAATGTAAACCTTCACAGAGAGGTTTACTTGTTAAAAGCATCTTCCTGTACACCATGATCTCCAAATATTTAAATGCCAGGCCGTTATTTGATCATAGGGCCCATAGTCAGTGACATCTAATACAGAGGAAAACAAATACACATATACATACCGATATCTACAACATATCATTCTTTATGAATAACGGAGAAACATACACTGAGACGCCAGAATCATGGGATAGCGATATGCTCACATACAGATGGCAGTAGTATCGTGCACACAAGGTACAAAAGGGCAGTACACTGGCGGAACTGCCATTTGTACTTACGTGATTCACGAGAAAAACATTCCGACTTGATTATGGCCACCCGACGGGAATTAACAGCCCTTGAACGTGGAATCGTAATTGGGAACTTGTTAGGGAAGTCGGTATTCCGAGATCTACAGTGTCAAGAGTGTGTTTCTCACCATGGACAACGCAGTGGCCGACGGGCTTCACTTAACGACGGAGAACAGCAGTGTTCGCGTGGAGTTGTCAGTGCTAACAGACAAGCAACAGTGTGTGAAATAACAGCAGAAACCAATGTGGGCCGCTCGACGAACGTACCCGTTACGACAGTGCAGCGAAATTTGACGTTAATGGGCGATGGCAGCAGACGACTGAGACAGGTGCCTGTGATAACAACACATCACCTGCAGCAACTATTCTCGGCTCGTGACCATATCGGTTGGATCCTTGACGAGTGGAAAACGGTGCCCTGTTCAGATGAATCTTGATTTCATTTTGTCAGGGATAGGGTTCGAGTGAGGAGCAGAACCAACGAAGCCATGGACGTAAGTTGTCAACAAGGCCCTGTGCAACATGCAGGTGGCTCAAAAATAGTGTGGACTATGTTTAAATGGAATGGAATGGGTCCTCTGGTCCAACGAAATCGATCATTGACTGGGAATGGTTATGTTCGACTACTTGGAGAGCATTTGCAGCCATCCTATGACTTGATGTTCCCAAACAATAATGTCACGTCACCTGGCCACAATTATTCCTGATTGGTTTGAAGAACATTCTGGACAATTCCAGCGAATAATTTGGGCACCCAGATCACCCGACATGAATCCCATCAGTCGTTTATGGGACATAATCAAGAGGTAGTTCGAGCACACAATTCTCCACCAGCAACACTTTCGCAATTGTGGACGGCTATAGAGCCAGCAAGGCTCAGTATTAAGTTAGTATTAAGAAAACAGTCTTAATCGCGTTTTTTTTAATTTTTTTAGTGCCGACCGGTTTCAGTCCATCGCAGGGGCCATCTTCAGAGCGAACATACCGCTGGACGACTGCTGGTGGCGTCACGTCTATCAAGGTGTGGCAGTCTCCTGCTACACCTTGGTAGACGTGAAGCCACAAGCAGTTGACCAGCGGTATGTTCGCCCTGGAGATGGTCCCTGCGATGGGCTGAAACCGGTTGGCACTAAATAAACAATAAAAAACGCGATTAAGACTGTTTTCTTAATACTAAGTTAATTTTATATCAATCGCTGTTACTCCACAACCATGTTGTCCAAACATCTAAGGCCCAGTATGTTTGCAGGGGACTTGCCACTTCGAGTTGCTGCATTAAGCCGGGCCATAGGAGGTCCGACACGATTTAGGAGGTATGCCATGCTTTTGTACCTCAGTGAGGTTATTTACATATCCCGTCTAAAAAGGCGATATTCCGGAAAGTTATCAGTATTCCACTGCGACGTGGTGCCTTGTTCTCTTTGAGGAGGCTCGATCTACCTCTTCGATATACGATCCGGATGATGTCGAATTTGAATCAATTTTCATTTCCTGATTTCACTTGCGGACACAGTACAACTAAACTGTAGCGTAACTAAGGTAAAACATCACAGGATTTCCTTCAGGTTTTGATGCACCTCTATCTCAGCATGTGTCCATTTGGGTAATGCATTATCGTATCATTATCTTTAATGTTGCATAGTTGTAGTACAGTTTACTTTGCACTATTTTAGCGCCGTTAAAAGGGTTTAGACGTAGTGCCGATATCGCTATCTGCTTCTGACCAAAGGAAGGAAGGAAGGATGGTTAGTCTTTAACGTCCCGTTGAAATTGAAGTCATTAGAGACGGTGCAAAAGCTTGAATTAAGGAAGTAAGGGGAAGGAAATTGACTGTGCCCTTTCAAACAGACCATCCCGGCATTTCCTTAAGCGATCTAGGGAAATCTCGGCAAACCTGTAACTGGATGCCCGTACGGAAACTGGAACCGTCGTCATCCCGAATACGAGTGCTGTGTGCTAACCACCGCGCTGCTTCTGACCGAGCGGTGTGGCAGTCACTAAAATGTAACGAACACAAAAACGTAATATTCAGTGTGTGGCAGGAGTACAAATATCATTTCCAATCTTTGCCGTTTCATTCGCGAATGGGACTGTAATTTCTTTGGTTTTCCTGTCGTGGTCAAGAGATGTTTCTGCGGGACAGTGATGTGCTTCCTGACTTTTCTCGGAATGTATGCCCACAGAATTTTAACTGTAAATCATACCGTGGTGCACAGCACCGCTCTTGTAGCGTCTGCAGCTAGAGTTTGATGAACATCTCCGTAACGCTCTCGTGGTTACCGAACAAACTCTACACTGGGCTGTGTCACGTACCTGGTAACGTTCTCAGACGCACAAGCAGTACTTAAGAATCGCCCGGACGAGTGTTTTGTATGCTACTTCTTCCACGGATGATTGACCTTTTTCTACATTTCTTCCAATGAATCTCAACTTGCCATATGTTTTCGTTACAATTAGTTTTTTGGTCATTCTATTTTTCAGCGCTTAGCACCGATATTCCTAGTTATTTTACGGTTGTCACTGTCTCCAGTAGTTAGTCGCTAATAGTGTGATCAAACATAATGGGCCGTCCATCTGCCACACTTTTATTTATTTTAAGGGTCAACTGCCTACCCTTGCACCATCGTAGATCCTGTAATTCTCTACAGTGTTCTGGCACTATAACTTTTTGTACACAACAGCATCATTGCTTTTATATCTGACGTTTCGTTCAATTGAGAATATCGTATTCAATTCTTTCTGCTAGGAAGACCTGAATCTGGTAACAAAACTTGTCAGTTATGGTGATGGGTCGTGTGCTATTGCGTCAATTTCCCCCTAAAACGAAGAAAGGAGCATCGGTCATTAAATGACTAGTTAAGTGATTCTGCGCCGTATCTGACTCTAACGAAGGGGGGTGTAGTTATCTTCAGTATTCATTAAACTTAACCTGCCGCGCGGGATTAGACGAACGGCCTAAGGCGCTGCAGGCATGGACTGTGCGGCTGATCCCAGCGGAGGTTCGAGTCCTCCTTCGGGCGTGGGTGTGTGTATTTGTCCTTAGGATAATTTAGGTTAAGTAGTGTGTAAGCTTAGGGACTGATGACCTTAGCAGTTAAGTCCCATAAAATTTCACACACATTGAAACTTAACCTGAAGCGCCAAAGAAACTGGTAGAGACATGCGTATTGAAACAGGCAGAATACGGCGCTGCGGTCGGCAACGTCTATATAAGGCAACAAGTGTCTGGCGCAGTTGTTAGATCGGTTACTGCAGCTTCAATGGCACATTATCAAGATTTAAATGAGTTTGAACTCGGTGTTACAGTCTGCGCACGAGCGATGGGACACAGCACCTACGAAGTAGCGATGAAGTGTGGATTTTCCCGTCCGCCCATTTCACGAGTGTACCGTGAATATCAGGAATCCGGTAAAACGTCAGTCTCCGACATCGTTGTGGCCGGAAAAAGATCCTGCTAGAACGGGACCAACGATGACTGAAGAGAATCGTTCAACGTGACAAAAGTGCAACCCTCCCGCAAACTGCTGCAGATTTCAATGCTGGGCCATCAACAAGTGTGAGCGTGCGAACCATTCAACGAAACATCATCGATATGGGCTCTCGGAGCCGGAGGCCCACTCGTGTATAGTTGATGACTGCACGACACAAACTTTACGCCTCGCCTGGGCCCTTCAACAACGACATTGGAGTGCTGATGACTGGAAAATGTTGCCTGGTTGGACAAGTCTCGTTTCAAATTGTGTCGAGCTGATGGACCTTTACGGGTATGGAGCCAACCTCATGAATCCATGGACCCCGCATGTCAGCAGGGGACTGCTGAAGCTGATGGAGGCTCTGTAATGATGTGGAGCGTGTGCAGTTGGAGTGATATGGAATCATGATTCGTCTAGATACGACTCTGACAGGTGACACGTGCGTAAGCATCCTCTCTGATCACCTGCATCCATCCATGTCCATTGTATATTCTGACGGGCTTGGACAGTTCCAGCAAAACAATGCGACACCCCACATGTCCACAATTGCTACAGAGTGGCTCCAGGAACACTCTTCTGAGTTTAAACTCTTCCACTGGCCACGAAACTCCTCAGACATGAACATTATTGAACGTATCTGGGATGCCTTGCAACGTGCTGTTCAGAAGAGACATCCACCCCCTTGTACTGTTTTGGATTTACGGGCACCCTGCAGGATTCATGGTGTCATTGCCCTCCAGCACTACTTCATGCAATATTCAAGTCCATGCCACGTCGTGTTGCGGCACTTTTGCGTGTTCGCGGGGGCCCCCACACGGTATTAGGTAGGTTTACCAGTTTCTTTGGCTCTTGCGTGTAAAATACTTACAGCTTTTAAACTTTTAGTTACAAGAGTCGAATTAAATTTAAGAAAAAATCGAAAGAGTATTTTGTAAGCTTTTTGTTGCACGAGTGATTCACATTTCTTTAGTTTTCTTCCAATGAATCTCAGGCTTGCATCTGTTTTTCTGGTATCCTACCCATATTTTTTAGCATGACACTAAGTATCTACAGCTGAAACGAAAGTAAGCTATTACAGAAATGATCCCTGGCAAATAACAACTGTTACCTATACAGGTTTGTGTTTGTCTCCTCTTTTGAATCTTATAAAAATATAAACAAGTCATCGAATAGTTGAACAATTTTTCCTCTATAATTTTTTACTGTGCCATTTACTATCTTAAATGATGGTATGTGGTGTCTACTCAATATATGTTTTTGTTTTGTTTCCTTCACACGGGATGGCGGGATTTCCATTCACGACAACGGCGGTTTAACTTCCTCTCCGATCATCCAGATTTAAGTTTTTCTAAATCGCCCAAGGCAGAAAGCTGGGATGGTTTCTTGGAAGAGGGCCGGCTCGTTTCCTCCCCTAACGCGAGCTTCAGCACCGTCGTAAGAGATCCTTGGTGTTACGTTAAGCTTTAATATTCTTTACTTCCTTTTCATTTTATCGTATTTCGTTTCCACTTGTTTCTCCAAACTAATTTTTACCACACCATCTCATATACTCTTGAAGAGAAATTCCCGTCTTGTGTTTAATAGCTACCTTTTTCCATTTGAGGCTTTTGTTTCCCTTGTCCGCTTCGTACCAGCAACACTTTATGCTATACGCGTAATCACGTTTGTTAAATACTCGACAGTAAAGGCCACACCTGAATTTCGTCCTTGTTCCGCAGCTCTGTGGTAAAGCACATATCCAGATTTTAAGTATATTTAATTCTTTTACTGTTACCTCTGTATTCCTGGTAGCCCAGTCACAGCCTGTTTCCGACCACGCGACGAGCATGGTTGTCACATCTCCATTTGTTGCTTGGTACTTAAAACTGCTGTGAGAGTCTGTTCGTATTCTGTGAGTGAAAGCCTGTACATGACTGAATCTTCCATTCCTAATTGTTATGCCCCATGAAATTTTTCAAAAACTATGCTGTGTTTCCAGGAGTGCTGCAAAATGTGATGTTCAGCAGTTGGTAGTAAAACGGCGATTGGGTGGTAATGTCTGTAATTCTAAGCATGTCCGTATGTCTTCAGTTCGAACTTTGGAAGGCGTTGCAAACATTTTACAGAACATTATTGCAAGCTCAAAAACTCTGTTAGGTGGCTTCAGAAACAGACCGATGTCTATTGCACTCCATTTCATTCCGTACATTAAGTCGTTACAAGTGAAATAATACCACATTTCATGTGTTTAAACACGTTTAAGCATTGCGAGGAGTTACTTGAAACGATCGTCGATGACGAGCTTGACCTTACTTATGAGTGATGAAGTTTGGTTTGACCTTTATATGCCCAGACAAACATAGTTCACAATTGAAACATCAACGTCATTATAAAATAGGTTAGTAGAGTTAGGAGAGGAGTTAAACAACATCAGATTTCATATATTGTATATGCAAGATAAAAGTGAATAATATTCTCATTCACTCATAGAAGAAACATCATTTTATTTACGTAATTAAAAGATCAGAATAATTTGATTCTTGTCACTTGACGCATTCGTCTGCACGGAGCTCTAGTTATTCAGTACAAATGACTGTGTTATCCACGCTGCAGCGTTTATTTTGGTAATGCACCGATGCAGCCCCGTCCATACTGTTCACTTGCTCTAGATCAGTGGTCGGCAAACTCATTAATCAACAGAGCCAAATATCAACAGTACAAAGACTGAAACTACTTAGGAGAACTAAATTTTTTCAATCTATACTGTATAGTTATTTTATTACTATTATCTTACTTAGGGTACTCCTAAGCAGGTCTTTACTAGAAACGTCCTCCATCTGATTGAGGAACGTTCGCTGGAGTCGACTCCGCCCCAACATTCCCATCCACACCCGTATACTTGTTCCGTCTATCTCCTCTCGTTCATTCTATCTCTACGTCGAAACCATCTCAACATACATTTCTCAACCCTCCGTGAAATTTACTTCACGCACTTTAAGTAAATTCTTAAAGTTTAAAACTATAGGTACTTTGAATAAAACTTATCATACTTAACAATGATATCATTTATTGATAAAATTTAAGCTGTATAGTAACCTTAAAATTAAATCATGACTATGACTGACAAACAATAATTTGAACAATGGCCTTGCCTCTCCTTGAAAACTTTGTGGAAGCTAAATTAATATGATGCTGTTTTTTTAATTTTACGTAAGATGGCAGGTTCTTATCAATAACACTACATCTCAATTTTCTCTTAAGGTTCATGCTTGAAAATGCTTGTACGCATGTATTGTAGACCCGGATAAGCAAAGAATAGCAAGCTCTAATTCTTTCTACTGATTGTATGAGTCAAGAATACTATTCCAGGCGTTAAAAATCAACATACCTTCCTTCTCCAGGTCCTCCAAAACAGACTACTTGTGCTGTGAATTAAGTTCACATTGGTTTTTCTCCAAAATTTCTATATCAGCACGATGACGTTCATATTTTCTGTTGGTTCAAACCAGCGTCTAGCCATTCAGATTTAAGTTTTACATGATTTCCCCAAATCGCTCCTGAAAAATGTCGGGATGGTTCCTTGGAAGAGGTCACGACCTCTTTCCTTCCCTATCCTTTCGTAATTCGAGCTTGTGCTCTGTCTGTAATGACCTTGCTGTGAACCGGACGGTAAACTCTTAATCTTCCTTCCTTCCTTGGAAAGTGAATCAAAGTTTCTCTTTCAAAATCTTGAGCACAAAAGAGATAATTTGTTCTACTATCGAAGAGATGGTGTTTCCTTTCCTTTGTAGTTTACGATTGAGCTTGTTTAGATGAGACAGTGAACAAACTTCTTAATGAGAAATGCTTTATTTTCTGTTCATAAGGAAGAAAAACATTTCAGGACGTTTCCGCTTGTTATGCTGCAGAAAATGTGCGTGCGATTTTAACAACAATTCTGTTCTTTCACCACTGGCCATGAAGCTTCAGTCGCATTGTATGTGCGCGCCCGCGCATGGAATTCTGTTGAAAAGTCACACTGAAGGGTGCAGGAAGCTGTATGTGGCTCGCGAGACGCTGTTTGCCAACCACTGTTCTAAGTTTACAAAGGCTTTATCCACTGGTTTTGGGGAAAGTTTTTATGTCGCAGCAGCGGCGTTCCGGCATTCCGAGGTGACAGAGAAAACACTGCTCGTTATCTCTGTGGATTGTTCATGTGTCTCGTATAGTTTCCAACGGTTTGCTGCGTCACCAGGCCGCTACCCCACAGGTGAAGCGCGCCGTATCTGAGGCCAAATATTTGTTTCAGATAGCTTCTCGTCCAGTCAACTTGTGACGGTATTCGTTTCCTTAATCACAGTTTACTCACGCCCCATATTCCGTTTTCTCATATCGAGAGAATGTTTCGTCAGCTGTTCTATGGCCTGGCCCTTCTAATGGGTAGGACACATCTGTTGGACGCTAGTAACGTTCGAGGAACAGTTACTGGCATACATGGGACTAGAAATAATCTAATTTCTTTTCTTGTATATGTTCCCTGTCAGCATTGCCAGAAACCCTGATGTTCTGTAGCTTGCAACGTTACCACTACATTGGAATGCCTGTGCGAGAAGAACGACGAACGTGAAGCGTTCACAACTGCCGTAGTAAAATGTTGGGTAGTATTAACAGAATTTTTAATGTTCAGTAGATGGTGACAAACAACGAGTGCTTTAGTTCGAGTTCACTCCTTATGTTCATCATAGATCTGATGATGGAGTTACCGAAACGTGTCACGTATGTAAAATAATGACGGGACATTTAACAAGTACCAAACTAATATGGTCGCGGACCGCTACATGGATTTTTTAGCCTTTATCGTAATCCCAGCATTCGCCACAGCCGGTTTGACCCTCTCATAACCTGTGGGACACGTAATTTCTGTTATCTATTTATTCTCAGGTCAGGAAAACACACACAGTTTGACAATAGAATCAGGAAATACACTCTTGGAAATGGAAAAAAGAACACATTGACACCGGTGTGTCAGACCCACCATACTTGCTCCGGACACTGCGAGAGGGCTGTACAAGCAATGATCACACGCACGGCACAGCGGACACACCAGGAACCGCGGTGTTGGCCGTCGAATGGCGCTAGCTGCGCAGCATTTGTGCACACGCCGCCGTCAGTGTCCGCCAGTTTGCCGTGGCATACGGAGCTCCATCGCAGTCTTTAACACTGGTAGCATGCCGCGACAGCGTGGACGTGAACCGTATGTGCAGTTGACGGACTTTGAGCGAGGGCGTATAGTGGGCATGCGGGAGGCCGGGTGGACGTACCGCCGAATTGCTCAACACGTGGGGCGTGAGGTCTCCACAGTACATCGATGTTGTCGCCAGTGGTCGGCGGAAGGTGCACGTGCCCGTCGACCTGGCACCGGACCGCAGCGACGCACGGATGCACGCCAAGACCGTAGGATCCTACGCAGTGCCGTAGGGGACCGCACCGCCACTTCCCAGCAAATTAGGGACACTGTTGCTCCTGGGGTATCGGCGAGGATCATTCGCAACCGTCTCCATGAAGCTGGGCTACGGTCCCGCACACCGTTAGGCCGTCTTCCGCTCACGCCCCAACATCGTGCAGCCCGCCTACAGTGGTGTCGCGACAGGCGTGAATGGAGGGACGAATGGAGACGTGTCGTCTTCAGCGATGAGAGTCACTTCTGCCTTGGTGCCAATGATGGTCGTATGCGTGTTTGGCGTCGTGCAGGTGAGCGCCACAATCAGGACTGCATGCGACCGAGGCACACAGTGCCAACACCCGGCATCATGGTGTGGGGAGCGATCTCCTACACTGGCCGTACACCACTGGTGATCGTCGAGGGGACACTGAATAGTGCACGGTACATCCAAACCGTCATCGAACCCATCGTTCTACCATTCCTAGACCGGCAAGGGAACTTGCTGTTCCAACAGGACAATGCACGTCCGCATGTATCCCGTGCCACCCAACGTGCTCTAGAAGGTGTAAGTCAACTACCCTGGCCAGCAAGATCTCCGGATCTGTCCCCCATTGAGCATGTTTGGGACTGGATGAAGCGTCGTCTCACGCGGTCTGCACGTCCAGCACGAACGCTGGTCCAACTGAGGCGCCAGGTGGAAATGGCATGGCAAGCCGTTCCACAGGACTACATCCAGCATCTCTACGATCGTCTCCATGGGAGAATAGCAGCCTGCATTGCTGCGAATGGTGGATATACACTGTACTAGTGCCGACATTGTGCATGCTCTGTTGCCTGTGTCTATGTGCCTGTGGTTCTGTCAGTGTGATCATGTGATGTATCTGACCCCAGGAATGTGTCAATAAAGTTTCCCCTTCCTGGGACAATGAATTCACGGTGTTCTTATTTCAATTTCCAGGAGTGTAGATCAATCACACTGGGAAAATATAACACGTGTGGTGAACTGGTAACCTCATATCACATGTGTCCAGAACTTCGTAATCTCCAAGGCTCTCGGTGTGTCAGAATGCAGGATGCTGGACAAAGAAATATTGTAGCACGTATCTTATCGTTTGCTCCTGTCTACATTTCACAGTACGCCTCATCAATATTAAAGCCCCTCAACTTTCATCTGCCCATTCCAGACAGAAATTTATTTATCGACTTAGTACTAACCAGCTTTCACTGTTCAGGTGTTAGTGGCTCGGGCCTTTCTTCTTTCATCTACCCGTTCCAGACATAATTTCTTTTATCGACTTAGTACCAGTCAGCTGTCACTGTTCAGTTGTTAGCTGTTCGGGTGCTGTCCTCTGTATACTGACGTGACGTTTCCTCTTCATCCACAGTTCCAGGCTCACTTTCTTGGGAGGCACGGTAATCTTCGTAGATGATCGTAAGAAGCTCTCCTCCTTTAAGGAAGAGGATTATGCTCCTGCATGGACTGAGTAAGATTCAAGAGAGGCCTTATATAACTTTCCGTAATCGAAACCCAGCTTGTCCATGTATAAGTCATCAATTATAGGTGAAATTCTACTCAGAATCTTGCTTTCTAACTGTCTGTAGAGATGACTTAAAGGGCTAACTGGCCTGAAGTTCTTTAGATCATTGGTTTCCTTGCCCAGTTTTAAAAAGAGCTATTACCCTATTTTTCGCCGTATCTTTGGTGTTTGGAAACTCCTCGTAAAAGTTTTGGGGAGCTATAGGACCCATTCTCTTGCTGATGCTCTTAATTTGCTTTCTTAATTCGCTCGCATCAGATGTCATCTAATCCAGTCGCTTTACTAGCTTTGCTCTTCTGGTATCTGAAATGGGCTTGTAAGATAATTCGACTCGTCCTGGCCCTCATGGTGTCTTTTAAGAACTTTGACTTTCCGTTTGACTTTCCCATTCATGAGTAACTGGTGATTGTCCGGTTAGCAGTGATGTTGTAATATCTTGTGTACCTGTTTTTGTCATTATTGAAGCTTCTCAGTAACCTCCATGCTCTGTGGCTTCTTGTTGTGAGATACACTTCTTCTATTGCTTTCATTCACGTATCTATTGTCTATACTCGCAGTGACTGAGTTTATTCACAGCTTCCAATCTTGTTTCTGCAAATGGATCTTTTTTTAAATAGAATCCTGTACTCTATAGACCGAACAGCAGGCTCAGAAATAAGGCGAGGGACACGTAAGTTACGACATTCGAGGCTGCGACATTCTGACGCAAGTCTTTGGAGCAGGGGTGTCCACCCTTCTAGCTTACCTGGGACACATTGAAGGAAGACGAGTATTTCTGAGCCCCACGTAATACGAGGGGCGTTCGCTAAGTAATGCAACACTTTTTTGTTTGAAATCAGACTGCTTTCTTTCAGAATTCCTGTACACTATATACACTCATTCTCATAAATTAAGGATAATTGCAGAATGTGGTGCCACACAACGTGGCACTACACAAAACTGGCGCTAATAGCGTAGGCACTTAGGGAAAACACACGACACAGATCTGTAAGACCACTGCATTGGTGATAAGTTGAGAAAACCGTCCCGAAACACATGTGTTGCAAAACGCCACTGTTTCCTGCGCATGTACCCCGTCGTCAATATGGGATATGATCACCATGCACACGTACACAGGCCGCACATTGGGTTGGCATACTCTGGACAGGTGGTCGAGTTGCTGCTGGGGTATAGCCTCCCATTCTTGCACCAGTGCCTGTCGGAGCTCCTGAAGTGTCCTAGGGGTGTGAAGATGTGCAACGATACGTCGACCGAGAGCATCCCAGACATGCTCGATGGGGTTTAGGTCTGGAGGACAGGCAGGCCACTCCATTCGCCTGATACCTTCTGTTTCAAGGTACTACTCCACGATGGCAGCTCTGTGGGGCCATGCGTTATCGTCCATCACGAGGAAGGTAGGAACCACTGCACTTCTGAAAAGGCGAACATACTGGTGCAAAATGACGTCCCGATACACCTGACCTGTTACAGTGCCTCTGTCAAAGACATACAGAGGTGTACGTACACCAATCACAATCCCACCCCACACCATCAAACCACGACCTCCATACAGGTCCCTGTCAAGGACATTAAGGGGTTGGTATCTGGTTCCTGGTTCACGCCAGATGAAAACTTGGGAGAATCTCTGTTCAGACTATAATTGGACTCGTCCTTGAACGTAACCTGGGACCACTGTTCCAATGACCATGTACTGTGTTATTGACACCAGGCTTTACGGGCTCTCCTGTGACCAGGGGTCAGTGGAATGCACCTTGCAGGTCTCCGGACGAATAAACCGTGTCTGTTCAGTCGTCTGTAGACTGTGTGTCTGGAGACAACTGTTACAGTGGCTGTGGTTAAGTCCCGCAGTACCTGCAGTACTACGTGACTGTCTGCGGGCACTGATGGTGGGGTATCGGTCTTCCTGTGGTGTTGTACACTGTGGACGTCCCGTACTGTAGCTCCTGGATACGTTTCCTGTCTGCTGGAATCGTTGCCATAATCTTGAGATCGCACTTTGTGGCACGCGGAGGGCCCGTGCTACCAGTAGCTATGTTTGACCAGCCTCCAGTTGCCCTAGTATTCTACCCCTCATAACGTCATCGATATGTTTCTTTGAGCCATTTTCAACACACAGTCACCATTAGCACGTCTGAAAACGTCTGCACACTTACTCGCTGCACCGTACTCTGATATGCACCAACACACCTCTGCGCATGTGGGATGCTTCCAGCGCCACCGTGCGACGACCGCAGGTCAGATGCACCGCTTGGTCATACCCTGAGGTGATTTAAACCCGCAAACCACCCACCAGAGCGTTGTTTCACCATGTATCAACATTATCCTTAATTGATGAGCATGAGTGTAATTCCCCACTCATTTACCTGCCAAACCCTATTTTTCAAAATAATGTCTGTTTAATGCAACGGCCTTACACCACTTTACTGGGAGGGCCTGTATATCCGCATGGTAATATTCTACTAGTTGACATCGGAGCCAACGTCTTGCTTCATAAATAACCACCAAGTCACCCACGTACTGCTTCCCGCTGTGTGCCAAACAAATGGAAGTCAGAAGGTGTGAAGTCCGGGCTGTACGGTGGATGGGGAAGAACAGTCCAATGACGTTTTGTGAATTCCTTTCAGGTGTGCAGACTTGTGTGAGGTGCCGCGTTGTCATGGGGAAGGAGTAGATCGTTTGCATTTTTGTGGCGACGATCACATTGAAGTCGTTTGTTCAGTTTCCTGAGGATAGCACAATACACTTCACAGTTGATTGTTGCACCTCAGGGAGAAAATAAAACAGAATATCCAATTCAGAGCCCAGAAGACCGTCGGTTTGCCTTGCCGACTGAGGATGCGGCTTTCAACTTTTTCTTCGGAGGAGAGGTGATGTGGCGCTACTCCATCAACTGTCGTTTTGTTTCCTATTCGATGTGATGAACCTATGTTTCATCGCCTGTGACGACAAAAAATTGCCACCATCAGTTTCGTAACGCACAAGCAATTCTGCACAAATTGTCCTTCGTTGCTCTATATGGCCTTCTGTTAGGTGATGAGAAACCCCGCGGGTATACACCTTTAAATACCGCAACTTGTGTACTAGTGTGTCAGTACTACCATTAGAAACGTCCAGTTGAGCAGCGAGGTGTATGATCCGTCGACACATCGAATGAGAGTGTCGCACGTTCCAACATTGTAGGTCTCACAGCTGTGCGCAGCCGGACGGCACGTGGGAGATCGGACAGGTTTGTACGACTCTGTTGCGATGATGACGACGTATCTCCCGACTCACCGTGCTTTTGTTTATTACCAACTTTGCGTAGGCATTCTGCAAGCTCCTAAGAATATCTGCGATGCAACGGTTTTCTGCCAAAAGAAGCTCAATGACAGCTCTCTGCTTAGAACACCCCCCTGTTACGGATGCCATTTTGAAGACTATGTCCCACAATAAATAGCACTTTTTTTCATTCAAAACTGGGCAAGAAAAACATGTGTTGCGTTACTTAGAGAGAGGGAACGGAATAGGATGAATCTAAGAGAGAGAAGAGAATAACATCACGTGACAGGAGTTTCAAATTGGAAATATGCAATTAATCAGAACTTTACATCACCAGAATTGTATCGAACTTTTTTTTACCAATTGTGTGATAGGTGCTCATTTCTTGGGCCGAGCTGATACTGGCTTCGGGCCACTGGCATCCCGCTTTCCACGGTTGGACACCCATGTTTTAAAGCCTCAATGATACGTCGTATGATTGAGATGCTGGTTAGAAACCGGAAATTGCAGTATCCAAATAAATGGTTCAAATGGCTCTGAGCACTATGGGACTTAACATCTGAGGTCATCATTCCCCTAGAACTGAGAACTACTTAAACCGAACTAACCTAAGGGATCACACACATGCATGCCTGAGGCAGGATAAGAACCTGCGACCGTAGCGGTCCCAGACTGAAGCGCCTTGAACCGCTCGGACACCACGGCCGGCTGCATTATCCAGCAAGTGTCTAAACATTTCGTCATCAGATATCTTTAAGTTGAACATCCTTCGAAATGGGATTCTCTATGATATAGCTGCTGCATATATTTAACACATGGTTCGTCTCTGTTGTGTGTTTAGAATTGGACTGCAAACTGTTTTGATTCACTGTTGGAATATGTTATCACTGCCAAATATCAGATCTGAACTATAGCCAAGATTCCATCTATCACTGTTAAATGGTGGAGGCTACTTCCCGTCTTATATAAGACTCATTGTCAGACAATTAGCGTCCGATCATTCTTGCTGTGCTTTCCTTTTTTCATCACTATGCTCTTATATTCATTTCGTTCTGTGACACTTACAGTCACTCGTCACTATTTGTTTATTCTGACCTAGAAAATTAGCAGAAATTTTGACAATGAAATCAACACTGAATGGTTTTTTATATCGACTTGATAGAGCAGCCGTTGTTTTCCACTGTTAGAATTTCAGTATCTTCTACCTTAATGAAGGACGTTGCTATCATCTGCGAATTCATTCGAAAGAAGATGACACTTCCATATTTTTGATAGGCTCAGACACATCCCATTGATTCTATGTTAAGGCTTGTATGAGTCGCTTGTACGCATAATAAAGTCATTTAATCAACCTACACATCTTATACAGCAGTTTTTCTTTTGATTGTGAAATAGTATCTACATTCATTGAAATTACGGTCAATTGTGATCCCGGAAAGGATGTCGTTTCTGGTGTGAAGTATTTTAGAGAAGGCATCTTTCTCGATCCACTATGCCAGCAGCAACTATGTTCCACCGCTGTGTGGTGCTGTAGTACCTTATTGGGTTTAGGAATTCTTTTGAAGCCTACGGGACAACTGTGTGATGCGTGACACATGGGTTTGCACTGTTTTTTTCTAGAAGTGTCTCGCTAACGTTTCCGCTGCTACTTTGGGTTTATTGAAAAATAAGGGCACTGAACGTATTTCTTAGCTTCATAACATTAGTTGCTACATCTGTACTCTTCGGCTCGTATGTTCACCGCAAATTTACTCTTCAAGTCATCGGATGGTTTTCCCTTGTAACCAGCATGTGTAAATTAATTCACATTTAACTATTTATTTGTACTCTGTCGAACCACATTAATGTGAACACTTGTCAAAAGCCTGAATAACCACCTTTGAAACTTCTTTATTTTCAATTGTGTGTGTATGTACTTAAACTGCTGAATTAAATGAAGAGTTGAAACTTCTGCGTTATTTGGTTCTGAAGCTGCTGAGTGAAACTGAACGTACTGAGGCTACTTTCTCTTTACTTATTCTTATCATGTCAACACTGACCTACAATATTCCAGCGCAACGTAGTCTGACTGCTCAAAGAAATGCAGCCTGACTTTCAACAGTTAATTCAAAAGAATGGCCCTGACTAAAAAGAAATCTTAACAATAACATATACATTTCATTAAGCACTTACTACACAAAAATCTTCATTACCCGGACTACTGCTATACAGTGAGCGTCAATACCGCCAGCTAAATAAGAGATTCTAACTATTAAAGCCACTAACTACTAACAGGCATATGGTTAGCAAAGGGAAAAAAATGGCTCTGAGCACTATGCGACTTAACTTCTGAGGTTATCAGTCGCCTAGAACTTATAACTAATTAAACCTAACTAACCTAAGGACATCATACACATCCATGCCCGAAGCAGGATTCGAACCTGCGACTGTAGCGGTCGCGCGGTTCCAGACTGTAGCGCCCAGAAACGCTCGGCCACACGGCCGGCTTACGCTAACACTTCAGACCTCTACCCTTCATCAGTGTAACATCTGACATCATTCACAGCTGGCTGTTCACCTCCAACTACCCAACAGTGCTTCCATCACTGCAGGGAACTAACTTCCAACTCCCCAACACTGCCGGCCGGTGTGGCCGAGCGGTTCTAGGCGCTACAGTCTGGAACCGCGCGACCGCTACGGTCGCAGGTTCGAATCCTGCCTCTGGCACGGATGTGTGTGATGTCCTTAGGTTAGTTAGGTTTAGGTAGTTCTAAGTTCTAGGGGACTGATGACCACAGCAGTTAACTCACATAGTGCTCAGAGCCATTTGAACCACCTGCCCAATACTACTGGCGATTAACATCCAACAACGAGTCCGACCACCTACAGAGTCTCTTACAAAGAAAGCGCAGTCAGAGATCCAATGAAAAGCGCTACGCAGCACTGCCTACACAGATGGAGCACACTTACACCTTTTTCAGCGCAGATCATTGAAAGACGTTGAGGAAAAGAGTCAGTGAGATTCTGAAAGGTACCAACAGGAATGTGGAGCCATACCGATTTCAGTGCCGTGGCCAGCTGCACTAGGTTTCTCGTTTGAGTATTCATGGCGTGAACAGCCCGATCCAGGTGGTCCCACAGATTCTGGATTAGGTTTAAGTCTATGAACTTTGGTGACATGGGGAGTACGTTAGACTTATCCTGGTGCTCTCCGAACCACGCAAGTACACTGTGAGCTGTGTGAAACATTGTACCGTCCTGCTGGTAGACGCCATTGTGCTGAGGAAAACCAAATTGCATATAAGAGTGGATATGATCCCCAAGGATAGAAGCGTACTTGCGATAATCCATTGTGCCTTTCAGAGTAACGAGATCACCCAGGTAATGACACGAACATTTCCCAGCAACAACGCTCCCTCCTCCGTCCTGGACCCTTCCTACGATACATGTAGAGTGTTTCCTTTCAGACGACTTACACGCCAGCGGCCGTCTGTCTGATGGAGCATAAGACGTGATTCGTCTAACAAGGCCACCTGTTACCACTCAGTGCATGTTGACAGCCTGGCCAAACAGGCCACCAGTAAACCATCTCTGGACATTGGCCTCCCGGAGACTGATTTGCGAGCGATCTTACGCCGCTTAGTTTTCGAACTTTGGGACACTGAATGGCGCAACCTGACAACGGCAAACAAACTCCGTCCTATCAAGGAGACGACGGATGTGTGGCGGTAATTCATGCGAGCCACTCGCAGGGACTCAGTAGTCCTTTGTCGGCTCCGCATTGGCTACACCCGCTTGACGCACAGCCATTTACTGCGCCATGAGGACCCGCCTCTATGTCGCTGCGGGTCGGCTTTGACAGTGGTCCACCTTTTGTTGGCCTGTCCCCGTTTACTGTGCTCAGGCAGACGTTTGCGCTGCCTGATACTCTCCCTGCCCTTTTAAAAGATGACACTGCTACGGCAGGCTTAGTTTTGCGTTTTATTCGGGCAGGGGGCTTTTATCACTTAATCTAAGTGTTTGTCCTTTTTGTATTGATTCTGGCCTTTGGCCTACGATTTTAGTCTGAGTTTTTAGTGTGTTTCTCGGTGGTCGGCTTTTCCTTTTTTGTCTCTATGGTCGGCCAACCACTGTCACACTCTGGGTGATTTTAATTCCTTTTGTCTGGTCTCTGTCTAAGTCTTTCTTGTCCTGTGTCGTCTGTCGTCTTTTCCATTGTTTCTTTTTATTCTGTGTGGGTGTTTGAAATTTTGGAACAAGGGACCGATGACCGTAGCAGTCCGGTCCCTTCAATCCCACAAACCAACTGTTACCAATCAGTGGACGTCCAGTTGCTGTACTGGAGTGCAAATTCCAGCCTTCCTCGCCGATGACCAGCGGTCAGCATCGGTGCACGAACCGAGCACATGCTGCCGAGGTCTACACGCGGCAACGTTCGCTTGGCGGCCCTTTGAGGAGACGCAGTTGGTAGTCCCTGGGCTAATCCGGGCGATCAGTTGCTCAACAGATGCTCGTCTATTCGCCCGTACACATATCCACAGCCGTCGTTCACCCCTGTCGTCTATGGCTACGATGTGCACCACAGCTGCCTCGTAACCCCATTTCGATTGCACCATTTTGCCATTCACGGCACCACGCGAACAGTTTCCAAACTTAGCCGTTTCGGAAATGCTTCTACCCTCAGCTCGAAAGCCAATGATCATGCCCTTTCCGACGTCACATAAACCGTTCCGTTTGCGCATTACGATAACGGCTGTTCTCCTCCCCGACACACTTCGTATATACCCCCTCAGTGCTAGTGCTGCCACCTGCCGTCTGTGAGTTGTTATTTCACGATGAAGTCGAACACAGGCGGTGGCCATATTAACGTGACTGGACTGTGCATATGAAACGAAGTCTACATTTCTACACTACTGGCCATTAAAATTGCTAAACCACGGAGATGCCGTGTTACAGACGCGAAATTTAACCGACATGAAGAAGATGCTGTGATATGCAAGTGATTAGCTTTTCAGAGCATTCACACAAGGTAGGCGTCGGTGGCGACACCTACAACGTGCTGACATGAGGAAAGTTTCCAACCGATTTCTCATACACAAGCAGCAGTTGACAGCCGTTACCTGGTGAAACTTTGTTGTGATGCCTCGTGTAAGGAGGAGAAATGCATACCATCACGTTTCCGACTTTGATGAAGGTCAGATTGAGGCCTATCGCGATTGCGGTTTATCGTATTGCGACATCGCTGCTCGCGTTGGTCGAGATCCAATGACTGTTCGCAGAATATGGAATCGGTGGGTTCAGGATCCCAACGGCCTCGTATCACTAGCAGTCGAGATGACAGGCATCTTATCCGCATGACTGTAACGGATCGTGCAGCCACGTATCGATCCCTGAGTGAACAGATGGGGACGTTTGGGAGACAACAACCATCTGCACGAACTCTTCGACGACGTTTGCAGCAGTATGGACTATCAGCTCGGAGACCATGGCTGCGGTTACCCTTGACGCTCCATCACAGACAGGAGCTCCTGCGATGGTGTACTCAACGACGAACCTGGGTGCACGATTGGCAAAACGTCATTTTTTAGAATCAATCCACGTTCTGTTTACAGCATCATGATGGTCGCTTCCGTGTTTGGCGACATGGCGGTGAACGCACATTGGAAGCGTGTATTCGTCATCGCCATACTGGCGTATTACCCGGCGTGATGGTATGGGGTGCCATTGGTTACACGTCTCGGTCAACTCTTGTTCGCAGTGACGGCACTTTGAACAGTGGACGTTACATTTCAGATGTGTTGCGACCCGTGGCTCTACCCTTCATTCGATCCCTGGGAAACCCTACATTTCAGCTGGATAATGCCCGAGCGCATGTTGCAGGTCCTGCACGGGCCTTTCTGGATACAGAAAATGTTCGACTGCTGCCCTGGCCAGCGCATTCTCCAGATCTCTCACCAACTGAAAACGTCTGGTCAATGGTGGCGGAGCAACTGGCTCGTCACAATACGCCAGTCACTACTCTTGATGAACTGTGGTATCGTGTTAATGCTGCATGGGCAGCTGTACCTGTACACGCCATCCAAGCTCTGTTTGACTCAATGCCCAGGCGTATGAAGGCCGTTATTACGGCCAGAGGTTGTTGTTCTGGGTACTAATTTCTCAGGATCTATGCACCCAAATTGCGTGAAAATATAATCACATGTCAGTTCTAGTATAATACATTTGTCCAATGAATACCCGTTTATCATCTGCATTTCTTCTTGGTGTAGCAATTTTAATGGCCAGTAGTGTATATCATAAGTTTCTCTATGAAATATTTTATTTTCTCCTGGTGACAATCTATGCTGAGTTCACTAAAATGTGGCAATTTATTTATTTACTATTAGACGTCTCAGTAGTGAACATTTTTGAAGAAAGATCCAAAGAAGGGCATGGCAAGTAGAATTCCTGACGGTATGCGGCTACAAGCGGTAAGAGGAAATACCTTCCAAGAATGAGCGCAGCCGGCCGTTGTGACCGCGCTGTTCTAGGCGCTTCAGTCAGGAACCGCGCTGCTGCTACGGTCGCAGGTTCAAATCCTGCCTCGGGCATGGATGCGTGTGATGTCCTTAGGTTAGTTAGGTTTAAGTAGTTCTAAGTCTAGGTGACTCGTGACCTCAGATGTTAAGCCCCATAGTGCTTAGAGCCATTTGAACCATTTGAAAGAGCACAAAGAAGCGATGCTGACATACAAAAGGCGAAAACAAGTTGTAAGAAATAATACCACATGTAAACATTGCAAAGGGCCATTGTGTATCCACCTTTGCTTTGAAATGTTCTGAGCATTTAAACTGTGCAGACACTGCAGACAATTCAGTACTTGAGAGCAACTGATAAGAACTAATATATTGAATCATGCAAACTTCTTCGTTTGAAGAACTTAGATCTTAACTTTTGAATAGTTATAAGTTTATAACACAATATTACTGCTTGTTCACGTCGTTTCACAGATCCCACTCCTCTCCTGATAAAACTATTCCCTAAATTCATTCCGTCTCGGATCCAGCGAGCGACCTATGTCCCGTATAAATTAACGATGAAAGTATACGTAACAGATAAAAATTATGAAGGAAGATTCTTATAAAGAAAAAAAATGCATCCATTGTTACAAGAGTATGAGATACAAAAAATAATTCATCTTCACGTTGTTTCTAATTCATATCAGCAAGGGAGGACGGATAATTAAGCCGTTCTTTTCCGATAAGAGAGTAGTGTGTTTGTTTTGGTCACTGTGCAATTGCGCTCGCTGACAAGAATGTACAAATTTAGTTTCTGCCTCCACTAATAGCTCGTGACTAATAGATTACGCTTTAAGAACGATTTCATTAATCGCCGCTTGTATGTGTTTTGTACTTTGACCTTTCATTGTATGCAATATAATGCCTTAAATATTCTCATTTTTTCACAGGATGCTAACACGATGGTCTGCGACTGATCTAGTTGTGTCATCGCCGAGTTGCTGCATTTCAGTGTGTGTGATACTGAAGTCAGTTCATCATCATCATCATCGTCATCGTCGTCGGCAGCGGCCGCTTCAGATTACGTAGCAGACGCAGCCGTTTGACATTCTCTGCTCGATAAAGGCCTCCTCTAGATTTTTCCATGCGTCATGACTTTCGGCTGCACGAATCCACGTTGTCCTACATTTTTTTTAATGCCATCCACCCACTTTCCACTAGGTAATCGTCTCGTAACAAATAAATACCCCACTCATACGGTTATAGTTGGTGGGGACTTCAACCTTCCCTCGATATGTTGGCAAAAATACTTGTTCAAAACCGGTGGTAGGCGGAAGACATCTTCCGAGATTGTCCTAAATGCTTTCTCCGAAAATTATTTCGAGCAGTTAGTCCACGAACCCACGCGAATTGTAAATGGTTGCGAAAAAACACTTCACCTCTTAGCCACAAACAATCCCGAGCTAATAGAGAGCATCATGACTAATACAGGGATTAGTGATCACAATGTCGTTGTAGCTAGGCTCAATACCGTTTCTTCCAAATCCACCAGAAACAAACGCAAAATAATTTTATTTAAAAAAGCGGATAAAATGTCACTAGAAGCCTTCCTAAGAGACAATCTCCATTCCTTCCGTACTAATTATGCAAATGTAGACGAGATGTGGCTAAAATTCAAAGATATAGTAGCAACAGCAATTGAGAGATTCATACCTTATAAATTGGTAAGAGATGGAACTGATCCCCCATGGTACACAAAACAGGTCCGAACGCTGTTGCAGAGGCAACGGAAAAAGCATGCGAAGTTCAGAAGAACGCGAAATCCCGAAGATTGGCTAAAATTTACAGACGCTCGAAATTTGGCACGGACTTCAATGCGAGATGCCTTTAATAGGTTCCACAACGAAACATTGTCTCGAAATTTGGTAGAAGATCCGAAGAAATTCTGGTCGTATGTAAAATACACAAGCGGCAAGACGCAGTCAATACCTTCGCTGCGCAGTGCCGATGGTACTGTTACCGACGACTGTGCCGCTAAAGCGGAGTTATTGAACGCAGTTTTCCGAAATTCCTTCACCAGGGAAGACGAATGGAATATTCCAGAATTTGAAACACGAACAGCTGCTAGCATGAGTTTCTTAGAAGTAGATACCTTAGGGGTTGCGAAGCAACTCAAATCGCTTGATACGGGCAAGTCTTCAGGTCCAGATTGTATACCGATTAGGTTCCTTTCAGATTACGCTGATACAATAGCTCCCTACTTAGCAATCATATACAACCGCTCGCTCACCGATAGATCTGTACCTACAGATTGGAAAATTGCGCAGGTCGCGCCAGTGTTTAAGAAGGGTAGTAGGAGTAATCCATCGAACTACAGACCTATATCATTGACGTCAGTTTGCAGTAGGGTTCTGGAGCATATATTGTATTAAAACATTATGAATCACCTTGAAGGGAACGATCTATTGATACGTAATCAGCATGGTTTCAGAAAACATTGTTCTTGTGCAACGCAGCTAGCTCTTTATTCGCACGAAGTAATGGCCGCTATCGACAGGGGATCTCAAGTTGATTCCGTATTTCTAGATTTCCGGAAAGCTTTTGACACCGTTCCTCACAAGCGACTTCTAATCAAGCTGCGGGCCTATGGGGTATTGTCTCAGTTGTGCGACTGGATTCGTGATTTCCTGTCAGGAAGGTCGCAGTTCGTAGTAATAGACGGCAAATCATCGTGTAAAATTGAAGTGCTATCAGGTGTTCCCCAGGGAAGCGTCCTGGGACCTCTGCTGTTCCTGATCTATATAAATGACCTAGGTGACAATCTGAGCAGTTCTCTTAGGTTGTTCGCAGATGATGCTGTAATTTACCGTCTAGTAAGGTCCACATGAGTTCCAAAAGAAATCCGTTGAAATTCGATTACTCGATAAATAGTACAATTCTCAAGGCTGTCAATTCAACTAAGTACCTGGTTGTTAAAATTACGAACAACTTCAGTTGGAAAGACCACATAGATAATATTGTGGGGAAGGCGAGCCAAAGGTTGCGTTTCATTGGCAGGACACTTAGAAGATGCAACAAGTCCACTAAAGAGACAGCTTACACTACACTCGTTCGTCCTCTGTTAGAATATTGCTGCGCGGTGTGGGATCCTTACCAGGTGGGATTGACGGAGGACATCGAAAGGGTGCAAAAAAGGGCAGCTCGTTTTGTATTATCACGTAATAGGGGAGAGAGTGTGGCAGATATGATACGAGAGTTGGGATGAAAGTCATTAAAGCAAAGACGTTTTTCGTCGCGGCGAGATCTATTTACGAAATTTCAGTCACCAACTCTCTCTTCCGAATGCGAAAATATTTTGTTGAGCCCAACCTACATAGATAGGAATGATCATCAAAATAAAATAAGAGAAATCAGAGCTCGAACAGAAAGGTTTAGGTGTTCATTTTTCCCGCGCGCTGTTCGGGAGTGGAATGGTAGAGAGATAGTATGATTGTGGTTCGATGAACCCTCTGCCAAGCACTTAAATGTGAATTACAGAGTAATCATGTAGATGTAGATGTAGAACAGTGAGTTCTTGTTGAGTAACCCCAGAATTTACGTAAACAGATTTGATGTGTCGGCTAGTTAGATATTTCCCTTTTTTAATATTTCTAGGATTTGTTGACACAGGTATATTAAACCTCTTTAGAGACTCAATTTCCAAAAACAATGAAAACAATGAAGCACGTATTTTTTAAAGGACGTCATGTTTCCCGTTGACTGTAGAAATTATTTATTTCGCAACTGCAATTTGGTCTTTGGGTCATTTTAAAGTCGTGCTGCAAACGGTTTTTCCTTCAGCACATGTCAAAATCTAAAATGCTTCGACATGTATACATCACGTCGTCAAAAATATGCCCTATAGGATTTTAAAGTCTGACATGCGCTGAAGCAAAATTTTTTGCAGTACCACTTGACAATGGCCCAAAGGTTGAAGTTGCAATTACGAAATAAATAATTTCTTCAGTCAACGGCGGACACGATGTGTTTTAGAAATTCTACATGACTTTGAAGCCCGACCACGGAAGCTAATTACGAATTTTTTTACTCCTAACCGAGAAGTTAAATACCAATTTTCATATATGTAGCTTTATAAATGCTTTTTTAGACCATCAATAGCGATTTGTTTTCAAGAAAGACTTTCATCCAATAGCTCATCCCTTAGGGGCTGAATTTCCAAAAAACACTGAAACATTTTTTTAAAATTTCTAACCGAGAAACAAAAAAACAAATTTTCACAGGTTTATCTTTAAAATGCCATCATAATGAAATATTTTCATAAAAAAATTCATGCTCTATTTCATCTCATTTTCCAAAAACACTGATACACGTATATTTTGTGATTCTCGAAATTTTATTGGTGTAAACAAAACAGTATTCCAAAAATTTCAGGATTGCAGGCAGATTACGTCCACTTCTTGCCATGGTATTTCGACTGACAAGCATTTAGCCATCTTCATGTGAGTGTTTTCCATTGGAGATTGATGTTTGACATCGCTAGCTTGACACCAAAAATTGGCGCAGAGACGCAAGCGCAAAGGCAGCCGGTACATGAGGGATATCTGTCGAGTTTCGCGCACTCTTAGAATATTACTCCAACTATGGTGTTCAGGCGCATGCGCATTGGTGGTACTACATGTGCGCTCTCTGTCGGGCTGCGCACTCACGGAATTAAAATTCAGATGTCAAAATTAATATAGTTAACTGTCGCTAGACGCGTCATTAGTCATGAAATGTTTCTTTCCGAAAAATTAAAAAATATCACCGGGTCCCACTCCTTATCCATTTGAAAGCCAGCATCACGATTAATAAGATCTTCCGCCAAACTCATTTCCAACGATTCCTTAATAACTGTATCCGTGAAGGATCTCGTCGAAGCCAAGATTTCCGTGTCAGAGGGGATACAAGACTCGGCTATTGGCTGACATACTGGGCTGCGAAAGGCGAGTGTGGCGATAATGTTCAACGCATCTTTCACGCACTGTAAGCGTTGTCTGACCAGTGCAGGCTATCCACGCTGGCCAGGTGTTCTGTAGATTCCAGCCGGCAGCAATCCCAGGTCGTGCTTTGCTGAACCGAGAATAGCATAAGTCTTTGTAGGTGGGCGAAAGATTACTTTGACCTCCTTAAGATTGTGCCTGATTTCGACGAAATACGGGAAGAACGCCGTGGACTTGTACCGCTGCTTGTCCTCTTGATCTTGGTGGTGGTCAAGTTTCAGATCAGCACAGCTTTAAGGAAGAAGAAACTTGACGATCCACAATATCAAGCTGCCTTCGGGGAACCCATTCTCCTGAGAACAGTAGTCATACAAGGCATCAACAACGCGATATCGAAAGTACCGGTTTTACTGAAAGGACAGGATAAGAAGTGGCAGAAGTCTTTCTAGTCTCTAGTCATGAAGTTGGTGAAGGATGTTGTACCTCTGGCGTCGTACGCGTTTCCGAGGTCAAAAAACAGACTTACCAACCGGTTTCGGGGTGAGAAGGAAGCCTGCATTGCTGTCTACAGTACAATTAAGTTGTCAAGAGCAAAACGATAGTGTCTGAAACAGCAATACGAGCTGCACATATGGCCTTTGGGTTAGTGAAGACAGACGAGGTGGCGGTTAATCAGGCATTGGAGAGGGCTACACTCCGGAAACTGTTAGGGTCGTGACGGTCCTTGTCTGGTTTCCGTAAAGGAATTATTATTGCCTTTTTGCAATGGGGCACTTTCCATCTAACCAGATCTGATTGAAACAAGGTAGGAACTTGCCTTTAGCTTCAGGTCACAGATGACGGAGCATGGCATAATGAATCTGATCAGGTTCTGCAGCAGTGGTTCTGGCCGCGCACTGAGCTGGTTCCAACTCCTCCATGGAGGATGGAAGATTGTAGACACCTCATTGCAGGAGAAGAAGCGAAGCCTCCTCGTCTCCACAGTCCTACGAAACACTTGGGACGCAGGAATTTCTCTCGATGGCGCAGTGACCGTAAAAAGATGTTCAGCGAAAACCTGTGCCATGTCTTTCGGAGCGTCCACCAAGACCCCATCTCTCAACAAAACCGTAACGGAAGGTGCACGGCCCTTGCTCGAAATCCACCTTACCGAGTACCAAACTTCCGCAGTGGAAGTGGCCCGATTAATGGAATTCGCGAATTACTTCCAAGAGTTCCTCTTGCGTTTTTCTATCACTCGCCTTGCTTGTGCTCTCTCACTTCTGAAGGCACTAAGGTTTTCAGTAGTCGGATGGCGTTTAAATTTCCGCAAAGCGGCGCGCCTGGCTCTGACTGCCGAGCGAAATTCGTCATTCCAAGAAGGGACAGGCCATCGTTTGTGGTGTTTGATAGGCTGAGGAATGGAATCTATGGCTGCTCGTTGGATCTCATAGGTGATGTGGTCCACCATCGCTTGGGCACAATCCTATTGTTCGAAGATTCCACACTGAGTGTATCGCGACCAATTTGTCTTTTGAACCATCCATCTTTATGGTCTCCCGTCGACCAACACCCTAGTCAGCAGACGAATCCACAGCGGAAAGTGGTCGCTCGAATGCAAGTCTATGGCAACTTCCCACTCAACTGAGTCTTAAGGAGCTGGGGAGCAAAAACAAAGCTCAGTGGCTGAAGATGATCCTGTAGCTGTGGAAAGGTGTGTCATCTGACAAGAGTTCAAAAGGCAGATACCTTCTGAATGGACGAGACGTTCTATGATTCGACCCTTGCACCAAGTGGTCGCCGAACCCCACAACGCACAGTGAGCATTGGAGACCCACAAGAGGAGGAACCGGCTAGGATGTGCCAGGAAGATTTCTGTCAGTGCATCTGCACCCAACAGACAATGAGTTGGAAGATATACAGAATGCACTGCGATTTTAAACGGAATGAGAACTTCCACTGCAATTGTTTGTGTGGCCCTGGAAGAGGCACAGGAGAGTAGTACCATCTGTCATCGACGGAAACAGCCACACCACTCTTAGATCTGACTCCGGTGATATTGTCTTTCCTGTAGGAGTGGTAGGCCGTTAATACAGGTATCCGATGACTTTAAATTAATTTATTGTAAGCAGAAGCAGAACGGTATCTCCTGGGCTGGGATCTGTAATTCTTCCATATGTGATCGCATGCATTTAAGTTCCACTGCAACACATAAGACCATGCGGAAGCCATTGATTAGAGATGGTTGTGCTTGTCCTTCTTCCTCGGCATAGGTGATACACCCGAGAGCTCAAGGGAAACGTTAGACGGTGTCCGGCTCTGCGGTTCCTCCATGTTGATATCTATATCCTCGACAGTGAAATCACCAATGGACAAGGAGAGGGCTCATCAGATCTGAAGGTTTAGCTGCCACATTCTTCCGTTTGGAATGATTTTTGTGTGACGTTTTTCCTTACTTACGGAAGGGATTGCTCGGATTGGTAGAGAGGACGGCGTATTGGGCTTCTGATGATGTGCAGAGGTATGTGGCTGAGGTTCCAAATTCGTCGTTGACGTCTTCTAAAAGATTTCGGGTTCAAGTGTAGCTCCACTGATAACAGCGTGTACTCGTACTTGAATCTGTGGTTTGTGTTTGTGTGGAGGCATCACACTCAGTGACTGGCTTTCTTAAGGCCGAAGCAACAATGGAGATCGGCAAAAAATGGTTCAAATGCCTCTGAGCACTATGGGACTTAACTGCTGTGGTCATCAGTCCCCTAGAACTTAGAACTACTTAAACCTAACTAACCTAAGGATATCACACACATCCATGCCCGAGGCAGGATTCGAACCTGCGACCGTAGCGGTCGCGCGGTTCCAGACTGAAGTGCCTAGAACCGCTGGGCCACACCGGACGGCTACTGGAGATTGCATAGCTTTGTAAGCTTTTTTAACTGCAGTATGGGATATGCGTCTCGTTACTTTCGACTCTTCCATTTTCCTTTCTTCCTTATAAACCCCACAATTCCTACTCCGTACTGGGTGATCCCAGAGCAGTTTATACATTTTGAAAGAAGTGTACAAGAATCACCTGATTTGTAATCTGAGTCTCCACAAATTCTACACGTTGTCATTGACACTTGAAGTATCGTTTTGGGTTGGGAACAAACGGTCGAACCTAAAGACGGATATAACCTGCAGGAATATGTTTAAGTAACTCAGGAGCGTCGAACGTTAGAATAAATGTTGCAGGTTTTTCCACTGTGCCATTGAAACTCCTCATACAGTTCTGAATTTCAGTGACACCCTCTCCATGCAACTCCTCAGGGTCCATCCCCATTATACCGGAGTAGGTAACCACGCCTATTGTGATACGTAACTCGGTCATCACAGGGTGGTCACCTAAGGCCTTTCATCTCAGAAGCTGAGACAGTCTGACGCGGCGTTTCAACACGAAGTGTTCCGTTATGAAGTCATTTAACAGTTTTTAAGGACTGAGCAATACCCTTCAGTGCCTTGTGAATGTAGAAACGGGAGGCCTTTTCAAAGGTCTCCTATGATCTCTTGATAAAAATGATAGTGTTACGGCGAAATAGTGCCCCGTTACTATAATTCTGAGACTTCTTCACAGGAGGACTGACCAGCCGTGTTCTCTTTGTTGGGTGGACGTAGGTACTACCTGACAGTACACCCGTCCTATCGGGAGGAGATTCGAATTTAAGCTGCTCGACAGAGATTCCACGAGCCTCTAGGGACAAATGTCGACGCAGACAGAGCTCTTTGTGCCTGAGCAAGGTTTATACAGCTGGGGAGCGTGGGGAGGGGTAGGGGTGGCAGCAGGTACGCCAGAGGTTGTCCGCTAGAGATTAATTCACTTCAACAATCATTCACCTCATCAGTAAGTAGCAAACCCTTAGGTTGAGGTTTTTTTGGATACAGGTGCGTGCTTTCCTCGCGGTCCAGGCGGCGAACCAAGGCCTCTGTTCTCCGAAACACAGCGTTCCTTTGCTGTGCCAAACGATGGTCTCTGAAGCATGCCCAGAGTTTACGGCACAAGAGGTCTGACGGCGCTGGTCAGTCACCAGCTCGGGAAACCCGGTGTCGCCGTACCCACACCTAACCATTCCGGAATTGCTGGTAGGTCTCCCTGGGAAAAACACAGCCCTCCCTTCCCTAAGTTGTGGGACACTCTTCCTCAGGCCTCTTCGCTCAGGACTGTCCGTGTTTGGTGACCCCACCAGTAGTAGTGTTACCGCCGGAATAACCGTCAAGGTCATTGGCGGATGTAAACCCTTCCGTCTGCCACTAAAGTGCCTACGATAAGGTGGTGCCCCAGGAGGAGTGGTTTGTGGACGACAACGTTCATGAAATGGACTAGCCTACCCAGAGTCCCAACTTGACCCAATGGAAAACGTTTGGGATGGTATAGAACGAGGACTTCCAAATCCGACCACTGGACCGGACAACAAACATCGCAATCATTCATTACACCTCAGCAACAAGTTTCTACCATCTCCTCTGTAAACAACACAGAACAACAGTCCAATTTAAAAGAAGAACATACGCAAGAACTCCACACTTCAAACTACCACTGTAGCAAATTTTTTATCTTCAATAACCCTCGTCAAATTCGCTTCGCCCGTTAGGCAACATCTCCAGCTAACTACGAGGGGACTTCAGTAAATAGTGTAACGCGTTTTTCATTTGAAAGCAGGTTGCTTTCCAGTTCGCCATATTGTCCCCCACCCTTTTGCCTGCAAAACACTACTTTCAATATAATCTCCGTTCAGTGCGACGGCCTTAGCCACCTTACTGGGAGGGCCTGTATGGCCGCATGGCACCTCTCTACCGGGCGACGTCGGAGCCAACGTCTCGCTCCATCAGTAACTGCCCGTCGTGAACGTACTTCTTCCTGCGGAGTGCATCCTTCACTGGGGCAGGCATATGGATTGTAAGATGGATAAGGAAAAACTGCCCAGAGAAGTTTTTGGAGCCCCTCTCGCGTGCACAAAATTGTGTGAGGCACTGCGCTGTAATGGGGAAGTAGAAGTTCGTTTGCATTTTTGTGGCGCCCAACTGGCTGAAGCCTTTCTTTTTCAGCTTCCTGAGGGTAGCACAATAGATTTTAGAGTTGATCGTTGCACCATTGGGGAGAACGTCAAAGAGAATAACCCTGCTGCATTCCCAAAAGACCATAGCTATGACTTTAGTGGCTGAGAGATGTCCGCCCCGATAGCTGAATGGTCAGCGTGCCGGACTGCTGTCCTAAGGGGCTCGGGTTCGGTTCCCGGCTGGGTCGGGGATTTTGCTCCGCTCAGGGACTGGGAGTTGTGTTGTCTTCATCATCATTTCATCCCCATCTGGCGCGCAGGTCACCCAATGTGGCGTCGAATGTAATAAGACCTCCACCAAGGCGGCCGGACCTGCCCCGTCAGGGGCCTCCCGGCCAATGACGCCAAACGCTCATTTCATTTTATACTGGCTGAGGTTGCGGCTTTGAATTTTTACTTCGGAGAAGAGGTTTTGTGGCGCCACTACATAGTTTTGTTTCCGGTTCGAAGTGATGAACCAATGTTTCATAGCCTATGACAATGTTCGACAAAAATTTTCACGATCAGCCCCTTAACGCGCAAGCAATTCCGTGCGGATGGTCCATCATTGCTCTTTATGGTCTTCCGTCAGGCGGCGAGGAACCAAGGGAACACACACCTTTGAATACCCGAACTATTGGACGGGTGTGCCAGTATTTCCGGTAGAGACAACAACGAGGTGTGTTTGATTGTGATCCGTTGGTCACGTCGAATGAGAGTGTCTGCACGTTCCAGCATTGCGGGAGTCACAGCTCTGTACGGCCGGCCAAAAGGCGTTAGATCGGTCAGGTTTACGCGACCTCGCTGCGATGATGACAGACACCTCACCCAACGACTCACCTTGCTTTTGTTCACTACCTGCCTGCGTAGACATTTTGCTAGCGCCTATAAATATTGGCGATGCTTTGGTTTTCCGCCAAAAGAAACTGAATGACAGTTCTCTGCTTCGAAAGTATCTGCGTTACAAACGCTATTTTGAAAGCTACGTATGGCGCCGCCATCTATCGGAATTTCATGAAACTGTAGGGGCTGCAGCAGGAATATGTTCAACATAAATTCCGCATTTTCTCAATTGAAACTGGCCGAGAAAAAAAATGTGTTGCATTATTTATTGAACGCCTCTCGCTGTTAATCTCTGTTAGACGGGCTCTTCGTACATACCCCGTGTACATTCGCTGAACAGCAACACCATCCATGACATCTGGCAATTCACTGAGACCTTTCACATACCCGGGCGCGGCAACGCACTTCCGAACACTACCTTTCACGCCAACTTGGCTGGACTTTGACCACAATCTTCGGAATTGCGTCCCTCCCCACCGTTTCCGCCAGAGAGAAGTCAAAACTCACCTCTTGACTTATTCCCTGGCTGGAGATAACGCCGGACATCGCAAACATGGTGCGGTCGTTCACAATTCCGGAAATGATATATCGCAATCTGAGCCATCCGAGATTTTAGCAGATACAGCACAGGTTATAGAACGCGTTCTGAACTTTATTTACCGTAGTAACATGACAAAGGAGATATAATTTCCGACCGTGGACACCGGTTATTCTACAAACTCTTACCGAAAGTCTCCTTAAAAAGGAAAATTCTTGTGATTATTCATTTTACCTTTCCATTGTGTTTGTTCATTGACAAATTTCTAGGCTTCTTGTCAGTGTAGTTTCACCCACGTATTAATGCCGTTTTGGATGCGATGTGTCAGCTTCTTCAAGAACCACCGACTGCTTCCCCTAGAAGGCCCATTTTAAGTCATAATCTGGACGCTTATGACTTCAACAAAAAAAATGGCTCTGAGCACTATGGGACTCAACTGCTGAGGTCATTAGTCCCCTAGAACTTAGAACTAGTTAAACCTAACTAACCTAAGGACATCACAAACATCCATGCCCGAGGCAGGATTCGAACCTGCGACCGTAGCGGTCTTGCGGTTCCAGACTGTAGCGCTTTTAACCGCACGGCCACTTCGGCCGACTGACTTCAACAGTTTAGCGACTTAAAGCCTCAACAAAACCTCACGGCCGTAAGTCAAAATTGTCAACACACACATATTGTAGACTTTCGTTTCCAGAAACATAGGCCGGCCGGGGTGGCCGAGAGATTCTAGGCGCTGCAGCCTGGAACCGCGCGACCGCTACAGCCGCAGATTCGAATCCTGCCTCGGGCATGGATGTGTGTGATGTCCTTAGGTTAGTTAGGTTTAAGTAGTTCTAAGTTCTAGGGGACTGATGACCTCAGAAGTTGAGCACCATAGTGCTCAGAGCCATTTGAACCGGAAACATAGGAAACTTATTTTCGGAAAAGTTTTCCCAAAGCTCTCAGGTCACTTTAATTCTTCTGTTTACTTCTTTTCTTGTCCAAACTTCGTGCACGAAAACATTCAAAATGTTGATACATCGCTGAATGTCAAAAAACTCGTGTTTCGATCGTGTAACCAATGACGAAGTTCTTCACCTTGCTGATGAAAATATTGAACTATTAACCACCACCAAACACAGAATACTGAGCAGTGCTGCGAAATGATTCGAAATAATACTTTTGTTTTTATGCTACTCTTCATAGAAAGAGGGGTAGAAGGGAAACGTGGATCTGATCAGAGACGTTTTTAGAAACGCAACCTTCACGTAGTGCCTCGGAACAAATACATAGCGACCCTGATTAGAACATCTGATTTTACAGTTTGAGTATCCACAGCTTTGATACATGATAGAAATATTTTTAAAATGTTTTCTAAAAAAATTTCTAAAAAACTGTTGGTAGCTGTTAGTAAGTTCCTTTACTACAGGGTCATACATAACCGGTTTCGCGATGATTTAATCGCATCCGCAGATGTGTATATCTATGAAAAAATATAATATGCATTAGAAGATATAATAATGGTAAGAATAAGGCATTAACCAGAAAAGGGGAAGAATGGTCATATAACTAATTTAACATTGGTTCGTTAAAGATAGGTTAGGTGGCCTGGCCATATTACTTCAGGTACACTCACGTCTCCAGCACGTATTTTTTTCGGTACTTCTTGATTTTCCATCACTCGTGAATCTTTATTTTTTCTATCCAAACACGGATTTATTTCATATAGATTTCCTCCGGGGTCTTATTTCAACTTTATTTTTAGATCCATGTCCGCGGCTAGGAATGATCCTGTACACCGCCTGCGCCTGCTGTCCATTAGAATGTTTGATGTTTCACCTTGTAGCCATCCACTCAAGGCGGTTCTGGCAATTCGATCCCCATCCGAACGTTGGGAGGCCGTGTATTTTTAACGAACCAATGTTAAATTAGTTATCTGTATCTGTTTCCCTGTCTTTCTGGTTAATTGCCTTATATTTACCACTATTATACCCTCTAATTCGTATTATGTTTTTTCATAGTTGTATGCACCCGAGGATGCGATTAAGTCACCGCGAAACCGGTTGTGTATGGTCCTGTAACAAAGGAACCATTAACAGCTAATGCGGCTACCAAAAATTTTTAGAAGATTTTAACAGTGTCTTAAATTTTTTTACATATTTCTGTGATTGATCAGAACAGATTAGGAAAAATAATGAAAAGGATAAGAAGTGCAAGGTTTAACGTCGCGTCGACAACGGAATATAAACTCGGATTAGGGAAAGAATTCGACGGTGTCCTTTTCAATGAAAACAGTCCAAAATTTAGAAAATCCACAGATAATGTACGAGGCTTGCCCAGAAAATAATGCACCGCATTTTTTCTTCAACAATTCTTTATTGAACATAATGAGAATTACACACACTAAAAATGGTGTTTTATCTACACACCCTATTTTTCCACGTAACCTCCATCCCGTTCTATGGCCTTCCCCCAGCGCGAAACAAGGGCGTGTATGCCCTGTCGGTACCAGTCCTTGTCCTGGCGGCGGAGCCAGTGCTTCACTGTGTCACTTTCCTTTGTTGATTGACAGATGCAGCACCAACTGCCTAGTAGTAATGCGTCCGTCCTCGCGAATGACACCAGCTAACTGCAACATGTCAAGTGTGACAGCCGTGGATGGTCTCCCCGACCGCTACAAATCGTGGAGCTCCGCTGAGCCCCCTTCTGATGACGTCACCTTGCGTGCCCAGCGACTATCTGTACTTCCGTCGACAGCAGATGCTCCATAGACCTTGCACAAGCGTTTGTGAATATTGTGGTGTCACCGCCAGACACCACACTTGCTAGGTGGTAGCCTTTAAATCGGCCGCGGTCCGTTAGTATACGTCGGACCCGCATGTCGCCACTGTCAGTGATTGCAGACCGAGCTCCGCCACACGGCAGGTCTAGAGAGACGTCCTAGCACTCGCCCAGTTGTACAGACGACTTTGCCAGAGATGGATCACTGACAAATACGCTCTCATTTGCCGAGACGATAGTTAGCATAGCCTTCAGCTAAGTCATTTGCTACGACCTAGCAAGGCACCATTACCAGTTTATATTGAGATTGTAATTAATGTATCAACAAGAGCAATGTTCTCCAATTATGGATTAAAGTTAAGTATTCCAGCAACTACGTACTTTATTTAGTAGACTCAACTTCTTTAACTGTTCCAGACCTCACGCCAGTTTGCGTGAGCTTAAACGCGTGCATTTCGGCCTCCTCTAGCTACACGGTGTTGGCTCTTCTGCCAACACATCAAATATTCCCCACAGTTTCTTTCTCTGCAGTGAGAAATTCATCGGCGGAACGTTGCTTGTAACGTAAATCACCTACAGACGACATTTTGAAACTGTCCTGCAGCTACCGCCATGTGTCGAAAGTGACGGAAACATGGCGCGCTCACTCAGGGGACTTCCGGTAATACACACATCAAAAAAAGTTTTGCATCACCCCGGTTCCCAGAACTCCTGAAGACAGACGTTGACTGTAGATGTTGTATCACAGACACAGTTCGTTTGCCTGTTCAGAGATGTCACTAAACCCGTGCCCGCATCTCGTGGTCGTGCGGTAGCGTTCTCGCTTCCCACGCCCAGGTTCCCGGGTTCGATTCCCGGCGGGGTCAGGGATTTTCTCTGCCTCGTGATGGCTGGGTGTTGTGTGATGTCCTTAGGTTAGTTAGGTTTAAGTAGTTCTAAGTTCTAGGGAACTGATGACCATAGATGTTAAGTCCCATAGTGCTCAGAGCCATTCCATTCACTAAACCCGCCCAAAGATGTAAACAACCATGCATGAGCAGCGCCTATTAGACGGAGGGAGTCCGACAACCGATCAGTTCCAGTCATTGTTCCAGGAATAAGGTACGCGGCTCGTGTTGTCTAGCGGTCAATACAGCGGTTTGATCGGGTCCGCATTGTTACTTTGTGCCAGGAAGGTCTCTCAACAAGGCAAGTGTCAGGCGTCCCGGAGCGAACCAAAGCGATGTTGTTAGGACATGGACAAGATACACAGAGACAGGAACTGTCGATGATATGTCTCGCTCAGGCCGCCCAAGGGCTACTACTGTAATGGACGACCGCTACCTACGGAATACGGATTATGGCTCGGAGGAACCCTGACAGCAACGCCACCATGTTCAATGATGCTTTTTGTGCAGTCGCAGGACGTCGTGTTACGATTCAGACTGCTTAATAGGCTGTGTGATGCGCAACTTCACTCCCGACGTCAACGGCGAGGTCCATCTTTGCAACCACGACAGCATGCAGCGCGGTACAGACGGGCCCAACAACATCAAGAATGGACCCCTCACGATCACGATTGGCATCATGTTCTCTTCATCGATGAGTGTCGCATATGCCTTCAACCAGACAATCGTCGGAGACGTGTTTGGAGGCAACCCGGTCAGGTTGAACGCCTTAGACACATTGTCCACCGAGTGCAGCAAGGTGGAGGTTCCCTTATGTTTTGGGGTGGCATTATGTGGGGCCAACGTACGTCGCTGGTGGTCATGGAAGGCGACGTAACGGCTGTACGAGACGTAAGTGCTATCCTCCGACCGATAGTGCAACCATATCGGCAGTATATTGGCGAGGCATTCGTCTTCATGGACGACAATTCGCGCCCCCATCGTGCACATCTTGTGAATGACTTCCTTCAGGATAACGACATCGCTCGTCTAGAGTGGCCAGCATGTTCTCCAGACATGAACCATATCGAACATGCCTATGATAGATTAAAAAGGGCTGTTTATGGACGACGTGACCCACCAACCACTCTGAGGGAATCGCCGTTGAGGAGTGGGACAATCTGGATCAACAGTGCCTTGATGAACTTGTGGATAGTGTGCCACGACGAATACAGGCATGCATCAATGCAAGAGGACGTGCTAGTGGGTATTAGAGGTACCGGTGTGTACAGCAAACTGGACCACCACCTCTGAAGGTCTCGCTGTATGGTGGTAGAACATGCAATGTGTGGTTTTCATGAGCAATAAAAAGGGCGGAAATGCTGTTTATGTTGATCTCTATTCCAGTTTTCTGTACGGGTTCCGGAACTTTCAGAATCGATGTGGTGCAAAACTGTTTTTGATGTGTGTACATACGTAACTTTCGCATTCATAGCATTGTTTTCGGCTGAGAACAAAAGTGCGGGGCATTACTTTCTGGGTAACCCTAGTAAATGCGAACGGAGAACTGAATCGGTATTCTTCCGGATGACCGTCAGGTGCCTTAATCACCGCATCGCCTCTTTCGGTAATACAGAGGAAGGAAGAAAGATTAGAGGTTAACATTCTGTCGACAGCGCGGTAATCAGAGACGGAGCATAAGCTCGGTTTATCAAAGAAGAGTGAAGCAAATCGGTCGTGCCTTTTTCAAAAGAACGACCCTGGAATTTACCTGTAGCGATTTAGGGAAATGATAATATTTTTGAAGAACTTGATTCCTGTTCAACAAAGAAGGATATTCATTGATGGCCCACTGTTTCCTGTGAGCAGATGACACAGAAAGAAGTAGCTGAAGAAGCTGTAATCAATTACGAGGCACTTCGAACCAGTTAACACCGACCCGACGGCTACTGTGCATCTGCGATTGAGCAACAGCGAGGCGCTCTAAGAAAGAGAATCTAGATAAAACAGTGACCTGGCATGGAGCCGGATGTTCCCACCGGGAGACTGGCTGGGTTATCGGCCCAGACTTTTCCTGTCCAGCGCTGCTGACGCTCTTTCTGGAGGGCACCTTCCCCAGAAAGAACTCCACTGCTTCTGCTCGACTTCTCGTGCCAGACACGTCGCCGTCGAGTGGATATAGTCGACGCCTGGGCGGTTCTGTTTCGAAATACGTGTTTGAAAGTGTGTTATGAAACTTATGCAGGCAACTACTCGTGAAACGTGCTGATACTTACAGTGATGTCACAACGACATTACTCTGTCCGGAAGATAGCCTCCGACCTGAGATAAGTAATGAATTTCTTCTGTTTGCAGAGACGCGCTACGTCCATGCACATACTCCGCCAGTCACTGTCCATTGAATGGTGGAGGGCACTTCGTATCAGTAATAGCGAATTTCTGGCCTGTTCCATGACGTATTGAGTGATGGAAAAATGTTTATCAATGAATAGTGTGGTATTAAAAATGAATAATAAATCGATTTATTACTTTATATTGGCAAAACTTACAGCATAAGCAGCGGCAACTGTCCAGGGTTTTGATGCAGTAATCACAATCCTTCAGTATGTGCACCCCTAGTCACACGCCACACACATCTACACTGTAATCAGATTCTTCTCATACTTAGTATTGCATGTCCTCCGTGATGATCTGCAGTGCGTGTTTTAACTGATCACACACTTGTTCAGGAGACATGAGCATTGGTGGTACATGAACTCAGTCTTTCGCAAGTGTCATAGAAAGAAATCGCGGGGTGAAATCCCAGAGTGTCATAGAAAGAAATCGCAGGGTGAAATCCCGAAGTGTCATAGAAAGAAATCGCAGCGAGAAATCCGATGAACAGGGTGGTTCTCTGCTGTTGCAGAATGTTCAATTCAGCATTAAGTGAAGAACAAGATTAAGAAGATTTCCAATATTCCTGAGAAAATGGGGCAGAGCACTGCAAATTGCAAAATGTAATCCTTATAACTGATGTTCAGATGGGGTAACAACCAGATTACCAATTTGTCTCGAAATGAAATTACCCGTCACCGTTTGTTGTTCACAGAATAGTGGGCCGTGCACTTTCCCGCGCGACACCGCACAGAAAACGTTCGCTTTTGGAGAGTCACGCTGATGCTCTATTAGCGTATGTCGTTTCTCGCTTCCCCAGATACGGACATTGTGTGTGTTCACCTTGCCACGAACATTGGAAGTGGCTTCATCGCATAAGACGAGTCTTTCTACAAAACATCCGCATCTACAGCTACATGGGTACTCTGTAAACCACATTTCAGTGTCTGCCAGAGGACTAATCGAACCACCTTCTCAATAATTCTCTATTATTCCATTCTCTAACAGCGCGTGGAAAAAACGAATACTTGTATCTTTCGGTGAGAGCTCTGATTTCCCTTATTATTGTTATGATGTTCGTTTCTCCCTATGTGGGCTGACGTCAACAAAATATTTTCGCCTTCGGAGGAGGAAGTTGGTGATTGAAATTTCGTGAGAAGATCCTGCCGCAACGAGAAATGTCTTTCCTTCAATGATGTCCAGCCCAAATCCTGTATTATGCCCTTGACACTCTCTCTCCTATTTCTCGATAGTACAAAACGTGCTCCCCTTCTTTGAACTTTCTCGAGGTACTCCATTAATGCTGTCTGGTGAGGATCCCACACCGCGCAGCAGTACTCCAACAGAGGACGAACAAAAACCAGCGTCCTCCGTTGTTAACTGCAGGCTCTTCGCAGAAGTCATTGTCTACTGGTGTAAGGGCCTGCACTAATCGCACTTTGTACGGCTTAAAATATAGCCGCTTACGCAGCACCTTCCACACCGCAATCTTTAGTATGAACTATTCCCTGCTTGCTTTACTAAATGACTTGCGAGGACTTCGGTGAAACGCCTCGCGCGCTCTTTCGGCGTTTGTGTCGAATACACGAAGTCGACCAGGGCTCTTCCCCTCACAAAGGCATCCGGTTTCCACGAACTGTCGCTACCACCTACCTATGTTATTTTTGTATGGTAGGTCTTTCTTAAACCATGTACGAAACTCGCGCATCACTGTAACCACAGATCTGGACACACACTGAGCACACGGAAAGCCCTCTCCTGTTTCGACGCCATCTTGGAATCAAACGCTATACTTGCGCAGTAAGCATTATAAGCGATCAGCGGGTAGCGCATCAGAAACTTGGGTTGTTGCCGCTGTTTATGGTGTATGTTTGCCCATATTAAGTAATAAATCGATTTATTATTCATTTTTAAAACCGAACCATTCACATACAAACTCTCTGTATTCCTCTACATCTCTCTCATCTTGTTCTCATAGCCCGTACGCGAGACATGGGTTACTAATAACAGATCTGCCCCACAGTCCTCATCCAGCACAGGATCTCTAAACGTATTCAGTAGGGTTTCGCGTCAAAAACGTTGCATTTCTCTCAAAGATTACATCTCATTTCCTCCTCGCACCTGTTACATTCTCGTAAGGGCTATACCGTCATGAGTCTGGAACCACGCGACCGCTACGGTCGCAAGTTCGAATCCTGCCTCGGGCATGGAGGTGTGTGATGTCTTTAGGTTAGTTAGGTTTAAGTAGTTCTAAGTTCTAGGGGACTGATGACCTCAGATATTAAGTCCCATAGTGCTCAGAGCCATTTGAACCATTTGTAGTTAAACAACCCAGTGTTTTGAACACTGTGCAAGGAGGAGAAATGCGTACCATCACGTTTCCGACTTTGATAAAGGTCGGATTGTAGCCTATCGTGATTGCGGTTTATCGTATCGCGACATTGCTGCTCGAGTTGGTCGAGATCCAATGACTGCTAGCAGAATATAGAATCTCTGAATCGGTGGGTTCAGGAGGGTAATACGGAACGCCGCGCTGGATCCCAACGGCCTCGTATCACTAGCAGTCGAGATGACAGGCATCTTATCCGCATGGCTGTAACGGATCGTGCAGCCACGTCTCGATCCCTGAGTCAACAGATGGGGTTGTTTGCAAGACAACAACCATGTGCACGAACAGTTCGACGACGCTTCCAGCAGCATGGACTATCAGCTCGGAGACCATGGCTGCGGTTACCCATGATGCTGCATCACAGACAGGAGCGCCTGCGATGGTGTACTCAACGACGAACCTGGGTGCACGAATGGGAAAACGTCATTTTTTCGGATGAATCCAGGTTCTGTTTATAGCATCATGATGGTCGCATCCGTGTTTGGCGACACCGCGATGAACGCACATTGGAAACGTGTATTCGTCATCGCCATACTGACGTATCACATGGCGTGATGGTATGTGGTGCCATTGGTTACACGTCTCGGTCACCTCTTGTTCGCAGTGACGGCACTTTGAACACTGGGCGTTACATTTCAGATGTGTTACGACCCGTGGCTCTACCCATCATTCAATCCCTACAAAACCCTACATTTCAGCAGGATAATGCACGACCGCATGTTGTAGGTCCTGTACGGGCCTTTCTGGATACAGAAAATGTTCGACTGCTGCCCTGGCCAGCACATTCTCCAGATTTCTGACCAACTGAAAACGTCTGGTCAATGGTGGCGGAGCAGCTGGCTCGTCACAATACGCCAGTCACTACTCTTGATGAACTGTGGTATCGGGTTGAAGCTGCTTGGGCAGCTGTACCTGTACACGCCCACTCTGTTTGACTGATTTCTGAGGATCTATGCACCCAAATTGCGTGAAAATGTAATCACATGTGAGTTCTAGTATAATACACTCCTGGAAATTGAAATAAGAACACCGTGAATTCATTGTCCCAGGAAGGGGAAACTTTATTGACACATTCCTGGGGTCAGATACATCACATGATCACACTGACAGAACCACAGGTACATAGACACAGGCAACAGAGCATGCACAATGTCGGCACTAGTACAGTGTATATCCACCTTTCGCAGCAATGCAGGCTGCTATTCTCCCATGGAGACGATCGTAGAGATGCTGGATGTAGTCCTGTGGAACGGCTTGCCATACCATTTCCACCTGGCGCCTCAGTTGGACCAGCGTTCGTGCTGGACGTGCAGACCGCGTGAGACGACGCTTCATCCAGTCCCAAACATGCTCAATGGGGGACAGATCCGGAGATCTTGCTGGCCAGGGTAGTTGACTTACACCTTCTAGAGCACGTTGGGTGGCACGGGATACATGCGGACGTGCATTGTCCTGTCGGAACAGCAAGTTCCCTTGCCGGTCTAGGAATGGTAGAACGATGGGTTCGATGATGGTTTGGATGTACCGTGCACTATTCAGTGTCCCCTCGACGATCACCAGTGGTGTACGGCCAGTGTAGGAGATCGCTCCCCACACCATGATGCCGGGTGTTGGCCCTGTGTACCTCGGTCGTATGCAGTCCTGATTGTGGCGCTCACCTGCACGGCGCCAAACACGCATACGACCATCATTGGCACCAAGGCAGAAGCGACTCTCATCGCTGAAGACGACACGTCTCCATTCGTCCCTCCATTCACGCCTGTCGCGACACCACTGGAGGCGGGCTGCACGATGTTGGGGCGTGAGCGGAAGACGGCCTAACGGTGTGCGGGACCGTAGCCCAGCTTCATGGAGACGGTTGCGAATGGTCCTCGCCGATACCCCAGGAGCAACAGTGTCCCTAATTTGCTGGGAAGTGGCGGTGCGGTCCCCTACGGCACTGCGTAGGAGCCTACGGTCTTGGCGTGCATCCGTGCGTCGCTGCGGTCCGGTCCCAGGTCGACGGGCACGTGCACCTTCCGCCGACCACTGGCGACAACATCGATGTACTGTGGAGACCTCACGCCGCACGTGTTGAGCAATTCGGCGGTACGTCCACCCGGCCTCCCGCATGCCCACTATACGCCCTCGCTCAAAGTCCGTCAACTGCACATACGGTTCACGTCCACGCTGTCGCGGCATGCTACCAGTGTTAAAGACTGCGATGGAGCTCCGTATGCCACGGCAAACTGGCTGACACTGACGGCCGGCCGAAGTGGCCGTGCGGTTAAAGGCGCTGCAGTCTGGAACCGCAAGACCGCTACGGTCGCAGGTTCGAATCCTGCCTCGGGCATGGATGTTTGTGATGTCCTTAGGTTAGTTAGGTTTAACTAGTTCTAAGTTCTAGGGGACTAATGACCTCAGCAGTTGAGTCCCATAGTGCTCAGAGCCATTTGAACCATTTGACACTGACGGCGGCGGTGCACAAATGCTGCGCAGCTAGCGCCATTCGACGGCCAACACCGCGGTTCCTGATGTGTCCGCTGTGCCGTGCGTGTGATCATTGCTTGTACAGCCCTCTCGCAGTGTCCGGAGCAAGTATGGTGGGTCTGACACACCGGTGTCAATGTGTTCTTTTTTCCATTTCCAGGAGTGTATATCTGTCCAATGAAAACCCGTTTATCATCTGCATTTCTTCTTGGTGTAGCAATTTTAATGGCCAGTAGTGTATACTGGACCGCATGCCACTGGGCTGAGAGGAGAAGACGCATAAGATCAGGGAAATAATATGAGAAGAAGTCGAAAAATAACGTCAACTAAACACTTCGCGGCTGGACGGCTGTCTACGGGAGTGATACCAAACTGATAAAAGCCGCAGGGTGTATTCCTTCTTCCTGAACATCAGAGAATATTTGCGGTGAATCATGCCAATCCTGGCCATTATACGGTTCATATCCTGACTGGTCATGACCCATATTCAACGAACTTATATCGTCTGTTACTTTCTCCAGATGGCAATTGCCAATGTGGTGAATATGGATCCCCTGAACACTTCGTGCTATACTGTGAGCGATAGTCACACTCTTACGAAACTTAACAGGAATCACAACAGAAATACTACGACACATAATCAGGGATTCACGCCAAGTGGAGACAACGAAATGAACTATTTGACCACATATCCAAGATAGAACTCACCATGTATAAAGAAATGAGACATTACAGGCACCGTAGCAGACGTCAGCGAGACAACTGGGTTAGTTCAGAGGAAGACTCCAGTACAACGGACTCCTCCAACACCAAAAAAATGACATATCACACGAAAAAGAATTTGTCGATACTCAAATATAGGAACACTGAACGTGGGTCAAATCAAAGGGATATCATCTAATCGTGGCCAGTCATTGTACTAGGCGCCATGTTAAACTCGTTACATGTATTTTTAGCATATAGCGTAAGTTAGAATAAGAGACCATACAGCATATACAACACACACCAATAGTGATTCTTTATCATATAGTATACATACACCAAGTAGAATCTAGAGTAAGTAGACCAGTATATGAACGTTCCCTAAGAAGTAACCTTGGGAGGCACTGCACAGGGGTGACAGGTTCGAGGTCGCATTCCGAGACCCCCTCCCTGGACTGCTCTGGCGAAGGGACATATATTACTCAACCTACCCTATCTTCTTTTATCGCTCTATTAAATCACATGATTTCTTTCATAATTCCCTATTTCCAGTCTGACGTGTTATAGTGTTATAGGTATAACACAAATGCCATTTAAGCAAAGAAAGAGAACAAAAGATCTCCACGAGACCTGCCCTCCAAGTAGTGCTGCATGGGCTACGGAACCCATGGCGTCAGTTGCTTAGCATGGGTTGCGCGCTGGGGGTCGTTGGTTCTGTCAAAGTGGTCTGAGTGGAGTACAACGGCACAAAACTTATTAGATGCCGGGGCCAAGTAGTCCATATGCAGCACTAAAAAACATACTTCCATTATGAGTAAGTTGTTGAGCTCCGAAATAGCATAAGTTGTTAGTATTATACACTGAATAGCTTTGGCAGAACGCTTTACAAGAAAATACAGAAATAAGGAAAAAAATATAGGATTAAAATGTCACGTGAAATGACAGATCTTTTAGTATCGTTATTATTATCTATTTGTGTTACGTGTATTACGAAACCCCTACTCTGCGTTATCTACGTAATATTTCACGGCGCGCGGTGTGGCCGCGCGGCTTGCGGCGCCATGTCCCGGATTGCGCGGCCCCTCCCGCCGGAGATTCGAGTCCTCCCTCGGGCATAGGTGTGTGTGTTGTTCTTAGCATAAGTTAGTTTAAGTAGTGTGTAAGTCTAGGGACCGATGACAACAGTTTGGTCCCTTAGGAATTCACACAGTTTTGAACTTTTTTAAGAATATTCCACAATATAGAATTCGCGGCATGGAATGTACTGTTTAAAAGGGTTTTTAAACTGGCTTTTTAAATAAATTTTATTTGGTAATCTTTTTAATCCCTTTGGACAATTTACTTTACAGTTTTATTCCTTTGTAGAAAACACTGTTTTGAATTTTGTTAATTATTTTTTGGCAAACGCTAAGTTTAATCTAGCCGTTGTCCGATGGTCATGGACAGAGTCTTTGTGCAGTAGTTACCAATGTTATTTTTGATGTGTACAACTGATTAGTAAATGTACTCACTTGGTGTAGTTCAACTACCCAGTGCTTTGAACAGATCTGTATAACAGTTTGAAAATTGTGTTCATATTTTGAACATTTGTTCTCCAGTAAAGTATCCCAAAGCTAAGAACTGACTGTACATTTGAATATTAAGAAACTAGAAGACACTGGCAGTTACTACAAAATATTCAAATGTGTGTGAATTCCTAAGGCACCAAACTGCTTAGGTCATCAGTCCCTAGACTTACACACTACTTAAACTAACTTATGCCAAGAACAACACACTCACCCATGCCCGAGGGAGGACTCGAACCTCCGGCGGGAGGGGTCGCGCAGTCCGTGACATGACGCGACAAACCGCGGGCCACTCCGCGCGGCGGCAGTTACACACTGATGACAGAACGCTAAGAGCTAACATGCTGATCAAATTCTATTTGCATATATCTTTTCAGAATGAAATTCATTCCGAGAAATTCTGTGTTTGTTACGGAGTCTGTAGAGGTGCCATCTACATTTATCTTAACAGTGCCATTTTTCCTCGTGAAACAAATTCATGTCATTTGTTTTTTTAAGTTCAGTGTCACTTTATTGCGCGCTGTAGAGGACATCATTTGCTATTTTCCAAGGAGTTCTTTTGTTCTTCAGTGACTACAATATTGCATTATCAACGTACATAAGCCGGCCGCTGTGGTAGAGCGGTTCTAGGCTGTTCAGTCTGGAACCACGCGGCTGCTACGGTTGCAGGTTCGAATCCTGCCTCGGGCATGGATGTGTGTGATGTCCTTAGGTTAGTTAGGTTTAAGTAGTTCTAAGTCTAGGGGGACTGATGACCTCAGATGTTGAGTCTCACAGTGCTTAGAGCCATTTGAACATAGATAATGTTCCTCCCAATCATTGCTGAATATCAGGGATAGTACTGGTCCTAATAAATTACCCTGAGGAACTCATATACTAATGTATTTTAGTTCCAATAAGAGTTTCACAAAAAGGTTAGCCTATGTGTTATGTCTATCTATTCTTGGTATCTTATCTGATAGGTAAGATAGGAACCAGTCATTAGCTATGAATTATTCATAGCGATTATGTCAACAGCAAGAAAAGTCTTAGAAAGTTCTATAAATATACCTGTGACGCACTCATTTTTGTCACGAACGCCAAGTGCAACTTTCGTGAATTCTGTTATAGCAGATTCTGTACTTCTGCCACTTCAGAAGCCAAACTGTGATTCATTTATCCTTGCAAAACGAGTATCGTGTACAGCTCTATGATAATCTTTAGAGGAAAGATAGAAGGTTGTATTTATTGAAGTAATTCATTAACCTGTCTTTCGTAATTGATTCTATTATTTTTGAGAAAGATGACAACAGACAAATGTTCCGGTTGTTTTCTATGTCTTATGTATTACCTTTATTTAGCAGAGGCACAACTCTTGCCCATCTTATACATTCTGGAAATTTTTGTAGTGTGAATGGCTCACTTATTATGTTTTTTAAGAGAGTCTGTATACTCTGTATGCATTGTTTCAGCACACACATTGAGACTCGGTCTACTCCTACTGACTTTTTATGTTTTAGGTTTTGAACAGTCTTACTGACTTCATCCTCTGTGGTTGGTAGTGACACTGTTGTAGTTAGTACAACTTAATTATAAGTACACTTTCGCTAATTCAGAGGCCACTATGAAAAACTAGTAATGGTAGGACAATGAAACTTTCTAGCAACATTTGTAAGGACATGCAGAAGAGAAATAAAGAATAATGCATTGAAAGAAACACATTTTAATTCCCACATGAGAGGGTAACGTTTCTTAATTGCGTACCATTTTTACTTTACAGGTTACAAACGCTGCTCATTGTGACGGCCATCTGCATCCACGACAGACTGGAACCACACTAGAGGTTACTCTACTGCTGCCTCAAACATCTCAAGTGGGATTTTGGCTGTCGTGCACTGCTTGAAGACCGAACATCGCGTCCAGCATTCTCAGCTATAGCAACAGTAACTTCTGTAACTATTTGTTGTGGAACTGGCGTCGACCTCTCCCTGAAGCAGTTCACAAAACTTCAGTTAATTCGAACTCCCGATTCACATTCCTCGATCCAAGTGCGGAACAAGAACCTCTCCGTACGCCTTTAATGCGTCCTACTCACGAAGAGCAACAGCACTATCGTTGATTTGATAAAAACAGCTTTACGATTGAAGCCTTAGTCAACTTGTCCAGACCTATGTTGGCTGTGTGCAACTCTACTGAACGCTGACGGTTTTGTTTCAGCACTGCATCGCCGTACCAGTACCGGTATCAAACGGCAAGTCATGACACTAACACTAATAAAAACGCAAATCCTGCAGCGCACAGTCTGAACATCAGTCCTATAAAGAAGGGTACTCACACGATAAATACGAGGATTGAAACTTTAATAGCCGCAACTATTTATTTACAGCTCGTACAAAATAGATACGTGTTTCAAAGTTTTACTGACCTTCAAAGTAGTCACCAGCATTCTGCATGATCCGTTGCCAGCGATATGGAGGTCGTAGGATACTCTTAGCAGTGCCAGTTGTGTTGACAGTTCGAGCGGCGCGGTCTATTGCCCGACGAATTTGTAGCACTTCTGAAGCGAATGCCATGAAGTGTTTCCTTCAGTTTAAAAATCGAGTTCAACTTAAGAGGGCTTCAATCACAGGAGTGCAGTAGGTGGTATAGCACTTAGCAGCCCCATCAGTCAAACAAAGCAGTAACAGCTTGCACTGTACGTGCTTGAGCATTGTCCTGCAAAATGATGGTCAGGTCATCACTTCTAAGCTGGTCGTAGGTTGTGTTCCAAAAATGAACGGCATAGAGGCAGAAGTGATGACAGTTTCTGCAGGACCTGACCATCATTTTGCAGGACAATGCTCCAGCACGTACAGTGCAAACTGTTACTGATTTGTTTGACTGATGCGGCTGCTAAGTGCTATACCATCTACTGCACTCCTGTGATTGAAGCCCTCTTAAGTTCAACTCGATTTTTAAACTGAAGGAAACACTTCATGGCATTCGCTTCAGAAGTGCTACAAATTCGTCGGGCAATAGACCGCGCCGCTCGAACTGTCAACACAACTGTCACTGCTAAGAGTATCCTACGACCTCCACATCGCTGGCAACGGGTTATACACAATGCTGGTGACTACTTTGAAGGTCAGTAAAACTTTGAAACACGTATCTATTTCGCACGAGCTGTAAATAAATAGTTGCCGCTATTAAAGTTCCAACCCTCGTAGTTTTCGGTCTGCGCTGGCCCAAGTAGCGAAAGTGTAATTATAAACACACTGGACATAATAATTTACAGATACTACATTTGTTTTTGGGAATTTCTGTAGTAATTTCAGTGCAATACTTGAAAAACGCTCATTCACCTAGTCTCTTAGTTCCAAACAAACCTCCAGAAATTCATATTCGATCTCTACATTTTTTGTCAGTCAAGTGTAAGGGTTCGATATCTTCTTGGTAAGTTCAATATATCTTCTTCACTTTCGCTGCACAAAAAGACACTCCATCGAGATTAATCAACATTCTTAGGGCCAACTAGGAACCTGACAGTTTCAGTAAGCTTGAATGGTAGAGCGTTTACGTGGACGGGGGAATATCGATAATATGAGAGAAAATCCGACAGCTACACCAGCATTTCCGGAATCTATGTGTGCTTTTATGATCAAGAAAAAGTTGTACTGGAAAAAAATCGGTTTACTAAAACCGGGTCTAAGTGACTTATGTAAAGTTACAGGAGTAGCCAAAAGTTTTAAATACCACCTCTGAAGAAAGAAAAGGAAGAAAAACAAAATGCAACATGTGTGTCTCTGTCGACTGCAGAATGAGCTGGACCCAACGACTTTTTCCTCTTTCCTCGGGAATGAAGAAATCATTGTCTATTGTGTGGTAGGCATTTCCACAATGCTGAAAAAATTATTTTCGGAGTGGAACGTTTTCTGAACAAGGAGAATGTACAAAATCAAGTCCCGCCAAGTTGTCCATGCTCTGGAAAAATGTGTCGCCTTGAAGGATGAACGTGTAGAGGAGAACTAACACCCTCATCAATTTCCACGGTCGCAGCTCTATTTTTTTTTCGAAAGGATGAATAAAACTTTGTGTCTAGTCCTCGTAAGTCACGCTGAAACGCAAGAGTGATAGCCGGCAGTCGACGGTTGATACATACCCACACGAGTGCCGGGTTTCGTCACGTCCGCCTCCGGTATCTGTGCGGGTCGCTAGACTGGCGAGGTCACCACGCGATACCAGAGGATTCCGCAGACAGGACGGCGGCTCTCAATAACAGTGCGTCACGAAACGGACCTTGCGACACGGCCGCGCGCGATTCCACTGACTGCGCGCAACATCGCAGGAGGCATTGTGGGAACTTGATTCACACACGCTAGCTAAGGCTGCACGTAGGCACACGGGACATTTAGCTTCCCTTCAGGGACATCACACTAATACCGTGTAATTCATCTGCTTATGTGCCTACATACATACTCCGCAAGCACCAAATGGCGCATGGTGTAATGTACCTTGTACGACTATTAGTCGTTTCCTTTCCTGTTCCACTTGCAGACAGAGCAAGGCAAAAACGATTTGTCGATTCCGTAAATTTTCTCAGTAGCATCGCAAAAAGAACGTCGTCATCTCTCAAGTGATTTTCATTTCAGTTTACGAAGTATCTCTCTAATACTTGCGTGTTGATCGAACATAAAATGTAGCAACCCACCGCTAAACGGCTTCGATGTCTACCTTTAAAACGACCTGGTGGGTATCCGAAACACTGCAGCAGGACTGAATAATGGGTCCCACTAATATTCTACAAGAGGCAATCGAAAACTTTACGTTTGAGGGCGTTGCTGCGTCTTATATGGAACGTAGTCGAGTTGTGCTCTATAATTCTGATCTCTCCACATGCGATTATCGAGCCGACGATTTCTGTCGGGCGAGGATGTGGAGCAGGCAGTTGAGGACCTCTTCACCCAGCAGGACACGGTGTTTTATCAAAGGGACATCTTCAAATTGGTGCGTCGGTGGTATCATTGCCTTCGTGCTTTAATTTAGGCTGACTGGTTTACCGATTCTGGCTGTACTGCCTTCGAACGGGAACTCTTTCAAATGGTTCAAATGGCTCTGAGCACTATGCGACTTAACATCTGAGGTCATCAGTCGCCTAGAACTTAGAACTAAATAAACCTAACTAACCTAAGGACATCACACACATCCATGCCCGAGGCAGGATTCGCACCTGCGACCGTAGCGGTCGCTCGGTTCCAGACTGTAGCGCCTAGAACCGCACGGCCACTCCGGCCGGCCGGGAACTCTTTGATCGCCCGTTATATATGCGGTCTCCTTTACAAATAAACCGCCCACCTGGTTAGCTGAGTGGTAACATGTTTGCATACCATGCAGCGAGCCCTGTTTCAATTCCCGGGCGGGCGGATTTTCTCCGCTCGTAGTCTAGGTGATGTGCTGTCGTCATCATCCTTTCATCATTTTTTTTTTTTGTCATCAGTCTACTGACTGGTTTGATGCGGCCCGCCACGAATTCCTTTCCTGTGCTAACCTCTACATCTCAGAGTAGCACTTGCAATCTACGTCCTCAATTATTTGCTTGACGTATTCCAATTTCTGTCTTCCTCTACAGTTTTTGCCCTCTACAGCTCCCTCTAGTACCATGGAAGTCATTTCCTCATGTCTTAGCAGATGTCCTATCATCCTGTCCCATCTCCTTATCAGTGTTTTCCACATATTCCTTTCCTCTCCGATTCTGCGTAGAACTTCCTCATTCCTTACCTTATCAGTCCACCTAATTTTCAACATTCGTCTATAGCACCACATCTCAAATGCTTCGATTCTCTTCTGTTCCGGTTTTCCCACAGTCCATGTTTCACTACCATACAATGCTGTACTCCAGACTTACATCCTCAGAAATTTCTTCCTCAAATTAAGGCCGGTATTTGATATTACTAGACTTCTCTTGGCCAGAAATGCCTTTTTGGCCATAGCGAGTCTGCTTTTGATGTCCTCCTTGCTCCGTCCGTCATTGGTTATTTTACTGCCTAGGTAGCAGAATTCCTTCGTGACCATCAATCCTGATGTTAAGTTTCTCGCTGTTCTCATTTCTACTACTTCTCATTACCTTCGTCTTTCTCCGATTTACTCTCAAACCATACAGTGTACTCATTAGACTGTTCATTCCGTTCAGCAGATCATTTAATTCTGCTTCACTTTCACTCAGGATAGCAATGTCATCAGCGAATCGTATCATTGATATCCTTTCACCTTGTATTTTAATTCCACTCCTGAACCTTTCTTTTATTTCCATCATTGCTTCCTCGATGTACAGATTGAAGAGTAGGGGCGAAAGGCTACAACCTTGTCTTACACCCTTCTTAATACGAGCACTTCGTTCTTGATCGTCCACTCTTATTATTCCCTCTTGGTTGTTGTACATATTGTATATGACCCGTCTTTCCCTATAGCTTACCCCTACTTTTTTCAGAATCTCGAACAGCTTGCACCATTTTATATTGTCGAACGCTTTTTCCAGGTCGACAGATCCTATGAAAGTGTCTTGATTTTTCTTTAGCCTTGCTTCCATTATTAGCCGTAACGTCAGAATTGCCTCTCTCGTCCCTTTACTTTTCCTAAAGCCAAACTGATCGTCACCTAGCGCATTCTCAATTTTCTTTTCCATTCTTCAGTATATTATTCTTGTAAGCAGCTTCGATGCATGAGCTGTTAAGCTGATTGTGCGATAATTCTCGCACTTGTCAGCTCTTGCCGTCTTCGGAATTGTGTGGATGATGCTTTTCCGAAAGTCAGATGGTATATCGCCAGACTCATATATTCTACACACCAACGTGAATAGCCGTTTTGTTGCCACTTCCCCCAATGATTTTAGAAATTCTGATGGAATGTTATCTATCCCTTCTGCCTTATTTGACCGTCAGTCCTCCAAAGCTCTTTTAAATTTCGATTCTAATACTGGATCCCCTATCTCTTCTAAATCGACTCCTGTTTCTTCTTCTATCACATCAGACAAATCTTCACCCTCATAGAGGCTTTCAATGTATTCTTTCCACATATCTGCTCTCTCCTCTGCATTTAACAGTGGAATTCCCGTTGCACTCTTAATGTTACCACCGTTGCTTTTAATGTCACCAAAGGTTGTTTTGACTTTCCTGTATGCTGAGTCTGTCCTTCCGACAATCACATCTTTTTCAATGTCTTCACATTTTTCCTGCAGCCATTTCGTCTTAGCTTCCCAGCACTTCCTATTTATTTCATTCCTCAGCGACTTGTATTTCTGTATTCCTGATTTTCCCGGAACATGTTTGTACTTCCTCCTTTCATCAATCAACTGAAGTATTTCTTCTGTTACCCATGGTTTCTTCGCAGCTACCTTCTTTGTACCTATGTTTTCCTTCCCAACTTCTGCGATGGCCCTTTTTAGAGATGTCCATTCCTCTTCAACTGTACTGCCTACTGCGCTATTCCTTATTGCTGTATCTATAGCGTTAGAGAACTTCAAACATATCTTGTCATTCCTTAGTACTTCCGTATCCCACTTCTTTGCGTATTGATTCTTCCTGACTAATGTCTTGAACTTCAGCCTACTCTTCATCACTACTATATTGTGATATGAGTCTATATCTGCTCCTGGGTACGCCTTACAATCCAGTATCTGATTTCGGAATCTCTGTCTGACCATGATGTAATCTAATTGAAATCTTCCCGTATCTCCCGGCCTTTTCCAAGTATACCTCCTCCTCTTGTGATTCTTGAACAGGGTATTCGCTATTACTAGCTGAAACTTGTTACAGAACTCAATTAGTCTTTCTCCTCTTTCATTCCTTGTCCCAAGCCCATATTCTCCTGTAACCTTTTCTTCTACTCCTTCCCCTACAACTACATTCCAGTCGCCCATGACTATTAGATTTTCGTGCCCCTTTACATACTGCATTACCCTTTCAATATCCTCATACACTTTCTCTATCTGTTCATCTTCAGCTTGCGACGTCGGCATGTATACCTGAACTATCGTTGTCGGTGTTGGTCTGCTGTCGATTCTGATTAGAACAACCCGGTCACTGAACTGTTCACAGTAACACACCCTCTGCCCTACCTTCCTATTCACAACGAATCCTACACCTGTTATACCATTTTCTGCTGCTGTTGATATTACCCGATACTCATCTGACCAGAAATCCTTGTCTTCCTTCCACTTCACTTCACTGACCCCTACTATATCTAGATTGAGCCTTTGCATTTCCCTTTTCAGATTTTATAGTTTCCCTACCACGTTCAAGCTTCTGACATTCCACGCCCCGACTCGTAGAACGTTATCCTTTCGTAGATTATTCAATCTTTTTCTCATGGTAACCTCCCCCTTGGTAGTCCCCTCCCGGAGATCCGAATGTGGGACTATTCCGGAATCTTTTGCCAATGGAGAGATCTTCATGATACTTCTTCAATTACAGGCCACATGTCCTGTGGATACACGTTACGTGTCTTTAATGCAGTGGTTTCCGTTGCCTTCTGCATCCTCATGTCGTTGATCATTGCTGATTCTTCCGCCTTTAGGGGCAATTTCCCACCCCTAGGACAAGAGAGTGCCCTGAACCTCTATCCGCTCCTCCGCCCTCTTTGAAAAGGCCATTGGCAGAATGAGGCTGACTTCTTATGCCGGAAGTCTTCGGCCGCCAATACTGATTATTTATCAAAATTTAGGCAGTGCCGGGGATCGAACCCGGGACCGAAGGGATCTTGACTATCAATCAAAGACGCTACCCCTAGACCACGGGTAACGACCACTTTCATCATAATCACCTGAAATAAGACTTCCTCGGATGCATGGATGTGTGTGATGTCCTTAAGTTGGTTAGGTTTACGTAGTTCTAAGTCTAGGGGACTGATGACATCAGATGTTAAGTCCGATAGTGCTTAGAGCCATTTGAACTTCCCCAGATATGGCCTTCACCCCCCCTCCCCCCCCCCCCCTCCAAACATATAAAACACGGTTTCCTAAAATTGTGCTAGTAAACCGACGTCGCCCAATCTCCCCTACTTCCGACGTTAAGTGCTTATTGTATTCCATATCGCTTTGCAACGTTGCGCCTAGATGTTTAGTCGATCTGACTGTGTCTAGAAGCACACTACTAAAGTAATAATTCAACATTATGGGATTTTTTTAGTTCTCATCGACATTATTTTACATTTTTCTACATTTGGAGCAAGATGCCATTGCAGAAGTTGAACTGTGAGGGCGAGTCGTCAGTATCTCAGCCAGTAGAGCACATTCCCGCGAAAGGCAAAGGTCCTGACTTCGAGTCTCGGTCCGGAACACAGTTTTAATCTGCCAGGAACTTTCACATCAGCGCCCACTCCACTGCTGGGTGCAAATTTCATTCTTCAAACTGTCTTTCATCCAGCAACTGGGCATTTTGTCTAACTCATCTTGTATCAACGACGACGCCTTCATTAGCATCATCAGCAAAAAACGGCAGACTGCTTCTGATCCTATCGTTCAGATCAATTAGTATATAGGGAATGAGAGCGCTCTCATCATACCTTCCTAGGGCACTCCTGATGTTACCCTTGCCTCTGATGAACACTCGCTGTCGAGGACATCGCAATAGGTTCTATTACTTAAGAAGCCTTCGAGCCACTCACATACTTAGAAACCTATTCTGTATGCTTCTAAATGTGTCAGCAGTCTGTAGTGGGGCTCTATATCACACGCTTTTTGGAAACCGGGGAATATGGAATATGCCCGTTGCCCTTCGTCTATGGTTCACAGGATATTGTGCGAGAAATGGCAATTTCTCTCTAAATCCATGCTGATTTGTGGACGGAAGCTCTTCCGTGCTAAGCAGACTTATTATAGTCAAACTGAGAATATCTTCAAGAATTTTGGAGCAAACCGTTTTTAAGGATACTGATCTGTAATTTTGCACGTCCGTTCTTTTACCCGTCTTATACACTGTAGTCACTTGCGCTGTTTTCTAGCCGCTTGGAACTTCGCGCTGGGCGAGAGATTCGCGACAAAGGGTCCAGTTCTCTAGAGTGCTTTCTATAAAACCGAATTCGGATTCCACCTTAATCTGGTGACTCATTTGTTTTCAACACTTTGAGTTGCTTCTCTATACCACTGATGCTTATTACTATGTCCTACACACGAGGGTCTATGCGACGGTCAACCAGTGACTCAGTAGAAGCCTTCGACCCGCCTAGTGACTCTATGCAGGACAAATTTTGTCGACTTCTCGGCAAGATCTTTTGCTATGGTATGACAATGGGAATTTTTGTATGCTTCGCGCATAGCTCTTTTCACAGATGCACGATTTTCTACTCTGTTTTGCCTGTCGTCATTTGTGCGTTCTCTTTTGAAACGAGAGTGCAACACTCTCTGCTTCCTCAGCATTTTATGAATTTTGTTAATAAACTATGGTAGGTCCCTGTCGTTCTTAATCTATTTACTCGGCACATACTTCTCCAGAGCGCCATTTGCAATCAGTTCAAACTTTGCCGATGATTTGTGTACGTCCATTACTTAGTCGGGAATGTCTGCCATAACCAGCTGAAGGCATTCCTTATTTTAGACCTTGTAGCTACAAAGAGGCCTGAGAACGGCATCAGTATTGAGACATTGTTTAGTGACCACCATGTCATGATAACAACTTTACTTACTGAAGCTGAAAAAAATTAATCAAAAAGCATAGGAGAGTGTTTCTGCTAGGAAGAGCAGACAAGAAGTTGTTATCATCCCATTTGGATATGAGGTGATATCATCTAGTTCCAGCCGTATTACATGGTTCCGTATGCCAAACCATTCCTTATACACACGTTACACATTACGCGCTGATACGTCGACAAAGCGGGCAACTTCATTGTAGGTGTTACCGTGGGCATGACTTACACCAGCCATGAAGGATCGCATAGCCACTCGGTATCAGTTCTACACATCTACAGCTTTTCAAAGTGGCCAGTGTACTTCCTCTAAGAGTGTAACTAATATATTGTTTTGTCAACGAATGAAAACATCTAACAGTAACGGGGCTGTTTATTTTCAACTTTATATCGGCGCTCCTCACTAGACAAGCAACTTTTTCTCCTCTGGTAGCCCACATTTTTTCAGTGGCCCTCCACCGGCGGGGAGCGGATTCGAAACACAGTGATGGGAATTCTAGACTGCGCAACTGAATTAAAGGACCACTTTTTACCATTGCGACGCGTAAGTTTGAAATCTTGCTCAACGATACTTCCTCTGTAATGGTGCAAAAGCGTGCTGCCCTGCGAATTCATCCTTGGGCTCTGCAACTCTTCAAACAGCAAGCGTCGACGCATGAGAAAAAAAGACCAGCGCTCAGAAGTTCAAGTGACGTGTAAGGTGGGTTCGTGATGTCAAATTGACACCAAATTTCACCACAATTCTGCCAAATGCCACTGTGGACGTGTCGCGCGATAGGAAGGTTGTCACAGCCTCCTCTTACGTACATTTCACCCTTTGTTTTGAAGCCTCTACGATGGAGGTCAGAATCGCGACGCCTAGCATTGAAATCACACGGTTTTCTTATGGGCGGGCGAAGAAAACATTTCAGGCACATCGCCACTCAGAATCGACACAAAATGGTCTCAGTGGGTGGTATAAACCGCGTCAGTGAGACCACCCCTTCTCTTGAGCCGTTGGTTCCCACGCATTTTGCTGCCGGAAACGACAGTTCTCATTGTGATGAGCAACGGGGCCCCAGGATATTATCCCTGGCGGACACTAAAAATTCGTCCAAGTTCTACTTTGGCAAATGCCAGAAGGCGAACTGCCTATGTCCATGACCAGCAGACTGCCAGCTAGGGGGAAATGCTGCTGGCAGCGAGGACAAACCAGGAGACATGGTGACAAAGCCATTTCCGATGCCGCAGAGCGCACGGGAAGCGTCAACATAAATACCCCATCCTTTTTAACAAGTGTCTGATGGATGAGTGCTGATTTCCGACTGCACAATGCACAGTCTCAGCTTGTGTGTCAGGTAAAGCTATCCAGTGAAAGGGGAGGCTATAGAGGTCGACACTCTGCACGTCTAGCTGCCTCCGATCGTCTGTGGTACCAGTAGTCAGGCTGTAAGGACGCTGCTACTGATATCTGCACTACCGACACCCAAGGCCATGCTGATGGATCGCGGAGGCCACCATCACCCTGCAGGTCTGTTGGAGGCTTGACCTGCATGATCTGGATGCTGTCCGCCATCCGCCTTCGAATGGATGGGCACCACTCCTGCTCATCCCGTTACTGTGGCAGAGACTGATGCTGCTGGCTCCTGTTAGCTAAATATGAGCTGCGAGCCGACCTCTGCGAGCCAGCGAGTACTGCAGGTATCTCCGTAAGATTATATGTTGACTATGCTACAAATATAGCACCGTCCTTGTCCAACATCTATCAAAGATCATTGGAACAGCGGATAGTTCCACGGCACTGGAATAGGGCCCCGGTCATAGCAATCTATAAAAAGGGGAGAAAAACGATGCACATAATTACCGGCCAATTTCACTGACATCGATTTGTTGTAGAATCATGGAACATATTTTGTGTCCAGACATAATGACCTTTCTAGACTCTGAGAAGCTCATCTGCAGAAACCAGCACGGTTTTACGAAACAGCGGCCATGCGAGACACAGCTGGTCCTCTTCGTGCATGACATACAACAGGCCCTAGATACCGGCTCCCAGGTGACGCCATCTTTCTCGACTTTCGAAAGGCGTTCAACTCAGTTCCGCTCTGTTGCTTGCTCCAAAAAGTGCCCGCTTACGATCTATCCGATGACATATGCGGTTTTCTATCGGACAGAGAGCAGTATGTCGTTCTGAATCGGGTGGCTTCAACAGAAACAACCGTAACTTCAGATGTGCCCCAGGGCAGCGTAATAGGTCCGCTGCTTTTTACGATTTACGTAAACGATCTGGTTGATGGTACTGACAGCGGCATTAGACTGTTTGCCGATGATACTGTAGTCTACAGGAAAGTAGTATCACACGAAAGTTGTGAACAAATAAATGAAGATTTGTGGAAAATAAATGCGTGGTGTAATGACGCAGTTATCTCTCAATATTAGTAAGTGTAATCTAATGCGTATAATGTCCCCATTAACCTAAGAGCACAAAATAAATGCCCAGTCTTTGGAAGCGGTAACACCCGTCAGGTATCTGGGTGTGACTATTCGAAATGATCAAATTAGACTAGTAACGGGCAAGGTGAACTCCAGATTGCGGTTTATTGATAGAATCCTGCAGCAATGCAGTCCTTCAACAAAGGAAACAGCTTGCAATACCTTAGTTCGTCCAGTCTTAGAGTATTGTTTGTCTGTATGGGACCATTACCAGTTGGGTCTGATTCAAGAGATTGAGAAGGTCCAAAGAAGAGCGACAACATTCGTGACTGGTACATTTGGCCATCTCGAGAGCGCTACAAATCTCATAGAAAGTTTGAAGTGAGACACACTTGCAGACAGACGACGCGCTAAACGGAAGGGGCTGCTCACTAAATTCCGAAATCCGATCTTCGCCGAAGATGTAGAGCATATATTATTACCACCAACTTTCAAATCACGCAATGATCACCAATCAAAGATAAGGGAAATTAGAGCGCGTACTGAGGCGTCCAGACAGTCGTTTTTCCTTCGGGCGATCCGCGAGTGGAACAGGGGGGGTGGGGGGGTGGGGAGGAGAAATATAATTTTGGTGCGAATTGTGCCCTCCGCCACACACCGCTTGGTGGCTAGCGGAGTATAGATGTAGATGTAGACCTGAGGAGGCGAGACTCCTGAGGTCAAATCTTCGACACCCATGAGAGCGCTGTATAGATTGATGCCCAGAGCTGGAGGCTGCCGTATTCCGCGATCGTCACCGCCCAAGACTTCACAAAGCCGGTCTTCCACCACTGACGAGGCGCTACTCCGCAGGCCCGACTGTGGCACAGCAATCCTCTATTACTGAAAAAAAAGGTGTTATTGTCAATGATGTTTCCTTGGTGCTCTCGGTCATAACTAGGTCCTCGCCAGTGCATCCAGCCCGGCTTTCTGCTGTCGACTATAGAAATCTGGGGCCGGCCGCTATATCTTTTGTCAGCAAGAGGTTGCCAGTGGTAGACACGTCTATGCCTAGTGTCACTCCCACACGTCTAGGACAACAGCAGCCAACCATCTACGCAACTCCGTTGTGAAGTCAACAAGTACGAGGTGAAGTTCATAACAATACGGTGTGGTGAGCGACTTTACTTTCATGTTCCATTTTTCTTATGGCCATGTTGAGTTGTATGGATCTTCAAAGTAAGTGAAAAGTGTCGTTCGTATGACCTAAGAGACTTACAGACTTGTACGAGCTCCGAGGGAACACTAGAGAAATTTACTTGCAGCCAGTGAGGTGTGTGTACTGTAATTTATCTAGACTTGACTTGCTATGTGTTCAGTAAATGTCGACTACCTATAGTACGGGTAGAAGGGTTACTCGTGAAGCACACCTGTGCACATAATCTCGTTGAGCTATGATACGGCGTAAATTTTAAGTGTAGTTTAATTCCAGTTTATTTTTTGCCCACTATGTGTGCAGTTTCCTTTTTTTCTGGTATAACGGGGAATGGAGTCTATAATTATGCCAGAAACACGAGCACGTACCCTGAGTGGAACGATGGAAGCTTTGAAGGCGCAGATAGCTGTGTTATTACAAAACTACAATGCAACACGGGCAAGACAATTAAGCAATGCGTAGGGGTTATAGAGCAATGGGAAACTATTAGAGGCCGAGGACTGCTTGATTCAGCAGAAAATAAAGCAGTGTTGAGAGTACCCACCCGTTCCACCAACCCCGTAGCAGCTGACCTCATAGCCCCATTTTCGGGAAAAGTAACAGAGGATGTATCTGTTTTTATTAGTGACGTGCAGGCTCCCGCCAGATTTGAGAAATGTTCGGAAGAGCTTCCTCGAATATGGTTAGATTAAGATTAGTGGGCGACACAAAAAGTACGTTATGTAGTAGCCTCAGTAAGGCTCAAACGTTTGATGAACTGTCTAACGGTCTAATGCAGCACTGTTGGAAGCAGAAAAGCGCGACGTTCTGTAGGTAAAAGCTCAATGGACCATCAAAGAAGCACGGCGAATCAGTGGAATCCTCCTCTGACAGGATTAGGAAACTGAACTCGCAGACGTATGAACTAATGCAGAATGCGAAGGCCAATACAGTGATCCTGCAAGAGGCGCAGAATTTGGCTATGGATGTGTTTTAAGAGGTATTTTTGCCGATATGTCAAGGACGGTCAGAATGGAGAAGTGACTTATCTGCTGCCATTAGGATTGCTATGCAATTCGAGGAGATCGACATTGCTATACGAAGACAGAGCGAGCGCGGAGTTTTTTTCCTGAAGTGAAGTGTTTTAGATATAGGCACACGGGCGTCATCAGGAAACAATGTCGTCAGCCCGAGTGTTATGAATGTGAGGAGGTGGACCATAAAGCGCTTGACTGCCGAAAAGAAGCACGAGACAAGTAACATCCTAATAATCGGTCATTAAACGTGAACTGGGATGCTTCAAACGTCAGATGGAATTCCCATTAGAATACGAGAGTGCAGAAACGTATTCAGAGACAGACTGTTGTTCACTGGGCAAGGTAAATGGTACAGAACATAGATTTCTACTGGACACAAGGGCTCAAATGTCAGTAGTGGTTGGAACTCTCGTGCAGAAGGAGATTGCGGTCGCCACGATATAAATTACGTGGAGTAGGTGATAATGACGTTAAAGTCATTGGCGACAACGCTGTTCAGTTTTAACGTTGGAAATCAGTGTTTCCGAGAGTATGTAGAAGTATTGCCACGTGTTGCTGACCCTGGGACTCATTTTCTTGCTAAACATCACGCAAAAATTGACCTTTTGCAGCGTATAATTGAACTTGGTGGGACATTGTTTCCGCTAGGGGCAACAGCAACATGTGTTACACTGTAGCAAGTTTAACCGACGCTGAAGGTGGTACGCAGTAAACTGCAGACACAAGCGCTAAGGATCCTTTCTCGTGATACGTTAGCACAAGTGCAGGGAAGTTGATCTGGTTGAGTAAATTTGGAAATTTGTGGTGAGGTCTCATGGGACCAAACTGCTGAGGTCATCGGTGCCTAAGGTTACACAAATTAACTTACGCTAAGGATGACATACACACACGTGCCCGAGGGAGAACTCGAACTTCCGACAACGGGTGGGGGGGTAAGAATGTTTGCTAATAAATTACGAGACATTTGGCAGCAAGTAATACGCGCAAATACGAAAGCCTTAGAATGATAAGAGCAGATATGACAACGCTAGGGAAGCTATACAGGATTGACCAGTAGGTTAAAAAAATGGTTCAAATGGCTCTGAGCAGTATGGGACTTAACATCTATGGTCATCAGTCCCCTAGAACTTAGAACTACTTAAACCTAGCTAACCTAAGGACAGCACACAACACCCAGTCATCACGAGGCAGAGAAAATCCCTTACCCCGTCTGGAATCGAACGCGGGAACCCGGGCGTGGGAAGCGAGAACGCTACCGCACGACCACGAGCTGCGGACGACCAGTAGGTGTTAGTAGGCTAATGAACCAGCATACACCGAAAGTCCAAACAAAGGAACTCCTGAACTGATACCACGGACCACACCAAGTAGTGGAAATGTCGCCAGTCACTGTTAAAATACAGATATCAACAACGACTTTGACTATTCATGTGGGACTCATTAAGACAGATATTTGAGGTCACAATTTGGCTATATTGCCCTTCGTTTGTTCTAGTATAGATTATTAGGAAGACATCCAGTTTTATTTTGTCCTATTTATAGTATGTATTAAAGTGGTTTTTTTATTTTCATTGTCGGGAGATCGATGCAATGTTGTTTTTGTATGTGGGGGTATAGTTTTTGTCGCCTGCTCATTGGAGGTTTGTTTCTCTGAGGTTGCTTACCAAAATCATTACATGTAAATACCAAAGATGTATTAATAATTTCAGAACAAAGATATCGCAGCGCTCTAGCATTGATGGATGAACTACAGATATGACATAGGGAAAATCTTACAATCCACCCAAGTTGGATAACATAGTGTGGCGTACGGACATGTCTCGTCCAGTTATTCCTGGGAAAAACTGAAGCAAGTGATTGTCATAAGGAGGTAATAACTCTGTGTCCACATTTCTAGGGAGTAGGCACCCACTGGGTCTACTCAATTTTTTCGTCAGAAGTAATCATAATAAACTGTTACGAATATGGGAAATGAACACTATCACGTTCTAAATAAAGTAACAATAATATCCATTACATAATAAACATTAAATTCTTTTACAGAAAACCAAGCCGGCCGGTGTGGCCGAGCGGTTCTAGGCGCTTCAGTCTGGAACCGCGCTGCTGCTACGGTCGCAGGTCGAATCCTGCCTGGGGCATGGATGTGTGTGATGTCCTTAGATTAGTTAGGTTAAAGTAGTTCAAAGTCTAGGGGACTGATGACCTCAGGTGTTAAGTCCCATAGTACTTAGGGCCATTTGAACAGAAAACCAATACAATTTCCTTCTTGGCTTTAAATACCACGACCAGTAGCCTTCCACCAATGTGCTTTCTGATAAATAAACAAACAACAAAAGTAACTATTGCGCACTAATCTTTACAACAAATATTCTATTACCTAATGATTCAATAAGGCGTCATGCTGTCATCGTTCAACGTGTTTTGTGTGGAGGAAATGATGATCTGACGCTTAACTGTAAATACTAATAATTTAAATTTACTATAACTTTTAAACAAATAAAGTTACAGAGTTGATATTTACAACGTTTGTCATTTTAATGATGCGGTTCTATATGAAATGTCGAACGTTAAGATCGACCAAAGCGTTCAGATTTTAGCATTCAGGTCTTTGTTACAAAACTTATTAATTTCACTTTAACAGTAAATCCTAAACTACTATAGATGTGATCAATATTCATGTTTTATTGGGATCACCATGAAAATTTATGGAGGATAGCAGATTAAAATTACTGTGGCTTGATTCCCTGCATTACTACAGAATTAAATAGTTTTCATAAATGTTTCCCTTTATGGTCGATTTTAGGTCCTCCATATTAACACTGCTACTTCTCCCTATGACGTAGGTTCTCGTCTGTCTCACTCGCATACTACAGCGCTTAGGCCTCAATAGACAGCCGGCCGGTGTGGCCGTGTGGTTAAAGGCGCTTCAGTCTGGAACCGCGTGACCGCTACGGTCGCAGGTTCGAATCCTGCCTCGGGCATGGATGTGTGTGATGTCCTTAGGTTAGTTAGGTTTAATTAGTTCTAAGTTCTAGGCGACTGATGACCTCAGAAGTTAAGTCGCATAGTGCTCAGAGCCATTTGAACCATTTATTGAGCCTCAATAGACAATAGACGCCTGTGTGTTTCACCATCTCGTGGTGAATCTACCCCTTTGTGGCATCCGGTCCTGGACGACAGGGTTCGTTTCATAATTCCTGAAGGCTGATTATTTCGGCCATATACTTAAATGAGAGCGCAATGCTCGTTAACTCACAACCTGGACGCTGTCCGGCATCTGCCTATGAGTGAGTGCACGCCGCTGCTGCTCATCCTGTTATCCTGTGGCAGACACTGACGCTGCTGGCTCCTGTTTCCTAAACGGGGGGCTGAGAACCGACCTCTGCGAGCCAGCGAGTCCTGCAGGTGGACCTGGAACGAGATTCCTGAGTGATAATCTTCGACATCCATGAGAGCACTTTGTAAATCGATACGCAGAGCTGGATGCCACGAGATTCCAGCCACCACCTGACGGTTCGCTGTGCTGGCAATATTGCAAGAAGAGCGCAAGCTGGTCTTTCGTCAGTGACAAGGCACTACTCTACCGGCTCGGCTCTGGCATGACACTTTGGAAGACATTTCTGTATTACTTCCCAATAAATGCATTATTGTTGGGATGTTTTCTTGGCGTTATCGAGCTTAATTAGGTCCTCAGCACTGCAACCTGATTCTCCTGACGACCATAGGAGTCTGGGACTGGACCTCTAGAGTTCTCTAAGGATATCGTGGGCCAGCAATCTCACTGAAACTGATCACTACCATTTAGAGTGCAGTGCGGTCGCAATTTTTGTTCTGGTGTACATGGTAGAACCAGTAGGGACCGTTCAAATCCATACGACGAAACTGGAACGCGATCTGAAGCAGCAAACGGTGATAATGCTCTTTCAGCCAGCATGTTTCGCGTCCTCCTGTGGCGTAATCATGGAGGTGTACCGCACTGACACATCCATGAATAAAATGGCAGAGCGTCCTTCTATGACCGACCAGTTCGGCATCACTATTGTTTTTATATATATAGACTGAAGGGCGAGTGAAAATTTGTACCAAGGCCGGGAATCGAATCTACATCTACATCTACATGATTACTCTGCAATTCACATTTAAGTGCTTGGCAGAGGGATCATCGAACCACAATCATACTATCTCTCTACCATTCCACTCCCGAACAGCGCGCGGGAGAAAAGAACAACTAAACCTTTCTGTGCGAGTTCTGATTTCTCTTATTTTATTTTGATGATCATTCCTACCTATGAAGGTTGGGCTCAACAAAATATTTTCGCATTCGGAAGAGAAAGTTGGTGACTGAAATTTCGTAAATAGATCTCGCAGCGACGAAAAAGTCTTTGTTTTAATGACTTCCATCCCAACTCGCGTATCATATCTGCCACACTTACTCCCCTATTACGTGATAATATGAAACGAGCTGCCCTTTTTTGCACCCTTTCGATATCCTTCGTCAATCCCAACTGGTAAGGATCCCACACCGCGCAGCAATATTCTAACAGAGGACGAACAAGTGTAGTGTAAGCTGTCTCTTTAGTGGACTTGTTGCATCTTCTAAGTGTCCTGCCAATGAAACGCAATCCAGGCCTTCTGCTCATTAGACAGATGTGTTAGCCACTAAGCCACTTTGGCTAACGTACCTTCCTCGTAAGCAGGAGGCCAGGGTTCGATTCCCGGCCTTGGCCCAAATTTTTACTCTCCGCTTCAATCTATACACATAAAAAAATGGCTCTATGGGACATAACATCTGAGGTCATGAGTCCCCTAGACTTAGAACTACTTAAACCTAACTAACGTAAGGACATCACACACATCCATGCCCGAGGCAGGATTCGAACCTGCGACCGCAGCAGCAGCGCGGCTCCGGACGGAAGCGCCTAGAACCGCTCGGCCACAGCGGCCGGCTCTATACACATAAAATCATATCTGTATGAGACCAGTAAAGTCCCTGAAATTGTGTCATTTGATCACAGTTTTTGTTTTTGTTCAGGTACATTTTTAAAGTGCTCAACAAAGTTGGGTGGGTGACACCTACGGTTTTTCGAACTTGGGGGTCTTAGAAGGTTCCTTTGCCATTTTATTCATGGATGTATCAGTATTGCACTCCTCTGTGATCACGCAACAGGAGGGTGCGAAACAGGAGGGCTGAAAGAGCATAAGCACCTTTGTTACTTCTGATCAAGCTCAAATTGCGTCGACTCGTATTGGACGATCCCTAATGGTTCCACCCTGCGCACCAGAGCAAAAACTGCCATCGCTCTGCATTCCAAAGGGGTGCAATCCCGTCCAGTGTGGTTTCTGGACCACAATGTTCTTAGAGAACTGTTGAATCGTCAGAGGAGTGTCGACAGTGTCAAAAGTTGTCAAGAAAGTCATCCTGTTGCTCATCGCATTTACTGTCGTTTTCGACCTCGAAATGTGTAGGAATCAACGCCCAAAGGGAAGGAGTGATTTCATTGACGCTCTTTATACCGCCCTCTAATGACGTCTCGTGTCGATTCTGACGGGATCTGAAACATTTTCCTCTGCCACCCATAAGAAAACCGAGTGGTTTCAATTCTGAGCGTCGTAGTTCTGACCGCCATCGCAGAGGCGTCGAAACGAGGGTTGAAATGTTGGTAAGAAGGGGTGTGACGACCTTCCCATCGCGTGACACATCCACGGTTGCGTTGGGCGGAATTGTGGTGAAGTTTGATGCCAACATGGCATAATTAACCTATCTTACACCTCATATGAACTTCTGAGCTCTGGCCTTTTTTTCGCATGCGTTGACATTTGCCGTTTGGAAGGTCGTCGAGCCCAAGCGTGAATTCACGGGCACCACAAAATGTTCAAGTATGTGTGAAATCTTATGGGACTTAACTGCTAAGGTCACCAGCCCTCCTCTAACACATTACTTAATCTAAATTACCCTAAGGACAAACACACACACCCATGCCCAAGGGAGGACTCGAACCTCCGCCGGGACCAGCCGCACAATGCGTGACTGCAGCGCCTCAGACCGCGCGGCACAGGTACCACAGTTTTGCACCATTACAGATGTAGGTTGTGGGTATCTTTGAGCAAAATTTCAAACTCATGCGTCGCAATGAGAAAAAGTTATCCTTTAACTCTGTTGCGCTGTGTACAATGCCCACCACTCTGTTTAGAATCCGCTACCTTCGGGTGGTGGGCCACCGAAAAAAATGTGGCCTATCAGAGGAGAAGAAGTTGCTTGACTAGTGTGTAGCGCCGAAATAAAGCTAAAAATAAACAGCCTCATGTGTCGATATCTCGTCCTTTGAAGCGAGCCCAAGGATGATGTCCCAGAGCGCCACGCTTTTGCATCATTACAGAGGATCCAATTACGACACTCAAACCCCGCCTCCCTAGAGGTTTCCCTAGCTTATACCTTGCAAAACCAAGATAGGTTTCCAACGTCGGTGTGTTCGTAGGAGAGCGGGACTGTTCTGCATGAACCTGTGCCAGCAATGACAAGGGCCGTGCTCCTACACTGACGACAGTTTTGATACAGGAAACAAATGCAACCTGGATTAGCCCCTTCGCAGTAGCACTGTCCGGAGAGGCTGAGGCTACGGAATATTTTAATTCACATAATATCTTGCAGTATTACGCATCCTTACTAACCAATTTTTCTCTATCATAACATGAATCATTCAATTACAATATTTTCATTTGAAGAACAAGTTCAGCCTGAATCTTCCACAGCCCTCACGCTTTGCCTGGTCCCTCCATTGCTGAGGATCCTTCATCTGGACTTTCTAGCGCCAAAGAAACATAGCCGGGGCCACCAAGAGCCAAACGGAGACGAATACAAAAACTGCGCACATGACAACACTACAGGTATTTTTTCACATATCGATAGTTCATTATTTAGCTTACCTGTCTTTTGTATCCCTATTCTATCACTAAATGGCTTCTATCTTTTCCAGGTGGAGAATCTACTCGAAGTGATGATTCAGTTCTCTTTCCATTCAGTGTCAGCCTCAAGTGTCGATATCTCGCTGTCTGACACGAGGCCGAGGATGATGTCGCTTTTGCGTCATTACAGGGGATCCAATTACGACACTGAAACCCCCGCGTACTTAGAGGCTTCCCTAGCTTATATCTTGCAAAAGCAAGATAGGTTTCCAACGTCGGTGTGTGTGTGTGTGTCTGTGTGTGTGTGTGTGTGTGTGTGTGTGTAGGAGAGCAGGACTACGCTGCGTGAAACTGTGTCAGTGTTGGACGGAAAGCGTGTTTAATGAATACAGTAACAAATTATATTTACATCATATTAACCAATACGATGTAAATATAATTTGTTACTGTATTCATCAAACACGCTTTCCCTCCAATTCCCAACAACCTTCTTTGAACGTAATACACCGAAAGTATAGTGGCGATGAGAGGTATACGAATGGGAGGGCCGTTGGACTGTAGGGCGGTGAAACCATTTTTCCTAATTTTCTGTGTGCTCTCCCTTCTCATGAGAAAATTGAATGTTACAGATGTTCCATAAAGGGAGTTTAATGTACTTCCACGTGGTGTAAGAATTTTACCGATAACATGTATATTTTTCTAGTTCTAGGAAGTCGAAATGGGAATTTTGGAGGTTTTCGCAGAAGGGCCAAAAATCGCTGTTTCCAGTGCTCTATACGTCGATACTGCTCATCATAAAATCAGATATGACTGGTGCCATATGTAGGAAATTCTATCTATTTTAATTTTGTATAGAGTGGTAATTTGCGGAAAACGTATAATTTTCTAGATACAAGCGAAAAAGAAAAGTGCGAAAATTTTGAGGTTATTTGCGTTTTTCGTTGTGAAGCCGACTTTCTACAAAGTGGTAACATGAAATTCGAATTCAGCACCCCCACCAATAAGCTGGAGATCGTCAGTATATAAATGCTATTTACAGGACGACCGAATCCAAGATTCACATGCAAGAACAACAATAATGTGTCCAGCACTGATGCCTCTGGCGCTTCTGAGATAACTGCTTCCAGGAAGACTTTCCATTCCCGCAGACAAAACGTAGCTCTCTGTTTTTCCAATTGTTTTCAAACCACTTCGGGAATGGCTGCATGATGGTGAAAACCACTTCCAATAAGAAACGAATATAATAAAATTTGCATTGCTGTTCAAATACAATGCTGAATGACAGAACTATGCGTTCTAAGCCCATAGGACTCCATCTAGAGGATCGTTATACTGTTCAGTAGTTATTGATCACAACGGGCTCCGACGTTGTTGCAAACAGGTCCGCTATACGCATGTGGATGAAGATAACGCGGAGTGTTGAATCGGGGTGGACTACTTGGTGCTCAGATGCACACGTCTTAATCTGGTGTCTGTATAGAGAAAGTTATTTGCGTGAGCGTGTCGTGGATACTGAGAAATTCGCGCGAAAGTGAAATAAAGGCAAAATGAAAAATCTACAGGCTGGAGGTGAAAAACTATTTTTAGGGTAAAACTGCTTTTCTGTTTGGACATAGTCCCCATATAAGTCACTGCATTTTGTTCAAAGTCGTACCACTGAGTACTTTACACTTTACACAGGTGATTCTGGAATGCCGGCAGAATACCCGTACACAGACCCACAAATCCTTCATTTACATATGGAAATAGATGTAATTCAAAAGTTATCTAATATAGTTAACACAGAGAATTTTCCAACAACTCATACTTCTAATCATTTTTAACTGATTGTTTCAGTAAACTCGTCTACAGTTTTCTAGCTAGTTTTCACTCTATGCAGCGAAATCAATAAAAAAATCCTTTATATTCGAGGAAATATTTGTCCCTCTTCCCAGCAGTTGTAATAGATTTGTCACAATTTGCGCGAAAGATCATCAGATTCCCCCCAGACTTTTGGCTGCAGTTCCAATTCTGGTGTGATGTGGTGGATACATGGGCGTTTGCATCCATTTTAAAAGGATTTGTTTTCGCATGTTCCTTTGTCAAGGCGCCTGTCTTACTCAAAGCTTTGTCATAGTTAATGCCTCATGTAAATTGTGTCATCCACTTTCTTCTGATACGTCTATGTCGTCAACAGCCTCATACAACTGTAATTCGTAATAGTCTAATGCTATATCGTGCACTTTATTAACGTTTTCATCTGTGGTTGCAATTTTGGGACGTCCTTCATGTAGATCATCCTCAGGTAGTGCCACCTTTGAATTCAGCCCTGATTAAAAGTTTGCATGAAAACATCTATCTCCCTAGGCCGTAAATTTCTTTGATTAGAGGTGAGACTGACCAATTGAATGGGATTTTCAAGAAGAGAGCATCACAAATGAAATCATTTAAGAGCGTTGCCTATCTTTGGAAAATAAATTGGGACACATCAGCGTCTCCTAGATCAACCAGAGTTGATAACTGGAGAGACATGGACTGACGACAAAAGGAAGTTTCATATAATACTAGCGCGAAAGTAGTGGGTGCAAGCTGAAGTTCAAGGAATGATACCGTTTAAATAAGGTGGTACACAGCTGGCCGAAACGAAAGGAGAAGGAAAAGAAGTTGTGGAAAATCGCACAGAGAAAATTTATAGATTAGAGCACAAAATTTCTTCATTCAATTATTTATTATCCACTGAGTGCAAAGAATCGTATTGCTTATATATCATCACCGACTTTGGTTAAATTTTTGTTTGGTGATAAAACACCCTAAACAAAGATTATGAAATTCAACGAGACATACACAAAGCTATTTTAAAAATCGATGCAAGTAAAACTTATTCACACTTGTAATATGTTATTGCGGGAAAAAAATACAGTGAAGTCAATGCCATCTGTTTCCCAGTCGACGAGCTTACCATCTTGCAGTAGTCCATTAGAGTGAATAAGTAGTTTTGATCAGCAGAAAATAACACATGTATTTGTGAAAATATTTTAATAGAAAGATGTTTCTATACTGCAGAAATAGTCTAGTATTATATTTTTCTCATATCAGCACATGTCTATAAAGCAAGTACAATTGCTTTGTGTGTAGAAGGATATTTGAGAAGTTTAAAGGACTGACCGGCTCAAGGTCCGGACCAGAATTACACTGAATCTCTCTGGCATGTACTAGGAGACTGATTGACTCAAAGATCAATTTGTCCAAACAATAAAGGTTGGCTGTTCTTCAGGAAGAACAGTAAACATATCTACCTTCATTGCATCAGAAATAATTTGGGAAGATTTTTCTGAATATTAAAAGCTGCAATAAAAGCGAAACAAATAACTACACAGTAATTGCACAGCTCACATCTCGGCAGCGAACGGCAATGGATGTGTGAAGATTTTTAATCGATTAGTGTAGTTAAGATAGACAGTAAGCCCACACCAACCACAGCAGTGCAAATTTATATCCCGTATAACTCTGCAAATGATGAAGATATGAAGTGTATGATATAAAAGAAATTATTCAGATAGTTAACGAAGACGAAAATTTAATTTTGATGGGAGATTGGAGTTTGATTGTAAGAAAAAGAAGACAAGGAAAAGTAGTACGTGTATATGGACTGAGGAAAAGGAATGAAAGAGGAAGCCGCCTGGTAGAATTTTGCACAAGGCATGATTTAATCATCGCTGACACTTGATTTAAGAATCATAAAAGAAGTCTATATGCATAGAAGAGATCGGGGAAAAGGAAGGTTTCACATTGGTTATGTAATGGTGAGACAGATATTTCGGAACCAGATTTTAAATTGAAACACATTTTCAGAGGCAGATGTACACTATGACCACAATTTATTTGTTATGAACTATGAAATAGCAAAAAACTGGGAAATTAAGGAGATGGGACCTGGAAAAGTCGAAAGAACGTGCGGTTGTTGAGAGTTCCAGAGGGAATATTAGGCAACGGTTGACTACGATGGGGGAAAGGAATACAATAGAGTGGGAAGCTTTGGGAGATGAAATAGTGAAGGCAGCAAAGAGCCAAATAGATAAAACGACAAGATATCACAGGAGATATTGAATATAATTGATGAAAGGAGAAAATATAAAAGTGCAGCAAATGAAGTAGGCCAAAGGGAATACAAACATCTAAACAGTGAGATAGACAGGAAATGCAAAATGGCTAAGCATGTACGACTAGACGACAAAAGTAAAGATTTAGAAGCACATTTCTATATGGGAAAGAGATATACGGCCTACAGGATAATTAAGGAGGCCTTTGGAGAAAAGAGAATCATATGTATGAATATCAAGAGCTCAGATGGAAAACCAGCACTAAGAAAACAAAGGAAAACTGAAAGTTGGAAGTAGTATATAAAAAAACTTTGTCTTCTGTCTTACCGCAGGTCATGTCACAGAGGTCCACCGCATGAGTGTCTAGGGAAGTTCAAATGGTTCAAATGGCTCTGAGCACTATGGGACTTAACATCTGAGATCATCAGTCCCCTAGACCTTAGAACTACTTAAACCTAACTAACCTAAGGACACCACACACATCCATGCCCGAGGCAGGATTCGAACCTGCGACCGTAGCGGTCGCGCGGTTCGAAACTGAAGCGCCTAGAACCGCTCGGCCACAACGTGTCTAGGGAAGTGATTTCAGTAATAGTTTCCCGTTGCCTTCCACTGATAATGATGAAATGAGAATGAGGGCAATACAACACCCAGTGCCCGAGCGGAGAAAATCTCCGACCCAGCTGGGAATCAAACCCAGGCCCCTTGGCGTAACAGACCGCCGCGCTGACCACTCAGCTATCGAGGGGGACAAGGAGTATGTAGAGGATCTGTAAAATAGTGATGAATTTGAAGGCGATATTATAAAAAGGGAAAAGGACGTGGAAGAATATGAGGTGGATGATATGATACTCCAAGAAGAATTTGACAGAGCAGTGAAAGACCTAAATCGAAACAAGACCCTTCGAGTAGACGGCATTCTGCCAGAACTGCTGCTAGTGTTGCTAGAGTCAACCACGACATTCCATCTGTGCAAGACGTATGAGACAAGCGAAATACCCCCAGATTTCAAGAAGAATGTAGAAATTCTAAGGCCGAAGAAAGAAGGTGCTGACAGGTGTGAATGTTATCGCACTGTCCATTACTAAGCCTGACTGAAAAATACTAACACAGATTCTTTATAGAAAAATGGAAAATCTGGTAGCAGCCGGGAGAAATGTAGGAACACAAAAGGCAATACAGATTCTCCGCCTTCTCTTAGAAGAGAGCTTAAGGAAAGGGAAGCATTTGTAGACTTAGAGAAGCTTTTGACAACGTTGAATGGAATACTCTCTTTGAAATTCTGAAGACAGTAGGCGTAAAATAGAGGGAGTGAACGCTATTTAAAACTTGTAAACCGATAGTAATTATAAGATCAGAGGGGCATTAAGGGGAAGCCATGGTCGAGAAGGGAGTGAGATCGAGATGTAGCCTACCCCCAATGCTATTCAATATGTACACTGAGCTGACAATAAAGTAAACGAAAGAAAAATTTGGAGCAGTAATTAAAGTTCAGGGAGAAGAGATAAAACCCTAAAGGTTTGCCGATGACGTAATTGTCAGAGACAGCAAAGGACTTGAAAGAGCAGTTGATCGGAACGGACAACATCTTGAAAGGAGAATATAAGATGAATATCAACAAAAGCAAGACAAGGATGATGGAATGTACTCACATTATATCAGGTGATACTAAGGGAACTAGATTAGGAAACAGGACACTAAAAATAGTAAATGAGTTTTTCTATTTGGGCAGCAAACTAACCGATGATGGTCGAAGTGAAGAGAATATAAAATGTAGACTGGCAATGACAACAAAAGCTTTTCTGAAGAAGAGAAATTTGTTAAAGTCGAATATAAAGTGTTAGGAACTCTTTTCTGAGATATTTGACTGCAATGTCGTCATGTATGTAAGTCAAAAATAGACGATAAGCGTTTTAGAAGAAAAGTGAATACAAGTTTTGAAAGATGGATAGAATTGGGGAGGTAAAGAATTTGTAGCACAATTCGAGTAAAAGAGAGAATCGGCTGATAAGACACGTTCTGAGACATCAAGGAATCACCAATTTAGTACTGGACGGGAGTGTGTGTGTGTGTGTGTGTGTGTGTGTGTGTGTGTGTATGTGTGTGTGACGCGGGGGCAGGCGGGGGGGGGGGGGGAGGGGAGGAGGCTTCGTAGAGGGAGACGAAGAGATGAATACAATAAGCGTATTCAGACGAATTTAGCTGTAGTAGCTACTCGGAGATGAAGAAGGTAGCACAAGATGGAGTTGCATGGAGAGCTGCATCAGACTAATCTTCGGACTGAGGGTCACAAACCCACAGTTCATATTATATAAGGGTGACCTATTGAGAAAAGCTAACTGAAGCAGACAAAAATGTTTTCAAAGTAAGCAAAGATAAGACTGGAAACATTATTTGATGTACAGTCAGAGACTTTCAACTTGTCATCGCAATATCGATACCAGGAAAAAGTCTTGCGAGAACAGCGGTGATTAGCAAATCAGTAATGACGTGTTTTGTGAAAAAGTGTTTGCGTTACGCCAACACTGACTGAAGGTTCGAGACCGAGACATACATTCTCCGATGATGATGTTTCTATTTTAACGAAGTCCTTAGAACTTTAAAAGTTTACTTCTACCAGACGTCTATCTGCAGCAATTACTTCTACTCTTCGTTTACTTAATAATTCTTAGAGTTATCATTGTCACTTTTGTTTTATTTTAACATGTATGATAAACTGAAGAAGCATATACGCACTAGTCACCAACAATTTAAAATCGTCTTTGGGGTTATCTTGAGTGTCTAATTAGGTTGCATGGGTAAACAGCTATTTCTTGCTTCGTTAAATATACCACACTGGTGTGTTTCTTTCATTTTGGACATGGCGTGCTGTGGTGAAAAAACGGATAATTTAAGGTTTCATTGTGTTCCTGGACAGAATTGGCCACGGTTATTAGTTAAAGAGCCTCACAATATGCGTGACGACTGAAAATTCTTGCGATCATTATCAAAAAATGGTTCAAATAGCTTTGAGAACTATGCGACTTAATATCTGAGGTCATCAGTCCCATAGAACTTAGAACTACTTAAACCTAACCTAAGGACAACCCACGCACCCATGCCCGAGGCAGGATTCGAACCTGCGACCGTAGCGGTCACGCGGTTCCAGACTGTAGCGCCTAGAACCACTCGGCCACTCCGACTGGCTGCGATCATTATCGAACCGGACATTGGAACAAGATGCTCTATACGAGTCCATTGAAGGTGTGAAAATTTTCTGCCCCCTCAAGCATGGACCTTGATAAAGTGGGATGGCTTGCGTGCCTCAACGATACAGGTAACCGTACCGTATGTGCAACCACAACGGAGAGGTACCTGTACTTGACATTCAGTACTTGAGAAAGCTCTCCTTAAAGAATTGATTCTATAAAACGTATAGTGGCATAGTATAAGCTTCCTTTAATTTTAAAGTAGGTGTTGGTCGTAGTAAATATAATTATATTTTTCGTCGACGTTGAGCCGTTTCACACGTATTTTTCAGTGACGTAAACTGCAGATGTCATTTTCGAATCGTGTCATTTTTCTTACTAGGGTGCGATAAGGTTCATGAAAAGAGGGGCAATAGCATTTTCAGTATATGCTGGATAAGCGGTGTGTGTGACTGACTAAAGTCGCCCTGTAATATTAGCAAACTTGCCTTGTTGCGCTAATACTGCGAACGACTGAATGCAAAATACAGCCGTTATGTTTCGCGAATGCATGTAGTTCTACTGCATGATTAAACGATGATGTCACGGTCTTGGCTCTCCGGGCGTGGACTGCTCAGGAAGATCTCGTCATCACAAAAAACAAAACTAATATTTTACGGGTTGAAGCGTGGAATGTTAGATCCCTTAAATGGGTAAATAGACTAGAGAACTTAAAAAGTGAAATGGACTTGTCGAACTTTTTGTGGGAGTTAGTGAAGTTTGGTGGCAGGTGGAACATGTCTTCCGATCAGGGTTACAAATACAAACTCAAATTATACCATGTCTAACAATGAAATAATGAGTACAGGAATGTGAAGAAGCTTCTATGAACAGCATAATGAATACTTATCGCATCCCAGAGAGATACAGAGCGAACGTCCACCATATTAGCACAAGTTTACATGCCAACTGGCTCCGCAGCTGATGTAGAAATTGAAATAATGTATGATGAGGTAAAAGACGTTATTCAGATAGTAAAGGTAGACGAAACTGTAATTGTGGCGGGGACTTGAATTCTACTGTAGAAAAAGGAAGAGGAAGAAAATTAATAGGATAACATGAACTATTGGAAAGGAATGACAGAGGAAACCGTCTGGTACAATTTTGCACAAAGCACAATTTATTCGTGCTGATGCATGGTTTAAGAATCGAGAAAGAAGGTTTTATATGAGCAAGGGAACTATAGACATCAGGAGGTTTCAAATTTATTACATAATGGTAAGACAGCCATTTGGAAACGAGATTTTAATCTGCAAAACATTCCCAGGAGATAGATATGAACTCTGATTATAATTTATTGGTTATGAATTTGTTTTTGGAGGGGGTCCGCCTTGAGTAAAACACATTTTTTTCTTTTCTTTCTATTTAACAGTAAAAATGTTCTCTACTAGCCGTACATAAAAAAAATCGATTTTTATAAAAGTATTTACAAATCTAAAAACATACAAAGTTTTGTACAAATACATTGTTCCACAACCTCTGGTTTTACTTTTTGGGGGGGTTTTGCATCACAGTAGTTTTCTTTTCACAGTCTGTCATCTGCAAGCCATATAGAACTTAATGTGGAAAAGTTATTAACCTCCAAATGTTACGACTCGAAGTGTTGTGGTTAGACCTAATATTAATAAGTTCTCTGTGGAGGATGGTGTGTTTGTGCTCGTGTCTGCATGTGTTATCGTGTCTGTGTTTGCAATATATTTCACTTACTTTTTCTGGTTTCCCCATTATCTCGACTGTGAAAAACTGCGCTACATAACTTTCACTGCCTGTTTTTACATACTACAAAAGCAAGATAGCGGACAGTTGAACAGTAGAATGTGTTCCGAGCGGGATTTTGAACCTCTGTGAAGTGTACCTGCCATTATATGTGTGTGAAACTGGAGAGACTGCAACCGCACAAGAAACCGAGGTGTCACCTTGATAAACCGAAAGAACCAGAAGCAGTTGCGACTTTGAAAAGGACCATTAGACAACCATTGACTGAAACAGGGGAAAGGAAAACAACATAAGAGGAGACGAATGGGTCGCTTTAAAAGATGAAATAGTGAAAGCAGCAAATCCTTGAATAACGGACGAGATATTGAATGTAGTTCAGGAAAGGAGAAAATATAAAACTGCAACATATTAAACAGCCATTAAAGGGAATATAGGCGTCTAAAAATGAGATTTAAAGGAAGCGCAAAATGGCAGTGCTGGAATGGTTTGACGAGGAATGCAAGTCTGTAGGAGTACGTGTAACTATGAGAAAGATGTTTGCTGTTTATAGACAAATTAAAGAGATAGTTGGAGAAAAGAGAAACAAATAGAGATGCTCAGATGGCGAACCATTAACAAGCAAACAAAGGAGAGCTGAATGATGGAAGGACTACAGAGAAAGGCTCCACGAGGGAAACGAACTTGAAAGTAATACTGTAGAAAGAGAAGAGGGGTGATGAGTTGAGAGATATGGCGCTGTGAGAATAATTTTGCAAAGCACTGAAGTGAAAACAAGGCCCTTGGAGTAGACAATATTCCTTCAGAATTATTGGGGTCTTTGGGACAGCCAGCCATGACGTTATTACTCCACCTTCTGTGTAAGAAGCATGTGCAGGCGAAATACCCTCGGATTTAAGGAAGACTGTAATAGTCCCAATTCCAAATAAGGCAGGTGTTGACAGGTGTGAATATTACTCAAATATCAGTTTAATATGTCACGCTTCCTAAGTACAGGCAAGAATTATTTACAGAAGAATAGAAAAACTGGTAGAAGTCAATTTTCAGAAAAATCAGTTTGGATTCCGGGGAAATGTAGGAATGTGCGAGGCAATACTGACCTTACTTAGAAGATTTAACAGTCGCTCACAAGATTTATACTACAGGAACGACACTACATACTTGTCGATCATCATGGGGTCCTGTAAATAAACTTTAACATTGCAGTGACAGTAGAAAAGGAGAAGATCTTGTTGAGAATCTTGTTTCGGTACACAAAGCATCTAGGCAGTCCACAATACTTGGGACACCCTGTTTATCAAGGTATCACACACAACGCAATGTGAAACTTGACACACATCCAGTCAGTATAAAGTTTTTCCCCTGTCTGTTGACTGACTCTGGAGAATGACGTCCCGTTTTCTGTGGACGTCTTTCTGCGTGAGAATACCTGGACGGTGCACGGTACTCACCTCTTGCTTGGGGCTGGTGGTGACTTCGGTGATCTTGCTCGTGAAGGCATTGGCCTGCTCGGTGACTACGTTGTGTGTCTTGTCTTGCGTTGGTAGACTCAGTGTCTCGCGGAACTCATAGGCGGTGTTGACGATCTTGTGGCCTAGATCCTGTACCGTCTCTGCGATGTTCATGTGACCATCATCTCGTCTCGCCTGTGGACACATAATTTGAGCCGTCAAAGAGCGGAAAGAACCCTCATATTGCAGTGCTGTGTGACTTGGTGGGTAAGTCACAACAATTATTGAGGCAGTATATAGGATCTCAGAAAACCATAATCACCTACGGCTTACCTTCTGAGATACACTGAAGAAAGGTTTATAGCTTTAGTAGATTTAGAGAAAGCGTTTGACAATGTTGACTTAAATACACTCTCTGAAATTCTGAAGGCGACAGGGATAAAACAAATGGAACCAAAGATTACTGACGACTTTTACGGAAACCAAGATGTAGTTAAAAGAGTTGAAGAACTTGAAAGCAAAGCAGTGGTTGAAAATGGACTGAGACAGGGCTATAGCCTATGTCCGATGTTATTCAATCTGTACATTGATGAAGCAGTGAAAGGAAATAAGAACACATTACCAGGGAAACTAAAGTTCAGAGAGAAGAAATAAAAACTCTGAAGTTTTCCGATGAAATTGTAATTCTGTCAGCAAAGGACTTGGAAGAGCAGATGAATGGAACGGACAGTGTCTTGGAAAGTGGTTGCATGTAAAATGCGCACAAACTACAGCACGAGAAACATTTTTGAAAAAAAAAGGATTTATTAGAAGCTAATATAAATTTAAAAATTAGGAAGTCTTTTTCTGAAGGTTTTTGGGTCGAATCTAGCCTTGTATGGAAGTGGAACGTGAACGACGTACAGTTAAGACAAGAAAAGATTAGAGGTTTCTGAAATGTGGAGCCACAGAAGAATGATAAAGATTAAATGGATAGATCGAACAACTAATGAGGACGTACTGAATCGAACTGGGGACAAAAGGATATTTTTGGCACAATTTGACTAAAAAAGTGATCGGTTGACTGGACGTATGAAGCAATTGTCGGTTTGATAGTGGGAGGAACGGAGGAGGGCGAAAATTGTAGGAGGAGACCAAGAGATAAATAAAGTAAGCAGATTTAAATGGATGTAGGTTCTAGTAGTTATACGAAGATGAAGAGGATTGCACAAGATAGAGTAGCCTGGAAAGTTGCAGTCTTCGGGCTGAAGATCACAACAAGACATTATTAAAAAAATGTTCAAATGTGTGTAAAATCTTATGGGACTTAACTGCTAAGATCATCAGTCCCTAAGCTTACACACTACTTAACCTAGATTATCCTAAGGACAAACACATACACACCCATGCCCGAGGGAGGACTCAAACCTTCGCCGGGACCAACCACACTGTCCATGACTGCAGTGCCCTAGACCGCTAGGCAACACATTATAAGATTAGCGATAATACAAGATGAACTGAACGCAGATTTGTGCACAAGTCCCTAAATATATTAGCACGACGTATTTCTGCAGCACGCTGTCAATATCAGGTGCCCTCAAAATTTCCTAACAGTCGGCTGCCACCCTCGTTTATTTATACATCATTTTCTAAAAGGGTTAGGGAGGGGGGGCTTAACACAGATCATTGTTGGAATTCTTCACACTCTGAAAACAACATAAAGAGTACGTTAAAGTACTCTGATCGGAGTAAAAACGATTATGTGAGTGTTGATGATGTGGGTGGTTTTTAACCCTGTGAGGATGATGATGTCGTGGAGTGCTGCTAACAATGTACCTCAGGTATTTAGATGCAGACGACACTCAAGAGGAAATAGTGCGAGATGAAGGATGTGGGATAAGGGTTGGGAAGCGTAAAGTGACGGAACGGGTGTGGTAGGCGGCAGTAGGATTTCAACTTATTGGTGAGGCTTCCTGCCTGAGAAAAGGGGCGAGTTTTGTGTACCAGCATTCGGAGTACCCCGTTTTTCTACGTCTGGTGGTGGTAGTTATCGACGTACAGATACAAGTTAGTACGTGTCTCTTTCCACTGCATGCTGTGGCTCTTAGAGCCATCAGTTTTGTACTGCGACTATCCGGTTAGAGGATCGTCTTATAGACGTCAACTTGCATGGCAAAGATGACCTTAGTATGTACCAAAGTGAGTTGTATAAGAAAATCCTCCAGGTATTCTCCTCTGAGTGGCTTTATAACGCATATGTCGCCAACGTAACGAGAGGAACATGTCGATTTCCAGGTTCCCACACTGATATGTTCGATGTACACAAAGTGCTCAAATCATGTTTCACACCAGCCTCGTAATGCACATAGTAAATGTTTTTTTTCTTTTAATCAGAAACCTTTTCCTTGAATTTCTTTTGAACACAGAAAAAAGCTGCGTTGAGCCTCCAGTGTAATACAGGTGAAACTAAATTTTCACCTTCATTGAATTTCAGTGAAGTAGGCCGTGTTTCCAACCGTGACCAGAAAAAAGCGGCTTGTAGACACTGGAAACTCTGTTAAGAGGCTTTGGAGGATCATTTCAAGGTTAGAGCCCGCAGGCATTGTCACATTGTGGCTAGTAGGGTTGTCATAGCGAGCTCTTGTATGCCGAATTGGCGTACACCACGCCAGTATCAGGTGGTTCAACCGCTATCGTGGGACGCATGACATGCAACATTCTAGGTCTAGAGGGGTTCGACAAAAATGTGGAAACACCGCGACGATTGCATTGTTAAACATAAATGCTTGTGCTGTTGTATCTGACCGCGAAAAACATCTGTGCTCTGTCCTCAAAGCGTTGCAAGTGTCAGAGCAGTGTCCTGTGCAGTTATGAGTACATTGTGTCGGAGCTAAGTAAAGACGAAGATGGGAAAATTGCTGATACCTATACAGTAACGGCCGGCCTGAGTGGCCGAGCGGTTCTAGCCGCTTCAGTCTGGAACCGCGAGACCGCTACGGTCGCAGATTCGAATCCTGCCTTGGGCTTGGATGTGTGTGATGTTCTTAGGTTAGTTACGTTTCAGTAGTTCTAAGTTCTAGGGGACTGATGACCTCAGATATTAAGTCCCACAGTGCTCAGAGCCACTTGAACCATTTTATACAGTGACCGCTTCCGTAACCAAGGTAGCCGAAGTGCTTGAGGTTTTAAGAGGCACCGTATCGAAGATTTATACCAAGTACAAGGAAAGCAGAAAAACATCATCCGCCAAATCACAACACAGACGAAATTGTGTGCTGAGTGCTCCTGACAGACGATCATTGAACATGACTGTGACGAAAAATAAGAGGACGATAACTGCAGAAGCCATTGCGGAATTGAATGCCTCACTCGCAAATCTTGTCAGCACAAAAACAAAACGAAGGTAGTTCCAGACACAGGGAACTGTAGGGTAAGCAGAAATTACGAAACCACTCATCACTGATGAAAATGCCTGTAACGTGGTGCCGAAGCCATAAAACCTGGACTATGGAGCAATGGAAGAAAGTCATTTGGTCAGCTGAGTCTTCTTTCACTGTGTTTACAACTCCTGCCTAAGTTTAGTCAGAAGAGTGAAACGTAATGGGGGTTCGGTGACGATTTGGGCAGCCATATGTAGGTATTCCATGCGCCCATGGTCACTCTGGAACGTCATATTACTACTAAGATTTATGTGAACATTTTGGCATATCAGGTTCATCCCATGGTACAACGTTTGTCCCCAGTGGTGATGCTGTAATCCAGGACGATAGGGACCCCGTGCACACAGCTCGCATCGCCCTGGACTGATTTTGTGACCACGAGGATGAATGTCACATTGATCCTAGCCACCACAGTCACCAGGTGTCAACACTATTGAGCCTTTGTCGTCTGATTTGGAGAGGCTTCGTGATCGCTATCCACCTTCATCATCGTTGTCTGAATTAGCCACTATTTTTCCGGAGGAATTCCCTGGAAAATTTTACAGAACCTGTATTTGTCCATTCCGAGGTGTATGAAAGCTATTTTGAATGCCAACGGATTTCGCACACACTATTAGTATTACTGATGTGTCGTGCATTGGTGTTTCCAAATTTTTGTCCAACCCTTGTATAAGGGTCGCCGTTGTCACTGAAAGTAAAATCTTTTAGGTTTTTAGGGCACGTCATGTTCATCCCCAGCCCTGCCTGTTCCGCTTCTGTCCAATGACGATGGTCCATCAATAGCAGTCGTAAGAATTTAACCAATAACCCCACGGGGTTCTAAGTGTGGGGAATTCCACACTAGTCTTTGACGGCAGAGTATTGTTGCAGCCGACACAGCACACGCAGCTCTCGTGGCTTTTACAGCGCATTTCACTATTCTAAGAAGCTGCTGTCGTGTTCTCACTCTCACGAGTGATTGCATAGTGTTAGGGCGTGACAGACGGGAAATACTTCCGGACTAGCCAGAAATTAGAGATGTAGGCATACAATTGATTCTAGTCCAGTGTCCCTGCTGCGGCGGGACCCGCCCGCTGCCTGTAGGTGCAGCTACGTAAGGCACAAATAGTCAAGCGAACTGGGGAAACCTGCCCCCACCACCATCAGAAGAACTAATGGAGCGAACAACCACCAGCAGGGCTCAGACGAGAGACAATGAAGATTTTCCAGCACAACGAAAAAAATGAAGAGCCGAGGCAGAAGATTCGAGGCGAAAACGAAGGATACTGGTATTAGAAGAAATCAGGAGAATACAAGAAGCAACGGTGATCAGCAGAAACCGTCCCCAACGAGACAGGAACCTTACTATCCAAGAGAAAACCGTACCAAAGAGCGAAACTATCAAGTACTTGGGAGTCACTTTGGATAGTCACTTTTTTTTTCACAAACGTGTGCAAGAACTGAAAACGACAGCCTCTGGTTAGTCGAGAGGATTGATGCCATTGTTCCGCAGTCGAGGACTCGATGTTTCAACAAAAATGAAACTGTACAAGGTCGAGGTGCTAGCAAAAATCCTTTATAGTAGCACATCGTGGAGTATAACTAGTAAGACTCAAATACAGCACATCCAGTAACTATGGAATGTAATTCTTTTGCGAGTACTGAAGGCGTCAAGATATACACGAACCTACACAGTGCTCGTAGAACTGAATATGAAACCTATTGTAGAAGTGATCAAACTGAGATCTATGAAAATTCATGAGATTTTAGATCAACGTGTCATGTCATCCGCCACATCCGAGACGTAGATACCACCAGAGCAGAACCCTGCCATCGGTACAGAGTCCACAAGGCTTTAGTAAAGCAGAGCAATAAACTAAGACACTAAAAATTAGAAACATACCATTGAAGGAAAGTCTTATGGATCTGTGGCCCTTACAAATCCTTCCCAAGTGAAATAAAAAAAGTGAAATGTCAACCTTAGACTGTCACCGAGAAGCAGGAAAAACTGAATAAGACATGGCTTAATAAAAAACAAAAATCAGTGTCTTTGACAGAGTTCAGTTAAACATAGACATCAGAATATTCTGAACAAGATCGCAGCACAGGGTTCTAAATATTGTTCGTGTAGAAGACATTGAAGAGGAACATGAGACGGCCTAACAGCTTAAAAGATATTCTTGAAGATGACTCGTAGAGGTCGACCATGATCAACATTAGCTGATGACGATAAGTACAAACTATGTTTCGTAGTTATCCAGTGGAGAACTGCGCACTGCCTTTTTGGAGGTCTTTAGGCGTCCATTATGAACAATAGTACAGACGGAGGAGGAATGGACTCTGGAACAATAGCGTTGAATTCTCTTCATCGACAAGTGCAGGATTTGTCTGACGCCTGATAGTCGTCATAGAATAGCGTGGAGGCGGCCAGGAACCAGTGCAATGATCATACATGCATTTCCACTAGTCCAGCAGGCAGGTGGCTCAGTCATGGTGTGGGCGTGTGTTCTACAGGGTGTTACAAAAAGGTACCGCCAAACTTTCAGGAAACATTCCTCACACACAAAAAAAGAAAGTATGTTATGTGAACATGTGTCCGGAAACGCTTACTTTCCATGTTAGAGCTCATTTTATTATTTCTCTTCAAATCACATTAATCATGGAATGGAAACACACAGCAACAGAACGTACCAGCGTGACTTCAAACACTTTGTTACAGGAAGTGTTCAAAATGTCCTCCGTTAGCGAGGATACGTGCATCCACCCTCCGTCGCATGGAATCCCTGATGCGCTGATGCAGCCCTGGAGAATGGCGTATTGCATCACAGCCGTCCACAATACGAGCACGGAGAGTCTCTACATTTGGTACCGAGGTTGCGTAGATAAGAGCTTTCAAATGCCCCCATGAATGAAAGTCAAGAGGGTTGAGGTCAGGAGAGCGTGGAGGCCATGGAATTGGTCCCCCTCTACCAATCCATCGGTCACCGAATCTGTTGTTGAGAAGCGTACGAACACTTCGACTGAAATGTGCAGGAGCTCCATCGCGCATGAACCACATGTTGTGTTGTACTTGTAAAGGCACATGTTCTAGCAGCACAGGTAGAGTATCCCGTATGAAATCATGATATCGTGCTCCATTGAGCGTAGGTAGAAGAACATGGGGCTCAATCAAGACATCACCAACACTGCCTGCCCAAACGTTCACAGAAAATCTGTGTTGATGACGTGATTGCACAATTGCGTGCGAATTCTCGTCAGCCCACACATGTTGATTGTGAAAATTTACAATTTGATCACGTTGGAATGAAGCCTCATCCGTAAGGAGAACATTTGCGCTGAAATGGGGATTGACACATTGTATGATGAACCATTCGCAGAAGTGTACCCGTGGAGGCCAATCAGCTGCTGATAGTGCCTACACACGCTGTACATGGTACGGAAGCAACTGGTTCTCCCGTAGCACTCTCCATACAGTGACGTGGTCAACGTTACCTTGTACAGCAGCAACTTCTCTGACGTTGACATTAGGGTTATCGTCAACTGCACGAAGAATTGCCTCGTCCATTGCAGGTGTCCTCGCCTTTCTAGGTCTTCCCCAGTCGCGAGTCATAGGCTGGAATGTTACGTGCTCCCTAAGACGCCGATCAATTGTTTCGAACGTCTTCCTGTCGGGACACCTTCGTTCTGCAAATCTGTCTTGATACAAACGTACCGCGCCACGGCTATTGCCCCGTGCTATTCCATACATCAAATGGGCATCTGCCAACTCCGCATTTGTAAACATTGTACTGACCGCAAAACCACGTTCGTGATGAACACTAACCTGTTGATGCTACCTACTGATGTGCTTGATGCTAGTACTGTAGAGCAATGAGTCGCATGTCAACACAAGCACCGAAGTCAACATTACCTTCCTTCAATTGGGCCAACTGGAGGGTGAATCGAGGAAGTACAATACATACTGACGAAACTAAAATGAGCTCTAACATGGAAATTAAGCGTTTCCGGACACATGTCGACATAACATCTTTTCTTTATTTGTGTGTGAGGAATGTTTCCTGAAAGTTTGGCCGTACCTTTTTGTAACACCCTGTATATGTACGTAAGACACCTCTTGTAACTATGGAGCGTAATTTGAAGGTTGTGTAGTCTCGTGATAGGACCCTCCGATTCACTGACCTTTCCTCCAATCAATATCTCAGCTGTTGGTGCTTTTTTTTAAGACTGTAATGCCCGAACACACCACGCGACCTCTTTTAACTCTTCGAACAGGGAGCAGGAATCAACAATATGGAGTGGTCAGCGGTATCTGGTCACAGAGACAGGATTGAGGATCCTTAAGGCCAGTAGAAACGAGCAATGTGTTGTCGCAGAAACTCTACTCATACTCTGGAGAGCTGCCGTCGACGAATGGGACAAACTTCAGCAGTAGTGTTTTGACTACCTTGTGGAAATCATATCGAGGGGCTTCCAAGCCGGCTCCAGTGCATGGGCTGGAGCCACACTGAGAGTAACCCAGCAGCAGATTTTGATTTTACAAAATGCACTTTCGAGTAGAATACCTTGGTCTTGAAACTTCCTGGCAGATTAAAACTGTGTGCCCGACCGAGACTCGAACTCGTGACCTTTGCCTTTCGCGGGCAAGTGCTCCACCAGTGAGCTACCGAAGTACGACTCAGGCCCGGTACTCACAGCTTTACTTCTGCCAGTATCTCCTCTCCTACCTTCCAAACTTTACAGAAGCTCTCCTGCGAACCTTGGAGAACTAGCACAACTGAAAGAAAGGATACTGCGGAGACCTTTGCCTTTCGCGGGCAAATGCTCTACCAAATGAGCTACCGAAGCAAGACTCACGCCCGGTACTCACAGCTTTACTTCTGCCAGTATCTCGTCTCCTACCTTGGAAGGTAGGAGACGAGATACTGCCAGAAGTAACGCTGTTAGTACATCGCGTGAGTCGTGCTTCGGTAGCTCAGTTGGTAGAGCACTTGCCCGCGAGAGTCAAAGGTCCCGAGTTCGAGTCTCGGTCGGGCACACAGTTTTAATCTGCCAGGAAGCTTCATATCAGCGCACACTCCGCTGCAGAGTGAAAATCTCATTCTGGTACCTTTGTCTTGTTTATTGTTTTGTTTTTATATTGCAATAAAGTAATTATTTTAGTTTCATAAAGCCTGTTCGTTCATTCGCTGCTCTCTTAGAATATATGATGATGGCTAGTGGTTTAGAGCGTTAACAGCGAGATCATCGCCGGTCAAATGGCTCTGAGCACTACGGGACTTAACATCTGAGGTCATCAGTCCCCTAGAACTAAGAACTACTTAAACCTAGCTAACCTAAGGACATCACACACATCCATGCCCGAGGCAGGATTCGAACCTGCGACAGTAGCGGTCGCACGGTTCCAGACTGAAGCCCCTGGAACAGCTCGGCCACACCGGCCGGTGATCATCACCGCCCTTGCATGAAATAAAAGGAGACGAACATGGTGAAAGTCTATGAAAAAATTAACATAAAATTGGATAAGCGATTTGTATCAACGCACAAGAATTATAAATACAACCCCACAATGTGAGGTGCATAAAAGACCAATCATAAATGTCAGCCGGCCGAGGTGGTCGACGGTTTGAGGCTCTACAGTCTGGAACCGCTCTACCGCTATGGTCGCAGGTTCGAATCCTGCCACGGGCATGGATGTGTGTGATGTCCTTAGGTTAGTTAGGTTTAAGTAGTTCTAAGTTCCAGGAGACTGATGACCTCAGAAGTTAAGTCCCATAGTACTCAGAGCCATTTGAACCAAGCCAAAACTGTCATAATAACAAGCTAGAATAACTATATGAAATCTAGTGTCAAATACCAGCACATACGCTGTGTAAAGAGGGCAGATTGCTGTGGATGAGTGACTACTTAGGAACAAAGAGTAACCAAGCCACTCTGTAACACCTAAAAATCTCACACCCAATATTTTGCGAAAAACGCGTGACAAGACGTAAAAACTTAAAATGCAAACCACACTCGCCTCATTATCTTTTAAAATAAAGGGTAGGTTCTACGGGGAAACCAGGTTTGCTCTCAGGTAGCCATATAAAACACACTCAATTATAATATTGCTTATCTGCAACTGTGTTCTACATCTGAGGCACATTCTTTACTCCTTCTGATGTAAGAGAAATCCATGTGTTCTAACATGTGTGAGACTGGCTCTGATTTAGGTTCCTGCCACCGTTGTGCACAGAGTGTTTTAGGAATTTGGTGTCGAACCTACAGCCTGCAAGGTGGGAAGATACCATCTCACGCATGTAGAGTTCAGAAGAGTGCAGCACTACGGACAGTGATGTAATCAGACAATGATGTCAGTGTCGGTTCCACTACACTCACTGTAATGGAAAAGTTATCGCTAACAGAAATTAGTGTATGCGCAATGTTAGCAAATTTACGTACAGGATGGTAAAATATTGATACTGGGTGTTCACAGCTGTGAAGCGGAATTCGTAACTGTTGTAAGGTTCTTTAATGGTAAGATGGTTGATGACCATGACTTGGGGTCGATAAAAATACAAACAAATTAAATACAATCGGGGCCAGATTATCAATTACTCTAAAATGCACAATGAAAATACAAACATCTGAATGGAGTCTGTATAAGGTACATAAATATCACTGCGAAGATAACTGCACAATTAAAACAGTTCAATAATCTCAGAGCATAAAGCACTCGGCAGTCGCTGGTTCTTTTTGTTACATCGGACATCTCGCGTTCCTGCTTCAATTAAGCTTGACAGTCGCGAATATGTTTAACTACTGGTCATGGTTGAATGTACAAAAATTAGGAGAGACGGAGAGGACCGCATTTCTGCGTGTCAATTGAATATCACTTTCTGACGTAGCGTGAGCGTGCATTTTACCTTGCATTGGCGGCGACAGTGGCGGCTGTTGGTGTGAGCTGTGAGCCTGAGAATCTATTCTAAATCTCTCTCGACTGTTAAACACCAGTTAGATACATTTCCTATGTCTTCGGTGAAGCTGAGACTCCTAGTTATTCCCTAGCTAAGTTAATTGGAGTGGTACACACTATTTGGCTGGAATAGCATGTACGTCGCTATCCTCAAATCGCTCGCAAACGTTAACTGTCAGTGCTCTGCCGATTCTCCATACTAGGAGACTTTGCAGTTAACTCCTTACTAGTTAAGGCGAGCCTATGAACAAGTGTTCACATAATGACTCTCGCAATCGCCTCAGCACGGCGCGAGTCGCCTTGCTCAAACACTTGACGATTTTCTGCAAGAGAAGAAGCGAACTACACTGTCTGAAATTTGCCTGTATCAAAGCTGGTGGCTACGCATTCTCTTTCTGGCCAATCAGAGCGTTCGTAATTGCTGTAACTCCACTCACTATAATTTTTGTAAGCAACACAGGCCTCGTTTCTTTCGTAGGATAGAGATTAACTTCTGCTGTGTAATAATGAGATAAACAGTTTTTTTTGTGAGTTTTAACACAGGTCGGTACAGTGAGTCACCAATGTTTTGAGTTGGGTTTCTCCGAACGTTTTATCTGGGATCTCCTGTCGTGTTCCTGTAGAAAGACTTTCCAAAGGGTCATTGTTAAAAGCAGGGACAAGGGGTGGCTTTTGCCGACGGCCTACACAGTGGCTCCGACGTCTGTTTGTGTCCGCCAGGTGTCCCACGGCGAAATGTTTCGGCCTACATACGATGGGCAGCATCTCATAGCCCATATCAAAAAAATGGCTCTGAGCACTATGGGACTCAACATCTGAGGTCATCAGTCCCCTAGAACTTAGAACTACTTAAACCTAACTAACCTAAGGACATCACACACATCCATGCCCGAGGCAAGATTCGAACCTGCGACCGTAGCGGTCACGCGGTTCCAAATTGAAGCGCCTAGAACCGCACGGCCACACCGGCCGGCCTAGCCCATATCAGGGAGATTATTCAGTGCAATTTCTAGTGTAAGTGTTAGTAATTTATATTCAAAAACTTTATTCGCTTTGCTTTGCCTATCAACAGAATTTGTACATTTTCACGTAACTACGCTACTCGCCATAAAATTGCTTCACCACGAAGATGACGTGCTACAGACGCGAAATTTAACCGACAGGAAGAAGATGCTGTGATATGCAAATGATTAGCTTTTCAGAGCATTCACACAAGGTTGGCGCCGGTGGCGACACCTACAATGTGCTGACATGAGGAAAGTTTCCAACCGACTTCTCATACACAAACAACAGTCGACCGGCGTTGCCTGGTGAAACGTTGTTCTGATGCCTCGTGTAAGGGGGAGAAATGCGTACCACCACGTCTCCGACTTTGATAGAGGTCGGATTGTAGCCTATCGTGATTGCGGTTTATCGTATCGCGACATTGCTGCTCGCGGTTGTCGAGATCCAATGACTGTTAGCAGAATATGGAATCGGTGGGTTCAGGAGGGTAATACGGAACGCCGTGCTGGATCCCAACGTCCTCGTATCACTAGCAGTCGAGATGACAGGCATCTTATCCGCATGGCTGTAACGGATCGTGCAGCCACGTCTCGATCCTTGAGTCAACAGATGAGGACGTTCGCAAGACAACAACCATCTGCACGAACAGTTCGACGACGTTCGCAGCAGCATGGACTATCAGTTCGGAGACCATGGCTGCGGTTACCCTTGACACTGCAACACAGACAGGAGCGCCTGCGATGGTGTATTCAACGGCGAACCTGGCTGCACGAATGGCAAAACGTCATTTTTTCGGATGAATCCACGTTCTGTTTACAGCATCATGATGGTCGCATCCGTGTTTGACGACGTCGCGGTGAACGCACATTGGAAGCGCGTATTCGTCATCGCCATACTGGCGTATCACATGGCGTGATAGTATGGGGTGCCATTGGTTATACCTCTCGGTCACCTCTTGTTGCCATTGACGGAAATTTGAACAATGGACGTTACATTTCAGATGTGTTACGACCCGTGGGTCTACCCTTCATTCGATCCCTGCGAAATCCTACATTTCAGCAGGATAATGCACGACCGCATGTTGCAGGTCCTGTGCGGGACTTTCTGGATACAGAAAATGTTCAACTGCTGCCCTGGCCAGCACATTCTCCGGATCTCTCACCAACTGAAGACGTTTGGTCAATGGTGGCCGAGCAACTGGCTCGTCACAATACGCCAATCAATACTCTTGATGAACTGTGGTATCGTGTTGAATCTGCATGAGCAGCTGTACCTGTACGCGCCATCCAAGCTGTGTTTAACTCAATACCCAAGTGTATCAAGGCCGTTATTACGACCAGAGGTGGTTGTTCTGGGTACTGATTTCTCAGGATGCCTTCACCCAAAATGCGCGAAAATGTAATCACTTGTCAGTTCTAGTATAATATATTTGTCCAATGAATTCCCGTTTATCATGTGCATTTCTTCTTGGTTTAGCAATTTTAATAGCCAGTAGTTTATGTTGTGTGACATATCAACTTAACCGGAATTGTTTCAGGAATTCTATGTAAGGTGTGTTATTTGTTTGACACCTTACAGTGTTCCACTCTAAGCCTTGTATGGGCTACTGCTTCATTCCATCATGGTCGGAAGGAGATAAGCCATGGCCGCATTGAGAATTTCACTAACATCAGTTTATTACTCCTTACTTGCAGCCACTGGGACTCCCACCAACATGTGGTCTTCTGGGAGAAGTATGTGGTAACGGCCTGCAGGGGCACTGAACAGCGCGCAGCATGCATCTTGACAGCCTCACTGAAGAGTTTATTTCCCCGGATCCTTCTATGCTCTGGAACCTAATAGAAAATTATTTGCTTGTTCTATCTTTGCAGGGGAAGGAGAGCATCCTTGCACCATCGGATCTGCTGGGTACATCTGACCAATAGCAAGAAGGGCACTCTCTGACGAGACGCTTCAGACCATGTGACTAACCCACGTGGCGCCATGGATGGTGATAAAAGTCAGGAGATAGCGATATGCACATACACAGCTGGTGGCAGAATCATGTTGAGAGGCACCCACGTGCCTTGCTCATACTGTGGCATCAAGCAGTCAGGCCTGCAAGATGAGTGGTCTGCCAAGCGAGTGGATTCATTCTTATTTATCGAGTAACATGAACTCTCGTACTCACAATTAAGTCACTAATCAACCTCCTGTATGAATGATACGCAACGGAAACGCACATCTGACTATCAGTAATTTACAGAACTCTGACTGTTCACTACGCACTGGCAATACCACATTTTCTTTTTTCTTTTATTTAACGGCTTTTATCAACACGTGGCCACCGCACTGAATATGAATGGCGCACACATTATAAATTCGGGACATCATGACAACATACAATTCGAAGGAAAAGGCCACCAATCTTTTTCATTTCACTATCTTATTTATTCCGATAAATTCTATAACCTAAACACACAAATTCTATAACCTACAACAATAACACATGAGAAATTCCGCCCAGTGGGCATGGCTTAACATTGGTGATTCTCTACCTTATTGTCTCGTAATTATTTAACGCTGCAGTGCACTTTCTGGATAGGATGGTGGATCTTTTAATTATACCTCACACTTCGACTCTCACAATCATCATCACGAAACTTTCCTCCAGACCGAGCGGTACCGAGGGAACAAGCATAACCCACTAATCTTTTGAAACTACCTCGCTACTCTCCCATGCAAACCACACTTACCCAAATTACATGACATACACCACACTACAATATGAAATACTACACAGGGAATAGTAACAACATTATCACTTTCAGCTTTCCCACTTCAATTAATATTTATCCCAGTTTCACACGACACTGCCCCACTTTGTAATTCTACTTTCCTACTATGAACTCTGGAGATATATGCACGTCTTCCTGTGCAATGCAAGCCAAGTGGCGTTGCTGGATAGACGGCCGACTCACCTTGCTTCTCGCTCAGAGTTTGAATCTAGCGTCACACGGAATCATATCACACAAAGTAATATTAAGAACATATTCATCACACACGCGAGTCCTCAATTGATACCATGGACGAGTACTTCTCTTTATCCTTTGTCTCATACACAGATTGAGACTCACACAGTACTCACCACGTGGAAGTACTCATCTCTAATTTCAAGTCCTGCACACGCCATTTCTTAAATATTTCAACTTATGGTACACACGCTATTTCTTAAATATTTCAACTTATTGTACACACGCTAGTAATTCAGCTTAACTTAAGCACACGGAAGTATTTCAACTTAATGCTACACGTGGTTTCATTGTGACCGTTGGTCACTTCTGAAGATTACTACAATCCCATTAATATTACCTGCCTGACATTTAATTCTCCCCACAAAAGCTCCTGAAATAGAGAAATTATTATTTCAAACTACTCTTAAACATTCCACATGCATACCATGTCTCCACTCTTTTGTCTTTACGAAGCACGCCTAAGACAGGTCTTAACAGCACAAGATCCAGCGGCAGAGTCCTGAAACATGGCCGTTCTTGAGGTCCTCTCGCACCTCTGCTGAAGTGGGGGAGTACCTTGCTACCGTATTGGTCAGCCACATTTCAGGCGCTCAAAGCTCAGGTAAATTTCATCTCTTTGGTCCCACCAAAGGTGGCCAAAGGATCGTCTCAAAGATGATCATATATTCACATTCGCTATCTGCCGTTAGCAGACGACCATACATTCATTCATTTCACAGATCTCACCAAACTGGATGTAGGGATTTACTTTGTGGGAGTGCACATGTGATCAATTAAATAAATAAATTGTCATTCTTTCCCACACTGGTATCCGGCTTCGCTGTATTAATTGAAATTGAGTTATTTTACAAAAAAAATGTGTTGTTCTGACAAAAATAATGAAGTATGTTGTACCTATTTTCAATGTCGGGCGGTACTGTACCCTTTCAATGTACACAAGGTATAAAAGGACAGTGCTTTGGTGGAGCTGTCATTTTTACTCAGGTGATTCATGTGATTATGGCTACAAGACGGCATGTACAGATTCTGAATGCAGAATGGTAGTTGGAGCTAGGTGCATGGTATATCGTTAAGGAATTTAATGTTCCAAGATCCACACTGTCAGAAGTGGGCCGAGAATATCAAATTTTAAGCATTACCTCTCATCGTGGACAACAAAGTGGCCGCCAGCCTTCACTTAACGAAGGAGAGCAGAGGCGTTTGCGTAGAATTGTCGGTGATAACAGACAAGCAACACTGGGTGCAATAACCACAGAATTCAATGTGGGACGTATGACGAACGTATCTGTTAGGACAATGCTGCGAAATACGAGTGCCTTTGCTAACAGCACGACATCACCTGCAGCGCCTCTCCTGGGCTCCTGACCATACTGATTGGCCCCTAGACGACTTGAAAAACGTGGCATAGTCAGAGTCCTGATTTCAGTTGGTAATAGCTCATGGTAGGTAGGGTTTGTGTGTGGCGCAGACCCCACGAAGCCATGGACTCAAGTTATCAACAAGGCACTGTGCGAGCTGGTGGTGGCTCCATAATCGTGTGAACTATGTTTACATGTAGCAAACTGAGTCCACTGATACAACTGAACTGATCATTGGTTGGAAATGGTTCATGGATCTCATGTTTCGTAACAATGATGTAATTTTTATGATGACAATGCGCCATATTACCAGACCTCAACTGTTCGCAATTGTTTTGAAGAACATTGTGGATAATTCGAGCGAATGATTTGGCCACTCAGATCGCCCGACATGAATTCCATCGAACATTTATGGGACGTAATCGAGGAGTCAGTTCGTGCACAAAATCCTGCATAGGTACTGCTTTAGCAATTATAGATGGCTATTGAGGCAGCATGTCTCTATGTTTCTGCAGAGGACTTCCAACGCCTTGTTGAGTCCATATCACGTCGAATTGTTGCACTATGCCTGGCAAAAGGAGGTCCGACATAATATTAGGAGTTATAACATGACATTTGTCACCTCCGTGTTTCATGCAAAGATACAGCATACTATGGCCATGCTACAAGGGCTTAAACATGCTGAAAACAGAGATCACGACACAGTCACAATCGTATCACACTAGCCTTCGCCATTGATACTGTTCACTACCTATGAAGTCACTAACAGCAGCAATTGAAATATGTTATAGCAAGTGGCAGAATTATGTCCTCGTAGTGAAAAATCTTTACATTTGGTTGAAGAGTACCTAGGTCGTAAGAGGAAATATAAGTGCCGATACAGTTGCACTGGGATGAAGAAATACGACCTTATTCTGCACTTAGACTTACTCCAGCTGCTACAAATGCCAGTTACAGCTAACTGAACTGCATCTTTCATATCACTATAAGGGCTACAGTATGCGGAAATAGCCCCAAACGTGCGGTCATGACCGTCTTGTGAATCTGTCATATATCATAGTAAGATTTACATAAATTAAATTCTAATGTAACGATACAGAGCAAAATAGATCAGATGGATACATGGCGGAAATGTGTGCCAAGGGAGGTACACCAGTTGAAGATGAAGATAAAAGATCTTTGACAGCGACCTCAGTATCAGCTCCAGATACAATGGCCGCCATAATGATGTAAACAAAAGTTCCATCTCTGCTTCTACCACAGAAAGTTTAGGCATCACCTTTATCAGATACAATGGACTGGATCGCCCCTGTGCGAGTGTGGCGCAGAGGGGCAGACCATATATGCTCTCATCATATGTCCTGTGCTATGACCAGGAACAACTCCTCTATTGCAGAGTCTAGTGAAGCATGAACTGCAGTCAGCCACTAGCGTGAAGACATTGTTAGCAACTAATGATCTAGTTATTTACAAAAACATGTGCAACTTTTTAGGCACTGGGCAAATAACAATACTACTAGGCGATTTTGCAAAATGAGGAAAAACTGCAAGAAACGTTTCCTGATAGAATAAGGAGCAAAAAATATCATATGGACATGTGGATGAAAATACCTTCTGAGGAAGGTACATAGATTTGAAGGTGGAAATAAAAGGTCTTTGACAATGTAGATTTCAGTTATTGAAAGCACACATGAGAACACATCAGTCAAAAGGGAATGATCCGCCTGTGCTTGTGTTTTAGATCCACATTAAAGAGGGTAGTGAGCTGAACCGCCATCGTATAGTAACCACACTATCCTTTGCACTACCAAAGCCACATCTTCAGCCTAGGACGGTACAGTGTCATCCGCAGGAAATGCAGATATACTTCCAGTGCTGCTGGCCCGCTCTCGGAATTCTCCATAGCCCTCCAGGTGGGCGTTGTGAAGGTTACGATATCTGGCATTCTAAAGGCACCCTTACATAGATGACAAATTCTAGCATCATGATGGCCTGTGCGACGAACCAGCGACAAACAGTCGCCGCAGAGGCAAATCTATGAGTAATAACGCCTGCACACGTCTCAATTGATACGTATAGCGGCAGCTGTCGCGGAAAATGTTCCACGTGGTCGTCTGGCTAATCCCATGCTGGTGCGCTACCTGCCTGGTCCTGAAAGTGTCAAAGATCTTTCATCTCCACCTTCAAGTTGGAGTACTTCCATAGGAAACCATTTCCGGCCTTATGACAATATGACCTGTTTGGCTCCGTATGCTCTCAGGGATCGTTTCCTGCAGTTGGCTCTCATTTAGCAAAATCGCCCTGTATACTTAATTTTTTTTACTTAGATTTAAGCCGGTCGGAGTGGCCGAGCGGTTAAAGGCGCTACAGTCTGGAACCGCACGACCGCTACGGTCGCAGGTTCGAATCCTGCCTCGGGCATGGATGTGTGTGATGTCCTTAGGTTAGTTAGGTTTAAGTAGTTCTAAGTTCTAGGGGACTTATGACCACAGCAGTTGAGTCCCATAGTGCTCAGAGCCATTTGAACCACTTAGATTTAAGCGCCTAAGGCGTATGTTGTGTGTTTGTTAGCATTTGTAACGACTTACGTTAGAAATTACTTTGTGCAAGACGCTTCTTTCGATCTCCATGTTTTAGGAGCTTGTTCAGTGGAAACTATCTGGAGACCAAATATCAACTGAAATAAATATCGTACCCAAGCAAATATACAGTGGCAGAGCACTTGCTTTCAGATTTACATATAATGGACTATAGTGAGTCAAAGGCTTTATACTACAGTTGAACACAGGACATGGTACAGATTTATCAGAAATGGGATTGTGTATGAATTGAATAAGTTAGCGACAGGAACATTAATGGCTACAGCCTGGGGTAAGCCTGGAAATCCGGTTTTAGATTGACTGGAAGGCGAAAAGAAGTATCTAGCAGTAAATCAGAACAAGTTTGTGATGTAAGTGGGACAAAGTGATACGCTGATCACTGGAAACGGCCCGTGTATAAAGATCGGGCATTGCACCGGATATTCTAGGAAGTACAAACCGCCGACGAAACATGTACAGTCTGTCACATAAAGGTAGCGAGAAGGAGTACCTAAACAAAAGCCCCCAACTCTCCCGGTGTCGTTGAGCTCGTCAGCGCGCCTGACAGGCAACCTGGTCCTTAGGCAAAGTTGTTTCCTGTAGGACAACCGTCAAAAACACAACACATTAACACGACTTATACGGTGTAGGAAATCCGCCGCCATTCGAAACAGCTTCCAGTCGTCTCGGAATAGACAAATACAGGCCCTGTATTGTTTTCAAGGGAAACATACCATTCCTCCGATATAGTAGTGGCAAGTTCAGGGTACAATGCTGGAGGTGGATTGCGATGACGCACGTTTTTCTCCAAAGTAGACGACAAAGGCTCAATAATACTGAGATCTAGTGAGTGTAGTGGCCAGGGGAGATGCAATTCACCCGCGTGCTCACAAAAGCAGTCCTGGGCGATGGGAGCTGCGTGGTTATGGATTCCGTCGTCTTGGAACAAAGGATCACCATTGGGGAACAAACATTGAACCATGGGATGAATCTGATCAGCCAAAATGGTCACGTAATCGATCGCAGTAGCGCGACCTAGCAGAGCACACACGGGGCCCATGAAATACTACCGGATGGTTGCCCAAATCATCACCGAACCTCCACCATATTTTACTCTTCGGACGTAAATTCGGCCAGAAGTTCGATACACTGTGAAACAAGACTCAGCCAATCAAATTAACTTCTGCCATTGTTCCATAGCCTAGGTTTTATGGCTTCGGTACCACGTTTTCCTTTTACAAGCTTCGCATTACTCATGAGTGTATGTGGAATTCTATCTCGTCCTACAATTCCCAGTTTATGGAACTCCGTTCGCGAGAGCGACAGTCAGTTCTGCAGTGACTTTTGCAGCTGTAGTTCTCTTGTTTTTCGTCACAATCCTCTTCAATGATCGTCCGTCACGAACAGTACACTGAAGTTCGTTTGCGGTGTGACTTAGCGGGCGATGTTTTACCGATTTCTCTACAAGCGGCATAAATCTTGGGTATGGAGCTTCGTGAAACAGGAAAGAAATCGGTCACCTTTATCACAGACCCACCCACCATACGAGCACAATAATGCACGCATATCTACATTGCACAGGTATCGTTAGCGGTAAAGTACAGCACTACAGCTTTCGCATTTACGTTCAAGCATGTATTTCTCCGTGTGTTTCCATATCTTTATCCAACCACTGTGTGAGGACAACATTTTCATTGCGTGTTCGGCCTATATACTATTAATCCGTTCAGGAAAAGCTGGTTCTCTAAAAGATAACACCAAACAAATCTCACAATAAAAGACCATACAGTTGAATTAGAGTAACTCGTCAAAATGGTTCTGCCGGCCGAAGTGGCCGTGCGGTTAAAGGCGCTGCAGTCTGGAACCGCAAGACCGCTACGGTCGCAGGTTCGAATCCTGCCTCGGGCATGGATGTTTGTGATGTCCTTAGGTTAGTTAGGTTTAACTAGTTCTAAGTTCTAGGGGAGTAATGACCTCAGCAGTTGAGTCCCATAGTGCTCAGAGCCATTTGAACCATTTTTTTGAAAATGGTTCAAATGGCTCTGAGCACTATGGGACTTAACTTCTAAGGTCACCAGTCCCCTAGAACTTAGAACTACTTAAACCTAACTAACCTAAGGATATCACATACATCCATGTCCGAGGCAGGATTCGAACCTGCGACCGTAGCTGTCGTGCACTTCCAGACTGTAGTGCCTAGAACCGTTCGGCCACCCCGACCTGCAGTAACTCATCTAAACCACCATTTTGCACCAACAGTGTGGCCCTAACAGAGAGATGAAATCCGGAACCGAAAGTTCCAGGAAATAACTCATCAACATGAAAAAAACTTCACACGAGATCAGACCTCAGTTTGCAACTGAGAACCAGAATGATTCGGCGCTGCATGTTCTCTGTTCTCTTTTATCGGTGTGGACCTTGGATTCACTTATCGAAAAAGGAATTGAGGATTTGAAATGTACTTGTATCATCCTGTCTTGCTTAAGTCCTCGGTACCGGAAATATCAAACGTCGAGATCCTTCATCCGATGTAAAATGAAAAAGGGTTGTTGCATGATACAAAACAAAGAAACACTCAATTTTAGGGACTAACATTGAGTAGCGTTAGCTATCAGTTATTACAAGTTACTATTGAAGGAAAGATATTTTCAAAAGTTCCATTGAAAGTCAGAGAAACTCTTGGTTGAATGAAATTCGAAAATGGTACAGCTGTAAATCAGAAGAAACATCCCATGTCTCACTGTCAAGGCTAGAGATGGAAACGTGGATCCTCTTCCATCGCTAGGAGATGGCGTGTGAAGAGGCAGACTTATCTGCCTCAAGGCACGAAGATGAGGTCTTAGATGAAGTTTACGGATACGTGCATTCAGCTATCAACGACATTATATCGACGTACACTATTATTAATACGACTACATTAGTGTCACTCTGATAGCTTAACATAGTGATGTGAGCCAGCCGTCATCATAATGTTCTATCTCCGACGTCTAAGAGTACTAATATTAATAATAATAATCCGTACCTAAAGAGTGGAAAGTCGTACAGGTTACACCAATAAACAAGAAAGGAAATAGAAGCAATGATCTGAATTATAGGCCTCTGTCACTGACAATATGCAGGAGGATTTTACAACACATATTGTGTTCAATGAGCATGGATTTAAAAAACATTGTTCTTGTGAAACTGCTTCTTTATTCACACGAAGTAATGAGTGCTATCGACAGGGGATCTTAAATTGATTCCTCATTTCCAAATTTCCAAGAGAATTTTTGCACGGTTCTTCACAATCGGCTTCTGATCGGACTGCTTGCCTGTGGAGTATCGTTGTAGGTACGCGACTCGATTCATGATTTCTTGTCAGAAGGGTCACACAGTTCGCAGTAACGGACCGACACAGTTCGTACTAATTCACGGCAAGCTATCGAGTTAAAGAGAAGAGACATCTGACGTTCTCCAAGAAACTATTATAGCGACTCTGCTGTTCCTAATCTACAGGGTGGTCAGAAACAATTCGAAAAACTTGGAAGGGGTGTTGCAGGGCAGGTAGTGCTGAGAAACAATTCTTAAGAAAAAATTCAATACCTCGCACCATTTCCAAGTTAATCAGCATTGAAATTAGCGAATCAGGCGGTAACGCTCGCTAATTCAAGGCGCCTGCTAGATACAATCAGTGTCTGTTGTTTTCATAGCGTACATGAAAGCGCGCGACGCTGTTCAGTCTTGGGCTCGGATTCAGCCCTTACTACCGTCCCATGTCCAGTTTTTGTATCACTCTCTTGTTCGATTTTAGGAAAACAAGCGAAAAAATGGTTCAAATGGCTCTGAGCACTATGCGACTTAACTTCTGAGGTGATCAGTCGCCTAGAACTTAGAACTACTTAAACCTAACTAACTTAAGGACATCACATACATCCATGCCCGAGGCAGGATTCGAACCTGCGACCGTAGCGGTCGCTCGGCTCCAGACTGTAGCGCCTAGAACCACACGGCTACTCCAGCCGGCGAAAACAAGCGAAGAATACGTTTGGCGACACCGTCTCGTGGCGGGCCGTTTGTGTTTACGCGAGCAACGGCCTGATTGGCTAACGTCAGTGATAATCAATTAGGAAACGGCGCAACGAACCGAATTTTTTCTTAACTATTATTTCTTAATACAACCTAACCCGCAACACCCTTACAAGCTTTTCAGACTGTTCCTGACAACCTGTATATAAATGATACAGTAGACAATCTGAACAGCCCTCTTATAGTAGATGATGTTGTCGTTTACCTAATAGTGGAAGTCATGAGAAGATAAGAATCAATTGCAAGATGATTAAGATAAGGTACTTGATAGCGCAAGAAGACGCAGCTGACTATAAACGATAAAAAATGTAAGGTTCTCCACTTGAGTATTAAAAGGAATTGGTTAAATTTCGGTCACATGACACAGTACACAAATTTAAAGGTTTTAGATTCAACTAAATACCCAGACATTACAATTTCTAATACGTTAATTGGAATTATAACATGAAAATTGTTTTGGGGGACTGTGTTTTACTGGCAGAGCACTTAGTGCAACAAATCTTCTAAAGAAACTGCCTACACTTCATTTGTCAATTCTCTTCTGGAGTACTGGTGTGTGGTACGGGTTTCTTAACAGATGTTATTGATGAAGAACACTGAAAAAGTTCAAAGAAGGGCAGCTCTTTTTAGCTACTATCGCGAAATAATCGAGGGAGTGTTACGGATATGATATGGGAGATGGGGGGGAATTAAAACAAAGAAATTTCTCATTGCGGCTATATCATTTCACGAAATTTCATTTACCAATTTTCTCCACCGAAATCTAAAATCTTTTCCTGACTCCCATCTTCATAGGAAGAAATCACCATCGTAATAAAATAAGAGAAATCAGACTACGCACAGGAAGATTTAGGCGTTCATTTTTCCACCTGCGTTCGAGCATGGAACGTCAAGAGAAAGTCCGAAGTGGTTCGATTAACCATCTGACATTAACGTGAGAGGGAACTGCGGAGTATCTATGCGGATGTAAGTAAACAGAAATGCTGGAACTGTGTTGGGTTGGCTGTTTCTGAACAAACGTGGTCTTCTTCATTTTATGTTCCTTTATATTATGCCTAAGCGGAGTCGGCAGGGCTAGTATCGGAATTGGGATTTTTAATGTCAAGAGTGTGGCCGGATGCCCTTCCTGTCGCCACCACTTCCACTTTCGCCCGACCCATCTCCCATCCCCTCTTACACTACATTAGCTCTTGAATTCGCAGCCCTAGAGCAACACTGAACTTCAGGATGGCAGGAAATTGGTTTCGTCAGTTCGGCTACAAATACAGTACAAAATCATACCGTCCAAACGTTCATCGTACAGGACGTGCAACAAAAAATTTATAATAAAGTTTTATTTGAATCGTGGGTAATTTCCGAGAATGATTGCATATCGAAGTCGCGATGTCAAAACGATACATATCGAACGTGCGACCGTAAATCGATCATGCGACTCTCGTGGCGGACGTTATGAGTATGTTTACTGTGGTCGCTACAGCAACGACAAAATAAGAGCGTTGCAAAGGAGACGACTTACCTTACTCGTCGGCGATGTTGTTACCATGTGAAAGTCCATTACGATGGTCTGTATGGATAATTTGGAAAAGTCGAACCATGTATTCTTCCTGATAGTCGTTCGTTTTCCGCACTGTCCGCAATGACATTGTAAACGGTATTTCAGCATCGAAACTGTTCTTACAAAGTTTTACACACTTCCCACCATCACAGTCTACACAATCTCTTCTTTCCTCGTCCGGTAGTACTCCATATTTACGACAAAAAGTTGAACAATGTTCTACGGTGGATAAACATGGAATTAGATTTTTCCATGTGAGAGAATCCGCCGAAGAAACGTCAAGAACACCAGACATCCCACTCACTAACGACATAAATCGTCTGGGATTCCCTAGCATTTCACAAATAATTCGCGGAGGTATGTAATTAAGAGCAAATAAGGGAACAACGGAAAACATCGCTCGTTCGACATGTATCGTTTGGATCCCGCGGCTTCGATAGGCAATCATTCTTGGAAATTACCAAATCGTGGTGTGAGAAAAAAATGCATTTTATCTGTCGAAGTATTGGTATCCACCAGTTTTATCTGATACTGGAAACAATTAAAAATCAAGTAGACTCGCTCTTATCTTGTTAAATTTAAATGAAATGTCTGTAATCAATAACTTTAGAAAATACCAGTACACTCCCAATTCCTTAAAGAATCGAACTCCATGTACAAAACAGTTTGAAACTTCTGATAAATTTGCAAATGAATTATACTGTTAAACATTTGACGTTAAGCATGTAAGCGAGAAAAAGTTCAGAAAAGATTTGATATTACGTTTAACGCCTGTTGGAAGTCATTAAATTCTGTCAATATGAAACAAAGTATGTGCAGAGTCTAAGCAATTTGCATTCCGTCTTAAGAGAGGTTAGTTTTTCATGCATCTCAATCTTTATGATGTCGTATCTCCTAGAGCATGTGTTACAGTTACATCTTGTTCCAGGATTACTCAGCGGAATATGTAGACCCTGTCTGCAAAATGTGTTACGAACAGAGTTAGTACTCAAGAAGTAATAAACTGCGTCGTGCCTCATACTGAAGTTTTATCACATGAATAGCGAAAATTTAGTAAGCGATATCTTTTTTCTCCTTGCATCATTCTGCGTAGGGTGCCAAGGAGAGGATTTATTAAGGTCAGAACTGTACTTTAGAATTACTCACCATTTTTGTTTTGATGCACATTCAAGTTCCTATTGTTGAGGTCGGCAGCTTTGCAAGCTACGCCAACAGTTTGAGAATTTGTCTTGTCTGTTCTGCGTAAAATAGTCGATAATTTTTATATATTACTTGTATGTCACGTTAAAGTTTGCTGGAAGTCGCTAAATGCTCTCATTCGCATATGCTGGATGAATGGGTCTAGTGAAGCAGGGAATACAACCCGTCGGCTTTGACCAATGACGTCATACATTAGTCATAGATAGTAATGTCTTCACTTCGAGGGATAGATAATAAAACAGTTCTGTGTTTCGCATAAGCGTTATCATTGTACATTAAAATAATTGAATGTGAATCTGAAAGCGATCGCTTGGTATTCCTTAAATTATTCATCGTGTGATTTAAGTAAATTAATTGGGTGTTTCTTATTCAGACGGTACTTAATTTTATTCGTAATGATATTAAGGTAATTCGGAGTACTAGTTTGTTATTGTATAACAATTTTTAGTGTCTTATTTTCGTTTATAGGAATGGATTTCTCTGTTGCAATGAATCTTGACGATTTAAGAGAAGCTATGGGCGAAGGCATGTTGACCATAATTTGTTTCTTGCAATTGTTTGGTCTTTTTGCTGAATACGTCGAATGTCGTGAGTGCGGCGAACATGTGCACCTCACCAGTGTATCAACTCGCCGTACTCACGACTTATTTGTATGGAGGTGCTGCAGGTACCGGTTGTGGCGATCTATTAGGAGGGGAACGTGGTTGGAGAAATCTAAGCTCGCCCTGAGAGACATAATGAAAATCACTTACTGTTGGTGTTTAAGATATCCTGTGTGGCTCTGTGTGCATGAATGTCGTGTGACTATGCCTCCGGTAGTGGACTGGTACTAGTTTTGTAGGGAAGTTTGTGCGGAATATATGAAATATAGGGGGCCGTCGGGGTGGCCGGGTGTTATGATCGAAATTGACGAGTCGCATTTTGGAAAAAGGAAGTACAACACGGGGGAACATCAGGTGGGATTATGGGTGTGGGGGGCAGTAGTTTCAGGTCAGCATTGTGGCGATGTAGTGTTCAGAGTAGTGCCAAATAGAAGTAAGTAAGTTTTTGTTAGTTTAATTGATGATCAGGTTGCAGAGGGTTCTATTGTTATTTCTGACGGGTTTTCTTCATATAGGGATTTAGCGGATAGGGGTTATCAACATCTTGTAGTAAAACACAACATTGAATGTAGATCATTATCCACAGGCGCCTACACTAACAGTATAGAGGGGTACTGGTCAGCGGTGAAATCTCTTATAGGGAAGGGGAAACATCAGATTTCGACACTTCAAAGCCACCTAGATGAATATTTGTGGAGACAAAGTATTCCGCGGACATATTGCCCGTTTAAATGTTTTATTAAACATGTTGGCAAAATGTACCGTCCCAAACATCTCAGCTAATTTCACAGTGGAGGGGGGGGGGGGGGGGGGAGAGGGGAGAGGGGGGGTTGGTGAAAGAGTGTGTGTATGTGTGTGTGTGTATGTGTGTGTGTGTATGTGTGGAAGAGGGAGAGAGAGAGAGAGAGAGGTTTCGTAATGTTGTGTTTGTTGTGAGTGTGGGTATGTGATTTTTGTTACTGTCTGTCTAGACGAGCTACGGTTATTCCTCGATATTTCGGTGTGGTAACTTCACTTTTCCATTTGTTACTTTTACTGTATTTCACTATTTTGACATATTTCACTGTTTTATTCCACCAATATGGGTATTTTCGTGTTGTGAAGTACGTAACAGAAATTTCTCAGCTGTCGACCTTCTTTCTTTCCCAGCACTAGTATCAGTACGATATTTTCGAATGTATTGTAACGTATTACTATGTTTACGACGTTGCTCATCGAGCAATATGCGTTATCTCGCATTTCTAGCTGCTTCTCCCACACAATTAATGATAAAAATTCAGAAATTCAGGTTCGCCACCACCCCAAACCCTTCCTAACCATTTAGAAGAAAAGGGAGCTGGAAAATTATTAGTTTAATTACTTTAATAATTTAATTACAAGTACGCAAATTTCTTTAAGTAGCCAGATAAATAGCACTCCATGTCGTGCATGAAGCAACTTGATTAATTCCGGATTGGAAATCGGAGTAAGGGGGTAAGATCGACACCAAAGAATTTATCTTTATTGTAACTAAATATTTGATTGCACGTCCTAACTACACATAACTGGTGTCTGATTCGAAATATTTTGGTAAGAATTACGTGAGAATGAAACAGAACACAATTTAACTACAGCAAGAAGAAACACACAAGACGGGGGTGGGAGACAATTATAGTATCATCTCCCTTGCATTAATACCATAAAAATATCTAAGTGAGATTTGCGTTACGATTCTACGCATGCACTATTCTGGACAGAGGTTTAACCAATACACAAGGCTGTGCGATAATTATTTAACTTACTAACTGTGTCTGCTGCTTGCAAACGGCCGAACTAGAGCACGTGGTGCATTCTGACTCAAACTGTTGTGCTGCTTTGCAGAAAGCGCACGATAGAACAGAATTTCTTGCAGAAATTGTAGCTCATTAAACAAGCAAACTGTTAAAATAAAGTCTACTGCCGTGCCGTGGTGGACCAGAAGGGTCATTGATCACCAGACACGTGGCACAAAACCGACACATAAAGACAAAAGCAATTTCCACAAAATATAAGATTAAAAATCATTAAAAAATAACTCGCTTCACACGCTTCAGTTAAGCTGAAGTTCTTAAGTATTTCACCAGCTAAACATAACGAAGTCCGAACTCAGCTGAAGCCTCCCTTAAGAGCTTCTATCTGTACTCACCAAGCGTTCACCGAAGAGTGCCCCTTTCTCTTTCGAGATTACCTAGCTCCCCGTGCAGCGGAAGCTACCAAAGGGGTAGCGCTCCGACACCAACTTCACACACAAAAACAGCCTTCGACTAAGATTGGCAAACCTCTCTTTTCAGGTATTGGGAACCTAAGTTGGTCATCCTGTGCTCTCCTTCGAACGAGAAGCAACATCGTCTGCTCCCAGTAGACGACGATCAACTCAGAGTTTCCCACAAAACAAACCCGAAACCCCACATTAAAACACACATATAATATTCAATAGGCCTTATTTCAGTGCTCAGTCTTTCTGGAAGAGTTCATGAACTGAGCTAAAATCAGATAGTAAAATGAATGAGTTGTACCGAATTCGACAAGCGTCTTATGAAACGACTTCACAGAGACGTATCATCACACCGAACCCCCCCAAAAAGACTGTGCCGGAAACGTTATTGTCATGCTATGACGTTACCCAACAGGCTTTTCATCTCTTAAATTTCATAAACAAAAAATGTATGAGTTATGGGAACCAGTAATTCGGAAACATAAATATAATTACAAGTTTACGCTAAAATCATTATATTGCGAATTAACTGGTGGTACTAATTTACTGAATTAACTATTGACCTCATTGGTCGTCAATGAAACAAGCAGCTATAGGAAAGTACCACAGCAAAAATGGTGTGTGGGTGTGACCCAAGACAGTGTACACAACAGGACATCTTATCAACTATCATATCTACGTAATAAAGAATTTAAAAATTTATACTGAAAGTTACTCGTGGTACTAATTCACTGAATTTACTGTTGACCTCATTCTGTCGGCAATGAAACAAGCAGTTTTAGGTAAAGTACCTTAACCGAAATAGGAATAGAAATTTTTAAAATTTATACTGAAAGTTACTTGTGGTACTAATTTACTGAATTTACTGTTGACCTCATTCGGTCGGCAATGAAACAAGCACTTACAGGTAAAGTACCACAACCAAAATATGAAAAGAAATTTTAAATTTATACTGAAAGTTACTTGTGGCACCAATTTACATAATTTTCTGTTGACCTCATTTGGTCGGTAATGAAACAAGCAGTTATATGCAAGTTACCACAACAATTGATAATACATGACGTCAAAATATGAATTATACACATAATATTACCTAGTATACGAATTAAAACAATTACAGTACTAGACAAACCCACTACATAGGTACAATGTTACACAATATACAAAATAATAATAAAGAAATATAGTTCATGAAAGCACAGTACATGGTACATGGAGCTAATCTTGTATAATATATGAGAGTCATAATAAAACAACCTATACAATATTTTGACATAATATTACATAGTACACAAATAATGGAAACTGTAGATTATGAAAACAAGGTTCTAATGTGTTACTAACGTGTGCGTGTATCATGAAGTTTAAGGAACAGGTGTCTTTGTAAAATACATTATTTGAAACCTTGGTTCCTTAAAAATGAAACTCCTAAAAATGTTCAAGTAATAACTTGTGAAAGTACTATGTCTTTCTTTCATTAGAACGATGGGTGTGACAGAAAATGCTAAAAAATTGCACGATTTTTTACAAAAATCACTTGTCATACGGATATTTGCACTGCAAAATCACATTTCTTCGTGTTTACATAGAGATGGAGGCAACTTGTCGAACTAACTCGCAGTGGTGTGTCCCACTATCTGTTATGCCGACGACTTTAATTGTTCTCCTCACTCAGCAATATCCGTGAGAATTCGCGCAGCTTCTATCGTCTCCGAGATAGCTGTTGTCGCAGCTTCCACTTGTGACAATCATATTGTCCTCAGTATTGGCAATGTTAGATAATTTTCTTGTGGCTACAGCTGGTTTTGGTCATGTGGATGCTCTGGCACGAGAGCGACACTGATTGGCCCTTGTTTGTACCACCCTCTGCAGCACAGAGCATCGACCAGTATGTTGTGCCACGAAAGTCTAGGAGCGGCTCCTCCCGAACTATCAGGTGACATTGTGGTGGGCAAGATGTCCTCGTGCAAGGATGGCGTTAAATGGCCCTTCTGCACGCCATCCTAGGCAGCACAGGACATCGGCTATTTTGCACCTTCCCCGTCTTTCTACAGCGCCTGTCATCCACTATTTGTGTGTACACCGCCAGATCGGCTGCATTGGTCCTGCTATGCGGCTGGCGCACGCACGGACTGCGTCTGGTTGATTCACCGGCCGGGGTGTGCAGTAGGAGGGGAAGGTAGGGGTAGCTGCCCCTCTTCCTTCAGCGGCCCCGGACCGACAGCTTGCCAGAGTGAAAGTATTCTGCGGGCCGGCCCCGCTGTCTTCCGTTGCCGGGCTACCGCCATCACTTTCCGCGCCACTCGTCCGGATGCTCCACCCAAACAATTCTGCACCGACAAAAATTTGGGCAAACAGTAAAATGTTTATACACTAACTTCCGTCTCGAAACTCCATCATTTCACATTGTTCCTTACAAACATCATCAAAATATGAAACTTGACTGGTCCAGTACGACTTCATATAGAAACATTTGTCAAGCTACTACTCCAATAAGGTCTTGACCCCTGACTGTCATTTTTGTCGGAAACACAAATAAAATGATATAGGATTCTAATGTGTTAGTAGTTTAATGTTTACCTGCACCAAGCGCAAAAAAAAATCTTATAACAAGTCTACAATATATCACGTTAAAACATTTTTAACCAATTATTCAGTGGTCTCACTAAAGAAATTTTGTCAAGTGTGTAATGCACTGATCTGCTTAAACACGAGTACCTCATCAGAGATAAGATGAATTATACAATGTGAATTACACATTAGCTTGTGCTCACACATCAATTGAAACTTACTTAACTAACTCAGTAAGTATACATTATTCACAAAAAAACAACAAAAATAAAAGAGAAATATATGAGCTCTGTCAGTAAGGTTGTGATCACCCTTTTTGTAGGGATATAGACAACACAAGGAAATTGATTAGTGATGTTCCAACACCTACTAGCTACTTTTAACTACTGTCGACATCACTTTTAACTACTATCTACATCAAATCTTAATCAAAATCTACTTGTTATTCCGCAGAACACTTCTGCTAATCTACTCCATTTGCGCTACATGCATCATACTGAATACCACCACTATCCAGGCTCGTGGTGTGCCCTTTCCCTATGCGCGTGGTGACTCTGGTTCCTGGTATCGAGTGACATTGTTGATTTGCGCTCCTTTAAACATACATATAAGTCTTACATTATTTCACTGGTAAATCTTACATAAAAAATTTCCTGTTAAAAAAATGTTATTACCACGTGTCATTATTTTAATTCATTAATACACTCCTGGAAATGGAAAAAAGAACACATTGACACCAGTGTGTCAGACCCACCATACTTGCTCCGGACACTGCGAGAGGGCTGTACAAGCAATGATCACACGCACGGCACAGCGGACACACCAGGAACCGCGGTGTTGGCCGTCGAATGGCGCTAGCTGCGCAGCATTTGTGCACCGCCCCCGTCAGTGTCAGCCAGTTTGCCGTGGCATACGGAGCTCCATCGCAGTCTTTAACACTGGTAGCATGCCGCGACAGCGTGGACGTGAACCGTATGTGCAGTTGACGGACTTTGAGCGAGGGCGTATAGTGGGCATGCGGGAGGCCGGGTGGACGTACCGCCGAATTGCTCGACACGTGGGCCGTGAGGTCTCCACAGTACATCGATGTTGTGGCCAGTGGTCGGCGGAAGGTGCACGTGCCCGTCGACCTGGGACCGGACCGCAGCGACGCACGGATGTACGCCAAGACCGTAGGATCCTACGCAGTGCCGTAGGGGACCGCACCGCCACTTCCCAGCAAATTAGGGACACTGTTGCTCCTGGGGTATCGGCGAGGACCATTCGCAACCGTCTCCATGAAGCTGGGCTATGGTCCCGCACACCGTTAGGCCGTCTTCCGCTCACGCCCCAACATCGTGCAGCACGCCTCCAGTGATGTCGCGACAGGCGTGAATGGAGGGACGAATGGAGACGTGTCGTCTTCAGCGATGAGAGTCGCTTCTGCCTTGGTGCCAATGATGGTCGTATGCGTGTTTGGCGCCGTGCAGGTGAGCGCCACAATCAGGACTGCATACGACCGAGGCACACAAGGCCAACACCCGGCATCATGGTGTGGGGAGCGATCTCCTACACTGGCCGTACACCACCCGTCGAGGGGACACTGAATAGTGCACAGTACATCCAAACCGTCATCGAACCCATCGTTCTACCATTCCTAGACCGGCAAGGGAACTTGCTGTTCCAACAGGACAATGCACGTCCGCATGTATCCCGTGCCACCCAACGTGCTCTAGAAGGTGTAAGTCAACTACCCTGGCCAGCAAGATCTCCGGATCTGTCCCCCATTGAGCATGTTTGGGACTGGATGAAGCGTCGTCTCACGCGGTCTGCACGTCCAGCACGAACGCTGGTCCAACTGAGGCGCCAGGTGGAAATGGCATGGCAAGCCGTTCCACAGGACTACATCCAGCATCTCTACGATCGTCTCCATGGGAGAATAGCAGCCTGCATTGCTGCGAAAGGTGGATATACGCTGTACTAGTGCCGACATTGTGCATGCTCTGTTGCCTGTGTCTATGTGCCTGTGGTTCTGTCAGTGTGATCATGTGATGTATCTGACCCCAGGAATGTGTCAATAAGGTTTCCCCTTCCTGGGACAATGAATTCACGGTGTTCTTATTTCAATTTCCAGGAGTGTATATTCTCTAAAGCTACTACATTCATTTACTCATTTACAATAAACTGTTATTGGCATACTAATAAAACAAACTAAGTTTAAATTTGTTACTCTCTGTCAACATGGTTAGCAGTCTCCTGTCCTCTCTTCTCATTACTTGCCGTATCACTTGCTGCCTCAACAGCCTGATTGTAGGAAAGCTACATTTAACATAAGTTTTAGATAGAAACAACAATTACACACACAGTTACATTTTTGTATATAACACTTCTTCATTACCTCACAATGACTTGAAACCCTTTATTGTTCTTGGTGTTTCAACAAATACACTTGCGTGGTTTCATATAATGCGACGCAAATCTTCACGGTTCCCATCCGCACTTTCGGAACAGGAGATTCTTTCGTTCAGAATATTGCCAAAACTATCATCCTGACACTGCTCAGAGAACATCGAAACCGGTCCATCCACCAGGTTAACGTTGAACTCGAGTTCGGGTTGCGATTCGGTACAAACGGAAAATCTCAGGCAGCTCGTTTCACTCTCATTGCGCAGCACGTACTCATCAAAATTTAAACTGACGGGGTTACCATGAACTTCCACCGTCATAAATCCACCACTAACGTTAATTCTTGCATCACGTGCACACAAAAAATCGGTCCCCAGAATGACCGCCATCCGCATCGGGGGTACAATATAAAAATTAAATTCAAACTCTTAACCTTGGCATGTGAAGTTAATCCGAGCTTGCCGTTTGATTTCCACGCATTTTCCGTGAATCGCTCACCTTAGTCTCGTCCCTCGCACCGGAAGAATAGGCCAATTTCCCCTCTCCTTGCACCGCCTGAATGTGTCATCGCCAATAATTGAATATGGAGTCCCTGTGTCCAGAATGTATCTTAATTTCAATTCACCAGTTGAAATCGTTATAACGGGCGTAATTACCGCCACTTCTCTGCCTGGAGCCTCCCGTAATAAATCCTCCCGTATGTCTCGTCCCCACAAAATGCTTGTGCCTGTCCTATCTGCAGTTTCGCTCCGTTCCGCGCCGGTCTGGCGTCAACGTTCTTGCCTCTCATTTCCAATTCGGTTGATTGTGTGCGGGATTCGTCTGCCTAATCTCCACTCATGGTGGTACTCGCGCATCCCCGTTCATATTCGCATCGCGTTCCTGCCTGGTTGGTTTCCGGGTTCTTGGTCACGATTTCCACCGTTTCTGGGGTTTGTAACATGATTTCCGTATTCTCTTTCATTACCAAATTGTCGGTTCCTGTTGAACCCATTGTTCCTGTAATCCCCACGGTTTCGCCACCCGTTATTATTGTTTCTATTCTGACGATCATCAATCCGTGATTGGTTCCGTTCGCGCCCCCTATTCGACTTTTGTACTTGCTCCCTCTGGACTCGCATTCGGGAGGACGACGGTTCAATCCAGCGTCCGGCCATCCTGATTTAGGTTTTCCGTGATTTCCCTAAATCACTCTAGGCAAATGCCGGGATGGTTCCTCTGAAAGGGCACGGCCGACTTCCTTCCCAGCCCTTCCCTAATCCGATGAGACCGATGACCACGCTGTCTGGTCTCCTTCCCCAAACCAACCAACCAACCAACTTGCGCACTACGGGGTTCGCCCTCGTAATTAGATGTATACGCTTCCGAGTCGTCCTCAAGTTCCTGCAGAATTCCTTTGAAGGCCTCCACACTATCTTTGCATCTCGCAGCAAGGACGATGTGGCGCATATGTGCCGGCAGTTTAGTTAAGCAAATTCGGATCAGCTCTGCGGGTCCGAACGGTTCATAAAGATACTGATTCGCCTGTACCATATGATCAAAAAGCCGAGCTGCTCTCGTGAAACCTGAGTTTCTTAGGAAAGGTATCATGATTATTTTATGTTTTATCCTGTCCTGTCTGGCTTCTGACCAGTAGGCCAAAAGGAAAACTGCCTTGAATTCGCGTACCGTGTCACAACTACGCGTCACGGTTCTCATTCTTGCCGCGGGTTCCCACGCTAGAAAACTGCACGTAAATTCCCTTTTGTGCGTGTTGGGCCACGACGGAGGCAACGCAAACTCAAATTACTGGGTCCAAGCAACGGGGTGGATCCCATCAGTTGCGTTGCTGAACACATCGAACTTTCTCAGCGAAAGAAAGTGTTTGGAATCCACACGCTCCCTCTCTCTTCGCGAAGAACGCCCGCGTAAATTCGTTGCTTGCCCCCATGAGTTTCCTGCGCCCTCGATTTCGCTACTCTTCCATCCCTCCTCGTGCCCAGAGTCTTTCTCCGCACTTCTGTGTGTTTTATTACGACCGGGCACCTTTCGACTACGTTCAACGCGTGTTTCAAGGTCCCCTATACGTTCAACTAAATCACGGGCTACTCCCGCTTGCTGTTGGTTTATTAAACATTGTCCATTCTGGAACTTCAGCAAGGATCGCACCTCTTCCGTGTTTTCGCTAGTACCTGCCGCCGAACAGTTCCCTACCATTTCTGCGACCTTTGCGAGCTCATTTCTTATATCCTAGGTTTCCGAAACGTTTCCCTGTTTGCTTCGCTCCAACTTGTCTTGCAGAGCACTAATAGCGCTGCTATTGAGGTCCACTTGGGTCTTAATGGCCTGCGGACACTGCGCGCCCGCTACCTGCACTTAGACAATAACCCCGAGCGGTCCCTTTCCGCCTGAGTTTCTAAAGCCTGGAATTTCTCCGTTATGATTCGCGCCTGCTGTTCGACCACGGTATTCAGTCTTAGCTGTTCATTTTCCACGTGCTCCATACGTTGCTCCACAACACTGACCGCTTTCCCTATCTCTGTGGCTATTTCTTCACGCAATGTAGTCTGAAATGCCTTCAGACTATTCACAACATTATTTTCAAGTTTCTCAAATAGTTTCTTATTCTCCTCCATTCGCTTTTGTGTCTGTCGATTTGCCTCTATCGTAGATTTATGAATCACGTCGATCTTGCCTAACTGCCCCATGATATTTTGTAAGAGCGCCCCCATGTCTACTCCCATTCTATTAAACTGGTTATTGATGGGTTCATTACCTTCCTTCTCTATACTGGATTTATTCTGTTTGCTATTTAGATCCTCCATGTCTTGTACTTGGTGACAATCTGGATCGACGCGACTTTTTACTGCTTCCGTTTGTTCGACTGAGTTCAGCATCGTGTTTCCCACGTGTTCTACGGGCTCATCATTCGCGTTCATTCTGTTGCTACTGTCGTCCTGATTATCCCGACTACTATTTTTTATACGGCTGCGAGTATCCATAGTTTTATAGTTCAAGAAAAAAAATCCACACAAGACAAAAATAACATACGTGTCCCCTAATCACGAGAGCACACGATTATGTGTCTGAATAAGAACACAAATTGGGCGTGGCCTGCACTTAATTTCGTCACACGCAAACCAATAACATATTAACACATCCCAAAATTAAAAAAAAAACACATACATAAATACAATAAGCAACAAACAACGCCGTTTACAACGTCGAAAGAAATACTCTATCTAAAGCAACACAGAAGTTGTTTGAGCGCAGTGAAATTTTTTTTCATGTATTAATACACTGTTAAATCTAACTTAATCTCTCAGAAGTTCGCAAGTCTACCGCTACCTAGGCCAGCGTAGGCCATGTGTATCGTATTACTATGTTTACGACGTTACTCATCGAGCCATATACTTTCTCTCGCATTTCTAGCTGCTTCTCCCACACAATTAATGATAAAAATTCAGAAATTCAGGGTCGCCACCAGCCCAAGCCATTCCTAACCATTTAGAAGAAAACGGAGCTGGAAAATTTTTATTTTCATTGCTTTAATAATTTAGTTACAAGTATGCAAATTTCTTTAAGCAGCCAGATAAATAGCACTCCATGTCGAGCATGAAGCAACTTGATTAATTCCGGATTGGAAATTGGAGTAAGGGGGTAAGATCGACACCAAAGAATTTATCTTTCACGTAGATTATTTATTATAACTAAATATTTGGTTGCACGTCCCAACTACACATAACTGGTGCCTGACTCGAAATATTTTGGTAAGAATTACGTGAGAATGAACCAGAGCACAATTTAACTACAGCAAGAAGAAACACACAAGACGGGGGTGGGAGACAATTATACTATCATCTCCTTTGCATTAACACCATTCTACGCATGCACTATTCTGGACAGAGGTTTAACCAATCCACAAGGCTGTGCGATAATTATTTAACTTACTAACTGTGTCTGCTGCTTTCAAACGGCCGTGGTGCATTCTGACCAAACTGTTGTACTGCTTTGTAGAAAGCGCACGAAAGAACAGATATTCTTGCAGAAATTGTAGCTCATTAAACAAGCAGACTGTCAAAATAAAGTCTGTTGCGGTGCCGTGGTGGACCAGAAGGGTCACTGATTACCAAACACGTGGCACAAAATCGACACACAAAGACAAAAGCAATTTCCACAAAATATAAGATTAAAATTCATTAAAAAAATAACTCACTTCACACGCTTCAGTTACGCTGAAGTTCTTAAATATTTCACCAGTTAAGCATAACGAAGTCCTAACTCAACCTGTTTCCTATCACCTGAAACCCCCCTTAAGAGCTACTAGCCGTACTCACCAAGCGTTCACCGAAGAGTGCCCCTTTCTCTTTCGAGATTACCTAGCTCCCCGTGCAGCGGAAGCTACCAGAGGGGTAGCCCTCCGTCACCAACCTCACCCCCAAAAACAGCCTTCGACTAAGATGGGCAAACCTCTCTGTTCAGGTATTGGGAACCTAAGTTGATCATCCTGTGCTCTCCTTCGAACGAGAAGCAACATCGTCTGCTCCCAGCAGACGATGACCAACTCAGCGTTTCCCACAAAACAAACCCGAAACCCCACATTAAAACACACATATAACATTCAATAGGCCTTATCTGAGTGGTCAGTCTTTCTGGAAGAGTTCATGAATTGAGCTAAAATCAGGTAGTAAAATGAATAAGTTGTACCGAATTCGACAATCGTCTTATGAAACAACTTCACAGAGACGTTTCATTGTACTTGCTATATTAAAGGCGAAACCCCCGACACAACTAAAATTTGTATCCCGTCCTTCACTTCGCCTTTACATTGACACTATATATGTCATTTGGCGAGCAAGATACAAATGTTGCGTATAGCTATATAGCTCAAGTAACGAATGGGATACTATTAGCGTCCAAGGCAACAAAAAAACTGTACCCCATAGTGAAGTACGGGATACAAATTGTACATGTGTCGTCTTCTTGTCTCCGTGTAGTTCAATTGAGGTACAGGTTGCAAATGTAACGTACGCCTATTTCCACCTTTTCGTTACCAGTGTACATATATAGAGGTCAACGGAAGTCTGGTACACATATATTACATACATAGGTCCTTCTGTCATCAGTAGTACTGATACGTACGTAGGAAAAGACTGTTAGTAACAGCGGAGACGAAATAAACAACACATCTACATTGTGTATCCGTGTTCCATTTAGGGTTTACTGACGCTTAGGATACATCGTTCAAGTGAAGAACAGGACAGTAATGCTAGCGAAAACGAAGAAATCGACTTACGAGAAACTCGTATTCCATACTGTACTTAAGTAACACACTTCGAATGAGCTTTTAATTTGTATCGGGTGTTTCATTTACGGTTTAGTGGAGCAGGGGATACATAGTTCAAGTGAACAACAGGACAGCAATGCAAAATCGACGTAAGCTAAACTGGGTCTAGTGTAGCAGGGGATACAACCCGTCGGCTTTGAACAATGACGTCACAAGTCGCCAGAGAGCATGTATTACAAAGATGAAAGAGCTGAGGAGAATGTTAGAGAAACAAAGAAATGCGAGAGAGATAAACTTTATTTCACATATGTAAGGGCCAGTAGTATTTTCATGTTAACGATATCGCGTGTTTGTATCTTAGTATTTTTCCGCAAAATACAATGGAAAGAAATGAATGAAATTACTAGCAATGAATACATCACGTTACATGTATGTCAGTTGTATCTCGAAAGTCTTCCGAACTGTATTGCTTAAGTGCAGTACGGTATACATGTTCAGCGTAGTCGATTTCTTAGTTTCAACTAGCATTGCTGTCCTGTTGTTCACTTGAACTATACGTCTCCGCTATTACTAGCAGTCTTTTCTTACGTACATATCAGTATTACTGATGACAGAAGGACCTACGTATGTAATATATGTATACCAGACTCCCATCCCCATCGACGCGCAGGTCGCTGAAGTGGCGTCAAATCGAAAGACCTGCACCAGGCGAACGGTCTACCCGACGGGAGGCCCTAGCCACACGACATTTCCGTTTCCATTGACCTCGATATATGTACACTGGTAACGAATAGGTGGAAATACACGTACGTTACATTTGCAACCTGTTTCATTTTATATGTTTTGATTGTTTATTTAATCTTTGTGTTTCACTTGTTGAAAGGGAACTACACATTGATCTTGTCAAAAGCCGAGAAGCGATTCTTCTTAGTGTTGTAGCTCCCTTCAGTAGCTGATAAGTGTTTTTTGGCTTTTAAAAAAAAAATCTCACGAGATGGAATAAACTGATCCTACTTCATTAAGCAATCAATAAAAAAAACTAAACTAAAACATAACAGCTTTTGCTGTTATGTATCTTAGGATCAGTTTATTCTATCTCGTGAGATTTTTTTAATAAGCCAAAAAACACTTATCAGCTACTGAAGCATATTGGTGGAATAAGAAAGTGAAATATGGTAAAATAGTGAAATATAGATAAACGATCGCTTTTAGATTCACATTCAATTATTTTAATGATAGCGCTTATTAGAACACAGAACTGCTTTATTATCTATACCTCGAAGTGAAGACATTACTATCTATGACTAAGGAATGACGTCATTGTTCAAAGCCGACGGGTTGTATCCCCTGCTGCACTAGACCCGCTAAACTAGTATCCCGTACTGCACTTAAGCAATACAGTTCGAAAGAGTTTCGAGATGCAACTGACATACATGTAACGTGATGTATTCTTTGCTAGTAACATATTTCATCCATTTCTTTCCATTGTATTTTAGGGAGAAATACTAAGATACAAACACGCGATATCGTTAACGTGAAAATACTACTGGCCCTGATATATGTGAAGTACAGTTTTTCTCTCTAGCATTCCTTTGTTTCCGAACATTCTTCTCAGTTCTTTAATCTTTGTAATGCATGCTCTCTGGCCAATTCTGACGTCATTGGTCAAAGCCGACGGGTTTTATCCCCTGCTAAACCAGACCCGGATGAATATAGTTTGGGTAATTTGCGTGTTCTGAGCTACACTGCCTCAAGAAACGTACAAAATTTCTGACTTTAATACTTGTTTTACTGCGGCAAACCTTTAAAGTACGTAATTACATGAAATACTGAAAATCAGATTTTGTTGACCTTGGAAGCCGTCATATAGGGCGCCTGCAACTGAGTTTGTATACCATGAACCACGAACCACAATCAACGCCAATTAATAACATAGATTACACAGCACATCAGTTATTACTTAACTGATACTGTATGAGTTATTGTGTTGAGAAATTTCAGCTCCTCGTTTTATATAGTTGCACGTGAGCTAATTTGTATGCATCCCAAAGAATTTTTAAGTACGATTTGGAAATATGAGACTGAAGCTTTAAAAAATCACAGACGTCCTTTATCTACCTTATCGTTGGATACAGCTACCTGGCCCAAGCATCTCTGACGTCGCAAAGATGTTAACCATTTCATTTTCAATGCAGAAGCTGTCATATTATCAGTTTCTTTGTAAAATGCGTAATGAACAACAGTTTCACAATTCATTTGGAATGACTTCCAGAAAATTAAAATTCACTAAAAACAATCACTATGGATCTAAAGTTTGGTATTTATGAAATTCACTCTCACAGTGTCTTTCTCGAATGTGCCGTGGCAATTCTCACGCCAACAACTTTACACGCATAACTAAATTATCGGAAAACTTTAAAATTATTAATATGAGAAACACATTCATATCCGACGTATATTGTACTTTAGAATTACTCACCATTTTTGTTTTGATGCACATTCAAGTCCCTATTGTTGAGGACAGCAGCTTTGCAAGTGACGCCAACAGTTTGAAGATTTGTCTTGTATCGGTCACTGACATTCGATAGCTTCCTTATCTGTTCTGCTTAAAATAGTCGATAACTTTCATATATTACTCGTGTGTCACGTTAATGGAATATACATTCATTTTGACAACGCACAATCTGAATCGCAGTACTGCTCAGTCATCTATCGTCTTCCACTCTCTTGTTTTTCCACAGACAAACAGCACTACAACCATGGAGGTATAAGGAGGGGAGATGGCACTATGGCCGTCTGCTGTACGTCTGTTTGAAGCCGGTGGGCGTGGTCGGCCGCCATGTTTGATTGGTCAAAACAGTGACAGAGCTCTTGTTAGAATTGCGTGTTCTTCATATTTAACGTTATGTCTGCGAAATAATTTCAGATGATGAGTGTTACAATGTTTACATGCGTAACACAATGTCAGAATAGCTTTTTCAGGTGTTTTCGCCTTGTTTTTAATGCGTTTTTGCCCCAGCAATACAACTGATTTGGTCACGTAACTTAAGTGTTTCTTTTGGATACGAACTTCGAATGATGAAAAATAACAGCGTACAAAGCTCTTTTCAAACTCAAATCACCTTTTACTGTATTTGTGTCGATGTAAACTGAAAGCAGAACCCGAAAGCTATGCTAGTTTACATACCGGATGATATCTCTTACTCGTTTACACACGTATACAAAATTTCATTTGTAAATACAAATATCGTTTGTGCTTTGTCAAGAAAAATAAGCATATGATAGTGCTTTGGTGAATGTACAATGGGATTTTCAGTACCATTGTAGTTTAAACATCTGAACACTATGAAATCACAACTGTTGCTCTGTGTGAGATTATTAATAGCACAATAGGCCTACATGTCAGATGATAATTAGGAAACCTTCCTTTAGTGTATAAGTCAATACATGTCATTAAGTAGCAGTTTTGATACTAATCATGAACTGCTAAACAAATCTCAATTACACAAATTTGTGTAAAGGACAACACTGCTATTAAAATCACCAATAGTTAAATTAGGATGCCCTGCAAACATGCACGCTCAAATTTCAACCTGCAAGTCAAGCTAAACACTTGCTGATGATAGGTACTTATGTGCAATAGTCTTAAATTTCACTGCAATGTATAAAACATAATGGAAAAGAGCAAAGCACCTTGACTGTTTTAACCTACCTCTGTTTTTTATTTGCTTCAATGTTGGATAAAGCAAAATATCTTAAACCAGTGGTACACTTTGAACCATTTCTTGCACATAGCATTTAACTAGTATTACATTTACATAATATTTTTTATCACTCACCTTTTACAATTACTGTAACACACTGCAGACTTCCATGGGATAAAGTTGCAAAAGTAAAGGATAAAATAGGAGAGAAACAAATTGCATAATATGATTTTTTGTACTTTTCAACTCACTACAACATTTTAAAGTACAAATTATCAAGCTGTGTTCTTGCATTATCAAATCGTCAGTGTTTCAATCTCATAGCTTATCCACTAACATTCCGTGTAATCTTATATGTGAAGTGTGGGACTAACAAAATTTTTGGGAAAGTTATAAATAATGTAGTTTTGAGAAACATTTTAATCTCTTGGTATATGGTACAATATTAATATTGACATTTGGGTTACAACAAAGCACTTACATATATTAACCACTATACTCTCATTATAATGAACTCCATTACTAAATGCAGTACTCTTTAAACTACATATAGCTACAAATTAAGGTAATCATTTCATCATCAAAATACATGTCACAAATAATAATTGACCAGCCCTTTACAAAATTCACAATGGCTATATATACCCTGTAGAAGAAACTGGTTAATGCACTGCCACCAGAAGCACACACTACCTCATTAAAACACTTCAGAAATGTTCTCCAAAAGGGGGTAAAGCTTTCATATGTACCCTCAAACACAGCTTTAAAAGGGAAAATTAAATAACATAGAGGAAAGAAGTGGGGAAAGCAAAGTTCACAAATTTATTGACCTTTAAAAAGAACTAATTTGATGTATGCTGTTCTCAATTTTTTTTCATGGAGTGAATCTGTTACACATTTTGCAGCATGTTTCTGACGTGTCAGCAGGTACCTTTTCGCAATAGCTTTGATCAGCAGTACCAAGTGATTATCTAATGGGTGCTGATCTTTCATGTGCTCTCCCAATTCCTCAAACACAGGCTTGAACAGAAAAGTGCCAAGTACCTCTGACACACATTTAGTATTAAGATCTTTCACAGGAACCCTCCTATTTCCAGCACTGTATTTTCTAAATACTTTTTCAGAACACATACAAATGTCCACAACATCGTCAGATGGTGAAATCAAACCACCTCTACTCTTTCTGTGTATAAGAGAATAGGCAGTATGACTCCCTTCCCCTCGCAACACTGACAAGCATGTTTCACACTGTAAAGTTCTCTCTAAGTGACGAACCACAAATCCTGAAATATAAACAACAATATGGGTTGCCACTTCAGAGAGAATCATTTCAGCTTCAACGTAATCATGATCATGGCTCACCAAATGGGTTTCCATATCTAATAATTGCCTACGTTCAGTGGTGAAATTAATTTGTTGTTCTATAGTCTGACCACTGTATGTCAAAATAGGGATCTCTTCCAGGGCTATACAATTGCCTCTGTCTGATTCACGAATTTCATTGTGAATCAGGAGTTTCTTATAGGCAGATATGAACTGTCGAGCTGTTGGATTGTTATTCCATCCACCACGACTACGGATGGCACTAAAAAACATCTCCAAATGATCTTGGGAGCACTTATAAATGGGGAGGAACTTCAACAAAGATACAGAGGATTGTGGTCCAAGCTTTGTATAGAGGTGCAAGACACTAGAAATACACACTAGGAAGCCAATGAAACCTGTTTTCCTGTTACTGTCCACAACTCTTTGTCCCTGACACACAGTAAGTGTTTTGATGTATGCCTGAGCTTCCATTAAAAATTCTTTAACAACCTTGAAATTGTGGACATTCAGAGGCTGCTTCCACTTATTCTGCAGAAGGCTTCTGGAATTTAATATATCAAACAGGCAGTTGAATATCCTTATAAATTTGATTGTGGCAGAAGCATCTTCAAATCCTGGTATCTTCATATCGCAGCAGTACTGCATTGCGTCTGCCACGGAAGTGCTGAGCAGCTGGGCTGCTAACCTAACTTTCATTTTGTTATTCACAAAATTGATGTGGCTGCTCGTAATGCTGTTGCCTAGGTGGAGACCTTCTTTCACTTGTAACTTATGCAGTAGTTCAAATAGGTACCATGAAATTACATTACCTTGCCCATCCCGAAAATGTTTTCTCTCCCCTAATGCATTTCTTACAAGTTTCAGCATATGGGGTGGATCTAACAGAAATGCAACTTCAAAATTGTTACCCTGAACAAAAAAGGTGGTCTTTAATCCATCAACGTCAGTATTGCACCCCAAGCATTTGGCCATAGACATATTGGAGGCACAACCGTCACACGAAAGAGACACTACTTGAATGCCACTGGCACTGGCAAGGCTAATGCATTGTTTAACCAAATGAGCTTTCTGCTCCCCTGTCAATCCACATGTCAAAAAATACCCTACTGGTAGCTTCCATGACCCATTAATTGCGACTAACATTAATACAAAGGCCTCTTTAGCTATAGGTAAACTATCCATAGCAACAGAGGACCCCATATCTATGTATCCATAATACTGTGTTCCATCAAATTCTATGTGTTGCCTAATTGCAATTTCATCCATTAACAAACTGCATAGAATTTTATTAGTCTGGCCCTGATGAGAAGCTTTTGATTTTATAATGGCAAATGCCTCCGTGGTAAAGCCAGGAGCACCATCCACACCCTGGTACCACCTTGCTAATGTTCTCGGATGTGGCAGACACGTGTCGTAGCAGCGTCTAACATATTTGTACGCTTGTGGGGAATAAAAGTTTAATGTGAGAGCAAACGAACGTAGCTCAGGGCTGTAAGTTCTAGGTACACTCTTACAGTTTGCCTTTGCTGCCTGTCGTTGCAATAGCTGCTTGTGCATTCCAGGTATGCTTGCAATAACACTTAAACTGTCTTCATCCACAAAATGTTTTTTTCTCAGTTCTTCCATCACTGTACTCAAACATGCCACTTTTTTTATTAAACGGCGTTTGGATTGCTGAAGAACTTTTACTTTCTTCCTGTAATTTTCATTTTTTGTCAGCAGCACAGACACATCCCTCTTAAGGTTCCTCACAATTGGTGTTTCTTCAGGATTTACATTCAATGGTGTGGTGGAATTAGCAGGCTGAGAAGCTTCAGCCTGAAAGCCATTGGTAGTGCCTTCATCTTGACTTCTGCATGTAGCAGTTAAATTAACTGTACATTTTGATGTCTGCTGCCTTTGTGTTGGTGGTCGTCTCTTCTTCTGTTCCTACAGAAAACAAAGATTGAAAACAAATAAAAACTGTTCAATTACACCTTACAGCCTACTTATAATTATTTGCATTTCATAATGCATTTACAATGTTTGTAGATTCTGATTGGACTTGTTACTATTTATTTGCACTACAATGACAGTACAGAAACACCTGTGGATGTGAGAGGGTAAGAAACCTGCCTTTATGAAAAGCTGCATAAGGGGGGGGGGGGGGGGGGCGGCGATGTACTCTCAGTGGTATGTTTTGAAATAGTAGCAATATACACGTGAACATATGATACAATAGACAAACTATCTTACACAATTAAGCACTTTTTTCTAATTGATAATTTGTCACTGCCCATAACAAGAGTAAATGCAATGTTGTTACTGTGGCATTTAACTAGTGTTCTTTCACTACAGACACCAATGCTTACTGGGGTGAAACTATTATCAAAGAATACTGATTCAACTTGTTGAATTTTCCAAAATGGATGATTAAGTAATTAACGACCGAAATAAGTAAAATTAAATATGACAAAGAGGAAGAGCAGATTAAGACAGTTATAACTTAATGCCTAAAGTCATATGACACAGAAATAAAATTACACAAAACACACAATCTCTCTTGAGAAAAATAGAAATTTACGCCCGAAAATGTGATAAAACTATGAAAATATTGTTACATGGATTAATCCCACTGTAATCCGCACATGTTGTTGGTTATAGACAAAAACACAACTGAAATTAGAGGCCTAATTAAAACATTCATACTTTCTGGCATTGTACGTTTATTTCCTAGTTTTACAGGAATTCAGAATCAATGTGCTGATTTCACGTAGACTACCTTTTGTAAGTGAGGTGGAAAGGCAGGAAAAATTGATGGTACAGCATTTTCCCTGATCCGAACACTCGAAACTGAAGTTCGGTCAATATCTTCTTCTCGAAAATGCTGGGAACATATTTTGCTCCATTTGTTAGGTATCCAGTCTTTCCTTCTTACCATATGAACCCACAGAGCCCTACGACCTTCATTGATCGGAAATCTGAAATAAAATAAGAAGAAAACAGTTTCACAAAACGTAAACAAGGCCGCACATCTCACGAATATAAACGACAATATTTTACGAACGGGGCCACTTACGCATGGAACGTGATTCCTTTTAACTTGGTAGCACTATTCCAACGGTTAGTACACCCGTAAACAACGCAAACCGGCATTTTAAAATGAAAAAAACCTTCAGCAGCTCTACACAGTAGCACAATCAGAAACGAGTCTTCTGACCAAACTGCAATGGCGGAGCTCGGTTTCTGTCGGCTTCAAGTTTGTGACGTCATGGCATCTCCCCTCCTTATACCTCCATGACTACAACGTATTACGTTGGATGTGGCTTGTGATACTGAAAGTAAAAGAGAATTAGTGAATTTCTGCTATAAGCTGCAAAATATGTTTACGTAACGTCCATTTAAAAAAATAGCTTGTAGTATGGAGAAACAAATAAATTTAAACTTTTTGCTGAAGTACAAGTTAATATAGGCTATACATTACGTGATGACAAGTGATTTTAGGATCCGGACTGATGTGTATCATCTGAAAAGGAAAGAAAAAATTGAGGAATGTGGCTGTGAGACAAGAAATTATCGAAGACAAAGAGTAAGTGCTCTTATTTTAGGTCAAATCTATCGACAACGGACACTTACACATTTTCATAATTACGACTTTCTATTGTTTGGCGTACAAACAACCAAACAGTTCGTCCCTTAAATAAAATATAATTTAGCACTTTTTCCGAACTATTCCCTACGTAGTAGCAAAACAAAGGGAGAATGGGGAGGGCGGGGAGGAGAGAAATAGGCCGAAGTGCGGGGCAAAATTCTTTTGCAGATTCTGGAGAAATACAAATATTTTAAAAAGTTAATGAGAAATGCCGTCGACATCTTCTGACATAAAAGTAACGCGTGATCAGTTCATTATAATTATTGTCAACAAATGGAGGTGTATTCTGTATCCTGCAGAAAAACAGATCTCCCTCTGGACATGAAGAGTCTGATTAAGAGGAGACAAGTACTTGAGGACAGGAAATTCCATAGAACAAAAAACTCAGTCGAATACAGTATGTTGAATAATCTGACCAAAAGGACGGCGTGAAAACCACAGCCGGCCGAAGTGGCCGTGCGGTTAAAGGCTCAGCAGTCTGGAACCGCAAGACCGCTACGGTCGCAGGTTCGAATCCTGCCTCGGGCATGGATGTTTGTGATGTCCTTAGGTTAGTTCGGTTTAATTAGTTCTAAGTTTTAGGGGACTAATGTCCTCAGCAGTTGAGTCCCATAGTGCTCAGAGCCATTTGAAAACCACACACTGCAGAATAATACTAACGAAGAAACAAAGGCTCTAGAATACAGTAATCCTATAAAATGATAATACGCAACTCGAGCATAAGGTACAAATACTTCTAAATACGACGCATGTGACAAGTGTCTCGTTTTGCTTTAATAAAAAGAAAGACGTTTTAAATATTTGCTACGGAGTTTTATGAATAACAACACAATGATACAGGTGAACTTAAGAGGGAGATGACACCATTGTTTGTGTCAGATAAAAAGATGCTGTCAATATTCCACTTTAAACACTGGAAGATATTCGTTACGTAAGGAGGCAACTCAAAACAATATAAGTACTGTTGTTTATGGAATAGGTTGGAAATTTGTACGTGTACATATATACACTCCTGGAAATTGAAATAAGAACACCGTGAATTCATTGTCCCAGGAAGGGGAAACTTTATTGACACATTCCTGGGGTCAGATACATCACATGATCACACTGATAGAACCACAGGCAACAGAGCATGCACAATGTCGGCACTAGTACAGTGTATATCCACCTTTCGCAGCAATGCAGGCTGCTATTCTCCCATGGAGACGATCGTAGAGATGCTGGATGTAGTCCTGTGGAACGGCTTGCCATGCCATTTCCACCTGGCGCCTCAGTTGGACCAGCGTTCGTGCTGGACGTGCAGACCGCGTGAGACGACGCTTCATCCAGTCCCAAACATGCTCAATGGGGGACAGATCCGGAGATCTTGCTGGCCAGGGTAGTTGACTTACACCTTCTAGAGCACGTTGGGTGGCACGGGATACATGCGGACGTGCATTGTCCTGTTGGAACAGCAAGTTCCCTTGCCGGTCTAGGAATGGTAGAACGATGGGTTCGATGACGGTTTGGATGTACCGTGCACTATTCAGTGTCCCCTCGACGATCACCAGTGGTGTACGGCCAGTGTAGGAGATCGCTCCCCACACCATGATGCCGGGTGTTGGCCCTGTGTGCCTCGGTCGTATGCAGTCCTGATTGTGGTGCTCACCTGCACGGCGCCAAACACGCATACGACCATCATTGGCACCAAGGCAGAAGCGACTCTCATCGCTGAAGACGACACGTCTCCATTCGTCCCCCCATTCACGCCTGTCGCGACACCACTGGAGGCGGGCTGCACGATGTTGGGGCGTGAGCGGAAGACGGCCTAACGGTGTGCGGGGCCGTAGCCCAGCTTCATGGAGACGGTTGCGAATGGTCCTCGCCGATACCCCAGGAGCAACAGTGTCCCTAATTTGCTGGGAAGTGGCGGTGCGGTCCCCTACGGCACTGCGTAGGATCCTACGGTCTTGGCGTGCATCCGTGCGTCGCTGCGGTCCGGTCCCAGGTCGACGGGCACGTGCACCTTCCGCCGACCACTGGCCACAACATCGATGTACTGTGGAGACCTCACGCCCCACGTGTTGAGCAATTCGGCGGTACGTCCACCCGGCCTCCCGCATGCCCACTATACGCCCTCGCTCAAAGTCCGTCAACTGCACATACGGTTCACGTCCACGCTGTCGCGGCATGCTAGCAGTGTTAAAGACTGCGATGGAGCTCCGTATGCCATGGCAAACTGGCTGACACTGACGGCGGCGGTGCACAAATGTTGCGCAGCTAGCGCCATTCGACGGCCAACACCGCGGTTCCTGGTGTGTCCGCTGTGCCGTGCGTGTGATCATTGCTTGTACAGCCCTCTCGCAGTGTCCGGAGCAAGTATGGTGGGTCTGACACACCGGTGTCAATGTGTTCTTTTTTCCATTTCCAGGAGTGTATTTCGTAAGCCACTGTACAGTGCAGTTCCTGTTCCATTCGACTACTGAATGAATGAAAAATGACTGTCGATCTCGGATGTATGCGTACTTACTCCCCTGTGAAGATGTACAATGGTGGTAGCATGATGGCCTCACAGTATACTTCGAATACAGGTACTCAAAATCCAAACAACTGGGTTTTGTGAGAACATGCGTTACATTTAAATTTCCTAAGAACATTCGTTTCACTGCCGTATGGATTACACCGAGCTGTCGCATCGTAGCAGAGCGTCTCTGAATTGGTTCCGTGTCTGATGTCACGCCTCGTTGATAAGGACTCTTAACAATGGAAGAATACTCTAGAATTGGTCACACTAGTGCCTTGTATGCGATTTCCTCATGCATCTTCCGTACTACTGACTTTTATTGATTCTTCTATTTAATATCGATGCTTAGTGTTACCCCTAAATATTTATAGGGCTTACGATGCGATATGTTCAAGATATTCATCACTACTCTTGTAATCAGACCCTACCCTTTTTTTCCTCTTTGATATGGACATTGTCTTACGTTTGCCTACATTTCATGCATCTGCCTCCATAGTTTAGTGTTTAGTGTGAGTAACTGCCATGCAGAGGTCCTGGGTTCCATTACTGGTACTGCCAGGGATTTTTTGGTGGGATGATTAGTACGGGATGCACTTGACTTCATGACGCCAACTGAGGAGCTCTTCGATCAATTAGTAGCGGCACCAAGGTCAAGAAACGCAGCAACGACGTGGAGAGCTGTGTGCTGATTACATGCACTGGCCCACCCAATTTACATGAACTGGTCACGATACCAATGATTTAATTTAGCGATATTTGGCTGGTAAGTTGCAGTACAGTGACTGGGTGAGGCCGGTAACCAAAAACAGTCGCATGGTCGGTGAGGTCACAGCGAGCTAGTGGAAGGCCATTGGGCAGACGTTGCTTGGATTTCCCCATAGGGGAGAAGGGTGAGACTTGAGTGAATGGAAGTGTAGGTAGGTATCTGTTAGGCACGTAGGTGGAAGTTGCTTGCATTTCCTCAGAGGGAAGAAGGGTGAGACTGAAGTGAGTGGAAGCATAGGTAGGTATCTGATAGATCAGTGGGTGGACATTGCTTGGATTTCCCCAGGGGGAGAAGGATGAGACTCAAGCAGATGGAATTGTAGGTAGGTACGTAGTATGCCATTGGGTGAACGTTGCTTGGTTTCCCCCAGGGGGATAAGGGGCGAGACTCCAGGTACTAGAAATGTAGATAGGTATCTGGTAGGCCAGAGGGCAGACGTTGCTTCGATTCCCCATGGGGGAGAAGGGGGAGACTCGAGTGAGTGGAAGTGTAGGTAGGTATCTGGTAAGCCAGTGGGTGGACGTTGCTTGGATTTCCCCATGGGGAAGAAGTGTGATACTAGGCCACCACATGAATATGGATGCTAGCAGTATGCTTCTGACTGTATTGACCACATGCCCCTCCATACCACATACAATGACATCAATGGCTGAGGATGACACAGCAATCAGTCAGATCTATTGGACTGTCTAGGGCCAGGACGTGGGATTTCCTTTACTTACGTCAAAAGTGAATTGCTACTCTTCACAATAAAGGATGACAGCCAAAACAGTTGCAGAATAAAGATTTATTAAAATTCTTGACCAAGGTTTCGGTATATATAAATATACTTTCATCAGAAGTAAAAATTCTAAAATTACATCATGCAATGGATATTAATAAAACAATTGTGCCAAAGGCGTTGTCAATAATTAAGACATTTTCTCCATTTGTATAACATGACTATGGGAACAGGGTCAATCTGAACAGTTTAGCACCAGTAATTCGCCTATGAACTATCGAGACAAGTGTTTTATTAATCTCCATTGCATGATGTAATTTTAGATTTTTTACTTCTGATGAAGGTATATTTATATATACCCAAACCTTGGTCAAGAATTTTAATAAATCTTTATCGTGCAACTGTTTTGGCTGTCATCCTTTACTGTGAAGAATTTCAACAGTTGCTGTTTCAGCCATGTTTAAAATCTTGGCTGTTTCAGCCATGTTTAAAATCTTGAACTGCTATTCATTACACTAAATGCAAATTTTGTCATAGTCTTTCTGATGTACCTTATAGTCGACCAAGGACGAGTCTTTGCTGTAGACAACAGTACTGTCAGTGAACAAGCTTATTGCACAGCTGTTCCTACCTTATAAATCTTTTATGGATAAGAGAGGTTGTTATAAAATGAGCCTAATTGACATTCAGATAAACACACTATCTATGTATTACAAACAAAAATATATATCACTATTCTTGAGTTCCAAATCGAAGAGTTCTCCACAGTTGATCAAGGAGGCTAGCCACTGCTTGAATTGATTATTTTGTTGTTTATATTCATTTAACTAGAAATTTATGAATTAACATTTATAAGCAAGGTACTTGAACAACATAGCGCAAAACTAGCAAGAGAAAAGTTAGATAGTCAGTTGATCAGCAATCGTTGTCCTTGTTCATGCAGAATATAAATTGCAGTTTTGATAGTAATTTAACAATGTGTAATTAAAAGGAAATAATACTATTCACACACAAATGTTATATATATCTGGAATGTTTGAAAGCCTATTTAGAATTATATTTTGTAACTTTGGTCAGGGGTGCAGTAACTCTTTTGATTAAGGATACCAGTCATGAGAGATTTTTGAGGATGGAGCAGGCAGAGCATGTATTGAGGGGTTTTGGTTGCTTTTATTGTTTAGGTAAGTTGGTATGAGATTGTGCAGCCCATGAGTCGTGTGTGTGGTAAAGTTTTAACCTGGTGTGCAATTTGGTTGGACGTAGTCTTTTCACTGCACCAGTTTAAAACTTGATGATGTGTATTCATAGTAAATTAATGTAGACGTTTGATACTGATCATTGATGCTGGATAGTTGTAAAAATACAGTGCCCTATAAGTCAAAGAGCATTATCTTCAAACACTGCGAATCAGAGGCACACATAAAATGTATATCAATGTTTAAATCTTTAAAACCCTTTCGCTTGAACATATTATTATTACAAAAAGGATCATTAACCTATATTTAGGCATATGGATTTGTTTGGTGATTAGAAAGTTGAGTACCTGTTTTCATGATAATGACTGACATGGACAATTTTTTCATTGATACTGCACGTCGTAAGCAGTTGAAATTTGCAAAGAACAACCCAACATGGACGACACCAAGCTTTCAGCTTTATCCACAAGTGGTTAGCGTTTGTCAGAACTGAACTAAGTGTTCTCACAAAGCCTTTAAATAAGATGATAATGACTTTCCGTATTTTCAACAAAACACAAATACTCTCCAAGCTTTCTTGATGACCATTGTTCCCGTAGTAGTATCATAATTGCTAATTCTTCTCTCATTGGTGACACTCTCTAAAATATCGGTTGTGTTTGTAACTAGGTGGTTTAAACTACTTCTTTCACAGTCGGTTGTCGGATTAGTTGTTCGGTGCAGTTATCTAAGGCTTCAGTATAACTTAATAGGATTGTGCCCTTAAGGGGCTCCGGAAAGGCTCAAAATCATGAAAAGTTCAATTTTTACTCTTTTGCGTTTTCTGAATCTGCAGACTATTACCTTTTAATAGATATATAATTTATTCAATTCCGAAGACTACAACTATTTTTAAATTTTTTTTGAAATGTGTTCTACATGGGCGTGACCCACTGTGGCGCTGTTAAACTGCTGTCAAATGGTGTTATTATTAACGTCCGTGTTCATCAGGTACATTTTAGTGGTGTGAGATAAAGTATGTGTTGTGGCTAACCTGTGATGGTTCAATATATATCGCTGGTGTGATTGTCGATTGTTTCATGTTTATTTATCTCGAAAATATTCGAAATTAATTCTGCTTCTTGAGTCTCTGTTTTGTTGAAGTACACTCCTGGAAATTGAAATAAGAACACCGTGAATTCATTGTCCCAGGAAGGGGAAACTTTATTGACACATTCCTGGGGTCAGATACATCACATGATCACACTGACAGAACCACAGGCACATAGACACAGGCAACAGAGCATGCACAATGTCGGCACTAGTACAGTGTATATCCACCTTTCGCAGCAATGCAGGCTGCTATTCTCCCATGGAGACGATCGTAGAGATGCTGGATTTAGTCCTGTGGAACGGATTGCCATGCCATTTCCACCTGGCGCCTCAGTTGGACCAGCTTTCGTGCTGGACGTGCAGACCGCGTGAGACGACGCTTCATCCAGTCCCAAACATGCTCAGTGGGGGACAGATCCGGAGATCTTGCTGGCCAGGGTAGTTGACTTACACCTTCTAGAGCACGTTGGGTGGCACGGGATACATGCGGACGTGCATTGTCCTGTTGGAACAGCAAGCTCCCTTGCCGGTCTAGGAATGGTAGAACGATGGGTTCGATGACGGTTTGGATGTACCGTGCACTATTCAGTGTCCCCTCGACGATCACCAGTGGTGTATGGCCAGTGTAGGAGATCGCTCCCCACACCATGATTCCGGGTGTTGGCCCTGTGTGCCTCGGTCGTATGCAGTCCTGATTGTGGCGCTCACCTGCACAGCGCCAAACACGCATACGACCATCATTGGCACCAAGGCAGAAGCGACTCTCATCGCTGAAGACGACACGTCTCCATTCGTCCCTCCATTCACGCCTGTCGCGACACCACTGGAGGCGGGCTGCACGATGTTGGGGCGTGAGCGGAAGACGGCCTAACGGTGTGCGGGACTGTAGCCCAGCTTCATGGAGACGGTTGCGAATGGTCCTCGCCGATACCCCAGGAGCAACAGTGTCCCTAATTTGCTGGGAAGTGGCGGTGCGGTCCCCTACGGCACTGCGTAGGATCCTACGGTCTTGGCGTGCATCCGTGCGTCGCTGCGGTCCGGTCCCAGGTCGACGGGCACGTGCACCTTCCGCCGACCACTGGTGACAACATCGATGTACTGTGGAGACCTCACGCCCCACGTGTTGAGCAATTCGGCGGTACGTCCACCCGGCCTCCCGCATGCCCACTATACGCCCTCGCTCAAAGTCCGTCAACTGCACATACGGTTCACGTCCACGCTGTCGCAGCGTGCTACCAGTGTTAAAGACTGCGATGGAGCTCCGTATGCCACGGCAAACTGGCTGACACTGACGGCGGCGGTGCACAAATGCTGCGCAGCTAGCGCCATTCGACGGCCAACACCGCGGTTCCTGGTGTGTCCGCTGTGCCGTGCGTGTGATCATTGCTTGTACAGCCCTCTCGCAGTGTCCGGAGCAAGTATGGTGGGTCTGACACACCGGTGTCAATGTGTTCTTTTTTCCATTTCCAGGAGTGTATAATAATGAGTAAAAGTAAAGTTATTAGAAATCCTCTGAAGGCTTTTAAGAAAAGGAGAAATGTTGGAAAGCCAAAGGTATGTGTTATTACTGTAAACAATAAAGACGATAACCAAGTGAGTGAACCTAACCTCTCAAGTACACCTGCCCATGGCAGTCAAAGTGGGAAAGAAAATACTTCACAGAAGAAGCTTGGTTCAATGAGTGAAAACTATGAATGTTTTATGGGCGAATCGGATGTGAATTAAATATTTGATATGTCGGTTCTCAAAGGAATTTTTTCAAACTGTGTAAGATGTATTCATTGTAGTGAAGTTGGTCTGGAACTCTCCATAGTAAAGCACGTAGGACTTGCTAGTGAAATACAACTGAAATGTGATAAGTGTTCATACATGACCACCTTTTGGAACAGTGTTGCAGTAACTGCAACTGAAGAAAATGGTAGCAAAATCTACGAACACAACATTAGATTTGTTTATTCCTTGCGTTCAGTTGGTAAGGGTGCTACTGCAGGTGCAATTTTCTGTGGCATCATGAATCTTCCAAATCCCCCAACCAAGTTTACGACCTATAATAAATTAATAGGGTCTAAAGTAGAAGATGTCTATAGAATCTATGAAGAACGCTGTGGAAGAGGCAGTAATGGAAAATAATGGTAACAGAGATTTGACTGCAGCGTTCGATGGTACCTGGCATAAACGGGGACACACATCTCTTCATGGTGTAGTATCTGCCACCAGTATGTATACAGGGAAAGTTTTAGATGTAGCAGTAATATCAAAGTATTGTAGATGTCCACAAAAATATAAAGGTACACATGAAAATAATTGCAAAGCTAACTATAGTGGCAGTAGTGGAGGAATGGAAGTGGCTGGTGTTGTCAGTATATTCCAGCGTTGAGGCGTGTGATAAAGTGCGATATGTTAATTACTTTGGTGGCGGTGATTCTAAAAGTTTCAAACATGTTCAAGGACTGAAGCCCTATGGTGATGATGTTGTAGTGCAGAAATTTGAGTGTATTGGACACGTACAGAAGCGAATGAGAACAAGACTTCGGCGACTGAGAGCTTCGTACAAAAAACAAAAACTCAGTGATGGTAAAGGGTTGGATGGGAAGGGAAGATTAACTGACAGTGTAATTGACAAAATACAGAACTATTATGGAATGGCTATTAGGCAAAATACACAAAGTGTCGACGAAATGAAGAAGGCTGTTTGGGCTATTTTTTTTTCATACTTCTTCAACCGATGAAAATCCCAAACATAGCTTGTGTCCCAAAGAAGAAGACAGTTGGTGTAAATATAACAAAGGATTGCTAACTGGTGAAGTGTACACTCATAAGCATAGTCTGCCTCATGCAATAATGGAGGTGGTAAAACCTGTTTTCAGAGACTTAGCAGCACCTGAACTGTTGAAAAAGTGTATTCACGGAAAAACTCAAAACCCCAATGAAAGTGTAAATAGTGTTATATGGTCGAGAATCCCCAAGACTGTATTTGTTGGAATAGAAACACTTCACTTTGGTGTGTATGATGCTGTTGCGACTTTCAATGATGGCAACATTGTAAGGTGCAAGGTATTTAGAAATATGGGAATGAAGATAGGTTCTAACATGGTACGAGCGATGCTTGCTTTAGACAAGGAACGCCTTCGGGCTGCAGACAGGGCTGTAAAGAGTCTAGAAATACAAGCAAGAGTAAACAGGAGGAGGAACAAGAGGAAGCTGGAGGAGGAGTTTGCAGAGGATGAAGATAATCCATCCTATGGACCTGGAATGCACTAAAAAGTTAATCCAATCTTTGTCGCTCGATTCCCAAAACTTTTATTTTCTCATACTAATTACATGTTTTCTAAGGATCTTCCAAACATATTTGTTTCAAACTTTCAGTAAATGTTACACAGCACCTTCTGCATAATTTAACACAGCCTATTTCCAAAAAACTGTATATTTTTGAATATATAAATAAAAAATTGCAAAAAAAATGTTGTGAATTTTCATTACAATTGAAAAGAAAATCATCTTTAATAACTGAACTAAAATTTTGCAAAATCCCTGTGTTAAGTTGTAGCCCATATTCCAGTAAATAATCTGTAAAAAGTTCAACTTACTACCTCAAATACTTTGTGAGGAAAGATGTAATTTATAAGCGTTATTTTAACATTGCAAGGATAGGGCGTTCTGGAGCCTCTTAATGCAGTCAAGGTATGAGTAGTTCTCCCAGTCGATAATGGACAGCTACTTAAAACTATCGCATGCCGTGGTATTTCCGCGACTATAGAGCTTACGCTATCTTTAAATGTTGGTGAGTAGAAATACCTGTTTTTTAATCTACGTCTACCGACTCTCGTTACTCTTGTCAGTATTAGTACACGACCGGATTGATTTTTAACTTCACTAGACCTAATGCTTCAGCTAGTCGCTATAAACGTCCCTCCTTGCGGAGAGACTAACCTATCTTTGTGGGATACATTCCATGTGTTGTCGAAAATTTCACTCCTCCTTGCTTTTGATTGTGACCAACTCTCATTTCCCAGGATGTGTGGGGGAGACTGATTTCTACGAGGCACTTGAGCTGTGAGACTACTCCGGCAGTTGACAATGTGGTCTTTCGAGACTTATTTTGGGGCTTTTGAGCATGAAGATTTTTACATGAATGGGCTACCTTCCTTATCGCATAACCCGAACTTGGAGGATCATGTTTTGTGTTACAGGGTTCCTCCCATAGGAACTACGACTTAGAGACCTTCCTCCCCCATGAAAGATAAAACTGGATAATGAAAGTGAAGGACGCCTTCGGGGTTCGCGTTCTAATGCCATCAGGATCGAAAAAGAGTTTCCCAGGACGGGCCATAAGAAAGAAAACAGAAGGAGTCTAATATAGGTAAATGACAGCAATGTTGGGGCCCGTGTGGTTCCCGTCCAGATAGACCCAGTTAGGCAGTTCACTAGGGAGCTGCTCTTTGTTTGGTCTCACATCTACGGATCGTCTGGCATAGGTGACGCTACAAGGAGCATACCTTCCGCCGGGATAGCACTCTGGATGACTGAGACGCACAAACCTCCACACCTCCATGATGAGTTTGACAGTAGGGTATAGACTGTAATTACTACCTAAAGACAAAAGAACTATACCTGATGACTTAGTTGCCTAATAACGGCAGCACTATAGACGTCTCTAACGTAGTTTGGTGCTCTAATCATCGTGAATGATTTGAGCTGTTTCAAGTGATCCAGTGTAAAAAGTTAGCGACAACGATCCGCTATCCAGTTCGCGTCGAGTCGCAGAAGTGTTGATCTCTCGCCTATAAGAAACGGCGCATGATTCAAATGTGTCGTCAAGTTAGTGTTCCCTTCCCGTCAGCAAGCGACAAAGCCTGATAGGATCTATGGGAAGAGTTAAAGAGAGGAATTTCAAGCATCCTGTGAAGTGCCCCACAGCACTATGACGATCCTCTCCAGAAACTGAAATTCTGTGGGTGAAGAATCAAGCAAAACAAAGATGGTCAAACAACAGGAGAGCGACGACGAATCAACATCAAAGCATTGTTAGTACGTATGTCTCCACGATCGGCTCCACCAAAGAATACAGCACCGATAACGACAAAGTGAGGATGTTTCCGAGTGACAAAGTCCATAATCAAACAACTGTAAGATAATTTAACCAAATTTTTTATTGGAGTTTGGTGTATTTATCATGCAGCAAGCACCTTATTAAGTAAGTGGTGAATCTGATGATTACAATAAATAACGCAAGTAGGGGAAAATGCATCTTTTGGAACGTTTTTCAGACATTTGCCTTTATCCGTACAATAGATGTTTAATATATTTTCTTCTTCCATTTCGAAATGATATCATACACTTTATGCGTGCTGCAACTTTTCGTGAAATAAAAAAATTACTACCGAAAATTAAGGTTCCTCTAAATACGAAAAATGATTCCAAGATACAAAGCGCTCATGTGTCTAGGAACAAATATTCTACATACATTCAAATTTTAAAACAAAACTTATCAATACCGTACTTAACAAACTGTGTATTACGTTATTACTCTATTACACACCAATAATCAGTAAGTGAAATCAAATTAAAAACGAATATTATCAGAAACCAGTTACAAGTTAAAAACATTTTGAAATAGAAGCTGTTGGCACGTAACACAACTTTCCTCTTTCAAGAAACGGGAATTTGTTAAAACATTAAAGCAACTCAGTTTATTTGCAGTAATCACAGTCATGTTCCATGGTGAAAGACCTTCTCCTGTTTAATGATACAAGATAGTGCACGGCCGACGAAGTTTGATTCAACTATCTCCACATTGTGTTAATAGTTCTAAAAATATTCAGAGCTTTACTCACCATACAACTCTGTAATTGAAGAATTAACGATACCCTCCAAATAGGAAATATATATTGCACAGCGCTTAAATATGTAGAACTTGTAATATTTACAGACGCTGCACAAAACTCGACTTCATGTCTCACAACAACAAGAACATTAGAAAATCCTGAAAACTGCTTGTAGCGGTTTCCTTAATTTGAGTCCAAAATCATTCACTAGACCGAAACGCTAACCAAGTACATTCTTCCCTAAGTACAAGTAGCAGGTAACACATTTTCTTTCATGAACAAAACAGTTTATTACATTTTATGTTTTAAATTTGAAGGTGGCCTAATTCAGCAGAAATTGGTCATAAGAGTTACATAAAATGTGATGTAGACTGTTTTGTAATAAAACAAGATCAAAGAATTCATCTGCGATACTCTGACGATTATTTTGGGTCAGTAAGAGTATAGAGAGGTAAACTGTCGTGCACATGCACTATTGTTTCCTGTAATGATTTTGTGAACTACTATTTTGGTTATACTAATGCTTCCATCAGGTAAATGTGAAGCACTATCACGTGACAATTCTCGGGGTAGTAATAAAGTTCCCCGTGGAAATGTAGTCAATTATATATGGAGGCAACAATCGCTTAAAAAGCCCATGACGATTCTTAAGGTGTGTTTCCTGAGGCTAGTTGATACTAGTGAGAGACTGGTTTTTCAACTTGCTTAATCTTTCGTAAATAACAAATCATTGGTTGCGTTGCGATACCGATAACACGAAAGGAAATCTATATCACTTTCTGACGCAGAGTAAGAGAAGACTCATGAATTAACTCCAGACATACCTCAGCCAATAACCACGAAGCGATGGTGACAAATGTTCCTAGCCTTGTAATTGATAAATGAGTTACCAGAAACACATGTACAGAGCCACAGAGAGGCGCCTTCGAAGAAGGAAAGGGCAAGAATTTAGTGAAAATTCACGCTATGATTATTACGAAACTACATTCATGCTCATAAATTAAGGATAATGCTGATACTTGGCGAAAGAACGCTCTGGTGGGCGGTATGCGGGTTTAAATCACCTCGGCGTATGACCATGCGGTGCATTTGACCTTCCGTCGTTGCACGGTGGCGCTGGCAGCAGTCCACATTCGCAGAGTTGTGTTGGTGCATGTCAGAGTACGATGTAGCGAGTAAGTGTGCAGACGTTTTCAGACGTGTTAATGGTGACTGTGTGTTGAAAATGGCTCAAAGAACACATATCGACGACGTTGTGAGGGTTAGAATACTAGGGCGACTGGGCGCTGGTCAAACACAACAGGTTCCAGGTATAGTCTGAACAGCGATTCTAACCGGGTTTTCATCTGGCGTGAACCAGGAACCAGGTACCAACACCTTAATGTGCTTGAAAGGGACGTGTATTGAGGTCGTGGTTTGATGGTGTGGGGTGGGATTATGATTGGTGAATGTACACCCCTGCATGTCTTTGACAGAGGAACTGTAACAGGTCAGGTGTATCGGGACGTCATTTTGCACCAGTATGTCCGCCTTTTCAGGGGTGCAGTGGGTCCTACCTTCCTCCTGATGGATGATAACACACGGCCTCACCGAGCTGCCATCGTGAAGGAGTACCTTGAAACGGAAGATATCAGGCGAATGGAGTGGCCTGCCTGTTCTCCAGACCTAAACCCCATCGAGCACGTCTGGGATGGTCTCGGTCGACGTGTCGCTGCACGATACTTCAGGAGCTCCGACAGGCACTGGTGCAAGAACGGGAGGCTATACCCCAGCAGCTGCTCGACCACTTGATCCAGAGTATGCCAAATCGTTGTGCGATCTTTATACGTGTGCATGGTGGTCATATCCCATATTGATGTCGGGTACATGAGCAGGAAACAGTGGCGTTTTGTAGCACATGTGTTTCGGTACGATTTTCTCAACTTATCACCAATACAGTGGACTTACTGATCTGTGTCGTGTGTGTTCCCTATGTGCCTATGCTATTAGCGCCAGTTTTGTGCAGTGCCACGTTGTGTGGCACCACATTTTGCAATTATCCTTAATTTATGAGTTTATATTTCGAAGTCACAGTTCGGATAAAATGTCTCTAACGTCTGTAGTGCTGTTAGAAACACGACTCAGATAGGCTTGAGATCAGCTGCAAGTGTCGACATGTTAGTGAAAGCAAACATGTGCCATAAAAACAGTTAGATGACTGTACTCCTACGTTTACGCTTCACGGTCAAGGAAAGGAATTAAGTTGATGGTTTAGTGACGAGTCGACAACGAGCTCATTAGAGATGGGGCGCTAGCCAGGGTTGGGAAGGAAATCGGCCGTGCTTTCCAAAGAAGCCAACCCGGCAATAGTGTTAAGTAATTTATGGCAATCATGGGAAACCTTAATCTGGATGTCCAGATTGGGGTTTGAACCGCCGTCTTCCACAATACGAGTATTGGCTCTTATCATATCCCACACCTCGGTCTGCCATAGTTAACTAATCGTTCGAAACGTTGTGAAAACATAGCTATTGACGAAATGAAATCCGTCGTGTAAATGGTGGATCCAGTTGTTAGCATCACACAGTGTTACAGACCCCCTGTATCAGGAGCTGAAGAAACAGAACATTTGAGGGGAAAATTGCACAATATTTCGTCTAAATTTGCTGGTTATGTTATAGCAGATTTCGACTTAAGGCGAGAATCAGGTGAAATTTGTCTAAATGCCTTACCCAAAAATTACCTTAAGCAGCTAATCACAGAGAACTTACTTAATATTCCACCTTCCAAGAGTACAGACTTGTATTCCAAAGCTTCTGCGCGCAATTATGGTGAGGTGAAAATTGTCTCCACCACTACACTCAAATCCTTTCACTTCTTTACCATAAACCATTGGAAAAAACCTTTTTTTGTTTATAACAAATTTTAAGAATAATCAATGGATTATCCTTTTAACAAAACTTATCCTCACTTCCACCAAAGACCACTTCTGCGTCTTAGTACAGTAAATATTTCTATTTCCTTCAGTTTGGTAGTGCCCCATATTAATTCCTATTCTGCTATGGTAAAGGTCAATCCCTTTCTTGGTGCCCCTGACCGCGCAGTATACGTCAGCCTTTCTTAGATCCGCTTATCTGCCTTTTATTCATCATTCATAATTAGGGAGTACACTCCACATTTCACATATATTTATACCTTCTATTACTTTTCCCTCTACTTTTTCCGATATTACTTTGAGGTTCCCTTATGACTTACATGTCTTTACTCTATTTCAGGTGTTAAGTCTTTTACTTACTACCTTCTTCGTATCTTAACTCATCTTCTGACGACACTACATGTCTAAGTATTCTTAATTGGTCCACTGATAGTGGCCGGGCCAAATATCTCACGAAATAGGCATCAAGCGAAAAAACTACAAAGAACGAAACCCATCTAGCTTGATAGGGGGAAACCAGATGACGCTATCGTTGGCCCGCTAGATGGCGCTGCCATAGGTCAAACGGATATCAACTGCGTTTTTTCTAAATATTTTTTTAAATATTCGTGAAGTACGTAAAGAAATATGAATGTTTTATGTGATTTTTGAGTTTCTCCCGGCGTATTTGATAATCAAAATATCCACGGGTGTGCTGCCGGTCTATAGTGTCCAACGGGCACAATATTTCGGCGATCATACATGTCGCCATCATCAGGTGAACTGACGGACTGAGCTCCTGTGAACGTGCCGGCACGGAGATCCGTACGCTATGGCTGCTGGTTCCCTCTGAGCAGCACAGGAGCTCAGTCCGTCAGTTCACCTGATGATGGCGACATGTATGATCGCCGAAATATTGTGCCCGTTGGACACTATAGACCGGCAGCACACCCGTGGATATTTTGATTATAAATGTTTTAGTTGGACCACTTTTTTCGCTTTGTGATAGATGGCGCTGTAATAGTCACAAACGTATAAGTACGTGGTATTACGTAACATTCTGCCAGTGCGGACGGTATTTGCTTCGTGATACATTACCCATGTTAAAATGGACCGTTTACCAATTGCGGAAAAGGTCGATATCGTGTTGATGTATGGCTATTGTGATCAAAATGCCCAACGGGCGTGTGCTATGTATGCTGCTCGGTATCCTGGACGACATCATCCAAGTGTCCGGACCGTTCGCCGGATAGTTACTTTATTTAAGGAAACAGAAAGTGTTCAGCCACATGTGAAACGTCAACCACGACCTGCAACAAATGATGATGCCCAAGTAGGTGTTTTAGCTGCTGTCGCGGCTAGTCCGCACATCAGTGGCAGACAAACTGCGCGAGAATCGGGAATCTCAAAAACGTCGGTGTTGAGAATTATTTATTTATTTATTGCTAAATTATAGACCTGTTACCTGATGTTTAAAACAGGTCGTACATCTTACAATTTTCGTTTTTCATCTTTTTACAGTTTCCTTTTATTTTGTTTTATCTACAGAATTTACAATGAATGATACTTTTCAAAATGACAATAATTTAAGGTTGAAATATAAATAAAATTTTGTTGTTTTTTTAAGAAGAATATAAAAAGATGATAGGATAGAGGAGGGATTTGGTAGTACCATTACCGAAGGTGACTGACGGTGAATACCTCGGAATGGTTTCTTCGAGCCGTTGACCGCCAGTCGCACACACACAGAAACACACGCGCACGCACGAAGCGCGCGCACACACACACACACACACACACACACACACACACACAAATGGTTATTAGTAGATAAATAACATTGCTTATCCTATTTATTACTAATCCTATATATTAACTACTTTAGGTGCCCATCCATGTACCGCATTTGGTGATTTCTTGGCTAGATCGCCAGCACCTGATGCTTATTTACTGTCACATCTCAGCTTCCCCCTCCTGTTCCTCCTCATTGTCACTATTTTCGCTGTTACTGTCGGCGTTGAGAATGCTACATCAACATCGACTGCACCCGTGGCATATTTCTATGCAGCAGGAATAGTATGGCGACAACTCTGAACGTCGTGTACAGTTCTGCCACTGGGCACAAGAGAAATTACGGGACGATGGCGAAGCGTCATTCACCAACAGCGGTAAAGTAAACCGGCATAATATGCACTATTTGGCAACGGAAAATCCACGATGGCTGCGACAAGTGGAACATCAGCGACCTTGGCGGGTTAATCTATGGTGCGGCATTATGCGAGGAAGGATAATTGGCCCCCATTTTATCGATGGCAATCTATATGGTGCAATGTATGCTGATTTCCTACGTAATGTTCTACCGATGTTACTACGAGATGTTTCACTGCATGACAGAATGGCGATGTACTTCCAACATAATGGATATCCGGCACATAGCTCGCTTGCGGTTGAAGCGGTATTGAATAGCATATTTGATGACAGGTGGATTGCACCATACCATGGCCTGGACGTTCTCCGGATCTGGCGTCCCCGGATTTCTTTCTGTGGGGAAAGTTGAAGGATATTTGCTATCGTGATCCACCGAAAACGCCTGACAGCATGCGTCAGCGCATTGTCAATGCATGTGCGAACATTACGGAAGGCGAACTACTCGCTGTTGGGAGGAATGTCGTTACACGTATTGCCAAATGCATTGAGGTTGACGGACATCATTTTGAGCGTTTATTGTTAATGTAGTATTTACAGGTAATCACGCTGTAACAGCATGCATTCTCAGAAATAATAAGTTCACAAAGGTACATGTATCACATTGGAACAACCGAAATAAAATGTTCAAACGTACCTACGCTCTGTATTTTAATTTAAAAAACCTACCTGTTACCAACTGTTCATCTAAAATTGTGAGCCATATGTTTGTGACTATTACAGCGCCATCTATCACAAAGCGAAAAATGTGGTCCAACTAAAACATTCATATTTCTTTACGTACTACACAAATATGTAATAAAAAATTGGTGTTCCTATTTTTAAAAAAACGCAGTTGATATCCGTTTGACCTATGGCAGCGCCATCTAGTGGGCCAACCATAGCGCCATCTGGTTTCCTCCTTCAAGCTAGACAAGTTTCGTTCTTTGTAGTTTTTTCGTTTGACGCTTATTTCTTGAGATATTTACCCCCGTCTACTTATCGCACAGTTTGATTATATTTCTTTAATTTGTTGGAGTTATATAAACTTTTCTCCTGACCAGTATGTGGGTCAATTAAATAATATGCTTTTGGGTGTGGACTATCCATGATCTTAAATGGTCCTGCATATTTCCAAAAAAAATTTCTGCATTTCCTTTTTAAGATTAGAACGATGATGTTCTTCATCTTACCAGCACAAGATCGTTTATTTCAAATGTTGCGTTTATTGCTGAAGTTTTATAATTTCGTAATCTTTTATCAGCTGACCTATGCAACTGATTTTCTACGATTTTGTGTAAGTTAGCACTTTCTTCCTGCTGTACCTCTGGCCATTTGAAGAATTTTAATAGCTGTTCCCCTATAAATTTTATTCGTGTATTTTTACAGGAGACAATTCCATAGACAAGTGGGGTGATTCATTCTAAACCATTTGAAATTCTGGCACTAATTTTGCCCAATTTGTATGTCTCGGTGAACAGTTAAGTTCTGCATAAACGTCATATCTCCTTCATAACTCTTTCACACGGATTCGATTTTTGATTATATTTTGATATCGTGACATCCCTTACGTTCTCCAAAACTAGAAACTCTTTAAATGATTGACTCACAAACTGTGAACGTTATCTGTTCATAATCTCTTAGGTTTTCCTACATCTACAAAATATTTGCACATACAATTTATAACTGTCTCTGTGATAGCTTGTTTAACTGGATATAATGTAACATATTTAGACCAACACTCTAATAGAATGTAAATATATCTGACAACGCCTTGACTGATCCATAAAACTCCGAAGCTGTTAAATCATGTAAAGCTATACGTTTTATAGGATACATTGTGTAACGTTTTCCTTTATTATTTTTCTTCACCTTTTGACAGACTTGACAGGTTCATAGAAATCTTACAACTTTCTTACCTAGGTGTTTAAAATGGTAAAACTTTATCATAATTTTATACACTTCCTTATTCCAAAATGCTAATAGCCTTAATGTATAAACCAAATTAAATCATTTTGTGCACACTCAGGCACACATAATTTCCAATATGACGTATTTGTATGCTCTCTCCAAAACAATACTTGATTGATCACTGTCGAAAGTATGGTAAGCAAATAGAGTACAGATATGGAAGTCAAAAGGGAACCTTAAAGTAATATGGGAGAAAGTAGAAGGAAAGGTAATGGAGGACATAAATATATCTGAAATGTGGAGTATACTCTCTAACTAGGAATCATGAATAAAAGGCAGATAGGTGGACCTAAGAAAGGCTGACCTATACTGTGCAGGCAGAGCATGAAACACTACAAACGAAGACAATCAATTAGGTGATTCAGCAAATCTACGGAATTTTGTCGACTTGGTTTCTACTTTCAAACATAAATAAAGACCACCCACATTGTCAACAATAACATTCAGACCAGTGTAGGATCCAAAATATGACAGTCTTCTAAACTATGTAACTCATTTTCCATAACTCAATATATCAGTTAAACTAATTTAAATTTACAACCAGCTGTCACAATGTTAATATAATGCCCAACGTCACGGAATATATAAATTTAAAATTGTATCTCATCACTTGTCTATTATATAGTACCTATGGGCGGTGATGACCAAGCAGTTGAACGCCTCACAACCAAAACATCATCATTATAATACATAGTGCATGGGGGCTTAATTATATAAAATGCAAATAATTTTAATTTTAGTAGCTGACTGTCCGGTTACGAGGTCTCGTAAACGGTTGGCCCTGACTAGTATTAGTACGCAATCTGACTGCATAGAATAACAACATAGAATGAAACGAAATTTCCGTTAACACAATTAATTAATTAAGTCCCCAGCAACTATGAAAGCTACGAAACAACAAGGCACAAGTGTCGCTGTTCTGTGTGTGGAAGTGTGATTCAATGTACACATCTGGCACGGTTCTGCCTCAATACGACAAGATATTTTAAATACCATTTATACTGAAGTAATTAAAAATAATAAACATAAATACTATAATTGCACATAGAAACCAGAAATACAGTCTAATACAAGAACACGAGCCAGATGCTTTGTTGACTGAACCTGTGACCAAGAGGCATTATTGTTTAAGACATTGAAATAATAAAAAAAAGGAATTTTTTTACCTTTATATATATTGACGAAAAGCACACTCTGATCATTACAGCATCCCCAATCCAACAATATCTGGTGTCTAGCCCATCAAAACAATATGACAACATCTGAACAAGCACTCTCCATGGGAACTTCTCAACAACGACTCACCACTGCTACATCTCAACAAGCACTGCCTACTGCTACTTCTCAATAAGCACTGCCAGTGGAGGCGGCTGAATAATACTCTTTGGCGCAATCTCTGGCGCTGTGGCTCAGTGTAGCCGCCTTTCATATGCGCCTCCTCCACGGGCCAGAATTTGATGGTATTTTTGCCAGCATTGGTGGTGAAAAAACCGCCAAATTCGTCCAAAAAACACAAACAAAAATAAAAGATAATATTAATAATTAAATATCACATAACTAGCTAAAATTTTGGCTTTGCACTGACCCTTCAATATCCTAATATACAGGGTGTTACAAAAAGGTACGGCCAAACTTTCAGGAAACATTCCTCACACACAAATAAAGAAAAGATGTTATGTGGACATGTGTCCGGAAACGCTTAATTTCCATGTTAGAACTCATTTTAGTTTCGTCCACCTACGCTCAATGGAGCACGTTATCATGATTTCATACGGGATACTCTACCTGTGCTGCTAGAACATGTGCCTTTACAAGTACGACACAACATGTGGTTCATGCACGATGGAGCTCCTGCACTTCAGTCGAAGTGTTCGTACGCTTCTCAACAGTAGATTCGGTGACCGATGGATTGGTAGAGGCGGACCAATTCCATGGCCTCCACGCTCTCCTGACCTCAACCCTCTTGACTTTCATTTATGGGGGCATTTGAAAGCTCTTGTCTACGCTACCCCGGTACCAAATGTAGAGACTCTTCGTGCTCGTATTGTGGACGGCTGTGATACAATACGCCATTCTCCAGGGCTGCATCAGCGCATCAGGGATTCAATGCGACGGAGTGTGGATGCATGTACCCTCGCTAACGGAGGACATTTTGAACATTGCCTGTAATAAAGTGTTTGAAGTCACGCTGGTACGTTCTGTTGCTGTGTGTTTCCATTCCATGATTAATGTGATTTGAAGAGAAGTAATAAAATGAACTGTAACATGGAAAGTAAGCGTTTCCGGACACATGTCCACATAACATATTTTCTTTCTTTGTGTGTGAGGAATGTTTCCTGAAAGTTTGGCCGTACCTTTTTGTAACACCCTGTATAAAATACAGTAAGGAATACAAATACTTGCATACATGTGATTTTACATAATAGTCTGCATAAGTATCATGTGGTTAAACAATTCAATCAATAGCGTCAGCCATGACGAATAGGTTCAGGTAAGAGTCTCATAACATCTTATAAATAGTAAACACACAAAAAATCAGTTCTTACAAATATTCACATAAAACCCTTTCAATATATCAATAAACAAGTAGTTGACAGTTCCAGCAGTAGCACCCAGCAATGGTCAACAGGTGCAAACACCAACGAGTGACATTATTTCAGAAGAAAAAGTTCCATCAGTGGCACCCAGTAATGTTGAGCAGGTGCAGACACCAACAAGTGACATCATTTCAGTAGAAGCAGTCCATCAGTGGCACCCAATAATGTTGAACAGGTGCAGACACCAACAAGTGACACCATTTCAGCAGAAGCAGTCCATCAGTGGCAGACACCAACAAGTGACATCTCATCACTGGTTGAGCAGTTCCAACAGTGACACCCAGCAATGTTGAGCAGGTGCAGACACCAACAAGTGACATCTCATCACTGGTTGAGCAATTCCAACAGTGGCACCCAGCAATGTTGAGCAGGTGCAGACAGCAACAAGTGACATCATTTCAGTAGAAGCAGTTCCATCAGTGGCACCCAGTAATGTTGAGCAGGTGCAGACACCAACAAGTGACATCATTTCAGTAGAAGCAGTTCCATCAGTGGCACCCAGTAATGTTGAACAGGTGCAGACACCAACAAGTGACATCATTTCAGTAGAAGCAGTCCATCAGTGGCACCCAGCAATGTTGAGCAGGTGCAGACAGCAACAGGTGACATCATTTCAGTAGAAGCAGTTCCGTCAGTGGCACCCAGCAATGTTGAACCGGTGCAGACACCAACTAGTGACATCATTTCAGTAGAAGCAGTCCATCAGTGGCACCCAGTAATGTTGAACAGGTGCAGACACCAACAAGTGACATTATCTCAGTAGAAGCAGTCTATCAGTGGCACCCAGTAATGTTGAACAGGTGCAGACACCAACAAGTGATATCATTTCAGTAGAAACAGTCCATCAGTGGCACCCAGCAATGTTGAACAGGTGCAGACACCAACAAGTGACATCATTTCAGTAGAAGCAGTTCCATCAGTGGCACCCAGCAATGTTGAACAGGTGCAGACACCAACAAGTGACATTATTTCAGTAGAAGCAATTCCATCAGTGGCACCCAGCAATGTTGAACAGGTGTAGACACCAACAAGTGACATCATTTCAGTAGAAGCAGTCCATCAGTGGCACCCAGCAATGTTAAACAGGTGCAGACAGCAACAAGTGACATCATTTTAGTAGAAACAGTTCCATCAGTGGCACCCAGCAATGTTGAGCAGGTGCAGACAGCAACAAGTGACATAATTTCAGTATAATCAGTTCCATTAGTGGCACCCAGCAATGTTGAACAGGTGCAGGTAAACAGTCCATAATATTCACTATCACTAATCAGACAGTTCATCAGAGTTTATCAGCAGAAATTAAACATTTCCAAGTGGCACCCAGCAATGTTGAATAGGTGCAAGCACGAACAACAGTTTGAAGGCACACACAATTGCTTTTACAAAATTATTATCAATGCTCTTACACTAAACATACATATTGTAATAAACACACAAATGATATCAGAGAATTGTCATATTAACTATTACAAATACACAAATATCAGTAAACCTATAATATTGATGGGTGTCAGTGCAAGCCACAACAAACAAGTAAAATAACATTTAGGAGATAGGTCGGTACCAATTATTTGGGATTAGGAAAGGAAAACACACGAAACACACTCACTCATCTCTCACCCACATTTAAGTACTACTGTGTAATTGAATAGTGTTAACTGTGTAAATGCAAATCTGTGAAAGATTTGATGTTCGACATGTGTATCAAGTAGTAATGGCAGCAGTGTGCAACAGTCAATAATAGTCAGTCAACGTCATAGTCATAATGTCAAGACTAATGTTTGCCAAGCCACATCAAAATGTACGGTTCTGAACAACTGTCAGTGTGCCAAGATATGCAAATACTTCCTCTCTCCAAAAAAAAAGTATATAATGCTTAGTGATTTAACAAAGTGTGTGTGTAGACTATCTTCCTTCTACTTGAGTGTTCTAGTCTGCCAACTTCATTTTCCTTGTTCCATATAAACCAACAAAAAAAATATGCTCCTCACTTACTTTACCTCTTATCCACCAAAACTCCAATAATCATCAGCATCACATAATCTTAATACTTCAATACTACCTCTTACGTCGATACATATAAACCTTATCATCAATATCATTTACCTTACCTCTTGTCCAACAAAACTCCAATAACCATCAACTTCACACAATCTCAATACCTCAATAATACCTCTTCAATACGTCGACACATATAAACCTTATCGCCAATATCATTTCACCTCCATAACAACTCTTTCCTCTAGTCAGTCTTCTCGAACAAGTACAGATAAAATCCTAGTGCAAACTTCAATTCATCATCCCATACAATCCGAAGACACAATGTCCACACACAACCTCTGTGTAATCCATCTGACCCAAATCTTCTACTCATTATGAATCATAAAATACATTTTGGTTACCTTGTCCATCATTAAATAAAAGAAATGCATACATGACCTCTAACAGCCTTTAGTTCGAGTAACTTTCAGTAAGTAAGTACGAGGACGGAGTGTGTATGATCATAATATTTCACAGTGTGTACACCGCTTCAAGAATCATAGCAAAACAGAAGCAAACATATGGAGTATTTCTTGTGTCAAGTGTCACTTGCTATTTCAATTGCTCACGAAGAATGTAGTGTAATAACTGTCAATGGTCTAAACCTAATGCTGGTATTTCATGTCGTTAGCTTCCTTTCTATTAGCACAAATCTATACAGCTTCCATAAAGCCTCCACCTCATGGCAGTTCATTTTCTTATCTTAAAATACACTCCTGGAAATGGAAAAAAGAACACATTGACACCGGTGTGTCAGACCCACCATACTTGCTCCGGACACTGCGAGAGGGCTGTACAAGCAATGATCACACGCACGGCACAGCGGACACACCAGGAACCGCGGTGTTGGCCGTCGAATGGCGCTAGCTGCGCAGCATTTGTGCACCGCCGCCGTCAGTGTCAGCCAGTTTGCCGTGGCATACGGAGCTCCATCGCAGTCTTTAACACTGGTAGCATGCTGCGACAGTGTGGACGTGAACCGTATGTGCAGTTGACGGACTTTGAGCGAGGGCGTATAGTGGGCATGCGGGAGGCCGGGTGGACGTACCGCCGAATTGCTCAACACGTGGGGCGTGAGGTCTCCACAGTACACCGATGTTGTCGCCAGTGGTCGGCGGAAGATGCACGTGCCCGTCGACCTGGGACCGGACCGCAGCGACGCACGGATGCATGCCAAGACCGTAGGATCCTACGCAGTGCCGTAGGGGACCGCACCGCCACTTCCCAGCAAATTAGGGACACTGTTGCTCCTGGGGTATCGGCGAGGACCATTCGCAACCGTCTCCATGAAGCTGGGCTACGGTCCCGCACACCGTTAGGCCATCTTCCGCTCACGCCCCAACATCATGTAGCCCGCCTCCAGTGGTGTCGCGACAGGCGTGAATGGAGGGACGAATGGAGACGTGTCGTCTTCAGCGATGAGAGTCGCTTCTGCCTTGGTGCCAATGATGGTCGTATGCGTGTTTGGCGCCGTGCAGGTGAGCGCCACAATCAGGACTGCATACGACCGAGGCACACAGGGCCAACACCCGGCATCATGGTGTGGGAGCGATCTCCTACACTGGCCGTACACCACTGGTGATCGTCGAGGGGACACTGAATAGTGCACGGTACATCCAAACCGTCATCGAACCCATCGTTCTACCATTCCTAGACCGGCAAGGGAACTTGCTGTTCCAACAGGACAATGCACGTCCGCATGTATCCCGTGCCATCCAACGTGCTCTAGAAGGTGTAAGTCAACTACCCTGGCCAGCAAGATCTCCGGATCTGTCCCCCATTGAGCATGTTTGGGACTGGATGAAGCGTCGTCTCACGCGGTCTGCACGTCCAGCACGAACGCTGGTCCAACTGAGGCGCCAGGTGGAAATGGCATGGCAAGCCGTTCCACAGGACTACATCCAGCATCTCTACGATCGTCTCCATGGGAGAATAGCAGCCTGCATTGCTGCGAAAGGTGGATATACACTGTACTAGGGCCGACATTGTGCATGCTCTGTTGCCTGTGTCTATGTGCCTGTGGTTCTGTCAGTGTGATCATGTGATGTATCTGACCCCAGAAATGTGTCAATAAAGTTTCCCCTTCCTGGGACAATGAATTCACGGTGTTCTTATTTCAATTTCCAGGAGTGTATAAAGCACTGAGCGTAAGCAAAACATGCAATAGCGATAAATATACCAGTAGAGAACAGTGTCAACAAGTGGATGCAGCACAATCCCTACAACAAGGCTCTGCCAAACGAACAATCTATAATTAATACCATAGTGTGACCCAAACTCCATGTTCGTACACCACATATCAGCATTTCTATATACCAAATTAAAGAGTAGTTATGACAACAAACAGAAATGTGTAAATATGCAATCCATACGCAAAGCAGCAAATATGTATCTTACATAATAAACAGGTCATTAGCATCATATCAGCATAAGCAAATAAATGTTCATATGTAATCTTAATAAGTAAACATGAAGGCGCAAGCAGATAAATCACAAAGTGTAACTTACATAAATAACCATATGAGCACGACTAATCAGGTGACAATTATAATTTAAATAAATAAGCACAGTAGGCACATAACTAAAAAAAAATATGACATCAGTGAAAAAGCATAGCAGCCAAGCGATGCATAATATACATAATTAACAACCCTGTTCATTAATCAATCATTGTCAAAATCAGTTCATGTACGCAAGCACGTCGCTTCACAAGTAAATTCATAGAACTTGAAATTTAGCACGAAGTATAAATCACGTAATCGCGAACAGCAAATTACGTCTAAAGTACGTACCTAAGTGGAAATTTGTTACCTGAAAAATAAACTCAATTAATAGTTACCTTTTTAGTTCATTACTTTCTTCTTCGAAATTACATTCTTCCTGAAAATTTCTCGATAGCAAGTCCTCTTAACGTCGGACACACACAGAATTTACCTGAAGTTCTTAAATATTTTATACAACCGTATTCTGAAAAATACTGAACGTTAATAACATAATTTATCAAGTCACTATAGCTTTATACTGAATTTAATCAGAGAAATTAGACTGTCAGTGCATTCGCATTGAGCGCTCGATCAGCTGTAGGTACGCGTGACGTAGGAAGTAATTGTGTGCGGTCAACGACTGGCTTGTGTGGCGCGCAGACTTGACTGTTGCTTTGAGTATTTGCTGCCACCGGAACACGGCGCGGTGTCCTTGCATTCTCCGTGTGTTTACGTATAACTGTTAGTTTCTCGAAAGTATGTCATTCCACAAAAATTTTAACGTTCGATATATGATGTATTCCCTTGGAGCGCCGAGATTTAAGAGTTTCTACTTCGACAGTGTTATCATGAATAATTTTGCGAACTCTATATGGACCGTTATAAAGCAGAAAAAATTTGCGACACCAGCCCTTTCCTTTGTGAGACAAACGGTGAGACTTAATTAACACCTTTTGACCAACTGACAAGATTTTTAAACGACCAGGACGTTTAGCTGATTTCTCTCTTTCAGCAGCCGCAGATGCAATATTTTGCAGAGCCAGGTGCACAACTTCAGAATGCCGCAGTTTCCGTGTAGGCGGAAGAGGAACGATTACAGAAATGCGATTTGTCGGTGCTTTATTTTTTAATATCAATATAGGCGGTAAAGAAGTTGAATCATTAGGGAGTTCATTCAGAATGTTTTGAAAAATATGAAGGTACTGATCCCATGTTCTGTGATTCTGATGACAATAAAGTCGACACAATTTATTGATTTCCTTCATCCATCTCTCTCAAGCGTTAGATTGAGGGTGAAAAAGTGAAATGAAAATTGGTTTAATCTTATGACGTCGTAGAGTACGAAGCCAAATTTTAGAACGAAACTGTGATCCATTATCTGATATAATCTTATCAACATGACCCACTTCTTTAAGAAATGTTTTATGAAAGCATTAGATACTGAACGAGCTGTTGCTTTGCGTAAAGGTGTAAAACACACATATTTTGATGTCAATTCCACTGCTACCAAAATGTACGCAAAACCATTAGTAGAACGAACCACTGGACCGAACAAATCGACTGCAGCCATCTCCTTTAATTTCGCTGGAATGATAGGAAACAACGGTGCTCTGTGAAAAATAGTTGGCGGCTTAGCCTTTTGACATAATTTGCATTTGGCAAGAACAGATCGGCAATAGTTTTCTGCACTACAACGCCGTTATCTTCTATCTCTTGAAATAAGTGTGCACGTAGGTATTTGTATGATGAGTCCGTCGACAAACAAAAATCTTTAGATAAATCCGGATGTGAAAGAAGTGGAGCAGCAACTAAAGCATCACGAAGTTGTTCAAATTCTGATTGAGCTTCCTAATCCCAACACCAGTTAGAATTCTTTCCAGATAGTTCACATAAACGAGGTGTGGCCAAATTATCCAATCTAACAAAGCGTCTAAGAAAATTACAGACACCAAGGAAACTACGAACATCACGTTTTGTAGTAGGAACAGCATAATTACGAATAGCGTCTAGCTTCTCTGGATCAGGAAGAATACCTTCTGTAGAAATAATATGACCAAGAAATTTCGCCTGAGAACGACCAAATTTAGATTTTTCCAAGTTCACTGTAATGCGAACTCTTGCAAAAATACGTAATAATGAATCCAAAATTTTGTTGTGCTCACTCCAAGAACGTTTAGCAATAAGAATATCGTCAACATATGAATTAATATTGTCATGAAGATAAACAGGTAAAATTTCGTTTAAACTACGAATGAATGCTGCAGAAGATATAGTAAGTCCAAACGGTAATTTCCGAAATCACTTCTGGGTAAAATAGTCATATCCGGTTATTCTTTACTCTCTAGATAGATTGATAGTTGAAGAGTTGTTTTTATAGATACAAAGAATAGTAGAAGAGTAGGCAGCAGTGCAGAAAACTAAAAGGGAAATAGCACTACTACAGCTCGGGGCCCTGTGCACGCTACGGCACATATTCACTTAGTGTAGTGAATCCCCTGAGGACACTGATTATTTGCGTCATTTTGCGGATCAATTTCTACGATTTGCACTTGTCTCTCTGAAGTTCTGTCACGTGGAGGATGCCAATCAGGTCCTTCCTGTCTGTTAGATGCAAATTCTTGGTTGTGTCTGTTATTAAAATTTCTATTTTCCTGTCTGTCTGCATAACTACTTCTTGTGTAATTTCGACTGTCACTTCTGAAATTACTGTTAGATCTACTACCCTGGTTATTTCTCTAGTGAGAATTTCTATTATTGTATGAATAATTTCTGTCTTGATAATACCGATTACTGTTTCCGTATGATTGATCATTTCGGTAGGAATTACCGTTATTATAATTGTCTGTGTAATTTCTGTTAGAACGTCTGTTATTGTCATAAGGTTGGTATCTATTGTCCTGTCTGTTTCGTCTGTCATTCTCAAAATTACCCATATAACGCCCGTTCCGATCACTATCCCTTTTCTCTGAAAATCTATTGTAATTACTGTTACTGAAAAAATTACAAGAAGTCCCGTCGTCGTTGTCATACTCAAGTTCTTGTAGCAAAGTCTTAAAAGTCTCAATGTCATCTTTACATCTTCCAGCTAAAGCAATTTGTCTTATGGATTGTGGCAGCTTAGTTAAACAAATGCGAATTAATTCAGTCGGGCTATAAGGGCTGGAAAGGATGTGATTCTTTCGAATCATGTCTTCAAAGTATTCTGCTGGCGTGCGGAACTCAGACTGTTTAAAATTACGCTGCATAATAAGACTATGTTTGACTCTGTCTTGCGTGTTTTCGGACCAATATGTCGATAGAAATGCATGATAAAAATCATTTAAATTATTACAATCTCTAATAAGTGCGCGCATTCGCGTCGCCCGTTCGTTTTCTAAATATCCACACATAAATTCCAGTTTGTGACTTAGTGGCCAATTTGGTGGAAGTGCGTACATAAATTGATCTAACCATGAACATGGATGTATGTCGTTCTTAGAATTGCGAAAGATCTTAAATTTCCGAACAGTTAAAAAGCGTTTATAGTCAAAGTTTTCGCCTCGTGGCGACAAAGACCTACCGCGTCTGTCCCAGTCCGAATGTCGATTATTGTCAAGTTCGCGCGCCTGGCACTCTCTTGTTGCATCTCGCAAATGAAACAAATTATTTTCTTCAAACCCCTCTGCAATCTGTGATTCTAAATTTCTTCTGCTGTATTTTCCTACGATTTCGCCTTCAATTTGTTTGACTTACTTTCGTAATGCCTCAAATTCCCTTTTGACGCGTTCATTAAATTTTCCCTGATTTTCAACATGCTTGTTTATGTTCTGGTACTCTTCGGTTTCTGCAAATGGCAATGGAGCTGTATCATCTGAATCTCTGCCCCCATTTAAACTAAGACTTGTCAATTTATCTGAAATCTCCTCAACTCTTTCCGATAAGTCACCTATTTTTTCTTTCTGTTTATTTCCGTCTTCCGTAAGTGTCGCGACTCGGGATTCAGTATTGACACATTTAGTAGTTAATTGTTCATACTGTTGTGTTAGGTTATTTATTCTGTCATTTGGTACGGATTCCTCGATTCTTTCAAATATTTCTTCCTTATCGTGTGCACATTGTAAATTTAACTCTGAAAATTTTTGTACTATCACGCGATCTCTTTCTTCCTGTTCTCTATCCTGTTCCTTTTGTCTGATTTCTATTTAAATTAATCTATTATTGTGAGCATTCAAAATCGGTTGTATTTCTTCTCTAATTTCTTTCTTTCATTCATCTTTCATGTTTTTGAAACATGTCCCTATTCGTGAGTCCAACCGTGTTTCCATTGTTCCCATATCAGTTTCTAGCCGTGTTGCCACTGTTTTCAATTCAGATCCTAACTGTGATCCCAATGAGTCTAACCGTATTTCCATTGTTCCCATCTGTGTTCTTAATTCAGATCTTAACTGTGTTTCCATTGTTCCCATATCAGTTTTAATTGTTCCTATCTCTGTTTTAATTGTTCCTATTTGTGAGTCTAACCGTGATCCCAAATTTAATATTGCACTCATCAACTGCTCCATATTAACTTGTTCGAAATTCTTTTCGCCCCTAACATTTCCCGCAAAATCAACTTCTTCTGTCAAAGCTGTAAAGCTATCTGTGTTCGACACTATTCCAGAATCTTCTGTCGTTAATCTCGTATTCTGAAAATATTTTGATTGTGACAAATTTTGAACTGGTTCCGGACTATTTTCCCGACTTATTAAATTGTTTTCAACTTCATTATTCATCATACTGTTCTCCTGTGTTGGCGAGTTCGCCATGTCAACAATTTCGTCATTCTGACTATCCATCATTTTTGCCTTTTTCATCGATCGCGTAATCATTTACAAAATATACAAAACTCGTCACTATACGAAAATTACACACAATGACACTTTATCACCAACAATACCATTCACACGAAATGCTTCCCTCAAACACGATTAACGAACAATTGAAATCTTCATACTCGCACAAAATTGTCAAACCCGTATACAAGACAACAAAAATTAAATTCTGCAAAAAAATACCATTACCAAATCTACACATGCAATATAGACTACAATTACTAAACTAAAAACTATTACAACAATACTACTGTCTGCTATTTTTACTATCAAAAGAATTCAAAGAGACGATCCGAAGCAGTGGTCGCCACGTGCATGGGGGCTCAATTATATAGAATGCAAATAATTTTAATTTTAGTAGCTGACTGTCCGGTTACGAGGTCTCGTAAACGGTTGGCCCTGACTAGTATTAGTACGCAATCTGACTGCATAGAATAACAACAAAGAATGAAACGAAATTTCCGTTAACACAATTAATTAATGTAGTCCCCAGCAACTATGAAAGCTACGAAACAACAAGGCACAAGTGTCGCTGTTCTGTGTGTGGAAGTGTGATTCAACGTACACATCTGGCACGGTTCTTCCTCAATACGACAAGATATTTTAAATACCATTTATACTGAAGTAATTAAAAAAATAAACAGAAATACTATAATTGCACATAGAAACCAGAAATACAGTCTAATACAAGAACGCCGGCCGAAGTGGCCGTGCGGTTAAAGGCGCTGCAGTCTGGAACCACAAGACCGCTACGGTCGCAGGTTCGAATCCTGCCTCGGGCATGGATGTTTGTGATGTCCTTAGGTTAGTTAGGTTTAACTAGTTCTAAGTTCTAGGGGGCTAATGACCTCAGCAGTTGAGTCCCATAGTGCTCAGAGCTATTTGAACCATTTTAATACAAGAACACGAGCCAGATGCTTTGTTGACTGAACCTGTGACCAAGAGGCATTATTGTTTAAGACACTGAAATAATAAAAAAAGGAATTTTTTTACCTTTATATATATTGACGAAAAGCACACTCTGATCGTTACAGCATCCCCAATCCTACAATATCTGGTGTCTAGCCCATCAAAACAATATGACAACATCTGAACAAGCACTCTCCATGGGAACTTCTCAACAACGACTCACCACTGCCACATCTCAATAAGCACTGCCTACTGCTACTTCTCAATAAGCACTGCCAGTGGAGGCGGCTGAATAATACTCTTTGGCGCAATCTCTGGCGCTGTGGCTCAGTGTAACCACCTTTCAATAGTAATTATTATAACACAATTTGCTAGCAAACTGTCAGAACATCTGATCATAATGCAGTTTGCTAGCAGCCTGTCGTAAATCCACCTCCATAATATCTGTGCATACAGGCTAGTCATATTTTTTTTTATTATTATTTATTGTTGTCCGCAGCTCGTGGTCGTGCGGTAGTGTTCTCGCTTCCCACGCCCGGGTTCCCGGGTTCGATTCCCGGCGGGGTCAGGGATTTTCTCTGCCTCGTGATGACTGGGTGTTGTGAGCTGTCCTTAGGTTAGTTAGGTTTAAGTAGTTCTAGGTTCTAGGGGACTGATGACCATAGCTGTTAAGTCCCATAGCGCTCAGAACCATTTGAACCTTTTTTTTAATTTTTTGTTTTTTACAAAATTTTACAGAATATCTCTTTCCATAATATTGTTATGATGAACTGGCTTTCTTAATTTGTTTACATTAGTCTATTAAATTTACTGCTCTGCCCTGCCCTGTGGATTTTCTGTCATAAAGTCTATGCACATGTTGTAACTTCTTTGACAGACACAGTCTTTGGTACATATTTGCCTTTGTAAATTCAATGGTCGAAGTGGGTTTCTCGAAGTTTTAATATTTAATATTTGTTACTGAGGATATTATTGTATGGAGTTTTTATGTGAATTTTTTCTCTGTGACTTTAGTTTTACCCTATTTTCTTACTGTGTGGGTTATCGGTGGAAGTTGCTAGGGGCCAACTGGAGGCATTGTACGAACTATTAGCGGCGTATGCAATCATTCCTGTGGTGTAATTACAGAACCTTTCTGAGAATTGGTAGGGAGCCACAGGGCCTTATTTACTGGCTTTTGAGTGAAAGTGAGGCTGGCGCCCTCTACAGAAACAGATATTACAGATATAGTATGCAGAGAATTAATTAGGGTTTGTTAATAAACGTTTTCGAGTAAGTATGTCGTGTAATTAGTGTCACATACCACAAATCGCCAAGAGTGTGATTTCGGGCAGCACCACGGAAGCTCTGAGGACAGATGAAAGGAACGTTGCTCCCTGCGTGAGAAAAACCTCTGTGGGCATGTTGTGCTGTGTCTTATGACACCCGTTAGCTAACGAAAAGTGATTATTGTTATGAACTGACGAAACTGCAATCGTTCAATCATACTGTGGATTCTTTGCTTGCCTTCAGAGATGGTTGATCGTAACTACAACATAATAAATAATAGTCCACTTTATTACAAGAATGATAAAAATATTTACTTAACTTTATATGATCCATAGCCACAGAAATATGGTTAATATTTACAATTATCACTGAATATTAAAACATCACTTGATTAAACACTATTGTCGAAGTGCAAAGTTCTCAATGTTAATAGCACAGTTCCATGTAAGACATGAACTTCAACTGTAGCAGCCAGCGTTGCCAGTTAGTGATAATTCCAAATGTTAGTAAAAATTCTGAAAGAATTGTTACACATATCTATTATTAATCTAGGATATTATAAATATGTTATAAATGGAAATTATTGACAGATGGTACGAAAAGAAATAAAAACTAGTGTTACAAGAAATTTTGAAAAAATAACTTTTTCCTTCAACCCGTTGATAAAACAGAACCACTGATATATTTGACCTGAAAAAAAAAGAACATTCCGAAAATTTGTTGATACCTGTGATACATATTTTATCGTGGAAAGATAAAAGAATCAAGAGATAAAAAATAAAATACTGGAAGTGTTCCGCCTGAGTAACGAGTAATGTCGTCGCTGATGAATTTGCATCCTGTTGGACCTTATATAAACTTTTTTACGGACAAATTCGTTAAGCAAATTATAAAATTAATTTTAGTAACATCTGAGACATCATTATTGTATGCTGTCACCTACCAACGCATTTCATTTATGAGAACCTCCGTGCGCGGCAGTGCACTAGTATTTGCGTGCCGTCGCCAGAATTTTTGTTCCGACGGCTCGCGACAGTATTCCCTGCCTCCCGAAAATTTGTTATTTGCAGCTCTTCCTGACCCTTCGTCACTGCACACATCATTCACATTGCCGATACACGCAATAAAAAAGTACCTCTAGATAGTTTAAGGTAACTACTTCTGCTGAAGTCGAACAAAATACGATTGTCCGTGTGGTTTTGTGAAAGCCATGTTTTATCGAAGTATACTGCAAAACTATTGTCCTCAGCAAGCAATAAGTGCTTTGTACACAAAACATACTGCAAAGCAATAAGTGCTTTGTACACAAAACATCGTTCTTGTGGCTGCCATGCCTCTGCATTCCATTAAAAATTTTTGTCCAGCATTACTTTTTCTGAACCAAAAACCAAGTGAGCGGAGAAGGCAAAGAACGGAGGTCTCTTTGCCAAAATATTTTTTTTCACCGTGATCGCCCTGTATTTCTCTAGCCGTCGGATGTTACCATCGGTCATCGTATCTAAGCGCAGTTTTCCTCACTAATCTTTTTATCAAAATCGTAAAATTCCAAAAGAATCCGTGTTCATTTTTATCCCTTTCTGGGAGAATCAAAACACATGCTTAATTTAGAGATTTTGCCGACACTAATGCACTTTGAATACGGAATACGGTAGATTGTGAAATACTACAAGGTTTTGTTGTCATTTTATGAACGTTTGCAAAAATGATATTAGTCCTAGTGTCTTCACTACTAGCTAGATCAGTAAAAATCTTCAGTACACTCGACACGACCATTCCAGATTGTTTTCGACTATTTGATGCCCTCTACACACTACCCGACACTCGCCAATGTGCCTTTCCATGGATGACTGAAATCACACGTGAACACACGATATCGGCCGGAAAGACTTAGTATTCAGCTTGAGCTGGCCTGCTGCACTGTTCTAAGAGTGTGGCAACAAAGTTCTGACGTGGGTGAATGACAGGACTTAGCGCCTGCGCGCTGCAGACAGCAGGTGTGAACTTTAGATGGGTAATTTCGTGACGGTCACTCTAGTCGATGTTGTCTTCTTGATCAGAGATTTTGAACTGGGGCTGAGCGATTCCATGTTCGGCTATAGATCTGCCTTTAGCGGTGGCGCTGTGGCTCTGGGAATGAGGGTGTGGCTCCGCCAGCGCCTCTGATTCTTTGGTGCGGATTCCAATGAAACATTGCTGACACCATGATCTTTGGACAACACCACAGTTCACTCTTCCGACGAGCTTCAATTCAAAGTTCTAATATAGTGGAGGAGGAATTTTCTGAAGCGTGGTAATTATTTGTTGCACAGATGTTTTTTGGCGGCCCCACTTGTCACTTAACTGATTGTCCAGTTGATGGCTTCATGTTGAGTCTTTGAGCTGGCCACTTCAACAGTTCCATCTTCATTCCGCCAAGCTAAAATGAAATGGCTGGTGCTGATACGGTATTTGTTTGTGTTTGTGTGTGGGTTTTTACACTCCAGACTTCAGGAGATAGTGTGTGTGAAATGAATGTATATGTCCACAAAATATTTTGAACATTAGTAAGTACTCCTCTACAGTGTTGCAATAGCTTCAAGTTACACATTTTCAGCGTCAACTTCATAGTGCTGTTTTTCAAGAAGCGCCTACCACTGAACTGTGGATCGAAGGATATCACTGAGTGAGCTGGAGCAGAGTTGAGATACTGGGATCACATTGTGGAGGACCAGGGTTCGAATGTCCGTTCGACCATCCAGTTATACGTTTTTCATTGTTCCCCTAATCACTTAAGGCCAGAATAACGACTTTGTACTCCGCCGTCTGCAGTACGATAAGCCCTAACATTTTTTGCTTCTTCTGAATGATAGCAGATAGATTTTCTGGAGTGTGCCACTCAAAGCCCCGAACCTGAACGCCATAGAACATCTTTTCTGTAAACTGGAATGTCTGTTATAGGCCGAACTAATTTCTTCTAAATGTGGGCTCTCAGCCGTTCAAAACATTCAAGGAAGAACGAAACTAATTATGCCGCTAACTTATCATGATACTAAATGTGCAAATGTGTGTGACTTTCTAAGGGACCAAACTTGTGAGGTCATCAGTCCCTAGACTTACACACTACTTAAACCAACTTATCCTAAGAACAACACACACACACACATAGATGTCCGAGGGAGGGGTCGCACAGTTCGTGACATGGTGTCTCAACCGCGCGGCTATCATGATTCCTCTCAAACCCTTCGGCATACGTTGTAAACTATTTTTCGTTTTAAGTATGTCAGTATATGAAAAGTGCACAAAATTTTGACTTAAAAATATGTTACGGAATCTGAGTACATTTTGTAAACATATGCGAGAGTATGGAGTGCTTACTTTACATCACGAAAATAAATGGGCATAAGTAAAAACAGTACGATGAGCATTAATGGCTCAGTCTGATAGCCCTAGACTATCTGCAAAAAACCTGAAATCTAACGTACGTGCCACAATCACGGCGAAGCATAATCCACTCCGTCTGCAGGCCAAAAGTGGCCCATCGGGACCATCCGACCGCCGGGTCATTCTCAGTTGAGGATGCGAATAGGAGGGGCGTGTGGTCAGCGCACCGCTCTCCCGGTCGTTATGATGGTTTTCTGTGACCGGAGCCGCTACTATTCGGTCGAGTAGCTCCTCAATTGGCATCACGAGGCTGAGTGCACCCCGAAAAATTACAACAGCGCGTGGCGGCCCGGATGGTCACCCATTCAAGTACCGGCCACGCCCGACAGCGCTTAACTTCGGTGATCTGACGGGAACCGGTGTATCCCCTGCGGCAAGGCCGTTGCCTGAAGCATAATCCGATGAGCAATTATTCTCGCAGTTTTTGCACCACTACTTACCTTCCAGGTTATAAAACACAAAAAAAAATAGGAAATGGTTTGTGTTGATCACCGTCTATAAAATACTTATGCTTTTTTCCTTCACACAGACCAACGTTCCTGCAGAAGGCACAACTGTGATTACACTTCATGCCTGAAATTAAGTGAAAATTGGAAAATGAATACAAAAACACGTAGGCAGTCACGCTTTTAGACACGGATTTCATAAGGACACGCGAATGAAAATAAATCATAGAAGCTTTAGTAAAATTTGTGATTAGTAAGACTCAATCCATAACGATTAATACACGAAACATAAAAACTGTCTGGACGTGGACCACATGGCACACAAAGCCACCACATAGAAAAGATCTGAACAAAGAAAAATTCTAGATACATCACAAAATTCTGAAAAAGCTTAAAGAAGCGAGAGTGTGATGTAGCAAGTATGCCTACGGGTATGGGTTCACTAATGAAAGACTGATAACTGTACTACGTGCATGGGTAGCTAAGTACCTCACTGAACAACAGAAGCTCAGGTGAATTTAAAGTTGTGGACGTACTGCAGATAGGCCGTGCAGTTGTAGGCGCTGCAGTCTGAAACCGCGAGACCGCTAGGGTCGCAGGTTCGAATCCTGCCTCGGGCATGGATGTGTGTGATGTCTTTAGGTTAGTTAGGTTTAATTAGTTCTAAGTTCTAGGGGACTAATGACCTCAGAAGTTGAGTCCCATAGTGCCCAGAGCCATCTTTTCGTACAGCAGATAAATATTATGCCAAACTGCAAAATGCAAGGCACAACTCGAGCATTCTTCTTGTAGCTCGTTGCATGTGAATACCCCTGATAAATTAACCTCAAAGCAAGTCACCACACCCGTTATCAGCGGCAAAAACGCGGGACCAACAACCACGAACAACATCAGAACCAGAACAGCACACGAAAAGTCGGCCGGAAACAGTGCCGAATCACTCTATTCCTCGTTCAACGGGGCTCACACACATATCACCCAGCCCACACGGGCACGTGATTCGCTCGTAGCAAAAGTATTCCTTAACAGACATGCATTTACTCGACTAGTCAGAAACTGAAATAGCTTAAGTAAACGATCAATTGATAAGGGACGTCTTTGCAATAGCCTTTTGATTCAGAAATCTTGGAAGTATGGACAATTTGAAAGCCGACATGAAAGCGAACAACTTTCAAGTTTTAACAAGGAGGATCTCCATTAGTTTCATTGCTTACATATTTGCTATAAGCAACAAAGTCTATTCTCAGAATTTCGGACACATAATGAATACAGTAGATATTCCTTCCTGTCTTGACTTATTGTAATATTCTTCAGTTTATTCCCTATTTTCCTAGAGAATTCCTTTCGTATAAGTGTATCCTTATCAACGACTTTGATTGATAATTCTTTTCCTTCTTAGGACCCTCTTAGGAGATACGTTATTTTTAATTTTCTTTATGATTAGAATGTTTATGACAGTGACGGTGACAGACACACACAAGAAAAAAGAACAAGAATCTTGATCTTTCATAAGAAATTTCCTAAAAGCACTTAATGACATGCCAAAGAAAAAACGGCACTTAATATGTACAGCTTTTTACTGGTTTTACGAATACAGCCTAAAAGAAATATTTGACCTTGGGACATCTCTTGGCAATCCCTACAAAGATCAAACTAATACCAGACGTGTAAATGTGAAGTGTAAAGAAATTACAAAACTGAGTGTATTTCTGTCGATAAAAACCTTAGCCAATACGACAGATAATTATAAAACGTGCAGCTTGTTAATATGAATGTTTCGTGTTAAAAATGTTAATAAAGTACGTATTTTAGTATCATAGAATAACTATACAATGTAAAGATATTCTTTATAACCACAGAAATCCTATCTCATTAATGTGAAAAAGACTTGGTTCAAAGATCCAATCCTACTTTTGGCTCTGTTGTTAAAAAATTAATTTGGTTTGCTGTTCTGACGCACTAAGTATTTGATGTACGTATTTTCTGTTACAATATAGATAAAAAGTGAATCTCTCCTTCCTTATTCAAAACCTCTCTCTCTTTGTGCAAATAATCATTTACAGTGGGTTTTGCACAACCAGAATGAGATTTTCACTCTGCAGCGCAGTGTGCGCTGGTATGAAACTTCCTGGCATATTAAAACTGTGTGCCGGACCGAGACTCGAACTCGGGACCTTTGTCTTTCGCGGGCAAGTGCTCTACCATCTAAGCTACCCAAGAGAGCCTCTGTGAAGTCTGGAAGGTAGGAGACGAGATACTGGCAGAAGTAAAGCGGTGAGGACTGGGCGTGAGTCGTGCTTATGTAGCTCAGATGCAAGCCGCCACGGTAGCTCAGCGTGTTCGGTTAGAGGGTTTAGCTACCCTTTGTAATAAAAAACTGGGTGGACGGATCAACGGACAACCTGAACGAGTATCATCGGATGCCCGCTACGAACAAAGTCAACGAACAATAGAACAAAATGAGATTAGAAAAAAAAGAGATGGTAGATCACTTGCCCGCGAGAGGCAAAAGGCCCGAATTCGAGTCTCGGTCCGGCACACAGTTTAAATCTGCCAGGAAGTTTCAGATTTGTAGAAGATTGCCCATCTGGCTTTCTTTCGTTGTAATGGCGCACAGGTGGCCAATACGTGAAATTTAATTAAAATATTAAATATTGGGCTTCACCTTCAAGTTAACATAATAAGTGCTTTGAATATCGATAGTAATTTTCGATCATTAATATTTGCAAAGTCCATTTTATCAGAATTTTTACGGAATTACTCAGATAAATTTAACTACAGCAGGCAACAAGCCTTAGGTTTGCTTCACAATATTTCTGAGTTTGCAATTAAATTTTATTTCTGTCAAGTAAATGCTTCACCAAACTGAAGCACGTGTGGTAAAAAAGAAATAATTTATCGTGAGTACAAATCCCTGTGCTACGTAGGTGGTTATGTCGTCTCTCTCTCTTTGAACAATTTATTTATCTGGCAATAACAATAATAGTTTCATGTTACTTCTGATTATGTTTGAGCTCGCCGCGAGTCTGGATAACGTAATTAAACCATTACAACCAAAACTGTACCCATTTTACTAATATTTTTGTCGGCGTAGTAACTTTGATTACCTTCGCCGTATATGTGTAAGCCGCATTTACGAGCATGCAGAATATAAGCACCGCCAACAGTGCATTAAATAATCTTCAGCTTTTTCAAACAATCCCGACCACATCTAACATTAAAATCATAACATTGTATAACCAAAGAAGAGAGAGAGAGAGAGAGAGAGATCGACGATGTACGCGGCGCACAACGTATGGCTCGATTCTACGCAAATACAAAATTTAATAGAAACCATTATTTTATTGTATTGTCTTGTATTTTTCCCGTATTTGTAATTAATCGATGAATGTTTCTTTCCACATGTTCATCATTTGTGCTTGATTGGATAGTTATAATCCTAAAACCTGCCTTGCACTGAGAGGAAATTATAATGACAAGTAATTATACCTGCATGTCTGGACAAGGGTACATGACATACAACCTGGACCTACCGCTGAATGTAACTAAGGTAAGGGCACTAGTGTATGTTTCCTTCGGTTTTCTGTGCTGATAGGTCAGGAAAGCTCTTTGATACTCCACTGCACATTTTCTTATTGTGAGTTAGGTATTGTTTTGTGTATGTGTAATTTATATTACAGCAAGAGGCTCTATTTGTTTGAAGTTTTAGTTAGGACTTTACTGAATTTAGTAGCAAGTAACACTCGAAGCCGAAATAACAAAATGGCTCTGAACACTATGCGACTTAACTTCTGAGGTCATCAGTCGCCTAGAACTTAGAACTAATTAAACCTAACTAACCTAAGGACATCACACACATCAATGCCCGAGGCAGGATTCGAACCTGCGACCGTTGCGGTCGCTCGGCTCCAGACTGTAGCGCCTAGAACCGCACGGCCACTCCGGCCGGCCCGAAATAACAGCTGGTGCAACAATTAACTGGCGAGTTGCCAGCCACAGCTAGCACGAAAGAGACTGTATTTATTTATAGTACGTATTGTGTCAGAACGAAACAGCAATCGATAAAAGAATCTGAATACTCCGATTTCGAATGTCTTGAATTACCATATGAAAGTAGTGAGTTAACTGAACTTGTGGTACAAAAAGTCACAAACGAAGCCGCTTTCGGCAGTGGCGAACCCACAAATGATTTGAGAAACAAACTAAGCCAGATTCAACACAGCCTGGCGCAAGAACCTCCGCAATGGCAAAGGGAAATACACGATAGAATTGCAATGCTAGAACGTAGTGAGTCTAGCGTGCAACATATTGAGTGAAATATGATTCAAGGAGGTAGACGTTACGGTAACAAAAGTTGTTATCAGTCACAACTTTCCCTGAGCGAAATGTTCACAGTCTCTACTCCAGACAGGAGGGAAGCTGCAAACTGACGAACAGCCGAGCTACGCTGAGATTAAAGTGCAAGAAAGTCTTATAAAACACATGCACTTTCAAATATTTTCGGCAGAAAGAGAGACCGTCCATTCGTTCATTTTCATTGAAAGCTTTAGACGCATTCTGCCCAAGGTTTGGACGGAGCGACAAAAAATAGAGTTTGTGACTTCACATGTATTAAGTGAAGCCGCTCTGTGTCAATAGAGGCAGCTGACAGGTGACAAACACTAGAAGAAATCGAGAAAACTGTCTTAGCAAAATACTGGAATACTTGTACTCAAGAACGTCTTAGGCAAGAGGTGTACAATCCTACCGTGTACAACTCGAAGTTAGGTAGCATCAGAAAATACATAGAGAGTCACATTAGTAAAGACCGCTTCTGGGACGAACCCATGACAACGAGAGAGGTATCAAGAATATTAAAACCGGAATTATTTATTACAGTTAGAGAGCAGCTAGTTAACGTCTCTGAAGATGACTTGGGAAGATTTCTAGCCATTGTGGATTCACTAGATTTAATCCATGAAGGCAGAAGAAAGATTAGCTCGAGTAATGGCAGTTACCCTCCGCAGAACGGCCGAAATAATAATAATAAAAAAGGCAATGGTAGCGTACACAGAAAAGGGAAAATTTATTATAACAACAGTGACCATAATAACGGCGGTTATAAGCAACCACAAAAGAACGCGGCGTACACGAACTCAAATGGGAACGGGTAGGTCAATAATCAGTAAGGACGTAACAGGAAGAGACGTGGAGACGTCTTGGGACACAACAATGCATAAAACTAGTCGATCTAATTCCGACAAGTGAGCTGATCAACAGGTGGCTCAGACGAATCAAAACTTGGGGCACCTTAGGGAAACATTCAATAGATAAGTGATTCCGAGCACAATAATGTGCAGGAGCAAAACAGCCGTAAGATGCAGCAACATCAGGACCAACGAGTTAGAATAATACAAATTGTGAACGAATGCCTTCCGGTAATGGTCAAAGACAAAAGTGAAGGCACCTCCATAAACTCTGTAAACATGTGGCGTTACAACGACGGCCAGGATATGCGCAGTGCAAGCTGCAGGAACTATAAAAGGTTACATATATAACAAGGTGATGTACCCACATGAAACATACTGCCACGCTACATATTCCATTCCGTGGACAAAGAAGGAAGCGATAACAAAGGAAATAGGAAGACGATCGAATGGGATATACTGGAGCCTTTCTATTCTCCGTATAGTAGTCCACTATTGGCAATAGGAAAGACAAACTTTGATTAAGCTAACCTCTGAAGCGGAGAAACACAAGAAAAAGTACGACAAAAAATGTAAAAGGTGTAAGAAATTATGAAATCGGAGAACTGGCGCTCTTCTGACACATCCAAAGTCATCAGGCCTTAAAATGCAGGCTAACAAGTGACAACTTTTGTATGCTGGTTCCTACAAAATTACAGAAAGTACTCGTCGGGGCAGCTACAGGCTGGCGTAACCAGACCGTGATTGTCAAAGGCTTATAAAGATTTAAAGAGGGTTATTGAATAACCTTGTTTAGTTGGACTTAAATGTATTCTTGTTTTTACTTGCAGTTTGATTAAAAATGAAGATTACTGACGGTTAATCCATATTTCAATTCAGATTAATTTTTCTTAAAGTTTCAATAAGCATAATAATATTTTTTCTGTTTTTGTAACGGTAGAATTTAGATTTCTTAGCATAAGACTGATTTTCTCAACCGTATGAAACGTGACTTATGACTAGTTTAGACGTCATTGTGTGCCATGATTAACATTCCAAAATGCACCGTGGTCTACCAAAGTTTGAATTTCTTTTGAACTTGAGGTAGAGTCTGTACTTACCGAATCTGAAAGTCAGATTTGCCAGTTAGTTATCATGTGTCTAATGCTCTCCTCGCGACAACATTATTTCGTATTTAGGCACCGGTAGTTTGATTCCTTGACAGTAGGAACACACACACTCGTGTCCACATATAATCGCATTTAAAGATCATGAAAAATAACACATTGACATTCGCTTTGTAAAAGTCAGGCCGGAACCTTGTTTAACACGAATCCGGATGGTCAACTGATCATGACCCGTGGGGTGGAAAGGTATATATGTGAGCTGATGAAAGCAAAATATGTACCTGTAAAAGGACTATGTAGGCTTCTGTATTATAAATTCGCCAAACAATTTATGTACAGATGAAGAATGTGCGCACATAGTGTAAAGCTTAACTGACTACAAAAGTGTGACAAGTGACGTGAGATAAACTGTGCATTCAGTAAACAGTGAACCAACAGTGCTACGTCAGTGACATTAACCTAAAGCGTGACATTGATAGTGAAACTACCCGTTGAGTATATGCATTTAGATCTGCAGCGCAGCGAATGTGTCAAGACTTGTGGGGAGGACTTAACACTGAACGCGCATCAGCTTCTGTAAACTCTCAAATAACTGCGTCGAGCGCACTATTAATAAATGTGCTAAAGTTTTAAATTGAAATACACATTTCTGCCGCAAATAGGACGATGCAAATACTTGCAACACCTGTAAGTTGTTAATACCTTTAATTTACCTAAAGAGAGTGCAAACTGTGAAATTAAGTGCGTTCAGATCAGTGAACTAATGTGGTTATGTAAGCGACTTCCCTGAACTGGATAAACAGACATATGTGCTGAGCATGTGCGACAATTGAACTAATTTGTGAGATCTTTCCACCTGACGTTAAGTTATGAATGAATACTGATGCGGCTTTGGAAAATTTTCATGTTCGCGATCCCGGTCGAGTTGGTGCCAAGATCTCCAGGAAGCAGTGGCGAGTTCCTGCAAGTAGTCCGGAGCTGCGTTCCTGATCATGCACAGTCATCGTCATCGGCTGCCTGCTGCGAGTTTGCTGTCCAAGGGGCTGCGGCTCGATCACCGGTGGGGACCGCTGCCCACACACAAGTCATCGATGCCTCCCGCCGTCGACCACATACCGATTATCGACAGCACACACCGATGACCGCATACCACTCATTCACGCCGCCTACTGCCGAAACGACGACGATGATATTTCAGTTGTTATACGTTTACAAATGTGTATTCGACGAACTTACAAAATAACTGATATTTATAACCTTTAAACGTTGATGCCTTAAGAAACACATAAAAGACCTTTAGCATTATGAATAATAATCGACATTTCCAGTGAGTACTGGACATTTTCCTTGTAATGAAGTGAATTACTAGAAAACTTGCACAGTACCTCATATGCAATAACTTGTACACTACTGGCCAATAACATTTCTACACGACGAAGATGACGTGCTACAGACGCGAAATTTAACCGACAGGAAGAAGATGCTGTGATATGCAAGTGATTAGCTTCTCAGAGCTCTCACACAAGGTTGGAGCCGGTGGCGACACCTACAACGTGCTGACATGAGGAACGTTTGCACCGATTCTCATATACAAACAACAGTTGAACAGCGTTGCCTGGTGAAACGTTGTTGTGATGCCTCGTGTAAGCAGGAGAAATGCGTACCATCACGTTTCCGACTTTGATAAAGGTCGGATTGTAGACTATCGCGATTGCGGTTTATCATATCGCGACATTGCTACTCGCGTTGGTTATTCTGTTAGCAGAATATGGAATCTGTGGGTTCAGAAGGGTAATACGGACCGCCGTGCTGATCCCAACGGCCTCGTATCGCTAGGAGGCATCTTATCGGGCATCTTATCCGCATGGCTGTAACGGATCGTGCAGCCACGTCTCGATCCCTGAGTCAACAGATGGGGACGTTTGCAAGACAACAACCGTCTGCCCGAACAGTTCGACGACGTTTGCAGCAGCATAGACTATCAACTCGGAGACCATGGCTACAGTTACCCTTGACACTGCATCACAGACAGGAGCGCCTGCGATGGTGTACTCAACGACGAACCTGGGTGCACGAATGGCAAAACGTCATTTTTTCGGATGAATCCAGGTTCTGTTTACAGCATCATGATGGTCGCATCCGTGTTTGGCGACATCGCGGTGAACGCACATTGGAAGCGTGTATTCGTCATCGCCATACTGGCGTATCACCCGGCGTGATGGTATGGGGTGCCATTGGTTACCAGTCTCGGTCACCTCTTGTTCGCATTGACGGCACTTTGAACAGTGTACGTTACATTTCAGATGTGTTACGACCCGTGGCTCTACCCTTCATTCGATTCCTGCGAAACCATACATTTCAGCAGGATATTGCACGACCACATGTTGCAGGTCCTGTACGGGCCCTACGGATAGAGAAAATGTTCGACTGCTGCCCTGGCCAGCACATTCTCCAGATCTCTCACCAACTGAAAACGTCTGGTCAATGGTGGCCGAGCAACTGGCTCGTCACAATACGCCAGTTACTACTCTGAATGAACTGTGGTATCGTGCTGAAGCTGCATGGGCAGCTGTACCTGTACACGCTATCCAAGCTATGTTTGACTCAATGCCCAGGCCTACAAGGCCGTTATTACGGCCAGAGGTGGTTGTTCTGGGACTGATTTCTCAGGATCTATGCACCCAAATTGCGTGAAAATGTAATCACATGTCATATCTAGTATATTATATTTGTCCAATGAATACCCGGTTATCAACTGCATTTGTTCTTGGTGTAGCAATTTTAATGGCCAGTAGTGTAGTTTCAATATACCAAGAGAGGACCATGTCAGAGCACATATAGGCTCCTTAGCGGAATATTCTCGTATTACGTAACTCCGGCAGATGTCCTTCAGACACCCGGCCTGTTTGCGAGCATGTCTGTACGTAGACCCCTCTTTACTGAGCCGTGCGGTTGCGCCCCGTTAGCAGATAAGCGCGGCTCGGTCAGCAGGAGTCCCGCTGGACTTCGCGCCTACAACATCCGCCTCGACCGCTGCTCGCCATCCCTGACTCACAGCCGACGTCCGACGCCAGTGCTCGTTATTACTCTCTCCCGTCACTCAGATACTGTTCTTCAGATTTCTTCTCCTTTTTCCCTGCGTTGTGTTTCCTGGCTACAGGCCAATTAATCTTGGCCAGAGCGAAGAAAGAAACAAAAGACGTGTGATAATTTCTTTACATCATAACGCAGTCTCTTGCACACATTTCCATCCGCTCTGCACAAAAATGCCCCCTCAAGGTTTACCAGCGTATGTGGTTATTTCATATAGGTTGTTAAGTGGTATGATTTAATGTTATCTCTCAAGTTTTCTCGCTGTAGGGCCAGCTACATGTTAGTTAAGAACGACCGGATTCCTGGGCCATAGCGTACACAGAAAACACACTGAGCACTATCTCCACGTTTAGAGCCATCATCATCCGTCAGAAAGAAATTCGGAGTTGTTCCATAGCGCTCAAACACTTTCAGACAAGGAGAAGCTCGCCGAAGAATTACGTCTACGAGTTGTGTTCCGAAGGAATAGATACTAAGGGCATCAAAAAGAACTAGCATTACAATCAAATTCCAGGACGTCTGAGAAAGGGGTTGACAATGAGTTCGAGTTGGAGAAGCCAGAAATAGCTACTTTACCCTGGCCCAGTATCCGGAAAGATCGGTACACTCCTACGGAAACAAGGCCCCCGACTAACATAAATGGTCTTCTTTGCAACGTTCAATACGATCTAAGTCTCCCAAATACCAGTTCTTTTTATTTCAAACACGACCGGTTTCGGGCTCTGATATCCTCATCATCGGGTGTTATACTGAAAATAAACATGAGACCTGAGCTAATAACAGGTTTTCACGCAGTAGTACACTTAAAAAGCAAACAAGAGGTTCCACATAACATTTTAGCAACCAACTAAGGAGGTATTTTCAACCTCTGCTACAATGTTCAGTCGCGGATCTCCTCCGACAGGACTGTTTGTTCCTAAATCGGGATTTGTACCGTATCCCATGGCGATATGGCGTGGGGAGACAATCAGAGCAATAGAGTGGAGATGCAAGAAACGTCAGCGATACGTCAGACTAAAACAGCCAAGCACATCAGCTGTCGCCGAGAAGTGCCTCAAAAATATGATCATGAAATGCAATACTGAAATACGATGAGACCAGATGCAAAAGTTAAGTTTCTGGGACAGCATAACAAGGAGTCTATCGAAATAAAGATGTCAGACATCCTAAGAGAACAGAGGCGGAGGTTTCCAATTTTTAAACAACTCTTAGGGTCCGGCACTTAGTTTATGAAGATCTCGCCGGAGATCGCATCCCTCAGAGCTGGAAAACGTTGAGAGAATTTTGCATTTTATGGAATATCAGTGCTGGCTCTGGGAGTAGGGAATCGGATTCAGCTATCAATAGTGGCACGGGTGCAACTATAATTCACAGTCTGGTTGGCGTCCAGACAGCGAGGTCACATAGCAGTAAAACTGGCAGCACCTGAAGAAGACAGTTGGGTCGATTGTCGATATACTGAGCATAAAATTGAAACAGGGACTCGGAAGAACACCCGGAAGCACACCATTAGGCATCATTCAGTTGTTGTACGTGTGCACTACAAAACTTTCGTTGATCATTCCATCCACAAACTCAAATCATAACTGACATCGGTTTAGCGTGATCCGCTAAGCCTAATATTAGGAGATTCACTACAATTTTTTATCGTTCCAAGACCCTCTGTAATTCTATTACAAATGTTTCTCGTGTGCAACTTGCTTCTTTTCAAACATGCTAGAACATTCTACATCTGCACGCCTTCACCACTAACCATCTGTGGCCTCTTGCACAGGCTACGTAGTTAACCAGTTTCATATTCATCCCTGTCAGTTTCATTCGCGATATGCGTCTTCGATCCATACTTTTAGTGCTGTGGTCATTACGCGAGACATACGCCGGACAAAGTATGTATTATCAAGAATTAATTGAGAAATCTCATTACCAAGATGATTTACAAAAAGAAATCAGCAGTTCTAATTTGTCAGTGTAATGTATTTCAGGTTTATTCCTGTATGAAGCACTTTAAAACCTATTGATATGATCTTCAGACTTGTTTTAACATTCCTGGGATTATTTTTCGTCATCTCAGAACCTGCAAGAAAAAGTTTCTTTAAAAATTACGGAAAACCTGAAATAGGGGGCCGGACGCGGGTCTGAACCGTCGTCCTCCCGAATGCACCATTGCGCCACTGATTGTGAGTCAGTAATATGTCCTGAAAGTTATGTCGTGCCATTTGTTCCTTCCCATACGCATTCTACACACAGCAGTGGTCGTAAGTTTCACAGTGTGCAAAAACTTTAAAATGATAAATATACAACTTTCCTGGGTGATTAAGACTGTGTGCCGGGTTGGGACTCGAACTTTACGTGTCACTGTCATTACCTCCCTTTCCTGTTCCAGTCGCGTATGGTTCGCGGGAAGAACGACTGCCGGAAAGCCTCCGTGCGCGCTCGAATCTCTCTGATTTTACATTCGTGATCTCCTCGGGAGGTACATGTAAGGGGAAGCAATATATTCGATACCTCATCCAGAAACGCACCCTCTCGAAACCTGGACAGCAAGCTACACCGCGATGCAGAGCGCCTCTCTTGCAGAGTCTGCCACTTGAGTTTGCTAAACATCTCCGTAACGCTGTCACGCTTACCAAATAACCCTGTGACGAAACGCGCCGCTCTTCTTTGGATCTTCTCAATCTCCTCCGTCAACCCGACCTGGTACGGATCCCACACTGATGAGCAATAAATACTCAAGTACAGGTCGAACGAGTGTTTTGTAAGCTGCCACCTTTGTTGATGGACTACATTTTCTAAGGACTCTCCCAATGAATCTCAACCTTGTGCCCGCCTCACCAACAATTAATTTTATATGATCATTCCACTTCAAATCATTCCTCATGCAACTCCCAGATATTTTACAGAAGTAACTGCTACCAGTGTTTGTTCCGCTATCATATAATCATACAATAAGGGATCCTTCTTTCTATGTATTCGCAATACACTACATTTGTCTATGTTTATGGTCAGTTGCCACTCCCTGCACCAAGTGCCAATCCGCTGCAGATCTTCCTGCATTTCGCTGCAATTTTCTAATGCTGCAACTTATCTGTATACTACAGCATCATCCGCGAAAAGCCGCATGGAACTTCCGACGCTATCTGCTAGGTCATTTATATATATTGTGAAAAGCAATGGTCCCATAACACTCCCCTGTGGCACGCCAGAGGTTACTCTAACGTCTGTAGACGTCTCTCCATTGAGAACAAAATTCTGTGTTCCGTTTGCTAAAAACTCTTCAATCCAGTCGCACAGCTGGTCTGATATTCCGTAGGCTCTTACTTTGTTTATCAGGCGACAGTGTGGAACTGTATCGAACGCCTTCCGGAAGTCAAGGAAAATGGCATCTACCTGGGAGCCTGTATCTAATATTTTCTGGGTCTCATGAACAAATAAAGCGAGTTGGGTCTCACACGATCGCTGTTTCGGGAATCCATGTTGATTCCTTCAGGGTAGATTCTGGGTTTCCAGAAACGACATGATACGCGAGCAAAAAAAATGTTCTAAAATTCTACAACAGATCGACGTCAGAGATATAGGTCTATAGTTTTGCGCATCTGCTCGATGACCCTTCTTGAAGACTGAGACTACCTGTGCTCTTTTCCAATCATTTGGAACCTTCCGTTCCTCTAGAGACTTGCGGTACACGGCCGTTAGAAAGGGGGCAAGTTCCATGGTATAACTCATTTTCTAAAACTCTTTATACTTCATTACACACAAGAACATACCGCGCCAGATTAGCACAAAAACCTATACTGCCTGGCAAAAAAGTAAAGCTCCCAGAAGACATGGTCGGTCAGTGTAGAGGAGGTGGACAAAAATATGGAAACACCAAACACCGTAACACATTATCACGCCTAATACAGCGCAGAAATACCATTGGCTCCCAAATCAGCTTCCAGACGGTTCGGAATGGATAAACATAGGTCCTCTACCGTTTTCGAGGGAATCTTATACAGTTCTCTGTGGAAAATAGTGACAAGTTCAGGTAACGAAGATGGAGATGGATAACGATCACACACTAGTACTGGACAAAGCGAGCTCTGTGAACTGTGGCCCTGTCTCTTGGAACACACCATCACCAATTGGGAACAAACATTGTGCCATGGGATGGACCTGATCATCCAAAATGCTGCCTTGTAGAATAACCGTACGACCCTTGGAATAGCTGCCCAAATGATCATCGAACCCCCGCCATGTTTCGCTCCTGTGAAGCGGACTCCAAATGTGTGTGCATTCCTAAGGGACCAAACGGCTAAGGTCTTCTGTCCCTAGACTTACACACTACTTAAACTAACTTATGCTAAGAACAACACACACACCCATGCCCGAGGGAGGACTCGAACCTCGGGCGGGAGGGGCCGCGCAATCCGTAACTTGGCGCGGCGGGAAGTAGACTCGGTAGGAAGTTGGAAACAAGACTCAGCCGACCAAATGACTTTCATTCAGTGCTCCATAGCCCAGGTTTTATTGCTACAGCACCACCTTTTCCCGTTACAGGCATTTGTATAACTGCTGAGTGGTTCTGGGATTCCAGCTCGCCCTTTAATGTCCTGTTTCTGGAGCTGCTTTCGTGTTGTTTTGGTGTTGACAGGTTTCGCGAGTGCGAAATTCAATTCTGCAGTGACTTTTGCAGCTGTCGTCCTCTTGGTTTTCGTAACAGTCCAAGTCAATGACCGTCCAGCACGATCACTCAACAATACGTTCGTCCGCGTTATGACTTAACGGATGAAATTTTTCGCTTTCCCTGCATGCGGAATTTGGTTACGGTGTCTCCTGAAATACCAAATACTCCTGCTTCCTTGGTTACGGAAGCACGTATCATGCCGTGACCAACAATTCGCCCACGTTTGACTTCATTTAGCTCCGACAGAATGTGCTCACAACCACACAGCACAGTGTTTCGGTCACGACTGACACCGGCAACATGTTGAGGACTCTCGTCATCATCATCATCATCATCATCAGTGTTCTGCCTAAAGGCAAGTTATCACATGGTAGTTCTCCAGGCTGTCCGGTCTTCTGCAATCCTCTTCAGGTCTGCATAATTTCCTCTTCCCTTTATGTCGTCTATTACCTCGTATCTCCTTCTTCCTCCAGTCTTCTCCCACAAACCAATCCTTCCAAAGCATCCACTAGCAAGCACTCCCTTCTCAATGAATGTCCCAACCAGTTCTTTTTCCTTTCTCTTACAACCTTCAGCAGACATCTCCTCGCACCAACCCTTTCCAATACTCTTTCATTACTCATTCTTTCCATCCAGCTTATTCTCTCCATTCTCCTCCACATCCACATCTCAAATGCTTCTAACCTTTTTTCATCCTCTCGTCTCAGTGTCCATGTTTCTGCCCCACATAGTGCCACACTCCAGACAAAACATTTGCCAAGCCTTTTCCTTTGTCCTTTATCTAGTTTGGCACATAAGAGTCTCCTCTTTCTGTTGAATGCCTCCTTCGCTATGGCAATTCGAGTTTTCTCCTCCTGGTGACATCTCAAGTCTTCAGTTATTGTGCTTCCGAGATATTTAAATTTACTTACTTGGCTAATGGTAGATTGTCCTATTTTAATATTGGACAGTCTGCGTCTTATACTGATGGAAATACTCTTTGTTTTTGCTGTGTTTATTTGCATCCCATATTCCACACAAGCTTCATTCAGATCTTTGAGCATGTTATTCACTGTCCGCTCACTTTCTGCCACTAATACCATGTCAACAGCAAATCTTATACATTCTATTCTCTTTCCACCAATACCTATTCCTCTTTTACCATCTAAGCTTTTCGCAATAATCTCTTCAAGGTATACGTTAAACAACGGTGGGGAAAGGCAACAACCTTGTCTAACACCTCGTCCGATGCTGCTTCCTTCTGACATTTCATTTCCAATCCTTATCCTTACTTTCTGGTGTAAATATAGCGTCTTTCTTTCCAATCTACTCCTTTCCTCTCCAAGATATCCATCAGCTTGTTCCACTGAACTCTGTCAAAAGCCTTTTCTAAATCTATAAAAACAGCAAAGATTTCTCTACCCTTTTCCATATATCTTTCCCCTATAGTTCTTAGCAGGCCAATAGCATCTCTTGTTCCTTTTCCTCTTCTAAATCCGAACTGCTCCTCTGCAATCCCTCTATCCAGCTTGCCATATAACCTTCCACAGTGTTCTGGTCACGACTGACACCGGCAACATGTTGAGGACACTGAATACGTGTATTTCGTGGTCAGACACAACAAAACAACCTGCGAGCTTCGCTAGTATCTGCATTTATGTTCAAGCATGCGTTTCTCGCGGTGTTTCCGTATTTTTGTCCAACATGTAATTTCGGACACTTAAACACCATCGTCAGGTGCGTGAATGATTAGAGATCCAAGTCTCTGTGTCAGGTAGAGCGGCCACCAGAGTGAATTATCGTTGTTCGTGTAGTGTTGTTATAAGAGAAAATAGAGGGAATAGATTTCGGCATAAATAACTGTTGCTAAAATGGTACAAAGTCGAATTAATGTAGTCGCATATTAGTAAATGAAACGACAGTTGTCATATAGGTCACAAAATAAGCACCACTAACCAAGATTGCACCAAAAATAAACAAAAATATAACTAGAATGAGATTTTCACTCTGCAGCGGAGTGTACCCTGATGAAACTTCCTGGCAGATTAAAACTGTGTGCCGGACCGAGACTCGAACTCGGGACCTTTGCCTTTCGCGGGCAAGTGCTCTACCAACTGAGCTACCCAAGCACGACCTACGCCCCCAAGCTGTGAGGACGGGGCGTGGGTCGTGCTTGGGTATCTCAGTTCGTAGAGCACTTGCCCGCGAAAGGCACAGGTCCCGAGTTCGAGTCTCGGTCCGGCACACAGTTTTAATCTGCCAGGAAGTTTCAAAAATGTAAGTCCCTATCGACCGAAGCACCAGCGTGGCACAAAACTGTAGCGTGCCGTCAACAAACAGGCTATGCAAAAGGGAACGAACGGGAAAAGACGATCGCTCCACCTACATCATGCACTCCTGCAATACAAGAAAACAAATGTTTCGAAGCAATAGACTATTTGGACGATATAACAATACAAGGTGCAATAGACTGACTAGTAGCTAGCGAACTGAAACATGTATTTTTCGAGTTGGCCACACTCGAAACAATCCTTAGAAGAGGTTAAGAAGGAGCTACTAAACAACGAATATGCGTCTGAAGATACAGATATGCGTCTGAAAATACAGAGGATATAAATTCATCGCGTCACGAGTTCTCAAGTGCTAAGAAGTAACATGCTAACAGCACAACACACAAGAACAGCCTCACTAAGATAGTATCAATTAAAATAGCTTACCAATCGGTATAAAACTCTACAAAATGCAGATAGTATTACACACGTGTAAAAAAATGTGTCAGGGGGTTTTACTGAGACAAATGACGAATCTACCAGCACAGAAATATTGTTAGCTCCAGAACTGGAATGTGCTGACCCCAAGACAACACCAGCCTAGCATCGCAAAACCTAATTGCAAATTCAGAACCACAAGAAAGTACAACTGCCCGTAGCAGGTCCACTATAGATTATGAGAAGTTAGAAAAGACTTGCGACAACGCAGACTAGAAAACAAAGATAACTTCCAGACTGCCCAGAGGCTAGCGATGCTACATCCCAAGGGCAATAAAATTGGTTACTCTAAAACTCAGCTAAGAGATTTAATGCTACTATGTGCAGTAAACCTAACAACGGATGCGCGAGAACTATGTGACTTAATGACGAAAGCATGTAAGCGTCGCTCAGAGAAACTAAACAACCACAAAATACACTGTAAAAAGAAATTTAAAAGAAACAACGATGCACCACGAAGGAATTATCCGAATGGGACGGAAATCGGTAGATATACAGACAAACAAATGGTTACAATTTCAGAAAAAATTGAATGATTTATTCAACAGAAAGACCTTCGTAAATTGAGGAGGTCAATAACTAGTTGGTCCACTGAAACGTCCCCTTAGAAAAATCAGTGAATTACTGTGCTGATAAACCTCTTACATTATTTGATTTTCAAACAGCTGAGCAGAACTGAACGTACTCAGACATTTCACTCTTCACCTATTCTGATCAACACTAAACTGACACACCATAGTTTTAGCGCAACACAATCTGACTTTCAAAAATCCCTACAAAAGAATGGCCCTGACTAACATTAACCTATACCTTTCACAAATCACTTACCTGACAAAAATCCTCGTTACTCGAACTACTGCAATACAGCGAGCGCCACTACTGCCAGCTAAATAAAAGATTCAAACTACTGAAGGCACTAACTACTGATAGGCATAGTTAGCAAATGAAAGATTTTGATAGAGAACAAACAATGTATTTACCTTAATAGTGTTCAAAAGTCATAATATATATATATAGCAGTTCATGACATCCAGTCTTATAAATTTACTGTCTCTGATGGACACACGTCCAGATCATCCGCTCTCAAAACCCCGCCATCTTTCTGCCCACATCCACCACTGCTGGCGGCTCACCTCCAACTGCACAACGCTGCGCGCTGTTAACAGCCAACTGCCCAACACTACAATAGCAAATTACAACAATGCAAACCAGCCACAAACTGCACACAGCACAGTCAGTGATTTTCATATAGAGCACTACGTGGCATTACCAACATAAAAACCTAAACAGCCTACTTACACCACCTCTGGCCCTTACGCAAACAGTTATTCAGCTTAGCACTGATTGAAAGAGTTATTGGATGTCTTCCCGAGGTATATCGTGCCAAATTCTGTCCAACTGTCGTAACAGATCGCCAAAATCCCGAGCGTTTCGGAAGGCTATGCTCCTAATATTCCAAAGGTTCTGAAATGGAGAGACATCCAGCGATCTTGCTGGCCATGGAGGGGTTTGGCAAGCACGAAGACAAGTGGTAGAAACTTGCGGGCGGGAATTATCGCACGGAAATGTAAGTCCAGGATGGCTTGCCATGAAGGACAACAAAACGGGGCATAGAATGTCGGTAACGTACCGCTGTTACACAATGAAACTGCACCTCAGACTATCATTCCTGGCTGTCGGGCCGTATGACGGGCGACATCCAGCTTCGTATCTGACCACTGTCCGGGCCGTCCCCAGACACGTCTTCACTGGTCATCGGGCAACAGTTAGAACGAGGTCTCTCTTCTCACATCCACCACTGCTAGCGGCTCACCTCCAACTGCACAACGCAACGCGCTGTTCACATCCAACTGCCCAACACTACAATAGCAAATATTCCAGTCAATGAGATTCCATGCCACTACCACAGCAAATATGTTTGCTAGTTTACAGCGGTCAATGGTAGTCGGCGAAAGGGGCGTCGTGAGCTCACTCCCCCCCCCCCCCTTTCTGTGAGCCACCTACTAATGGTCCTTATGCTCACTGAAGGATGAGTTGAACCTCTGACCGACGATAATGATGAGTCCGAGGCTCTGAGTGTCTCTCTGAGTATAGATCGGTCCTCATGTTCTGTAGTATGTTGAAACATCCCCTTACAAAAATTTATGAATTACTGTACTGGTAAACCTTTTACGTTATTTGATTTTCAAACAGCTGAGCAAAACTGAACCTACTCAGACATTTCTCTCGTTACTTATTCTGATCATCACTAAACTGACACACAATATTTTTAGTGCAACACAATCTGACTTTCAAAAATCCCTACAAAAGAATGGCCCTGACTAACATTAACCTATACCTTTCACAAATCACTTAACTGACAAAAATCCTCGTTACTCGAACTACTGCAATACAGCGAGCCCCAATACTGCCAGCTAAGTAAAAGATTCTAACTACTAAAGGCGCGCCGGCCGCGGTGGTCTCGCGGTTCTAGGCGCGCAGTCCGGAACCGTGCGACTGCTATGGTCGCAGGTTCGAATCCTGCCTCGGGCATGGATGTGTGTGGTGTCCTTAGGTTAGTTAGGTTTAAGTAGTTCTAAGTTCTAGGGGACTGATGACCACAGCAGTTGAGTCCCATAGTGCTCAGAGCCATTTTTTACTAAAGGCGCTAACTATTGATAGGCATAGTTAGCAAATGAAAGATTTTGATAGAGAACAAACAATGTATTTACCTTAATAGTGTTCAAAAGTCACTATATATATATATATATATATATATATATATATATATATATATATATATATACAATTATCAGTGACCAAAAAAATGTCTGCCATAATAGTACTGAATAAAAACATTGTAATAACCAAAATAAGAAATAAGTTAACATCGTGGCAAGCGCATAATAAGAATAGAACCCATAGGAGGATATATATATATTTCAGTTCATGACATCCAGTCTTCCAAATTTCGTTTTTCTGGCGGTCACATGTCCAGATCGTCCGCTCTCAAAACTGCCGTCTCTCTTCTTACATCCACCACTGCTGGCGGCTCACCTCCAACTGCACAACGCAACGCGCTGTTCACATCCAACTGCCCAACACTACAATAGTAAATATTCCAATAATACAAACCAGACACAGACTGCACACAGCACAGTCAGTGATTTTCATACAGAGCGCTACGTGGCGTTACCAACATAAAAACCTAAACAGCCCACTTAGAACCTCTACATCGACCGCTTCCTTCTATTTTTGCCAGTATCGTCGAATAGTGGTATCGTCCTATCCAAATGTCGAGCGATTCGCCTACTATTTCAACTGGCTTCTTCAAATCCAACTACACATCCTGTCTCAAATACTGTCATCTATGTATACTGTCCACTCGCCTGTAATTGTCCAACCGAGTACATGGAATGAAATTCGCGAGCAACTGAACTCGATCTGGATGTGATTATTTTGTCTCCGGGAACCATACTCCAAACTCATATGCCTCGAGGAACAACAACAATTATCAGTGACCAAAATAATGGCTGCCATAATAGTACTGAATAAAAACATTGTAATAACCAAAATAAGTTAACATCGTGGCAAGCGCATAATAACAATAGAACGCATAGGAGGATATATCAACTGGATCATAGCCTCTCTCTATGCACAGTACTTCGACAATACAGAACCAAACGTGCAGTACAATAGGAACGTCGTACAGTATGCAAGACACAAAAGCCTGTTAGCAAGGGCAGGGACAGCAAGGGAGGGACAGCCACCAAACTATCAAGGAAACACAGGACGGCAAAGATCCAGAGCTCTTTCGGTCGTAGTTAATAAAGTCTTGATACATCAGGAGACTGGGCCGTTCACAAAGGCTGTACAAGAGGTGACCATAATGTAATCACAATAAAAAGCTACAACGGCAACGTAGCAGATGATACATCTACCGAAAGACTCTTATTCCATAATGCGGGCACGGGTAGATTGTGAGAAATCATGTCGAATTACCCTATGCAAAACGTAACTGCAAGCACGGTGTGGCGATTCTACTATTTGAGGGTGGAATAACTGTGAGCTAACTGCCATGTGTTTTAAGTCTCGTTCCAGGACTCACATCCAGATGAAACGTTCATCAATAGAGGGCTTAAAAACAAAATCTTCGAATATGCGCAATAAACATTGCTTAACCCTTAACTACAAGGCGACGTTTCTGTAACGTTTGTTATGAGGTGTGGTCTCTGGGAGCCCTATGTTTAAATCGAGGTTTAAGGTGTAAATCATTTGAAAATTTTAATTTAAGTTACATAACATTTAGTGTCACTTTTATTTGAGTGTTGTTTAAATACTCCTTGTTGATTTTATTGCACTACATAGAGCATGCAGTAATTTACTTTTTATGACGTAAAATTGCGTACTTTTGAGGGTTTTCCTTAACAGATACTCATAAAGAGTGTGTTAGAGAACTGTATGTTGTGTTCTGAAATATTATAGTGTCTATGTAGCAATTAAATTTTGGCATAAGACGAAATTTCAGGATTTAAACTTGTACAAAGCGATTTCTCTCGATAGCTACAAAAAGGAAGTCTGCAGAATTGATATTCAATGCTGGAATATACATCTTCCTTTATTACCGATCAGAACACATTTGACCTTAATTAATACTTTAAGTATATTATTAGAACACTGAAGAAGTGGGTATTTTGAAAATTTTACTGAATATTGAACACACTGGTGTTTCACACCTAAAACGCTGAAACACATTTTACACACAATTTTTTTGGAGCACTCGAACACAAATGGCAATCTTGCACATTTTACGCAGGAAGGCTGTTTTCCTTCTTTTATTTGAACCTCCTTCCTGAACTATAAACAGTACCATTTTCATCAAAGCTGCCTCCGCTCATTTTACAAAACTGAATTATTTCCCACTTCTGTTTTTCCTCATTTGTGTCCGGTGCATCATGCATATTGGACAGCAACACAAAAGCTCTATTTTTCCTTAGAACGTACGAAAGTAGGGTCTTTTTTTTGAACCCATATTGACTGGAGCCTATAGTAAGTCTTCTGTTGGGCTAAAATTCCTTGAGTATTTCTCTTTTGCTTTTCCTCACTGTATCAAAAAGCGTCAACCCATTTTTTTTTCTTAGGGTAAGTTCCACAGAAGTATACCAACCGTCAGCCGTCACATTTCGATGCGTTCTTTTGATTGGTGTAAGAAGTGGGATGCATGCTTGTATGGGGAGCGAATAGTTTTTATTCTGTGCTGGAAGATTCCTTCCATAAAATCCCTGCCTGTGTAAATACTGAAATTAAATAAAGTGTCAACTAGGTTCTGAATTTTTATTCCATATCTTCAAAGATTCATGGGTACGCAGATCTTGAATCTACACTTCCCTCTGAAGAGCAGCAGCATTTCATCGATGGTAGCACGCGCGTGTAGTGTAAGCCGTTTCGTGTTTTCTAAAAAGTTTGCAAAAATTTCAAATATTGCTGCTGCTGGCTCAACTACAACTCGTTCAACTCTATCTTGACGGTCATCGAAACGAAGGTTCGAAAGGAGAATGTCGAATTTGTTTCAGCTCATGACGCAACATTGCCGTCCGTAGTGGCCGAGCGGTTCTAGGCACTTCAGTCCGGAACTGCGCTACTGCTACGGTCGCAGGTTCGAATCCTGCCTCAAGCATGGATGTGTGTGATGTCCTTAGCTAGTTTTAAGTAGTTCTAAGTTCTAGGGGTTTGATGACCTCAGATGTTAAGTCCCATAGTGCTCAGAGCCATTTGAACTACGACGCAACATTAAACGTCCCTTCCCGTCCCATCCGTTGCCCAAACAGTAGAAGTGGGATTTAAAAAAAATATAGATGAGGAGGCCAAATAATGCTTTGGGTTCCGTCAGATCCACATCTATCATATCTGCAACATTTGCATTTTTCCTCTGTACTTGTTCACGTTCGAGTTTGAGGTTTGTGAATCGTAGTATTCTCTCAAACATTGTGACATCAGCTAGTAAGGTCCAGATTTTTTCAGGATCCACATGACGTCTGCAGGATGAAGACCAGGAAGCTACTAGAAAATATTTTGCCTCGGTGTTTTTGCAAACTGACTTCGGAAAGAATTGCTTGACCACCCGAAATCTCTTTCCGTAGTAATATTCTTTCCGCGGGGCCGATCCTGCCTCATGTAAGTCAGAAGAACCAGAAAGATTCCCATCACCATGTTCCTGAAGTTATTTTCGCTAGCAGGACTGTGAATACTGACGATTGCAAAAACATCGAGTACTTTTTCCTCTGTATCACTCACATTTACCTCTATCCACCGACTAACAATTTTATCGAACTTAGGATCGTTAAAATTGATGGGTTACTGGGAACACATCTTATGGTTCATTGTAGAAAAAATGTACGAAGTTCACGAGGCGCGGTCTAGAAAACCCCAACACATGCCAACAATAAACAATGAAGGCCATAATGCAACAAGCCAGCATTCTTACCGGGCCGACATAAGAGCCTCGTCTCTTCACTCCACCCGACAGCAGCACGGCATGCCGTGCCGCGCCGTCCTTCCGCCAGCAGTTGCTTTCAGACGACAAATGGAGCCCGACCAGTTATTATCGTGGCTTGTCTTGTACAGACGTTGAAGAGAGGAAGAAGAAGACGGTTGCATTGGGCTCATCCACTCAATGTGAGAAGAGACGAAGTGGATGCATTCTTTGTTCTTTTTGAGGAACTAAGGGGAGATGAAATAAGTTTTTTAATTATTTTCGGATGAGTTTACGAACTTTTGACGATCTACATGATCGAATGAAGGGTTCCATTCAGCGCCGCAACACGTCCTTCCGAGAATGTATCCAGCCTAAACAATTGTTGGCAATTACAATCAAGTTAGTGGGATAAACAATAGTTAAATTTTTAAAAAGTTTATTATTCTGAAGGGTGCGCATTTTTGAATCATATTAAAAAATTGAAACATAGCTTAAAAATTGAACTACCCAGCACATGAATTTTCAGAGGGTTGTGATGGCGTAGAGGATCTGGAACATGTCCATGAAAATTGCTCCACTGCTTGTTGGTAACACTGTGTGTCGGTTGTGGGTCGTTGCCTTTTGACTTCTGCATTTGTAATTGGTTGTACCTCATAACGGAGTAAACATGTGTATTCACGTGATTTACTAGGGTGAGCGGCAGTATTATTTTTATCCCACGACTTTTTGCGCTGTTTAATTTCAGAAACAATCTGCATAACTCTTAATTGAAACTCTACTACCTCATCGTCGTCAAATGTTTCCAGCGTTGGAACTATCCCGCTGAAAAAAGACATATGGCGATTGGATTTTCTGTGCAGTGCATTGATCAGCTCTACCTCTACAGGGTCAAAATAAATGTGTGTGAAATCTTATGGGACTTAACTGCTAAGGTCATCAGTCCCTAAGCTTACATACTACTTAACCTAAGTTATCCTAAGGACAAACACACACGCCCATGCCCGAGGGAGGACTCGAACCTCCGCCGGAATCAGCCGCACAGTCCACGACTGCAGCGCCTCAGACCGCTCGGCTACAGGGTCAAGCTTCCTCTTCTTGTTACTGCGTGATTTCGGTATGTCAGAATTACGTACTTCCTCTGTGAATGTCTCATTATAATCAGTTTCTGGATCCTGAGTATCGCCAGTGAAGGAAAAAGTGTCATCAGAAACTGGTCTTTCCGTGGTCGCATTTTCATTCAGCGAGAAACTGTAGGCAGTCGGACGTGCTTCTGTTGTTTTCTTCAAAAATTGAAGCTGTATATGTACGGTCTGGGTGGTTGCCTCTCACTCCCAGATTTTAGAGATGACTTATACATCCTCTCGCTTCTTTGGAAAGAAACGCGAATATTCGCCCACTTCTTCATAACCAATGTGTCTGAAACAAAAATGCTAGCTGAAGAGGCACATCACACTACTATCCTTACAAAAAGAAGTTTAATGGTTTTCAACCTGTCTGATATAAAAGCGGCATGAAAGCCGGAAAAATTTAAGTGTCTAGCGGTCTAGAAATTAACGTTTACAGGAAACCAGTGTTGCCCACAATATAAAAAGTATTGGAAAGCAGTAGGAGAATGAAATTTTGCATGGTAAAACCGTATGTTGGTAAGTTACTACACACGAAGTTTAAGGTTTCAAAACTTTGCACAATATGTCGTAGATTTGTTTCTTACACAAATATATTGCCTGAGATATATCTCAACGTTGTCGAAAACTAGGGACGGACTGTTGAAAGGTGAACGATAGGGTCAAATATTTCCAGAAGTATTTAACTGGTTAACGTTAAACATTGCCATTGGTCATTGGGGATATGTGTCAATGTTAATACAAAATTTATCAAAATCCGTGATGTTCATGTAGGAATACTTTACGATTTTAGATCACTGTGTGTGGATTGGGCCTAATGTAGGATAGTTCATTTTATTGCTTACGTTACAGCACATTCTGTATTCAATTTACTTTTCCAGAAAGCTACACAGACATTCTTCCTAGTACAGTAACTCCAAAAGTACCTTATTTTTTTGTTGGTGATTAAGCGTTTGGACTGTATCAACATCTTCTACGACCGTTCTCTGGACACCAATTGACAGTTGCTAATAGAGTCTTCTATTATCGCCTGTCAAGAGCCCGGAGGTACGTAGAATGTTCATTTAGGATACTGACTATAAATTTAAAACTCGATTTTGCTCATGACATTGTTAAGGCATGTGTTGTTTTGCACAATTTTGGTCTTAAAAACGAAGTCTACAACTCCGAGGATACTCTATCCGTAACTGGACTTGAAAGTATAAAAAGAAGTGAACGTGCACGTGGGGGCATTTCTGCCAATAATGTACGAAAAATCATGACGGACTATTTTACGACACCTGAAGGATCTGTGACATGGCAATTATCTAAAATTTAGTGTACCACTGATTATAAAAATGCTGTGGATTTAACATAAAAAATAAAGATATGTACTTACCATAGTTGTCTCTATCCTTGTCACACATCCGTTCAAAACCTTCCTTCAATTCTTTGCAGACTTCGAGCCATGCATTCCTGGTTTGTATTCTGTCCTTATAGCTACTTCAAGTCTTGTCCCTTAAAACTGGTCGATCCTGCACTATGTTATCAGAATTTTGACATAGATTTCCGCCATGGCATACTAGAAATCTTCAGAACAGGGTGAACCACCAGAACAAAGCAAAACGCAACTGATCGGCAGATGTATTTTACTTTAAAAAACCTACCTGTTACCAACTGTTCGTCTAAAATTGTGAGCCAAATGTTTGTGAGACTATTACAGCGCCATCTGTCACAAAGTGAAAAAAGTGGTCCAACTAAAACATTCATATTTCTTCACGTACTACACGAATATGTAATAAAAATGGGGGTTCCTGTTTTAAAAAACGCAGTTGATATCCGTTTGACCTATGGTACCGCCATCTAGCGGGCCAACCATAGCGCCATCTGGTTTTCCCGTTCAAGCTAGACAAGTTTCGTTCTTTGTAGTTTTTTCGTTTGACTCTTATTTCGTGAGATATTTGGCCATAGCGCCATCTGGTTTTCCCCTTCAAGCTAGACAAGTTTCGTTCTTTGTAGTTTTTTCGTTTGACTCTTATTTCGTGAGATATTTGGCCCGGTCTCGAGCAATGGACCACCCTGTATACGATAAGCATGTTGACATGGTGATCACTGAAACAAAGGCGTTTAGCAATGAGGCGAAATCTTTTCATGAAAGTACACTCTGGATAGGGAAGAACGAGTATACGACAAAAAAAAAAAAAAAAAAAAAAAAAAAAAAAAAAAAAAAAAAAAAAAAAAAAAAAATCAGAGCGCGCACGAAAATATTTTAGTTTTAATTTTTCCTGTTCGGCTGTACGATAATGGGCATGTGAGTATTATAAGGGACGATCAAGTCCGTACAGCCCAGAATCGGTATGCTCTAATCAGGCAAAATCGCCGTGAGCATTTAGGCAATCATCCGACGGTCGCACGAGGTTGAAGAAACACGTTTGGTAAAACACCGTGTCCGTAGTTACCTGTTGCACATCCTTGCCGACGGAATCGTCGACCATTCAAGACCATTTTTTAAGGGACCGAAGGCGGGATGATCGCATGGGGAGATGAGGACTACAGGGCGAGGGCTCCAGTGCCTCCCACTGGGGTTGCCTAACTTCTGCGTTACGACATTTGCGATACGGGGACGTGCGTTATAGTGAAGCAGTAGCACCACTTCACAACGGTGGTTTTGGAAAAGACATGCTGCCCTACATACGTTCTTCATTCTCCGATGTACGTCTACCGGTGTTTGTCCTTTGCAGCCAAGAAAAGAATAACAGCACGCTAGTCCTGTTTGGAAGCGTATGGTAATGATGTCGCATTTCGCATGTACCGCACGCACGTCCGAAAGACACGAGTGCTACAGTAAACAATTTGCTTACATGTCGGTGCTTATGCACTCACAACAGTGTCACGCTACGTTGCATATACGCTGCAGCAACGGCCACGAACGGAAACTTTTTGGTGCCCCCCTGGTACTAAACGACTAAAACAGTCACCCGATGAGCCAATCCCAGTTACAGATCTCCAAGCGGAACACAAATTTGATTTTCAATATTTCATATAATTATTGTCTGAATTGAAACATTTACACGCTGTCGGAATCTACTCATTAAGAGATACAATCTTGTGTTACAGTTCCATCACAGTGAGACAATAATAACAATCCGAAACTGCGTATCTATCTTGCTGCACCATAACTTACAGCTGACCAATTACGCAGACTATATTCATTCAGTATATGAGTTAAGAGCACTTAGAGACTCTTAGAAGATCAAAAGTTTCCGAAACGTTTTCTCGCAGACACCCTCAACAAAATAATGAAAGGAAAAACATGTATAGCGTATTACTCCTACATTTTCGATATTGATGCGTTAATGCTGTAGCATGAGGGACAACGTTTTCATTTACTACTTCTTTACAACTAACTCGGCTCGCAACAGACTTTGCAGACCGTGTGTCCCTGCGAAGTTATATCATCGTTGGACACACAGTTCATGAGATATGGAATCGTAAACGTTGAATAGCAACGGTCCTACGACACTCCCCTGTGGCACACCTGAAATCACTCTTACTTCGGAAGACTTCTCTCCATTGTGAATGACATGCTGCGTTCTGTTACCTAGGAACTCTTCAATCCAATCACACAATTGGTCTGATAGTCCATATGCTCGTACTTTGTTCATTAAACGACTGTGGGGAACTATATCGAACGCCTTGCGGAAGTGAAGAAACACGGCATCTACCTGTGAACCCGTGTCTATGGCCCTCTGAGTCTCATGAACGAATAGCGCGAGCTGGGTTTTACACGATCGTCTTTTTCGAAACCCATGCTGATTCCTACATAGTAGATTTCTAGTCTCCAGAAAAGTCATTATACTCGAACATAATACGTGTTCCTAAATTCTACAAGTGATCGACGTTAGAGATACAGGTCTATAGTTTTGCACATCTGTTCGACGTCCCTTCTTGAAAACGGGGATGACCTGTGCCCTTTTCCAATCCTTTGGAACGCTACGCTGTTCTAGAGACATACGGTACACCGCTGCAAGAAGGGGGGCAAGTTCCTTCGGGTACTCTGCGTAAAATCGAACTCGTATCCCATCAGGTCCAGCGGCCTTTCCTCTTTTGAGCGATTTTAATTGTTTCTCTATTCCTCTGTCGTCTATTTCGATATCTACCATTTTGTCATGTGTGCGACAATCTAGAGAAGGAACTACGGTGCGGTCTTCCTCTGTGAAACAGCTTTGGAAAAAGACATTTAGTATTTCGGCTTTTAGTCTGTCATCCTCTGTTTCAGTACCATTTTGGTCACAGAGTGTCTGGACATTTTGTTTTGATCCACCTACCGCTTTGACATAAGACCAAAATTTTTTAGGACTTTCTGCCAAGTGAGTACATAGAACTTTACTTTCGAATTCATTGAACGCCTCTCGCATAGGCCTCCTCACACTACATTTCGCTTCAAGTAATTTTTGTTTGTCTGCAGGGCTTTGGCTATGTTTATGTTTGCTGTGAAGTTCCCTTTGCTTCCGCAGCAGTTTTCTAACTCGGTTGTTGTACCACGGTGGCTCTTTTCCATCCCTTACGATCTTGCTTGGCACATACTCATCTAACGCATATTGTACGATGGTTTTGAACTTTGTCCACTGATCCTCAACACTATCTGTACTTGAGACAAAACTTTTGTGTTGAGCCATCAGGTACTCTGAAATCTGCTTTTTGTCACTTTTGCTAAAGAGAAAAATCTTCCTACCTTTTTTAATATTTCTATTTACGGCTGAAATCATCGATGCAGTAACCGCTTTATGATCGCTGATTCCCTGTTCTGCGTTAACTGTTTCAAATAGTTCGGGTCTGTTTGTCACCAGAAGGTCTAATATGTTATCGCCACGAGTAGGTTCTCTGTTTAACTGCTCAAGGTTGTTTTCAGATAAAGCACTTAAAAAAATTTCACTGGATTCTTTGTCCCTGCCACCCGTTAATGAACGTTTGAGTCTCCCAGTCTATATCCGGCAAATTAAAATCTCCGCCCAGAACTATAACATGGTGGGGAAATCTACTCGAAATATTTTCCAAATTTTCTTTCAGGTGCTCTGCCACAACAGCTGCTGAACCAGGGGGCCTATAGAGACATCCAATTACCATGTCTGAGCCTGCTTTAACCGTGACCTTCACCCGAATTATTTCACATTTCGGATCTCCGTCAATTTTCTTCGATACTATTGCACGAAAACATAGCTTTTCTTTAAACTCAGCGCAATTCGATTGTTGACAGAGCTAGAGGTGTGGATTTACTTACGGAGTTATAGTTTGAAGGGGGTGCCTTGCGTTTACATGTGAACCGTAGAGTAATTATGCAGATACAAATCTAGCTGTAGCTGCGACGAGATCAATCGATAGACAGCTTTACTACTTTAAGTGTCTCATTTCCTAATCTAATTCCCTCAGCATCACCCGACTTAATTCGACTACATTCCATTATCCTCGTTTTGCTTTTGTTGATTTTCATCTTATATTCTCCTTTCAAGACACTATCCATTCCGTTCAACTGCTCTTCCAAGTCCTTTGGTGTCTCTGACAGAATTACAATGTCATCGGCGAACCGCAAAGTTTTCGTTTCTTCTCCATGGATTTTAATACCTACCCCGAACTTATCTTTTGTTTCCTTTATTACTTGCTCAATATACAGCTCAACATGCTAGAAACGTAGGTTTGCCTTTCCTTAACCTTTCTTCTAAGATAAGTCGTAGGGTCAGTAGTGCCTCACGTGTTCCAACATTTCTACAGAATCCAAACTGATCTTCCCCGAGGTCGGCTTCTACCAGTTTTTCCATTCGTCTGTAAAGAATTCGCGTTAGTATTTTGCAGCTGTGACTTATTAAACCGATAGTTCGGTAATTTTCGCATCTTTAAATACCTGATTTCTTTGGGATTGGAATTATTATATTCTTCTTGAAGTCTGAGGGTATTTCGCCTGTCTCGTACATCTTGCTCACCAGATGGTAGAGTTTTGTCATGACTGGCTCTCCCAAGGCCGTCAGTAGTTCTAATGGAATGTTGTCTACTCCCGGGGCCTTGTTTCGGCTCAGGTCTTTCAGTGCTCTGTCAAACTCTTCACACAATATTGTATCTCCCATTTCATTTACATCTACATTCTCTTCCATTTCCATAATATTGTCCTCAAGTACATCGCCCTTGTATAGACCCTCTATATACTCCTTCCACCTTTCTGCTTTCCCTTCTTTGCTTAGAACTGGGTTTCCATCTGAGCTCTTGATATTCATACAAGTGGTTCTCTATTCTCCAAAGGTCTCTTTAATTTTCCTGTAGGCAGTATCTACCTTACCCCTTGTGAGATGAGCCTCTACATCTTTTCATTTGTCCTCTAGCCATCCCTGCTTAGCCACTTTGCACTTCCTGTCGATCTCATTTTTGAGACGTTTGTATTCCCTTTTGCCTGCTTCATGTATTGCATTTTTATATTTTCTCCTTTCATCAATTAAATTCAATATTTCTTCTGTTACTCAAGGAGTTCTACTAGCCCTCATCCTTTTACCTATTTGGTCCTCTGCTGCCTTCACTAATTCATCCCTCAGAGCTGCCCATTCTTCTTCTACTGTACTTTTTTCCCCCAATGCTGTCAGTTGTTCCCTTATGCTCTCGCTGAAACTCTGTACAACCTCTGGTTTAGTCAGTTTATCCAGGTTCCATCTCCTTAAATTCCCACCTTTTTGCAGTTTCTTCAGTTTTAATCTACAGTTCATAACCAATAGATTGTGGTCAGAGTCCACATCTGCCCCTGGAAATGTCTTACAACTTAACACCCGGTTCCTAAATCTCTGTCTTGCCATTATATAATCTATCTGATACCTTCTAGTATCTCCAGGATTCTTCCATGTATACAACCTTCTTTTATGATTCTTGAACCAAGTGTTGGCTATGATTAAGTTATGCTCTGTGCAAAATTCTACCAGACGGCTTCCTCTTTCATTTTTACCCTCAGTCCATATTCACCTACTATGTTTCCTTCTCTCCCTTTTCCTACTCTCGAATTCCAGTCACACATGACTATTAAATTTTCGTCCCCATTCACTACCTGAATAATTTCTTTTATCTCATCATACATTTCATCAATTTCTTCATCATCTGCAGAGCTAGTTGGCATATAAACTTGTACTACTGTAGTAGGCGTGGGCTTCGTGTCTATCTTGGCCACAATAATGCGTTCACTATGCTGTTTGTAGTAGCCTACCCGCACTCCTATTTTTTTATTCATTATTAAATCTACTCCTGCATTACCCCTATTTGATTTTGTATTTATAACCCTGTATTCACCTGGCCAAAAGTCTTGTTCCTCTTGCCACCGAACTTGAGGTTAGTTAGGTTTAATTAGTTCTAAGTTCTAGGCGACTGATGACCTCAGAAGTTAAGTCGCATTGTGCTCAGAGCCATTTGAACCATTTTTTTGTACTTCAGTCGGGTGAGTCGATTTGTTGTGCTGCCATTCGTGAAGAGCATTCCACGGGGTGCTTTCCACCAGAATAACGCTCGTGCGCATACCGCTGTTGTAACCCAACATGCTCTGCATGGTATCGGTATGTGGCCTTGCCCTGCTCGATCACCAGGTCTGTGTCCAGACGAGTACATATGGGACATAACCGTCTCTGAACTGACCAACCAAGTGCAACGGCCATGGATCTCCATCCCACAAACTGGCATCCGGCACGTGTATAACACACTGTATGTACGTTTGTTTAGTTACATTCAATTTTGTGGCGGTTATACCGGCTACTAATGTACCAGCATTACGCTTTTGCAATGGCTTGTGTTTCGCTTACATTAACCTGTGATCTTGCAATTTTGGCCGTCCGGGGTGGCCGAGCGGTTCTAGGCGCTACAGTCTGGAACCGCGCAACCGCTACGTTGGCAGGTTCGAATCCTGCCTCGGGCATGGATGTGTGTGATGTCCTTAGGTTAGTTAGGTTTAAGTAGTTGTAAGTTATAGGGTACTGATGACCTCAGAAGTTAAGTCCCATAGTGCTCAGAGCCATTTGAACCATTTGTTCTTGCAATTTTAATCACTTAATATATTACCTAGACAAATGTATTTTACTGTCATAGATACACGGGCAAAACAAAGTACTTGCATAGAGAGTGTACTGCGTGAAGATGATATTGTTCGTGCGTACACCTCACAAGCTTAATTCCCACCACGTCGTGTCAGGCTTAACGATAGTATTTGAAAAAAAGGTAATTAATGGTAAATTATGTAATCAATAGCTTATAAAATTATGACAATAATAACAATGACGATTGCCCACAAATAATTTAGTTTCATGACAGACACAGTCGAACCCTTTTGTGTTTTACCCCTCAGAAAATTTCATTTTATCCCTCAGGGGGTAATTCCCCTCAGGTTGGGAATCACTGCTATATAAGGAAGAAAGACTACAATTTAACGTTCCGTCGATGAGAATGTCATTGGAAATGGTTCTGAAACTGTATAAAAGTACGTGTTAACACCTGCACAGTATAAACATTTCCGCTGCAAGTGCTGAAACTTTCCTTTCGTCCGCGCCTCGGAGCTCCCGTAGCGCGACGTGCGAAGTGAACCTCGCCTCCACGGCCTGAAAACGCTGTTGATGAGCTGCGCAGGGGTCAAATTGCGCGAAATTTTTCTGTCGTGTCCGGATAAATTCTCTATGCTATAAAATGAGTCCAAACAAGGGTCGTCAGCCTAACTCGGACACGCGAGACAGAGTTGTTACATTTCTCACTTGTCCAATAGTCTTAAGTCCTGTAGCAATCTAACAATCTTCGTAAGGATTCCGAGATACGATCACGGAACGTAAAATGTTCACCTACAGCAGTTAATGCACCGCCTCCAACTCACCCCTAACAATTTCAGTTGATAATCTCCTCACAACTAAACAGCAGTACAGTTCAATCTTAATGAAACAAAATGTCTCAAAAAAACGCCACACTCAAATTTGCTCGACAACATATGAAATTTATTGGTATTAACGAAGTCCATCACTTTTATCCAACACCGCCTCCAGCTAGCTAACGGCAGCACGCTATAGTCAGAGGCCTTTTCTTTCCACGAAGATCACGATTTTACTAATCCGCGACACTCCTCCAGGAAAAAGGGAAGCGTCTAAGCAGAATTCTATGTCCGCACTCACGAACGGGCTTTCGAACGATTTGTAGCTTTTGCGCGTCGGAAAAATAACCTTTTTTTCACGAAGCGTCACTAACTCCGGATTTCCTAATAATATCGAAGTCGAAACGATAACCCTCCTCCCCACAGGGCCCACGAGTTTTCGCTTAAACCTCAGGACTGCTGCCGGCCAGCTTCTTGATTTCGTGAGCTCCAAAACCGCTCCACGAAATTATTTGACACTAGCTGAGTACCCGGCGTTGCTAGAGTACGTATTTATCCCATTCTTCTGTTAGTCCATTTCCTCCTGCCCCTCCCTCTGTCCAGCTCGTACTTCTTCTTTCTCTGTCCGTCTTCTGCTCCCTCTCTGTCCATCTGCTCCTCCCCCTATGTCCATCCACTCCTACCTCCTCTGTCCATCTCCTCCTCTACCTCTCTGTCAATCTCCTCAACCCCTCTCTCTGGCCGCCTCCTCCTCTCCCATTTCTCTTCCATTTTCCTTCCCCCCCCCCCCCCCTCTCACAGTCTCCTCCTCCCGAATACCTGTATCCATCTCCTCACTACCCCTCTCTTTCCATCTCCTCCTCCTCCCTTCTCTGTCCACATTATCACCCCCACCCCCAACAGGTGGCTGATGGTCTTTCCAGATCGTATGTGTACCAAATTTGGTTGAAATCATTCCAGGGTTTTAGGGTGAGCTCCTTACCTGTGGATTTGTCGCCTACACACGTATCAAGCGTATTTCACCTATATTAAAAATATTTCACGCTTATTTGTACCCATATTTAACCTGTATCTTTAGCGAATTTTCGCTCTGCGCTCTCATTTTCTCGCAGCTCAACGTTTATGTCGTATCTCCTGACCTACGTGTTGTACTGCGATAAAATTTTCCAGGTACATGGAATGATTCATACTGCTACAGTCTGCTAAATGTGTTGTCAATAGGGATACTAGCAAAAAGGTAATAAATTAAAATGTCATGCATGATGCAGGAGTTTTCTACACAAGTCAGTATTTCACATCTTATCGCCTGAACTATTTTTCGAACAATAATATAATTTTACAGCTACATTCACTGACGCATCTGGATACAGTCTGCGAAATATGTTGCGAATAGAGACAGTAACAAGAAGGAATAAATTAAAACATCATGCATGACGCGGCAGTTTTCGGCGCATCTCAGTGTTTATGTCGTCCTGTCTTCTGAATCATGCGTCGTACAATGATATAATTTCGCTGATACATTCAGTGGTATATGTGAATAGTAACTGCAAAATGTGTCACGAATGCAGGCAGTAACAAAGAAATAATAAATTAAAACGTCGTACTTCATGTGGCGGTTTTACTGCACGAACAGCGAAATGTAATAAGCGATAAACTTTTTTCCATTCTTCGTTTTGTGGGTGTTGACAGCGAGAAAAAGTTCCTTAAAGGCTTGAAATTATGTGTATAGTTTGTTGTCACTCAGACCTCTCATGCTCAAATGCTGGATAGTTAATTATGGGTTTCGCACGTCTTGGGCTACACTGCTTTATCATCCCCTCCTCACCCCTTTGGTAGGTAGGCGGTTCTTAACCTCACAACAACGATTCTTTCCAGACAGTAAGCGACACGTGTACCAAGTTTGACTGAAACTGGTCCAGTGGTTTAGGAGGAAATGTCGACGATACACGCAGACACACGCAGGCCTATATTTATTATATGCGTAGGTACGGTGCTCCTATAAATGACTCATTCGTTTCCAAAGCTCTGTACTTTCCAAAGTATTACACGTACAAATACGACTGACCCATGAATGCAGCCATAAACTCACCAAGTTTGCGTTTTGCACCGCACAAGTGTTATCTGAGTGTCCACCTGGTCACACGAGACACGTCCAGTCGGTGATCAAGTCCGTTACAAACTTTATGTAGCAATATAGTGTCAATCATCAACGCGGCAGAATTGATGCGTCTCTGAGATGTTCCAGTGTAACAGGTAGTGGGGCTAAGGAAACATGGTCTTTAATATACCACCAATGGAAAAAATCACAAAGCGTTAGGTTAGGCGACCTGGGGCCAAGGGAACAGACGCACATCATCTTCACCACAATGACCAACCCAGGGGTGCGAAAGTCCATCGTTGAGGTAGTGGCGAACATCGACCCCCAGTGAGGGGGTTCCCTGGTTTATTGGATAATGAAATTCTTGAGATCTGCATTTACTTGTGGAAACAACCATAACTTCAACGTATCAAGCTACCAGTCACAAGTCTTCTCACAAAAGAAAAACAGCCCATAGATCTTCGTCTGTGACACTGCACAGAAAACATTAACCTTTGGGGAATATTGTTCACGTGCCACAATTTCTTGAGGATTTTCAGTGCCCCACACTCTTACAATGTGGCGATTAACCTTCCCACATAAATAGAAGGTTGCTTCGTCGCTGAATATCAGCAGCGGGGTACGCAAACTCTTTGCTTGATTGGTGCCATGTCGCCAAGGCATTGCACTAATAACACCAGCTGCTGGGCGCAATTCAAACTCGGCCAGTTTACTGTTCTATTTATGCATCAGTCATATTTGTACATATAATACTTTGCAAATAATAGAACTTTGAAATCGAATGATTCCTTTATACTAGCTCTGTATAGGCGATCCAGCTGGCCAAAATTAGAAGCTGAATGTAGGCTTTCTCAATGGCCATTTGCTGCTCCTGGTTCGTGCGTTTCTGCCTTCTGTCAGCATTTAAAGAACTTTTTGTCCAACGAATGTTGGAAACACAGGCCGTCGCGGGGAAGTACTCTCCCTTATCCCTGACATTTGAGAAAATTAGTGAAAGGCGGGCCTATCAGGTCCATGCTGAATGAAATCTGCTTCCACCGGATAATACCACCGCTGTTTATAGTAGCCACCTTAGGCTCACAGAAGCTGGAAAGGAGATACTGCAGTATTATCGATTATTGAGCACAAACTGATTTCTAGTTATTTAAACTGAGAGGTCGAAAGTTACAGGAAGCGTTATCCCACTTGAAGATTTCCCGTGTGCAAGGATGGTTTGATAAGTCTGGTCAATTTCCATGATTTTCCTTGTACGGGGGAAGCTTGATAAGTCCGGTCAACTTCCATAAAAAAATAGAAGATCTTTATTGCCCCTTGATTATCCAAGGTTCAATGGTTCAAATGGCTTTAAGCACTATGGGACTTAACTGCTGAGATCATCAGTCCCCTAGAACTTAGAACTACTTAAACCTAACTAACCTAAGGACACCACACACATCCATGCCCGAGGCAGGATTCGAATCTGCGGCCGGCCGAAGTGGCCGTGCGGTTAAAGGCGCTGCAGTCTGGAACCGCAAGACCGCTACGGTCGCAGGTTCGAATCCTGCCTCGGGCATGGATGTTTGTGATGTCCTTAGGTTAGTTAGGTTTAACTAGTTCTAAGTTCTAGGGAACTAATGACCTCAGCAGTTGAGTCCCATAGTGCTCAGAGCCATTTTTTTCGTATCTGCGACCGTCGCAGCAGCGCGGTTCAGGGCTGAAGCGCCTAGAACCGCTTGGCCACAGCCGCCTGTTATCATCCAAGGGTTGTATAACGAATTCCAAGAATGTAAAACGTACAGTTCATTGTTGACAGACATCTGAATTGACAGTTTGTCGACTGCGGTTGAAAATGGAGTAACCGAGTTTCGTGCCACTATTAAACTTTTTTTTCTTTTTAAGGATTAGATTGCCGCACAAATCGAAACAGAACTGGGGGAAGTTGAGAAGGACTTTGCACCATCACTAAAGTAGATTTACTTTTAGATTAATGGACGGCCGGAGCGCGTTTCGTCTTGTACGAAAACGTTTAAATTCAACTGAGGAAACCACAAAGGTAACCATCGGCAAAGTCCATTGGCAACCATCTCCCGAATCCATGATATGGTAATGCAAGACCTCCGAATAAAAATTCATGAGACTTCTGAGACTGCAAGCATCTCAACAGGGCGAGTAAGAGATAGGAGGAAGTGATAGTCGCTCAACGAGAATTTTGCGGACTTTGACATAACCTGTTTTTTCGATGTTTTGAAAAAACTGGAGGATCGCTGGACCAAGTGCATGTCCTTTGAAGGAGACTATTTCGAAAATATACCAGGTGTAGAAGTATGAAACCGGAATTTCCCTATAGATGGTGCTAGCCGTCAGTGTAGGGCCCCTGACACCGCGTCTGCAGCGCCATCTGCTTCCTGTAACGGCTGTCAGCGAATGTCAATACACAGTAACCCAAGTTCCACACATCGGTGTCTGTTTCAATCCCGTAAACATGACGACTTTTGCGCCAACGACCTTCGATTTGCGGACAGCTTTGGTTTTCTGTTATCATTTGAAGAAAACTGTTGCAGAATCGCATCGAATACTTGTCGAAGCTTTCGGCGAACATGCTGTTGGGAAAACACAGAGTTTGAAGTGATTCAAAAAATTCGAAGGTGGTGATTTTCACGTGAGAAACTAGAAGCGCGGGAAACCACCGATAAAGTTCGAAGATCACGAATTGCAAGCCTTATTGGACGAAGATAATACTCAAACTCAACAGGAACTCGCGGAACAATTGAACGTGCTGCAGAAAGCCGTTTCTCTTCGGTTGAAAGCTGTTGGATAGGTGCAGAAAGTGAGGAGATCTGTTCCGCATGAACTGAATGGAAGACAGTAAGCAAATAGAAAGACCACTTGTGAAATGTTGCACGCCAGGTACAAAGTAACGTCGTTTCACCAACGAATAGTGACAGGTGATGAAAAATGGACGTATTTTGAGAATCCTAAGCGACGTGAATCATGGGTGAATCCAGGCAGACCATCGACATCCACTGAAAAACCAAATCGCTTTGGAGAGAAGACAGTACTCTGTATTCGGAGGGGTCAGAAGGGTGTCGTCTATTATGAGTTGCTAAAAGCTCGTGAAACCGTTAACACTGATCGCTACCAACAGCAAATGATCGATTTAAATCGAGCATTACCTGAAAAACGACCGGAATGTGTAAAAAGGCAACAAAAAGTCATATTGTTCCATGATAAAGCTTCATCACACACAGCAAAACGTGTCAGGAAAACGATCGAGGCGTTCAGTTGGGAAATACTACTGCATGCGGCTTATTCCCCAGACTTGGCTCCATCCAGTTATCTTATATTTGCATCACTGGGACACGGTCTCACTGAACAAAGCTTCACTTGGTGTGAAAATTTACGAAAATGGCTCTCTGACTGGTTCGCTTCAAAAGAAGAACTGTTTTTTTTTTTTTTTTTTTTTTTTTTTTTTGCATAGCATTCATGTCTGCCTGTGAGGTGGGAGAAATGTATAAATAGCATTGGATATTATTTTGAATATAATATTGTATATCAGTTTCAAACAACGGGCGTGTAATTATTGCAACCAAATTGCGGTGTCATACTTCTACACCTGGTGAGGTGAGCTGTTTACGAAACAAGCGTTTTTTCTTGCTTTGTTACCAGGCGTATCAAACCGCCCTCGTATGACGCGGGAATGTTGCCGCTAGATACAGCGTACGGTGGGAGTGTGGATGTGATATCTGAACAATCTGTTACAGACAGGCAGGTGTGTAGTGAAAGTGGCAGCATGTCGCGAGTTAACCGACTTTGAACGAGGGGCGATAATCGATGTAAGACGCATGGGTCATAGCACATTGGTGATTACATAATTATTCTGTTTTCGAGATTAGAAGTGTCTAGGGTTGATTTTCAATATCGTAGAGACAACATTTCCGAATGCTTAAACAGCCGTACAGACCGACCCCAAGTGTATGACTAACGGGGGTCATGTCGCCTCCATAGAACACACGGGTCGGTGGACCACAAACTGTGACTTAGATCGCCGCCGATTTGAGTGCTGGAATCCATTTATAGTAAACTGTACGGAGGCAAATACGCTGCATAGGTTTCAGCTGCAGATAGCCGAAACTCACATGTAATACTTTCCCAGTGTACGTTTAGCGACTCAGTGTACTCGGAGGAAAAGGTTATCTGTTTTGCTAAAATTTGTGATTTGTGATACACTCTCGGGTAACAATGTAACATTTAGCTGCATCTTCCAGCTATTTATCTACATAATCGACGCCCCGAATTAGACATGTGTCGTAGCGTTGCACCAAAATACCCTCGTCATAGAAGGGAGCCGCATGTGTTCTCTGTCAATTCTCTACGCTAGTTAGCTGCTCATTGTCTGTGTCAAAATGCTGTTTTCATTTGCAGCAGTCCATATGAACAAAGACGAGAAAATCAGAGGGAGCGAAGTCCGAGATGTTTGGTGGGTGATCAATTCCCATCAAAAAACAGTTCCCATCAAAAAAGCTGCAGGAACTGCAGTGAGCGGCAGAGCATAGTCATGAAGAAGGATAATGCCCTATGATAACATTCCGCTTCGCTTGTTTCGATTTTTCCTTTACAGTCGATTTTATCGAATCACCAAATCTACTCGTTTCGCAATGCATTACACTTTTCAAACAGATTGTTTCAATTTTCTGCCTCGATTAGCTAGCGAAGAGACACAATGCCGAAGGCAGCGGCTTTGTATTCTGAAAAAGCGGGCTTCAGATCCCCGTTAGGTCATCCAGATTTGTTTTTCTGCGGTTTCCATTAATTGATTGAGGAGAAATTTGGGATTACTCTTTTGAAAACGGCGTACGATTTCCTTTCCAGTATGAACTTTATTTCCGTCTTTATTGATGTTATCACTGAGGAAATGTTAAGCCCTGCTCATCCTTCCTCCCTTTTTTCTTGTCTTAATTATTTTTAAGCCATCATTCTTTTGACTGGCTGATCTTGAGCTTATTTTCGTATTTAGACAACTACTACGCCCAGTATTTACTACTGCGGTTATAGCATATTCGAAGTCCTTGCTCCTACGATTTTTCCCCTCTACCGCTCTTTCTAGGAAGACAGACCTGTTGCATATCTTATATATTCGTTACTGAGTAACTAACATACCGATAGTTTTGAAGTACCGTTTCGTTACTGCCTGAATCGTTTCGTTATTTGCGTTTGTCCTTCCACGCAACGAACGTTTCGAAGTCGGTAGTCTTCGCATTCCTCAAATTCGTTATCTCAGTGGACTCACAGTGACGGAAGCGTTTCGTTAGTGGCACACAAACTTTCACGCATGCAGTTCGTGGTGATTCGGTAATTTTAGCAGTCTGTAAACTTTGCCGGCCGGAGTGGCCGTGCGGTTCTAGGCGCTACGGTCTGGAGCCGAGCGACCGCTACGGTCGCAGGTTCGACTCCTGCCTCGGGCATGGATGTGTGTGATGTCCTTAGGTTAGTTAGGTTTAATTAGTTCTATGTTCTAGGTGACTGATGACCTCAGTAGTTAAGTCGCATAGTGCTCAGAGCCATTTGAAACATTTTTTGTTCTACTTATTCTTAATGGGTCTCATCGGTAGTGACACAGCGTATCGAATACAGGGCATCATAATTTGGAAGCTATTAATGACGAAGCACCGTAGTTTATAGTAAAATGTTTAGCAGTTCTCTAAGTTTTGTTCTGTTATGCCTTACTTTCAATGTGTGCCCCACTCGTCGCTCATAGAACACTAACGTGATATACGAATTCTACCTACGTACGAGTCAGCACTCCCGTATCAATAGCCCTGTTTGCCTCATAGATTCATACCGAAGGATAATAATGCCGTTGACTGGTGTTGTATTAAAGCGATCCTTGACGTAACTCCACATAAAGTGTAATAGCATATCATCGTGAGAGCCCGGGGACCTTGCGACGGCACCATCTCTCAAGAAATGCGTCGTTCAGCGCACGTCTTACATTCAAACTACAATATAGAGGTACACTACCATGCTGGGAGATGAATGGACAGCTGCACCTTTTCCATCTGCGGAAGCAGGAACTGTACGAGCGTATCCAGCCAAATATTTCCCGTTATGGTTTTGTCTGGGAAGAAAACTGAGCCTTTCAGCCTATCGTGGATTAGGCCACACCGGACGTTACGCTTAGGGATATTACGAACGTGTTCACGTGTGCGCGGTGTGTTTTCGAAGCCCCAAATCCTAATGTTATCCCGAATCATATGTCCTGAAATATGGAACGTTGCTTCACCTGAAATCAGGCACATTTTCAGGTAGTCACTGCGTGAGGTGGTCATGTCATTTTGATTTTTGTTTGTTATCGATGTGCACGTCAGAGAGAGAGAGCAAGTTACGTTAGTGTTAAACAATCTTTGGTCTTGTAGTGGCACTGTCTTTGCCATTGCGCAGTCAAATACATTCTTAGTTGAAGTGTGGCAGGTGAAGGACGTATTTAGTAGTGCTGTGTGGCCTTTTTATTGTATCTGCTAGATGAAGAAATATTGATTGTAGAGGACACCAAGGATGAATAAGATGTCTATATTAGAAAGCGAAGAGAATATAAATTTTGAATAGTGTTATAATTTTTATAAGAGAAGAAGTTTGAGGTAAGATTGCAGCACTGCGCAGCTAGTTTGCCGGAATGATTATCGTCAGTTAATTAACTTTGTACACTTGCTCAGAGCCGAGAGAAAGACCACCGCACTTCCCTGCGTCATGTATTAACATATTAATTGATTAAGCTGTTTGATTTCTCAAGAAATGCTCTGTTAACATTGCACCCTCTTCAAATCATAGTTCACTTAGTTAAGCATTAAGCACAGTATTGTTCAGAGGTATCTTACGTGTGAAGACGACGCAAAGTTTTACTCTGTCTTTCTGAGTATACACCTCATTCTAAAATTGTTGTCTTGGGATATCATTTCATGGGAATAGTTACTCTCCCCATCCCACTATTTATCATTACACATTATCACATTCCACAGTTTGAATATAATTTGGAAATTTTATTTAGAAATAGAAATCTAGCTTAGCCGCTGCCTGCTCGCTGTATGCTGCTGTGTTTTCGAAAATTCTGTAACAATGTTGTCAAGACGCGAGGTAAGCGGAAATTTTAATTAGGGCCTGCCAATTGTTTTACTATTTTTTATTGAGTTTCGTCATCCTCCGAAGGGGGCGGGCTGGCAGCAGCTTAGTATGCCGCTCTTCAGTCTACAGAATCTGTTTTGAAAAGATGAAGGTAATAAATAATAAGTGCTGGCGATAAAATCGGTGACTTAAATGGTAAAATGGCGGAAAATTGTGGAACTTAAAACATAAAACAAAGGGTTGATGATGTTAATAAAATACACAGGAAGCAGAAAAATAATAGACAGACAGTTAAAAAACACGGCGACAGTCTGGTTTCTGTTCGCAAGAGGTATAAATTCACACCCAGCGACAGCATGATTTCTGTTCGCAACACTTTGGAAAGACGCACAACACTGAACACTGCACTAAAAAGTTGGCACAAATATGACGGACCACAGCCGAGGGGAACCTTGACAGATGAGAGGGAAGAAAAAGGGGGGAAGGAGAGGAAAAAACGAAGTGGGGGGAGGGGGGGAGGTGGGAAGGAGCCGATGGAGGACGAGGGCTGATAAGAGGAGAGGGGGGGGGGGGTTCGGCAGACGCGACAAGGAGTGGGGAAAGGCAGAGGAGGGGAATGCAAAAGGACTCGGCGGGGGGGGGGGGGGGGATTGTTTTACTTCAGTTGCGCATTTAATAAAGACGAGCTGCATTCAAATTAGTTACAGTTCAGTTCACACTAGGTTATGTTAAGTCAAAGGTTAGCTTACGACTTTAAGTTGAGTAACAGTTTGTGGGGGCATAGTTTTGGTAATACGTAGATTTTTATAGAGTGGGAGGTTAACGTTGAGCTAAATTTCATACAGAAACGAACATATTGGGGAGGTTACAGCTGTCGCCATCTATGGAGGCCAGCACCGAACACGTAAATATATATAGCAGAGGATGATTATTTAGCTACAGTGCTGGGACCATTTGCACTTTGAACGAATAAAGGTGTAACAACTTACATAGACCTGAGACTTTATGAAAAGTTGATCTTGCTTCCTGCTGATGCAAGGTGAATTGACTTCTGGGGCTATGTTGAAATGCTGTATGCATTTTGACAACATTTGCTTGTGCACAGTTTGAAATCCACTTCAGAGAAGGTTTTTGAGATTATCTGTCGCTTTAAATTTTTTAGCCACTTTCAAATGCTATTTGTGCCCTCACATACTTGTAACGTTACGTGTATTCAGGCGAGCTAATCGGCCGCCCAGTATTGGTACGAGGTGAGCTGAATTTGTTGCGCGGCTGGAACTCAGCGGACACAGAGCACAGGGTGCTTTGCGGCCAGCCCAGCTAGTTGACCGTTTCTGGTCAACCAGGCGCAGAGACGAAACGGAAAAATCCCAGTATGGGGAATTTTGACGACGCGTCGATCGCTTAAGAGGGTCGACTGTTCAAATGGCTCTGAGCACTATGGGACTTAACATCTGAGGACATCAGTCCCCTAGAACTTAGAACTACCTAAACCTAACTAACCTAAGGACATCAGACACATCCATGCCCGAGGCAGGATTCGAACCTGCGACCGTAGCGGTCGCGCGGTTCCAGACTGAAGCGCCTAGAACCGCTCGGCCAGCCCGGCCGGCAGGGTCGACTGTGCTCCCAGCAATGGCAGGCTTTGAGACAAACTGAAAGACGGCTTTTGGTAGCTCTTTAAGTATCTATAGTAATTTACAATCAAATGTTGATGCAAATCTGGATACGTTCGCAATCTCTGAAAAATTAGGCACATCCTTTGACACAACAATACTTCAATATCTTTAATAGTACAGAAGTGTGAATAAACATTTCCCTAATGAATCTCTGAATTAACAACTTTTGAACGCTTCATGCGAATCCTACGTAGGATATCTTAGATGATAGCATTGCACTGTAGCTATCATCTCAGACACTTACATATCTGTATATATTTTATTTCTTGAGTTATTACGTCTTTATAGCTTTTTTATGAAGCAAATGTTTGTCAGAGCAGCGTATTCTCCACACTTACAAAGCGAATGAACATAGACCTAAAGTTTTAAGAGCCACACTTTAAAAACAGTGAATTATGTTTCTATAGCCAGAGTCTTGAAGTACTACTTACTTTAGATTAGAACGAGAAAACCAGTTGCGTCTTTATCTTGGTAACTCGTACTTCAGGTGCTTGGACTACGGACGCCTCTGTAGTCACAGGGTAGAGCTGCGAACGTCTGCTTTCATGCACCACAGCTAGTTCGCTACAAATAAGAACCTGTAGCTGTGATCCTTCAGTCAAATAGGCTATGCATTGGCTAGAACTGCGATTTAGTAAAATAGGCAGAAATACAAAATGAAAGTTAAATGAATAATTTAATAACAAGGGTTTTATTCTAACGTCTGTAATTGATGTAGACGACATAGAATTATGTTGAATTATGTTATTGAAGAACAGACATCTCAAATAAATGGGAAGTGAACCTATGATAATCGTTAAAGTAAAGACAAAAAAACCCTTATCGAATGCAGTAAACTTACGCTGAAAGCGTTAAGAGAATGGTAGCAAAATTCCGAGACTAAACAGTCTTCGAAGATACACGAAAACTAAGTCCATTCTGTAATTAAAATACACGAGAGATTCACCAGCTCAATATAGTTCAGAGCTTAACATGGTTGTTCACAAATTAGCACACACATTACAAAGAACAGTAACCCATACTCTGTCTATCTTCAGTTCAATAATACAAGAAGAAACAGAGCTCTCCTCTGGAGCACATTCGGACCTCTCGAAATATAAAGTCCCTTCAAAACTTAAGAGTATTGCAGCGGCCGTTCACCGCTCAGAATCAATCACCTATACGACTGAATCACGAACGTTACCATAGGCAGGCCTGGCTACTTCCAGCTCTCGACGTAAAGTGTCCAGAATCGTTCCCTCGGAAAGTCCCAGTCTCCTGTTGACTCCCACAGTGTTCTGCTAAAACATGCGATTGACCACTTTAAGTAGCATTTTAGTAGCAATTTTTAATAGCATTTTAACCAACATTCAAATAAAGTTTGGTTTGTGGGGCAAGAAGAGCTTTTGTAAAGTTTGGAAGATAGGAGACGAGATACTGGCAGAAGTAAAGCTGTGAGTAGCGGGCGTAAGTCGTGCTTCGGTAGCTCAGATGGTAGAGCACTTGCCTGCAAAAGGCAAAGGTCCCGAGTTCGAGTCTCGGTCGAGCACACAGTTTTAATCTGCCAGGAAGTTTCATATCAGCGCACACTCCGCTGCAGAGTGAAAATCTCATTCTGGAAACATCCCCCAGGCTGAGGCTAAGCCATGTCTCCGCTATATCCTTTCTTTCAGGAGTGCTAGTTCTGCAAGGTTCGCAGAAGAGCTTCTGTAAAGTTTGGAAGGTAGGAGACGAGATACTGGCAGAACTAAAGCTGTGGGGACCGGGCGTGAGTCGTGCTTCGGTAGCTCATATGGTAGAGCACTTGCCCGCGAAAGCCAAAAGGTTCGAGTCTCGGTCGGGCACACAGTTTTAATCTGCCAGGAAGTTTCATATCAGCGCACACTCCGCTGCAGAGTGAAAATCTCATTCTGAATAATACACAGGATGGTCGGAAGAATAAGGGTGTTGCAAGACAGGTTATGCCGAGAAATAATTTTTAAGAGAAAATTCGATACTTTGCGCCACTTCTTTGTTAATTAGCATTGAAGTTAGGCAATCAGAAGATTGCGTGCGCAAACTCAAGTGGCCAGCCAGAGACGGTGCCGCCAAACATATTCGTCGTATAGTTTCCTAAAACCGAACAAGAAAACGGTATTAGGTATAATCCGTATCACATCAGGCAGGGGAGGTTACCTTCATAGTCTCGGATGTTATTGAATTTAGCATATGCTAAAATTCAGGAGTAAGTAAAAAACAGGTATTTTTTTGTTTTCTCGAAAAAAATTTCTGCCTCGAGGTACAGTCCTCCAAAGACGACACTGCGAACACCATTTTGAAGAAGCGAAATACGGAAAAATTTTTTTGTCTCAACAAAATCTGAACATGGGATGGTAGTAAAGATCGAACACGATCCAAAGGCTGAGCAGTATCGTGCGCTATCATCTATGAGAACAATACCTGCTAATTGATTCTGGCGAGACGCTTGAATAAGCGCGCGAAATGGCCTGATTGGCTAACTTCAGTGCTCATTAATCCTGTAATGGCGTAACGCATCGTATATTTTTCTTAAAAACCATCTCTCAACGTGACCTACCCTGCAATCCTTACAAACTTTACAGACGATTCTGCCCACCCTGCAAGTATTTGCGAATAAGCCCATTGGGACTACGCAAAGTTATCAAAGCTGGGAGTTTGCCTTCCTTCGTGCACATATATCTTCATTCTCTTCCTGTGGACTTTCCTTCTCTCTTCAGACCACGTTGCTACAGTTTTTTTCTTTGCTTTATTCTCGTGGTAAGCTTGCCATTTGTGAATTTTGCACCCGGAGATTTCACGGTTTTGGACATCTTCTGGTGTAATTTCCGCCAGTTTCAGATCAGTTTTGATCTCGCCTATCCATGTCATGGTGTCCGTTTTCGCTTTATTCCTGTTATCAAAGAATTCGATGATTCGTTTTGTAAGTCTGTCTACGTTCATCCGTTTAATGTATCCATAGAATCTTAACATGTGTTTTCTAATGTCACAATTGGTGTTTGTGTATTGTTCGATTTCTTCTTTGCCTTTGAATCAGTATTGTCCGACTACAGGTTTTTGGTCGTTGAATTTTTCGTACTATTTTGCGTTCCTTCTTCTCAACCTTTACAATGTTTTCCTGTTAGAAATTAGTGTTTCTGATCCGCAGAGGCATTACGATTTAATCACTGTATTGTAATGTCTTAGTTTTACGTGGTCGGATATACAATTCTCGCTGTAGATACGGGTCAGGGATTTTCTCTGCCTCGTGATGGCTGGGTGTTGTGTGCTGTCCTTAGGTTGTTAGGTTTAAGTGGTTCTAAGTTCTAGGGGACTGATGACCATAGATGCTACGTCCCATAGTGCTCAGAGCCATTTGAACCATTTGAACCTCGCTGTTGATATTTTGCGTAAGTCGGTATGCAGTTTCAATTTTTGGCATCTACGAGGGCGTGCTGAAAGGTAATGGCTCCGAATATTTGTATGTGAAAATTCTTAAAGCTTTTAAAGTCAAACAAACATTATTGACGTTCTGCGTCTTTATTCTTCGTGTCTACACATTTATTTCTCAACATTGTCGCACTGGCGACGAACACATTTCTCCCAACAAGAGTCCAGTTTGTTGATACCGTCACTGTAGGATGATTAACTTTGTTGACGGAGCCACAACCTCACATGCTTGCAATGTTTCATCGCTATCAAAGTGAAGTTCTCGAAGACGTTATTTAAGTTTTGCAAACAGATAATAATCGGATGGGGCCAAGTCGGCACTATATGGATTATGAACGATGACAATGACCCCAAGGCGTCGGATTGTTGTAGATGTCGGAGGGCTCTTGTGTGGTTTGTCATTGTCTCGCTGAAGGAGAGGCTGCCCCATGTGTGGACGAACTCTTGGAATTCGAAAGTCGATTACAGTACGCTGTTTCTCTCGCACCAACATAGTTACGTTACACTGACTACCGTTCGGTCCTTCGATGGCCGAGGGCTGCAAGTATGAAAATATGAGGAATGAAGATGTAGTATCTTAATAACGTTTGTTCTATTTTAAAATCCTTAAGAGTTTTGACATAAAAAATTCGGAGGCCCTTGCAAGTTCATTTGCTTTAGTTTCGAGACGGCCGCTGTGACCAAGCGGTTCTAGGCACTTCAGTCCGGAACTGCGCTTCTGCTACGGTCGCAGGTTCGAATCCTGCCTTGGGCATGGCTGTGTGTGATGTCCTTAGGTTAGTTAGGTTTAAGTACATCTACGTCTAGGGGACTGATGACCTCAGACATTAAGGAATGATGATGTAGTATCTTAATAACGTTTGTTTTATTTTAAAATCCTTAAGAGTTTTGACATAAAAAATTCGGAGGCCCTTGCAAGTTCATTTGCTTTAGTTTCGAGACGGCCGCTGTGACCGAGTGGTTCTAGGCGCTTCCGTCCGGAACCGCACTTCTGCTACGGTCGCAGGCTCGAATCCTGCCTTGGGCATGGCTATGTGTGATGTCCTTAGGTTAGTTAGGTTTAAGTACTTGTACGTCTAGGGGACTGATGACCTCAGATGTTAAGTCCCATAGTGTTTAGAGCCATTTGAACCATTTTGAACTTTTGTTTCGATTCCATTTTCCTGAATCGTTCCACCCATATATGTAACTTTGATACTGTTGCTACATATCAGTGAGCGTAATGTGTCGTATGTTAAGAGTCTTTGCTGCTTTCAGTTGCGCTCCAGACGGGACTACAACGTTCATTGAACTATAAAAAATACATCATAGGAGGAAAGTGATCCAGACACACAAGACGTCAAGTCGTTCTGGTAGGGAATATTTTTAACACTTTCACGGAAAACGCTGTAAACGTTTGTGAGTGAACTGATCATTGGCAGCTTTCGTAACTCCCCCCCCCCCCCCCCCCCCCCCCCCCGCCGGCAGTAGTTGCCGTGCGGTTCTAGGCACTTCAGTCCGGAACCGCGTGACTGTCCTTAGGTTAATTAGGTTTAAGTAGTTGTAAGTTCAAGGGGACTTATGACCTCAGATGTTGAGTCTCATAGTGCTCAGAGCCATTTGAACCAACCCCTCCCTCCCCCCCCCCCTCCTCAATCCAGACTCCTCCCTCCCATCCCTAATAACTCTGAAAAAGCATCGATTTTAGGAGAGAAAGCTTAAGAACATGATTGGAAATTTAAAAAAATACTGAAAGACATTGACATGTCGTTTTTTATTCTGAGCACAGGTGTCGTAATCCATCGTCTCTTATTCAAAAATTTATCCTCATTTGTAATATAAGTACATTATCTAATAAAGTCGGAAATTATGGCTATTGTCTTCTACTTATTATCTACCACAGCGTTCAAGTCGGATGCCCAAATATCTTGGTTTTTCCCCTGCCCCAGGTTGGTATTTTTCCTTTGTTAAGAACTAACTGCATACGTAAGTTAAACAAAAATTAAAAAAAAAGTCAATAACTGCCGAAATACGAGACTGGATCAGCAGACCTGGGTACATCACGATCTGTATGCAGAACATTTACTACAGTTTAACTCTCGAGCAAAGTAGAAGTTGTTTCGATCTTAGGTAAGACTGACCACCAGTGGCTCGTTACGTAAAGCTCCCGTCTGTAACGATGGGTATTACGGAGGACGCTGCCCAACTGGGCATTCTGTGCGCTAGTTCCCGGAAGTAGTTGAGCTGATTGCAGTGGCCAGTGGGGTGGGTCATTAAACTGTTGGCTTTGCAGATGCCGGCGCGGCGACCGCTCTGCTCGCTCAGCTGAAACATCTTCCGCCGTCACGCGCTGCTGACACGCCACCGCTAACGCAGCTGAGGAGTGCGCGTGTCGTTTGGAAACTGATTTCCCGGTGTTACAGTGACCACGAATGCAGTTACCAATCGAGGAGGCGCGCCGCGGTTAACTTTCATGTACCGACCTCTTCATCTCTGTCTAGTACTTACACTCGACATACTCTTTTTCCTTTGCTAAACATACAGGGTGTGTCATTTATCTTGACCACCCTAAATAACTGTTTGTCCAGATGGAATTTACAAGATGTTTCAAGCAAATATTCTTTAGCCGTCAGGGGCACATCAATCAGCATGATTGCCTTCGTTGTAGCTTTGTTTTTTACAAAGTTATGAACAGCGGTATGGCGTTTTTAAATGGCTCCCTGTATGTTTTATTCAGTAATTCATTTCCTCTCCTAAAGACCTACTCAAAAATGTATCACAGTGTACCATTGACTGAAACACAACGTTATTAATTACATAACACAACATTGACGTTGACGCTCCCAGCGCTTAGCACAGGTACTCGGGGTAATGGAACACATCTACGTGCTGACGTTGACAGAGGACAGATATAAACATAAGTAAAATACACACCCGTCATTCCGTCAACCATCGTCAGTTGAAGATTTGTGTGAGTAGAATGTATACCAACGACGAGAAGGAAGACATGCTACTCATCCATGGGGAATGTAAGTTAGCAGAAAAGTAATTGCAATACTGTTTTCTTATGTACGGGTACATTTAGTACAGTAGTTTAGTCCTTCTAAATACTGTTGTGTTGAGTAGGCATACAGTAAAGGCTGTCCTTCCTACAAACTACATCGACATAACGTTTCTTTTATTGTTGTTGTTGTTGAAGGTAGGCGAAATGCTACGCAGGCAGCGGAACAGTACAGAGAGCGATATCCTGACAAGAACCCACCTTCCCGACGGATGTTTCCTCGTCTTGTTGCGACGCTTCAGGAAATGGGAAGTTTCAGCCCACGACAACGCAATCGTCTTAGTACTCTCACAGACGAAGCTGCCGAAGTTACTGTTCTCGCTTCCGTTGCTATGAATCCACATGTGAGCACACGAAAACTTGAAAACGAGATTGGCATTCCTAAAACCAGTTACATCGTATTCTTACACGTCACCGGTTCCATCCTTCCCGTGTACACCTACGTCAAGAACTGCATGGGAATGATTTCCAGAATCGCGCACAGTTCTGTCAGTGGGCACAGCAGCAAATCCTCGCCAACCCGAACTTCTTCTCCAATGTTTTATTTACCGATGAATGTTCCTTCTCAAACAAAGGACATGTAAATACAAGGAACATGCATCATTGATACAGCGACAGCCGGCCGAAGTGGCCGTGCGGTTAAAGGCGCTGCAGTCTGGAACCGAAAGACCGCTACGGTCGCAGGTTCGAATCCTGCCTCGGGCATGGCTGTTTGTGATGTCCTTAGGTTAGTTAGGTTTAACTAGTTCTAAGTTCTAGGGGACTAATGACCTCAGCAGTTGAGTCCCATAGTACTCAGAGCCATTTGAACCATTTTGATACAGCGACAACCCACGATGGCTTAGACAGGTGGAACACCAGCATCAATGGAGAGTCAACGTCTGGTGTGGGATGCTTAGTATTACAATTATTGACCCTTATTTCATCAGTGGAAGTCTAAATGTCACAGCGCATGCCAACTTCCTCAGACAAATACTTCCTCCTCTTCTGGATGAAGAGCCGCTAGGAACCAGAATGCTTACGTGGTATCAACATGATGGAATTCCAGCACATAATACCTTGCGTGCACGTCGTGTTCTGAACCGCAGGTATCCTGCCAGATGGATTGGTTGAGGAGGAATAGTTACTTGGCCTGCTAGGTCTCCTGATTTAAACCCTCTGGACTTTTTTCTTTGGAGCTTCATTAAAGACTTTGTCTACCGCGATATTCCAACAACTCCAGAGGACTTGCAGGAACGTCTCGTGGTTGCTTGTAATTCTTTTCAGCAGGCAACACTGGAAGCAGTAAATAATTCTTCCATTCAACGATGCACCAGTGTATCGGTGTCCAGGGTCACCACTTTAAGCACCTTTGATTGTTCCACTCCTGGGCAATGGTACAGGAGAGTCAAAGTCAATTTTGTGTTCTGTTTTTACTTGGTTTTCATTTGTTTTCTGACAACTACAGCAAATGGATGAGTTTGTGATCCCCGGCTCAAAGTCAGTGTTGTATTATGTAATTAATAACGTTGGGTTCAATGAACGGTACACTGTGATACATTTTTGAGTAAGTCTTTAGGAGAGGAAATGAATTACTGAATAAAATATACAGGGAGCCATTTAAAAACGCCATACCGCTGTTCATAACTTTGTAAAAAACAAAGCTATAACGAAGGCAACCATGGTGATTGATGACCCCCTGACGGCTAAACAACATTTGCTTGAAACGTTTTGTAATTTGCATCGGGACAAACAGTTATTTATGGTGGTCAGGATAAATGGGGCACCCGGTATTTCTATTTCTTACATCCCTTGCAAATTTTTGCCCTCTACCGCTAACAGCAATACCATGGAAGCTACTTCCTGATATCTTCACACTCGTCTTATCATATTCCTTCTTATAGTTAGTGTTTTCCCCGTGTTGCTCTCGTCACCAATTCTGTGGAGAACCTCCTCATTTCTTATCAGTCTACTTAATTCTCGCCATAATTTTATAACAATACAGGATGTTTAAAAAATGTTATATATTCCTAAAGGAGGCAGTGTAGGTTGAAGCTAGAACAGATGTCCCCGTAATTACAAGGTGTGATCAAAAGGTTTCAGTTTGAATGCAATACAGTCTAGAACCGATATGCCAGTCGGGCAAAATCACCGTGAGATTTGAGGCAATCATTCCACCGACGCACGAAGTTGAAGATACCTGTTTGATAAAACACCGTGTCCTGCTGCGTGAAGAAGTCCATAACTACCAGCTGCACATCCTCGTCTGACAGGAATCATTGACCCTTCAAGGCCTTTTTTAAAGGCTCGAAGGCTTATTAATCGTACGAGGAGCGATCACGACTGCTTGGGTGTCTCCCACCTTAGCTGGCGTAAATTCTGCGTTACGCCACTTGCGAGATGGGGACGTGCGTTATCATGAATCAGCAGCACCCCATGTAGCACTTTTCCCGGACGTTTCTCCTTCATTGGGCTCGTAATTTCTCCAGAGTTGCGCAGTACCGTTCCCCAATGATGGAGATTCCTTGAAATCAATAAGCAAAAAGCCGCGGTAAAGCACGTAACGTGGCACACCATACCACAGCGATGGTTTTCGGCAGAGACGCTGCCCCATACACATTCTTGATTCTCCGATGGATGTTAAAAGGTATTTGTCCGTCGGCAACCAAGAAAAGGATAACAGCAAGTTGGTCCTATTTCGCTGCATTTGGTAATAACTTCGCCATGGTTTACCGAACGCACGTCGGAGAGGCACGAATGCCACACTAATCCTTATCAATTGAAGACATGAAGTCTGTATATGAGTCCGTGATCGTTGTATTTTTTAACACCTTTATTTTCGCAAGTCCGTCTTGATCACATAGATTTCTTTACACTTTATGACCGGTTTCGGCTTATCGCCATCTTCAGATCTGTTGTAAATCTAAATATTTTGTAAGCGACCAGGTTCAATTAGTTAAGATTAAATCTACACAAGTCTTAGTGATGCATGACGTATAAATTATTTATAGCCATTGATGGCAGCCATACATACCGTTAAAGTATTCTGATATAAATCATCGTCAAGTTAAACATGCACGTGCTAATACTCAGATGGAGTCAGTATTTATACAAAAACCTAATGCTAGCAGAGGGTAATTTAGCCAGAGTCCATAGTCCAGTGTCGCCAATATAAAGATTAAAATGCGGTATGCATTGTCTTTTGTTAAAAATTATTTCCCCTTTGGCTAAACGAGCGTCTGTGATTAAAAACATATACTGATGTACATTATGTGAAATTATACTCATACCTGAAATCCATAAAAAGTACAAATCATATAGAATACAGCCATTAGCCTGGTTAGGTAACATACAACTTTTATGAATGCCAGTATAAAAAGTATAAAATAAAAATAAAAATAAAAAATCACCATCTTCTATCCTAAAATCAGTTAACAATGAACGAAATCATAATACAATTAATAAATTAGTGACAATTAAAAATAGAAAACTGATAATCGATATTGTATTAGAGTGCAGTATTGATGGCGAATATGTCGTGGATCTGCTGCATGACTTCCTTGTTTTCCTGTGGTTGAACTCACGGAGGACAGCCCAGTCTCCTGGTCGCCAGCAGCCGGCACGCTACTCAAACTAGTGGGTCTCTGAATATATCAAAGTAAGCATTCAGGTTAAACTCGTTCTGTTCATTCAGCAGTAATTTCGGTTGTTGTTTCCTGTGCACATAAATCTCCATTCCTTCGAGGAAGTTCATTAACTGCCCCTAGTCTGTCCCGATAGCTGAGTGGTGCCGGCACGGTGGATCAGCGTGTTCGGTCAGAGGGCAGCATGCTCTCTGTAATAAAAAAGCTGTGTTAAAGAATCAACGATCAACTTGAACGGATGTCTTGTGACGTCCGCCCAGACAAAACGCTACGACCAATATCGAATAAAAAAATAAAAATAAATAAAAAGTGATCAGCGTGGCGGATTGCTATCCTAGGGGCCCGGGTTCGAGTCTCGGCTGGGTCGGAAATTTTGGGTGTTGTGCTGTCTTCATCATTATTTCGTTCCCACCCGGTGCGCAGGTCGCCCAATGTGGCGTCGAATGTAAGAAGACCTGCACCAAGGCGGCCGGGCCTGCCTCGCAAGGGGCCTCCCGGCCAATGACGCCAAACGCTCATTTCCATTAACTGTCCCTTTGGCGCCTTATGCAACACTTTCATATTACTATCTCTACGTCCTACCGAATGTCTTTCTCTGTCCAAATGCGTACCGAAAGCACTCTTGATTATATGTACGTTCTCTGAAACGAGTCTGGCAATTTCTTCCTGTTTGACCGATGTAAGCCGGGCGCTGTGGCCGAGCGGTTCTAGGCGCTTCAATCCGAAACCTCGCTGCTGCTTCAGTCGCAGGTTCGAATACTGCAGTCCGCAGCTCGTGGTCGTGCGGTAGCGTTCTCGCTTCCCGCGCCCGGGTTCCCGGGTTCGATTCCCGGCGGGGTCAGGGATTTTCTCTGCCTCGTGATGACTGGGTGTTGTGTGATGTCCTTAGGTTAGTTAGGTTTAAGTAGTTCTAAGTTCTAGGGGACTGATGACCATAGATGTTAAGTCCCATAGTGCTCAGAGCCATTTGAACCATTTGAACCTCGAATACTGCCTCGGGCACGGATGTGTGTGATGTCGTTAGGTTAGTGGGCAGAACTGTGACTGATGAATGGTCCAAATGGCTCTGAGCACTATGGGACTTAACTTCTGAGGTCACCAGTCCCCTAGAACTTAGAACTACTTAAACCTAACTAACCTAAGGACATAACACACATCCATGCCAAAGGCAGGATTCGAACCTACGACCGTAGCGGTCGCGCGGTTCCAGACTGAAGCGCCTAGAACCGCTCGGCCAGTGACTGATGACCTCAGATGTTAAGTCCCATAGTGCTTAGAGCAATTTGAACCATGTATTGAATGAAGGAAAATCTATCACAGTCCTGGCAGCAAATCTTATAAACACCAGATCCCATATATTTATTGCTGTCGTTGCCAACTTTGTGCCGTAGCTTACAACCAACTGTACCTTACGTTTGAAACACAGTTTTTATTCTCGTTTTTCCGAGGGCCTGCGCAATTCTGTCTGAAAACGCACCGTTGTATGGCATAGCCCCAAACTTCTTGCCCTCTGGTTCTGTTGGCTCCTTGCTGTCCACACTAATCCCTTGCCTACCTGTAGGCGGTTATGTACCCGTAACGGATTAGCGCTACATTGCTTATACGCTGCAGCACCGTCATCAAACGGAAACTGTTTGATCGTCCTTGTGTACACTTATGTGGCAAAAGTCATGGGATATCTTCCAATATCGCGTCGGACCTCTTTTTTCCGGCGTAGCGCATCATCTCCACGTGGCATGGACTCAACAAATCGTTGGAAGTCCCCTGCAGAAATAGGGACTCACCTGAACAGGCCATGGTTGTTAAGTCGTGTAGGTTCATACCGACATGGTCTCGAGCCCAGGAGACTGTGGCGTGCAGTTAGGATTGCGGTATTTTACAAATCGTGGCAGGACTACAACAAACCCAATTACTTATTACTAGCGTAACATGAGGTTTCATTTAATCGCTGCCTCTCCCGGCTAAATATAGTCATCCTGTTAAAGAAATCTCCACCTTGGAACTGTCAATCAGTGTAAATGGCAATAAACTTGTTTCACAAGAGTGGCTCTGAGCAGTATGGGACTTAACATCTGAGGTCATCAGTCCCCTAGAACTTAGAACAGTTTAAACCTAACTAACCTAAGGACATTACTCACATCCATGCCCGAGGCAGGATTCGAACCTGCGACCGTAGCGGTCGCGCGGTTCCAGACTGAAGCGCCTAGTACCGATCGGCCACTCCGGCCGGCGTTTCACAAGAGTGAGTCACACAATTTAGCGAACTATTATCCAAGGTGGCAACACGTTTTCTTAAACAAAATGAACTATTTTTACACACAATACCGCACGCGCACAACAGCAGTGTATTCTTTCCTCTCAAAAAATATTTCCTAAAGGTTCTTACGAAACAATCAGGGTTCATACATTAGCAGACAACAATTTCACCACGTAATATGCTGTTTCCACCATATTTAAACATTATTCATAATCTAAGTCGAATTTATGATTTCTGGGTGGGTTCTGGGCCACGAATACACAATTATTATCGTAAAAATTGATCATCAAGATTTATATGAGCTTAGTAGTTTGATTTAAAACTGCCGCTGCAATATTTCACTAACAAGGGGAGGCCGCCAATTGTGAAATTCAGATTCGATTCATACTGCGCATAATAAAAGCTCATGGCCAGAGGTGTAATGTGGCAAAGCACCAAGATGCACTTCTCAGCCGTTGTCGAGAAAATCGACAGTTAAAATAAACCGTTGCGGTGAAATACTCTCTACGATTAATAATTTTCTACAGCGTCGTGGCGCAGCGGTAAGCGCTCGGCTCGGGTTCGTAATCTCGTGCCATGCAACCTTTTTTTTTTTTTTTTTTAGTATTTGTTTTTTGTAATTCAAATGTGTGTACACACACACACACACACACACACACACGTATATATATATATATATATATATATATATATATATATATATATATATATATATATAATTCCCGGCAATCAGTTGCAACAATTATGCATATAATAAGTTGTTGAAAGTCGTTTGTCGTGGAAAACCTGGCGACTTCGAACGTCATTATGTTTTCCGCAAACAAAGTTTTATTTCACGAATGTTATTAATTGTCTTCATAATGTTAACCACGTATAGTTAACGGAAGACGTAGAAACGATATTCCGAAGCGAATACATATAGCGTAAGTCAAACGTTCGAATTAGAATAGAAACCCCACGAACACAAATTTGCTGTGGCAGGTATGAAATATAAACTCCGTTACTCGCTCGTTACACTTGAAGGACAGATGTTGAATGGGCCGAAACGAGCCGCCGCATAACAGCGTAGTTGCCTGCTAACTTCGAAAGAAGGTAGATGCGGTCCCTAGCGCAACTTATAACATCGGCGAAAATCAGTGCGGGGGTGAGAGCTTTGGTACACCCTGTTAAACAAACGGAAAAATGGAGACGGTACAATTGGAGAGCGATCCACCTTCACCAACATGCATAAGCAATTTATTAATAGTTTATATATATATATATATATATATATATATATATATATATATATATGAATTACAAACAACTAATAATAAAAAAATGTTGCATGGCGCGAGATTCGATCCGGCGACCTTCGGATTACGAACCCGAGCGCTTACCGCTGCGCCACGACGCTGCAGAAAATTATTCACCGTAGACACTATTTCACTGCAACGTTTTCTTTTAACTTGGATTTTCTCGACAACGGCTGAGAAGTACATCTTGGTGCTTTGCCACATTACACCTCTGGCCATGAGCTTTTATTATGCGCAGTATGAATCGAATCTGAATTTCACAATTAGCGGCCTCCCCTTGTAAGATGGCACCTAACATAAGACAATCACTTATCGGATGTGGTGCAGGGTTTGTTATACTATCAACAAATAATATGTATTAAATCTTTTCTGTACTTTAACTATATACATTAACATTTAAAAGTATTTCTCCATGTTAATCACTCATTATTCAGCATTTTACCAATGATCCGCGCTGTAGATCAATAACGCTAATGGTTGCGGCCCATTGTAACTGAACAGCAAACTTAACATTTATATAGGTCCAGAATCATATTAAAAAAAAAAGGATTTAAACACATGCACTGAGTTCAATTACACAGAAACTCTATTTTGCAAATATTATTTAACTACACAACCTCGGTGCTACAATACATCAGGCCCGTCCGATCATTACAACAGTTCGAACAAGAAGAAGGATTATTCTAGAATAATCGTAAATAACAAAAGATGGAGATTTTCATTATCTTTTTCATTGAGTATTCTCTGAGATATGATTTTCACAGAAAATTAAATTATGTCACTGGCAATAATTATTTATTATTATTTTACTGTCGCGGATATTACAAGAGGCGCTGCAGGTGATGTCGTGCTATTAGCAAAGGCACCTGCGTCGGTCGTCCGCTGCCACAGCCCATTAATACCAAATGTCGCCGCACTGTCTCAACGGATACGTTCGTCGTGCGTCCCTCATTTATTTCTGCGGTTACTTCACGCAGTGTTGCCTTTCTGTTAGCACTGACAAGCCTATGCAGAAGCCTCTGCTCCCGGTCGTTCAGTGAAAGGCGTCGGTGACTGCGTTGTCCGTGGTGAGAGGTAACTCCTGAAACCTGATATTCTCGGCAAAGGCTTGACACTGTGGATCTCGGAATGTTGAATTCCCTAACGATTTCCGGAATATAACATCCCACGCGTCTAGCTCCAACTACCATTTCGCGTTCGAAATCTGTTAATTCTCGTCGTTCGGCCAAAATCAGGTCGGAAACCCTTTCACATGAATCACCTGAGTAGAAATGACAGCCCCGTAGAAATACTACCCTTTTATATCTTTTGTACACCGTACTGCCGCCATCTGCGTAAGTGCGTATTTTCCGGATTGGGAAGGGGGCGCCTGGTCCCCAGCACGAATCCGCCCGGCGGACTTGTGTCGATGTCTGGGGATCGGGCCAGTTTGTGGATGGTTTTCAGGCGGTTTTCCACCTGCCTCTGCAAATGCGGGCTGGTTCCCCTTATTCTGCCTCAGCTACACTATGTCGGCGATTGCTGTGCAAATAAGTTCTCCACGCCGGCCGGTGTGGCCGTGCGGTTCTAGGCGCTGCAGTCTGCAGTAGCTTGCGGGGAATCTACGTAGATGTAGAAGAAGTAAGATCCCTACATCCGTCCAACTCAGGGTTGACATACGAACAGATTAACAAGTGCTGTTCATCACTGATTCCTGCGCAATGAATTACGAGCTCTATTGGAGAATGTTAGATTTGCAGAAAGACAACGACTGTGGTCAACGCGCAAAGGGACACTGTTTTTTAAATTTTTTTTTTCACTAGCTGCTTATATTTTATGACCCACCGTCTAATTTCTTATGGTGGGTCGTATGTTGCCACTTAGCCGCTGTGACTGGGTCCGGGGTCCGGAGTGACTGAAAGTAACACCACCCCGGCTCCCGTCCCCACTCACACCGTTGCCCGTGTCCCGCCACGTGGAGGCGGGCTCTGGTTAGATCCATTTGATATCTTTTTTTTTGTGTGCAGCATTAGAAAAACTTATAACTAATACAAAATCAAGTAGGATATTAATAAACAAAACGAAATTAAATATTTAGAAAGAAGGAAGGAAGAGAACTGAATAGAGAAGGGATAGGTATAATGTTGCCCACCACCTGATTGTGGGCGGCGGCCCGGGTCTTGGAATGACCCTCAAGACGCTGGCCGTCGCTCACCATGCCTTTAACATCTACCATCCTAAAAACTAACTTAACTAGAAGAGATTAGAGTACGTTAAAGCTAGAAAATAAGACTAAGACCACCATGTCCAGCCTGCTAAACTATTTACAATATACAATAGAGAGGTAACTGATTTTTTGCTTGGCTCAAAGTTGCTAATGAATGGGTACTTGTGGTAAAAGTAATGAGAAATTACGCTAACGGTTTGTGTTGAGCCTACAAGGCTCCTAGTAGAGTACATCAGGCGCAAGCACCTCCCGGCCCCGCCGACAACACGACCTGAACGGTGGTTTTCCCCGATCTACCGTAGGTATCCGTCGGGTTGGGCTCAAAAGAGAGGAACCACAATTAATACCCTTCCATCCAGGACGTGCGCCGCCTCTTACCAGGGGGCGTAGTTCACTTGAAGAGGTGCCTAACTTTAAGCTTCAGATCAGAAGTTATTAGTGTAGTGGAGGCTGAGGTATAGGCTGTGTAGGTTGGTTGTACAAACAGTTCACGCTGAGCCAATGAGACTTACAATGATACGTGGTGTGGCAGTTAGCATCTTCCGGCCCCGCCAGCAACACAGCCTGAACGGTGGTTTTCCCCGATCTGCCATAGGTATCCGCCGGGTTGGGCTCAAAAGAGAGGGATCACAATTAAGATCCTTCCATCCAGACTGTGCGCTGCCTCTTAACGGAAGGCGTAGGTCCCTTGAAGAGGTACCCAGCTTTAAGCTCTTAGTAGACATGGAGATGCTGTTAACTATTTACATATAAGGTGCAATCTGTTTTTAGGATTGTGTGTGACTTGTGCACCTCTTGTCGGTTGTTCCACTCTGTTCTTTGAATTTGACTTGGTTGACACTATGGATCATCCGCGCTGGACGCTTCAACATTTGTGTTGGTGCCCTGGTCTGTATCTGTTTCTTCTTCATCACTCGTGGTGCTAATCATATCTGTGTCCCACTGGGCATCGTGACGTCTGTTTGGACCGACTTGCCTTCGGTAGGGTCTGTTGCGCAAGTATTCTATTTGTTGCATCTTCGAGATTTCGTCCGTTAGTTTGTTGAGTTCAGTCCACCTTTCCGGGTCGCGTATTATGGCATGTAGTTCGTTCTGTGTGTTCAGGTGATTTATGTGTACTGTGTGTCTTATGTTCGTGCGTTGTCCGCAGAAGAAGACAGTATGTTCAGGGGAACCTTCTTCCCCGCATGTGCATCTATTAGTCTGCTGCAGACTCACGCGGTACAGGTGCGTGGGATAAGGGCCATGTCCTGTGATGAAATGTACCATACCGCGGCTGGGATCAATATGTTTTAGTTTTAGTCTTTCCCGGATGTCAGGAAAGAAGTATACACGGCGGCCCTTATCGCTGTTGGCCCACTCGCTCTGCCAGGTATCCACTCGCCATGCTCTGAGTTGGCGTGTTGTCTCAATCGGTACACCAGTGATCTGCCGAACCTGGTCTATTCTCCCCATCCTAAGCCAGTACATTGCTGCGCGGTACCTGATGTTGATATCTATGGGGAAGATTCCCATGACGTCACATAGTGCCTCGACGTACAGTGGTTCTGTTGGTTGAGAGATTTAACATGTGGGCCTACGTACTGGCAGCAAAGGGACACACCCTCATCTTTTATGGATCGTGCGACGGTACCCTACCACAACGTCTCATGGACAATGAATTGGTCGAGGAGGTTCAGTAGCCGGCCGTTGTGGCCGAACTGTTCTAGGCGCTTCAGTCCGGAACCGCGCTGCTGCTCGCAGGTTTGAATTCTGCCTCTGGCATGGATGTGTGTGATGTCCTTAGGTTAGTTAGGTTTAAGTAGTTCTAAGTCTAGGGGACTTGATGACCTCAGATGTTCAGTTCCATAGTGCTCAGAGCCATTTGAACCATTTTTTTGAGGTTCAGTAGAATTGCCTCCCCGTTCAGCAGACCGGAATTCCTTGGATTTCTGGCTATGGCAACTTTTAAAGACTTCGGTGTATGCTCATACCACCGAAAACGTGCAGACGTTACAAGAGCGAGTGACCGATGCATGTGGCGCGAACCGAATGGAGCCAGATGTATTTTGGACAGTGTGTGATTCACTGCGGACAGCGGCTGAAGGATGCGTTGTAATAGCATGCGGCACGTTTTATTGTGCCTACTTCTACGTAAAAGACAGGTGGAAATGAGAGAACAGATTCTATCATATCTCATCAGTGTTCGTTTCCAGACATATCGTTAGCGGAACTTTTTTTTCTTGTTTTGACCAACAGCGCCTACTGTAGAAATATCTAACACTTTAAAAAAAAAAAAAAAAAAAAACAAAACGCTTTAGATTCTTTCATTCCACAACGTCTGTAACTCACTTCCGTATAGTGTTGTGCTCCAGACATTTATTCTCCGAAAATTATTTCTCGACTTAAACCATATGATTGACACTAACGGACTTGGCGAGAATTTCTTCCTTTACTTATGCTTATCAACATTTTAAGAATTTCAGTCAGCTCTCAGTGGATGACTCGCCTCTTTTTTTATGAGGTGGTCAGCTGTACACATGTAACAGTGTGATTCTGCATCTGTATTCAACTGATCCTTGTTCTGTTAAGTAGCATCCTAAGTGAGAATCACCACAGAAGTCTCATCTACGAAGATTCCAGTGTGAGTGGAGGATATAATTAACCACCTACAGTGGAAACAGCGAGCTAAGTATTTTTAAATCATAGTTTAGTCTATCATCAGGACTGGTAGGTACGTGGATATTAAAATTCCGGAAAAGAAAAGCCTTTAACGCGTTCGGCTCGTCAACGCTTTAGCGGTAGGCTTGCGTCTGGCTCGAATTATGGTCTGTCGAAGTCGGACCTCGTAACTTACATTCGATACATTAGAACATGGAGGCAGATAACGACCACATTCTAATACGATATAGCCTAATACATGACAAGGTAACTGCCTAACTGAATTTATCAGCGACGAATCACGTACTTGTGTCGTCATATTCTGAAATTCTGAAGAAAACTGCTGATATATTTTCATATACTAATATCCAGTACCTGTGCTAGCCTGTTACGTTTCTGTTGTTGAGTGCAGTAAATCCAGCATCACTATCATCGTCATCAACCGCTACGCCGTCCGGAAATCCTTAGTTCGTATTTTGTTGTCAGTAGTTTTTTCTTTGGATTCCACAAGGTCTGTGATTGTTTCACACTTTCACAGAGGATAGCAACGTCATCAGAAAATCTTATCACTGATTTGCTTTCACTCTCAATTTCAGTCTCACTGATGGCCGGGATGGCCGAGCGGTTCTAGGCGCTACAGTCTGGAACCGCGCGACCGCAACGGTCGCAGATTCGAATCCTGCCTCGGGCATCGGTGTGTGTAATGTACTTAGGTTAGTTAGGTTTAAGTAGTTCTAAGTTCTGGGGGACTGATGACTTCAGAAGTTAAGTCCCATAGTGCTCAGAGGCATTTGAACCATTTTCAGTCTCACTCATCAAATTTCCTTTTATTGCCGTCATTGCTTCTTTGAGACACAGGTTGAAAAGTAGAGAGGAAAGACTACATACCTGCCTTAATCCCTTCTTACTCTGCGTACTTCTCTTTCGGTTTTCCATTCTTATTGCTTCCCTCTTAGTTCTTGTGTATATTAAACTACTGGCCATTAAAATTGCTACACCACGAAGATGACTTGCTACAGACGCCAAATTTAAGCGACAGGAAGAAGATTCTGTGATATGTAAATGATTAGCTTTTCAGAGCACTCACACAAGGTTGGCGCCTGTGGCGACACCTACAACGTTCTGAAATGAGGAAAGTCTCCAACCGATTTCTCATACACAAACAGCAGTTGACCGGCGTTGCCTGGTGAAACGTTGTTGTGATGGCTCGTGTAAGGAGGAGAAATGCGTACCATCACGTTTCCAACTTTGATAAAGGTCGGATTGTAGCCTATCGCGATTGTGGTTTATCCTATCGCGACATTGCTGCTCGAGATCCAATGACTGTTAGCAGAATATGGAATCGGTGGGTTCAGGAGGGTAATACGGAACGCCGTACTGGATCCCAACGGCCTCGTATCACTAGCAGTAGAGATGGCAGGCATATTATCCGCGTGGCTCTAATGGATCGTGCAGCCACTTCTCGATTCCTGAGTCAACAGATGGGGACGTTTGCAAGACAATAACCATCTACACGAACAGTTCGATGACGTTTGCAGCAGCATGGACTATCAACTCGGAGACCATGGCTTCGGTTACCCTTGACGCTGCATCACAGACAGGAGCGCCTGCGATGGTGTACTCAACGACGAACCTGGGTGCGTGACTGGCAAAACGTCATTTTTTCGGTTGAATTCAGGTTCTGTTTACAGAATCATGATGGTCGCATCCGTGTTTGGCGACATCGCGGTGAACGCACGTTGGAAGCGTGTATTCGTCATTGCCATACTGGCGTATCACCCTGCGTGATGGTATGGGGTGCCATTGGTTACATGTCTCGGTCACCTCTCGTTCGCATTGACGGCACTTTGAACAGTGGACGTTACATTTCAGATGTGTTACGACCCGTGGCTCTACCCTTCATTTGATCCCTGAGGAACTCTACATTTCAGCAGGATAATGCACGACCGCATGTTGCAGGTCCTGTACGGGCCTTTCTGGATAGAGAAAATGTTCGACTGCTGCACTGGCCAGCACATTCTCGAGATATGTCACCAATTGAAAACGTCTGGTCAATGGTGGCCGAGCAACTGGCTCGTCAAAATACGCCAGCCACTACTGTTAATGAACTGCGGTATCGTGTTGAAGCTGCATGGGCAGCTGTACCTGTACACGCCATCCAAGCTCTATTTGACTCAATGCCTGGGCGTATCAAGGCTGTTATTACGGCCAGAGGTGGTTGTTTTGGGTACTGATTTCTCAGGGTCTATGCATGGCTGGCTGTGAGGTGAACACACGAACGTTTCATGAACGAGACGGTAGTTACATATTACAATAAATTTCCTAGGCATGCAGCCTGTGAACAATTTTGCAAGTTTCTTATGTTAGTACACAGAATAAAATATGAGTCAGTGATACCTACATCTTTAATTGGGGAAATGGAGAGATATATATTTTAAATTACTGGGAGGAATATCGGGGGCACAGCCCCGAGTGGAAGATGAAGTTAAGACCTAAAGAAAAAGGAAATCAAGGTGGGTGGCAGATGTAGCCTTCATGTGAATAGATAGCACATAGTCAGTACAACAAGTATTAAGGTAAACAAGTTGGGTGTTAGAAAACGATACCGACCGAATTCGAGGGGTTGTAGAGGGTGTTGTGAGGAACAAATTGAGGATAGGAACCAGTTTCCGGAACGTCATTCAACGACGCAACAGAGCGTCGATGTTATAGGCTGTGGCGCCCGTCGCTAGGCCACCACTTGGCAGCAAACGTGGCTTTGTACTCCGACGGACCGTAGGTGGAACGTGTCGCAATGTTCTCTGTTGTTCAGTGATTCCAGTTCATTACCGCGATCGCCAGTAGAGAAGATGGTGCTAGCTGCTGAGTAGACAGGCCCTGTCTCATACGAATGCAGTGCTCTGTCGCCTCGGTGGATGATGGATTCGAAGACAGATTTCCATCCGTAGTTTATGTTGCTCCTGGAATCCTCTAAAATGTCCAGCGTTTTTCAGTGTACAAGAGAAAAATAAACTGCAGATGGAAACCCGTGTGCGAACCTGTCATCCACCGAGGCAAAAAAGCATTGCATTCATAGGAGACAAGCCCTCTCTAAGCAGTGGCAAGCTCCAACTTCTCCACTGGCGATCGTGGCAATCGGTCCCTATCAGTGGGTAACAAACAGCATTGTGAGGCGTTACTCCTATGATACGTCAGCGGACAATGTCAGGTTCGCTGAAGAAGGGGTGGTCGATTGACACGTGCCAGCGGCTATAGCTTCGACACTCTGTAGTGTCTTCGGATGACGTTTCCGGACACGGGTTCCTATCCTCAACTTGTTCCTCACAATATCGTCTACAACCCCTTGAAGTGCGTTGGTGTCATTTTGTAACACCTCATATAGAGGGTGGCATCCGATTCCTCATCCAGATCGCCGGCCAGTGTGGCCGAGCAGTTCTAGGCGCTTCAGTCTGGAACCGCGCGACCGCTCCGGTCGCAGGTTCGAATCCTGCCTCGGGCATGGATGTGGGTGTTATCCTTAGGTTAGTTAGGTTTAAGTAGTTCTAAGTTCTAGGGGACTGATGACCTCAGCAGTTAAGTCCCATAGTGCTCAGAGCCATTTGAATCATTTTTGAACCTCATCCAGACCCAAGACAAAAGTTTGTCTAGCAATATCGGATCGGATGAATGATGAAAATACATGTTTGAAAAGGAGGAAATGCCAACAATGTGGCACCGCGCAGCGCATCGGAATGTACAGATGAAGGTGTATCAAGCCGCAGTATCGCAGCAGGCGTCGTAGTTAAGTGATTAGGACATCAAACCCACATACACTATGGTGCTATAGTTCGAATCCTCGTAAAGCTCCTTTTTTATTTTTTAGAGGTCTTATCCCTGGTTCTCGATGTTTATAAGCAGGACATCATTTTGCCACATGACGATAGTGTATCACATGACAGGTGAATCCGTTTTCTCACATAATAATAGTATATCACATGAGGCGATGATGACAGTGATGATGATGTTTTGTTTGTGGGGTGCTCAACTGCGCGTTTATCAGCACCCGTACAAATTCCCAACCTTCGCTCAGTCCAATCTCGCCAGTTTCATGAATGATAATGAAATGATGAGGACAACACAAACACCCAGTCATCTCGAGGCAGGTGAAAATCCCTGACCCCGCCGGGAAATCACATGAGAGGGGGATCCATTAAACTGCATGCATGTTTGTGCTAACCATGCAGTGCCCAAGCATAGCTAGTCCTGTGAAGTTCATGTAGACTGGCTTCCCGATGGAGTGCACAAACTATGAATTTGTCGGTATGCTTTTGGTGCTGGGTGCATCTGATAAACAATCTGCTGCTGCTACTGCTCATGAGTATGCTGGAGGCTACCCTCAAAGGCGCCGTCCAGATAAGCATGTTTTTCGTCGCCTGGGACAACACTTTCAGGAAACCGGCACTCTTCGTCCGCAAGTAATGGACAGAGGCTGTCAAAGGACGGACGTATTCCACAAACAGAGGACGCGATTTTTGAAACCATTCACCAATCAGCTCGGTGGAGTGCGAGGCAGTTCCAGCTATGTGGTTGTTGAAGTGTTGCACGACGAAAAATTGCATCCATATCATTACACATTAACCCAGCACCAGTGGCCGGATGACCACATTCGACGAGCACAGTTCATTGAAAGGATATTGAACCAGGTGCAATATAACAAAAATTTTATAAATAACGTGATATGGACTGACGAGTCTAGGTCCGCTCGTGAAGACTTTGTCAACCTGAGCAACAGCCATTATTGGTCGGCACATAACGCACATATCACTCGCGCACGTCACTGTTAGGCACGCTTTGGCATAAAGTTGTGGGCTGGAATCGTGAGAGGGATGCCCTACCTATTGCTGGACAAGCTGAATGCACCCCTGTGTCATACGTTTCTTCCAAATACTTTGCGTGACGCATTAGAAAATGTTGCACTCGGTGTTCTGCGACAGCTATGGTTTCAGCATGATAGCAGCGTCACACTTTGGAATGAATGTGAGTAACTATTTAAACGAAGCGTTTTCAGGCAATGGATTAGTCGTGGAGGTCCAGTATTCAGGAATCCACGTTCCCCTTTCCTAAATACTGTAGGTTTTTTGTTTGTGGGGTCACTTAAAGCAACAATTTTATAGTACTCCACCCATGGATGTACACGATCCAATAGCTCTCATGCGTGTCGCTTCAGTAATGATGGATGCAAGTGTGTTGCGTAGGATCCAGCGAGTGGCGATGAGTTTGGAAATAAATGACGGCTGATTTGAACTTCTTCTCTAAAGTAAACATTGCTCGTACTTGTACTACATACCAGGCCTGTGAAGATAAGCCTGGACATGAAACGTACGGAATGGAATTTTATACGTAGCATGATGTGCAATCTAATGTAGCCTACATATTGTGCGTTTTGTACCTCATTGACTACAGACGATGTTACTGTATGTACTATTATTTTCTGTTGGCTTTATTTGTGTCATGGACAAAAGAAATTGCTCTTTTACGTCTGTAAAAAGTTCATGTTACGTCTTAATGTTTAAATAAAGGTAAAACTAACAGAAAGAAATACACAGCGTAGAGGTGTAAACCGGACACAATTTGATGCTTTAACTGAAAAAATATATTTTTTTTTCCAGGCGACTGTTAACAACATCGATATACTTGGAGAAATGCATGATACAAACTGTGCTGTCTTTCAATATATTTATTCACAACCGGCTTCGATCATAGACCATCTGTTGTGACAAACAGCATGTATGACAAGTGAAGTTGTCACAATAGATATATTTTCACTATGAAAATAGTTCATGGTCAAAATCAGTCGCGAATAAATATATTGTAAGACAGCACAGTATGTATCATGCATTTCTCCAAGTGGGTGAAAAAAAGGTTTGTCACGAACGCGACTCGGGGAGTCCGCATATCCATTCCTCACAGTAAGACCTCGTCTCACTGAGCTAATGGGACAGTTCTGGCACAGTGCAGAGTTTATACTACATTTTCTTGTCCACGCTGAACGCAGCTATAGCGTTTCCAGAGCCTCGTCCTTTAAATCATATTTCTATTAAACCTATTGGCTGGACTAGGTTTTGCTAGATAAACTTTTGTCTTGAATTGGGATGCCTGGGATGAGGAATCGCTTGCCGACCGCCAAGTGCAGCATTTTTTTTTCACCCTGTATATGCACAGGTCCGTGAGAAAGAGTCTGGAAATCTTGTAAGGGTGTTGCAGGGTAGGTAGTGCTTTTAAATAATTGTTAAGAATGAAATGCGATGTGTTGCGCCGTCCCAGACTTAATTAGCGCTGACGTCATCCAGTCGGGCCGTTGGGCTCGCATATCCAAGCGGTCCACCACGTACAATTAGTATCTGTTTTTCTCATAGCATCGATAGTAGCGCATGAGACTGCTCAGCCTTCGGCTCGGGTACGATCCTTGCTACCATCCCATATCCAATTTTTGTATCTCTCCTCTTGGGTTTTAGGAAACAAAACGAAGTACACGTTTGGTTACAGCACCTCTGGCGGGCCATTCGAATCTGCGTATGGAATGGCCTGACTGGCTAACAGCAATGCAAATTAACTCGGAAACGGCGCAACAGGGTGTTACTGGTATGTGTGCGCACATCAGTGTGTTGGTTGTTTTTTGCTCTGTGTTGAACATCTTCACACAAACATGTCACAAACTTTCCAATATGATGTTCCCTGCACCATTAAATGGACTATGCATTTGAGTATAGACTAATCGTTGTGGATCAATGTATCCACCCTTCAACAACATACCTGCTGCACAGAGGCAAATAAGCGTCAATGGCTTGCACCTACCACATGTACCTGGAGGTACGACTTGTAATAGCTATAAGTATTAGTCCGTCAAAGGCCTTGCCGCAATGGTAACACCGTTTCCCGTCAGATCACCGAAGTTAAGCGCTGTCGGGCTTGGCTAGCAGTTGGATGGGTGACCGTCCGGTCTGCCGAGTGCTGTTTGCAAGCGGGGTGCACTCAGCCCTTGTGAGCCCAATTGAGGAGCTACTTGACTGAGAAGTAGCGGCACCGGTCATAAAAAGTGACAACGGCCAGGAGAGCAGTGTGTTGACCACATGCTCCTCCGTATCTGCATCCGGTGACGCCTAAGGGCTAAGGATGACAGGGCGACCGGTCGGTAACGTTGGGCTTTTCAGGCCTATTCGGGCGGGGTTTGTTTGTTTGTATAATTATTGCTCTGCAAATGATGTAAATACCGATGTTATGTCACAGTCAACAGCTGAAATAACTGCACTTCTACCAGTTACAACCTCTCTCTCTCTCTGTCTCTCTCTCTCTCTCCCTCCCCCTAATTTTGTTTATTGTTTCATATGAACGTAGAAATTTGAAGTAAATCGGCCATCAACTTTGAAGTAAATCGGTGACGTATTTTTCGAGTTGTTTGGTAACAACGGTTCTCTTTTATATTTTTATATTTATATATGGTGTATACCCGCCAGGGTAGCTGTGAGCGCCAATGCGCTGCTTCCTGGACTCGGGTAGGCGCGCCGGCCCCAGATCGAACCCGGCTGCCGGATTAACGACGAGAGCCGTTATGCCGGCCAGCCTGGATGTGGTTTTTAGGCGGTTTTCCACATCCTATTAGGTGAATACTGGGCTGGTCCCCACATTCCGCCTCAGTTACACGACTCACGGACATCTGAAAATATTTGCAGTATTCCATGGCCTACATTAGATGCAGGCAGCTGGGGTACACTACTTCTGTCCGAGGGGGTTTGGGGTGGCGGCAGGAAGGGCATCTGGCCACCCTCTGCAACTACCACTGCCAAATCAATAGTAACATGGTCGACCCCGCATTGAAGTGGGACAAAGGCCCCAAGAGAAGAAAAATTTATATATGGTATATATTGAAAATAAGAAGCCTGTTTTCACCCAAATTTTCATTAGGGGATCGTGTAGAAATGACCAGAACTACACCTGCGAACTTTCTGTGGCTGTTGTATGGCAAAAAGAAGTTCAGTAAACATGGGTTCCTTATTCCTTACGAGTAATGAGCACTTACTTATCTTCGATACTGTGAAACGCATTTCTTCTACTGCAAGCTCTTTGCTTTCCATAATTTTGGAGGTGGTAGAGTGGACCCAAACAAGAAAAAGTTCGCAGGAAACTTGGGCTGTAAAACGCATACAATGAACGAAAGTTTGTAGATGTGTTTCTACATCTGGAAGATGACGTCTATTCAGATTTCGCGCCAGTCGCATTAGAGATGCGATAGTAGCGGTGCTATGAGGATGCAAATCAGGTTTGCTTAAATACACGCTGTAATGGTCATGAACGTTAGCTACCTTTGAGATTGGACGTGGTGAGTTGATGTTAGCCAAGAATGCCTTTAAGGCGAGTAAGTCGCTATTATCAACACCTCAGTGAGTTTGGACGATGTCGTATAATTGGGCTAAGAGAAGCTGCATGTTGCTTCTGCAGTATAGTAGAAAGGCTTGGCAGGAATGTAGCCACTGTACACGACGGAAATGTACGGTCGCAAGAAGACCGGGCTCCAGACGTCCACGTGGAGCTTACAAGAAGGAAGACGGTCGTGTTCGGCGATGGTTCTGTCGCATCGTACTATATCTGCAGCAGCAATCTGAGCAACAGTTAGCACCGTAGTGACACAACGCACTGTTACGAATCGGTTGCTTCAAGGACAGTTCTAAGCCAGGCGCCCTGTAGCGTGGATTCTAGTGACCCCAAACCACTACCATTTGCGACTTACGTGGTGTGAAGCGATAGCTCACGAGAGGGCAGGGTGGAGGACTTCTGTTTTTTCTGATGAAAGCTGGTTCTGCCTCTGGGCCAGTGATGGTCGTGTGTTGGTTACAAGGAGGACAGTTGAAAGTCCGCAATCAACCTGTCTAGACACATTGGACCTACACCTGGAGGTCTAGGGTGTGATTTCGTACGACAGCTGGAGCAGTCTCGTGGTTATTCCACGCGCACCCTGACTGTAAATCTGGACATCAGTCTGGTGATTCGACATGTTGTGCTGTCATTCATGAACAGCATTCCAGGGGGTATTTTCCAAGAAACCCGCACTCTGTTCTACACAGTGTCAATATGTTGTCTTGCCCTGCTCGATCATCACATCTGTCTCCAATGGAGTACATTGGGAGATCACCGGAGAACAACTCCAGCGTCATCAACAGCCAGCATTAACAGTCCCTGTATTGACCAACCAAGTGCTACAGGCATGGAACACCAGGCCACAAACTGACACCTGGCACCTGTACAACACAACACATTTTGAGATACTGGGTGAGTTGTTGCCCCTGGAAATATTTTAAGTTCAGAGTTGGCGTGGCCACATGGGCCTCTCGGCGGGTGCAGGCCGCTCGTCAGGCCGACCACGTGGTGCCGGATGCTGGCCGAAGCAAGAGGGGTCCAGCCTGAGCGTGTGGCTGGGAATTCCATGGTGACGCTTTGTCGATGAAAGAGACTTGTATGCCGAGAGTGCCAAAGATGGCGGACCCTGCGAAACCATCATGCCTGACGTTTCACAGTACATCTAAAAATCAATAGTAGCCAGATGAATCATGATACCTCAAAGAGAAACATGTACATTACTATCATTTGAACAACGATTCTGATGGTGTAATCAGATTTTCAATATCATTATTAGTTTAAAGTTTAGTGTCTGACAGTATATTATACAAGTAACACCCAGCGACGAATTTCCAAAATATAAACGGTACATCCGAGTTGGTCGATCGACGTGTCTTTATGAAGCTATTAGTGTAAACCTAGACAACGAAACCAGCCAAAACTTTTAATATTTCAACTCTGAGTGTGAGGGTATGTAGTTGAGGGCCAACACACCATAATTTCAATTTTTTTTTAAAGCCCGCAGCGTTCACGTTTGCACGCTTGCAGTCAGCATTCTGGCAGTTATACAGGTTATTAATGTACTAGCATTTCAAATTTGCAGTGGCTTATATCGCACTTACATTAACCAATGTTCTTGTAATGTTACTCACTTAAATATGTTACTTAGACAAACGCATTCCGAAATTTCGTTACTGTCCATTAATTGTTTTTGGTGCTGCGATTTTTTTTCGTCAGTGTATATATTTCTTCTGCCTTCATCTCGTACCTGCTCGGTGTCAGCATCGTTATTATCAGATTTGGTATTGTTAATATTAGAGGGTGGCCGGGAGCCCTCCTGTTCCCACTCCTTTAACCCTGAGACGCAGTTCGTGTTATCAAACTGCTGCGAGTACTGTTATCCATGTGGATCTGTGTGGACTTTTTCGAAACGTTTACGATTTGTATAACTGAGAAGGGACCTAAGTACCAGCCCGGTGTCCACCTAGGCGAATATGGGAAACCGCCTAAAAACCATGTGCAGGTTGGCCAGCGGGCACACTGGTCGTCTTCGTGACTCTGCCGGGTGGTTTCGATCCGGGACCAGCGCACCTGCCTGAATATCGAAAGTGGTGTGCTAACACAGGCGTCTATCCGAGCGGCTACATAATTGTTTCACTATCCTCACATAATTTGGTTTTACGCAGTAGCTTGTGTCTTACATTTTTAATGAAGTCAAACAAATGTTCTATTTGCATCATTATAACACGTCATTCTGTCTGATGAAATGGGCTTTGCACGAATCGAATAATAATAATGTTCTTTGCTACATTACAAAGGACAAGCAATAACCAAGACGACGACGTGATTAGTGGTCGATGGATGGAATTAGGAAACACGGAGAAATAACATGAATACCAATTTAGGGAGATCGTAGCGCATGGCAAAGACAAATGCAGAGATTTTCACGCATTCTGTCCCCCTCCCTCTTATCAACGTATGCAGTCCCTCGAAACCGCTCCAGCCAGAACAACACAGCAAAAACACTCGTTCACATCATAGAAATATCCCTTCTGACACACCCCTTCAGTCACGCGCTTTCCGTAAGTCATTTTCAGTAGCAGAAAGCCGCTAGTATTAACGCTACTAGTTCTGAGTCGATATGTAACTTCCCGACCTGATTCATATGCCTCTGCCTCATCTAATTTCTTCTTCCTGATGATTGAATGTGGCGAATTGTTATTAAATGACGTACACAACACCACGATAATTTGTTTTTCATTTTCTCTCCACATTTATCAGCACACCATTCAGTTCGATGATCAGTTTTATGAAATACCTAGCGGCACTGCCTGGCGTTGAGCGGGATGTTTGATATCTGCCGCACAAAATGGTCGGCCCTGTGCCATGTTGATATAACGAACGCAAGCGCGCGGGAAACTACAATCGCTTTAAACCGAAGGGCTTGTTTGAAACACTGTGTGTCAACAGATTGTGACGAATGAATACGTCTTCACCTGTGGCATTCATAACAATCAGGTTATAGCTTCCGGTACCGACATTTACAAATACACTCCAATTTTCATACTAAAAGTTTAGTAATAACGATTGCATCATAGATTATGCTTCGTCTTCTCTTGTTTCAGCTAAGTTTTCACTGTTTGAATTAGGGCTATGTTTGAGCACGACTTGAACTGTTCGAACAGTTTACGTCGCTGTTCGGGAAATCTTCGGTTCTCTTCGATCTTTTGATCGGACCGCGATCTAGCGACTTTTGGTGGAACTATATTCACGACCTGCCTTAGCGTTTGTATGCCACTGTGGATTTTGATAATACAAGTAACTGTGAAAAACGGGACTAAGATATCTTGTAGGGTATACAGGGTGTTACAAAAAGGTACGGCCAAACTTTCAGGAAACATTCCTAACACACAAAGAAAGAAAATATGTTATGTGGGCATGTGTCCGGAAACGCTTACTTTCCATGTTAGAGCTCATTTTATTACTTCTCTTCAAATCACATTAATCATGAAATGGAAACACACAGCAACAGAACGTACCAACGTGACTTCAAACACTTTGTTACAGGAAATGTTCAAAATGTCCTCCGTTAGCGAGGATACATGCATCCACCGTCCGTCGCATGAAATCCCTGATGCGGTGATGCAGCCCTGGAGAATGGCGTATTGTATCACAGCTGTCCACAATACGAGCACGAAGAGTCTCTTCATTTGGTACCGGGGTTGCGTAGACAAGAGCTTTCAAATGCCCCCATAAATGAAAGTCAAGAGGGTTGAGGTCAGGAGAGCGTGGGGGCCATGGAATTGGTCCGCCTCTACCAATCCATCGGTCACCGAATCTGTTGTTGAGAAGCGTACGAACACTTCGACTGAAATGTGCAGGATCTCCATCGTGCATAAACCACATGTTTTTGTCGTACTTGCAAAGGCACATGTTCTAGCAGCACAGGTAGAGTATCCCGTATGAAATCATGATAACGTGCTCCATTGAACGTAGGTGCAAGAACACGGGGCCCAATCAAGACATCACCAACAATGCCTGCCCAAACGTTCACAGAAAATCTGTGTTGATGACGTGATTGCACAATTGCGTGCGGATTCTCGTCAGCTCACACATGTTGATTATGAAAATTTACAATTTGATCACGTTGGAATGAAGCCTCATCCGTAAAGAGAACATTTGCACTGAAATGAGGGATTGACACATTGTTGGATGAACCATTCGCAGAAGTGTACCCGTGGAGGGCAATCAGCTGCTGATAGTGCCTGCACACGCTGTACATGGTACGGAAACAACTGGTTCTCCCGTAGCACTCTCCATACAGTGACGTGGTCAACGTTACCTTGTACAGCAGCAACTTCTCTGACGCTGACATTAGGGTTATCGTCAACTGTGCGAAGAATTGCATCGTCCATTGCAGGTGTCCTCGTCGTTCTAGGTCTTCCCCAGTCGCGAGTCATAGGCTGGAATGTCCGTGCTCCCTAAGACGCCGATCAATTGCTTCGAACGTCTTCCTGTCGGGACACCTTCGTTCTGGAAATCTGTCTCGATACAAACGTACCGCGCCACGGCTATTGCCCCGTGCTAATCCATACAAAAATGGGCATCTGCCAACTCCGCATTTGTAAACATTGCACTGACTGCAAAGGGTTCGTGATGAACACTAACCTGGTGATGCTACGTACTGATGTGCTTGATGCTAGTACTGTAGAGCAATGAGTCGCATGTCAACACAAGCACCGAAGTCAACATTACCTTCCTTCAAATGGGCCAACTGGCGGTGAATCGAGGAAGTACAGTACATACTGACGAAACTAAAATGAGCTCTAACATGGAAATTAAGCGTTTCCGGACACATGTCCACATAACATCTTTTCTTTATTTGTGTGTGAGGAATGTTTCCCGAAAGTTTGGCCGTACCTTTTTGTAACACCCTGTATATCATATGTAACAACGTCAACTAATCCATAAATAAGAGTTTGAAATCATATTTCCGTAAATTCTCGATCTTTCACTCGTCCCGCTATATAATGACGTCTGATGCTACTATCTAGAAGACCGGCATTGCCGCTGTAATTTATTCTCGCGATAGGAATTATAGTCAGCGTACCACAATATATTTCGTTCGTTAGGCCATTACATTTTTTATTACTTTTCTTCAATGTAGAAATTTGAAGTAAATCGGTCAAGTATTTTTCGAGATAATTGGTAACAACGCACGTGTATGTATAGCCTATTTTCGCCCAAATGTTCATTAGGGGATCATGTAGAGCAAGATCGGAATAAAAATACAGATTTTTATGATTTATCAACAAACAAACACTCTTTTATATAACAGGTCATCGAGCTACTACTACCCGAAGAAGTTTCCAAAGGTGGCAACGATCACCCAAATAACTGTACATGTTATAAAGTAATTACAAACTCACTAGGAACTTTACAATTATACTGTTGAACAAGAAAACGGATAACATAGTGTCTGAACTATGTGAATGCTAGCACACTCCTTAGTTGTTCATTTTTTTAATTTTTATTTTGACCACATAGCTCGGAATGACTGACATCGCAACTGTGCTGATTGAAAACTCGTCCACTACTGACTAGGTTTTTCAAGCGGTCGTTACAGAAATTAGAAATTGGTAAACTAACAAGATTTTAATTATTAATGTAAACAGAGAAAAATAAAAGACGCGCTTATACCATAAACGATGAAGTTAATTTGTTTAACCAGAACTTGTACAGTCAGAAAATAACAAAATAATAGGTACCACTTTATGATGGAGAAGTTTTAATGTGCAAGGAGATTCTCAAAGTTCTCCAAGATTTTTCGGATATGTGAAATTTTCTAATCTGAATAATTAACGAACTAATACGTTATTGTAGTGAAAGGATACGTTTTTGAAACAGAAAACGCTACGCTAAAAACTATGGCACTAAAAATAGGAAAAAAAATATCATTTATAGATTGGACAATTTTCGAATAAGAAAAATTTGAGTACTGGTAACCTTATAAAATATTAAGTTTTCAGACAGAATAAAATATTTAATTGAAAGAGGACAATGAGTACCTTCAATAAGTTGTCAGTCTTAAAATTAGCACTGTTCAGCAGGATTGAATTTTGACGTGCACATGGTTTGCAGCTCTCAAAAATACTGCGAACATAGATTTTCAGAGAGAAACCGCTTGAATAAGAATTTAACAATTTTGTTTACTCGTGCCATATGTTTTACTAATCAAAATAGGCCGGAAATGATGGAAGAATATAATACTGAGATCAGGAGTGGTATAAGAGCACGTAAGATAATCCGAACTAGTTATGTTAGGAAGAGGTGAGAGATCGTACTTACAGTCTAATGTTCATAAGAACATATGATGTTTTTAGGGTCGGTACTTCAGTGTAGTGACTGATTTTAGAATGAAAGAATGCGCGCCAGAGACAGCTGTAAGCAGTTTCCACCACTTACTACAGTTTCTATTGTTGCTATGCAGCATTTGTGGATACTTAGAATTCTACACGTTTAAGTGCTGTATAGTATATTGAAGCTATTTCGAATATATATATAGTTAATTCTTCAGCTACAGGATTTTACGGCAAGTAGAATTCTGTATACGATTTATTTTTAGGACTAGTTATACGACGTATAGACAGTAAAGTTATACATGTTCTGCCGTGTACCGCCTTGTAGCTTGAAACAGGAAATGGTGTTTCACAATGGTTTAAATGGCTCTGAGCACTATGGGACTTAACATCTGAGGTCATCAGTGCCCTAGAACTTAGAACTACTTAAACCTAACTAACCTAAGGACATCACACACATCCATGCCCGAGGCAGGATTCGAACCTGCGACCGTAGCGGTCGCACGGTTCCAGACTGAAGCGTCTAGAACGTTTTACAATGGCATATGGGATATTTTCAAATTAACTGAGTTTCGTTAACGTCTTCAGAACTTAAAATGGAAATCTGTATTCGTTTCCAATAACTTCAATTTCAATGTGTGTTTAACTTGTAACTCATTTTATCTAATATGTCTGCTTATTTTGATTTTATTTATTTCTTACTGGTGTGTAGTAGAGTAATAATGTGAGCAATATGCGAATGGAATGAATACAGTACTGACAAGATTCCGTACATTACAACGCTTTTAAATTTCAACAGGATATTTGTTCCTAGGTATATAACCAGGTTTTACCTTCGAATGCGTTTTCACACTTGGAAGAACCTTATTTTTTCGATGTAAATTTTTTGGTTTCAGAAAAAGACTGCAGCATATAAGAAGTAAATTACATCATTTAAAAATGGAATGAGAAAACACAAAGTGGTTATAATTAAACTTTCGCTACTTGATAGGGAACCCATGAAAAACGAGTGATAGTAGGAGAATGAAACGTTGTAGAAAGATCTGTAAGGACACGCGAATAACAAATAAGGAATAAACCACTGAAAGAAACACATTTTAATTTCCACAGCAGAGTGAAACATTTGTTGATTGCGTACGTTCCAGTTTGCAAACGTTGCTCAATGTGGCGACCATCTGCACTTACGGCAGCCTGGAACCACACTAGAGATACCATTTCATAGTTATTCGCAGCACGTTTCGAACGTGGGGGTCGTGGAATGTTCAGCTGTCGTGACATCTGCATTCACGGCAACCTGGAACCATGGTAGAGACTGCTGTATTTCACGCGCAAACAAAGCTGACACTCGGCGCAGTGGCTGATGGGAGCGATCGTAAAGGCAGAACACTGCTGCCCGAAAGAATCGTGGACCACGGAATGTTCAGCTGTCGTGACACAGCTCATCCACTGCTTGACGATCACGCATTATGTCCAGCATTCTCAGACATGGCAACGGGAACTACTTCAACAATTTGTGACGAAATTGGCCGTCGGCCTCTGCAAAGAACAATTCCCAAATCGGCAGTTAATTCGAATTTGCAAATCATGCTCTTCAACTCCGGTGCGAAAAGAAGACCTACCTGTGATCCTCTTCAAGCGTAGATACTCGCGAAGAGCATTAACACTACTGGTGTTATTTTGTTAAAACAGCTTTATGTGTAAAGCTCTGCTCACCTTGTCCAGATCCATGTTGATTGTCTGCGGTTGTAACGGACACATACGATTGTGTTTCAATGCTACGTCGCGATATCAGTACCGGCTCCTAACGGCAAGTCGTGATACTAACACTACTAACGAGGCAAATCCTGTAGCGCACAGTATGATCATCAGTCCTATAAAACTGGGTACCTATAAGGTAAATAGTTTTCCGTCTACACTGTCTCAGTTAGCTAAAGTTTAATTATAATCACGCGGTATATTGAACGTCTATCACAGATCTGTTCAGAGGCGAAAGTCAGAAAAGTCTCGCAAGATTCAACACTGTTCCCTGCTGGTATTCACATTTCCATTAGAAACATTCAGTTTTAAAAAAAATGATTTCTAATCCTGTTAATACGATTTCATTACCTTTTAGCATCTACATCTACATCTACGTGATTACTCAGCTATTCACAAAAAAGTGCCTGGCAAAGGGTTCAATGAACTACCTTCAAGCTGTCTCTCTACCGTTCCACTATCGAACGGCACGCGGGAAAAACAAGCACTTAAATTTTTCTGTGCGAGCCCTGATTTCTCTTATTTTATCGTGATCATTATTTCTCTCTATGTAGGTGGGTGCCATCAGAATGTTTTCGCAATCGGAGGAGAAAACTGGTGATTGAAATTTCATGAGAAGATCCCGTCCCAACGAAAAACGCCTTTGTTTTAATGATTGCCACTCCAATTCACGTATCATGTCTGTGACACTATCTCCTCTATTTCGATATAATACAGAACGAGCTGCCCTTCTTTGTACTTTTTCGATGTCATCCGTCAGTCCCACCTTATGCGGATCCCATACCGAACAGCAATACTCCAGATTAGGGCGGACAAGCGTGGTGCAAGCAGTCTCTTTAGGAGACCTGTTGCACCTTCTGAAAGTGTTCTGCCAATGAATCGCAGTCTTTGGTTTGCTCTATCCACAATATTATCTACATGATCGTTCCAATTTAGGTTATTTGTAATTGTAATCCCTAAGTATTTAGTTGAATTTACAGCCTTCAGATTTGTGTGACTTATCGCGTAATCGAAATTTAGCTGATTTCTTTTAGTACTCATGTGAATGACTTCGCACGTTTCTTTATTCAGGGTAAATTACCACTTTTCGCACCATACAGATATCTTATCTAAATCATTTTTCAAGTCGTTTTGATCATCTGATGACTTTACAAGACGGTAAATGACAGCATCATCTGCAAATAATCTAAGGTGGCTACTCAGATTGCCTCCTATGTCGTTAATATAGATCAGGAACAATAGAGGGCCTATAACACTTCCTTGGGGAACGCCGGATATTACTTCTGTTTTACTCGATGACTTTCCGTCTATTACTACGAACTGTGACCTTTCTGACAGGAAATCACAAATCCAGTCGCACAACATGCGGTACTCCTTAGGCACGCAATTTGGTTAGAAGACGCTTGTGATGAACGGTGTCGAAAGCCTTCTGGAAATCTAAAAATATGCAGTCAGTTTGACATCCCCTGTCGATAGCACTTATTACTTCATGAGTATAAAGAGCTAGTTGTGTTTCGCAAGAACGATATTTTCTGAATCCGTGCTGACTGTGTGTCAATAAATCGTTTTCTTCGAGGTACTTCATAATGTTCGAATAAAGTATATGTTCCAAAACTGCAAATCGACGTTAGTGATATAGGCCTGTAATTCAGCGGATTACACCTACTTCCCTTTTTGGGTATTGGTGTGACTTGAGCAATTTTCCAGTCTTTAGGTACAGATCTTTCTGTGAGCGAGTGGTTGTATATAATTACCATATTGAAATTAATGTTATTTCTTGAGTAACTAAGGCTTTAAAGTACTGCAGGTATAAAATTATGGTCCGGTGTAAGATAGGGCTTACAGGCTGAATTCCGATGAGGTTAAATAAACAAAAAAATAAACCGGTATAATCTACATCTACATATATACTCCGCTAGCCACCAAGCGGTGTGTGGCGCAGGGCACTATTCGCGCCAGTCGTATTCCCCCCCCCCCCCCCCCTCCCTCAACCATCTGTTCCACTCGCGGGTCCCGCGAGGGAAAAACAACTGTCTGAACGCATCAGTACTAGCTCTTATTTCCCGTATCTTTGAATGATAATATGATGATCATTACGCGATTTGAAAGTTGGTGGTAATAATATATGCTCTACATCCTCGGTGAATATTGGATTTCGGAATTCAGTGAGCAGCCCCTTCTGTTTAGCGCATCGCCTATCTGCAAGTGTGTCCCATTTCAAACTTCCTATGAGATTTGTAACGCTCTCGCGATGGCTAAATGTACCAGTCAAGAATCTTGCCTCTGTCCTTGGGACCTTCTCAATCTCTTGAATCAGACCCAACTGGTAAGGGTCCCATACAGACGGGAATACTCCAAGACTGGACGAACTAATATATTGTAAGCTATTTCCTTTGTTGAAGGACTGCATCGCTTCAGGATTCTACCAATAAACCACAATCTACAGTTCGCCTTACCCTTTACTTATGTAATCTGATCATTCCATTTGAAATCATTTCGAATAGACACACCCAGATACTTGACTGATGTTACCGCTTCCAAAGACTGATCATTTATTTTGTACTCATACATTAATGGGGATTTTCGTCTTGTTACACGCAGTAGGTTACACTTACTAATATTGGTCATTACACCACGCATTTATTTTCTGCAAATCCTCATTGATTTGTTCACAACTTTCGGGTGATACTACTTTCCTGTAGACTACAGCATCATCGGCAAACAGCCTAATGCCGCTGTCAATACCATCAACCAGATCGTATAAGTAAATCGTAAAAAGCAACGGACCTATTACGCTGCCCTGGGGCACACCTGAAGTTACGCTTGTTTCTGTTGAAGTCACCCGTTCAGGACGTCATGCTGCTCTCTGTCCGTTAAAAAACCTTCTGTCCAACCGCATATGTCATAGGATAGACCGTAAGCACGCACTTTTCGTAGCAAGCGACAGTGCGGAACTGAGTCGAACGGCTTTCGAAAGTCGAGAAATATGGCATCAACCTGGGAGCCGGTATCTAGAGCCTGTTGTATATCATACACAAAGAGGGCCAGCTGTCTCTCACATGACCGCTGTTTCCTAAAACCGTGATGGTTTCTGCAGATGAGCTTCTCAGAGTCTAGAAAGGTCATTATGTCTGAACACAAAATATGTTTCATGATTCTACAACAAATCGATGTCAGTGAAATTGGCTGGTAATTATGTGCATCCGATTTTCTACCCTTTTTATAGATTGCTATGACCTGGGCCTTCTTCCAGTCCCCTGAAACTTCCCGCCGTTCCAGTGATCTCTCATAGATGACGGATAAGAATGGTGCTGTATTTGTAGCATAGTAAACATGAAATATTACGGGGATACCGTCTGGGCCACAGGCCTTCCTAGCATCTAAGGATCTTAACTGTTTTACAGTCCCAGATACACTGAACACTATGTCAACCATCCTTTCGTTTGTGGATAAAGGTGGATAAGGCGGCTATTATCCTGTGGTGGATGATGACTATGGTGATGATGATGATGATGATGACAGAAACTTCAGCGTCAGCAGTGAGCGATCGGCAGCTGCTGGCAGTACTGCAGCTTCAGCTGACGGGCTGCTCAGCAGTATGGGGGCCGGTGTGCCGCAGAATCCGCTCAGTCAGCGCGCAGACAGCTGCTTGCGCCGCCGACCAGGCTCGCTGCACACACACACACACACACACACACACACACACACACACGCAAACACACACGAGAGCCGGTCTCTAACATGCGGGCAAGGCGGCGGCTATCCACCGACCGGTTTAGAGGCAGGCGGCCGACAGAAGCACCGACGGAAACGAGACAAAGCGTTAAGCCGTCGGCACACGGACTGTGCATCCGAACGTTGAGCGTTGAGCGTGCTGAGTTTCTGACGTCATAGTGTGGAATAGCGCGTTCGGGAGTCTTTCCGAACGTGCAGAGCAATATCTGGCATGTCAGATATTCTGAGCGTGCGTCTGAGCGTTGACCAATGAGATGGCACAACGCCACCTACGTCACACGCACGCCGTCTCCCTTCAGTACAGGGTTGTGAGGCGCCATATTGGCGTTCATTTTAAGCCTATATGTATATATGCCGTTTCTGAGCACCAGCAAATTGAGACTCACTGAAACCCGTTGTTAGATGTGTGATTCGTTCCAATAAAATAATGAGAAACATCATATTCATTGCAAAAGAATTATTGTAACTTGCGTATTATGAGAGTAGGCTATTTGAAGGCAGCGACACACTGAAGATCCACCCAAAACGCATTGTTCTTGGTAAAATTCGTTATAATTAAATTTCAGCCGGCCAGAGTGGCCGAGCGATTCTAGGCGCTTCAGTCTGAAACCGCGCGACCGCTACGGTCGCAGGTTCGAATCCTGCCTCGGGCATGGATGTGTGTGATGTCCTTAGGATAGTTAGGTTTAAGTAGTTCTAAGTTCTAGGGGTCTGATGACCTCAGATGTTAAGTCCCATAGTGCTCAGAGCCATTTGAACCATTTTTTGAATTAAATTTCAGTTAGTAACATAATTATCAACGATTAACGTTTTTAGCAAGGGGTAAGACAATATGATTAAGGACAGGGACGGAGTTGTTGGTTTAGCGTAATGAGTAGTAGCCGGCACTGTAGCTTACCCTGCACAGTAGCTCAGCGTGTACGGTCAGAGGGTTAGCTGCCCTCTGTAATAAGAAAACTGAGTTAATGGATCAACAACGAACTGAAACGGGTGTCTTTCGACGTCCGCCCCGAGCAGATACCACGAACGAAAACGAAAAAAATGAGATTAAAAAAAAAAAAAGTAACATCACTGTCCACACATGAGTTTCTGTTGGGGTGTAGGTTTGCGTCTCAACACTTCCAAATTGTTTTCCTAACATTCGCGTTCTTATTAGGTTCTGGTACTTTATTATTAGTTTAATATAACTATATACTATAATATTTGATGTTATGTAAATAGAAGTTCACCTTTTTGTTTTGAGGGGTGACTTTGTTCGATTGGGTTAATCTACTAGACAGCTTGTGCTACTTGTATAAAGATATTTCGCTCCTTTATCTTTTACGCTTCGTAATTCACATGTTGCAAAGATTCTGCTACTGGGTAGGAACAGTGATCAAGTAAGACTGACCTTAGGGTTTTACTAAAATGTGGGAATTATGAAATAATAAACATTATTTATTATTCTTATGCTTAGAAGTATTCCAAATTTGTACCGCACTGTTTGTAATGGAACTTTTACAAGCCTGTGTCCTTATTGATTGGACATGGTATTTCCTTTTCGTGGACGATGCAGGAAAAGTGTGCCGGCCGCAGTGGTCTCGCGGTTAAGGCGCTCAGTCCGGAACCGCGCGACTGCTATGGTCGCAGGTTCGAATCCTGCCTCGGGCATGGATGTGTGTGATGTCCTTACGTTAGTTAGGTTTGAGTAGTTCTAAGTTCTAGGGGACTGATGACCACAGAAGTTAAGTCCCATAGTGCTCAGAGCCATTTGAACCATTTTGAGGAAATGTGCGTTTTAATATAGAGCTAGTGTGGGATATCACGCGCGCCCGTTGAGTAAACAGTGTGATTTACGAACTAGAAACATCCCTCAACTGCCGCTGGAGTGCATTGCGATCGCGTATAACACGTTGGGGCCCACGTACCATATGCACAAGTCGCATTATTTCTGAGCGTTCAGCAGCACGTTTAACTTGGCACTGTCAACGTTATCGTTCGACAGCACGGTCCGTGTGCCGACGGACCGTGCATTCGAACGTTGAGCGTTGAGCGTTGAGCATGCCGAGTTTCTGACGTCATAGCATCGAATAGCACGTTCTGTTTCCGGACGTGCAGAGTAATATCTAGTATGTCAGATATTCTGAGCGTTGACCAATCAGATGGCACAACGCCACCTTCGTCACATGCGCGCCATCTCCCTTCAGCACGGAGTTGTGAGCCGCCATATTGGCATTCATTTCAAGCCTATACGTATACATGCCGTTTCTGAGCACCAGCAAATTGAGAATCACTCGAAAACCCGTTGTTAACTGTCTGATTCGTTGCAATAAAATAATGAGAAACGTCATATTCGTGGCAAAACAATTATTGTAACTTGCTTATTATGAGAGCATTCTCTTTGAAGGCAGGATACACTGAGGATTCACCAAAAACGCATAGTTCTTGGTACAATTTGTTGTAATTAAATTTCAATTAGTAACATAGCTCCGATTAAAGCTTTAAGCACCACGCTTGTGGCAACACGCTAAGATTGGCTACTGCACATGGAATGTTGATTTAGTGTAGTAACTAGCATCACAGATTTGAGTCAAAATGCGTGATAGTTCGCGTCTCACCACGTTCAAATTTTTTTCTAACATTCGCGTTTTTAATAGGTTCTGATGCTTTATTACTAGTTTAATGTAATTATATACTATAATATTTGATGTTATGTAAATGTAAGTTCACCTTTTTTTGAGGAGTGAATTTGTTCGATTGGCTTAATCTACAGGACAACTTGTGCTGCTTGTATAAAGCCATTTTGCTCCTTTTTCTTTTACGTGTTGTAATTCACATGATGCAAAGATTCTGCTACTGGGTAGGAACAGTGATCAAGTAAGAATGATATTGGGGTTTTACTAAAATGTGGGAATAATGAAACATTGTCTATCTTATGTGGAGAACAATGGCAGATTTGTACCGCACTGTTTGTAATGAAACTTTCATAGGCCTGTGTCCTTACTGATTGGACATGGTACTTTCATTTTCCTCTTAAAACATGTACATAGATATTAAAGTTTTTATTTGTGTATATTACATATATACCAACGTGAGTAGCATATGTACAATGGAGGAAACATACGTTTTAATAGAGCTAATGTGGGGATGTTACGCGCGCCCGTTTAGTAAATAGTGTGATTTACAAACTAGAAACATCCCGCAGCTGCCGCTGGAGTACGTTGCGATCACATATACCACGTTGCGGCCCACGTACCGCATGCACAAGTCGCATCATTTCTCAGCGTTCAGCAGGACGTTGAACTCGGCACGCTCAACGTTGACGTTCGACAGCACGGACCGTGTGCCGACGGCTTTAGTGGTCGGCACACGGAACCTGCTTTCGAACGTCAACGTTGAGCGTGCCGAATTTAACGTGCTGCTGAGCGCTAAGAAACTATGCGACTTTTGCACATGGTGCATGTGCCTGAGCGTGGTACATGCGACCGCAGCGCGCTCCGGCAGCAGTTGTCGCTGTATATGGCTCGCAAACCACTCTCTTTACGAAATGGACTGGCGTAAAATTCCTACCTTACGTCTATTAAAACGGACATATCTTCCATATGTCCATATGCTAGTCGTGTTGTTCTCTCTGTAGTAGTCTATACACAAACAAAAATCTGTAGTAGTCTATACATAAAGAAGAACTTCAATATCTGTGAACATGTTATGAGGCGAAAAGGAAAGTACCATGTTCAGTCAACAGGGACATCGGCTTTTAAATGTTGCATTAAAAAGAGTGCTGCACAAATTTAGAGTAGCTTTTCACAGAAGATAAAATTATTTCACCATTATCACTTTTTAGTAAGCCCCTAAAGTTAATCTTACTTGATCACTGTTCTTATTCAGGAGTAGAGTCTTTACAACATGAAAATTATTTAAATATTTGGCCTAGAGTGTGGCCCCAGCAGACTCAAATCCAGACGCCGTTTCCTAAGTTGCGTCTTAGATGAGCCCCCCATCTACTATCCACTAAGAGAGGACCCACCAAGCGGCGTTTCTGGTGATTGGAAAATCTGGAGAACGCTTAACCGCATCAGAACTGGGGTGGCTCCTGTGAAATCTAATCTGATCAAATGGGGTTTGTTGGACGAAAATGACGACAAATGCGACTGCGGCACTCGACAGGACATGGAACATCTCCTACAATGCCCTGCCTGCCCCTACAGATGCACCCTCGACGATCTATGGCTGGCTAAAGGAGAAGCATTGGACATTGCCCAATACTGGGCAAACAAATTGTAGTTTCCGGACACGAAAAAGTAAAATAAGTACAACTTGTGAAATACAAAACTAGAAACAAGAAAGTGCAAAATATGTTACTGCAAGTAGTATAAGCTGTCTTGTAGATAAAGCCAATCGAAAAAACCTTATTCCTCAGAAAGTGAGATCTTATGTTTATATAACATCGAATATTATAGAATATATTTCTATCAAACTAGTAAGAAAGTAGCGGAACCTATTAGAAACCTCGAAGGTTAGTAAAAAAGTAAAAATCTGGATTCAGTGACATGCGAACCAGCAACATATCGGTCATTACTTAACAATTCTTCCACTCTGTTCATTACGCTATAACCACCATGACCATTTTCAACCGATCTTTGCAGCTTCCCATCTCCCGGAAGCTTTAACAGTAGATAATTCTTTAACCATCAATATGACTTTTCCCGTCTATTATTACATCAAATCGCACAATTAACGACAGGTTTTCGAGAGATCTTCAATTTGCTGGAGCTTAAAAACGGCATACATTTACATACAAATGGGCTTGAAGAGAGATGGCGTCGTATGACGCAGGTGGCGTTCTTCTGTCTCATTGGTCTAGGTTCAGATACTGCTCTGCACGTTCTGAGAGTTTCCCCAACATGTTTCTCCCACACTATGACTTCAGAAACTCTGCACACTCTGTACTCAACGTTCGAATGCACGGTCCGTGTGCCGGAGGCTTCAGGGACAGCTCTGTCCGAAACGTGAGGAACCAACAGAATTTCAGCGTAGCGCGAGCAATAGGACTGCTTCATTTCGGATGAGCTTGTGTGCGGCCTGGCGGAGTTACTTTTGTCTTTGATGTTCCGTGGGCTCTACAGTACACGTAACGAAAGGTTAATTTTACAAGTGAAACATTACGGGAACGATATATCAGCAAATGATTCATTGAATAATGCATTTTTTCACTAAGTTGCTTTGAGAAAAAGGGGAGGGAAATGAAAATTGATCCACATTGTCAATACGAGAGTGCTCGTGTTGCTGGTTTCTGCTCCTGGAACAATGACGTATTGTAAAGATTCACCAAAAACTTTTTTGTAATTTGTAGCACAATTTGTGTCGAATGTTTGTCTTGGAGTATATAGTGTTGCTTGCTACAATTAAGTGTATATTTCATTTGTTAATGATTATTTAGCGAGACGTAAAACGTAAAGTATGGAAATTACGGTATAAATGACAGTCGAACACCGTCAAAGCCCATTCACTATTACTCGCTGATAGGTTCATGCCTAACCGCACCCTCTGAAATTGCGACATATTCGGAATAACGAGCAAAAGTATTTCTGACAAGCAAGAATTGAAATATGGGTTGTTGCTTGTTTCACTCGCAGCAATTTAAACACTGCTCTTACGTTCCAGCCTATACACACCCTCGGAAATTGCGAAGTACCCAGAATAAATAGCAAAATATTCCTAACAGCCTAGAATACAAATATAATTGCCGATCACTTCACCTGCAGGAGTTTCATTTTTCGTTTTTTAATCACATTGAAGTCAAAAGGTCGAAGAAATTCGTTCTTGAAAGAGCACGCTCATATACATATAAAAGATTACAGAACATACTTCTGTTGCATGAATAATAAAGAATCAGAACTCATTAAAAACGCAAAAATGAGGAAAAATATTTGCTGGAGGTGCGCACCTGCGTCTCTTAACACAACAACCATACGTCTCTAACCACGAGACGACACGTTCACAGCAAAAAGTTTTGCTTAGTGTTGTTTATCACACGATATCTGCTGATGTGTCGCAAAATGACTTTTAATTGTAACAAATCATATCATGAATGACGTTTATGATAACTCTTCGATGCGTTCTTGTTTTCAAACGGCGTACTGTCATGACACGCAAGTTATGATACAGAAAGAAACAGAATACGATGAAATCCAGTATGGAGAGTCCGATGTGGCAAGCGTGCGACGTCACGTGTTCCGACCCGAATGTCGTGAAATGCAATGGGTTATTCTTGTTTAGGGCCGAGCTGTCCGAAACCATAAGTTGAATGAGCTGTGTGGTTGCGTCTCCCAGGGAGGAGGGGTGGGAGTCATCTAAAACCTTCACGTACACACGTCTGGCCTTTCGATTTGATACCCGGAGTGGTTCCGAAATCTGGCGTCTAAAATTCAGAAACTGACTAAAGCTGTTGACGGTGTTCAGTAACAAAGCAATTACGAATGCGAATATATCTATATCTAAGCAGTGTGTGAAGGTAATGCTCTTGGCCCCACAATCAATTCCCCTCTTTCCTGTTTCATTTTCGAAAGGCGTGCGGTGACAACGGCTATCGACTTATCTCCGTAGATGCTCTGATTTCTCTGATTATCTCGTCCCGGTCGTTTCGAGAGACGTGTGTGGTGGAAATAATTTGTTACTTGAATCGTTTTGCGACGTACGCTGTCGGTATTTTAAGAATAAAGCTCCACGTCTTCCACAACGCCAATCTTGCAGCGTCTGCCTCTAAACCTGTTGAGAAACCCAGCAACCCTCTCGCACTTGCTACACGATTAAGTGACGAAACGCCCCGTTCTTCGTTGAAACTTCTCTGTTTTTTTTCTATTAACCCATCGTCGTAAGTGTCCTCGACCGCCTAACGATAATCAAGACTAGCTCGACAGAATATTTTGCAAGTCACGTCTTTCGTAGACGAATTATATTTCCTTAAGACTCTTCCATTGAAACTTACTTGGAATCTCCTTTTACTGCACTTCGTTTTATATAGTGATTCAATTTACGTTCTCCAGACGATTATTTGCAGGTAGTACCAAAGGAAAACTGTTCCTATCAGAGCGCAAAAAGATGATTATGCTCCTGACTGCAAAGAGGAGCACCAACTACCTCATTCTATTTTCCTCACCACCTTTAAAATTTTTCCGAAAAACGTTGATATGCGAACATATTCACGCTCTTTTTAACAATCAATTCATTTCTCACTCCCACAAGCTCCTCTAACTGTAACTCTCTCACAACCATCAATCCACCACTGTAGCCGGCCGCTGTGACCGAGCGGATCTAGGCGCTTCAGTCCGAAACCATGCGGCTGCTACGGTCGCAGGTTCGAATCCTGCCTCGGGCATGGATGTGTGTGATGTCCTTAGGTGAGTTAGGTTTAATTAGTTCTAAGTCTAGGGGACTGATGACCTCAGATGTTAAGTCCTATAGTGCTTAGAGCCATTTCAACCATTTTGAACCATCACTGTAAGTCGCTCTTACTCATTCACTCGCATTTGCCCATTCTCACCGACTCATTCAGCTCATCTCATCGACATTACCTCTTTGTATCTCTCTGTCACTGTCTTCTGCCTCACAGCCACAGTCTCATTCGTATTGTCCTACTACAACAGTCTCCTCTCACTGTGATTGTCTACCTCTTGCTCTCTCTTACTGCTAATTTCTCATTCATTCATTCACAAATCTACTGTCTCTTCTCACTATTATTATCTCCCTTTCCTCGTTGTCATTGTCGTAGACTCTGTCTCTCATTATCACTGGCTCTCAGCCACTTCCACTTTCTCCTGCTCTTAATTACCTTCCCACTGATACTGCCTTCTTCACTCTTTTCCTAGCACTGTTCTCTCGTGTCAACGATGTTTCGCTGCCACTGTGTCCCTCTCTTGCTCTCACACCGCTATTTTCTCCTTCTCGCTTTGTATACATCTACATCTACACTCTGTAAATCACATTTAAGTGTTCATCGAACAATCCTTCACTATTCTCTATTATTCCAATCTCGTATAGCGCGCGGAAAGAATGAACACCTATATCTTTCCGTACGAGCTCTGATTTCCTCTATTTTACCGTGTTGGTCGTTCCTCCCTATGTAGGTCGGTGTCAGCAAAAGTATTTTCACATTCGGAGGAGAAAGTTGATGATTGGAATTTTGTGAGAAGATTCCATCGCAACGAAAAACACCCTTCTTTTAATGGTGTCCAGCCCAAATCTTGTATCATTTCTGTGACATTCTCTCCCATATTTCGCGATAGTACAAAATGTGCTGCCTTTCTTTGAACTTTTTCGATGTACTCCGTCAGTCCTATTTGGTAAGGATCCCACCCCGCGCAGCAGTATTCTAAAAGAGAACGGACAAGCGGAACCGCGTGACCACTACGGTCGCAGGTTCGAATCCTGCCTCGGGCATGGATGTGTGTGATCTCCTTAGGTTAGTTAAGTTTAAGTAGTTCTAAGTTCTAGGGGACTGACGACCTTAGATGTTAAGTCCAATAGTGCTCAGAGCCATTTGAACCATTTTGATTGGGTTGGATTGTTTGGGGGAAGAGACCAAACAGCGAGGTCATCGGTCTCATCGGATTAGGGAAGGACGGGGAGGAAGTCGGCCGTGCCTTTTCAAAGGAACCATCCCGGCATTTGCCTGGAGTGATTTAGGGAAATCCCGGAAAACCTAAATCAGGATGGCCGGACGCGGGATTGAACCGTCGTCCTCCCGAATGCGAGTCCAGTGTGCTCACTCCTGAACCATTTTGAACGGACAAGCGTAGTGTAGGCAGTCTCCTTAGTAGGTCTGTTACATTTTCTAAGTGTCCTTACAATAAAACGCAGTCTTTGGTTAGCCTCCCCACAACATTTACTATGTGTTCCTTCCAATTTAAATTGTTCGTAATTGTAATATCTAATATATGTTTGCATGCCAAAACTTTTGGGAAAATTTGTAAAGCTGCCGAAGAAAGTAAAATAAGGCAGCTGGTACCCCACGTTACAGTCAGATTTTTTTCAAACAGGAGTATATTCACCTTTTTGTGATCTGATAAGAGCTTTTTCCGCTGTTTCCCTTGTTTTCCTTGCAACAGCACGGCATGTCACTCATATGAAAAGACCTTTATAGGTCACTAAAATTTTGAAACAACGCAAAACTAATTTTACACCTCAGACCGGTTTTTACGAGCACAAAAATTCTGCTTGATAATAATGGAGACACGTTACAGCATATTTCTCCATGCTACGTCACTTTATAAACTACGTTTTCGCCGCATATCGTATTTTACGTGTACTTTGACCCTCTGTATCTAGCGAACGTATAAAGAAAATTTTAAAGATTGTTCGAGATCGGGATCTTAGGAATATATCTTAAAAATTACAGCTATTTGTTTTGCATAGCCGTCTTGAAATCCGGTGCCACCATAAGCCTCTTTAGGCACATAGTAGCCACATGTAATGCAGAAAGAACCAACCGGTTTGCTCCATTTGCCTAAGTTGGGAGAAGTGTGTAATAGTCTACATCTAGATCCAGGTCGTACTCTGCAAGCCACCTAATAGTGTGTGGTGGAGGGTACTTTCGGTACCACTATCTGATCCCTCCAACCCTGTTACATTCGCGAATAGTGCATGGGAAGAATGATTGTCGGTAAGCCTCTGTATTGGCTCTAATTTCTCGAATTTTCTCCTCGTGATCGATAAGCGAGATGTATGTGGGGAGAAGTAGTATGTTGTCCGACTCGTCCTGAAAAGTGCTGTCCCGAAATTTCAACAGTACATTCCGTGATGCAAACGCCTCTCTTGTAACGTCTGTCAGTGGAGTTTGTTTAGCATCCCCATAACTCTCTCTCGCCATTTAAACGATTCCGTGACGAAACGCGCCGCTCTTCGTTGGATCTTCTCTATCTCCTCTACCAGTCCTACTTGATAGGGATCCCAGATAGATGAACAATGAAGAATCGGGCGAAAAACGCCTTATAAGCCACTTCTTTCGTGGATGAGTTACATTTCCTTAAGATTCTTCCGATAAATCTGAGTCTGGTGTCTGCTTTTCCCAATATCTGTTTTATACTGTCATTTCACTTAACGTCACTCTGGATAGTTACTAAATGGTTCAAATGGCTCTGAGCACTATGGGACTTAACTACTGAGGTCATCAGTCCCCTAGAACTTAGAACTACTTAAACCTAACTAACCTAAGGACATCACACACATCCATGCCCGAGGCAGGATTCGAACCTGCGACCGTAGCGGTCACGCGGTTCCAAACTGACGCGCTTAGAACCGCACGGCCACACCGGCCGGCTGGATAGTTACTCCTAGACATTTTACGGCAGACGCTGTCTCCAGCTGTTTGTCATCAGTAGTGTAGCTGTACAGTAGTGGATTACTTTTCCTATGAACGCGCAATATGTTACATTTATTTGCGTTCAGGGTCAACTGCCAGAGTCTGCACCATTCATCAATTCTCTGCAGGTCGTTCTGCAAACTTTGCAGTCAAACTTTGACAATGTACTGTAGGATCGTTACAGGAAGATGATCCTTCTGTTGGGTGTGGAAATAGTCCCTAGCTCAAGGGCTATCCATTAGCAACAGAAATCGAGGTATGCACCCCGGAAAACTCCAGTCTTAATACGTGATTTTTTTTGGAACGTATTAGTAGCGCACGCTGTCGCAAGTGTAGCGATTTATTTACTTTAATGGTCAACAGTAATGTTTCCGGTCTCAATATGAAAACAGCAGCACTTGTCAACAAAAGTTGGGGAAATCGTTTTTCGGATGCGCAGTGAGGCGCTCACCATAATTTCAACCACTTTTAACGCACACTTGTTGTTTGACGGTCGCTTTAGTGAGCTGATGCGAGAGTTTTTGTGAAAATAGACAAAAGCGACTAACTGTAGTAAGTAAACGAAATTATTGATCATTACAGTTGTCGAGTTATAACGATTCGACATGATTTTTCCTGTCCAAAAAATGATTAATGACTGTATACCATTTTTTTAGTCTTAATTTACGAGATATGATCGCTCGCACGTTAGTATCTTTGTGGACACTACTTCGTGGTTAGCTGATGAAGGCCTAATAAGCCGACATTCTGTAAGTAATAAACAAATATTAGGGAAACAAAACACATTGTCTTCCTTTTTCGCCCTTAAATTTGAAACTGTTCCCTAAGAAGCGATGGAAGAATCCTGAAACGTATGTTTTATAACTTGACAATGGCGGAGAGAAAACCAAATAGAGCGGAAGCACAGTGTCTGCTGAATGAAAGAGAATTTTAGTGACTGGAAAGAAACCACAAATAGAGTCCCACAGGGTGTAAATTTGGCACCACTCCCATTTCTTAATTGTGTTAATTACTTTGCACCTAAAATATATTAAAACAAGCTTTTAATTTTCGCAGGTAACACAAGCGTTATAATTAATCTCACTGGAGAGACAGCAATATAGTCAATTGTTAAATACTTTTTTCAATTTAGTAATGAGTGTTCCTCTGCTAATTGTTTCTCTCTCGATTCTGGCATAACACAGCACAGTATATTCATTGTTATATAAGTATAACAATAGAAACAATTAATGTAGTATATAAAAAAGATACACGAAAGGGTCAGAATGCTCAAAATCTTCGGGTATACATCTTGATGAAAATTTGAACTCATTCGCTGTTGACGGGTGGTTGACGTTTTAAGAATAGGGCGCAAGCTACAGATTTGAATGGTGCTGTGACGACCTTCGTAAGTGAAGTCAACGCCTCTTTTACTGCGTTATCTCGGAGTAATTCAGACTATCTCGTTGCCAAAAAGAGTTAGAAGGAATTATTTTTACATCTCCATCATGTTGCGTAACGATCTCCGATTGTACGCTTTTTCGAGTGTTATCTTCGGGCGCTATTAACGAAGAAAGCAGCCAACGCCGCTTTGAGAATAAACTCTTTTCAAAGACGTAACAGGACTTTCAAAAAGTAACAGCGGCTTCTGTAAACAGTAATCCTATAAATTGCATCATACAAAGAGACACTTCATTAGTTGCTTCACTGTCTGCGCGTAATGAAACAAGACTAATGCAAAACATACCAGTAATTATTTTGTGCGCTTAAATTTGCACTGATGAGCCAAAACATTATGTACACGTGGTTAACAGATTGTTGGACCCGCTTTGGTGCGAAATACAGCAGCAATATTGTGTGGTTCGGATTAGAAAAGCGCTCGCTGGGTTTCTGGAGTGATGCGAGGCCAGATATCATCACACAGATCAGGCATTTCCAGTAAATTACGGGTCGGTGGTTCGTGGGTCCGAAACCAACAGCTCATAGTGTCCCAGATGTGTTCCACAGGGTTGAGATCAGGCGATTTTGGTTGCTAATACAACAACGTGAATTCACTATCACGCTTTTCAAACCACTGTAGCACGATTCTGGCCTTCTGGCGCGGACAGTTATCTTGCTGCATCGTCATCGGGGAAGGCATTAGGCATGAAGAGGTACGAGTGGTCCGCGATAAGATTCACGTAGTCCACATCTGTCTGAGCATTCCTAGTCGTACTATTGGACAAGAAGCTTAAGCACAGTCAGTTATGTTGTGGAAGGATCGTGGACACAAACCTAGATAAACAAACGTGAATTATATACATTTATTCATCAACAAATTACCAACAAATAACAGTCTGCTAGTTCACAAGATTTTCAAATGACAATGACCTTGGCATGCAAAGAACGGCATAGCCTCCAAACAAGCAACCCCTACGGACTTGCTGACAGCTGCCTTCAAAGAATACATTAACACATGTTGGGTAAAGGCAGAATCTAAAACACACCTATTAAAAATTACAAAATTCACACCTTTACAAACAATCATTCAACATAATTAAAAGGAAAACTGCTTGACACTTATGTAACCAATTTTGGTGTAAAAGTCAAATTAGGTGATGGTTAGAACTAGTAAAAAACTTAATATTCTCTAAAAAAATTACGCCTCAGAGTGTGAAACAAAATCTTTACCAGAAAATACACTTTACCCTAAGGTAGAATTTTAACTTATGTAAACTCGGTTTCGGCTCATTTTAACCAGCTAGCTACAATCTTTCGTAACTTGCTTCAAGCATCGTAACCATTTAAATTCAAAATGAATTACACGAAGTTTAACGGCATTAAAATAAGTAGGCCATCACAATGAATACATTAAAAAAATTGTGTCAACAACCACACAATGAATTTTAGACAGTTGAACCTCTATTCTCGAGACAATGAATTCTTAAACCAACAAAGGCTTAAGCCCAGTCAAATTCAGAAGCTTCAAAACCCAGACACACAGACAAACGTGTCCTAACGCCTATGAAAATCTATTTGCGTGCATAATGTGACGTCCACCATGCGCTGGAGTGTTGCTTTGTTTTCTGTCAGCAAACATGTCTCGAGAACATCCACAGCTGGTGACTAATATGGGGAGTGGCTGACAACTCTGTCTGAAGTTTCAGATCGCAGATGTGTAGCACCTCTATTAACAGACCGTATCCGGCAACCATCCAATATGGCTACCATGGTTACTTCACTGCAAAGTGCGCCGCGTCGGCCTAGGAACGACACCACCCATCCAACTGCCAGAGCGCCACTGCGCAGCTCCAGCAGGATCAGCCCAACTAATATTCTTCTACCAGAGACTTCCAGACGAAGTCTGATGGCGACATATTATTGTTGCATTTGTCAGCCGACAGCGAACGCCAGAAGTAGTAGCGGCAGGCAATATAAAGAATGTGAAGTGACATACAGAGAGTCCAAAATGTATTCGTCTAGCTGTATTTAAAAAAAAACAAAAACTAATTGTATGTCACGTGAAAGAAAGGGAACATAAATTGTGAACATCCAGTCATATGTAATGAACCTTGGTAAGTCATTTTTATTGATGGACAAGGAAATAAATACATCCATAGCGATAACAAATTTGACAAAATGAGGAATTTATTCAAGGGCTACATAAAAAAGTACTCATCCACCCATTTTTTTTTTAAATTTACAATCTGAAAATATTATTTCAATTACAAAAATTAATATTTAGTGGGGTTTCTATTTGCAGCTATCACTGCTTGTAATCGTCTGGGCATTAACTTGACCAAGTTTACTGTCAGAGAGGCTGGAATTTTGTTCTGTGCGTCTTCAAGTACTATTTTTAGGTCTCTCTTGTTACACATGTGTCTTCTCCTTATGCTTTCCTCTTTCCAAAGGTGTTCAATAGGATTAATGTCTGAGCTCTGAGGAGGGGTGTTAAGTTGTTTTGGGGTATTGTACAAGAGCCACAGCCTTATATTTAGAGCCGTATGCTTTGGGTCGTTATCTTGTTGAAAAATGTAATTTCCTTGCAGACCTAATTTTACGGCGCTAGGATTCAGATTGTCCTTTAAAATGTTGATATACATATGGTGATCCATTGTACCTTCTATGAAATGTAATTTTCCAACAGCTGCAGCACTCATACAGCCCCACACCATCAGCGAGCCACCACTGTGTTTAACTGTTGGCGCAAGAGTGCATGGCAACATCTTCGCATTCTTCTTACGCCACACCATTCCCCTGCCATCCGACCCGAATACGTTATATTTTCTCTCATCAGAAAATATTACTCTATTCCAGAAGTCTTCCTTTTTGAATCTTTGTTCCATTGCAAAATGAAGACGTTTCTTTCGATTCTGTTCACTGAACCAAAATTTCTGTGCCGTTACCCGGCCGTGAAACCCATACGTTTTGAAGGTATTTCTGATTGTGTTGGCACAAATCTTGTTTCCCCTAGACTCTATTGTGTTGGCACATACCTTCTTTCCCCTAGATTCTAATACCCCAGCCAACTTAGGAGCGTTGATTTTAGGTTTCTTCAACATTTCCCTCATGATAAATCTCACATCTGCATCAAAGTGTGAGGGTATCCTTTACGTGGTTGGTTTCCTAATGATTTTGTTGCGCAAAATCGATCTATTATCGAATGAACCGTCGATATAGACCTACCGACTGCTTTAGCAATCTCGTAAGAAGATTTTCACTCATTATGTACGCACAGAATAAGTTTCCTTTCGATCAGCCTCATCTCACCGCCGTTACGGCCCATGGCTATCGGCGTCGTTCAGAACCACAACAGGCGATAGAGTGGGCCGCGCACGATTGACTCTAGTGTGTGCCGTGGGTCAGCGTTATAGTTTAATCACTGCGCGCAGAATTTCGGCATGTTCAGATAGTGGACGAATATTTTATGAACTAGCTCTTGTATTCTATTTTCTATTTTGTTAACCTTGCTGTCGATTTGGATGTATTCCTTTCCTTGCTTTTCAACAAAAATGACTTACCGAGGTACTTCTGACATGACTGGCTCTTTAGATTTTGTATACATTTCTTTTCATGTTACACAGACTTTGTTTTCTAAAAGATATGTAGCAAGACGAATACTTTTTGGATTCACTGTACATGGAGTCACAGTGAAGATAATTCAGGATCTCATCAGACTCATCTCACAACACATCACAACAAGTAGGTATGCTGCAATGAGAAGCTATGTTAACAGCACAGCTCTGTGTGGCTGTGAAATGTCCACAGTGGGGAAGACAGAAATCAAACGATTAGAAATATTTCAAATGTTGTGTTACATGAGACGTTTGAAGATCGTATGGACTAACTGAGTAAGGAGTGACGTTTGGTGTGCGGGGTGCTCAACTGCGGGCGGTCATCAGCGCCCGTACAAAGTCCCAGTTTTTACACAATTCAATCTAGCCAATGTCAAGAGTGACGATGGTGATGATGAAATGATGAGTACAACGCAAACGCCCCGTCCCCGGACAGAGAATGAGTAAGGAGTGAAGAGAGTCTCTAATGAGGCAACGACGAAAGGTGGCTAATAATGAATCGAAGAGGTAGAATGGTTGGGTGTGTTCATGAGACGTTATTGAAACTTGTGGCGTAAGGGATGGTGCAAAGAAAAAGTCAGTAAAGGTCTAGGTATGAGCTTGTAAGACAGACTGTCAGTGCTGTGGGAGACATGAAGACGAAAGATGGCAAGTGACAGAAATGGAGCACTCCATTAAAACAACCTTAGGGTTGACAATTAGAACAACAACTACTGCTGGGTCATTACAAATTTTAATAGTCTTAACCGAGATAAAAATATAATCGCAGCTTCCTGATTGCAGGTTTCGGTTGATTAACAATCACCTTCAGATATAGGAGAATAAACAGAAAATTGCCAATTAGTTAATTTGCACTTAACAAACTTTAAAAAATACACATTATTAAAAAAACATTAAAACATAAAACTAGTAGAAAACGTACCAAGCTTACTTCAGAATCAGTACCTAATTACACTGTTGGCCATAACTCTTATTGTTAGTAATGGTTGTCTTATTGCCCTCAGTGTACGTAGGTACTTACTCTTTTGTAAGCCTGGAATGTTTCTTACTAGTTTTACCTTTTAGTACTGGTCTAAATAATGTGTGTTTTAAAATATATTAACTGAACGGTAATATTCCATTTGTTTTCATACGTATGAGAGACACTTTATAACGACGGTGTTGTGGTCGATATTGCATACATGTACTGAGTCTTTACTGAGCATGATGCTAATTTTATGTCTTAATACTTACTAAATATTGTGTATTTTTTAAAGATTATTCAGTATACATTAACTGAAAGGCAAGTTTCTGAATATTTTCATAGATCTGAAGCTGGTTGTTAATCGCCAAGTAAAATTTTATTTTTGATCGCGATCAAGAGGTCTAACAGATAGCTTCCTGAAGGATCGCCATTGCTTTGCAACATTGTGTAACGTGGTCTTCTTCAGAAACATAATGTGATCATCAGTGGTCGACGCCTTTGTACTTACCAATGCCTCGATTCTCTGTGCGCCTAACGGAAACGAGCAGGAATGCCATCGACGAATTGTTCGAAAAAAAAAAAAAACACTCACACACACACACACACACACACACACACACACACACACACATTGGCCCCACCAATTCATCTAAAACACGGCATTCACTGACCATGAAGTCACGAGACAACAGCTGTTCCTTGAATTGCATTTTCCCTCTATTTCGAGCTACCTGAGTGAAGCGCTAGTAACACGTACTTTTCTCTATACTGAACGCTGCCAGTCTTTGTAATATCCCCCTCTTTTCCGAACCTATAAATGCAATGAAGATAGTTACATACTTTTTGTCCTGTAAGATTATTCGTAGCCTTTAGAAGCTATGTTTTATAGCAAGCAGATCGAAACAGGAAAACAAAGCAGTGTTTTCGCTAGCATGAAAGAAAATTGTTTGTAAATCGTAGTAAAAATTGTTGGATCTTAAAATTCCCTAAATATTACGTTAATATATGCATGCGTTTGCAAATGTAAGAGTAGAAACTCTCAAAGAAGAGAATAAAAATTTTAGCAGAGCGTGGTTTCGATCCACGGACCTCTGGGTTATGGGCCCAGCACGCTTCCACTGCGCCACTCTGCTCTGTGTAACGTGGGTCCCTAAGAGGGTATTACTAGACACTTCACACACGTAAGATTAAATGCGTAATGCCAAGTATATCTTAGCAGTGAACGTCGATCGTCTGTCGCTTGCAGCTAGAAATATTTTCGCAGTCGCCTCAATATGTAACTGCGAGATGTACACGAATGACACTGCACTCCATGATGGCGGCGACGTACGAAATCCGTTGCCCCGCTACATGCCGCCAGCTAACAAATTTCCAGCGCCCTGGTACGGTATTTTAAACAACAAAGACACATTTGTCGTCATTTACAATAACGCTTCAATAACATGCAGTTTCGAAAAATCACAATTTTTGCAATATTGGTATCACAAATGCCAGTGATTATTTTCTACTCTAATTAATTATTTCGTGAGTAACCATGCACTTTTATGAATGTAATAAATCTGCCGCCTATCCATAAGTACATTGGGCCTGCATAATCATCTAAATGCTTTTACTTTTCTCAAACTGCCTTTTTTCACTTTATCTGCCTCCGTTAATGATGCGTGAACTGCAGACTGAATGCTTACCGGTAGATTCAATGCCTAAACATTTTCTTATACATATTTATGGTTGCTTCCGAATAAGTTCTAGGAAATTGTCTTTTCTTGTCGGTTTATACATTGACTTTGTAGTTCGTCATTCACTGTCATGTCTTGCAACTTTCTCTAACTAAGTAGACCTACCGGTAAAAATGATTGAATTGGATTTATTTGCCTGTAGATAACTGTTGTATAAAGCATCGTCATTTGTTACATAATTATACAGTTGGTCACATAAATTACACAAAAGGTAGATAAAAAATTCTATAGGTGGTTATACAAATGATTATACAAAAGGTCAACATGTACAGATATTATGACATAAATATTGCGTATCTTGTACTCATCCATAATTAATTTCGTTGCACAGACAAATTTTGCTGTATGTCATAAGTTACAATTTTGTTACCTCACAGTCACGTTTTGAATGAAAGGGCATCAAGTTTCGTTGTATAAAAGAGCATCATATTTTTGATTATATAAAAATCATATTTTTCATTATATGAAAGAGCATTATATTTTTTCATTATGTATAAATTCACTTGTAGTATAGAATACTTTCTCTTCAGCCTGGTCTCTACCACCATTTTAAATTTATTTTAATGCAATTCCTTTGTGCTATGTGACATAGTGTGAAAAATGTTTTGACAGCATGTACAAAATAATTTTGCACTTTACTCAAATGCGTCCAAGGAAAGTCTAATAAGTTTCTGTTTCTGGTTTCATATGAGTGCACATCTGACCTGCTTTCATACATGGGGGCATTCTGTTTGGCTTTCATAAATGCTTTCAGTATGTATAGACTGGGGACAGTAAGTATTTTGTGCTCAATAAAGTACTGTCTGCAAGAAGTTAACTTTCTGAAACCAAAAACACATCTAATGGCTTTCTTCTGCAAGAGGAAGACATTGTTTGTCCCAGCAGAGTTTCCCCAAACAAGTATTCCGTAATGCAAATGTGTATGGAAAAAGCCATAGTATGCTACAAGCATGCACTCCTTAGTGACACAATCCTTAAGTTCTCTAAGGAGATAGAAAACTCTTGCCAACTTACTGCACAGCTCGTCTCTGTGGGCATTCCACCATAGTTTGGTATCTAGATGTATATCTAACAATTTTGCTGAATATCTCAGTTCATTTGGTCTATGGGAATGAGATACGATTATCGGTCGAAGTAAAACCTTTGGGGTCTCCAGTATGGGTACAGGGTATGATTATCGGTCAAATGCAATAACTATCCCCATTAAATTCCACATAGAGATGTATTTCGTAGTTAGTCATAAACGTGTACACAGCTTGAGATACAGAACAGAACTAAAAACTAACATGGAGGCTCGGCAGAGCAATAAGAGTCCAAAGATGGTGTTAATCATGGTTTATACGACGTATCGATGCCACAGGTCCATTATTGATATATCTAAGGGAAAAGAGGATATGTTCAGTTTTGTTTTTGTTTAATGACAGTCTGTTTTCATGGAACCACTGAGCTGCCTTTCCATCACTGAGTTGTTCATTTGTTTGACAACATTTGCATCACTATGTGACGTGATAAAAGTTGTGTCATAGGCATAGATTACAGATTTGTATGGTAGTAAGTTGTGCAGGTTATTCATATACACAATAAATGAGAACGGTACCAGTACAGGCCCTTGTGGGACCCCATATTTCACCTTGAGGTCATATTTGTTACTTGAATTTAAAAGTACAATTTTGCTTTTGTTTGTAAAATATGTTTTCAGCAATAATAGTTCTACGTCAGTTATTCCATATTTTTCAAGCTTTTTAATTAAAATACTATGTGGGACAGTGTCAAATGCCTTGGTTAAATCTTCTAAAGTTGCGTAGGTATGTTCCCTATTTTTCAAAACCATGTAATACTGGTAATACAACTTCCTGAACTGCCTTTATTGTTGACAGCCCATTTTGGAATCCATATTGAGCCCTATTTAGGAGGCTGCAAGACTCAAAAAACTCATTTAATTCGTCTTTCATAAATGTTTCAATAATTTTGGATATTATGGGTCCTATTGCAATGGGTCTGTAATTTTGGGGTGAATTTCTGTCTCCTCTTTTACGGCAGTCTGGAAATGTTCCTTCTGTAAACATCCTATTGATTAGGTATGACAGTGCACTGCATGTAGTTTCTATTATTTTCTTTGTGATAAAATCTGCCAGGTTAGCCGAGAGTGCTAATGTGCTGCTTGCTGGATTGAACCCGCCTGGCAGATTAACGATGAGGGCCGGTGTGCTGGCCAGCCTGGTTGTGGTTTTTAGGCAGTTCTCCACATCCCACTAGGTGAATACTGGGCTGGTCCCCCCGGTCCCACCTAAGCAGGCATGACTCGTAACCATCTGAACACGCTCACACTATTACATGGATTACACTAGACGCAGATAGGTGGGGTACACTAATTCTGTCCTGGGGGGGCACGGGGTGTCGGCAGGGAGGCCATCTGGCCACCCCTTAATATTAACCTTGCCAAATCCGTTCTTAACCATGCTGACCCTGCGAAACCGCTGGGTAAGGGCGCAAGTGAAGGAAAGTAAAAATTGACTTTATGATAAAATTAGAAAAACCATACTTGTCCTCAGTTCTGGAGTTGCTCAATGATTTAACTACCTTCTGTACATCCTTAGGATAAATAGTTCTCCATCCAGATTTTGGCAAGCCTACTGGCATCCCTGTTTCCCACAAATTGGGAAGTGTATCTTCTTTGTCCTCTAATTTTTTTCATCTGTTATAGCTAATTCCCCAGAATCTGTGAACCTATTATTTAGTTCATCTGCACTTAGAAGCACAGGTAAATTTTCTGCAATTAACCCTGTTTCTGCTTTAATTATTTTTCATGCTGCTTTATATTTGATACTGGCCTGAGAAATATAGCGGTCATTCTCTTTTTTCTTTGCAGAAATGATATCTTCTCTGTACGGTGTGGTGTAACGACGTTTTATTTTTCGTTTGTTATATGACCATGTGCAGACTTCGTCACCTACGTCAGTTACAACCCACTTCAAAAATGATTCATATTCTTTTTAAATTGTCATAGAATGGTTCTTGAACGAAACTGTAAAACATCAGTTGAGTCGTGTGCAAAGAATTACATCACTTGGCCAATTGGTTTTTGTAACTTTTTTCGAATTTTAATTTCGTTTGTTTCTCCTCAGAAAATTATATCGACACACGTTATCATGATCTAATCGATATCAGAATCACACATTAAATAAACTTTTTTTTTTTAGACTCAAAGTTTCGGCCAACGCTGTCTGAATCAATAATCTTGTCAAAATATATTATTAATCCGTTCACATAACTCTTCATAAATAAATCTTCAAGACACGTGTTTCAATTTTTAATAGCATACACTATTTTATTAGCTTCCTACACATACAGATGTGAACTTGAGCGTTGACAGACAGTGACTGACTTTTCAATAAGGTTAAGATCATTATGACGTCATTGTTGTACAAAAAGAGTATAAAAATTCATTTTTAATTTTTTAGAAACACGACGCAACAACTCGGTTCCAGGATCTTCTGTTGCTCCTTGGCTGTCGACCCGCGACGTATAGCGGCCAGCAATTTCCTCTCTAGTCGCGGCAACGAAGATGCTGTCCCCGTTCGTTGCGCCGATCTCTCCGTACATGAAACACATAAAAAAAATACAAAACTTTTAGATAATTCACATTTATTACAAATAATAAGAAAACACATAAACAAAAACTAAATTAAACTTATAGTCACCTGCAAACTGGGCTGACTTGGTGGATGGGTGACGTTTAATTTCGTCCCACTACATACCCCACCCACAAGCTCAGTTTGTCAGGTTTTAACCGGAATTAAAACTGTTCAATATACAATATTTAACTGTTAATACCTTTTCCTCACATTTTACGTAACCTCAAGTCCTTGCTATTAGATAGATTTAATCCTTTTAACACGATACCGTTGTGACTATTTGTCATTTACTCTTAATTGTGCTCTTATGGTAATTCGTAACCGAATATAGGGAGATTGCTCCTCTTCAGTTAATAGTTGCTAATAAATACTAATTTAGTACGTTCTTTAACGTTGTACATTAGGACAGAGCGTTCAAATTGTGATAGATTAATTTCAGTTTCATTTATTTACTAGAGTTATTCTTTTCAAGAATGTATACTACTAATAAGTTTCTCACAATAACTAATAGTACTATTTACTTTACGTCATTCTCTTCCCTAATACCTTATTTATGCCTGAGGTCAAGAAGAAATCAAGCAAAACTCTCTTTAGAATCTCGGCACGGCTTTCTTTACCTTCGGACACCTTGTTGGGTAATGGCCATTTATTTAGGAGAAACAAGCGAGAGAGCCCCGTTTGGTGTGTTCTATATTAACACTATTACAAACCTCTATTAAAGGCACTCTGCTATGTTCTCGTGAGCCATATAGCTCTGGACGCCCATGGTCCCTAAAACTGTTAACCATCCCCTTTGGTTCCTACTATCCGAGTAAATTTGAAATATGCAAAATTCCTTTTGACCTAAGAGCAAAATTTCTTCCATATAAATCCCCCTTTGGGTTATCTTTCTCTTTTTGAAGTACCAGTAGATTATTGTAGGACACTTGTCTAAGCTTTCTGTTCTATTCTTTAAAATAATACGCAACTATCACGAAAACTCCACATGAATAAACTATGAACGCTCTTCCGTGTGTAACATATACTAAATATTAACTTATTTAGGAATGAAGAGTTTCATTTGATCAACACTATATAATCCTTTAATTACACCTGATGAAGGTTCCATAAGAAGTAATGCTTTGGGATGTACAATCTTATGTACAACATATGGACCTTCAAAGATCAAGAAGAATTTTCTACATTCCTTACCGATCTTAGAACTTTTAGGATGAGATCGTACTAACACAAGATCTCCTACCTGAAATGAGGGTTCTATAGCCTGTCGATTATAACTTTTAATTCTCCGTTCGGCATTTTTTACAATCTGTTCGCAAACTTTTTCGTCTGGAATATCTTGTTGTATCTCATTTACTGGTGGCCAAGGTAAAGCAGCTAGTAAAGGCTCACCTATAATTCGTTTGCCTAAAATTTCTATAGGTGATAATCCCGTCGTTAGGTGAGGCAATTCATTTAATATCTTTTCGAATTCAGGCATTAGTTTGGCCCACCGAGTATGTTTATGTGCACAATAAGTTCTACATAATCGTCCTAATTCTTTCATGACTCTTTCTACTAAATTACTTTGAGGGTGATATTTCGAAATTAAGATATGTTTGATTCCATATTGTCTTATCATATCTTGAAATCTTTGACTAATAAAGGCACTACCGTTGTCAGACATAAGTCGTTTAGGAATGCCCCAGTTAAAGTAATTTCGGGTGAGGCAGCGTATAACGCTTGCTGTATTCGCTCGTTTCAAAGTATACAGTTTCACATGTTTGGACCAACATTCCATTACAACAAACACATATGTTAATCCTCCTGAACTCCGAGGCAGAGGGCCGAAAAAATCTAACGATAGTAGATCCCACAAACCTCGAGGAATTACAGCATATAATTTATAACGCTTGGATTTGTTATTAACTTTAACCTTTTGACAGGTTTCACAAGCCCTAATAATACTTCTCACAATACGTGACATATTTTTGAAATAATACTTCATTAGATGTTTAATACATTTATGAATTCCAAAATGCCCGTAACCTTCATGAATATAAGTAATTAACTCATCCACAACAGTTTCCGGAATGCAGATTTTCCATCTCTGGTGTTCCCTCTGTGCTTTCCAATACAACAAGTCGTTAAAATATAACCACACACCCCGGGTGTTAACTGCTTCGTCCCCATTATTAAGGTTTTGTATAAGGTCCCTATATTGATCGTCATTTCTTTGATTGCATCTAACAGCAGTTACTATCCGTTTAACCTTACGTTCGTTCTCCTTAGTCAAAAGGAAATAAACATGATAATTTGTTCCTGGTTCTTCTGCAATATTAATATTCTCCATTCCTACGGGAAGCCTTGACAAAGCATCTGAAATTACATTCTGAGATCCTTTTATATACCTAATTTCGTACTGAAATTCTTGCAAGTATAATACCCAACGTAATAGCCTACGGTGAAGTAACCTTGGCCACCAGTAAATGAGATCCAACAATGTATCCCAGACGAAAAAGTTTGCGAACAGATTGTAAAAAATGCCGAACGGAGAATTAAAAGTTATAATCAACAGGCTATAGAACCCTCATTTCAGGTAGGAGATCTTGTGTTAGTACGATCTCATCCTAAAAGTTCTAAGATCGATAAGGAATGTAGAAAATTCTTCTTTATCTTTGAAGGTCCATATGTTGTACATAAGATTGTACATCCCAAAGCATTACTTCTTATGGAACCTTCATCAGGTGTAATTAAAGGATTATATAGTGTTGATCAAATGAAACTCTTCATTCCTAAATAAGTTAATATTTAGTATATGTTACACACGGAAGAGCGTTCATAGTTTATTCATGTGGAGTTTTCGTGATAGTTGCGTATTATTTTAAAGAATAGAACAGAAAGCTTAAACAAGTGTTCTACAATAATCTACTGGTACTTCAAAAAGAGAAAGATAACCCAAAGGGGGATTTATATGGAAGAAATTTTGCTCTTAGGTCAAAAGGAATTTTGCGTATTTTAAATTTACTCGGATAGTAGGAGCCAAAGGGGATGGTTAATAGTTTTAGGGACCATGGGCGTCCAGAGCTATATGGCTCACGAGAACATAGCAGAGTGCCTTTAATAGAGGTTTGTAATAGTGTTAATATAGAACACACCAAACGGGGCTCTCTCGCTTGTTTCTCCTAAATAAATGGCCATTACCCAACAAGGTGTCCGAAGGTAAAGAAAGCCGTGCCGAGATTCTAAAGAAAGTTTTGCTTGATTTCTTCTTGACCTCAGGCATAAATAAGGCATTAGGGAAGAGAATGATGTAAAGTAAATAGTACTATTAGTTATTGTGAGAAACTTATTAGTAATATACATTCTTGGAAAGAATAACTCTAGTAAATAAATGAAACTATAACTAATCTATCACAATTTGAATGCTCTGTCCTAATGTACAACGTTAAAGAACGTACTAGATTGGTATTTATTAGCAACTGTTAACTGAAGAGGAGCAATCTCCCTATATTCGGTTACGAATTACCATAAGAGCACAATTAAGAGTAAATGACAAATAGTCACAACGATATCGTATTAAAAGGATTAAATCTCTCTAATAGCAAGGACTCTAGGTTACGTAAAATGTGAGGAAAATGTATTAACAGTTAAATATTGTATATTGAACAGTTTTAATTTCGGTTAAAACCTGACAAACTGAGCTTGTGGGTGGGGTATGTAGTGGGACGAAATTAAACGTCACCCATCCACCAAGTCAGCCCAGTTTGCAGGTGACTATAAGTTTAATTTAGTTTTTGTTTATGTGTTTTCTTATTATTTGTAATAAATGTGAATTATCTAAAAGTTTTGTATTTTTTTTATGTGTTTCATGTACGGAGAGATCGGCGCAACGAACGGGGACAGCATCTTCGTTGCCGCGACCAGAGAGGAAATTGCTGGCCGCTATATGTCGCGGGTCGACAGCCAAGGAGCAACAGAAGATCCTGGAACCGAGTTGTTGCGTCGTGTTTCTAAAAATTAAAAATGAATTTTTATACTCTTTTTGTACAACAATGACATCATAATGAGCTTAATCTTATTGAGATGTTAGTCACTGTCTGTCAACGCTCAAGTTCACATCTGTATGTGTAGGAAGCTAATAAAATAGTGTATGCTACTAAAGTTGAAACACGTGTCTTGAAGATTTATTTATGAAGAGTTATGTGAACGGATTAATAATATATTTTGACAAGATTATTGATTCAGACAGCGTTGGCCGAAACTTTGAGTCTAAAAAAAAAAAGTTTATTTAATGTGTGATTCTGATATCGATTAGATCAAGATAACGTGTGTCGATATAATTTTCTGAGGAGAAACAAACGAAATTTAAATTGGGAAAAAGTTACGAAAACCAATTGGCCCAAGTGAGGTAATTCTCTGCACACGACTCAACTGATGTTTTACAGTTTCGTTCAAGAACCATTCTATGACAATTTAAAAAGAATATGAATCATTTTTGAAGTGGGTTGTAACTGACGTGGGTGACGAAGTCTGCACATGGTCATATAACAAACGGAAACCTAATAAAACGTCGTTACACCGCACCGCGACCGTGACAGGAGCCTGTCACGGTCGCCACGGTGTGGTGTAACGACGTTTTATTTTTCGTTTGTTATATGACCATGTGCAGACTTCGTCACCTACGTCAGTTACAACCCACTTCAAAAATGATTCATATTCTTTTTAAATTGTCATAGAATGGTTCTTGAACGAAACTGTAAAACATCAGTTGAGTCGTGTGCAAAGAATTACATCACTTGGCCAATTGGTTTTTGTAACTTTTTTCGAATTTTAATTTCGTTTGTTTCTCCTCAGAAAATTATATCGACACACGTTATCATGATCTAATCGATATCAGAATCACACATTAAATAAACTTTTTTTTTTTAGACTCAAAGTTTCGGCCAACGCTGTCTGAATCAATAATCTTGTCAAAATATATTATTAATCCGTTCACATAACTCTTCATAAATAAATCTTCAAGACACGTGTTTCAATTTTTAATAGCATACACTATTTTATTAGCTTCCTACACATACAGATGTGAACTTGAGCGTTGACAGACAGTGACTGACTTTTCAATAAGGTTAAGATCATTATGACGTCATTGTTGTACAAAAAGAGTATAAAAATTCATTTTTAATTTTTTAGAAACACGACGCAACAACTCGGTTCCAGGATCTTCTGTTGCTCCTTGGCTGTCGACCCGCGACGTATAGCGGCCAGCAATTTCCTCTCTGGTCGCGGCAACGAAGATGCTGTCCCCGTTCGTTGCGCCGATCTCTCCGTACATGAAACACATAAAAAAAATACAAAACTTTTAGATAATTCACATTTATTACAAATAATAAGAAAACACATAAACAAAAACTAAATTAAACTTATAGTCACCTGCAAACTGGGCTGACTTGGTGGATGGGTGACGTTTAATTTCGTCCCACTACAACGGCTTTTTTAATTTGACATTTGAATGTCTATATTCATTATTTGAGCAAGATTTGTCATAGTAAATTCTTAACAGAATTCTTAAGTTATTTAAGTAAGGTGTATACCAGTCAGTCACATTACTTTTCTGTTTTCTCCTTGCATTTAGCCTACTGTGTTTAATGATAAGGGGGCAATATTAATTATAGACAGTGGTAATGGTATCTAAGAAATAGTCAAAAACGTCACTTAAAGACTTGTTCTCCATGGCAGTATTACACCAATCAATGGTCGAAAGTCTTTGTGTGAGATTTGTTACATTTGATAGATTTATTTGCCTCACTGGCTGAGGTTCTACTGGTTGAGCATGACTTCTTTTAACCCCATTAATTTTAGGAAAATTCAATCATGGTCAGAGAGCATAGGTTGAACAACATTTAAGACTTCATCATTTTTGCCAATGTTTGATATAACATTATCTAGACAGGCATTCTGCCTGGTAGGCTTATAGTTGAGGCAATTGTAACTGTATGACTTGAGGGTAGCAAGCAGTAATCTACTTTTGGAATTTTGCACCATCATATCTATATTAATGTCACCAAATATTAAAATTTTAAGATTCTTGTATCTAAGTAAGTACATTAAGAGATTATCTACATGTTGAACAATAACTTTGGCACCAGTTTTGGGGACACAGTACATAGATACTACAACAGTCTTGCTTTTAGGGAAGTGAATGGCAGCATTTTCAATTTCTCCTTCATGCACTAAATCCGTGAGATCTATAATCTTAACTGTACGTTTGAGATCGCTTTTCATTTCTATTGACACTCCATTTTCCATAAGTGATCTAAAATAGCCAGTTAAAAATTTAAAACCAAGAGGAGTATACATCTTGGATTCATGTTCTTTAACCCAGTGCTCATTTAGGCACAGAATATAACAGTACAAGTCTTCTAAAGCTAGTTCAAGTTCATGCAGTTTATTTCTCACTGATTGTATGTTTATATGAAAGAAGGACAGATTATCACAGACTTCTTTTGGTTGTAGCTCAGGTTTTCATTATCTAACTATGTAGTTAATGGTGGTGGTTGAAGGTTAATAGGCCTAGACGCAGACTTGTAAGAACAAGTCTTGGTCATCACTGTAAGTTTCCCTGCTGGAGACATGCATGTTCAAGATTGGGTTGTTTTCTGCAATTTTAACTTATCACTTACAACTTTTTCAGTAGCTAAAGTAATTGAAGTGCTGTCCATGTTTTGTGTAATAGTCCCTTTTAAAAGTGCTTACAGATATTACTGTTACATTATTAAAATGATCACAGATTTGGTTTTACCTAATATTAGTTTTTGATACTTCTTTGCTTACACATGAAGCTTCAGTCAAGTCATGTCGATGTGGTATGTTCGCTATGAGGCCATTTGTATGTGTGAGTCTAGCTAGTGTTCTTTTTAGGGCACAGATTGCATCAGATGCTTGATATTTGCTAATATCGTTTGATCCTCCAACTAAAACAACAAAATCTTTAGTAGACCATTCAGGGAAGTCAGTTTTACCCACAACATTACTCAAAGAGGCTCCAGGTTAGTTGAGTCACAACTGTGGCTGTCTGAAAGAATCGTCATTTTCTGTTTGCTCACAGACGTTGACACACGACATTTTAAATTCAAAGAACTGGATTCTTGCTTTTCGTTTGTTTTGCAGTTGTTTCCAGTCATTTGACACTTTTGATTCGTTGTTTTCAGATTTCGTTAACGCTTGAAATCTATTTTTTAAAGGGGGAAAGTTGCTTTCATAGTCTTTGGTCTTCTTTGTGAATGTTCTTTTCCTCAAAACATATTGCCAAGGCATAACATCGTTACATGTTTGAACAGCTATTTCACTGTTAAGAGTATGTTTGTTATTCCTGAGAATACAATCAGCAGCATTAACCTGTTCCTTTAGTTTCGTGTTCTCTAACTGGAGAGCTTTCATAAAGTTCATTTCTTCCAGGTCATCTTGATGTGAAGAAAGTCTACAGGCATTTTTATCTACTATGTTATTCGGACATGCCTGTTTACCTCTTACATCTGCACAACTACGACACTTCCACTCGGTATTTTCATGTGGAAGATTATTTTCCGACACTTCAGCGCAAAAAAATTACACCATTTGTCGCAAGAGTCGCACAGAATTCCGTCATGCACTACCTTGTTACACTTAACACACTTTATATCAGCCGGCCAAGGTGGCCGAACGGTTCTAGGCGCTACAGCCTGGAAGCTGTCATCAAGGCTAAGGGTGAGCCAACACCATATTGAATTCTAGCGTCACCGATGGATGGCGCCACGAGCTTGCAAGCCATTTTCAGCCAGGTGTCCGGATACTTTTGATCACATAGTGTATATGTATCTACATATGTACCATACTGCCGCTCGATCATGAAAAGGAAAGAAGAACGAAGAAAAAGAAAAAAAATAAGGTCCCTAGCCAAGATCGAAAACCCTGATCCATAAAAAAGAAACTAGAATCCTAAGCTAAAGTCAAACATAGTTAACGAAGAATCCCAACCCTCTAAGAGAAAATTTGAATAGGCATAATGTAAGGGTATCTCGCTGTTACCTTAAACGACGACACCTTGATTAAAATAAGGTAGTCATTGTTGGGAGACTGCGTAACCCCTCGTTATATATCTGGTCTTTTCCTGTAACTAAAATTTATTCGAACTAGCCATAAACAATCCCATATTGCATATAAAATCACGAATTCTCATTTTAAAGCAGAAAAATTAAATAAAAGAATAATAAGAGCCACTGGAATAGAGTATTATATGCAAAGTTGCAAGGGGCTTTATTCAAAGAGTATCTAACGAACGTCCCTTTTGGTTTCATAACTATCATATAAACCCAACGCAGATATTGTCAACGTCTTTCGCGTCTGTTAGTCTCTAGCATCTGCGAGTCTTTAGCGTCTGGGAGTCTTTATGTTGTAGGTTTTAGTGTCCGTGCTTTTAACGTTGTAGTTCTGAATATTCGCAACTCTTAAGTTCGTGAAATAGTTAACCACACTGGAAGCCAGGCTCATTAAAAGGAAATTTCTTTGACTTTCGGTTACAGACCTGTTTGGACATTTATTATCCGTATTATTCGGCTTCAGTATGACTATCCATCGTAGTGAATCACATCTTATACATCTACATCTACATGGGTACTCTGCAAATCACATTTAATTGCCTGGCAGAGGGTTCATCTAACCACCTTCAAAAGTTTCTATTATTCCAATCTCGTACAGCGCGCGGAAAGAACGAACATCTGTATCTTTCCCTGCGAGCTCTGATTTCCCTTATTTTATCATGGTGATCATTTCTCCCTGTGTAGGTCTGCGTGAAAAAAATATGTTCGCATTCGGAGGGGAAAGTTGGCGCTTGGAATTTCGTGAGAAGATTCTGCCGCAACGAGAAACACCTTTGTTTTAATTACGTCCATCCCAAATCCTGTATCATTTCAGTGACACTCTCTCCCCTACATCGCTGTAATACAAAACGTGCTGCCCTTCTTTGAACTTTCTCGATGTACTCAGTCAGTCCTATCTGGATCACATACTGCGCAGCAGTATTCTAAAAGAGGACGGACAAGCGTAGTGTAGGCAGTCTCTTTAGCAGATCTGTTAAATTTTCTACTGTCCTACAAATAAAACGCAGTCTTTGATTAGCCTTCCTCACAACATTTTTTATGTGTTCTTTCCAATTGTAGTAGTTCGTAATTGTAATTCCTAGGTATTTATTTGAATTTACGGCCTTTAGATTTGATTGATTTATTGTGTAACCGAAGTTTAACGGATTCCTTTTAGCACCCATCTGGATGACTTCACACTTTTCGTTATTTAGGTTCAATTGCCAATTTTCTCACCATACAGATATATTTTCTAAATCGTTTTGCAATTTATTTTGATCTTCTGATGACTTTACTAGTCGATAAACGACAGAAACCTCTGCAAACAACCAAAGACGGCTGTTCAAATTGTCTCCCATATCGTTTATATAGATAAGGAACAGCAAAGGGCCTATAACGTTACCTTGGGGAACGCCAGATATCACTTCTGTTTTACTCACTGACTTTCCGTCAGTTACTACCTCTCTGACAGGAAATCACGAATCTAGTCACATAACTGGGACGATATTCCGTAAGCACGCAATTTCACTGCAAGCCACTTGTGTGGCACAGAGTCAGAAGCCTTCCGAAAATCCAGAAATACGGAATCCATTTGAAATCCCTTGTGAATAGCACTCAACGCTTCGTGAGAGTAAAGAGCTAGTTGTGTTTCACACGAACGATGTTTTCTAAATCCTTGTTGACTGTGTATTAATCAATAAGCTAAGTTAAATGAACCCTGTGACTTTTGAAGGAATTGATTCGGTGTACATGTGCTATTCAAAATCAAAGATATCAATTAATTGTGAAACACGAATCGGCCGCCTATTGACTGTTAGTAAGTATCTTCGGCGGCAATTGCTAAACAACGAAGCTAGCTGATGGTAATAGTTTGAATTTAAACTTATTGATCAACAAATATTGACTAGAATGACATATAACGTTGTGTTGCCCTGCTTTCACGTATCTCGACGAGGTGAAGAATACTGGTTGGGCATAGAAAAAACACATTACACCTTCGCTGATTGTGGAAGTGCCCCTAGGCAGCAATAGGAGGCGTCACAAATGGTGTGGCAACGTAGGGCTCGAAGGTTCACTGCCTTCGAGAAACTAGGCCCGGAGTGTCAGGAGGGAAGTACTACAACAGACTGAAAGGCGTCATGCCTGAGGGAGGCACGCGTACAAGTGTTATAAAAGACGCAAAACTCAAGTTCGTATCGAATTAATCGACGCGACGAGCTTGCCGTAATAATCGTTGTTTAAAATGTGAGTTATTACTCTTTGTGCTTCAGTTAAATATAATGTAACAGCTCGTGGATGACTACCGTAACTTTGTCGCGTTGTCGAATTGATGTTGTAGCCTAGACAGTATTTGTCTGTTGTGTATCTGTAGTTGTATTAGTGTTGATTGGTAGTAGTGTCTAGTATCTGTCCATATCAAAGAAGTCCTGTAGGTTGAGACCTAATGTAGGAGATGTGAACGAAGTTATGACTAAGGAGAAGGGAACAGAGATGGATGATAACAGGATAGAAAACGTATTTCCTGAATAGATGAATAGGGCAGGAGAATTAACATCATCGAATGCAATCGGAACAGACTCGTCATTTCCGCCGGAAATGACGGGAAGTAACATCGCCGGAATGTCGATACCCGATAGTGATTCCACTGTACGACCTAGCAGAACGGCTAAACTTACAAATGAAGTGGGAGTGGATGTTTTGTTTGGCTTTTTAATTAAATTTAAAGAGGAACTATTATAGACTAATCACGAGCAGGATCGAGATGTTCAAGAGGAAATCAAACAGGTGTTTAAACCGTTAGAAACTCAAAATAAGAGAAGAGACGATAGGTTAGCTGAAGAATTCAAGAAACTGAGACTGGACTTAAAGTCAGCAAGAAGTAAACATGATACCTTACAGGGATCGGTAAATACTTTAGAGAAGGATGTGAAGGAGATATGCAAAGTGCAGTCTGTCCTGTTGGATAGAACAGATGATCTATCGATCAAGGTAAAAGACCTACAGTTAACAAGCCAAGAGTATATTGTCGATTCTGTAATGGGTCAGACGAAAAAGACTGAGGGAGAGATGTCCGAATGGATAGAGATCAAATCAGAGGAGGTACGATCTCAAGTACAGAGTATAGAGCGCTGTAGAATCAATTAGCAAATCGATCAATCAGGACTCATCGATATCCGGAAACCCCAAAGTCATAGAACAATTTAAAGCCGAATTTCAGAATATGAAGGACAAGGTAATCTCAGAAATTCCCCATTGACAGAGCCAAGTCAACAATCGATTATCGCGTATGGAAGGCGAGACAACCGAGCGAAAATCGCTGTATAGATTGTCCGATCAACGTTCATCGATCAATCCAGAGGTAAAGAAGATTAGGTATAACGACTATGGGGAGAAATCGGCTAGCAGTAGGAAAGATTCAGATTACGGGAACCGGAATTTCGACCGTCGAAGTGCAACTTCGTCGGCAAAGGTCGAAAATAGTATACTTAAAGCCAGGCAGTTTTTTACGTTCTCAACAGAGAAAAATTCTGTTGACTGTATGGTGTCATAAAAAATTATCGAATTGCGTTTCATAAGTCCTGGGATAAGCAGGACAAAATTCAGATTATAATGTCGAAAACCAGTGGTGAAGTGTCGCTATGGGCATCTGAGGTAGCTGAGAATTGTACGTCATACAATGAGTTTGCAACACCATTTATTGTGAAATACTGGCCGAAGAGTAAACAAAATAGACGCAGAAACTAAATTTATAGTCCAGAATTTTACAACGCGAGAAAGAGCACACTTCGAAAGTACAGGGTTATTACAAATGATTGAAACGATTTCACAGCTCTGCAATAACATCATTATTTGAGATATTTTGACAATGCTTTGCACACACATACAAAAACTCAAAAAGTTTTTTTAGGCATTCACAAATGTTCGATATGTGCCCCTTTAGTGATTCGGCAGACATCAAGCCGACAATCAAGTTCCTCCCACACTCGGCGCAGCATGCCCCCATCAATGAGTTCGAAAGCATCGTTGATGCGAGCTCGCAGTTCTGGCACGTTTCTTGGTAGAGGAGGTTTAAACACTGAATCTTTCACATAACCCCACAGAAAGAAATCGCATGGGGTTAAGTCAGGAGAGCGTGGAGGCCATGACATGAATTGCTGATCATGATCTCCACCACGACCGATCCATCGGTTTTCCAATCTCCTGTTTAAGAAATGTCGAACATCATGATGGAAGTGCGGTGGAGCACCATCCTGTTGAAAGATGAAGTCGGCGCTGTCGGTCTCCAGTTGTGGCATGAGCCAATTTTCCAGCATGTCCAGATACACGTGTCCTGTAACGTGTTTTTCGCAGAAGAAAAAGGGGCCGTAAACTTTAAACCGAGAGATTGCACAAAACACGTTAACTTTTGGTGAATTGCGAATTTGCTGCACGAATGCGTGAGGATTCTCTAATGCCCAGATTCGCACATTGTGTCTGTTCACTTCACCATTAAGAAAAAATGTTGCTTCATCACTGAAAACAAGTTTCGCACTGAACGCATCCTCTTCTATGAGCTGTTGCAACCGCACCGAAAATTCAAAGCGTTTGACTTTGTCATCGGGTGTCAGGGCTTGTAGCAATTGTAAACGGTAAGGCTTCAGCTTTAGCCTTTTCCGTAAGATTTTCCAAACCGTCGGCTGTGGTACGTTTAGCTCGCTGCTTGCTTTATTCGTCGACTTCTGCGGGCTACGCGTGAAACTTGCCCGCACGCGTTCAACCGTTTCTTCGCTCACTGCAGGCCGATCCGTTGATTTCCCCTTACAGAGGCATCCAGAAGCTTTAAACTGCACATACCATTGCCGAATGGAGTTAGCAGTTGGTGGATCTATGATGAACTTCGTCCTGAAGTGTCGTTGCACTGTTATGACTGATTGATGTGAGTGCGTTTCAAGCACGACATGCGCTTTCTCGGCTCCTGTCGCCATTTTGTCTCACTGCGCTCTCGAGCGCTCTGGCGGCAGAAACCTGAAGTGCGGCTTCAGCCGAAAAAAACTTTATGAGTTTTTCTACGTATCTGTAGTATGTCGTGACCATATGTCTATGAATGGAGCTACAGTGAATTTATGAAATCGCTTCAATCATTTGTAATAGCCCTGTATTTCGAAAAGTACATAAATAAGACCCGCTACTGGCATGAACCCATCAACAATAGGGAGATTTTAAGAATTGTGAAAGGGAAATTATCAATTCACCTGCGAGAGAAACTAATGAATGTACCCGATGCTGACTTAGATCAATTCCTGCCAGTAATAGACCCGCTAGATGTAATCCAAGAACCGCGCGGAGTGGCCTCTTGGTTTGAGGCGTCATGTCATGGATTGCGCGGCGCCTCCCGCCGGAGGTTTGAGTCCTCCCTCGGGCATGAGTAGGTGTGTTGTCCTTAGCATAAGTTTGTTTAAGTAGTGTGTAAGTCTAGGGGCCGATGACCACAGCAGTTTGGTCCCTTAGGAGTTCACACCACATTTGAACATTTTTTGTAATCCAAGAGAACGCTAGGCGGTTCGGAAATCAGGTATATAATGTGAATCCAAGCAATGTATACCACGGTAACTGTTGCAATGAAAACCATCGCAACGGAAAATCGCAATATAACAACGGTAATACGAATAATCGAAATTACCATAAAAATAATCAGTGTACTGCTGATCATTCGGGAAACACAAGGTCCAATTCACATGAGCATCACCCGGGTAGCGGCAATAATAATAACGGTGCTATGCAGAGTAATAATAATAGGCATTATGGACAGGGTCCGAATGACAGTAATAGTGGGACATTCTGCTACATAATATGCCACCGGAGAATAATAATACGAGACACGTCCAATGGGGTAACCAATCGGCCGTTCCATGGACAGCGTCTGCAAACGTAATAGAGACGTCAGGGCAATACGTGCCACCTCAGATTGATAGAGACTTTCTATTGTTAGAGCAAATAAGTATTTTAAATGCTTATTGAACTTTACAGAAACTCTACTTTCGTATTGTGCACTATTTAGACTTCATCAAGCAAATATTTGATTTGTTTCTAAGGAAAACACAGACAAACACGCGATACAAATCGCTATCATCAATGGCTGCTCTCGTTGCAGCGGAAAGAAATAATTAACACAGATAATGCTTACTGAGAGAGGAATTACAGTTACAAATAATTATTCACTCATGTTTATAATAATAATGAACTCTATTCTCAAGTAATAATTAACAAATAATTACAATTTCTTAACAGACCTTAGTTTGATACGCGTCTTGCGTGCTGAACCTACAAAAGCTAACCAACAAAAGGTAAAAACAAAGGAAGACAAACGCAGATCATAAAAGCACTTTACAATTATCATTGTCTTTGTATGATACACATCGATATGTCCAATTATATCATAGAATATTATATAAATAATTAATTCACTATAAGTTTTCATTGTTTTTTCATACGTCGAATACATAATGTTTATAACTGTTAGAGGCATAATTTCCTCTCGTCGCACTGTAGCCAAAAATTTATCTCGTGGATGTTACAATGGACATTCGAGAAGAATTACTAGGAAACCCGAGTGGATGTAGAATAAAACCTACTGAAATGGTACAGGCAAATGTCGAAATTTTAATAATTAACGAACCTGTAAATATCCTGTTTGATACTGGAGCGACAATTAGTGTGATGAGCGTTTGTCTTCTTTTTCTTTTTTAAAAAGGATCTGAGCACTATGGGACTTAACTTCTGAGGTCATCAGTCCCCTTGAACTTAGAACTACTTAAACCTAACTAACCTAAGGACATCAGACACATCCATGCCCGAGGCAGGATTCGAACCTGCGACCGTAGTGGTCGCGCGGTTCCAGACTGTAGCGCCTATAACCGCTCGGCCACTTCAGCCGGCAGCGTTTGTCTGTTTAAACGATTGAGTGGTAAGCAAAGATTGCCCGTGTTGACAGTTTCAAACTGTACACTGTCAGGTGCGCTGAGTGCTCATTCCCTTCCTGCGAAGTCTCAGGTGCAGGTAGAAGTGGCTGCAGAAGGGGAAAGACTATTAACCACCTTCTTGTTATCTCCTACACTATGTTATACGTGCATCTGGGGTTGGGATTTTCTGAGGGAAAAAAATGCAGTAATTGACCTCTTAAAAGGGATATGTACTCTAGCCAATGACGAGCGGATTATTGTTTTGAACCTAGTGAGAAAATTGGAATTGCACGGCAGATTTCACCAGAGAATAAAGATTAGTTATTTAGGTAATAATATATTGTATTTGTGGACTAAGTAGGTTACCCACATGCAACTAATCAGATGTTGAAAACGTTATCCAGAGCAAAATTGTCGAATCTGACTACTTAACAGATGTACAGCGGAGTAAATTAGCTACCTTGCTGAAGGAATATTTGGAAGTCTTCGATCAGAAACCTGGTGTGTTCAAGGATTATGTTTATGAGATGAATGTCTTACTGTAAAGCCTCTTACTCAATTCCGTGGGCCAAGTCACTTACGACTGCAAGAAGTGGATTTAAATGTGTAATTGCATTTTATGACTTGTTTTCAAAATACTTTAAAATGTACCCGACAAAATCTACTAATGTTAAGCCTATGTTGAATTACCTAACTGAAGACTACGTACCTAACGGTGGTCTGCCGAGTGCTTTATATCAGATAATGCATCATATTACATAAAGCATATCTTGATGTCACGATGTAATTCAGAAGCGTCGCCAGTTGACGTATAGTTAGAGACTTCATCAGATTTAGCTGATGGTAATAATTTGAAATGAAACTTATTGATCAACCAATATTGACTGCAATGACAGATAGTGTTGTGTCGCCTCGCTTTCACGTCTCTCGACGAGGTGAAGAATACTGGTTGGGCATAGAAAAAGGACATTACACCTTCGCTGACTGCGGAAGTGCCAGTAGGCAGCAATAGAAGGCGTCACGCCACCAACCGGTGGCAAGTGTCTCGTCAACAAGAGCACCCTGATGTCTGGCCAGATGGCTGGGAACGCGCACCTATCAGGCAGCCTTTACTTCCACAGGGTGCCGGCGCAGAGTCGGAGACGTCGCGCTGTACCAGCCACGTGTCCCGAACAACTGTGCCGCTCAACGAAATCATTAAATGATTCGTCATCTGCTGAGCCGGATGCGGATAGAAAATGTACTGTCGTCCTATGGAGGGTGTCAGCTCCGGCGACTGATGTCCAATTCCTCTGTGTTTACGAGATGACGCTGGAAAGATGGGTAGGTCGATGTTCCCTGATTGCTTAGGGCGGCACGCGAAAGAGCCATTAAGTGCCGGCTTTGAGCGGGAATATCCGACCAACCACCACGCTTTTCAACCACAGTGCTATTCCGAGGTGCGTGCCGGTATAGTACTGATGCACCATTTCTCCGCGACGGCATCCGGGATATGTCATGAGGCTGCGCAGTTGTGGCCTGTCCTACTGACGACGGGCACTGATCGATGTTCTTGCTGCGGAGGTTGGCGCACAGAAAAAAGCATTACATGTCGTCCTTCCGCAAGAATATCTGACTGACCATGGATGTACCAAGCTAGTAGGGTAGAAGAGACTGACGGAATTCTTTATGTGGAAGAAGTTGCACCAAGTCCACGGAGTGCAAGCGGCTGTGTAGGCAATTTCGAGGGATTTCTGAGCGGCGAGGACAGTGGTATCGGTGCAGTAAATGGACAGTTTTTACACTTGCATGTGTTTACTGCGTTTACATCCTTGCGTAAGACGCTTTCCCAAGACGGATTTTTGAGGAAATTATTCATTGTTTGTCAGAATCTATACGATTGACAAAATTACATTTTATGTGGTTAACCTTTTGTGAATTTTCTGTTTGGAATTCAATGAACATTTAAATTTTCGATTTATTTTTGAGGAGTTTTTGGACTATAAAAACACCAAATTAAGATATGTTATGATAAGTTTATTGCAACATTATTTCTATTACTTATGGTTTGGTTACTTATGTATTTCGATTGCGTTCTTGTGTATTTTTTACATGTTTATCATATGCCTCAGTGCCCTTTGACTCAGATTCATGTATATAACTCGCTCATTGAACTTTGCTTGCTGATATTCCTATGACGTATTTTGTGTATTGCTTATGTTTTCCGTTTAAGTGCCATTTTCTTCTGCTGTGGTACTTTGCTCACAATTAATTGTTGTAATTTCCGTTTCAAATCTGTTGGTTTGTGCCTATTTTGGCTTTTGCATTGAGTCTAGTTGTGAGACCACGAGTCCACCGGTTAAGGAAGACGCCTTGAGTTCTCTTTGCTTGAAAGCGCTGTATCCAGTCACAAAACTGATCCAGTATTACGTATCGTTCGCTACTGTGAGCATTCCTGAGTGCCACTGAGACCAACAGCAGCAAGAAAAATTTCTTTTGACATCCATGTGCACTTTAAAAAAAATCAAATTTCTCATTATTGTTTAGAATACACACATCTGACGAAATTATTTTACGACAATCATTTCCTACTTTATGCCCAATAATATGCAGTCATCACCATTAATCTTCTTTTTCCTTCCTACAGTTATGGTCAGTGGTTTGTCTTGAAACGACTCTGTAGAATCGTTTCAGGAGATATTTGACAAATTTGATCTCGTTTCTGTCTCATTATCCGCTGTGTGCTTCTTCAGACTCGGCCAGAAGGACTGGGCAGAGGGACTGATTTAAATTCTTCAATAATCTGACATTTACATGCAAGTAAGCCGTACTTTGCGTCAGAAATTTCATGCACTGGGTGGCGCAAAAGTTACTGGACACTGGGCACTGATTATGCAAAAGATTTAATTTATGTCCCATTACAAATCCGAATACTACTTACAATTATTTTTTTAAAACTGTTTTCCGTCATCATTACATCTTTGAAGTCTTTTCGGAAGACTGTCACGTACTCTTTGCCGTAGTATGGTATTACTCTCCAAATCATGAAATGCGTCGTGTGTGTAACTCAGCAATGGTCTGAGGCTTTTCACAGTAAACAGAGTCCTTGACGACACCCTATGGAAAAAAATCCATGGCCGTGATATCTGGTGCACATGAGGCATGTCAGTATCTGCCTTGCGATCAATCACTTTTCTTTGGAAAGTTTCGTTTAAATAATCGCAGACGGCAGTGGCATAATGTGGCTGAGCGCCATCGTGTTGAAAGTATATTTCTTGAAAGTTTTCAGCACACGTCATAAGTCCTAGTACCACGTCATTCTAAGTATATCCAAATATTTACTTCCTGTCACTGTTCCTTCAAAAAAATATGGTCCAAATACGCCAAATGATGATATTGCCTCCCAAACACTTACCACTCACACCAGCTTGATTTAGTGGTAGTTCTAATAAAAGATTTTGATTGTGACTGTACCAATAAGTGCAGTTACGTCTGTTAACTTGTCCGCTTAACTTACAACTGGCCTCGTCAGACCGCACAGCCTTATTGAATAGGTTAGGATCATGTTTCTGTTGGTCAAGCATCAGTTCACAAAACTGAAGATGTCGATCTTGATCATCTTCAAGTAACCCATGTCGTAAACGTGGAATGTAAACTTAACATTTCTGTTTGTGTAACATTCTTTGCACTGACCTTCTTGATAAATCCAGCTCAGTTGCTAATCGTCTGGTTGATTTTTGCGGACTTTCTTCTTTAGCTAAACATACCCACATTTCATTTTCCTCACTTGTGACTGTTGTTGGACAAAAGTGACTGTTGCTGGACAACCAGATCTTGGTGCATCCATAACAAATCCATGTTCTTCAAATCCATCTCGTATGTCGTACACTGTTTGTGTAAACTTTGGTTTAGATCTAAAGCGTCTTCCCCATTCAGTAACAATTGTAGTAGCACCACTTTTATAAAATGTTTTTAACGCGAAAAAAAAAGTTTCGTTAAAATCGCGACAAATCGGACAACTACAGCTGTAAATACGTCTCATAGCTCTCGCTTTCAACAGTTCACTAGTTTGACTATTGTTTGTTTTGTGTGTCGTTGCATTGTAAACCAACTATGACTTTCGCGCCAACCTATACTATGTATCAGCATTACTCATCCTGCGTAATCCACATCAATATTTATATAATGGGACCCTATATTATCATGCTTCCTCGTTTACCTTGCCTTTGGTGTGAAAGAATGATTGAGTACATGTGTATTTTTCGGCTTGAAAGGCGGGCAGAAGACTAACTGCTGGGTGGGGGGGGAGGGGGGGGGGAGGAAGGGGATGTAGGGGGGGAGGTACAGGGTAACCAAATTAACGTTCCTTTCCCCGGGGCAAAGAGTTCTGTCCTGACTGCCCTTGACTTGTTTGTCCGTTATATTGCTGGTGGAAACGATCCCTCTGGTATTTCCGTTTCACCTGAATGGTTCTCCGAGTGCTATCGCTAGAGAGGCACTCAGCTACTGGTCGTTGTTGGAATGGGTAAGTCTCTGCCTTTGTGTGCTGAGATCGCTTCATAGTTCTTTAGTGCGTTCTTGCTACTTTAAAGTCGTTGTCAATGTGTAAGTTCTTCAGCTTAACTGAAGCGTTTTGTCTCCTTTTCCAAGATGTGTTCAGTTAAAAGCATAATGCTTCTCTAATGTTCGGAGTTTCGATTTATTCAATATTCCGGGTTTACTTTGTTTCTTTGGAACACTGCGGCCTGTAATTTTCTAAACCGAGTGGAAATTAAGCCAAGTTAGAGCGTTCTTTATCTTGTGTGAATGCGAGAATAATTGTGTTGTCGTGTGCGTGTGTTGCTTTCTATTCTAATTTATGTGTTTGTTCCTGCCTCAGTTTTATGTGTGATTGGATATACCAACCCATGCGTGTACTTTGCTCCATCTATTTCCACGTGTTCTTCGTTCAGTGAGACGTCAGTTCGAATTTCTGTATTTAAATATGTTACCTAGTTAGGTGAAAAGTTCAGCGTCTAACGTGATATTTGATTACTTGTATGTTTATAATTATGTGGGATTTTAGTAACCGCTTTTCTTAGTGCGGATCACGCGTTGCACGAACCTGTGAAGCTTTCAGCTTTCCTGGTCTCGTTGATCTTTTCACAGTTTCCCCATTACGTAGTCTTAACTTTCGTACTTGGGTATACTTTCCTCTGTAATTTCGTGATTTTTAAGTGTTTCAACAAGGTGTTGTTCGATGACTAATTCATTCACCCATACGCATTCTTTCCCTTCCACATCTGTATTGTGGACGTGAATCCCAGTGACACTTGTTTCAGTTGTTTAGTCGGTATAAAACTCTTGGGCAGTAACTACATGCTTATGGGGAGAGTTAATTTCCCTCCTAATTTGATCTTCATGTATATATCCAGTTTGAGTGCATGAGTCTATGCGTTCCTTTTCCTCTCCTTTCGTTTCCCATACAATTAATTACGATGTAAGAAGTTGTTTAATGCTCAGACACCAGCTAGCTTCTTGATTAGAATGTTTCCCTTGTATTTATCCCCCCCCCCCCCCCCCCCCCCCCCCCCCCCCCCCCCGGGAACGTCTCACACCAGAGGAGTGTAACCCCTACGTTTGCGTGGTTGGTAGAGTAATGGTGGTGTACGCGTACGTGGAGAACTTGTTTGCGCAGCAATCGCCGACATAGTGTAGCTGAGGCGGAATAAGGGGAACAAGCCCGCATTCGCCGTGGCGGATGGAAAACCGCCTAAAAACCATCCACAGACTGGCCGGCTCACTGGACCTCGACACAAGTCCGCCTGGCGGATTCGTGCCGGGACCAGGCGCTCCTTCCCACTCCGGAAAGCCGTTCGTTGGACCGCATGGCCAACCGGGCGGGCCAATGAGGATGTACTGAATCGAACTGGAGAAAAAAGAAACTTATTGTACAACTTGTCTAAAAGGATGAATCGGTTGGTACGATACATCCTAAGGCATCAATGAATTGTCAATTTGATAATGGAAGGAAGTGAGGAATTAAAACCAGTATTGGGAAACGAAGGGTTGACTACAGTAAGCAGGTGCAAATGGATGTAGGTTGCGGTAGTTATGAAGATATGAAGAGGGTTGCACAGAATACACTAGCATAAGAGCTGCACCAAACCAACAAGCAACAGCAATTTATTTTAATAGACTTATCTGATGGAGAAGTTTATTATGCAAACTGTCAGTAAACATACATTACAACGGCCAGGCTGCTTGCCAGTCGCAAGTGCACTGAATGATACACCAGAAGCCACTGCTTGGATATTATAAGTTCACTTCACAAATGTAGAGATTTTGATCATCATCCTCAAATTTTTCGTGACTCTTTTGTCGTATATTCAGTGACACATTTAAATGACATTTAGACGTAAGCTCTATGTCATAGCTTTACTACAAAACGTCCAAGGAACATTTAACAGCGGCTTTTAAATGTTTCTAAAACGGACATGTGGATTGAAACACTCCAATCCTTGCAAAATCCAAGTTTATGTACGGCTTTAGTAATGATGAATGTGTATTCCAGCGTTGCAGTATCGAATCCAAAGTTCTCGCGGTTTCTGGGGTGCTTGGTTAGAATCTTGATGACATTTAAACCCTAAGAATGGGGTAGCAGAAGGGAAAAGTGACGTTTAAATCGTGACTCTTGGAGAAATTTCAACCTAAACTGCTTCATAAACTGCTGAATAAAAGTTTAGCGACGGCTGCATCCAAGCGAAAGCGTGGAGACTTTCATTCAAATGGCGGTAATGAAACAATAAGCCTTTTGAAACTAAAACAATAAAAGCAAAACAGTACCGAAAATAGAGTACGTTTTTTCGAAAGTGTAAATTTTTATACATGTGTGAAATGGAAATCTGTAACGTTCAGCACCGTCTTACTCCACCCCATGCTCAGTAACAAGCTTGGATCCTTTTTGGCCTGCTGTCCACAAAATAGTCGAGATGTTGCCGCTGAATCCCGTCCCACGTTTTGATGGCGGTCTTCCTGAGGTCATCCAGTGTGTGGAGAGGGTACTTCGATGGTGAACTGAAAATGTCACTGGTACCAAACATCCTCAATTGAACTCATCATTGGAGTCACGTCATACTATTCCTTGACATTAACTTCTAGAGCCTGGAAGAAGTTGTTCGTCAAGTGGGCAGTGATATGACGCAATGCTGGGTTCGATATGAAGAGATTCAGCCCCATGTAGACCACAAGAAATTTATTAATAACAAAATAAAAAATACACATCTCAGTTCTGAAGCAAGGAGTAAACACAAAAAGTAATCTTCCAAAAATGTGTCTTGATGAAACACTCATAATTCTTATAGCCTGAGTTGAAATAGTTTGTCTTTACGAATATCCAGTTAAAGGAAAAGTAACAGAAAGTCTGGGTTCGAAGAACAACACTGTAAAATGATAGTCTCAGAATCCAAACACACTTACTAGCCGTGATATTCATCCTGGTATGCTCGATTGTAGAGACCAATTCTGCGTGACGATGGTGAGAATGCTGGTAGCTCCAAGTTGCTTCGTAGGTGGCTGTCCCAGGTTGGCGTACTGGCTGCACTCGGACCAAGGTCGGTATTGTAACAGCAGGCTCATCGATACTTCACGGATTGACTCTGGCTGAGGAACTGCTGTGTGGTAAGCGTAAGCCCAGATCGCACTCGTGATGTGAACTGGTTCAGTGGCTGGGACCAAACTGCCAGTTGTACACTGGCATGAATACTCTCACGGTGCTAGGATACAGTGCGACCTGCTTGCAGGCACGTGACAACACGGAGGTAAAATAGTGACTGTGTACCTGCAGTGCCACAATCATCGTTGCGTACTCCACCGGCTAGCCAGGCGACGACTCTCGCGTCGACTGCCGGAAATTTCACGACAACAGGTCTGTCTGTGTGGTTGTCGTCCGGAAAGTTTGCAAACATGTAAGGCGAGCGCGAGTCGGTGTTTGGCTTGAAGGCGCTTATGCTGGTTGCAGTGGACTACGCCTGAAGTGTGGTCACCCGCTAAACACGAGTGTGTGTCTGGTTGCCGACTGGTAGGCGAATGCTCATACGCAGCAAGCAGTGGACCCCAGCAGGTGCATGGCTCATCCGAGTCGTCCGCATTGGACTGCGATGTGGTAGATAGTGCGTGAATATACTTAGATAGCTTGGAGGAAATGACCGATGTTTTTTCGCCTAATGACAAAGCTGAGTGAGTACTGTCCACAGCCATGCAGAGGTCACATGCTCCTGCTCACACTGCAAATGTGCAGTGTGCACATGTGTGATGCACTACCATTAACACTGCACATTCCGCTTACTTCCGCTTTCTGGTGAGTACAATTAATATTACCAGTTGTAAGATATCGACTGTAGTTGTATCACGTAATTTCTTTGTCTTTATTTGCTTAATGTAACATCTGTGTCACCATGTTCTTTGGTTAAGCATCTAGGTAAATGTTTATTCATATTTCCTGTCAATTTATCTCACTGTAATTAATCTGTGTATGTAATTTCAAACATATGTTCTGTTTAAATCCTGTTATGTCAGAGTAGTACTTGTAGAACTGGTTCATTCATATAACACGTAGGTTTGTAATTATGTAAAATCTGCATGAAGTCCCTCCACTACGAAACCCGGGAATAGAAAAGGTGGATTGGCGGTAGAGCCGCAGGGAGTCTTTGTGGCATAGTCAGTAGGTAGCTGGCAAACACACTGTTCACATCTTGAGCGCCGAATGAGGCTAGTAAAGCAACAAGATTGATCGGTATTACCTCGGATGTCGAAGATTTCTGGATAATTATTAATGGAAATTATTGATTGGCTCTGAATCACAAAATCCGCCTCCAAGAAAATAATTTATGGATCCTTTATATATCAACACCCAAGACTACGTTTGCCGATTTTACGTTAACCACGGAAGATCGCCACCGTCCCCACCAGCATCTCAAGTAAAGGTTTAGAACCATATTTACTCACACGGAAGAGTTATTTGCTTCATTTGCAAATAATTATTGTTTTATGTTCAACTTGGTGTTGGGATCCTTGAATGACTCCTTAGTCATTTACCTAAACAGGGTACTTTACCTAGTTATACAATATAGCCGAGTGTCCTATTTAATTGAACAGCAGAATATTAATTGCTTCAGTAGCGCTCATTAACTTTTGTGGAGAAATAAATTCCTTGAGTGTTGAGTTAGTTTTATTTTTGGAATACTCCATGTATATTTTCATAAGTGAAGAGCTAAAGTTTTACATAAGTGTAGATGAGACGAACAGAACTAATTACTTTATTTAAAAACCATTGTGACTAAAATCTGTAATCAGTATTAAAAGTAAATGAATGGAACAGTGGTCATAGTAAGTGGTTATTGTTCATTGCAGTTAAGGGTCAAATTGATTATTCACGTGTTTGTGATTAGAAAGTTTTTCCATATTATGTGTTATTAGAAGTGTTTAGTTGTGACTTCAGCCAATTGACAGCACTGTTTCTGGGTTCCCGTGATAAATGTTAAGCCAGTATTACAACCATTATTACAGTAAAAGTACTTATGAAGCTCCAGCAATCATTTTAAGTTTTATGTTATTTAAAGATAAACCAGCTACATCTCTTCAAACAATAACAGATTCAAGGTCGTCATGTTTCATTTAAAATCTACTTAATGCAAAGAAGAAAATGCCCCCTAAGAAAACCAATAGCGACCAGATCAGTTATTATAACCATTTAAAGATGATCATTCCTATATTAGTGTTTTTCAGTAGTCAAATGGTAAAAGCTTTTCATGTCTAAATCGATAGTGCTCCTTCTTTGCCTAGTTGAATAGTTGAATGTTAGCCTTTTTGTTTTGAATATAGAGAGTGTATGTTAGTGAGATACACTTTGTTGCCAGATCATTTTAAGTTTCCATCTTTGCTGCTCGTGGCAAACTTATGTTCCAAGTCTTGCTAGCTTGTGCTATTGTTTCGTGCCCTGTTTGTAAAACAAAGTTTAGTGCCACGTACAGCCATACACAGTAACTGATTTTCTTAATGAAGATTATAAACACGTGGTACCACTTTTCCTAATTAGGCCGGTGACCGTTTTCCTTTATGTAATTACAGTTTACTTTATATGTACCAGAACCTTGGTTTGATTCTCGCTAATCCAGCTGCTGCTTTCTATCGAACATAATCATTCAATTAACGAAAAAATAGTTCAATACATTTTTCATTACATATAATCACGAATATTTCAAATTCATTTAATAGGAGTAACATAATAAGGACTTGCTCTCGTATTGTTCGAGGGAAGGCTTATACTTGTCTTAACACGTAACAGGAATTTTAGAAAGCGCTAGTGTTATAACTCTGCCGTGTGCCTCTATAGAATTTTTTAAAATTATAAACAAAGTTGGCAATTATAATCAGATTTCACGGTCCTCAACATGAATCTATTTCGTTTGTTGTGTCCAGAGTATGACTCAATGTCAGTGCGATTTTAGCTGCGGACTGAATCCGAGCATTATTACAGCAGCTATTCATTCACGCAAATTTAAAGTTTTACGGTTGAGTCAATGACATTCGACAACATTCAGTATTCGATTAACACTTTAATTTTCGTTACATGTAATTAGACTCAATTGCCATGGTGATATTTGTGAACAGCAAGTACGCAGACACACATTCTCCATTCTAAACGTAGAAAATTGACAGCTAAAAAGAAATTCGAATTCTGAATGCATTCCAACGCTTGACAGGTGTATTGGTGCCGCTACACTGTGACGAAGCTGTATACAGTCGCCGTCTTCTTAGTCACGTGGTAGGACCACTCTCTTGTTCCCGCACATTCAGTGAGTGCGTTCTCGTGTGATGCGAGTGAGCAAAATGCCGGCCGCCTGCTTCATAGTGCACGCAAAGCTAGCGGCTGGGAAGAAACACCACGCAAACGGATTCACCACATGGATACACTGTTCTACTGTGCACGGTAGGCTGTTTCATTATCTTCCTGAACGACGAACCCATCACCGAAATGTCGGCCGTAGGGCCGGACAGTAGATTGGGTGGGCTTGTCCCGAAACTTGACAGTTCTCAGATTACTCTCGACAGCGATGGGAGACGTCCGAAATCCGTAGGTGACAGATTTGTATGCTAGTACACTTATCAGACTTACTCCTCCAGTAAACACTGTAATAGAAGTTTAAGATATTTCCTTATTAAGATTTTAAGCGATGGCCTTCACTTTTCATGTGCTGCAATCATTTTCTGGAATTACAAAAATTACTCCGGAAAATTTAGTATTTTTTTTAATGAAAACATTGTCGCAGTCGAGAATATCTCGTGAATACTGTATTTAATAGCCTGTTACATTGAAAGTCTGCTACACACCAACAATCAGCAATTGAAGTCAGATTAAGCAAAAGTATTATCAAGAAGCACATACAAGTTAAATACTTTATGAAATAGAAGCTATTGAAAAGTAACACAAATTTTCTTTTTACAACGGGCAAAGTTGTTAAGACATTAAAGAAACTCAGTTCACTTCTAAGTATGACAGACGTTCGATAAATAATGCAACATTTTTTTTCTGAAAGCAGGTTGGTTTTATTCAGAGTACAATCTACATCTGTATTTACATCTACATGGTTACTCTGCAATTCACACTTAAGTGCCTGGCAGATGGCTCATGGGACCATTTTCATACTACTTCTCTACCATTCCTCTCTCGAATGGCGCGTGGGAAAAAGGAACACCTAAATCTTTCCGTTCGAGCTCTGATTTCTCTTATTTTATTAAGATGATCATTTCTCCCTACGTGGGTGGGTGTCGACAAAATATTTACGCATTCAGAAGAGAAAGTTGGTGATTGAAATTTCGTAACTAGATCACGCCGCAAAGAAAACCGCCTTTGTTTTCGCGACTGCCACCCCAACTCGCGTGTCATATCGGTGACACTCTCACCCCTATTGCGCGATAACACGAAACGAGCTGCCCTTCTTTGCTCTTTTTCGATGTCCTCCATCAAGCCCACCTGGTAAGGATCCCACACCGCGCAGCAATATTCCAGCAGAGGACGGACGAGTGTAATGTAGGCTGTCTCTAAAGAGACAGCAGTTTGTCGCATCTTCTAAGTGTTCTGCCAACAAAGCGCAGTCTTTGTTTCACCTTCCCCACAATATTATCTATGTCGTCTCTCCAATTTAAGTTGCTCGTAATTGTAATTCGTAGGTATTTAGTCGAATTGACAGCCCTTACATTTGTGCGGTTTATCATATACCCAAAATTTATCGGATTTCTTTTAGTACCCATGTGGATGACCTCGCACCTTTCTTTGTTTAGTGGTAATTACCACTTTTCACACCATACAGAAATTCTCTCTAGATCATTTTGTAATTGGAATTGATCGTCTGATGATTTTACTAGCCGGTAAATTACAGCGCCATCTGCTAACAATCTAAGGGGGCTGCTCAGATTATCACCTAGATCATTTATGTAAATCAGGAACAGCAGAGGGCTGTTCTACTCGATGATTTACTGTCTATCACTACGAACTGTGACCTCTCTGAGAGAAAATCACGAATCCAGTCACACAACTGAGACGATACTCCACATGCACGAAATTTGATTAATAGTCGCTTGTGAGGAACGGTATCAAAAGCCTTCTGGAAATCTAGGAATATGGAATCGATCTGAGATCCCTTGTCGACAGCACTCATTACTTCATGGGAATAAAGAGCTAGCCGACATTTTCTGAATCCGTGTTGGTTATGTATCAAGTAATTTTCTTCAAGGTGATTCATAATGTTCGAGTACAGTATATGCTCCAAAATCCTACTGAAAGTTGAGGTCAGTGATACGGATCTGTAATTCAGTGGGTTACTCCTATTTCCTTTCTTGAATGTTTGTGTGACCTGTGCTACATTCCAGTCTTTAGGAACATACCTTTCGTCAGCTGAGCAGTTGTATATGATTGCTAAGAAAGGCGCCAGTGTGTCTGAATACTCTGAAAGGAACCTGATTGGCATACCATCTGGACCGGAAGACTTGCCTTTTTAAAATGATTTGAGTTGTTTCGCAACACCTAAGATATCTACTTTTATGTCACTCAGGCTAATGCCTGTTCTGGTTTCGAATTCTGGAATATTAACTTCGTCTTCTTTCGAGAAGGAATTACGGAAAACTATATTTAGTAACTCCGCTTTAGTGGTACCATCATCGGTAACATTCCCATCGCTATCGCGCAGTGACGGAAATATTCCAGAATTCGAAACCAGAACAGCCGTTTGCATGAGTTACATGAAAGTAGATATCTTAGGTGTTGCGAAACAACCGAAATCACTTGAGAAAGGCAAGTCTTCCGGTCCAATACATCACACTGTTGCCCGCTGACTAGACTACAACATCCCTATTTTTCAACATGGTCACCGTTCACTACTACGGCGTTACGCCACTTTATTGGGAGGGCCTTGTAATATCTCTTTATATTCGATGAATTATTCTGATACGATTCAACCCTTGAATGACGTTTACTAATTTTCTATCTTCATACTTGCAGAATCCATGCGCAAAGTAGTTTCATACAATAGCTATGCCATGAGCGCGTAATTATTCTTTGTAGTACTCTCTCTGGTGGTTGTTAGAAAAAAGCTTCCGAGATTGCCTTCGTGCCGATTAGCCTGAGCATTGTTTGAAGAACTGTAATCTGAATATTGAGATTTATGACAAAAGATAATTGATACGAAATTGTACGATTAAAAGGGATACATATATATATATATATATATATATATATATATATATATATATATTGCTCCTAACAATTTACATTATTTGACATTTGAAAATTAATGATATTCATCGGTATATTGCGTAGTTGTTAATCAGAAGGGAACTTCCGAAGGACTGGATACGACCCTGCATTTAATAATCCAAGAGCTCCATTACTTCTTCGGAAGGTTAACTCCACCAAAGCCAAATATCCGCTTGATATGAGGTTTCCCGACAGATTATACAACGCTCCCAAAAATACGAGGCATTTTTTTTGTACAGATTAGCAGACCGCCGCAAAGCACCAGCCTGCAGAGAAGAAGAATCATCGCCTGATTTCATTCTAACAAGTAAAATTTCTGAATAATTTTGAGTGACTGAGTTATGACTGTGTTTCCTATTATGAATGATTGATTGCTCGAACGAATTGAGAACTACATAACTACATAACGTAGATAGGAGGAAAAATTACAGCCTGTGTGCCGGCATGCTACCACTCTACTGATTGACGTCGGCAGCAGCATCTTGCTGCATCAATAGCTGCCCCATCATCCACGAACCGCTTCCCGCGAAGTGCATCTTTCATCGAGCCAAACTGGTACTTTATGGTCTTCTGCTAGGCGGCTATGAAACTAGAGGGTGCATACCTTTGTATACCCCAGCTGGTGGGCGAGCGTGTCAGCGTCCAGCTGTGCAGCAGAGAATCCGCATGTTCCAACACTGCAGAAGTAACAGCTGTGCGCTGAAGGTCGGCACGCGAGAGATCGGATAGGTTTGCGTGACCTTGTTGCGATGATGACAGGCGCCTCGCCCAATGACTCACAGTGCTTTTGTTTACTGCCAGGTCTCCGCAGACATTCTGCAACGCCTCTGCGATGCTCTGGTTTTCCGCAAAGGGAAACTCGATGACAGGTCTGTGCCTGGAACGCATCTCCGTTGTAGGCGCCACTCTGAGGGCTACTTAGAGCGCTGCCACTTATCGAAACTTCGTGAATGTATAGGGGCTGAAGCGGGAATATTCCATGACGTTCCACAACAAATTCCGCATTTTTTCAGTCGAAACTGGCCGAGAAAAAATGTTTTGCATGGCTTACTAAACGCTCCTCGTATCACATGTTACAAGGCAGTGATTCTGAAAAAAAGAAAATAAAATATAAGCATGATAGGAACACATGTCCTGTTCCTCACAGATTCTGTGGAAACTAATGAAAATAATGGGGAACAGGTCAAATGCAGGTGACAGTACATAATAGATTGTGATACAATGTTTTGTTTAATTGCGTACATTTTCTCACAAAAGATGTTCAAAAAGTCCACCTTCAAAAAAGGTGTCCCAAAAAGAATGACCCGATTTTAACTTGGAATGATATTGAGACAAATGTCACTAGGTAACTGAAACAGCGCTAGATGCAATCGGCATGGTCTAGAGTTTCAGGAAAAATCCGCTAGATGTCGCTACGAGCGCTGCTGAAGCGTGCAGCCCGTCTCGCGCAATGTGGCGTCCGCGCAACAGAAAGCGTATTATGTTATTGAATTTAGTCGTACTCAATCAGTGATCGCAGTTCAGCGGGCGATTCATATTCGATTTCGTGCTAAACCACCATCACCAAAGAACATTTGACGGTGTATAAACAGTTTGAATAAACAGGGTGCCTCTGTAAAGGCTAAAGTCCTGGCCGGCCACGCGTTCCTGAACAAAAATTGGAACAAATCCGACGAGCATTTGAGCGGAGCCCCCGCAAGTCTACGCGTCGTGCTAGCCGAGAACTTGGATTACCGCGCATGACATTGTGGCGCGTGTTACGGCACCGTTTAGCCCTCAAACCATACCGATTACAACTGGTACAAGCTCTTCGAGATACTGGCAAAATGAAGCGAGTGAACTTTAGCAATGCTATTGTCGAGAACATGGAAGATGACACTTTTATGTCACGGTTGATATTCAGCGATGAAACAACTTTCCATATTAGCGGTAAGGTTCACCGTCATAATGTGCGTACATGGGGGCTTGAAAATCCTCATGAAACAATTGAACACGAACGTGATCCACCAAAAGTGAATGTTTTTTGTGCTGTTTCCCAAAGCAAGGTTTATGGACCCTACTTTTTAAAGGAAGAAACCGTAACAGGACAATCATACCTTGCAATGCTATGGAACTGGGTATTCCCTCAACTTGACTCTGACAATTTCATCTATCAGCAAGATGGAGCATCACTGTACTGGTACAACAACATGTGCAGTTCCCTCAATTCCAACGTGCCTCAGTGTTGGATAGGGCGTACAGGACCGCGAGACCAGGCTTTACACTCTTGGCCTTCTAGGTCCCCTCACTTAACACCATGTGATTTCTTCCTGTGGGGATATGTTAAACAATGTGATTTTATTCCTCCCTTATCTCGTGACATTGATGAACGAGAAACATATCAGCTGCTGTAGCTTCAGTGACAGAAGAAACTTTACGCTCAGTTTGGGATGAATTCGGCTATCGGCTAGATGTCGTCCGTGCAGCCAGTGGAGGACATATTGAACATTTATGATGGATTTTTATAAACTTCTGTCTTTCCTGAGTTATTTACTATGCAATTTGTTGGTGTTAAGCCCTTCTTCCTAATAAATAATTCTATTTAAAACTAGGTCATTCTTTTTGGGACACCCTGTATTTTGCAGCTCTCGTAGATAGCTGCTGTGTTACTGATCATAGCTCATTAGTACGGTTCTTCACTTAAGCACACACATGCAAAATACAGGCGAGTTTCTCCTTTATACGTTTCAGTGAGGTACTGCGTCACTGGCCATACGAAATGTGCAAGAGCTTCGTCGTGCCGAAAGTACATACGACGTGTTGCCAAACAAATATCCTCCAAGTATTCCAGTTGGTGTGGTTTAACTTTAGCAGCTTGCATGCCAAAGTTCCTTGACGTTGGACACGTTTGCTGTCAGTATGATGAATAAGAATGATGAGACACACACAACATCATGCCTTACAGATTCACGCCACTCTGACACACATTCTGTGTTTTTGACGCATTTTTTAGCGGATCTATTGGATCACATGTTGCATAGCGAAATGACAAACTTATTGGAATACCTAGCAAGTACGGGTGCTGAATGTCCACCTGTACAAGACAGGAAAGGGCACTGAGCTGTCCTGCGGCTCGCGTTGGTGCTCATTGTAGGTTTCCGCCCTCTGTTGGAGGCCAGACGGCATCGTTTAGTTGGCATGGTTGCGGTTGTTTCTCTTCTTCTCGTGTTGAATGACGCCACTCCGTTTCGCAAGCATTGTCCGCTAGTGGGAGCAGCGGTGATTATCGATATTTAGTAGTCCGCAGCTCGTGGTCTCGCGGTCGCTTTCTCGCTTCCCGAGCACGGGGTCCCGGGTTCGATTCCCGGCGGAGTCGAGGATTTTCATCTGCCTCGAGATGACTGGTTGTTAGTGTTGTCTTCATAATTTCGTCATCAGCCGGCTGGAGTGACCGAGCGGTTCTAGGCGCTTCAGACTGGAACCGCGCGACCGCTGCGGTCGCAGGTTCGAATCCTGCCTCGGGCATGGATGTGTGTGTTGTCCTTAAGTTAGGTTTAAGTAGTTCTAAGTTCTAGGGGACTGATGACCTCAGCAGTTAAGTCCCATAGTGCTCAGCGCCATTTTTTTTATATTTTGTAACTGTTGTCCTATCTTTGGGGCGACGTCGTTTTTCCGCGTCGTGTGAGTGGGGCAGTTCGGTTGGGGACTCAGGAGGAGGCAGGTCCGTGCAGTGCGAAACTAGCCGGGGCTGCTGGCGGCGCGCGTGGACTGCCGGATGGAAAGGCTGTGGTCACGAGGGTGCACAACCTCGTCGTAAATTGGATCCTGCAGGCTTTAAGATGAGTGTGTTTCAATTCAAGTAGAGAGGGAGAGACCTCCACCATTGTGACATCTCGCGATTCTCCAGTGAGTTGAGTTCGTGTTGCTGCTCGTAGTGTCGCCAAGGCGAAGAGCAGCTAGTGGAGTGCTTGAGGAAGGCGGATCAGATTAGCTTTCCTCGACTTCTTATTACTATTTACTGCTTTCAGCTTGTCACAATGTGTTAAGTTCAATCAGCGTTATTTTTCCTGCCTGGTGGCCGCTAACGCCACAATTACCTCCACTGGGGGTTGGTGTATGTAACGGCAGTATACTTGTCGTCGCCTGGCAGCTGTTGTCCGGTAAGGCGTGTAGTTTTGACAGCTTTCTTGATTGTAGGCCGGTTGGTGATTTTTTCTACTTTGGTGGTAGTGATTCCTTTCTCGTTCCGGGCGCTCTAAACCCTGTATTCTGGGGACGTAATGCAGACAGCCGGTTCCAGCTTTGGCGTATTTTTCTCATCGCTCGCGAAAGTGTTTGTTGCCGGACCTTCTCAGAGGTCGATTCCTCGAGCACCGCCTGGATTAGTTGCTTCTTCTTTTTTAAAATTAACTTTTGTTATTGTATTTGCTGTTTTACAGAAGGTTTCAAATATTATTGCCGTTCCTGCCGTGTAAAGCCTTCAGCCGTGACTGTCGTCATTTGCCTTAAAATTCTAATTTGTATTTGTGTTTTAGCAGTAATCCTTAAAACCTTATTTGCTGCCATTCCTAGCGTCTGATATCTTCTGCTGTGATTGTGGAAACTTATCTTTTAATACCTGTAAGTTGTAATTGCAGCATTCTTAATTTATTGACATTCTTGGCACGTAACCTTCAGCCGCGATCGCAGTGGTTTTTTTCTCAATCATAATCATTCATGACTCCAATACCAATGTAAGATGTGCTATTGAACATGTCGTCTGAGTATTGTTCGTATGTTTCATGCCTTTAGTTTTTGTTCGATGTACAATATTTCAACTAAACATTTTGTGTCTAATGTCATCGGCACGGCAGATCATAGGACATAGAGGATGGAATAAAATCGGTTGCCCAAGAAAATTACTCTAAAATCAGCTTACCGTAATACACTACTGCCCATTAAAATTGCTACACCAAGACGAAATGCAGATGATAAACGGGTATTCATTGGACAAATATATTATGCTAGAACTTACATGTGATTACATTCTCACGTAATTTTGGTGCATAGATCCTGAGAAATCAGTACCCAGAACAACCACCTCTGGCCGTAATAACGGCCTTGATACGCCTGGGCATTGAGTCAAACAGAGCTTGGATGGCGTTTACAGGTACAGCTGTCCACGCAGCTTCAACACGATACCACACTTCACAAAGAGTAGTGACTGGCGTATTGTGACGAGCCAGTTGCTCGGATACCATTGACCAGACATTTTCAATTGGTGAGAGATCTGGAGAATGTGCTGGCCAGGGCAGCAGTCGAACATTTTCTGTATCCAGAATGGCCCGTACAGGACCTGAAACATGCGGTCGTGCATTATCGTGCTGAAATGTAGGGTTTCGCAGGGACTGAATGAAGGGTAGAGCCACGGGTCTTAACACATCTGAAATGTAACGTCCACCGTTCAAAGTGCCGTCAATGCGAACAAGTGGTGACCGAGACGTGTTACCAATTGGACCCCATACCATCACTCCGGGTGATACGCCAGTATGGCGATGACGAATACACGCTTCCAATGTGCATTCACCGTGAAGTCGCCAAACACGGATGCGACCATAATGATGCTGTAAACAGAACCTGGTTTCATCCGAAAAAATGACGTTTTCCCATTCGTGCACCCAGGTTCGTCGTTGAGTACACCATCGGAGGCGCTCCTGTCTGTGATGCAGCGTCAAGGGTAACCGCAGCCATGGACTCCGAGCTGAGAGTCCATGCTGCTGCAAACGTTGTCGAACTGTTCGTGCAGATGGTTGTTGTCTTACAAACGTCCCCATCTGTTGACTCAGGGACCGAGACGTGGCTGCACGATCCGTTACAGCCATGCGGACAAGATGCCTGTCATCTCGACTGTTAGTGATGCGAGGCCGTTGGGATCCAGCACGGCGTTCCGTATTACCCTCCGGAAGCCACCGATTCCATATTCTGCTAAAGTCATTGGATTTCGACCAACGCGAGCAGCAATGTCGCGATACGATAATCTGCAATCGCGATAGGCTGCAATCTGACCTTTATCAAAGTCGGAAACGTGATGGTACGCATTTCTCCTCCTTACACGAGGCATTACAACAACGTTCCACCAGGCAACGCCGGTCAACTGCTGTTTGTGTATGAGAAATCGGTTGGAAACTTTCCTCATGTCAGCACGTTGTAGGTGTCACCACCGGTGCCAACCTTGTGTGAATGCTCTGAAAAGCTAATCTTATTGCATATCACAGCATCTTCTTCCTGTCGGTTAAATTTCGCGTCTGTAGCACGTCATCTACGTGGTGTAGCAATTTTAATGGCCAGTAGTGTATTTAAAATACGTCCAGCTTAAAATCTTTAATCTATTGGCAACAGTAACACTAATACATTGCACGGCATAATCAATTAAGGTGACTTTTTCTACAGTGAAAAACTGATACAAAGGAGAATACAGCGAGGATATGAGCAGAATCTCAAATTGATAAAAACGAAAAACAAAACACGCATAAGAATTCAAAAATTAAAGATATGTGCTCACTGATAACGACAGTTTAACGAAGAAATGAATTGTAAAGGCTTGTCATGTCAACAAAGTGAAAGATATTATGCAGATATAGTGCTGAGCATACCTGAAAGCATGTGGTACGTCTTTGGAATGTGTCAAAAAAATTCCTTGGCACAATGTTTCGTCTCCGACTTAATAACGGAGCGTTCAGACTGCACGTCTATCATGTATGACGGATTACTGCTACATCAGTGTAACTGTGACGCCATGGAGGACGCCAAGCACTTTATTTTTGCGTGCCCATTGCTGTACCATGCCACAACCGATGTTACTGCAGTGCATCCTGATTTGTCCACAACGAAACAATAAAAGAAATGGAATAGAAGTACTCTGCTTAAGCATACACCAGTATCATTGAAATAAAGCTGAAAAGGGAAGAGAGTGTCACTGAAGTGTGCGACTGAACCGCCGAATCTTTCCATCAGTAAATGGGGTATGTTCTCAACTGACTCGGTTGTTTTAACCCCTCCACTGACGGAATGACCCGCTTCCTACTTCCGTATGTATAAACCCAATACGGACTTGTAGCTGTCACGCCTTTGCGCTTACTGCTACGTATTTTAACCATAAATAGCTCAGCCCTAATGGTAAGAGTTAGTAGTGAATTCACGTTATTAATCTTTGAAGACAGCACAGCTGCCACAAACTCAGCTCACTTTTACTCCACTCCTACCCTCGCCATTGCACCACATTAACTAGGTGCTACATGGATCTTGCTAAATTCACTTGCGTATACATTTTTGACCGTTACTCGCCAGTATTTACCTATTGGATTAGTACGCTCCTAACCGGACTATTTCCCAAAGAGCTGTGATGATTGAACGGGCCTACAGTGCCCTACAGTTCACACGGTAACACTGCCTACCTGACCCACTTAACTTGGTAGTGAGCTTATGTATCCAATCACCACTGCTAGCAGCAGTGGGTAATCCTATCAGCACGACGAGAGCAGCAGACTTACCGTCGAATCCTCCCGAAAATACTTATAACTACGGTCGCCAGCTCTGAAGGAGCAAAAGAATAAATCAATTTTTTGGCTCGTTTCAAAGTGAAACGGCTCGAGTTGAATTTAAACTTAATTCTGAATATTACTATTTCTGACCATTCTAGGTGATTCTACAAAGCAAATACTCTCTCAATTTCTGTGGCTAACGCTGCTCTTCACGCCTCATGCCCTTAATGGCGGCTGGAACTACGAGCTGTAGCACTCGTATAAGCTACTGCACGTCCGCCATAAAATCTGGGCGCAGGAACTCTTACAATCAGCCCCAGTGGCATAGAGACGGCTTCGACAACCATTCGTCGCGTTCTACTCCACAAACGGCGACGATATTCGCCTCTTCGCGGTTGCACAATCACTTTTGCGTGAGCACAGTTACGCACGTCCTGTCACGTCAACACTCCCCAGGCCATTCCATTGTTCAGTCCCTGTGTCTCCAGCTACCTCTAGCTACGCTCGTATCACCAAGGGTGGGGGCGTTCCCCTACCACCTTTTCACCGAAATCATTTAGTATTTAAGAATATTTATATTTATTACCCTGGAGTTCATACCAGTCATAATAATTTACTACTAGCGCTTTATAACATTAAATCATACAGTAATAGCTTATAATTACCAAGAAAAAGAATACATTTGACTCCGATAGCTTAGTGCATTGTCTGAGAGGCAGCGCTAATTCCCAGTTTCGCCAATAGATGGCATCAGGGTGCACTCCCTGGCAGTCTCACACCAGCGCGCACGTTTCCGACGCGCGGGCTCCAAATTACTGTCAGCCCACCATCATTTCAGTTCCGTTACACATGCCCCACTTCTTATTGAAGTACCTAACAGTGATAATTCAACAAGAAGTCTCTCCTATAATGAATCTGAAATCTTCGTTAAGCTTTTTACCAAGGGTTTTCCCTTTCTTACTGATACACCTCGGTACTTATATTACTTATTTAAAATTAAACACCAATTCTTTCTATCTTTCCTGCTAAACATTACATAAATGATTTACATATATTCTTTACAATTTTCTTACATCCAAACACAGTACACTTTAAACATCTTTTTTTTTTTACAAAAATTTTAAATACACTACTTTTATCTCAGGCAAGTAAAACACACGTTATGCGCCTATTACTTTATAGCCCGTCCTTTTCACTTTACCTCCTCACTTTTCTACCTCTTCCACAACACTTATTTACACATCTATTAAGGCTTTCTTAGAAGCTCAGTCTTTCCCAGTCTGTTTAGTCTCTACTTAAACTAGAAGTTTCATTAGAATACTGCAACATATTTTAGTGAACATTTACCTTTCACATAGAACAAAAGAAACAAAACTATTTACATATTGGTTTACTTTAATATTTATTTATATATTTAATTTCAATCTGGTAGAATTCGTGGTTCATACCTTTTGAGATCCAGTATGTTTCTTACTCCCAGGCGTTTGCCTGTTAATGGGTACTCTAAATAATAAGCGTTCACATTGAGTATGGACACTATTTTAAATGGTCCATTATATATATATTTAAATTTGCTGATCTCGTTATTAATTTCACTTGACTTTTCATGTGTTTTTACAAGAACGAGATCACCTATTTTGAATTTAGGATTCCTTACTTTTTCGTCATGACGACGAATTCTCGCATCTGCTTGTTTTCTCATCTTGTCTTTTACTAAGTTCTTTTTACTATCATAATCTAATTCAACTCTATCTGGAAATTCTAGTAGGTCTTCTACTAGACTTTTACTTCTCGTCTTTTTCAGGATTTCTTCTGGAGTAAATCCAGTGCTCTCGTTTGTTAATGAATTCATGATTTCTTCGAATTCACTCACATAGATGCCCCACTTCTTGTGGTTACTATGGCAGTACATCCTAAATAACCGACCTATCTCACGCATATATCTTTCTGCCGGATTGCTTGATGGGTGATAAGCTGAGATATGGACCACTTCTACCTGTTTCTCAGTTATCCCATCCTTCCACATTTTTGAGCAAAACTGAACACCATCATCTGATAGTATTCTCTTTGGCTTCCCTACTTTCACAAAATAATCACACACCATTTTATCATACACAGCTCTGGCAGTAGCTTTTCTCAAGGGATATAGCTTTATATACTTTGAGAAAAGTTCAACTGCTACAAATATGTATACAAAACCCCCCCTGGTTTTCGGTAATGGTCCAAAGATATCTACTGCTACTATTTCTAATACTTCGTCAGGTTTTATTGATTGCATGGGCCCTTGATTAGTTGCATTTGTTACTTTCGCCTTTTGGCATAGATCACAAGATCTTATCCTCTGTGCTACCCTTCGTGCCATGTTGTTAAAGGTAACGCATTCATCTAACTTATCGGTACACTTCCGTGCACCACAATGGCCATATGCCAAGTGAACATAATCTATCAGCACTTCAGTGTGTTGTTCCGGCCAACATACTCTCCACGTCCCTGGATTATTTAATCTTTGAAGATACAGTATACCTTTATGTATTTTATATGAAGCCCTTATGTTAGTTGCGTCCAGATTGTCAAACTTGACCTTTACCGACTTGAGTGCATCATCATCACTTTGATATCTTCGCATATTCCGACATATTTCCCTAATTTTTTCTCTCCCTTCCGCTTTTTTGAAGTAATTCACCTCAAAAACATCTTCCCAATTCTTTACACTTTCTAGTGTCTCACATCCTTCCGGTAATCTCGACAAAGCATCCGGTACTGCATGTTCTTTCCCTTTAACATACTTGATCTCTATATCAAATTGTTGTAAAAACAGCGCCCATCTGGTCAACCTGTTATGTAACAATCTGCAGTCCTTCAAAAATATTAAAGCTTTGTGGTCTGTATGGACCACAGTCTTATGTCCCCATAAGAAAAGTTGAAATTTCCTAAAACCCCATACTATAGCTAAAGCCTCCTTCTCTGAAACCGTATAGTTTCTTCCATACTTAGACATGGTTCTACTCGCAAATGCTATTTGTCTATGAGTTTTTTCCCCATCTATCATTACCTCCTGAAATATGGATACTCCCAATCCATAATCTGAACTATCTGTTGCCATGTGGAATGGTTCACACAGGTCACGGTGCCATAGCTTTATGTTTTTAGCCAAATTGTCTTTTAGCTGGTTGAATGCTGTTTCACATTCCTCAGTCCATATATACACACTGTTCTTCTTAAGTAGGTTGTTCAGATGTGGGCTATTGAACACCTGATCATCCACATACTTACGATAAAAGGAACAAAGTCCTATAAACGACTTTAGTTGTTTTTTATTCTTGGGAGCCGGACAATTCGTTATTGCTTTGACTTTATCGGGATCCTTTTCAATTCCCTCTGGTGTTACTATGTGACCTAAAAACTTTATTTCTTTCTTCACAAACTCGCATTTTTTCAGGTTCAGGGTCATTCCTCCTTTAATTAAAGCTTTGAACACCCTGTCGCACAACTCCATGTGCTCTTCCCATGTCCTTGTAGCAATTAACAGATCATCTACATAAACCGTGATTAGCGAACTAAGTTCACTCCCTAAAATTTTGTCTAAAGCCCGAATGAACACTGAAACGGAAGTATTTAGGCCAAATGGTACCACTGTGAAATGGTAGCATTTGCCATTGAATAAAAATGCCGTGTAGTTCCTAGACTCCTCACTTAATGGGATTTGCCAGTATCCTGCAGTTAGGTCTAAACTAGTCATGTACTTTACACCATTAAACTTCTGCAATAAATTATCTATGTTCTCTGGACGATCCAACTCCCTCTTCACTACTTTATTCAGAGTACGAGCATCTATCACTATTCGTACACTTCCATCCTTCTTACCTACTATCACCAGTGGGTTATTATATGGGCTAGAACTCCGTTCAATGACCCCACATGAAACCATTTTATCTATTTCTTTTTGAACTGCTTCTTTCTTAGACAAGGGTACATTATATGGTGGTTTAAAGAAAGGTTCATGCTCCTCTACCTCCATGCAGTACTCATAATTTATCACTCGTCCCGGTTTGTCCGAAAATACCACCTGATTTTCTTTCAGAATTTGCCATAGATCCTCCCTTTGGGCATCAGATAATCCTTCCGTTTTATCCACTACATTTCGAAGGAGTGTCTCCTTATTTCCATCTTCAACTATCTGCCTCAACAGAAACCAATCGAATTTTTGACCTATTCCTGAATCATGATCATCTCTAAATTCTACCCATCTCAGCTGGTTCTCTTTCATTACTCTAGATGATTCAAATGGTATTTCTAATACCGCACTATCAACTTTACAAACTATTATCCCTTTGTCACAATCTATAATTACTTTCTGTTTTATTAACCAGTCAATGCCTAAAATGATCTCGGCACTGAGCTCTGGAACTACTAAAAATGCATTCGAAAATAGCTTGTTTTTTATCTTAAATTCCATCATCACTTGATGTTTAACAGGTTTACTACATTTCCCTGTCGCCCCTCTCACTTTAACACCTGTTACTGGCATCATGACTACTCCTCGTTGCTCTTTGATCATCTCAAAAAATGCGTGCGAAATAGCACTTATTTGAGCACCCGTATCCAACAATACACATAAATCGTACCCACATACATTAATGGGCAGGATTGTTTGCATCCTATTGTCCTCTTTCATACTTTCTTTATCTTCCCATAATAAATCCTTTTCCACCGCCAAGTCTTGCCATATTATTTTTCCAGTTTTTATACTGACCATTCCATCTGGAGGTTTCTTTCTCCTTTTCATCCTAAATTCTTTCACCACTTTTTCCAATAGTCCTTCGTCTAGGCTCTTTAATGCTATCTCGTTCTCATTCGAATCTGTCGTGCCTGAACTCTCGGTTGCAGAATCGGAAACTTCCTCTACTTCTTTTTCTCCCTGGATGCTTTCTGATGATTCTGACGATAATTCCTCCTCCTTAGAAATATGACCTCCTTCGGATTCAAATAATTCTTGCAAATTATAATCCATTTCTCTACTTTCCCTTTGTTGGATAGTACATTCGCCACTCTTACTTTCATTATTTTCCCCTACTAATGGAATTCCAGTCTCACTCAACTCATTTGCTTCAGTACTACAGGGATCACAACACTCTTTCTCTTGGTTAGATACACTTTCTCTAATTTCTTTAAAAGAATCTTCATCACAGTCATGTACTCTTGCTGTCACTAGGTACACATCATAATCGGTATGGCTCTCTAACACTGTCATATTCGGGTCCAAATTAATCACTTGAGTGGAAGATCTTTCTAATTGTGCTGGCTGGCTTTTGAGCTGATGTACATATTCTGCATACGAGGTAATTTCTGAATTGGCATGCGTCTCTGCACTATGCCCCTTTTTCTTATCCACCCTTTCCTCTTTAATTAATTCTCGATGCGATTCGTCGACTATTCGTACGAACCTTTTACCATAAGTCACATCACTCCTACCTTGCCCCTGGCTCTCTGCACAGTTGCCATCCCTACCGACAACCAACGCCTTCTCTGACTCTTCCTTCATCAATTCGTCACTCTGACCTCGAATTGTACTTATTTCATTCACGTGAGCCTTCACATCCGACCGATATTCTTTTCCTACTTCATTTCCCTTAATAATTCCTCCCTGCTCTCTCTCCTCTGTTTGTATCCCTGCATTATACTTCGCAAAGTTTCGTTTATGTAACTGCTCTTCAGGCGACCGACGCACTATCCTACTATAGTACTGACTACTCCGACCTTCCCTATATTTGGGCCATTTCTTTCTTTCCGCGCGCGTTAGGCCCTTGACCTGCGCGGTATTTAGTTTTCCTGATTTTGATAATGCATCCCGTTTCCCTGATAGTGTCCTCTCCCTCGCTGAGAGTTACCTCCTCGACCTCTTCCTCTCATCATGTTAATTTGCGGTTCATTCCTACCACCTTTTACTATTCCATTCTGATTTCTGAAACCTCGAAACTCTCTAGTTTCACGCCACCTATCTTCATTCTCGATTTTTTCTAAAAATTCATCGAATGTTCGATGAATGCCTCCTACATAACGCTTTGAATCGTCAGGTAACTTTTTCCACAACTCCCACACTATCTCCGATTCTGATCTACGATCTTTAAGATACTCCAAACGCTTGAACCATCCTTCACAGTATTCTTTCATGAGCCCACGCCCATGTTCTGGCATTCTGGCGACAACGAATTCTCTCCACAACCTATCTCTCTGTTGTGTGCTCCAGAATTCCTTAAGGAACTTTTCTTTGAAGTCTGTAAACTTCAAATTGTCGATATCCAAATTCAATCCCCAACGTTTAGCATGACCTGCTAAAGCGTCTATTACTAAATTAATTTTTTCTTTATCCGATATGTCTGTTGGTAAGACACGTTCACAATTTTTTATAAAATCTATTGGATGCCATCCACCTTGTTTCTTTTGAGGATCGTATTTTTCCTCCCTACTCAGTATTTCCGATTTTTGCATTACCAATGGGATACCACTACAGTTAAGAAACGTCTGATTCTGAACTTGCTGACTTAACAATTTTATCTCATTACGCAGTGTATTTTCCTGCTCCTGCACACATGCATCAAAACTCAACATGGTATTGCGCAGTGTTTCAATATCAGCCGCTGTTTCTTTAACAATCTCTTTCTTTACAACTGGTACTATCACCTGTAATTTACTTTCAATTATCGGTTCTAATTTTTCACTAACCAAAGGTTCCACTGATTTCTCTATTCTCTGAATTTCGGTATCAAATCTTTTCTCTATTTCTGTGACTTTTCTCTGAACATTTGTTATTTCAGCCCTAATGCTATTTACTGATTTGTTTACCTCTGTGATACGCTGGCTTTGCGTATTCAAAATATCTAAATTGGCTTTTATTTTACCAGATAGGTTTTCATCCAGTTGGGATATATGACTAGCCATTTCTGCTTTCAAACTAGCATTCCCTTCTCGAATTTGCACCATCATCCTATTTAACAAACTTGTTAATTCCATATCCTCTCCCTTGTGACTTGCATCCACAGATACTTTGGGTTCACTTTTCACTACTTTTGGTTTCACTTCCCGTTCCTCCTGTCTTGTGGGTGTGGATTCATCTATAAGATTTTCCAACCCTACAACAGTATCTATGGACCCTAATTCTGGGTCTGACCTTGTAATGTTTTCGTCTTGCTTGTTACTATTCGACTCCATCTTATGCTGCTGTATTTTGTGCCTAATAGAAATGTTTATTAAACCAAGTATTACTTGTTTAACTCCTACTATTGGACTTTCTTTTGCTGCTTTGCAGGTTGTCGTCTTGAACTTACCAATTGTGGTATATTTGTCTACAACAGAATTTTAAATTTAAAATTTTCTTGAAACTACAAGTTTATATAAACACTTTTATTGCAGCCATTATTCTACAAACTTGGTAAGTCCTGTCACGGTCGCCACATGCGACCGAACCGCCGAATCTTTCCATCAGTAAATAGGGTATGTTCTCAACTGACTCGGTTGTTTTAACCCCTCCACTGACGGAATGACCCGCTTCCTACTTCCGTATGTATAAAGCCAATACGGACTTGTAGCTGTCACGCCTTTGCGCTTACTGCTACGTATTTTAACCATAAATAGCTCAGCCCTAATGGTAAGAGTTAGTAGAGAATTCACGTTGTTAATCTTTGAAGACAGCACAGCTGCCACAAGCTCAGCTCACTTTTACTCCACTCCTACCCTCGCCATTGCACCACATTAACTAGGTGCTACATGGACCTTGCTAAATTCACTTGCGTATACATTTTTGACCGTTACTCGCCAGTATTTACCTATTGGATTAGTACACTCCTAACCGGACTATTTCCCAAAGAGCTGTGATGATTGAACGGGTTCGATCCACGGCCTACAGTGCCCTACAGTTCACACGGTAACACTGCCTACCTGACCCACTTAACTTGGTAGTGAGCTTATGTATCCAATCACCACTGCTAGCAGCAGTGGGTAATCCTATCAGCATGACGAGAGCAGCAGACTTACCGTCGAATCCTCCCGAAAATACTTATAACTACGGTCGCCAGCTCTGAAGGAGCAAAAGAATAAATCAATTTTTTGGCTCGTTTCAAAGTGAAACGGCTCGAGTTGAATTTAAACTTAATTCTGAATATTACTATTTCTGACCATTCTAGGTGATTCTACAAAGCAAATACTCTCTCAATTTCTGTGGCTAACGCTGCTCTTCATGCCTCATGCCCTTAATGGCGGCTGGAACTACGAGCTGTAGCACTCGTATAAGCTACTGCACGTCCGCCATAAAATCTGGGCGCAGGAACTCTTACAATCAGCCCCAGTGGCATAGAGACGACTTCGACAACCATTCGTCGCGTTCTACTCCACAAACGGCGACGATATTCGCCTCTTCGCGGTTGCACAATCACTTTTGCGTGAGCACAGTTACGCACGTCCTGTCACGTCAACACTCCCCAGGCCATTCCATTTTTCAGTCCCTGTGTCTCCAGCTACCTCTAGCTACGCTCGTATCACCAAGAGTGGGGGCGTTCCCCTACCACCTTTTCACCGAAATCATTTAGTATTTAAGAATATTTATATTTATTACCCTGGAGTTCATACCAGTCATAATAATTTACTACTAGCGCTTTATAACATTAAATCATACAGTAATAGCTTATAATTACCAAGAAAAAGAATACATTTGACTCCGATAGCTTAGTGCATTGTCTGAGAGGCAGCGCTAATTCCCAGTTTCGCCAATAGATGGCATCAGGGTGCACTCCCTGGCAGTCTCACACCAGCGCGCCCGTTTCCGACGCGCGGGCTCCAAATTACTGTCAGCCCACCATCATTTCAGTTCCGTTACAAGTGGTACAGGATTTGGGGTGGACATCACTTAAAAAAGGCGTTTTTCGCTGCTGCGGAATCTTCTCATGAAATTTCAATCACCAACTTTCTCCTCCGAATGGTAAAATATTTTGTTAACGCCGACCCACGTAGGGAGAAACGATCACCATGATAAAATAAGGGAAATCGGAGCTCATAGGAAAAGATATATGTGTTCGTTCTTTGCGCCCCCTATACGAGACTCGAATAATAGAGAATTGTGAAGATGGTTCGATGAACCCTCTGCCAGGCACTTAAATGTGAATTGCAGAGTATCCACGTAGATGAAAGGTAGATTTGCAAAGGATTTGAAACATACTCTGTGTTCGAACATTATGAAATAACTCGAAGAAAGCACATAAAAAGCAAAATTTCAGAAATTATCGATCTGGTGAACCATAACTGGCTGTTTATTCACACTAAGTGATGACTGCTATCGACAGTTAATCACAAGTTGACTTTAAATTTTCAGATTTCCAGAAGGCTATTGACACATTTCCCCACAAATGGTTTCTAATGAAAATGCCTGCCTATAGGGTATCGTCTAAACTGCGTGACGGGATTCGTGATTTCCTGTCAGAGACGTTATCTATTGAAACATAGGTGATATCTAGGGTTTCACATGGTAGTGTATTAGGTCCTCTACTGTTCTTCACCTCTACAAATGATTTAGGAGACTAGCCGAGCAGCTCTGTAAGAGTATTTGCTGATGATTCTGTCCTTTACAGTCTAGTGAAGTCATCAGAAGGTCCAAATCTATTGTAAAAGGATTTAGAAAAGAAAACTGAATGGCGCCAAAAGTGGCAGTTGGCTAAACGATAAAAAGTATGAGGTTTTCCAACGAGTACTAAAAGGTATCCGTTAAATTCCAGTTGTACTATAAATTACAAAAATTCAAAGTTTGCCGATTCAACTAAATCCCTAGGGATTATAAAAACGAAGAACAAATTTAAACTGCCACATAGGAAATGACTACATTTTGTTGGCAGAACAGTTATATGATGCAACAAATTTACTGAAGAGATTGCCTCCAATATGCTTGCCCGCTATCTGCTGGAGCATTGCTTCACACCTACACCTACATCATACTCCGCAAACCACCTAACGGCGAGTGGCGGAGCGTACTTTCGGTACCACTGTCTGATCCTTACAAACCTGTTCCACTCGCGAATAGTACATTCGAAGAATAATTGTCTGTAAGCCTCTGTATTGGCTCTAATTTCTCGAATTTTCTCCTCGTGGCCAACAGGCGAGTTGTATCTGGGGTGGGGGAAGTAATATGTTGTCCAACTCCTCCTGAAAAGTGCTGTCCTAAAATTTCAATAGTAAATCTCTCCGTGATGCACAATGCCTCTGTTGGTATGCGACCCTTACCAGATAAAATCGACGGAGGTAGTCAAAAAAAGACTTGAAAGAAGGGCAGCTCGTTTTGTATTACCGCGAAATAGAGGAGAGTATGTCACTGATAAGATACACGAGTTGGTATGGCTACCATTAAAGTAAAGTTTTGGGAGCGTTGCGGCGAGATCTTTTCATGATATTTCAATTACCAACTTACTCGGTAGAAGGCGAAAATAATTAATTTGTCTGCTTACACCTACACAAGGCGAAATGACCATCGTAATATAACAGGAGAAATCAGTGCTTCCACGGAAATATTTAGATATCCGTTTTCCCCATATGCCTTTTAAGAATGGAACAATAAGTAATCGTATATATGAAGATGAGCTACCTACCTGAATGAAGACGCTGCTTGCAACAGGCGATGTATCCATACGAAAACGTGTATTCATATATTTCCTGCTGGATAAATCGCAACATATTTAACTGAAAATGATTATACACCAATCTAAAAATTCTACCACATGATTATAATTTGTATTTGTGTGTGTGTGTGTGTGTGTGTGTGTGTGTGTGTGTGTGTGGCTTTGTGTGCGTGGGTGTGTATGTGTTTTTTTTATTTACTAAAATACACCAATAGCCATTAAAATTGCTACACCACGAATATGACGTGCTACAGACGCGAAATTTAACCCACAGGAAGAAGATGCTGTGATATGCAAATGATTAGCTTTTCAGAGCAGTCACACAAGTTTGGCGCCGGTGGCGACACCTACTACGTGCTGAAATGAGGAAAGTTTCCAACCGATTTCTCATACACAAACAGTAGTTGACCGCCGTTGCTGGTGAAACGTTGTTGTAACGCCTCGTGTAAGGAGGAGAAATGCGTACCATCACGTTTCCGACTTAGGTAATGGTCGGATTGCAGCCTATCGCGATTGCAGATTATCGTATCGCGACATTGCTGCTCGCGTTGGTCGAGATCCAATGACTGTTAGCAGAATATGGAATCGGTGGCTTCCGGAGGGTAATACGGAACGCCGTGCTGGATCCCAACGGGCTCGTATTACTAGCAGTCGAGATGACAGGCGTCTTATCTGCACGGCTGTAACGGATCGTGCAGCCACGTCTCGATCCCTGAGACAACAGATGGGGACGTTTGCAAGACAACAACCGTCTGCACGAACAGTTCGACGACGTTTGCAGCAGCATGGACTATCAGTTCGGAGACCATGGCTGCGGTTGCCCTTGACGCTGCATCACAAACAGGAGCGCCTGCGATGGTGTACTCAACGACGAACCTGGGTGCACAAATGGCAAAACGTCATTTGTTCGGATGAATCCAGGTTCTGTTTACAGCATCGTCATGGTCGCATCCGTGTTTGGCGATATCTTGGTGAACGCACCTTGGAAGCGTGTATTCGTCATCGCGATACTGGCGTATTGGCCGGGTTGAAGGTATGGGGTGCCATTGGTTACACGTCTCGGTCATCTATTGTTCGGATTGACGACACTTTTAACAGTGGACGTTGCATTTCAAATGTGTTACGACCAGTGGCGCTACCCTTCATTCGATCCCTGCGAAACCCTACATTTCAGCAGGATAATGCACGACCGCATGTTGCAGGTCCTGTGCGGTTCTTTCTGGATACAGAAAATGTTCGACTGCCGCCCTGGTCAGCACATTCTCCAGATCTCTTCACCAATTGAAAACGTCTGGTCAATGGTGGCCGAGCAACTGGCTGATCACAATACACCTGTGACTACTCTTGATGAACTGTGGTGTAGTGTTGAAGCTGCATGGGCAGCTGTATCTGTACACGCCATCCAAGCTTTGTTTGACTCAATGCCCAAGAGTATCAAGGCCGTTATTACGGTCAGAGGTGGTTGTTCTGGGTACTGATTTCTCAGGATCCATGCACCCAAATTGCTTGAAAATATTATCATATGTCAGTTCTAGTATAATATATTTGTCCAGTGAATACCCGTTTATCATCTGCATTTCTTCTTGTTGTAGCAATTTTAATGGCCAGTAGTGTACGTTAAGTGCATTTTATTAGTAGTGTACCATGTTTCGGAGGCTGCCTGAACGGGTAGTATCCAGAGGCCGTAAAAATGTTGACACCTACCCAGTGGTACCGTATTCACTCTAATGACGCCGGTAACGAGTCATGGCGAGCACAGGTCCTACAGAAGCCTGTTTCATGATCTCAACCACTGCCCACAACTCATAGATACTTGTCAGAGTGTAGTGTCATTTACTTTGTTAATATTGCACTCGGTGAAGCCACAGATATGTTCGAGTGTAATGGTGGCATGCGGCACGGGGCTAACACAAGTAGCCTTCTTGTTCGTGAAGTCTGTCTCATTGCATTACGACTCAGTGCGGGGGCAGCGGAATGATGCTTTGTCGTTCTGAAAGTGCAGGTAGTCAACCTGGTCTGTACTGCCCACTACTGGGTGTCCCAGGTTTCATGGAAGACGTTAGGCGGTAAGGGCTTAAAAAAAATTTCATTAGATTTTCATAATATTTTGAGAAAGTGTTTGTTAACCAGTTATTATTATATGTTTTAACTTGTTGTAACTCTCATTTTTAACTTTTGTGTAGTAAAGATACTTCCCTGCTTTATATATCACCATTACTGTAGAATATGTTGAGGTTTGAAAAATATTAACGGAGATACAATTGCTCGTGATGGGTGTGCTTCACCTATCGACGTGTAAAAACACCTCCAAGCACGTTTCGAGTGGGTCGATGACACTAGTGGTTAATTTATTGTGTCGAGCATAGAAGTCTTAAATCCTGAAGCGTGCTAAAAGTCGCGCACGCGCAGAAATGCCGGTGAGCTGAGGCTGTTGGGGGACGGTGGCGTCGTCTGTTGACATCGGAACGTAATCAGTTCCCGCTGCGCTGACTCACGTCACAGTAATTTATTTCGTGCTTTTCTGTCTTCTTAATTTTATTTTATTGTTTTCTTTGTTTTCGGTACATTGCGAAAGTTGAACTTCACGTTTACCAAAGAATGCTAACCCACATAAGAGACAAAATATCTGAAATAAAAAAGAAATGGTTTGTTTCATAATACCCGGACAAATAAAAGCCAAAACAGAAAGAGAGAGAGAGAGAGAGAGAGAAGGAAAGAAAAAATCACCACTAACTGCTTATGCGTGTAAAGGAACTAAGTAATGTACCATATTCACATTTGTGGGTCTTAAAGAATATCTTCCATGAAAAAATGTTCGCTTAATGGTCAAATGTCTTACGTGTATGCTACTGTTTTTTTCTTTGGTTTTCATATTTTTAACCTCATACAAGAGCGGAATTAGATCAGTTATCTGTTAACTTCTCAAAGCAGTTCCTCTCGTCGTCAGTTTTTTCAATAATTGTCGTTGGTCGTTTCAGATGGCTCCAGAATCTCTTCAAATACGGTGCACTGCAACAGAAGTGATTACGCAAAGTGGATTTGTATCACAATTGCCGGGGAGTAACTTTCGTCTGCAGAAAATAACTTATTTATAAACAGCCTACTGCTCTACTTAATATCTTCCAGCGTGCTGCACACCCAACAAGTGCTATTACAGATATTTTATTTGGAAATGGGGAGGAGCAATTGGTCCATAAGGAAACTGGAGGTAAATGAAGTAATGCTTTCTGTATGCTGGATTACACACGTTCAGATCAACAGACATTTTACAGTCTCATAAAATAATACATGGAGAACGCAATATGTAGCTATGCAGACCTTATAATGAGGGTATAGTGGAAAAAAATTATATTACAAAATTTATTTTTCTACTCTAAGCATCTTACATAAAATGGACAGTAACGTTGTTCTAACTTATGAAGAAATGAGGAATGTTGCATGTCCTTTTTACTGCAATACATCTAGAAAGAAATGTGCTGCACAAGGGCTCGATATTCGTCAAATATAACAACATATTCTTCAGAGCAATCTTATTCGCTGTAAACAGTAAATCGACGAAGAATTTCAAGTATCTGAATCGTCGCCACAATAGTATTAGACGATACGTGTAATTTAATGAAGAGACTGGTTGGTTGGTTGATTTTGGGAAGGGGACCAAACAACGAGGTCATCGGTCCCATCGGGCTACGGAAGGATGGGGAAAGAAATCTGCCGCGCCCTTTCAAAGGAACCATCCCAGCATTAATGAAGAGAACCACATTGGAAAAGGAGAAATTATTGCAAGTGTTTAATCAAGAAAAATTTTTGTTGTGTAGTGTCATCATCTGAGGAATTATCTTTACAAACTAATAATTGTGATAATGTTTGCTGTGGAAATGTCCTACGTAAGGGGTCAAGTGGATCAACAGCCGAAGAGCCACGGATATACAAGAATTAGTTGCCGGAAGGTTGTAGGTAATGTTTTCTTCGACACAATAAACCACGTATTAGTCAGTGCAAAATACAATTTGTCTCGGCGCTATTTAATGTAGAGTATACCGTGAAAAAGATAGCAATAATAGCATAAAGATAGATTAAAGTCAATAGAAGAAAAGTTAATATAAGATAATTAATACGTTCATAGATACGACACAAAGAAAGTTCAGTTACTGCCTGAATTAATGCTGGCATATTTTAAGGATAACTCAGTGATGCATGGCGACATATGTAAATTGCAATATACGATAATCTAGTTTATTTCTCAACTTAAGCTCTTAGTGAGGAAGAAGAGCTCCAGTTTGGGAAGAGGAAGTTATTTGGTGGCTAGAAATATGTTCCGCAGAAGTAATACCGTATCTGTGTATAGGGAAGCACCATGAGAAGTTATGCGTGTAAATAGATGTCGCAGGGAACAAAGGAGAAATATGGCCTCAAGCTGAAATATTCAAATGGCAGATGTAAAAGCGAATGAAGTGATCGTGAGGCATGCTAGTGTACCACGACCAGATGCTCGAAAGGCAACTATGAGCGTGTCTGCTGAATTACGCCGACAGTTACCGGCCACCGACGGAGCATGTCGAAGCTTCTATGTGTCCGAGACAGCGTAATCTGTAACGGGTCGGCTTAGAAGGAGTTATTTACGCAGAGAAAGTGTTAGTGTGCTTTCTTTCGCGCAGATGCGTTAATTTACAAGTTTCAAAGAACGAGAGAGCACAGTTCCAAAAGAGCAGCTGTTCCACAAGAACGGTAAGAAATTAATGCAGATTTGTCGCATAATTAGAGAACGTGAGAAATGAGTGTGTGAACTCGTCAGTAGTTTTATTGCGAATTGAACGTTGTCTGCCGTGCACACCAAACGTTTCGCGCTATTATTTGTGTATTTATTGTTAGATCAAGGAGAAGCTCGAAGGTGGACGACTTTCTTCAGATCATGATGCCTGCATGGGTATTTCAGACATTATTGGGTAACTGCTAAGATAGCTTAATAAGTCTACTATTAAATGTCATCTAAACAAGACGTGTGAAAGATATTATGGACTACTTTGTTCTGCGTCCTGTTGTTGTTAATGCAAACTTTGACTGCAAAGTCCAACGAACGACAGTAGTGTTTAGACGCCACTGGTGACTGTACTGGGTAACTTCCGCAATTACGGAAGTATAGTGGCTTTCTGTGAGCTGGAGCCTGCAAAGCAGGCAAGTGGTATGCTATTGACGTATTGTCCACAACGAGCAGGTGACGACGCAGGCGTGTGCAAGGCCTCAGGGGCGCCTAGCTGCGGCGCGCGTGGTGGCTCGCCCCGGACCCCTGGTGGCAGTCATCTCGTTGAAGAAGTTGTTGAACTCGCGCGTGAACTCCTCGATGTAGTTCGTCGCGTTGCGCAGGCGCGCCGCCAGCTCTGCGTTCTGCTGCTGCACGCGCCGCAGCTCACGAGGACAGTCGGCCAGCGACGTATCGCTCAGCACCTGCAACACCAAAGTTTTACAAGGATTAAACACTAAAACATCATCAGTCAGTATTTTCTGTAACCTGTCCAAGGCATTTTTCCGTGTAAATCACTATACGAGGGTTGGAACTTTAATAGTGGCAACTATTTACGCCACTGGCCATTAAAATTGCTACACCAAGAAGACATGCAGATGATAAACGGGTATTCATTGGACAAATACAGGGTGATTCAAAAAGAATACCACAACTTTAGGAATTTAAAACTCTGCAACGACAAAAGGCAGAGCTAAGCACTATCTGTCGGCGAATTAAGGGAGCTATAAAGTTTCATTTAGTTGTACATTTGTTCGCCATTTCAGCCAATAAAGTTTTTGGTCCCTTTTTCTTCGAAGGTGCTACTGTAACTGGACTACAGTATCTGGAGATGTTAGAGAATTGGCTGTTCCCTCAGCTCGAACAAGAAGCACAACAATTCATATTTCAGCAGGATGGAGCGCCACCACATTGGCACTTATCTGTCCGTAACTACCTGAACGTCAACTACCCGAGGCGATGGATCGGCCGCCAGGCAGCCCGTGACAGAGCACTTCATCACTGGCCTCCAAGAAGCCCTGATCTTACCCCCTGCGATTTTTTCTTATGGGGTTATGTTAAGGATATGGTGTTTCGGCCACCTCTCCCAGCCACCATTGATGATTTGAAACGAGAAATAACAGCAGCTATCCAAACTGTTACGCCTGATACGCTACAGAGGGTGTGGAACGAGTTGGAGTATCGGGTTGATATTGCTCGTGTGTCTGGAGGGGGCCTTATTGAACATCTCTGAACTTGTTTTTGAGTGAAAAAAAATCTTTTTAAATACTCTTTGTAATGATGTATAACAGAAGGTGATATTATGTTTCTTTCATTAAATACACATTTTTAAAGTTGTGGTATTCTTTTTGAATCACCCTGTATATTATAGTAGAACTGACATGTGATTACATTTTCACGCAATTTGGGTGCATAGATCCTGAGAAGTCAGTACCCAGAACAACCACCTCTGGCCGTAATAACGGCCTTGATACGCCTGGGCATTGAGTCAGAGCTTGGATGGCATGTACAGGTACAGCTGCCCATGCAGCTTCAACACGATACCACAGTTCATCAAGAGTAGTGACTGGCGTAGTGTGACGAGTGTAAACGTCGCTGTTCTCGGTCGTTAAGTGAAGGCTGTCGGCCACTACATTATCCATGGAGAGAGGTAACTCCTGAAGTTTGGTATTCTCGGCACCCTCTTGACACTGTGGATCTCGGTATATTGAATTCCTTAATGATTTCCGAAACTGAATGTCCCATGCGTCTAGCTCCAACTACTATTCCGCATTCAAAGTCTGTTAATTCCCATCGTGTGACCATTGTCACCTCGAGCCGGCCACTGTGGCCGAGCGGTTCTAGGCACTTCAGTCCGGAACCGCGCTGCTGCTACGGTCGCAGGTTTGAATCCTGCCTCGGTCATGGATGTGTATGATGTCCTTAGGTTAGTCAGTTCTGAGTAGTTCTAAGTCTAGGGGACTGATGACCTCAGATGTTATGTCCCATAGTGCTTAGAGCCATTTGAACCTTTTTTTTTGTAACCTCTAAAACCTTTCCACATGAATCATCTGAGCACAAATGACAGGTCCACCATTGCACTGCCCTTTTATACCATGTGTGAGCGATATTACCGCCGCCTGTGTATGTGCATATCGCTGTTCCAATGTAAAACCTCAGTGTTTGTTAGAAAATACGAGGGTTGGATCTTTAATAGTGGCAAGTATTTATTTACAAGTCGTACAAAATAGATACGTGTTTCAAAGTTTTACTGACCTTCAAAGTAGTAACCATAATTGTGTATAGCCCGTTGCCAGCGATGTGAAAGTCGAAGGAAACTCTTAGCAGTGACAGTTGTGTTGACTGTTCGAGCGACGGTGTCTATTGCCCGAGGAATTAGTAGCAGTTCTGAAGCGAATGCCGCGAAGTGCTTCCTTCAGTTTAGAAATCAAGTTGAGCTCACGAGGGCTTAAGTCATAGGAGTGCAGTAGTTGGTATAGCACTCAGCAGCCCCATCAGTCAAATAAATCAGTAGCAGCTTGCACTGTACGTGCTGGAGCATTGTCCTGCAAAATGATGGTCAGGTCCTGCAGAAACTGTCATCACTTCTGTCTCCATGCTGTTCATTTTTGGAACACAAGGTACGACTAGCCTAGAGACAGAAGTGATAACACTTTCTGCAGGACCTGACCATCATTTCGCAGGATTGTTTGACTGATGGGGCTGCTAAGTGCTATACCACCTACTCCACCCCTCTGACTAAAGCCCTCGTAAGTTCAACTCTATTTCTAAACTGAAGGAAACACTTCACGGCATTCGCTTCAGAAGTGCTACAAATTCGTCGGGCAATATCAACACAACTGACACTGCTAAGTCTATGGCTCTGAGTACTACGGGACTTAACATCTGTGGTCATCACTCCCCTAGAACTTAGAACTACTTAAACCTACCTAACCTGACGACATCACACACATCCATGCCTGAGGCAGGATTCGAACCTGCGACCGCAGCAGTCCCGCGGTTCCGGACTGAGCGCCCAGAATCGCGAGACCACCGCGGCCGGCCTGCTAAATCTGTGCTACGAATTCCACATCGCTTGTAACGGGTTATACACTATGCTGGTGACTACTTTGAAGGTCAGTAAAACTTTGAAACACGTATATATTTTGTACGAGCTGTAAATACACTACTGGCCATTAAAATTTCTACACCACGAAGATGACGTGCTACAGACGTGAAATTTAACCGACAGGAAGAAGATGCTGTGATATGCAAATGAATTAACTTTTCAGAGCATTCACACAAGTTTGGCGCCGGTGTCGACACCCACAACCTGCTGACATGAGGAAAGTTTCCAACCGATATCTGATACACAAACAGCAGTTGACAAGCGTTGCCTGGTGAAACGTTGTTGTGATGCCTCGTGTAAGGAGGGGAAATGCGTACCATCACATTTCCGACTTTGATAAAGGTCGGATTGTAGCCTATCGCGATTGCGGTTTATCGTATCGCGCCATTCCTGCTCGCGTTGGTCGAGATCCAATGACTGTTAGCAGAATATGGAGTCGGTGGCTCGGCTCTGAGCACTATGCGACTTAACTTCTGAGGTCATCAGTCGCCTAGAACTTAGAACTAATTAAACCTAACCAACCTAAGGACATCACACACATCCGTGCCCGAGGCAGGATTCGAACCTGCGACCGTAGCGGTCACGCGGTTCCAGACAGAAGCGCCTAGAACCGCACGGCCACACCGGCCGGCGGAGTCGGTGGGTTCAGGAGGGTAATACGGAACGCCGTGCTGGATCCCGACGGCCTCGTATCACTGGCAGTCGAGATGACAGGCGTCTTTTCCGCATGGCTGTAACGGATCGTGCAGACACGTCTCGATCCCTGAGTCAACAGATGGGGACGTTTGTAAGACAACAACCATCTGCACGAACAGTTCGACGAAGTTTGCAGCAGCATGGAGTCCATGGCTGCGGTTACCCTTGACGCTGCATCACAGACAGGAGCGCCTCCGATGGTGTACTCAAATACGAACCTGGGTGCACGAATGGCAAAACGTCATTTGTTCGGATGATTCCAGGTTCTGTTTACAGCATCATTATGGTCACATCCGTGTTTGGCGACATCGCTGTGAACGCACATTGGAAGCGTGTATTCGTCATCGCCATACTGGCGTAGCACCCGGCGTGATGGTATGGGGTGCCATTGGTTACACGTCTCGGTCACCTCTCGTTCGCATTGACGGCACTTTGAACGGTGGACGTTACATTTCAGATGTGTTACGAGCCGTGGCTCTACCCTTCATTCGATCCTTGCGAAACCCTACATTTCAGCAGGATAATGCACGACCGCATGTTGAAGGTCCTGTACGGGCTTTTCTGGATACACAAAATGTTCGACTGCTGCCCTGGCCAGCACATTCTCCAGATCTCTCACCAATTGAAAACGTCTGGTCAATGGTGGACTAGCAACTGGCTCGTCACAATACGCCAGTCACTACTCTTGATGAACTGTGGTATCGTGTTGAAGCTGCATGGGCAGCTGTACCTGTACAAGCCATCCAATCTCTGTTTGACTCAATGCCCAGGCGTACCAAGGCCGTTATTTCGGCCAGAGGTGGTTGTTCTGGGTACTGATTTCTCAGGATCTATGCACCCAAATTGCGTGAAGATGTAATCACATGTCAGCTCTAGTATAATGTATTTTTCCAATGAATACCCATTTATCATCTGCATTTCTTCGTGTTGTGGCAATTTTAATGGCCAGTCGTGTAGTTTGGACTGAGATAATTGTAGCGATAGTATTGAAAAATTGAAGGTAAGTCCCTTTTTGTCAGGAAGGCAAAAGCGCTTCAATCGAAAAAGCGAAGGGCGCGAAGATATCGCACCAACAGAGAACAAAGCACCACTCGGTCGTTAGTCATCAGATTGTGCATACACTGGCGCCGATGCGAGGTTAAACTGTCTACAATTCCAAGGAAGTAGAGTCTCGGATGGATATTCGTTCAGCATGTAAATATGTAGAATGATTATACAGTGCCCTCTGGCAATAGTTACTTAAAAGGAGAGCCATCTTTTAGCTATGCAAAGGCTGTGGCTGTTTACGTAATACTCGCCGACGCCTACGCAGTGTTATTGTCATCTGGTTTCTTTCCCATTGTAAAACATAGGGCATTCTTCTGATATACGCACAACATTTAGTTTACGTGAGTACCAGATAGTTACTGACACAAGTAATATTCCCTATGATAAGATCATGGTGTGAGGCCTAAAATATACCTTATCGTCTGGTTTACAATTAAAAGACTATTCAAAGACACAAATGCTTTCTCTATTTAAATGTTTGTCGTATTTGGACTGGCTAGTGTAATATTACCTTGCTACAACTCGTAACAATCTTGTGTGGCCTAACTAAAACGTTTCAGAATCCGTATTTCTTTGTATAGTGGTGTTTCGGAGACGATTGAATAACTTTGAGGCCGACTGTCTGAGCAAACTATTAGTTATCTTGGATATTAATAACCGCTTCAGCTGTGTTTTGGTCCTTTATTACTGCATCACTATCGGTGTTTTGTGTTCGACGGACAACAAGTGTAGGGAAGAAAATCCGACCTTTTCCGCTCTAATGTTTTAATCGTGTGTCTCCTGAAGAAGTGGCTTTAAAGCCACGAAATCGGTAGTGGTACAGTAGCAAAGGACCAAAATACAGATTATAAATACCCAAGATGAATACTCATAGCTGTGGTTGCTCCACCTACAAGGTAGTCTGCAGGATAGTTATGCGATCACGGTAAAAACTTAGTAAAATAATAACAGGCCAGTTATAGACTTATAAGGTGGTTTTATAACCAGCAAAGAGAACGTATGGGCAACGTCAGCTATAACAAAAATAATGCAGGAAGCTCTAATTCACAGTTCATCGATTCTAGACGGGAGTATTCTTCTTATTATGGGGGAATACGTTATGGAGTTCCGCAAGGTTTACTACTGAGTACTCTACTGTTCCTGTAGCTTTTAACCATCTCCCATTTAACACACATCAAGCAGAACCAGTGCTTTTTGCACATACCACGTGTATTCTAATCAACTCCAATACACATACATCAACAGATGAAACTGCAAATAATAGGGTGTAGATGGATCACTGATTAGTTTTCGGCGAAGGGTGTCTGTATTTAACTATAAGAAAATGCAACCTATGCATTCATTTACATCAATGGGTACAACCCAGTGATGAATTTAGAGCATGACAAAATCTTCAAAATTTTTGACTCTTTTGTTAGTGAGAATTTAAATTTAAAAATAAAATGTGTGGAAAATCTCAAACAATTCATTATGCATTTCGACTCATTGAAAGTCTTGCAGAGAGACAAATCTGTAAGTTCATACACTTCGGTTATTACCATTCAGGAATATATCATAGGAAACTGTGTTATGGGAAAACTCATTTTGAAGACATAAAAATACAAAATAAGAATAACATGCGATCCTCGCCTTCGATTATCTTGTAGTCAGTCGTTTAAGAGGATAAGTATTGTAAGTACAGCATCACAGTACATATTTTCTCTCCCAAAATTTGTTGTTAAGCTCTTCACTAGAATTCAGAAGGAACAACCTAACATAACCTAACCTAATGACATCCATAATTGCAATATCAAAATAAAATATAACTTTTCTTACTCTTCATTAAAACTGAATTTAACTCAGAAAGGTATTAATAATGCTGCTACCAACATCTTTGTTGTCCATTTATCCTATGATTTACATGTCTGACAGATAGCAAAGCTGAATATGAAATTAAGCTGAAAAAGTTCCTTCTGAGTAACTCCTTCTGCTCCACAGACAAATTCTTATTTAGGAACTTGTAGCTACTAAGTGCAAAAGTGTTACATACTTCCTTACTCGTTATTAAGTTAAAATTTTTTCCCGTTGTGCGAACTCATCTGCAAATGGTTAGAATACAGCCATGTTCAAATACAAATTTAGTAATATTTGGTAAACTGAATCGTTCCATGTCATTCTGATATGTCGAGGTAAGTGACTAATGGACTCTGTAATTAATTATCCTGTTTTCAAGACAAGTTGCGTTTCAAAGCCATCAACAGGATATGTCTCCAGTTTCTGAGCAGTGGGCCTAGCTAATGATGATTTAAGTACCCAGTGTATGTTATTTTGTTGTATTATCTGCCTGCGAAGACGTGGAAGCTATCGCACGCCTTTTCGGTAACGTTCGGTGCGGAAGTAGCCTAATCGATCCCTAGTGGTAGAAGAAGAAGAACTTTTAACTAACAGGGGGAGGAGAGGTAGTTGTGTAAAATTCCTTATGACCAGACTTTTCCCCATGCTACGAATTTAATTTTAAGTGATAGCATGTGACACCGTTGATGATCAGCTGTCCTTCGAACGGGGCCGTTAAGCCCATCGGTGGCCTGGAGCAGGCGACGTTTCCTCAGAATAATTGAGACGCTTGCGAGAGCCAGCCATGAAAAAATATGCCACCTGTTCTGCAAGATATATGAGACAAACGAAATGAGGGCAGGTGCTGATAGATGTGAATGTTACCGGACCATCAGTTTAGTAAGTCATAGTTGCAAAATACTGACACAGATAACTAACAGAAAAATGTAAAAATTGACAGAAACCGACTCTAGGGAAGATCAGTTTGGGCCCCGGAGAAATATAGGAACACTCGTGGCAGCGTTGACCCTACGACATGTCTTAGAAGATGGGTTAAAGAATGGTATACCCAGGTTTATATTATTTGTAGATTTAGAAAAAAAAAATGAAATGTTAGCTGGACTACACTCTCTGAAATTTCTGTGATAGCAAGGACAAAATGCGGGGAGCGAAACTTTATTTACAGTTTGTGCAAAAACTAGCTCACGAAAGAGAAGCAGTATTTGAGAAACGAGACAGGGTTCTAGCCTATCCCTGATGCTAATTAATGTTTACATTGAACAGGTAGCAAAATAGACGGAAGAGAAATCAGGAGAGGGACTTAAAGTTCGGGAAGAAGAAACAGAAACTGTTTGATTTGCTGACATTGCAACTCTGTCACAGAGGGCAATAGTCTTGGTGGAGCGGGTGGATAGACTGGATAGTGTCTTGAAAAGAGGTTATAAGATTAATATCAACAAAAGGAAAACAAGTGTAATGGAAAAATGTCGAATTAAATCACAAAATACTGAAGTAATTAGATCAGGAAATGAGACACTGAAAGCAGTATACTGATTTTGCTGTTTGGGCAGAAAAATAAATGAAATGGTCGAAGTACAGAAGATATAAAATGAAGACTAGCAATAACATGACCGGCATATCTGCAAGAAGTAAATTCCTTAACATCGAATATAGGTTCCCGTTTTAGCAAGCCTTTGTCTGGAGTGTAGTCTTGTACGGAAGTGAAACACAGAATAGTTCACAGAAGAAGAAAATAGTAGCTATTGAAATGTGGTATAGCGGAAGAATGATAGAGACTATACATGTTGATCGAGTAGCTCCTAAGGAAATACTGAATAGAATTGCGGAGAAAAAGAATTTATAGCACAAATCGGCTAAAAAAAGCGATCAATTGATAGCACCTATCCTGAGGCATCCACAGTCGCAATCTGGTAATGCAAGAATGCGTGGAAGGCAAAAATTGTAGAGGAAGACTAAGGGGTGAATGAATACAAGAAGTAAATTCAAGTGGATGTAAGTTGCAGTAGGAGGTAAACAAGCTTGCACAGGACAGAGCAGCGAAAAGAGCTGCCTCAAACTAGTCTTCGGACTGGCGACCACACCGCAACAGCAACGTCAGCGTTATTGGGTTGCTGTTACATGATTTCAGGAAATTTTACTTGTGGGGCTTTCTGTTTAGATCATTGAGTTCGGTAGGTAATAGGAAACATTTGCACCAAGATGTAAGAATCTTTTTTAATTACTTGCATGTTCTTGAGGTTTGTATTTGCAGCTAACAACCGTATTTCGGAACAGTATGTGAACATTGGAAGAATAAACACTGATACCATCCAAACCTCCAGATGGCGGACACTCAGATCGGTACCAAACGTTGTATGTAGTTAGATTATTAACCAAAACACCGATTTAGTTCGTGCTATGTGCTGTCGTCCAGTAGAGAAAGCGTAAACGATAATTAAAAGTGACAACAGAACTACGGAGCGCACGAAAGGCGTATCTGGAAGTGAGAGTTTCGTAGATCTCGTGTGGGTGAGTTAGTAGCTCATGAGGACGTCTTGTCAATTTCTTGACATCTAAAAAGACGTTTCGGAGTTTGTAGCAATACCCTTTTGGCAGTCTGCTTTCGCTTCGTTAGTTGAAAGTAGCAAACATATAGATTACATTTGTGTAGACAGATGTGGTGTTTTGTCGGACAAGTGCGAAAGAAAACACACGTCCGACGGAACAGACACCACTCGTGATGAAGCAGCTGGTTGGTTGATTTGGGAAGCGGGACCAAACAGCGAGGTCATCGGTCCCACCAGATTAGGGAAGGAAATCTGCTCTGCCCTTTCAAAGGAACGATCCAGGCATTTGTATGAAGCGATTTAGGGAAATCACAGAAAACCTAAATCAGGGTGGCCGAACGCTGGTTTGTACCGTCATCCTCCCGAATGCGAGTCCAGTGCATTTGTTTTTTTCACAGAATAAACATTAACTGTCGGAACCCTAGAAGGAAGCAACAACTGCATCACACGTGCGGAAATATTAATACTCCCATACAACACTTTCAAGCATAAAACAGTAAAAAATTGTCATAATTTGTGTACGAACGCACGACCCACGGTATTAAGACCTAACACTCCCCACGGAACCAATGCATATTACTTTATCACAGTTATGCATTTTTCCGTGCTCCGCTGTACTGAAGTGACTTTTAATTAACGTTTACGCCAATTCTGCTGGATGGCAGCACACACCACGAACTAAATCGGTGTTTTGGTTGATACTCTATCAACACAGAACGTTTGGTACCGATCTGAGTGCCTGACATCGGGAGGTTTGGGTGTAAGAAATTTAAGTTTGTCTTGGTGTTGAGTCCATTACGTTTAATTCTTGAGCACATATTCTGTTGCAGCGTATTTTCTTTGCTGTAGATAAATTGCTTATGGTTATTGACTTCTAATTTTGAATCAGTAATAAGGCTAAAATATAATGTAACACCATTATCGATTGTAAGTAGTTTACACAGTGTTATTATGTGTATTTAACTATGAAGTGATTGCTCTGTACTAGTTAAGATCTTTGAATTGTCAGAGGGAAAGTGGAAGTTTATGATGTATATACTGTAAAGATTTAATAATGTTAAAAAATAATGAAACTTTATAAGATATGTATGCTCGTAAAAGGAAAATTGTACCTTCAATACTGGTTCATACTAGGGAAGTTGTATTATATAAAGGAAAAGGTGTAGGCAACTCCTTCCGCAGCGGAAGGGGCTTGGCGCGGGGAAAAGGTGGATTTGGTGGTCAATCTTGGCGGCTAGAGAGAGAGCACATTACGCAGTCAGTGGCCAGCAGTTGTACAGTCAACACCGTAGGTGCGAAGTGAGGCATTCGGAAGCCGATTTATGTTGAAATTGCCTCGGATATGGTTTCGGCTGTAATATGGTGCTGTTGTATTATGGAATGACTCTGAAATGATTAATACGTCGCCAAGAAGAAATCTGAAAAGAGCCTTAAACTGAGGTGAGATCAGATAGCCGCCCTGTGCTTGCCACCACTATTGCGCCACTGCTCCGCCAACTCAGGAAATCAGATATCTATCTTAGTGTGGACCAGTATGTTTCTGTGTGTGTTTTTCCAATAATAATTTCAGTGATAAAATTATGTGGTTGAACTTTCAAATTGCCCTGATCATGAAACCTATGCAGGATCCTATCCTAAACGTGCTAAAGACCGAGTTTCGGATAATTAGTGATTTGTTTCTACTTTGAATGTGCCAAGGTTTCAGTGCTAAAGTGTATAAATGATGCTAGATAAACCACCTACTTCACAGATAATGAAAGAGGCACATAATTTGAACTTTCATGAAACTTTACTTTGTTGTGACTATTACTAGGAACTAATTTCTGAAGTTTTATTTGAAAATTTTAATTGAGTAAATTGCTATATAGTGTTGAAATATAAACAAATTCAAGTGGTGTTAGAAATCCACACTAGTGTAACGCAATTTGTCTCTGAAATAGTTACAGAATTTGCCTGTAGAGTAAATGACAGTTTATGGACCCCACTATATTCTTCTCTATAATGAGAAAATTAAACTAAATATTGCTTTTGCTAAAGGAATCTGAAGTATTTTCGTAAAAGAGAGAACATAGAAAAGTGTTTGTACAGTGTTATTTTATTGCATTTGTGATGTTTGTGTGTTAGTTAAATCAGGACTCTTGTCATGGTTCACTTAGTCTCGTGATGTCTTTAATAATTGTTTGGTGCTGAATTGGTTAATGGTAGAGATGATGATTATTATTAACAGGAGTAAAGTACCATTCATCCTTCTGTGACTGCTAATTTATGCGAATGATAGCTACTGCTAGCTACTGTTCAGTTCGTCTGGTAGCTGTGTGTATTCATTGCACTTCACAGAGAGAGAAAGAATGAAAGTCCCTGTTGCAAAATTGCAGTTAAATTCTTCGAACTTAATGTTCCCACATTATTATGCCCAAATTGACTGGCGACCGTTTATTATTTCATTCACGAAAACCTTCATTACTTTCCTACTTTCCAAAATTAAAGTCTTTCTTATAATTTTCATTTCTACGAAGTCCATGTTCGATATCCTCTGTCCATTAGGTAAACGCACGGTCAATTCAAAATTCCTCACAGAGGGTAACGCTTATTGTATCTTGAGGTCATATTTGGCACAACGCACGTACAGGGCTATTACAAATGATTGAAGCGATTTCATAAATTCACTGTAGCTCCATCCATTGACATCTGGTCACGACACACTACAGATACGTAGAAAAATTCATAAAGTTTTGTTCGGCTGAAGCCGCACTTCAGGTTTCTGCGCTCGAGAGCACAGTGAGACAAAATGGCGACAGGAGCCGAGAAAGCGTATGTCGTGCTTGAAATGCACTCACATCAGTCAGTCATAACAGTGCAACGACACTTCAGGACGAAGTTCAACAAAGATCCACCAACTGCTAACTCCATTCGGCGATGGTATGCGCAGTTTAAAGCTTCTGGATGCCTCTGTAAGGGGAAATCAACGGGTCGGCCTGCAGTGAGCGAAGAAACGGTTGAACGCGTGCGGGAAAGTTTCACGCGTAGCCCGCGGAAGTCGACGAATAAAGCAAGCAGGCAGCTAAACGTACCACAGCCGACGGTTTGGAAAATCTTACGGAAAAGGCTAAAGCAGAAGCCTTACCGTTTACAATTGCTACAAGCCCTGACACCCGATGACAAAGTCAAACGCTTTGAATTTTCGGCGCGGTTGCAACAGCTCATGGAAGAGGACGCGTTCAGTGCGAAACTTGTTTTCAGTGAAGAAGCAACATTTTTTCTTAATGGTGAAGTGAACAGACACAATGTGCGAATCTGGGCGGTAGAGAATCCTCACGCATTCGTGCAGCAAATTCGCAATTCACCAAAAGTTAACTTGTTTTGTGCAATCTCACGGTTTAAAGTTTACGGCCCCTTTTTCTTCTGCGAAAAAAACGTTACAGGACACGTGTATCTGGACATGCTGGAAAATTGGCTCATGCCACAACTGGAGACCGACATCTTTCAACAGGAGATGGTGCTCCACCGCACTTCCATCATGATGTTCGGCATTTCTTAAACAGGAGATTGGAAAACCGATGGATCGGTCGTGGTGGAGATCATGATTAGCAATTCATGTCATGGCCTCCAAGCTCTCCCGACTTAACCCCATGCGATTACTTTCTGTGGGGTTATGTGAAAGATTCAGTGTTTAAACCTCCTCTACCAAGAAACGTACCAGAACTGCGAGCTCGCAGCAACGATGCTTTCGAACTCATTGATGGGGACATGCTGCGCCGAGTGTGGGAGGAACTTGATTATCGGCTTGATGTCTGCCGAATCACTAAAGGGGCACATATTGAACATTTGTGAATGCCTAAAAAAACTTTTTGAGTTTTTGTATGTGTGTGCAAAGCATTGTGAAAATATCTCAAATAATAAAGTTATTGTAGAGCTGTGAAATCGCTTCAATCATTTGTAATAACCCTGTACATAGGTGTTACAATAATTGATCAACTTTATGACCACCGACCTACTATCGATATAAACTAGTCCAGGTGATAGCAGCGTCACGTGGCGAAAAAGGACTCCTAGTCAGACACACGCACATTGCCTGTAGTATGAATGAGCTTGCTGTCCTCGTGTAGAATGGGGAAGGCGCGCCATCTATCTGAGTCTGAGGTAGGGCAGACTGTGATGGCCCGGAGTCTCGGCACGAGCATTTCAGAAACTGCACGACTTGTCGGGTGTTCGAAAAGTGCTGTGGTGAGTGTCTTCAGCACGTGGCGAAACCAAGGTGAAACGGGGTATTGGGCGACCACCCCTCATTACAGATATCGGACGTCGGAGGCTGGGAAGACTGGTAAAACAGGACAGGCGGCGAACTATAACGAACCTAACATTAGTCTTTAATGCCGGACAGAGTACAAGAGTCTGTGCAGCCACAGTGCAGCGAATACTACTAACGATGGGCCTCCGGAGCCAGACCAATGCATTGGTGTATGCATGACCCATGCATGTACCAATGTTAACACCACGACATCGGCAACTACGACTGAAATGGACACGAGACCATCGGCAGTGGACGTTGAGGCAGTGGCAGAGTGTTGCATGGTCTGATGAATGTACTACAGGACGGAGACAAACTGGTGGCGGCTCCATTATGCTCTGGGGAACATTCACGTGGGCATCCGTGGGTCGAGTGGAGCCCATGCAATCAACCACGAGGGCTGGCTGCAGACCACATACACCGCTTCAGGGCGATTATGTTTCCCGACGGCAATGGCTTTCTTCAACAAGATAATGCTCCACGTCACAGCCGGCCGAAGTGGCCGTGCGGTTAAAGGCGCTGCAGTCTGGAACCGCAAGACCGCTACGGTCGCAGGTTCGAATCCTGCCTCGGGCATGGATGTTTGTGATGTCCTTAGGTTAGTTAGGTTTAACTAGTTCTAAGTTCTAGGGGACTAATGACCTCAGCAGTTGAGTCCCACAGTGCTCAGAGCCATTTGAACCATTTTTCCACGTCACAAGGCCAGGAGTGTGATGGAGTCGTTCGTGGAACACAGTGACGATTTCCAATTGATGTGCTGACCCTTCAAGTCACCAGATCTGAACCCGATCGAACACATCTGGGATGTGACTGAATGTAGTGTCAGTGCTCATCTTCCCCCACCCCACTATTTTAGGGAATTAGGTGACTTGTGTGTGTAGGTGTAGTGCCAATTCCCACCAGCGACCTACCAGTATCTCATTACTTCTGTACCACAACGCGTCGCCGCTGTTATCCGTGCCCAAGTTGGAGCTACCGTCTATTAGAAAGGTGGTCATAACGTTCTGGCTGATCAGAGTGTAGATTCCTGCAAGAAAGACCACCAAGAAGCAGCAGCACGATTTCGTTTATTATTGAGGCTGTTTGTCCACTTGTAATAATCACCATGTCGTGATCAGTTGTTTCATTACTTGAATAGAAAGGTGTGAGTTGCCTTTTTTCTGCTAACAATATCTCGAATGATTTGACACGGCCCTTGGAATTTATTGTAGTCTTCCAAAACAATGCCCATTTCTGCATTTTTCTGAGCGTGTAATTTTCTAACGACATTTTTTAGTATGAATTGCTTCTGTAGAGATCTGTGGCATTGGTGTAGACGGTATAGAGATGGTTCCACAACGGGAACTTGAGGTACGTCTGCTTCAGTATGTCTCGCCTGGATGTTTGTCTTCTGAATAATGACGCTGGGCTCTGTGTTCCTTAAAAAAGATAAAATAATTTCGACTAGATTGGACAACCGTGACTGTCAGTAGCATCAACTTCGTTACAGCAATTCTTTCTGTTAGTATGCAGGTTTATAGAAACTCATTATTATCCTTTGTAGAAAGACAGTGGCTATTTATTTCTCTGTATCTCCAGCATCTTCCTCTCCCTCAATAACCTTCTGTAGATCTGGATTATGATACTGGACGTATCACTATTTCCGTTATATCAATCCACTTTAAGGAAACTATGATAACAGACAGAGTATGTGGTCCGGAAGCAAATAGATTAGAGACGAACCTTCTTTGAAATCCATAGGTAGCTATAAATGGCTCCATGATAGCGTCTAATATCCGTCAGGAGCCTTCTGACACAGAGCAGTCATAAACCTGTCACGCCTCACAGATAAAGTATGCATTCGATTTTTGCGCAGTCCTTGTAGGACTCCAAAGGGTCACCTTATGGCCTCATCAGCTCTTTGCTACTAAGATGCTACTGATTTCAGAGATATTCACACAGCCAGCAATGGTATAGGGTTTGTGGTCTGCCTGATGACATTAGCGGCTCTACTGGACTTCGCAGTTGATTCAAATAAAATTGACTCCTGTCTGAAATAGGAATAAGATGTTTCCCCACCATCTACAGTACTGTTGCCAGGAATCAGACAAGCCATTTAAAACACCGAAACTGATCAATTTATCAATGTTTAGTGGTCGAAACTTTGTTTTCAGTTACTTACTCGACACTAAAATAAGAAAACTATTAAATTTTCGATCGGTTACCTAAGGACTGGCGTTTCGCTTTGTATGCTACTCCAGACTGCACTGCAATTTTAGTTCTTGGAAATGTTGTTACGTATTTTCCGCTGTGTCCACAGTCGAAGTTTTCCGGCTAACCTCTTGCTTGTGACATGTTTGGAACAGCACTATGTTTAGTCCTATATTTCCATGAATTACTTGCTCTTTGGATTTTAAGTATTAATAATAGCCAATTATCAGAGCTGTTTGCTCATTTGTGTTCATACAGACTACGTTTCCCTTATTCCGCCTCAGTTACACTACGTCGGCGATTGCTTTGCAAACACTTTCTCCACGTACGCGTACACAATCATCACTCTTCCACGCAAACATTGGGGTTACACTCATCTGGTGTGAGACGTTCCGGGGGGGCTCCACTGGGGGCCGAACCGCACAGTAACCCTGGGCTCCGTGTTGGGCGGCGGTGGGGTGAAAAATGGTTGAAATGGCTCTGAACACTATGGGACTTAGCACCTGAGGTCATCAGTCCCCTAGACTTAGAACTACTTAAACCTAACTAACCTAAGGACAGCACACACATCCATGCCCGAGGCAGAATTCGAACCTGCAACCGTAGCAGCAGCGCGGTTCCGGACTGAAGCGCCTAGAACCGCTCACCCACAACGGCCGGCGACGGTGGGGTGAGTGCACTGCTGTAGCCTGTTGTGGCGTTGTGTACCACTCAGGGCTACGGCGGGGCCGAATCCTCTCCGTCGTTTCTAGGTCCCCAGTTCCATACAATGCAATACAACTATGTTTTGTGACAACAGCTTTTAAAAGTGAGTTGTCGTAGAGGTGTGGGGAGTACCGGCATAGTTGATTGTTGAGCTACCTACTCTTTGGTTCATACCAGAGATGTTGCGTGAAACTGAGGCTGAAAGGCTGAAGTACTTAACAGACCAGCCTAGACGCCCCCTGCTTTGAAGACAAAGCATTATCTAGGTATTACAGTGAAATGCGATTCCAAACAGTTACTACAGTGTGGGAAGTACGTCGTTGTCTAAAACGTCTACGAGAACATTTGCCTCCATTTCGCCATGGACGAAAAATAATGGACAGAACCAAAGTTTTGGTAAGCAACATCTGGTTGTCACAAGACTTCACCTGAACTTTGTTGTCGCCACCACAGACTCACGTAAAAAATAAGTCGTGAAACTTCCAGCATGAATAGAAAGTGTGTCATCATCCCGTAAAACCTTCTTCTGTTCTCTGGAGGCTCTTGATCTTTTGAATGATGTCTGCTGTGATGCAACATGGGAGTGAAAAAGAGTTACATCTGCCTCAGACGCATCGGTCGGTCATCGACTCCGTTACCTGGCCTACATTGAGAGTTCCATATAAAAGGCAATGACAGCCTTCAGCGTTTGATGGTAACTGTGGGTTACGCTTCCGAATTCGGCGATGGCTATTGCAGTGAAGCAAACTTCTTTAGTCATTACCGCGGCCGTCGGCAGCTCGTGGTCGTGCGGTAGCATTCTCGCTTCCCGCGCCCGGGTTCCCGGGTTCGATTCCCGACGGGGTCAGGGATTTTCTCTGCCATGTGATGACTGGATGTTGTGTGATGTCCTAAGGTTAGTTAGGTTTAAGTAGTTCTAAGTTCTAGGGGACTGATGACCATAGATGTTGAGTCGTATAGTGCTCAGAGCCATTACCCCAGCCATAGGTGTACGAATTTATTTATTCGTATCAGAAGTATCAAACTATATACAGGGCTATTACAAATGATTGAAGCGATTTCATAAATTCACTGTAGCTCCATTAATTGACATATGGTGACGACACACTACAGATACGTAGAAAAACTGATAAAGTTTGGTTCAGCTGAAGCCGCACTTCAGGTTTCTGCCGCCAGAGCGCTCGAGAGCGCAGTGAGACAAAATGGCGACAGGAGCCGAGAAAGCGTATGTCGTGCTTGAAATGCACTCACATCAGTCAGTCATAACAGTGCAACGACACTTCAGGACGAATTTCAACAAAGATCCACCACCTGCTAACTCCATTCGGCGATGGTATGCGCAGTTTAAAGCTTCTGGATTCCTCTGTAAGGGGAAATCAACGGGTCGGCCTGCAGTGAGCGAAGAAACGGTTGAACGCGTGCGGGCAAGTTTCACGCGTGGCCCGCGGAAGTCGACGAATAAAGCAAGCAGGGAGCTAAACGTACCACAGCCGACGGTTTGGAAAATCTTACGGAAAAGGCTAAAGCAGAAGCGTTACCGTTTACAGTTGCTACAAGCCCTGACACCCGATGACAAAGTCAAACGCTTTGAATTTTCGGCGCGGTTGCAACAGCTCATGGAAGAGGATGCGTTCAGTGCGAAACTTGTTTTCAGTGATGAAGCAACATTTTTTCTTAATGGTGAAGTGAACAGACACAATGTGCGAATCTGGGCGGTAGAGAATCCTCACGCATTCGTGCAGCAAATTCGCAATTCACCAAAAGTTAACGTGTTTTGTGCAATCTCTCGGTTTAAAGTTTACGGCCCCTTTTTCTTCTGCGAAAAACAGGACACGTGTATCTGGACATGCTGGAAAATTGGCTCATGCCACAACTGGAGACCGACAGCGCCGACTTCATCTTTCAACAGGATGGCGCTCCACCGCACTTCCATCATGATGTTCGGCATTTCTTAAACAGGAGATTGGAAAACCGATGGATCGGTCGTGGTGGAGATCATGATCAGCAATTCGTGTCATGGCCTCCACGCTCTCCCGACTTAACCCCATGCGATTTCTTTCTGTGGGGTATGTGAAAGATTCAATGTTTAAACCTCCTCTATCAAGAAATGTGCCAGAACTGCGAGCTCTCATCAACGATGCTTTCGAACTCATTGATGGGGACATGCTGCGCCGAGTGTAGGAGGAACTTGATTGTCGACTTGATGTCTGCCGAATCACTAAAGGGGCTCATATCGAACATTTGTGAATGCCTAAAAAAACTTTTTGAGTTTTTGTATGTGTGTGCAAAGCATTGTGAAAATGTCTCAAATAATAAAGTTATTATAGAGCTGTGAAATCGCTTCAATCATTTGCAATAACCCTGTAACTGATGAGCCAGAAAATTATTATCACCCGCTTAATAGCTTGTTTGTCCGTGTTTGAAACGAAATAAATCCCTGATTCTGCCTAACAGGGATCCGACAGTTCGTTGGTAGGGTTTTGGAGATATGTAGCACTAGACGTCTACGCACAGGTTACGTATTTCGCGACAATAACGGGCTGCTGAGTTGCGTATGTGATGATGGCGCCTGATAGCGATCCAGATGTGTTCCACAGAATTTACATCAGGCAAATCTGGTCACCGGGACATCAATGTGAGTTCACTATTATGCTCCTTAGACCACTGGAGTACAGTTCTGGCACGCAGACATAGACATACACAATTAAACTGCTAAAAGATGACATAACCATCGGGGAAGACATTAAACATGAAGAGACGCGAGTGGTTCGCAGCTGTCAGCTGTCAGAAGTCCCATGCAAACGTAAGAGAATGTTTTCCGTAGCATAATACTTCTCCCACCAGCCTGTGTTCGTGGCGCGCTGCTCGTTTCGAGTCGCCGTTCTCCTCGATGACGGCGTTTGTGGAGACCACCAGCGACCTAGTGTAGCGTAACTGTGCCTTACCCGAAGAACCGACACGTTTCCATTATTTAATTTAATTATATGGCTAGGGCCCCCTGCCGGGCAGACCGTTCGCCGGGTGCCGGTCTTTCAATTTGACGCCACTTCGGCGACCTGCAGTCGATGAGGATGAGAGGATGATGATGAGGACAGCACAACACCCAGTCCCTGGGCGGAGAAAATTCCCCAACTCAGCCGGGAATCGAACCCCGCCACAGAGGACTGACAATCCGTCACGCTGACCATTCAGCTACCGGGGGCGGACATGTTTCAATTGATCAACGGTAGACTTCTGATTGTTCCGTGTCCACTGCAATCGTAACTGACGAAGTCATTGGGTCACCATGTGAATACGTAGGGGTGGTCTGCTGCGGAGCTCCATGTTCAACAATGTACGACAAACGGTGTGCTCCGAAACAGTTTTGCGTTCACTATCATTGTGCTTTCGGCAAAGATGTCACAGATCGTCGCCTATCCTTCTTTACAGAGCAGACAATCCTCCGAAGCTCACGTTCCATGAAGAGCTATGTACGTCCAACTATTTAGAGCCTAGTGGTAGTTTCACTGTCCTCCTACCTCTTTCCGTAGATGCTCACGACAGTAGCACGTGAACATTCGACCAGATTCGCCGTTTTATAGATAATCGTTTACAGTCTTCGCCTAACGATAATTTATCCTTTGTCAAAGTCGCTTACTTCAAAGGATTTCCCCATTTGCAGCCCATATCTTCGCTGGGGTGATCCCTGCTTACATACTTTTGTTTCCGCATAACGAGCCCGCAAGGCCACCAGGCGCATCCAACGTGGCGGAAGGGAAAGGTCATAAAGTTCTGAATCATCACTGATACCCACATAATAGCACTTATGAACTAATGCTTAGTTTAAAGTTTGAAGACGACGATACACCTTGCAAGACCTAACCTGCAGTGTTATAGTTGAACTCGAACGTCAGAATCACTTATCAGCTAATGCTTAATTGAAATTTGAAGAACAAATTGTAGGAATATTGAAGGAAAGAAAAAAAATGACAATATAAGTAAGTTTAGATCACTATTTGGCAATCACTACGGCTTCAGTGGTTGCGGAGATCAGGTCACTAATGCTACTGTGCACATCTTGCAGGACAGAGCCTATATTGGAATAAGTGTTCCGTAGTTTGTTTAATTCCACCGTTACCAAGGACTGTTGGTGTGGAATAACCTCTTTCTGCAAGCTGTCTTTTGATATTGCAAAACATAAATAAATAAATAAAATAAAACAAAATAAATGGTTCAAATGGCTCTGAGCATTACGGGACTTAACATCTGAGGTCATCAGTCCCCTATAACTTAGAACTACTTAACCTAACTAACCTAAGGACATCACACACATCCACGGCCGCAGCAGGATTCGAACCTGCGACCGTAGCGGTCGCGCCGTTCCAGACTGAAGCGCCTGAACCGCTCTGCCACCACGGCCGGCTTTTAATATTGGAACTCCTGTTCTCTGCCTGTTTAGAGTTTATGACAAAGGTCATTCTTCAGCGAAACCAACAACCATGTTTGCCAGTGGAATCATACGATGGAGTGCAGTCCTCATCTTCTACACAATCAGTCTGGAAAAGTCTGCTGGCCAGTACTATCTGCTGCGCTCATGAAACTTTTTTTCCTGAACGTCAGTCTTGACAGAGGAGAGTGGTGATCTTATAATGGTTGTTTTTTTCTGCCCCCTGGTATGTTCTCGTAATTTCGTACAATATGTCGTTTCTTGCCTATACGCTTTGTTTCACATTAAGACAGTGTGCCGCTTGAAAGTTTATGTAAGGCGAAGAGTGGCCCCAAGATATCTGAGCTCGAAACCGTGCTCTAGCGACACTCCTCTCCAACTCGCTCGAAGTTTCCTCAAGGTCTGTTTGTTCCTCAGACGGACTGCACATTTGTGTTTTGCTGAGATTTAGTTTTAACCGGCTCTTACAGTAGTATTTACCTGGCACCTCCAAAGCAGTGTTCAGATTTAGTTCCACCTTTTGAAAACTCTCACTCTGGGAAACGAAGACGAAATCATCGGTGTAGATGCGACTTTGTGTGTTTTTTGGCAGGGGTAATAAAGATTAGGCAACAGAGGAGCCAAAATACTACCCTGTGGTAACCTGTTCTTTTGCACCCTCCATCGTCTGCGCTGACCTTTGTACGAGAAACCTTCTATTTTGAGCAAAATCATGAATAATTGATGGAAGATAGTAATCGTTAATTATACCATACGCTTAGCCCGGAAGCATTTGATAGTTGACTGTGTCGTAAGATGTTATTGGATTAAAAATGCCATCCCCCGTGACCTTTCCTGTTTCAAAGCCGTCTTTAATACGCTGGGCTAGATTTAATACACGTGCTGTACAGTGCAGTAATGAGTAAACTTCCATAATTATAGCTGAACTGTTTTAGAGTCATTGATAATCATAGTCTGACTTTAGCTGTCGCAGCGGTCGCACGCTCCTCAAGTTTGCTCCGTGAACGTTCAGTGCTTACACCAGTGTTTTCGTGTTTCGTGCTCGTTTATTGACGTTTTGCACGTGAATTAAGCGTTATCAATTGAGCATTTGGTCTTCGTTCCTGTCATCTTTTTACGTGGTGCCGCTGGGATTTCGGCGTTGTCCGAGATTTCTTCGCTGCAGAACACCGTGGCAAACTCCGTGAAAAAAAAATACCTTGATTTTCACCTTCGACAAGTACACCCGTCGAGTACAGCCCTCTGCACTTGAAATACACGACTGGATTACCGAGGTAATTGGCCTTCATTCTGAATCTGTTCATACCATGCAGCTAGACTCTGATGAATACTGCATTTTTGTAAAGTTTAACGATTCCGTGAATGTAGACCGCTTTCTGGCAAAATTTGGTTATGAAACGGAATTTATACACCGTGATGGTACTAAAAGTACTGTCAAACTCCGGAATTCCGAGTCTGTAATTAGGAATGTTAGGGTTTTGAATATTCCCATAGAAGTAGACAACTCGAAAATTAAAGATGTCCTTTCAAAGTATGGGGTTGTCAGGCAAATAGTCAACGAAAGGTGGGCTTCGCATTTCAAGCTGCAGTGCTGTAACGGCGTTCGCTCCGTGGAGATGGAAGTGAAGGCAAACATTCCCTCCCACATCTTTGTTGACGGGCACAAGGCGCATGTTATGTACTCAGGGCAAACCCCTACATTTCATGTATGTAACGAGTCTGGTCACCTCCGTCAGGACTGCCCTCGCCGTGTTTTTTTGCTAACAAATAACCTTACGCAACGCCGGAAATTAACACTCAACGATTTGTTGCCAGCCAATAATACAACAGAGCCGGCGGCTGTCGTGGATCCTGTTACTACCTCTGAAAATGTTGCACTTAATGTTAATGACTTCCCGTCTTTAAAACCTGCATTAACTGCTGAAATTCCGTCCCGTGACAGCGAGATTCCCACTAAAAAGCGTCCTCTAGAGGACACTGAAAAAAATGTTGATGAGGACTCTTCCTGTGAAACACCCGTTGCCAGGAGGCCGAAGCCCAGTCCTGAAGATCTGTTGGAAGTGGAAAAAGGAGATGGAATGCAGGTCGAGGTGGCCCCCACTTCCGCACAAGGACTTATACCGCCACGAACAGATAGTGACGCAGCTGGTAGTGACCTTTCACGGAAATGTGACCCTGAGCCTGAGGTCACGGCTGAAATAACCGCATCAAATGCACAACCCATACAGTGCGAACAGTACGAGGAAGTACCAAGTAAACAACCTGCTGACTCCGAAGCGCAACGCCGCGCAGAAGGAGGAAATAAACAAGCATCACCGCCTCGCCAGCAAGACAACACAACAGACACCACGCCGGAACCAAACATTGACGACTCGCAAGCCACGCCCGTTGCCCCATTTAGCCACCGCCGGCGGCTGCGACCGACACCGGGTCTTGCTGTCACGCGTCATCAAGCAAAAGCCACACCAGAGAAGAAAGACATCAAGAAAAAGAATATTAAATATGAAGTCATCAGGGCCAACACTGACGAGGAGAAAGAGAATGGCCACAGTAACTTATAGCAATGCATTGTCAGGATTTCAGGATACTTTTCTTCAAATGGTCCAAATGGCTCTGAGCACTATGGGACTCAACTGCTGTGGTCATCAGTCCCCTAGAACTTAGAACTACTTAAACCTAACTAACCTAAGGACATCACACACATCCATGCCCGAGGCAGGATTCGAACCTGCGACCTTAGCAGCAGCGCGGCTCCGGACTGGAGCTCCTAGAACCCCACGACCACCGCGGCTGGCTATACTTTTCTTCTCAAGCTCTTTGTTTAAAAGCAGTGCAAATTTTCTAGGAAGTTAGTACATGTAATGGGCACACAGCTTGTAAAGATCGTGCCTTGTAGGGAAGCACGTTGCTGCTATAATCATACCGATCCTCATCCCAAATAGCTTCTTCTGGTATGCCTGTGATGCAAGCTTATAGCATTACTACTATTAGCATTAATAAAATACAGTCACCCTTGCAATTGGCAGCACTAAAAGAACTCTTGTACCAGTCCGGGACAGATATCGCGTTGCTACAAGAAGTTGCGATAACGGAATTTCGGATCCCAGGCTTTTTTGAAATTGTTAATGTTTCTACGGAAGCCAATATCGGTACAGCCATTCTTATAAGGGAAGGCATTCCGGTGACTGAAATCGAACGACTAGAATCAGGAAGAGCCATAGGCATAAAATTTTTCGATGTGACAGTGCTTAACCTTTACGCCCCATCAGAAAATTCCCACAAATTGGATCGTGCGAAGTTTTTTCAAGATGAACTGATTTATTTATTGAGGAAAAATCCGTGTTCTCTTATACTATGTGGAGATTTTAACTGTGTTTTAAACCAGAAAGATCAACAACCCAACTTCAACTACTCGCCACAGTTAAAAAAGTTAGTAAGTGATCTACACCTGAGGGATGTGTGGGAACTTCAGCACCCGACGTCAGTCAGGTTCACGTATATAACCAGCCACTCCCGCAGCAGACTAGATAGAATTTGCGTGTCACCAAATTTGCAAAATTATTTATTAAACGTTGAAACTATTCCCGTGTATTTTAGCGATCACAGTACAATTTTAACTTGCTTTAATTTAAGTGTACAGCCAACCCGTCGATTCAGAGGCCAATGGAATTTAAATATCTCTGTTTTAACTGACGAAGAACTGGAACAGGAAATAAGAGTAGCGTGGACTATGTGCCTCCGCACAGTAGACAAGCACTCAACAGTCATTGACTGGTGGACTAGGAGGGCTAAACCAAGGCTGCGGAAAGTTGTCATGCAGTATAGTGCAGCGAGGCACAGGGAGTTGAGGAATACAATGGAGTTTTATTGGCTCTGAGCACTATGGGACTTAACATCTATGGTCATCAGTCCCCTAGAACTTAGAACTACTTAAACCTAACTAACCTAAGGACATCACACAACACCCAGCCATCACGAGGCAGAGAAAATCCCTGACCCCGCCGGGAATCGAACCCGGGAACCCGGGCGTGGGAAGCGAGAACGCTACCGCGCGACCACGAGATGCGGGCTGGAGTTTTATTGTAAAGTTTTAAGAGACTTATATCAACAGACCCATGATGACGTAATTCGTCTGAATGATATCAAAAAAATAAAAGCCAAGTTATTAAGCATTAAACCGCAACGGATGGAGGGACTCAAAATTAAATCGAAAGCCACATCAGTCGTAGCAGATGAAACAGCTTCTCTGTATCACTTGGTGCGGCATGCTAAAAACAGTCAAACTTTTATTGATGAAGTCCAGACGCATACTGGTACGAGGCTCATATGCCAGAAACAAATACTGGACGAAGTCCACAGGTACTATGAAACCTTATATGCCCCTACCACAGTGGAATATGCAGCTCTCGAGGACTTTCTCACTATTTTAGGTCCACAATTGTCGGGAACAGACAACGCTGACATCCTGTCACCTATTACTAAAGATGAAGTGCATGAGGCAGTGCGTAACTCACCTCTCAAAAAATCTCCGGGACTTGATGGCCTCCCTGTGGAGTTTTATGCCCGCTACTGGTATATAATTGGGGACAAGATCACTTCCATGGCAAATGAGGTCCTGAACGGAAAACCGGTCCCTGCAGAGTTTAAGGAAAGTGAAATAGTACTGATTCCTAAGAGTAAAGGCAAAACCAACTTAAACAATTTTCGGCCTCTTTCGCTACTAAATTCTGATTACAAAATAATTTCGCGTATTATCAACAAAAGACTCTCTGTCTTTTCCAACAAAATATTGAGTCATCATCAATCTTGTTCTCCGCCCAGAACGATGTTCGAAAGACTATCTGCATACAGAGACGTCATTGGAATTACCTCAGTGACAAGTATGAAATGTGCGTTAATCTTTATAGATTTCAACAAAGCTTTTGACCGCGTTAGTCGTAGATACCTCTTTGCGACGCTGTCAAGAATGGCTTTCCACCCCCAGATTGCGAACATGCTAAGGAATATTGCAACAGGTATAAATGCGAAAATAGCAATCAATGGCCAAACATCTAAACCCATACAGATAAGGCGAGGGGTTCCACAGGGCAGTCCCTTATCTATGTTTTTATTTTCCGTATCTTTAGAGCCCTTCCTCCGCACTGTCCACGCAAGATTAACAGGCATAACCTTGAATGGTGAGAAAACTGTCATACGAGCTTATGCTGATGACGTGGGCGTTGTAATAAGGAATAAGGAGGAGACAGTTTCACTGGAAAGAGTAATCCAAAGGTATTGTCTAGCGTCGGGAGCGACAGCAAATGAAAACAAAAGTCAAATATTGAATCTACGGGGCCTAGATCACCTTCGACTAGCATGCGCAAAACAAGACAGCAAACATAAAACTTTGGGAATAACCTTAATGGCACGTCCGATGGGGATGGCTGCTTTAAACTGGACGGAAACTAGGAGGAAAGTTCATGGTGCTGTAATGGAGAACATCCATCGAACTATGGACCTGGTGCAAAAAGTCAGATTCATCAACTCCTGCGTTTTGTCTAAAGCGTATTTCACTGCGCAGGTATTTCCAATCCCTAAACTAGTAGCGATAGGGATCATGTCCACTGTTACCAATTATTTATGGCGAGGAGACGTATTCAGGGTTGGTGCGACTACCGTTATACTGGATGTCAGAAACGGGGGCCTCGGTTTGGTGGATATTCGCAATAAAGCGTCTGCTCTGTTCCTTAAACGGACTTTCCATATACTCAGAGAACTTCCACAATGTATAACCGCAAAGCTTTTTGAGGCTGTGACACCCCATAGCCTGCAAGCACCGATTGATGTGCGAAGGATTAATGCCCGTCTACAGTATGTGAGGAACTTTTTCCTCGAAGCAAGTTATCTTAGTGACGAAATCAGAAGCAACACACGTATCACAGCGCGCGACATCATACTTGAAAGGAAGTTAAATGAGGGTAGAAACAAAATTGAAACGAAATTCCCAAATTGTGACTGGAAAGCTGTATGGCGGAATATCAACTATGCCGGGCTATCAACAGACGCTATTTCCGCATGGTACAAAACAGTTAATAATGTCATCAGCACCAACGAGAGACTATATGGGATCGGTTTAAACCAGACACACCTTTGTGGAAAATGCAATCTGGTGGATACACTCAGCCACAGATTCACCTGTGGTGGCAATGTGCATAACTGGAATTGGATCAGGCAACAAATCGCCTTTCTCACCAGATCCTCTACGGAATATATAACGCCATCGCTCCTCCTGAGACCAGACATGACATGCTTTCCGAAATTAAAAACCAACGCCATTAGCTGGTTACTGGGAAAATATGTTAGTTATGTCATCCACACACTTGGGTCGGACAACGAGATAGAATTCCGCGTTTACATGAAGTGTGAATATGCAAAAATCAGCACGTATCGCAACCACAAGAAGCACTACGGCAACATGCTGAAGATCATTTTTGAAAGAATGGGTGTTGGTTAAATATGTGGAACCACTACAACACCTTGAACGAGAACGAACAGAAGAAAATTAAAAGTCACTTGGTTTCTTATTATTATTTACTATTACCTTGCTTCCGGAACTTTTTTTTTTTTCCAAAACATTTTGTTCAAAATTACTCGTGTTCGACTTCCAAAGTATTTGTGTGATTCGAGAAGAATTGTTAAGTTTTTTATCAGTGTTCTGTTTCTACTCAGAGAAGAGGTTTCTTTGTCTTTCTTACAGCGGAGAGTGGGAATACTGTGTTAAGATTCCTGCACACTTAGTGCTATGACCCAACAGGGAACATGAAAAAGGGATGAGAGGGGTTTGGGCCTCGACGCACTGGCAGTGCCGTGAACAGACCCCACTGCTAGTGCGGCGTGTACCACGCCCTGACCATCCTAAAAATACAAATAAATAAATAAATAAACAAAAATAAATAAAAAATAAAAATAAAATAAAAGTGGTTAATAAAAAATTGGAAAAAAACACGAACTAAAAAATAAAAGAAAAAAAGGAAAAAAATAATAAAAAAAGTGGTCGTGCGGTAGCGTTCTCACTTCCCACGCCCGGGTTCCCGGGTTCGATTTCCGGCGGGGTCAGGGATTTTCTATGCGTCGTGATGACTGAGTGTTGTGTGATGTTGTTAGGTTTAAGTAGTTCTAAGTTCTAGGGGACTGATGACCATAGTGTTAAGTCCCAAAGTGCTCAAAGCCATTTTTTTTTTTTTGAGAAACGGCTAGCGTTCTTTTGTTTTTCAATTTAAGATGCGTGCGAGATACTCGCCTATATTCATTCAATGCCAGTGATATGTTGAAGCAATGGTGCCTGTAGTTCCTGCATCAACGTTAATATGACGCCACCAGATCCACGGAGCTTCTGTAGCGTCACGCGAAACCATACTCGTGGGTGCGGACAGAATTTATGGAGTCCTGGACATGTGCGGCGCTCGAGGCAAATTAATGACGCTCTAATCCACAGATGTAATAGGAAATGTTTATTGGAGCACACGGATTACTTCTATGAACTGCTACACACGAAAAACCAGCTTAAATAACGCTCGCCAGCATCCCTTCGAAGCGCGAGGCAGGGTTAAACTTCTCACCACTCTAAAGACAACAAAATAATGCCCCGTAGCAATCAAACTTATACCGGAAAGATACTGAGGTCCGAGCAGTGGACTGGAAAATGTACACCGCTGACAGTTCATGCTCCTCCTCCGATTGACTCATAAAAACTCCGCCAATGATCACCACGACAACATAAGTGGAATATAATTTACTACCAAGGGGGAAAAAGTCATGCAAAACCAAAAAACTCAAATTTTCACGTAATCGAATAAAGTTTACTCGCTGTACACGGTCACACATTGCTATGTCTCAGTCTGATTAAATAGAAAAGAAAGAAAAGAGAAAAGACCCGCCTAGAATGTGTATGGGAGGTGGATATAGCGGTGTCCAAATCACAAGTCAAGTCTCTGTCCATCTCCTCCTCCTCCCCTCCTTCCCCCTTCTCTCTGTCCATCACCTCCTCCCCTCTCTGTCCACCTTTCTTCCGTCCTCTATCTCCATCTCCTCCCTCCTCATTTTTCTGTCTGTCTCTGCATTTCCGTTCTGTTTGTCCATTTCCTCCCTACCCTCTGTCCATCTCCTCTTCCCCCTCTCTGACCTTGAGTCTTATTTATTGTTACTGCAATTCAGATTCTGTAGCAGTATCCAAACCATAAGTCAGTAAGCAAAAAATATAGCTTACCTGCGTTCTGTGAAAACTGTCTGGGAGGAAGAAAACAAAACAGCTCATTGTTGTGTATACACTTTATGTTTAAAGCTATGTATATAATGAGAACGAATATATACAGGAGAAACAAATCGTGAAATGATTTAAATGCCCCGCTATAGTAGTTAAAACTGGCTGCGACAAAGGAAACGAAACCGCACAGTTTTATAGCAGAGCATTTTCTTTGTCGCACTCTGTTTTAACAGAAAACTTGCTTTTATGATTTACATCCTGTTAATTTGTCAATCACTATTATATTAATTGTTGGATGTTGTTAAACCTTTGTAAATTCTGCTACTAAATGGCGCGAGCTGTATCGTTGACGTCGTCATTTGCTACGGCCCGCTCGCGCAGTCGCTGTTACCCATTCGTGTCCTATACCACTGTAGTGCCCCTAGTGGCACATTTATACAGTATATTGTTTTAAAATTTTGACTATACCTGTTACGCATTCAGGTGGAAAATATTTTAATTATGGTTTTTATGTTTTGAGTAGAGCGATGTCGCTCAAATTTTCTTTTAACCACATGTATTTTTATGCAATTTAGTTTGTAAAAATTAAGTTCTTGTTCTAATGCCTACCTGCTATTAATGTACCTTCCTGTCATATTGTTAAGTAAAGTAACAGTTTTTTTCAGAAGAAGGCACCCCTAGTTGACGTTCAAAACTAGTTAAGGAATTTTAAATTATATTTGCAACCGGTTGTCTGGAAATCTGTGACATTGTAAACTTGTGTACATTGTTGTTTAAAGAAAATATGTAGTCGAAGCCCATTTGAATGTGTGACACAGTTTCTTTTAAAATTTAAAGTACATAAATCTGTCTAGAACTTTTCGAGATTTTTGATAACAATATTTCTCCGTTGTATATGACGTGTTTATTTATGTATTGTACACATCAAGAAATAGGTATATAAAAACGTGTCAAAATTTCAAAGCAATCGAAGGACTATTTTTCGAGTTCTAAGTGCAGAAACATAAGTAGGCTGAATTGTATTTTTTCACTGAATGCCTCGCCACGTCCATCTTATCCACTGAACACAGCCGTCCAGCTATCTGTCTGGCTCTACAGTTTAATGCTGAGGTCCCTGTGTGTTGAACAAGTGCATTAATGCAACACTCGCCTAGAATTTTATTCTTTTAGAATGTAAACTTAAGTGCTACTATCATACTTAAATTGTTTAATTTTACAAATAAATATAGCGAAAATACTAGGTCTACAAATTGATATATAAGTTTTTAATCTGTTCAAGGGCAGCCTGTGTCACTTCTGATGTTCTTCATGGGCAATGCTACTCCACGTTTCTGATCACTTCCTCCTCGTGTTGGAATCCACCACTTGCAGCGAATCAGCTAATTTGATAGATGACTGCATTTTAAGCGGCTTATTTTAAGTGCAGGCACACTGAGTGGACTGGCAGGCGAGGAGTTTTAATTAATTTTTCTTGTTCTTTGAGAAGGACTTTCTGTCTTTGAAGATCCGGTGGCGCAAACGTGGCTTAACGGTGAAGAGGAGTATGTCTGATGCAAGATTTTTATTGTCCTTATTGCTGAGTGTAGCTGAACACCGATTTCTCTTACATGCGAACTGTCAAGCCACACCAGACCACAGTATTCGGCAACAGAGCAGACGATTCTAATGGAAGAACATCCTAGTGTTGTAGCTCCTGTCCCCGTGAGGTACCATTCAGCTTCTGTATGATGTTACTGAGCGATCTCAGCTATAGTGCGGTCTTTTGTATGTATTTCTTATACAGCGATGTTCTGTCCACGCTCTGAATATTTTGGGAAGACCACAGTATTCGGCAACAGAGCAGACGATTCCAAAGGGAGAACATCCTAGTGTTGTAGCTCCTGTCCCCGTGAGGTACCATTCAGCTTCTGTATGATGTTACTGAGCGATCTCAGCTATAGTGCGGTCTTTTGTATGTATTTCTTATACAGCGATGTTCTGTCCACGCTCTGAATATTTTGGGAAGTCTTCATGGTGGAGGACATCACCATTAAAGGAGTCATTGTCGCCTAGGAAACCAGAATGACCCAATGCGAAACCGACGCACTTTCGGATTTTCACAAACTTCCGTACTGCAAGAAAGAGCTCGGCTGGTCGTGAAAGGAGCGCCTTCTCCCAAATTCCGAAGTGAACTACGGAAACACTGCCTCCGCCCTATAGGGCTCAGGACTTTTACATCCCTAGACGGCCACCAGCCTACTCGCTGGCTTTGCGAGCTCCCAAAACCCTAGATGAAAACATTTAACAGTTAGACCGTCCAGCCCTTCATAATCAAGAACAGGATGTAGGCACTTTCCAAGTCTTTTGTGACTGAATCTAGTCTCATTTGGTTCAGATGGCTCTGAGCACTATGGGACTTAACGTCTTAGGTCATCAGTCCCCTAGAACTTAGAACTACTTAAACCTAACTAACCTAAGGACATCACACACATCCATGCCCGAGGCAGGATTCGAACCTGCGACCGTAGCAGTCCCGCGGTTCCGGACTGCAGCGCCTAGAACCGCACGGCCACCGCGGCCGGCAGTCTCATTTGGATCAGTTCTCTGAATACAATTCTTTTCCACCAGTGACCTCAGTGAATGTTGTCGTTTTGAAATCTTCACTTTGCCACCATTTTTCAACGCTTATGATGTCCCATTCCTCTATTTGACCAAATGTCTTTTTGATCTGAATTACACGAGGCATGGTGTCATGAGTCAGAACTTATATTAACCGTGGTTCTGTTAATGATGATGTCAGTTGCTTGCTGGAAGTCCATAAAATAATTGCCTTTCATCTGAATAACTTTAAGTGGTTGCTTAATGCGAGCTATTGCTAAGGCGTTCAGTACATCATCAAGAATAAAATGATTCTTCACTTCGTTCACGCTTTCTTTTGGAGTTACCAGTTTTTCTGTCTGTAGCGGGACTTTGAATTTCGCCGCGCTACACTCGTTCCCTCAGCTATAAATTATACCGTCGCAGCTGTATGAGCGCTCGAAGGCAGAGAAAATATTCATGAGGAAATGAAGGTACAAAAATTGTAACTCTTTTTGTTTTCTACCCGCTACTGTCTCTTGTGAGCGAAAGCTTAATTTAACTTATTCGGTAGTCTTGGTATGATTCAGACGTAAAAACTTATTCGTTAGTCTTGGTCTGATTAAGACGTAAAAACTTATTGATGTGCAGACATATAGTATTGTGGAAGTTAGTATGAAATTTGGAATATGGAAGCAGCCGTAAAATACATTACATTGATGATCAAGATGGTTTTAATTTGTATACATTAGTAATTCCTGGACGATGAAATTTACTGCAAGATTTTGGAGCAGCTACGACTTTTTCATGCAGAAATGAAGCAGGAAATCTTTGGAGAACAAGACCTGAATGCCGCACGAGAGAAGACATATTAACTTGGTAATGAATGTACTCTTATCTACGCCATTTCCCCCTGTTAATCACATTTTGTTATTCTCTGTTCTCTTTCAAATTATTTTTGTAGTGTAAATTAGTTTGACTTTTGCTCAGAAACGCCACAAGGACCACCCCAACAATAGCTTTTCCGAATCACGAAGTCCGATGGCTTTTCTGTAATTCGAAGTCCGATTTGCATTTCATTCTTTCCCTTTTTCACGGTCATTAACGATTTTAAAAACCCCTTTTTATTCACCATTTCTTCCCACGTTTTCAACCTTTTCTTCTCTTTTTCTTTTTTATTAACCACTACATGTCATTTCCCCATGCTTAATTGTTCAGATTTTTTTCCTTATCCATTGTAACGCCAATGAAGACAGGCGAGAGACGGGCTACAAAACGCCAGGAGAATACGGAAGTGTATAATCTCTATTTCCGCTATAGCCAGGTCGTGTGATACATTCTACACTTACCCTATCTACTATGAACAAGTCGTAGGAGTTAGCTCTCGCGCTGTCTACCGGCGTTCGTAGCACCTACGTCAGTCGTAATTGAAAACAGCCCTTTTAGTATGTAAAAGCCCTGTTCACATACCACCTAACGAAATAGGAAACACAATTTACGCAAAACTGGCGCTTAGCCCTTGCAACATAATAACCGTTCAGTTGGCTCAATGTGGCTGAGAGTGGACGTTGTGTTGGGACAGCTCGTGCGGTGTAGCAGCAGAAGCGGCTGCCGCCACGTGCCCCTGGCCTGGTTTCTGCGTCGAGAAAGTTGTTTGCGCCCTCGCGGTGTCACCAGCGATAAACCGTCCAACCTCTCGACCGCTGGCCGTATCTTTCTGACGCAACGATATGCCTTTTCGCTGTCTTAGTTCCAGCAGAAAGAAGCTCATTTGGATGATGCGAAAAAAAATTGTGAAGCAATCGTGGTAATGAAGTTGGCAAGGGAGTTAAAGTTTAGGGAGAAGGAATAAAAATTTTTCGGTCAGTCAGTAACATTGTACCTAATTCTTTGAGACACGTCAAACGATTTGAAGATCAGTGGAACGGAATGGGCAGTGATTTTAAAATAGTCTATAAGATTCATTGTCAGCAAAAGTAAGACAAGGGTAATGGAATGTAGTCGAATTAAATCGAGTGGTGCTGATAGAATTACATTAGGAAAAGAAACACTAAAAGCAGTCGATGAGTGTTGTTATTTGGGCAGAAAAACAACTGACGACGACCGAAGTAGAGAGGATATAGAACGCAGACCTGCAGCAGCAAGAAAAGAATGACTCAAAATGACGAAACTGTTAACATCGAATATAAATTTAAGTGCTAGGAAGTCTTTTCTAAACGTATGTGTATGAAGTGAAGTGAAACGTGGTCAATAAACATTTCATTCATGAAGAGAATAGATAGTTTTGAAATGTGATGCTGCAGAAGAATGAATATATTTTGATCGAGGAGCTAATAAGGCAGTTCTGAATAGTATCCATATGGGGAGAAAAGAAATTTGTGGCACAACTTAACTAAAAGAAGGCATCGGTTGACAGGACACATCCAGACTCAGAAGTAATCATTACTTTCGTGCCGGAAGCAAGTATGTGCGCGAAGGGGCGGGGGTTGGGAATGGTACGTCAGTTTCGTTTTGGGCTGCAGATCCCAACAAAAACATATTCGCAGCATTCCATTTATGAATAATAGAAAATTTCTACAATATCACCCAGCCTCTAGCTCCTCCTTTAAAAATATTCTGAGTCTGAAACTGCACTTTTTAGTATGAAGTCACAAAGTCATTCAGCCCAACGGATAATGGGATCCCAGTGCTACACGCTCCACTGTTGTTGCCAGTTAGGATGAGAAACGTCGTGGGCAGACAAAGTTGCGTTCTCCATTTGTTCATTCGATGCTGTCCATTCCTTCTCCCCCCCTCCCCCTCCCCACCTATCCAAGAATGTCCATTCTGAACCAGATCGGCAATGATTGGCATCAGAATTGACATACTGCTGCATTTCTTGTATCTTAATCAATTCATTTTTAGCCACAACCAGAGCATCTACCATGCCGTCTCTTCCTGCCATAATCGTCATTGGGGCTCAATTCAGACACGTGTCCCATGTAGACTCTTGTGTCTGTCAAATGTCGTGAACATAAATTATATTAAGTGTAGCCATTTATTTCACAGGTACACAGCTGGCAAAAAGTACTATTACTCCTGTTCCCCCGTACGTCACATCACCCTTCATACTCTACTGGCCATTAAAAGTGCTACACCACGAAGATTACGTGATACATACGCGAAATTTAACCGACAGGAAGAAGATGCTGTGGTATGCAAATGATTAGGTTTTCGGAGCATTCACACAAGGTTGGCGCCGGTGGCGACACCTACAACGTGCTGGCATGAGGAACGTTTCCATCCGATTTCTCATACACAAACAGCAGTTGACCAGCGTTGCCTGGTGAAACGTTGTTGCGATGCCTCGTGTAAGGAGGAGAAATGCGTACCATCATGTTTCCGACTTTGATAAAGGTCGGATTGTAGCCTATCGCGATTGCGGTTTATCGTATCGCGACATTGCTGCTCGCGTTGGTCGAGATCCAATGACTGTTAGCAGAATATGGAATCGGTGGGTTCAGGAGGGTAATACGGAACGCCGTGCTGGATCCCAACAGCCTCGGGTATCACTAGCAGTCGAGATGACAGGCATCTTATCTGCATGGCTGTAACGGATCGTGCAGCCACGTTTCGATCCCTGAGTCAACAGATGGGGACGTTTGAAAGACAACAACCATCTGCACGAACAGTTCGACGAAGTTTGCAGCAGCATGGACTATCAGCTCGGAGACCATGGCTGCGGTTACCCTTGACGCTGCATCACAAACAGGAGCGCCTGCGATGGTGTACTCAACGACGATCCTGGGTGTACGAATGGCGACATCGCGGAGGACGCACATTGGAAGCGTGTATTCGTCATCGCTATACTGGCGTATCCCCCGGTGTGATGGTATGGGATGCCATTGGTTACACGTCTCGGTCACCTCTTGGTCGCATGGACGGATGGACGGCACTTTGAACAGTGGACGTTACATTTCAGATGTGTTACGACCCGTGGCTCTACCCTTCATTCGATCCCTGCAAAACGCTACATTTCAGCAGGATAATGCACGACCGCGTGTTGCAGGTCCTGTACGGGCCTTTCTGGATACAGAAAATATTCGACTGCTGCTCTGGCCAGCACATTCTCCAGATTTCTCACCAATTGAAAACGTCTGGTCAATGGTAGTCGAGCAACTGGCTCGTTACAATACGCCAGTCACCACTCTTGATGAACTGTGGTATCATGTTGAAGCTGCATGGGCAGCTGTACCTGTACACGCCATCGAAGCTCTGTTTGACTCAATGCCCAGGCGTATCAAGGCCGTTATTACGGCCAGAGGTGGTTGTTCTGGGTACTGAATTCTCAGGATCTATGCACCCAAATGGCGTGAAAATGTAATGACATGTCAGTTCTAGTATAATATATTTGTGCAATTAATACCCGTTTATCATCTGCATTTCTTGTTGGTGTAGCAATTTTAATGACCAGTAGTTTATTTTACTTTTTGAACGGGGCGGTCAGAGCGCTATTGCACCTGCGTGGACACTGCTAACACTAATCCAGTCTCCATACAGCAGTTGCTCCACATTCTATCTGCGCCAATCTCCGTAAAGTTTCAGCTGTCTTTGACACCAGTTGATCACTACTTTGTTCAGTGTACTTACGTGATGACTGGAAGTCAGAGCAGCATTTTAGTTTCTCCAGCTGTTACGAATAGTTTCAAAAGATTTGACAACAGGTGTTATTTTACTGCAAAATTACATTGTAGTTTTGCAGTAGCAAGGTATCAGTAGAGGGCTGAAGAATTTTCTGGACTCGACCGAACGCTGTACTCTCGATGTGTACTGGAGAGGATGGGAAAACGTGCAAAGTGGTATCTCTAAAGCTGTCCTCGCACGGTGCATGAACAACAACATACAGTATAGGTGGTGCAGAATGAGGTATGTGATGTTATAAGTGAAACTTGACATTGATTGGCATTTGCGAGCGTGATAAAAGGCTTAAAACCGTGTTTCCGCAACATGCTGACGCATGAACCAATGCAATGCAAAATCACTTTCGACATCACGAGCCCTACTGAGCAGATTCAGGAAAATATGCTGGTTCAAGGAACCGGTGCATTAAAGAAATATCAAATTGCTTAGTTCCTGTTATTATTTCCGACAGTAAATTATCCGGAAACGATACGGTAACAGAGGTGCTACGGTACCTTTAAATAAGAAAGTATGTATCCGTTATATAAACTATTCCTGACGTTTTAATATATTAGTAAGTGTCTGAGTCTCCACTGATCACGTAGAAGTGAAAACTGTCTCCAATGATGAATTTCTAAGATATGGTGGCAAGCTAGTTCCAAATACAGAATTTGAAGACACCCACGACACATACACAAGTAATATACTTGGTAATGTAATGATTTAGTCATCCGCACTTTTGTTTCATGATCAGACAACTCCAGTGTAACTCCTCGCAAATTTTCGAAACTTTGTTTGCTTCTTCAAATGTGTGGTCAGTGACTCTTTGTCTAGGACTAAATGGACTATTTTTAAAGATCTCTCCCTTTCGGAGAGAGACGATGAAAGGCTGAAATATTAATGACCAGCTCCTTTCATAATTAAAATTATCCCCAAACACTAGAATCTATAACAAAAATCGAGACTCAACTCAAACAAAATATGAATTCTTATCACACACTGATTTATTCACGTGAATAGGCACTACAAGGATCGGTTTTTAAGTAAATCAAAAGCAGACCAGTAGTTTGTAACCTGTTCTTCATAGGTGGTTGCAGTGCTTCTAATAACATGATTGCTTAAGCCGGGAATCGGAACAAAGCTGTGAGTGATTTGAGAATCTATTATCGTTCCAATGAAATCACAAATAACCCATGTATAGAAACAACAGTTGCAAAATTTAACAATGAAGCTATAGAACCGGGTGACGAACTTTTATGCTCCCATAGGGCAGTTCAGGTCTTTCAGTGCTCTGTCAAATTCTTCCATCTACATCCTCTTCCATTTCCATAATATTGTCCTGAAGTACATAGCCCTTGTATAGACTCTCTATATACTCCTTCCACCTTTCTGCTTTCCCTTCATTGCTTAGAACCGGGTTTCCATCTGAGCTCTCGATATTCATGGAAGTGGTTCTTTTTAATTTTCCTGTAGGCAGAATTACTGACAGCCTTGGGAGAGCCAGTCCTGACAAAACACTACCATCTGGTGAGCAAGATGTACGAGACAGGCGAAATACTCTCAGACTTCAAGAAGAATATAATAATTCCAATCCCAAAGAAAGCACGTGTTGACAGGTGTGAAAATTACCGAACTGTCAGTTTAATAAGTCACAGCTGCAAAGTACTAACGCGAATTCTTTACAAACCAATGGAAAAACTGGTAGGAGCCGACCTCGCGGAAGATCAGTTTGGATTCCGTAGAAATGTTGGAACACGTGAGGCAATACTGACCCTACGACTTATCTTAGAAGAAAGATTAAGGAAAGGCAAACCTACGTTTCTAGCATTTGTAGACTTAGAGAAAGCTTTTGACAATGTTGATTGGAATAATCTCTTTCAAATTCTAAAGGTGGCAGGGGTAAAATAAACGGAGCGAAAGGCTATTTGCAATTTGTACAAAAACAAGATGGCAGTTATAAGAGTCGAGGAACATGAAAGGGAAGCAATGGTTGGGAAGGGTGAGAGACAAGGTTGTAGCCGCTCCCCGATGTTATTCAATCTGTATATTGAGCAAGCAGTAAAGGAAACAAAAGAAAAATTCGGAATAGGTATCAAAATCCATAGAGAAGAAATAAAAACTTTGAGGTTCGCCGATGACATTGTAATTCTGTCAGAGACAGCAAAGGACTTGGAAGATCAGTTGAACGGAATGAACAGTGTCTTGAAAGGAGAATATAAGATGAACATCAACAAAAGCAAAACGAGGATAATGGAATGTAGTCGAATTAAGTCGGGTGATGCTGCGGGAATTAGATTAGGAAATGAGACACGTAATGTAGTAAAGGAGTTTTGCTATTTGGGGAGCAAAATAACTGATGATGGTGGAAGTAGAGAGGATATAAAATGTAGACTGGCAATGGCAAGGAAAGCGTTTCTGAAGACGAGAAATTTGTTAACATCGAGTATAGATGTAAGTGTCAGGAAGTCGTTTCTGAAAGTATTTGTATGGGGTGTAGCCATGTATGGAAGTGAAACATGGACGATAAATAGTTTAGACAAAAAGAGAATAGAAGCTTTCGAAACGTGGTGCTACAGAAGAATGCTGAAGATTAGATGGGTACGTCACATAACTAATGAGAAGGTACGGAATAGAATTGTGGAGAAGAGAAGTTTGTGGCACAGCTTGACTATGAGAAGGGATCGGTTGGTAGGAAATGTTCTGAGGCGTCGAGGGATTACCAATTCAGTATTTGAGGGTAGCGTGGAGGGTAAAAATCGTAGAGGGAGACCAAGAGATGAATACACTAAGCAGATTCAAAAGGATGTAGGTTGCAGTAGGTACTGGGAGATGAAGAAGCTTGCACAGGATAGAGTAGCATGGAGAGCTGCATCAAACTAGTCTCAGGACTGAAGACCACAACAACAACAACAGGGCAGTTCAAGACGAACTTTGGCTGGAGAGCAAAAGAAACAAAGGAGAGTGTAAAAATTGCCTGCAGTTCTTTTGTTTAGCTAAATTAGGTTTTCAGGGCTAAGCTATACTATGATAATGATGATAGTGATCATGAAGATTAGGTGAAGATACAGAGGATGAAGATGATGATAAAGCTGAAAGAGAAGCTGAAGTGCGGTTGATGAGGAGGAGGACGAAGGTGAGGCTAAGCTGAGGTAGCAGGTGAGGAGCAGGAAGAAAAAATGAATATTATGAACATGAGAGTGATGTCGAAGACGTGGATGACAATGTTGGTGATGACAAATATAAAAAGTAGGGCTGTTCGCTTGATAACTGTCTTATTCCAAATTTTTTATGCTTTGAACTCGACGGCACCTACCTAATCAATTGGTTCAGTCTCTAGCAGTCGTGGAAAATATCTTGTAGAGGTTAATTCTTCCAACGATGTAAGCAACATTGTCATTATCTTTATAATTGCGCAGAAAATGGTAAACTAGATTTTATTCTGATGAGCGAAAGCCCTTTCAGGATCAGAAAAGAGAACGCATTGAGGTGGTGCCAAAATTCAGACGTATGCCAATGAATAGGAGACAGTTTCACACAAAGCAAACAAACAAAGGAACATTTTACAACGCTAAACGAGTTCGCTAGCGCAGATTCATGACTCCACGGCCTTGGCGTTAACCTCTTCTTTTAGCCATCTCAGAAATCTTTGGCGGACAACTTCCATTTCTTTCTGCCACTTGTGATACATGCAACACATGTGCCAATTTGTTTGTCATGGCTCTTCCACCAGTGCAATTTTACGCGTCCTCTTGTAATACTTTCGTTACTACTACTCTTCGCATCGCTGTAGGCAAATTTACTGACGTCATTGTAATAGGCAGTGTACTTTAAAGCTCGTAGCCAACGTATTTTTCTTTTGTGACACTGCGTTGATTGGCAGTAGCAATAAAAATATCACAGCTTTGGTGCCTATATGCACGTGAATAATTAAAAATCAAGAGACCCGCGTGAAACATTCGCAGTTTTATAGTTTTAAATAATGACAGTGAAATAATAATCATGTATTTGTGGTACATCCTTGTATCCACATACACAACAATATACAGTATAGGCACTGCAGAATGAAGTATGTGATGTTACAAGTGAAACTTGACGTTGATTGGCATTTGCGAGAGTGATAAACAGCGTAAAACAGTGTTTCCGCAACATGTTGACAAGTGTCCAAAAACGTGTTTTGCATTCGGAATGTTTGTCCCGGCTTGTACAATGGGCATAGATCAGGGACTGTTAGTAGAACCACACAACCTGTACGTTTAACTCTACAAACATTTTCAGTTACATTAAGCACGTTAGGCTATAGTAGCAACAGGTAAATCACAATTCAAGGCGACAGTGACAAACATGGTTGTCGTTTCGGAAAGTGTAGTCGTTTTACAAAATCGATTTGTGCGACGATCAGAGATAATGTACTACCAAAGTGGTCACGGTTATTATCTTTGACAATGTCGTATACTAATTAGCTCGTTAATAAGTACTTCAAAACGAATAAAACGGCATTTGTGATAAGATAATATGAAAAGGGAGTTTCTTATTCGCGATTAATAAGTTAGCTTCGTAAAACATAGAATGAAACTGGGAATCCAAAATGCCCTTTTGCTTATGATAGTTAAAGTCTTTTTTATGTTAAAAATTTTCACAAATAACAAGTTTTATCGCACATCTATGTGCAATGTCAGAAGCCGATTAAAAAACCTTTCTAGCGATATCTCGATTATCCCTGCGGGGTTAGTACGTGTGAGAAAACGGAATGTTGACTCGAGAAATAATATGTATGATTAATGTTTAGCTTACAATTACTTTCAGAGTAATAGCTGCCCCTAAGGAAGGTAAGCGGTACCTGAGCGATGCAGAAGAGGACCAGGAAGGCGATAACCAGATGCCGATACATTTCGTGTGTCCGTTGTCGCGCCGGCGGGATGCTGTGTCTTCCAGATACGCCAAGGAGCTTCTGATTGTGCGAGCGAGAGTGGGAGGGGAGAGGCGGGGGCGGAACTGGAGAGAGAGGAGGGGCGACTTGGGAGGGGGAAAGACGTAGACTGTAGTCCCAGTTTTGTTGTGTGAACTAGTTTTCAACGCAGATCTCCGTAGTACCACAGTCTAACGTAACAGTCGCGACTTTCACTGCTGTAAAAGTTGTTACCGTTTGACAGATGGAGCGATACTAGCGCCCCAAGCGGCGAGTAAGGTGAACGTCACACGCTTCGTAAGCATAATGTTTGTTTTGCATCAATTTCCTAGTCAATTTACAAAATATTTGAGTTATTTTCTTGCCTCCAAGGGTTTATGTAGTATAAGAAGGCATGTATGTTTCTAAAAGTGATTCTAAAGTAAGCGCAAGTATGGACAAAAACCATGAATCGAGTGGCAAGCTACAACACATTCGTGAAGAAACGAAAATGGTTCAAATGGCTCTGAGCACTGTGGGACTTAACATCTGTGGTCATCAGTCCCCTAGAACTTAGAACTACTTAAACCTAACTAACCTAAGGACATCACACACATCCATGCTCGAGGCAGGATTCGAACCTGCGACCGTAGCAGTCGCGCGATTCCTGACTGAGCGCCTAGAACCCGTGAAGAAACCCTTATGATGTTGCATAGAATTGCAGCTTACCACATCGATATCAAAAGAATATAAACACAGATTCACACGTATGAAGCACAAACATGTTCCTCTACATACAAAAGTGACCGACAGCTCATTTACCGTTCTGTAGGCCTACTGTGTTTGTCATTGTCGCCTGTTGCCACAAGTACGACCTTCATCTTTATATATTATTGTAAGTGGGACAAGCAACTGCCAAGAAATATGTTGAAAACATTATAATGAGCTGATTACATTACGTTTCACGCAAAACCAAATATTTGAATAATTTTCACACAATCTGTCAGTGAACAAAGTGCTAAGAAAATAATGTCATCTCACGAAGAAAGCAAGGAAAATTAAGTGACTAACAACAGAAGTGAATGAAATACATAGCAAACATCACACTTTTGTAAGACACGAATAACTGCACTCAAGCTAACCACTTTATCGTCAAAGCAGGTCTGTGTTGACGATTCGCACGAATCTGGCACTGACACATGAGGAGTTGAACTGGCTGCTTTTGTGTCACGGGACTGTTTTACAGCTTTAGATGGATTGTAGAATCTTTGTGGCAGTTTCCTCTTCATCGTCAGTTGAGGTGGCTTATTTGGGATGTCAAATAGTGTGGGGACTGCAATCCACACGAGTTTACTATTGTCTGCACTCATGAACTGGTTTTGTTCGAAATGTAGCGAACAAAACCTAATCTTGTTATACAGGTAAACTGCGTCTTTTTTTAAAAGGTCTTCTCTTCTGCTATTAACTAGCCATTTTCTGCTCCTAAAACGTAACATTAATAAATACACACATGTAGTTTGCAAGTGAATCTCGACAATACAGTTTAGTAACATGATGGTATATATATCTCAGGATCCTTAGGAAACCTAACTGTTGCTGCTGCAATTTATTTCGCTACAAACGCTCCCGCTTGTAAAAACCATTGTAAAAATCAAACTAGACAACCACTACTCGCTTTCACGATCACGCCGAACTCACAGTTTAAGTTAATGGCCGCTTGGGGCGCTGCTGGCGTGGTAGGCAGCAAAATCAAGGCGAGGTGTCGCGACTGTCTTGGACTACATTGGCGTTGCCCTTATCTGCATGTACCACTACTAAGTGGGGGTTGTCCCTGAGTTCCTTGATGGCATGGTATTCCTCAGCGTTGATGTTTTTTTCGGTGGCTTTGCTTTATTCAGACACAACTGATTACAACAAACGAATGGAAGATATTCTCGCAGAACCTATCTACAAGAAACTTCAGGGAGATCCGACGGCCAAGGTAATCAAAACGACGCAGGCACTGCTCAAGCACTCTAGAATCAACTTCGACAAGGCCAGAAGATTCATCCCGCAAGTGACACAGGCACCAAGGATATATGGTGTACCGAAGGTACACAAAACCGACTTCCCCTTAAGGCCCATAGTAAACTGTATAAATTCGCCGACCTACTACATAGCGAAAGAACTGGCACCTAGGCTCCGACACCTAGTGCATTAAACCGAGTCCTACGTTAAGGATTCCACTCACTTCGTGTCTCTCCTAAAGGAAATGCGTGTTACGGACCAAGATCTGATGGTTAGTTTCGACGTCAAATCCCTATTCACGAATGTCCCAGTGTCAGATACTGTGAACATCCTAGAAGAACGCGTGGCACCTGATATATGTGAGCTTGTGCGCCACTGTCTGACGACCACCTATTTCAAGTAGAGGTCAATTTTATGAACAAACTGACGGTGTAGCTATGGGCTCACCCCTATCGCCTATCGCAGCAGAAATTTTCATGGAGGCATTTGAGGAAACAGCCCTCCCGTCCGCACCATTACGTCCAAATTGTTGGCTTCGCTATGTCGATGATACTTTCGTCATCTGGCCCCACGGAGAAGAGGAGTTACAGAACTTCCACAAGCACCTTAACCAACAGCATAGGAAAATTCAGTTTACAATGGAAACAGAGAAGAATGGGGTGCTGCCTTTTCTCGACGTGGAAGTTTATCGAAAACCTGATGGTAAACTTGGCCACAAAGTGTACAGGAAACCAACCAATACGGACAGGTACCTTCACGCCTCCTCCCACCATCACCCCACGCAGAAGAAGTCCGCCCTGCACACGCTAACGAAGAGAGCGTACAGGATAAGCGACGAAGAACATCTGAAGACAGAACTTGAACGCCTCAGGTCCATCTTCGGAACTAATGGCTATGGGAAGCAGATGATAGACAGCACCATGTCGACAAGGGAGAAGACTAATAGGGAAGAGGAGAAGGAGGCACAGAGCATTGCTGTGTTACCATATGTACAAGGGGTCACCGAACGTATTGGCAAAATTCTATGAAAAGCCGACATCAAACCAATTTTCTGAAGCAGAAACAAAATATCAGACATGCTCGGTTCTACCAAGGATGCAGTTGACAAACTACACACAGCTGGCGTGTATGAAATTGGTTGTGCGTGTGGACGTCCGATTAGCACCAGGCTCTCGGAACATGAAAGATATATCCGCTTGAAACAACACACTAAGTCAGCAGTGGCGGAACACCGAGACGAGTGCGGGAAACCAATATTTTTTCAAGAAGCCCGCGTCCTGGCGAAACAGTCTCTCACTTTCAAAAGGAAGATTAGAGAGGCGATAGAAATAGCCAAAAGACCCGCCAACATGAATAGAGAGGACGGGTACAAGCTTCCGAGGTCTTGGCTGCCTGCAATAGCAGGGCTACGGAGCGGCGGCAGAGCCGTGGCGGCCCATGCAGACACGCGGAGAGCCGCAGTAGTGGTCGCGAACACACAAAGCAATGGCACGCCGCAGCCGGCTTCTGGACAGCATGGAAACAGTGTGACGTCACAGCCATCACCTGTTCGCTATTCTTCATTCTCCTCCAATGGGGTGGATTAATATAAAGACCAATAGAAAACAGCTATTTCAGCCAATGACAGATAATAAAGGAAACACCAATGAAGCATACCTTTCACCCTTCCTCCTCCTCCTTTTACAGCCAATCAAGTAACGACACGGTTTTCTCGTGCAGCTATTTAAGGAACCAAGTGTGTTCATTTAGCAGTTAACGTAAGGCCCTGATGAAGGCTAGCTGCAACGCTGGCCGAAACGTTGGCGCATTTTAAATTATGACGATGCGGTCTGATACCCTGAAGAATTTTATTGAAGAACTGATAAATTAATTACGTCCTCCCCTTATGACGTCATGGGTTCTCCACGTCATCTCCTCCCCCTCCCCTTAACGTATAGTATCGCTTTCTCCCCATCCCCCTCTGGAACCACTATTAAAATGAAAAAGTCGCTCTATCAGATTGATTGACTAATTAATTAAATCGATATTCTTGTGTGTCTGTGTGGGATAGTGTTTTTTTCCTTGCGTCCTACTGGTGGAGTTAGACGAAAATTCATACTGCTTCGATTCCACAACTCCCGCTTCGGTTTCCTCACCCCCTTCTGGATAAAAAAGAAAAATATTGGCTACTGCATATAATATTTCATCGACTGTATTGCGTAATATTTAAACATAGGGCAGGGCTGTGGATCTCAGATAGATCGCTAGTGGAATAAAAACCGTCCAGATAGCGTCATCCGCCACTCTGCCAGTGGCTAGCCGCTGATCCCTCCCTCTTCCTATCAGTGATAATAACGGACATCACGTCAGTGACGTCATGATGCCATTAGAATACTCAGTGATTGTAGGCGCCTTTGAGGAGAGAATCTCGTTCACTAGAATCGAGAATCCAGCAGGAGGATACCGCGACCCTGTAGGGTTTCTCAAAGCGTGCCTACCTGTTCTGGAAACTTAGCTCCTCAAGGTCTTTAATTATCTGCGGCATCCCGCCATTAAATGCGGCGAAGTGTGAAACTTCCGCTTTGATTGTAAAGAAAGACTGTGCTGGTAAACTTCTACGTTATTTGATACTGAAACAGCTGAGTGAAATTGAACGCATTCAGACAGTTTTCTCTTTATTTACTCTGATCATTTCTAAACTGACTCACAATATTTTAGCACAACGCAATCTGACTTCTAATAATCCCTACAAAATAATAGCCCTGACTAAAAATAACCTATCCATCACGAATCACTTACCTCACCAAAATCTTCGTCACTCGAGCTACAGGAATACAGCGAGCGCCAATACAGCCAGCTAAATAAAAGAGTCTAACTACTGATTGGCATATCGTTAGCAAATGAAAGATTTTCATAGAGAATAAACAATGTATTTACCTTAATAGTGTTCAAAAGTCATTATACACTCCTGGAAATTGAAATAAGAACACCGTGAATTCATTGTCCCAGGAAGGGGAAACTTTATTGACACATTCCTGGGGTCAGATACATCACATGATCACACTGACAGAACCACAGGCACATAGACACAGGCAACAGAGCATGCACAATGTCGGCACTAGTACAGTGTATATCCACCTTTCGCAGCAATGCAGGCTGCTATTCTCCCATGGAGACGATCGTAGATATGCTGGATGTAGTCCTGTGGATCGGCTTGCCATGCCATTTCCACCTGGCGCCTCAGTTGGATCAGTGTTCGTGCTGGACGTGCAGACCGCGTGAGACGACGCTTCATCCAGTCCCAAACATGCTCAATGGGGGACAGATCCGGAGATCTTGCTGGCCAGGGTAGTTGACTTACACCTTCTAGAGCAAGTTGGGTGGCACGGGATACATGCGGACGTGCATTGTCCTGTTGGAACAGCAAGTTCCCTTGCCGGTCTAGGAATGGTAGAACGATGGGTTCGATGACGGTTTGGATGTACCGTGCACTATTCAGTCTCCCCTCGACGATCACCAGTGGTGTACGGCCAGTGTAGGAGATCGCTCCCCACACCATGATGCCGGGTGTTGGCTCTGTGTGCCTCGGTCGTATGCAGTCCTGATTGTGGTGCTCACCTGCACGGCGCCAAACACGCATACGACCATCATTGGCACCAAGGCAGAAGCGACTCTCATCGCTGAAGACGACACGTCTCCATTCGTCCCTCCATTCACGCCTGTCGCGACACCACTGGAGGCGGGCTGCACGATGTTGGGGCGTGAGCGGAAGACGGCCTAACGGTGTGCGGGACCGTAGCCCAGCTTCATGGAGACGGTTGCGAATGGTCCTCGCCGATACCCCAGGAGCAACAGTGTCCCTAATTTGCTGGGAAGTGGCGGTGCGGTCCCCTACGGCACTGCGTAGGATCCTACGGTCTTGGCGTGCATCCGTGCGTCGCTGCGGTCCAGTCCCAGGTCGACGGGCACGTGCACCTTCCGCCGACCACTGGCGACAACATCGATGTACTGTGGAGACCTCACGCCCCACGTGTTGAGCAATTCGGCGGTACGTCCACCCGGCCTCCCGCATGCCCACTATACGCCCTCGCTCAAAGTCCGTCAACTGCACATACGGTTCACGTCCACGCTGTCGCGGCATGCTACCAGTGTTAAAGACTGCGATGGAGCTCCGTATGCCACGGCAAACTGGCTGACACTGACGGCAGCAGTGCACAAATGCTGCGCAGCTAGCGCCATTCGACGGCCAACACCGCGGTTCCTGGTGTGTCCGCTGTGCCGTGCGTGTGATCATTGCTTGTACAGCCCTCTCGCAGTGTCCGGAGCAAGTATGGTGGTTCTGACACACCGGTGTCAATGTGTTCTTTTTTCCATTTCCAGGAGTATATATATATATCCTCAGCTTACACATCGATACCGTAGATACCTTCACATTCTTAGGTGTTACAACTTAGACGGTATCGAGTTCCCTGTTAAACTCCTGGACATGTCTAAATTCGAGGCTGAGGATACTGGAATATTGAAACATGTTTATGGTGTGGACAAACGCAAGTCCCATGAGCACAACGATCAGGAAACAAATATTTCTCAGAATTTGCCAGTAAGCTTAAGCGGTATGTAAACATGATGCTATTATCCAATGAGAAGAAGGATAACTATCATTGTGTTTGTATCAAAGACATGTCCCGGCTCCTATTCTTTCAACTGAGTAACCGCAAATGTAAAAAGTATATTTGCTTAAGGTGCCTCAATGCCTTTTCGAGAAGAGACCTTTTAGCAACGCACATAGTCCATTGCGCTTCCAAGGATCCGGTAAATGTTATTATGCCTACCGATGTCAAGAAATTCCTAGTTCAAAAATGCTCGCCATCAGGAGCGATGCCCGTTTGTAGCATAAGTCAATTTTGAACGCCTCCTCCCTTACTCACTGGGAAGATGACCCCACAGCCTCCCATACTACCTTCACAGAAAAACGCGTACCATACGCCGCAGCGTACGAAACTGTATCGTTCTATAATTCGAGTCTTCGCCACTACAAATCTTAGGTCGGGGATAATCGTGCGGTATGACTGAACACTGAGCTCGAAAAACTTTCATGGGAAGTTGACAAGCTTTACGGCATCGATACTCCCATAACCAAATCGAAGAAGGATGAATATTTGTACAAAATCGCGGTTGACTGTCATATTTGCGGGTTGCCGTTAGATTAGAAAGCAGAAACTCCTCGTAGGGATCACTGTGATCTTACGGGGAAGTTCCGTGGCACAGCTCACAATACGTGCAACGTGAAGTGTCAGTTACCAACGCACAAACCCGTTTTCTTCCATAATGTAAGCGGGTATGATGCTCATTTCCTCGTTGAACACTTGGATAATTTTGGCTGGGCGTCCTGCCTGAGAGCGTCGAGATATACGACTCATTCTGCAAACGAATGACGCCAAGAATTGCGCTCCGCTTCCTTAATTCGCTGCTGTTTATACAGACATCACTTCAGAAACTCGTTGAAACTCTGTCTCTGGAGGCTATGCACGTCATTCGAGCTACATTTCCTGACAAGGAAAAGTTCCAACTTGCGACTAGGAGGGAGGTTTCCCTTACGAGTATCGGGAGACTGTGCAAGACTCGACGAAACAAGACTACCCGACGTAATTCCATTCTCCAGTAATCCCACGGTCTATGCCATAACGGATGCAGCGTGTGAGCATGCCGTAAATGTCTGGCAGGAATTCATTATCTCCACTTTAGGAGAGTACGTACAGCCCTACATTGACACAGACGTGCTCTTGCATGCTGATGTTTCCAAATAATTCCGGAGTGTGTGCATGACCACATATTCTCTGGATCCCGCCCTTTATTAAAAGGTGCCTGGGTTGTTTAGGGACGCAGTGCTCAAGAAAACGAAGTGCAGCATGGAATTATTGATCGATCCTAGCATGCTTCTTTTATTTGAATGGGGGATCCATGGAGGACTTTGCCAATGAGTCCATAGACACGGGCCAAATAATCCACGGATGGGTGACAGTTTCAATGCATCCCTTGATTCGAGTTACATCATATACTGGGTGATCAAAAAAATCAGTATAAATTTGAAAACTTAATAAACCACGGAATAATGTGGATAGAGAGATAAAAATTGACACATATGCTTGGAATGGCATGGGGTTTTATTAGAACCAAAATGCAGGATGGCGCTCCACCCCATGTTGCTAGACGCGTGAAAGATCTCTTGTGCGCGTCGATTGGTGATGATTGTGTGCTCAGCCGCCACTTTCGTCATGCTTGGCCTCCCAGGTCCCCAGACCTCAGTCCGTGCGATTATTGGCTTTGGGGTTACCTGAAGTCGCAAGTGTATCGTGATCGATCGACATCTGTAGGGATGCTGAAAGACAACATCCGACGCCAATGCCTGACCATAACTCCGGACATGCTTTACAGTGCTGTTCACAACATTATTCCTCCACTACAGCTACTGTTGAAGAATGATGGCGGACATATTGAGCATTTCCTGTAAAGAACATCATCTTTGCTTTGTCTTACTTTGTTATGCTAATTATTTCTTTTCTGATCAGATGAAGCACCATCTGTCGGACATTTTTTGAACTTTTATATTTTTTGGTTCTAATAAAACCCCATGTCATTCCAAGCACGTGTGTCAATTTGTACCTCTCTATCTACATTATTTCGTGATTTATTCAGTTTTCAAATTTATACTGACTTTTTGATCACCCGGTACTTCGACGTGAATAACTCACATGGGCACGTCATGCAACAATCGCTGCCGATTGACGAGTTTCGACAGGTGTCCGAAGACGAATGCAAGGAATCACGAGGAAGAATCAAGAGATTGGCGGCTGATTCTGATGTGAGGTATGTGGCTGAGGCAGAACTCACATACCCTATCAATTTGCATGACGTACAGGCCGATTTGCCGCAATGTGCGGAACAATTAGTTCGGCGAAGAGGCTCCAGCCCAAAACTGATGACAACGGTGAAAAATAAGCGGAGGTATGGTATTCATTACTGTAATCTCCAACAGTGTCTCAGTTTGTAATGGAGCTTGTTGGAATCACTTGGGCTATTTCCTACACGCAGTCCATCTGGTTGAAGGGGTATATTGATTTGAATACGAGACAGAGAGCTTCCGTGACGTTTGACGCTGAGAAAGAGTTTTATAAATTAGTGAATAATTCAATATTCTACAAAACAATAAAGAATTTGATGGAACGGCTTATAATTTTGATTAGATCCGCATGGGACGGGCGGTAGGGTGTAAGAAAATGCATCAACAGACCGAATTTTAAGCAGGTCACTAAATTCAGGGAGAACTCTGTTGCAGTGGAGATGGTGAAGGTTGCACTAGAGTTCACGAAACCTATTTATATGTGGATGTGCAAACTAGACCTATCCAGACTCCACATCTACTGATTCTATTATGAGAGCGAAAATTCATTTCGCAGATCCGAAGTTACTGAGTGAAGAACTGTGGTCCATATGAAGTAATGAGGTACCATGGCAATGAATTAGACATGTCCTCATACACGGCTGATAGTCCTTACGATATTTTTCCACAGAACAAGAAGGTTATTGACCTTATGAAAGGCAACTGAATTGCCGACTGTGGAGTTTGTGGGTCTCCGGTCAAAAATTTATGCGTATCGCACATTGAAAGATGCCACCCAGAGGTGGGCTAAGAGTGTTCAACATGTGGCATCGAGAGCCCTCTCGATCGAAGACTATTTGCAGTACCCTTATAGTGGAGTTAGCAATTGCCAACTGCACTTGCCTCATGTGGTACGACAAAATATTATTCGATCGAGGGGACACGATATATACAGGGTGGTCCATTGATCGTGATCGGGCCAAATATCTCACGAAATAAGCGTCAAACGAAAAAAACTACAACGAACTAAACTTGTCTAGCTTGAAGGGGGAAACGAGATGGCACTATGGTTGGCCCGCTAGATAGCGCTACTATAGGTCAAACGGATATCAAGTGCGTTTTTTAAAAATAGGAACCCCCATTTTTATTACATATTCGTGTAGTACGCAAAGAAATATGAATGTATTAGTTGGACCACTTTTTTCGCTTTGTGATAGATGGCGCTCTGATAGTCACAAACATATGGCTCACAATTTTAGACGAACAGTTGGGAACAGGTAGGTTTTTTAAATTAAAATACGAAAGTAGGTACGTTTGAATATTTTATTTCGGTTGTTCCAATGTGATGCATGTACGTTTGTGAACTTATCTTTTCTGAGAATGCATGCTGTTACACCTGTAAATACCACATTAATGCGATAAATGCTCAAAATGATGTCCGTCAAGCTCAGTGCATTTGGGAATACGTGTAACGACATTCCTGTCAACAGCGAGTAGTTCGCCTTCCATAATGTTCGCACATGCATTGGCAATGCGCTGACGCATCTTGTCAGGCGTTGTCGGTGGATCACGTTAGCAAATATCCTTCAACTTTCCCCACAGAAAGAAATCCGGGGACGTCAGATCTAGTGATCGTGCGGGTCATGGTATGGTATTTCGAGGACCAATCCACCTGTCATGAAATATGCTATTCAATACCGCTATGTGCCGGACATCCATCATGTTGGAAGTACATCGCCATTCTGTCATGCAGTGAAACATCTGGTAGTAACATTACGTAGGAAAGCAGCATACATTGCACCATTTAGATTGCCATCGATAAAATGGGGGCCAATTATCCTTCCTTCCATAATGCCGCACCATATACACTCCTGGAAATGGAAAAAAGATCACATTGACACCGGTGTGTCAGACCCACCATACTTGCTCCGGACACTGCGAGAGAGCTGTACAAGCAATGATCACACGCACGGCACAGCGGACACACCAGGAACCGCGGTGTTGGCCGTCGAATGGCGCTAGCTGCGCAGCATTTGTGCACCGCCGCCGCCAGTGTCAGCCAGTTTGCCGTGGCATACGGAGCTCGATCGCAGTCTTTAACACTGGTGGCATGCCGCGACAGCGTGGACGTGAACCGTATGTGCAGTTGACGGACTTTGAGCGAGGGCGTATAGTGGGCATGCGGGAGGCCGGGTGGACGTACCGCCGAATTGCTCAACACGTGGGGCGTGAGGTCTCCACAGTACATCGATGTTGTCGCCAGTGGTCGGCGGAAGGTGCACGTGCCCGTAGACCTGGGACCGGACCGCAGCGACGCACGGATGCACGCCAAGACCGTAGGATCCTACGCAGTGCCGTAGGGGACCGCACCGCCACTTCCCAGCAAATTAGGGACACTGTTGCTCCTGGGGTATCGGCGAGGACCATTCGCAACCGTCTCCATGAAGCTGGGCTACGGTCCCGCACACCGTTAGACCATCTTCAGCTCACGCCCCAACATCGTGCAGCCCGCCTCCAGTGGTGTCGCGACAGGCGTGAGTGGAGGGACGAATGGAGACGTGTCGTCTTCAGCGATGAGAGTCGCTTCTGCCTTGGTGCCAATGATGGTCGTATGCGTGTTTGGCGCCGTGCAGGTGAGCGCCACAATCAGGACTGCATACGACCGAGGCACACAGGGCCAACACCCGGCATCATGGTGTGGGGAGCGATCTCCTACACTGGCCGTACACCACTGGTGATCGTCGAGGGGACACTGAATAGTGCACGGTACATCCAAACCGTCATCGAACCCATCGTTCTACCATTCCTAGACCGGCAAGGGAACTTGCTGTTCCAACAGGACAATGCACGTCCGCATGTATCCCGTGCCACCCAACGTGCTCTAGAAGGTGTAAGTCAACTACCCTGGCCAGCAAGATTTCCAGATCTGTCCCCCATTGAGCATGTTTGAGACTGGATGAAGCGTCGTCTCACGCGGTCTGCACGTCCAGCACGAACGCTGGTCCAACTGAGGCGCCAGGTGGAAATGGCATGGCAAGCCGTTTCACAGGACTACATCCAGCATCTCTACGATCGTCTCCATGGGAGAATAGCAGCCTGCATTGCTGCGAAAGGTGGATATACACTGTACTAGTGCCGACATTGTGCATGCTCTGTTGCCTGTGTTTATGTGCCTGTGGTTCTGTCAGTGTGATCATGTGATGTATCTGACCCCAGGAATGTGTCAATAAAGTTTCCCCTTCCTGGGACAATGAATTCACGGTGTTCTTATTTCAATTTCCAGGAGTGTATTAACCCGCGAAAGTCGCTGATGTTCCACTCGTCGCAGCCATCGTGGATTTTCCGTTGCCCAGTAGTGCATATTATGCCGGTATACGTTACCGCTGTTGGTGAATGACGCTTCGTCGCTTAATAGAACGCGTGTAAAACATCTGTCATCGTCCCGTAATTTCTCTTGTGCCCAGTGGCAGAACTGTACACGTCGTTCAAAGTCGTTGCCATGCAATTCCTGGTGCATAGAAATATGGTACGGGTGCAATCGATGTTGATGTGTCATTCTCAACACCGAAGTTTTTGAGATTCCCGATTCTCGCGCAATTGGTCTGCTACTGATGTGCGGATTAGCCGCGACAGGAGCTAAAACACCTACTTGGACATCATCGTTGCAGGTCGTGGTTGACGTTTCACATGTGGCTGAACACTTCCTGTTTCCTTAAATAACGTAACTATCCGGCGAACGGTCCGGACACTTGGATGATGTCGTCCAGGATACCGAGCAGCATACATAGCACACGCGCGTTGGGCATTTTGATCACAATAGCCATACATCAACACGATATCGACCTTTTTCGCAGTTGGTAAGCGGTCCATTTTAACACGGGTAATGTACCAGGAAGCAAATACCGTCCGCACTGGCGGAATGTCATGTGATACCACGTACTTATACGTTTGTGACTATTACAGCGCCATCTATCACAAAGCGAAAAGAGTGGTCCAACTAAAACATTCATATTTCTTTACGTACTACACGGATATGTAATTAAAATGGGGGTTCCTATGTAAAAAAACGCAGTTGATATCCGTTTGACCTATGGCAACGCCATCTAACGGGCCAACCATAGCGACATCTGGTTTCCTCCTTCAAGCTAGAGAAATTTCGTTCTTTGTAATTTTTCGTTTGACGCGTATTTCGTGAAACATTTGGCCCGGTCACTATCAATGAACCACCCTGTATAAACTGTACTGCGATGTAAGATTGGCCTTTCACCTCGTGACGATAAAAGGATCATTTGTGGTGACGGAATAAAAACTCGCCTGTACTCACACTACTCACTTGTTTCGAGAGGAAGGGGTTGGGGAGTGACTGAGAGGGAGTGCATGAGACTGGGTGTGAACGTGATCAAATAGTATGGCCGTTTTATCATAGTTTAAGTAATTTTATATAGATGTGTGTATGCGCGTGGTTTTGCACATCATGTGTGCTTGAGTACTTTGTGTACTGTGTACACTCATGTAAATATATATGCACACCATATCAGCTAGCTAAAAACGTATCGATATACACTGCTGGCCACCGTAAATGCAACACCAGGAAAGACAAGGGGTAGCACAACAAAATTTATTTTGTAGATAACATGTTGACCAAGTATCAAATGATTACGTTTACAGACGTGTGTGACATGTGGTTCCTGCCACAATCAGTAGCCAGAGTAGCCGCCATTGTTGGAGATCACCGCTGCCACACGTCTCGGCATTGAGTCAAAGAGACGTTGGATGTGTTCCTGGGGTACAGCAGCCCAAGCAGCTTCCACACGTTGCCAAAGATCATCCGGTGTGGCAGCTGGGGATGTAATCTGGGTCACTCGTTGAGCAACCATGGACCACATGTTTTCTATCGGCAAAAGATCCGGAGAGCGAGCCGGCCAGGGAAGCAATTCAATCTGGTTATTGACGAAGAACCTTTGGACAATGCGTGCCACGTGTGGTCGCGCATTATCCTGTTGAAATATGTCTGTGGGCGAGCTCTGAAGGTAAGGAAGGACAACTGGCTCCAGCAGCTCGGATATGTAGCGCCGGCTATTTAAAGTACCGGCAATGCGTACTAGAGGCGTGCGAGAGTAATATCCAATACCGCCCCATACCATAATACCCGGTGCAAGACCAGTGTGGCGGTGCATAATGCAGCTGTCCAGCATCCTCTCTCCACGGTGTCTCCACACTCGAATCCGACCATCGTGGTGCTGCAGACAGAAGCGTGCCTCGTCAGTAAAGACAACGTCATTCCATTCTGCCGTCCACATCCGTCTGTCATCACACCATTGGCGACGGAGACGTCTGTGGTTCTGCGTCAATGGTAGACGAAGCAATGGACGTCTTGCGGACAGACCACTCTGCTGTAAACGGCGTCGAATGGTATGCGCAGACACTGGATGATGCGTTACAGACGCAATGTGCTGTGCTATAGTTCGGGATGTCACTGAGCGATCCGTCACTGCCATGCGCACAATTTGCCTATCAGCACGTGCAGTGGTGCACCGAGGTGGATGCGATCGACCACGTCGGTCCGTCGTACCCTCCTGCATCCAACGGTCACATATCCGCATTACAGTTGTTTGGTTTCGTCCAACACGACTAGCGATTTCTCTGTATGATAATCCACAATCTCGGTAAGCCACTATCCTTCCTCAGTTGAACTCGGATACTTGATCAAAAGATGTTCGCTGTTGTCTACGAGGCATAACTGATCGTCTTGTGAAACAACCACAAGGTAAACACACGTGCCGAACGTACACTCGTCGAAATCGCCAAGCCTTAAATGGCGCTATGAGGTGGCGCCACAGGCGTGCGTGATGTGCGTCTGCGCTGAAATTCTAATCAGTTGCATATCTCATCGCTGCAAACTCATGGTGTAAATTTCACTTGATTCGGATGCTTCCTTCAGGGTAATGCATTTACGGTGGCCAGCAGTGTATATAGGAGCATATAATGTTTGTGCTGATGAAAAAATTATACAACTTTTAAGAAAGAAATATACCTTGCACGTCAGAGGAAAGGAATGTAAATCTTGCACATCGTGTAGAATGAGAATGATAAACCAGTCTTGCACGTTGTGTGTGTGTGTGTGTGTGTGTGTGTGTGTGTGTGTGTGTGTATGTATGTTTGCAAGTGCACACGCGCGTTGTAAATTTGTAAATAGAACAGTTTTTAAGGTTCACTTAGCACTAGCCGTCCAAGTCAGACTAGTTTTTATGTATACGTAGTTCACAGTCCATCATCATGTAGCTAGTGCTATAGGGACTGTGTAATTAATTTTTCAACAGTGAATTTTTTTCTGCATTGAATATTATGTGAGAAACAGTCAAATTGTATCTCAAGACATGAACTGTAATCTCAAGACCTGAACTGTAATTTCAAGAATTGAACTGTACCTCAAGAAAGGTACAAGTACTAAATTGTACCTCAGAACTGAATTATATCTCAAGAACAGGATTGTACCTCAAGAACTGAATTTTATCTCAAGAATTGAACTGTACCTCAAGAACTGAATTGTGATCTCAAAAACTGAATTGTATATAAATAATCAAAATTACATAACTGTGAACTGAATAAATGAAAAAAATCGTTACTATATGTCTTTGTTGTTGTTACCTACAGAAGAACCTATCCCCTATTGCACTGTATGTACAAAGGGCATGCAGGACAAAAATGATATTAGTTCTGAAAACGAATGCTATTTAGGAGGTTAAGTTTAAGATGAAGAATAACAAATTATTTGTATTGGCCGCATCTGATTTCGCGTATTGTGCTGCACATATTGGTTTATAGGAGTAGGTGGTGACCGCTTCCAAACACGTAGCAAACTGTCTAAAATTATATCCTCTATGCTTTAGGAGGATCTGGGCAAAGTTGCATACTACCAAAGTGTGATCAGAGCAACAAAAAAAAAAAAAAAAAAAAAAAAAAAAAAGGAGTACGCCAAATGTAAGGCAAACATTCACTTATTTATCATCGAATTTAAAAGTAATTTTACATTTTCATGAGCAGACACGACACTATTTTCACACACCTTCTTATTCTTCCTGAGGCGATGGGGAACAGGACACCCGTAGAATTCCACGTTTTGAATAACAGCGTACTTGAAGATTCGATGCATCCATGCAACCTACTCCTCACCCTAGATGAAAATACCCATGTGGTCGAAAAATCGAAGCGATGTCACCATATCTTTATATTGTGTACGAGAATCATCCCACTGAATTCCATGGTAGAAATGTGTTAACCACTTTGCACTCCTCCGTGTTTTATTATACTTCACATCCTGGAAAGACCTCGAAAATGCAGTGGTTGCTGAGAATGTCCCTATTATATCTGCATCTTCTGTGTATGGTACGAACGCAACATCTCTAAATATGAACTGTCTGCACTCGCCACCATAGAAATCCTGAACGTCTGCAATGATGTTTTCACCTCGAGATGTCATTGTGATATGGTCTGGGTATAGCACAACACTTGTTCATTTATACAGCTTGCTGCACAACACTATGAGCGGGCAATAGTTAACCACTCATTATGTAGAACTAGAGCATACACTGCTGTATGTTTGAGGAAATTTTCAGAAATTTAAGATTCGGTTTGCACGTCTATGGGTCCTGATTTTACTCTCTCGTTGTGTTTTGAGTAGTCTATTACGTTGATTGGTGCCAGCTACTTGAATTTCCATGGTCTGAGTAGAGATCCCTCCTCTTCATAGAAAGTAGTATGGAACTTTGCATACATGTCATATGCTAGACTGTGTACATTTTCGTCCCACTCCACGTGTAAATTGACATGCGGATAGAAATCTGCACTGAAGTAAACTCTGTCGTTAGTTAACTTGCAGCTGTCAACTGCAGTGGAGTCATTCGCTATATTCCCCATCCATCTTTCTGAAATGCCAGTGTGGTAACTCTGTATGTCACCAATTGAACAGAGCTTTTAATAGCCCACGTTTGTCTTCCGGTAGCACTAGGTGCTCAAAAAACTCCCATGAATGGAAACTTTGTGGTAGATGTGCGCCTGCATTTGGAACCTTTAAAAGCTTCAAACGCTCCTCGTCCATTACAGAGATGTGAGGCATTTTCTGTATTATTTTATTGATGATGACCTTGTTCTCCTCTTGGGGTCCTTGAGTGCATGAATTATTGTCCGTTACACTCGATACCACAGTAAGCTCCTGTTTAGCATTCATATTAATTCGTTGCATGTCGGCGAAGGACCCCTTGAGCAGTTTTAGAGGTATGCATGGGGTTATGCTGCAAAGTGCTGTGCTGTGGGTTGTTTGCGCTGTTTTTATACTTCACGCTCTTTCTGTGTTACTTATAATCGTACAATGATTCACTGGCCACGAAAGTCAACAAGTTAATTATTCTGGTCCACAATACGCAGCTCCAGATAGTCCAATGTCTGAACTGTCACTGGGAGGTATATAGCGTTGGTGGGCGTCTCAACAATCTTATACCCCAATCCAACTGACGGAAAGAGCCCATAAATGGTGTAAATCAGTCTATCGTTGAGGTAGGAGTTCTTTGCAATGTTACACTAGACACGGGTTGTACTGACAGGGGGTATATCCACCACCTGATCAGATCTGTAATATTTATCAGAATCCTTCTTCAAAACCTGTCCTTTTGTGCAAGGCAGTAGTCGTGCTATTGAGCCTTCCTGGTTAAAGTCGATCGTCGCACTCACAGTTCCTCTTTCAGAATTATGTTTGCACATAGCTCAATTCCTTTTGCAGACCGTTTTAAAACGTCATTCAAATCGTCTGTGTCATATGCATCAGGTTCTATCTCCACAATTTTTTTCTGTCGTTAATTTCCAGATGCAGTTTATTGTTAGTCTCCATGCTGTCTGGCATAATGTTGTATATTTCCAGCCCAATCAGAGCAATACTCCACTTACCATTGCTTAAATTAGTCGGATGTAATACAGGCAATCATTGCATTAATGTCGGAGTATACGACATTGCATATGGACACCAACTGCAAAATGGGTGCTTAAAGCACCTCCTTATGTATCCCTCCTCATAAACGTCAGAAGGAAAGTGATGCGTAGTGGCCACACAGGTAAGTGTTAAAGCCTTGGTAGCGCTGAAAATTGTAGAACACTTGTCATCTGCTCGTGAGGTATCGTTGTAGCTCTTCTGGAAGCCGCAGGTCATCAAATGATTCGAAATAGTAGACGTTATTTGTATTTCTTTTCTTACAAGGGAACCTCCCCAACGCATCCCCCTCAGATTTAGTTATAAATTGGCACAGTGGATAGGCCTTGAAAAACTGAACACAGATCAATCGAGAAAACAGGAAGACGTTGTGTGGAACTATGAAAAAAATAAGCAAAATATACAAACTGAGCAGTCCATGCGCAAGATAAGCAACATCAAGGAGAATGTGCGCTCAGGATCGCCGTGGTCCCGTGGTTCATGTGGACATGAAGACAAATCATGAAAGTATTATGAAACAGATTGGGACATTGAGGAAATTATTAGAACAGAGAGAAGTGTTAACACCATAGCTGGGAGGGTAACCATTCTTGTAAAGGAGAAACCGAAAAAAATAAATATCGAAGCACCCCTCTGCACAGTAGTCCACTTAGCACGTAACAAGATGCCAGCCAAGGCACAGGAGGCTGTTCGAGAGAAATTACGCTCGCTGAGGTTAGGACATTTGGAGTGGGACCAAACACTGAGAGAAACCTTTAAATCAGTTAAAATCAAATGGTTCAAATGGCTCTGAGCACTATGGGACTTAACATCTGTGGTCATCAGTCCCCTAGAACTTAGAACTACTTAAACCTAACTAACCTAAGGACATCACACACATCCATGCCCGAGGCAGGATTCTAACCTGCGACCGTAGCAGTCCCGCGGTTCCGGACTGAGCGCCTGAACCGCTAGACCACCGCGGCCGGCTTTTAAATCAGTTACTGAATCTCTCAGGCAGCTGTTGGAAAATTATGTGATGACGACCAGGAAGCTATTTTCGATTTCATTAATCATCACAGCAATGATTGGTAGACAGAATATTCGGCGTCATCAAGGTATAATCAAGGTCATCAAGGTAAAGGGAGAGAGGTATAATCGAATAAGTATGGAGACAGTAGTTCAAAACTGCACAAACCATCACATAAAACGTACCCTCACACACTAAGCTCTGAAAGTATTGAAACAATCTATTTCAAATGAGGTGTATTACCAGCGGCAGCTGATGCCATGTGCGTGGTAGCCGATGTATTAGTTCATTGGGATCGTGAGAGTATACGTACTGCCGTAATCGACTGTTGACTCTGTTATGTCGAATGTCAGTCCATCACCGATGCTTTTTTCGCCATCTAACATAGACTTTATAATAGCTTTCTACACTATGTAATCAAAAGTATCCGGACGCCTGGCTGAAAATGACTTACAAGTTCGTGGCGTCCTCCATCGGTGATGCTGGAATTCAATATGGTGTTGGCCCAAACTTAGCCCTGATAACAGCTTCCACTCCAGGAATACGTTCAATCAGGTGTTGGAAAGTTTCTTGGGGAATGGCAGCCCATTCTTCAAGGAGTGCTGCACTGAGGAGAGGTATCGATGTCGGTCGGTGAGGCCTGGTACGAAGTCGGCGTTCCAAAACATCCCAAAGCTGTTCTGTAGGATTCAGGACAGGACTCTGTGCAGGCCAGTCCATTACAGGGATGTTATTGTCGTGCATTATGAACAGGGGCTCGATCGTGTTGAAAGATGCAATCGTCATCCTCGAATTGTTCTTCAACAATGGGAAGCAAGAAAGTACTCAAAACATCAATGTAGGCCTATGCTGTGATAGTGGCACGCAAAACAAAAAGCATGAAAAACACGACCACACCATAACACCACCGCCTCCGAATTCTACTGTTGGCACTACACACGCTGGCAGATGACGTTCACCGGGCATTCGCCATATCCACATCCTGCCATCGGATTGCCACATTGTGTACCGTGATTCGTCACTCCACACAACGTTTTTCCACTGTTCAATGGTCCAGTGTTTACGCTCCTTGCACCAAGCATTTACTGGTCTGATGTGTGGCTTATGAGCAGCTCTCGACCATGAAATCAAAGTTTTCTCACCTCCCGCCTAACTGTCATAGTACTTGCCGTGGATACGGATCCAGCTTGGAATTCCTGTGTGATGGTCTGCATGGTTGTCTGCTTATTACACATTACGACCCTCTTCAATTGTCGGCGGTCTCTGTCAGTCTACAGACGAGGTCGGCCTGTAAGCTTTCGTGCTGTACGTGTCCCTTCGGTTTCCACTTCACTATCACATCGGTAACAGTGGACCTATGGATGTTTAGGAATGTGAAAATCTCGCGTACAGACGTATGACACAAGCGGCACCCAGTCACCTGACTACGGTCGAAGTCCGTGACTTCCGAGGAGCGCCCCATTCTGCTCTCTCACGATGTCTAATGACTAGTGAGGTCGCTGATTTGGAGAACCTGGTTTGGCTTTTTGGTTCTCCATTTTCTTTGTTATGTAGATCAGTCAAATGCAGTGTTTCACCATACATTTGCAGATCTTTTTGTCAATAACGGAACGATTTTTTTGGTCTTAGGAAATAGGATTAAGTAGACCTGGTATTCTTTGAAATTCCTTATCACCTATCTGTGTTGTGTTACCTGTTAAACTTACAAGCTGTTTGCCAAGCATGTATGGTTTCACCTTGATGACGCCGAATATTCTGTCTACCAATCATTGCTGTGATGGTTAATGAAATCGAAAATAGCTTCCTGGTCGTCATCACATAATTTTCCAAGAGCTGCCTGAGAGATTCAGTAACTGATTTAAAGGTTTCTCTCAGTGTTTGGTCCCACTCCAAATGTCCTAACCTCAGCAAGCGTAATTTCTCTCGAACAGCCTTCTGTGCCTGGGTGAAATTATTCTTGGCTGGCATCTTGTTACGTGCTAAGTGGACTACTGTGCAGAGGGGTGCTTCGATATTTATTTTTTTCGTTTTCTCCTTTACAAGAATGGTTACCCTCCCAGCTATGGTGTTAACACTTCTCTCTATTCTAATAATTTCCTCAATGTCCCAATCTGTTTCATAATACTTTCATGATTTGTCTTCATGTCCACATGCACATCGCCAGTTTGTTGTTCCTGATATTCCTCAAGGTTCTTGTACGGACCCTCAACATCTCGTTGACAATTTTTAGGTAGATTATTACGCACACTCTCCACATTCCATTCATATTTCTCAGATATATCCTTAAGCACACTTTCAGCTCTCCGTTTATATTTTTCAGATAGATCCTTAAGCACATCCTGAGCTCTTTTTTCGAGAGTCTGAATTTTTGCGTCCATACACAAGCGAATGTTCCATCTGTGTGTACCGATCCTCTCACGTTCAGCAGTCGACATGTAGGCGAACTTGCCCATGGTGCGATATATACTGATGAAGGCGTGACTCACCCCTTTTTATAGCTATATATGTAGTAACTCCTGGAAGATGCACCTATATTTATCATCATTCAGTTTTTGTGTTTTATCAGTAACAAAAAACCCGTACTGCGTGCGATTCTAGAAATCCCCGTGTATCTTTATAAACTCATTGAACGGCATATCATTTCTTACGTGTGATAGGTAAATGTATTTGAAATTCAAAATGTCTTCTTTGAAGGGTATAATGAGGTTCGCATTTCCCTTATCAACTGTTTTACTGTTCTGGAATAAGTCTGACTCAAATAAAATACCTCAACTTCCACATTCACTGCTGCATATGCGACACCACCTGCACCTTGCAATATCTCCTGTACTGGTTGGTAGTTGGGGTGAAAAAGTGGTTTTGATTTAAAAAAAATGGTTCAAATGGCTCTGAGCACTATGGGACTCAACTGCTGTGGTCATAAGTCCCCTAGAACTTAGAACTACTTAAACCGAACTAACCTAAGGACATCACACACATCCATGCCCGAGGCAGGATTCGAACCTGCGACAGTAGCGGTCGTGCGGTTCCAGACTGTAGCGCCTTTAACCGCTCGGCCACTCCGGCCGGCTAGTGGTTTTGAGAACACACAAACATTCTCAAAGCGGATTCCATCTCGGTGTGTTAGCAGCAACATGAGAACATTTGTCTTTCTGCAACTAGATGGACCAACAGTTATTGCTCGTATATTAACGGGCAGGAGTATCCCATTCTTCTTTTTCTTCTGGTCCTCCTCCACACCGTCACAGGACCAGTACTTACAGCAATGTTCTGATGCTGCATTCACCCCGCCATCATACCGACCACATCAGGTAATGGCGTGCAATGGGCTTATATAGGGAAAAAACACACTTTTAATAATCTTTGTAGCCACTATAGCACAATCATCTGACCGACTGAGCTACAGTAACTACTCCTAATGAGGGGGTTATGAAGTAAGAAATAAAAGATAACTGTTTCTAGTATGCACTAAATTTTGCATGTATTTCCCTCAGACTGACGGGAGCACAACAAAACTCAAGTGTTCCATCAGTAAATTTAGCGGGGATGGACTCTATACCAATCGGAGTTGACACGGCTTTGAAGCACTGTTCTAAATCATATACATGGACACTACTCAGAGGGAGACAGTTGACAGTGTCGTTGTATAGAATTCGAACATATGGCAGCCAGCAATTCAGTCTCTCTGACACAAGAGATATCGCCATCCTTAGCCCAAGTACCAGTAGAGCGCTGTAAATAAATAGACACAGCTCCAGATTTCACCCAGAGCGCTGCTTCATGACACTGTGATATGACCTCAGACCAGTGTTATAAATAACCAGGGGAGAACGAGGCGCGCTATACTCGGCAGTCATCCGCACGTTGATGTACGGTATTGTACGACACATTTCTTCTTATTCCGAGTGTCACACTTTAACACCTTTCAACACGTTATCAATCTCCATCAAAACACTCCAGTCACAGTTTGCAGCTGCTTCTATGCCTATGTTCAAACTCTTTGATCCACTAGTAGTTAAATTATACTTATAACTGAACAACAGAAATGACACACTGGGAGCAGCAGTTGGTATCTTCCCATCCACACTATGTCCATGCAGTATGTCTGGAATGTTCCGCAGTTCAGTAAGTCGTGCGTATGTTGGAGTCCAGTACAGATCTCCGGAGTCCATACCGTTATTCATCTGTTGAGTATCCTGTTCCAAAATGCTGACCAGTTCTGCTAGATCACACCCCGCTCCTGCTGCAGGTCCTGTCAAGGTGTATGTCACCTCTACTGCTGAAGACAGAAGAGAAGGAACCATTACATACGATAATAGCAACTACAGACAGACAGCTCACAAACGTGTATTATTATTAATCAATGGGTACTTACTCTTGAGTTTCTTCTTCATCCTGTTATTATGCTGCTGGGGGACACGGCAAGATCTCAGCTGCTTCTGCTGTTGACGCCTTATGGTATGTCCACTGACTGAGTTGTCAGTTGTCATTTGCCTCTGAAGGAGTTCTCACATGTGCCAGCAGCCGAGCGATCCTAACGGTACCACAGACAGAATTAGACTGCACACGTTTCATAACGGCACACTGTATACATTCATAGCTTGCGGCTCGCGAGTGCATGATGAAGCGGTCAGCGGTCGGCATGTGACCCAGCGGTGCGTGCCCGGCAGTCGGCTCCGATGGCGGTGGGGGGATCTGACTGTAGCACGACGGATGACGCTATAGGGGTGCTTTTTATTTCACCAGATATGTTTTTAGCGATCTATCTGATATCCACAGCCCTGCTCTGTGTTTAAATATTACGCAAAATAGTCAATGAGATATTATATGCAGTAATCAATATTTTTCTATTTTACGCAGGAGGAGGTCAAACTGGAGGTTTTGGGATCGAAACAGTATGGATTTTGACCTAATTCCATCAATAGGATGCAAGGGAAAAAAATGTTTCACATAGACACATAAAAAAACCACTCCGTCTACAGGCCACAAGTGGTCCATCGGGACCATCCGACCGTCGTGTCATCCTCAAGGAGGATGCGGATAGGAGGGGCATGGGGTCAACACACCGCTCTCCTGGTCGTTATAATGGTATTCTTGACCGAAGCCGCTACTATTCGGTCGAGTAGCTCCTCGATTGGCATCACGAGGCTGAGTGCACCCCGAAAAATGGCAACGGCGTATGGCGGCCTGGATGGTCACCCATCCAAGTGCCGACCACGCCCAACAGCGCTTAACTTCGGTGATCTCATGGGAAGGCCATTGCCCACATAAACACATAGGGATATCGATTTAATTAATTAGTCAATCAATTTGATAGGGCAATTCTTTATATCAAAGGTGGTGCCAACGGGGTTGGGGAGAAAGCGACAGAATACGTTAAGGCGAGGGCGAGGGGAGGGGTGACGTGAAAACGCAAGATGTCATCTGGAGAGGGGGTAATTAATTGATCAATTAATTAATATTCGTAATTAAATTGACATAAGAAGTGTACACAGAACAATAGGTTAAAAATCAGAAGTTATGTAGAAGAACAGTAGGTTAATAGGCTGACGTGGAGCAGAACAATATGTAACACGTAGCTACAACAAATATAGCCTATGTTCGTCTGTGAAAATGGACTCGATAAGCAACCTGAACAATCAGTAATCGAACTTTAACCTGCCTAACACTGTGTGCGAGGTGTATGAGTGTCAGATTCACTGTCATTTAAGCCCTCAACAGATCCTTACATGGAAAACTTAAAACTAACATTTGAATAAGCTATCTGACCGCTTATTTGAATATGAATTTACAAGTGATACAGAATCTGGCTTGAGCAACGGAATTTACTGGATTAGAGTACATGGCACTTTGTGATCTGTCAGTGTCTCTGTTTCGGCCCACGTTTTGCACTCACCTCTATAGACGACTGCTTTTTTCCATGTGGTTTACAGCAATTCGCAGCGGCATGCAGCAGCAGCGGCTAAAGCTTATTGTTACCAAGAATGAATTTTTTTTTAAAGGAATTTGTTTGGGTCCTGTTAACTACTAAATAACTTGTGAGAAGGGATTTCACAAATTAAGTCTTCAGAAATCATCATGACCAATAATAGAAAATGACAATGACGTAAGTGTCACAAATGGCTGAGAGCCAGATTAACAAATTATTTCAGTTTCAAAGACATTAACATTTAATAACTACAGCATATTTATTAAATGAATGTGGAGAATAAATATTATTATTTGGAGGATAAGGAGGCTTCTGTAACTGACAAGCAAAACACGGGATTATTGCAAACTCGGACTAACAATCACGAGCCTAACCCTGCAATTGATTCTGCGAAATGCTTGCGAATTTTACCAGCATTCTATGTTCAAGCGTAATTAAGCCATCAAAATCTCTCCTGGTTATATAAATGAAATCACGCCTTGAGTGTGGTAAGAACTGCCATCACCGACGTGAGGGCAGCGTGTCAAGTCTTCTGTCTCCGTGCCTTCGACCGACACTACATACAATCGCGCTCCCCTATTTCGCCCTCGGATTATTACTAGCCTCACAACAATGCGTAGAATCGCGATCCCACATTTCACCCTCAGATTGTTACTATCGATACCTGAGTGCTCATTTATTTCCAGTCTAACAGAATGCAAAGAATAGCGTTAAGATGGCTATAATTTTTTCAATGTAATGGAGAATTCTGACACACTCCTTACAAATAGGATAAAAATGAAAAAAATAGGTTAAAAGGTGAAAAGTGGTAAGCAATGAAAAGTGTGCTCGTACCCCCTTACTCTACTACTACACTACTGGCCATTAAAATTGCTACACCATGAAGGTGACGTGCTACAGACGCGAAATTTAACCGACAGGAAAAAGATGCTGTGATATGCAGATGATTAATCTGCCAGGAAGTTTCAGATGCTTAGCTTTTCAGAGCATTCACACAAGGTTGGCGCCGGTGGCGACACCTACAACGGGCTGACATGAGGAAAGTTTCCAACCGATTTCTCATACACAAACAGCAGTTGACCGGCGTTGCGTGGTGAAACATTGTTGTGATGCCTCGTGTAAGGAGGGGAAATGCGTACCATCACGTTTCCGACTTTGATAAAGGTCGGATTGTAGCCCATCGCGATTGCGGTTTATCGTATTGCGACATTACTGCTCGCGTTGGTCGAGATCCAATGACTGTTAGCAGAATATGGAATCGGTGAGTTCAGGAGGGTAATACGGAACGCTGTGCTGGATCCCAACGGCCTCGTATCACTAGGAGCCGAGATGACAGGCATCATATCCGCATGGCTGTAACGGATCGTGCAGCCTCGTCTCGATCCCTGAGTCAACAGATGGGGACGTTTGCAAAACAACAACCATCTGCACGAACAGTTCGACGACTTTTGCAGTAGCATGGACTATCAGCTCGGAGACCGTGGCTGCGGTTACCCTTGACGCTGCATCAAAGACAGGAGCGCTTGCGATGGTGTACTCAACGACGAACCGGAGTGCATGAATGGCAAACGTCATATTTTTGGATGAATTCAGGTTCTGTTTACAGCATCATGATGGTCGCATCCGTGTTTGGCGACATCGCGGAGAACGCACATCGGAAGCGTGTATTCGCATCGCCATACTGGTGTATCACCCGGTGTGATGGTATGGAGTGCCATTGGTTGCACGTCTCGGTCCCCTCTTGTTCGCATTGACGGCACTTTGAACAGTGGACGTTACATTTCAGATGTGTTACGACCCGTGGGTCTACCCTTCATTCGATCCCTGCGAAACCCTCCATATCAGCAGGATAATGCACGACCACATGTTGTAGGTCCTGTACGGGCGTTTCTACAGAAAATGTTCGTCTGCTGCCCTGGCCAGCACGTTCTCCAGATCTCTCACCAACTGAAAACATCTGGTCAATGGTGGCCGAGAAACTGGCTCGTCACAATACGCCAGTCACTACTCTTGATGAACTGTGGTATCGTGCTGAAGCTGCATGGGCAGCTGTAAGTGTACACGCCATCCAAGCTCTGTTTGACTCAATGCCCAGGCGTATCAAGGCCGTTATTACGGCCAGAGGTGGTTGTTCTGGGTACTGAATTCTCAGGATCTATGCACCCAAATTGCGTGAAAATGTAATCACATGTCAGTTCTAGTATAATGTATTTGTCCAATGAATACCCGTTTATCATCTGCATTTCTTCTTGGTGTAGCAATTTTAATGGCCAGTAGTGTATTATCGCAGACAGATGTTATAAAACATCACAAAATTATATTTAAAAAACGTGGTTTGGGTCTCCTCTAATATGTTCATGTAATGTATTTTAATCTCCCACACTATGTATCGTAATCTCTGTTTCAGTAGATTGAATTCCCTACCTTTATTTTGTATATGTAAAATTGTGAGGCATTCTTGAATTCCTATGAATGAGTGAAAGTGCGTGGCTAAAAGCGACTTTTTGAAATTGTTAGACTGAAAAGCGTCCCTGTTTTCCTTGTACCCCAACAGCAGAGATGGGCCTAATCTTTAGTAATAATAATAATAATAATAATAATAATCATCTTACTAAACAAAATGTGTGCATATGGTTAAATCTGAGTTATGCTTTCAACAGTCTTTTGTTAATGTACTTAGTGGTTAAATTCTGCTTTCATACTTCACTAAATGGTATTTGGGGGTATGGTTTGTTTAATAGTTTACAGTTTGAGTCCTCCTTGGGTTAGTAATATTATTCCTTCTGGGTTATCCTCCCGTGGAAGCCATTGGAGGCAGAAACGTGGAGTAGTTGGCAGTTGTGTCACTTCCAGTTTCCAGTTGGCTGTTCCCATGATTTTTTTCAGGACCTACCCCCCCCCCCCCCCTTCCTCGCTCCATGACTTTGTTCGTTTCTTCTCGTCGATAGTTTTGTATGCTTGCGTCTCTGGAAGATGAACCTATTGTTTAATATCTGCACTCTTATGTAGGTATTGCTGTTTGCTTTGACTTTTGAGACTCATTATCTTTAATCAATGGTGAGAGTGTCTCCGATTTCTTGACAGCTATTGCCACGACACTGCCGAACTTCTTTTTCTTTTTCTTTTGTTTTTCTTTTCTTTTTACCTATTGGACGAATGATGTTGAAGCACGTTTTAGGAAGACACAGTTACAAGAGAAGCTTAATATTTTTATGTAGATTTTAATCGCTTTTATAAGATTCTTGCACAGCATTTGTGATGATGAGGGCTTTATGCTTCGAAACGCGTCAATTCTAAAGCTTTCGCGTTGTGAGAGGTGGCTGAGTTTAGATTTTAACGGAGTTTAACAACCACGACGTCGAATTCATCACAGATAAATTCGAAACTAAGCCGTAACGAGACGCAACACCCTTCGATCGATGTTTTACATTTCTAGCAATCTAACATGGTCGCGGTCCCCTACATAACGAGCAATGTTCAAGAATAAGTCGAACGGATGTTTTTAAGACACTTCTTTCGTGGACAAATAACATTTTCTTAACAATTTTCCAATGAATCTTTGCCTGGCATTTAGTAGTCTTACAACAAACTTTGTGCGCTCATTCAGATCTAGGTCGTTTGAGGATTTTACGATTGTTTCAATTTCAAGTGATTTATCGCCAACAGTGTATTCGAAGAACTAAAGATCTATCCGACTTTGTATCCGGAATAAGAGAAATTTATTTTCGATGACACCTAGCTGCCAGACACTACACTGAACGTCGATCCTGTGCAATACTTCCCACATTTCGCTACAAAGAAAACGTTGGGTGCAAACACGGTTTTACATTGTAAATAGCGAAGCAAAATAAACCAAAGTCTGCTACTGGTACTGTAAACAAGATAAAAAGAATCTGTGCTACATTCACAATTTCTAAAAACGTGAAGTTAGTCTTGAATTTTACCTCTGTCACGGACAAATTCAGAAACTTGAATTTCTGCCACATCTTTGCAAAAAACTTAATTAAAGTTCAAATACATATCGAATAGCTTTTACCTCGAATTTTACACAAATTTGACTACATGCTACGGCGAATAACGCAAAGCTGCAGACTTGCAATCTGGAGGACGACGGTTCAAACTCGTATCCGGCCATCCTGGTTTAGGTTTCCTGCGATTTCCCTAAATCGCTTCAGGCAAATGCCGGGATGGATCATTAGAAAGGGCAAGGTCGATTTTCTTCCCCATGCTTCCCTAATTCGATGGGACCGATGGCCTTGCTGGTTGCTCCCCCCCCCCCCCCCCCCTCCCATCCCGCCACCAAATCAACCAACCAACTAACAAATCAGGCTCGTAGTATCTACCTAAGAAAGGACAAAACCTTCGTAAGCGCAGGTGGTTCATTTTCTGTAAAGCATTTCCAACTGGCACCGACTGAATATTACACATACTTTGCGCCTAAGCGAGGGATAAAAGTGTCATGAATGTTGCCTTATAGGCTCGATATGTGACGGACAAACGTGTTCCCAATTTGTTACAGACATATCTTCAAAGATACTAAGCAAGGAGTGATAGTGGACCTGAAAATTATTAAGCTACTACTCCAAACTGTGCCTCGGAATCTGCGTCAAGGTGTCCTCATCTGATTGCTGAAAAATCTTACGAAAAGGGGCAGGAGTGTGCATTGTAAAGCGTACAGGTGCCTTGGTTCTTAGTTCAGACCTAATTATTATCTTTAAAATATTGTTTGTTATATTAATTCATGGCAGACGGTTAAAGGCAGTTGTATATTCTCTTAAGAGGACAAAGGTCCGAATTAAATTTTCATATTGTTATTCTGATATGTAATTTTGTAATAATGAAATCTGTCCTGTGGTTGAAATTAAAATTATGTACCAACCACGAGTTCGTCCATCAGTAAAGATCCCTAGCTTCCTATCTGCTTTGAGTAGCTGTGGTTAAGTTGCAATTTGGTTTCTCTATCACGTAATTTGAGCAGTCACACAGCTCACTCATGTAATACTTTTGCCACGTTTCCACCCCTAATAAGATATTTTTTTACTTACTGTAACATAATACCATATTATTACCTCGATCAAGCGAAATTAGTAGTTGTTTAAGTTAAAATAAAACGAGAAAAACAAGTTGAAATTTCTTATTAGAAAAACAAAGTGCAAAATTTTAATCTATGAAGTTTAATACAATTTAATACTGAACATCATTAGCTACAATTTAAGGAACACAATCTACCAAAACATAGACTCTTTAGAAATACTTCACCGACAAAAGAATTCAATATGAACTTTCTTAACAGCAGAAATTTCATTTTTTGGTCTTGCACGTTGAAACGCGGAAAGTTTCGTAATATTTCCAACATCTGTAATGTCTGTTTCTTCGTCTGCACGCCAGTAGGAACTCTGAAGTGGCAGTGTTGTTGCCGTGGTGGGTCACGACGATGCCTGCAACAAAACTTGACCAGCTACCCTGAACTGGACAAATTGCGAGGTAGAAATGTAACACTTCGCGTGCACTTTGGGGAACTTCACAAGTATTTTTCAGTGAGAAAAACTAAGAACAGCCGTTTTCTGACTTCTTCACTTGTCTTGCCGGGGTGCGATGTGTAACATACAGGGTGATTTTTTCCATCACGTAAAAACTCTAGGGAATGATGGATGAGAGGGTACGGAATAAAAAAGGTCTAATGAACTTTTGTCTGGAAATGTATGATTTCCATGGTAGAGACTATTTATTTAATCATACTTTGTTACAGAGATTGCAGTCTAATACGCGCTGTGCTACGCAGCCACAATTACAGTATGCATGGTTTCGTACTGAGTGGTACTGTTCCTCATACGTCATGGACTAGCGCCCTCTCCTGCCATAGTAATTGGTAATGTTGCGTCCGATTCATTTCTATTTCTGACTCATCTTGTAGTGGATGTGATGCAGCCTTGTAGTGGATGTGATACAGCGTTGTACACGATGGTCCCATGTTCAAATCGAGAGCATATGGTGTTTACTTACGGAAAAGCAAATGGCAACGGGTGGCGGGCAACAAGGTTGTATCCGAAGACCCATCCCCGCCGACAGTAATCATAGCATTCAATGTCTGCAACAGTGTTTCACCGTTTGTCTGAGACAGGGTCGTTTCTGGAAGCAGGAAATCATTAAGGACGTACCCGAAATGTTCGGACCACAGACGTGGAGGAAAAAATGATTAACACTGCGGAAGGAGACAGCCGTGACATTTGGCCCACAAGTACAGGGTAAGTCAGACGACCGTGTGGAACATTCTCCATGACAACTATTATCACTTACAGCGTGTGCAGGGCTTACTAGCGAAAGTATTTCTACATCGGAGCAGTTTTGTCACTGGTTCCTTGACAAAAGTTCTGTTCCTAAAGACTGTAAAGTAGCTCAAGTCACACCAGTATTCAAGAAGGGAAATAGGAGTAACCCATTGAATTAGACCCATATCACGGACCTCAATTTGCAGTAGGATTTTGGAGTATATACTGTACTTGAACATTGTGAATCACTTGGAAGAAAATGACTTATTGATACATAACCAATATGGATTAAGAAATTATCGCTCTTGTGCAACACAGCTAGCTCTTTATTGCCATGAAGTAATGAGTGATGTCGACAAGGGATCTCAGATCGACTCCATATTACTAGATTTCCAGAAGGCTTTTGATGCCGTTCCTCACAAGCGAGCATTAATCAAATTGCGTGCATGTGTAGTATCGTCTCAGTTGTGTGACTGGATTCGTGATTTCCTCTCAGAGAGGTCACAGTTCGTAGTGATAGACGGTAAATCATCGAGTAGAACAGAAGTGATATCTGGCGTTCCGCAAGGTATTGTCATATGCCCTCTGCTATTCCTGATTTATATAAGTGATCTAGGTGATAATCTGAGCAGCCCACTTAGATTGTTTGCAAATGACGCTGTTATTCACCGTCTAGGAAAATCATCAGACGATCAATTACAATTACAAAATACCTAGAGAGAATTTCGGTATGGTGCGAAAAGTGGCAATTGGCACTAGACGAAGAAAAGTGTGAGGTCATCCACATGGGTCCTAAAAGAAATCCGATAAATTTTGGTATACGATAAATCGCACAAATCTAAGGGCTGTCAATTCGATTAAATAGGTTGCTTTGTGAGATTGAAGGGACCAGACTGCTACGGTCATCGGTCCCTGCGACTAAATACCTGGGAACTACAATTACGAGCAACTTAAATTGGAGAGACCACATAGAGAATATTGTGGGGAAGGCTAAACAAAGACTGCGCTTTGTTGGCAGAACACTTAGAAAATTCGACAAACCCACTAAAGAGGCAGCCTACATTACACTTGTCCGTCCTCTGCTGGTATACTGCTGCGCGGCATGCGATCCTTACCAGGTAGGATTGACGGAGGATGTGGAAAAAGTACAAAGAAGGGCAGCTTGTTTCGTGTTATCGCGCAATTGGGGTGAGAGTGTCACTGATATGATACGCGAGTTGGGGTGGTAGTCACTGAAACACAAGCGGTTTTCTTTGCGGCGAGATCTATTTACGAAATTTCAATCACCAACTTTCTCTTCTGAATGCGTAAATATTTTGTTGACACCCACCTACGTAGGGAGAAATGATCATCATAATAAAATAAGAGAAATCAGAGCTCGAAACGAAAGATTTAGGAGTTCCTTTTTCCCACACGCCCTTCGAGAGTGGAGTGGTAGAGAAGTAGTATGAAAATGGACCGATGAGCCATCTGCCAGGCACTTAAGTGTGAATTGCAGAGTAACCATGTAGATGTAGATGTTCACCAGGCAACCACGATTCCGGGATTTGTGTCATCTATCCTATTCACAGATTACGTTCAACTTTCATAACAGTCATCTGTGGGATAGTGTGCAGACCCCCCATGGTATGGTGAGAGCGAATCATCAGCGTGGGTGCACCCGGAATGTGTGGGCGGGGATATCTGGGACCAGTCTTCCACGTCGCCTAACAGGTCGGAACTATCGGCATTTATTGCTGGTGACTTTGCCTCCCCTGCTGGAAAGAGTTCTATTGATGATTCAAAGGATTATGTGGCTGCTGCATGATGGTGCTCCGGCCCTCTTCGGCATTAACGTCCGCACGCATCTGAATCGTGTCTTCCCTGGTCTATGAACTGGACGAGGGGGTTCAATTGCATGGCCTGCTCGTTCACCGGATTTCTGGTTATGGGTCCATCTCAAAAGTGTCGTGTACGCAGAGCCCATTCCAGATGCAGAGACACTGGAGCAGCGTGTTCATACTGCCTTTGACACTGTTCGGATGCAGCATGGCCAATGTGGACGTGTGACAGCACATGCTACGGCGCGTACACACATGCGTTGAGGCACATGGAAACCATTTTCAGCACATACTGTAACCGTGGCTACACGGTACAGCGCATATTAGACCGCAGTCTCTGTAACAATGTATGACTGAGTTAATGGTCTGTAGCCCGTAAACGATGCTTTTCGGGACCTATGTTCATTAGACCTTTCTTGTTCCGTATCCTCACATCGATCAAATCCTAGAGTTCGTACACAGTGGAAAAAATTGCCCTGTATGAAGTTGAATATTTAGTAGGATTATTGTCAGTGTTATTTGTGTTATTGTAAAGTTTAACTGTATAGTGACTTTGTTTTTTTTTTTTATTTTGTATCTATAAACATGTCAAAAGAGAGCGCCTGACACAACGTCGACAGCATCTTCAGCGCCGCGGGAAACTGCCCGCAGTCGTTCACCAGGCGAACGCCATCGCGCGGAAGAAGATCCTGTCGGCGTGTGTTATCAGCCTCTGGTTTCCAGAAGAAATAATAGCTTTGATTGTCTGTAACAAACATAAAAACGGCGATTAATATTGAAAATGAAAAATGTAATGATCGTTAGTTAATGTTGGTCTTGACCTCTTATCATCAATATCGATGTTATTATAATTAAATACATCGGTGGAAGTGAAAAGTTATTTATTTATCCATCAAGAAAGTTGAATTGACTGCAAATGTGCAAAAAGTAATTTGAACATGAATCTGGTTTTTCACGAGAAGATTGAATTTCTTATGATCAAGTCCCGTGGAGAATTCTTGAGTTATTGAAGTTTGAATAGAATCGCAGATCAATTGTTAAAGACAAGACTAGAGATAATACCTTGTTCAGGACAACGTACTGGGTTTCATTAGGGAAAAAGTTTTTAATCCACTCATATCTTGAGATCCTACTCCGTTTACTTCGACTTTTGTAGTAGTCTATAGTGTGGCTGTGTATCAAACGTTTTCAAGAAATGTAGGTAAATGGAATCTGCCTGTTGCCCTTTATCCTTGGTTCACAGGGTAGGCTATTGTGAGAGAAAACGGTAAGTTGAGTTTCGCACGAACGTTGGTTCTAAATCCGTGCTGACTTGTGGACAGAAGCTTTTATCATTCAAGAAAATTTCTTATTTTCGATCTTAGAAAATGCTAGGAATACTGCAGTAAACCGACGTTAATCATATTGGTCAGTAATATTGCGGGTCTTTTCTTTTACCCTCCTTATATATGGCAACTACTTGCATATTCTTTCCCAATCGCTTGCGACTTTTAGCTGGGCGAGATATTCGCAATAAATACAAGTATGGGGCCCTTGCCGAAGAATACTGTCTGTAAAACCGAATTGGAAGCTATCTGAACCTGGCAACTTATGTGTTTTGAACATTTTCGGATGTTTTTTAACACCAGAGATACTTGTTTCTATGTCCTCCATACGGAAATTTGCGTGGCGGTCGAACAATCCTCCTGCGTGAATGATTTTTTAAGCGCGAAATTTAAAACTGCAACTTTCCTTTTGCTACCTGCTGTTGGAATGACTGACTGGTCTACGAGCGATTGTGAATAGATGCTGAGCGATATACCGCAGCTCGTGGTCGTGCGGTAGCGTTCTCGCTTCCCACGCCGGGGTTCCCGGGTTCGATTCCCGGCGGGGTCAGGGCTTTTCTATGCCTCGTGATGACTGGGTGTTGTGTGATGTCCTTAGGTCAGTTAGGTTTAAGTAGTTCTAAGTTCTAGGGGACTGATGACCATAGATGTTAAGTCCCATAGTGCTCAGAGCCATTTGACCCATTTTTTTTGCTGAGCGATTTTACGTAGGATTAGAATATTCTGAGATTCTCGGCAGGTTGATTCGCTAACGTATATCGGTGGAAGTTTTTGTATACTACGCTCATCGGTATCATTGTACATGTACGAATTTCTATTAACTTTTGTCTGTCGACGTTCTTGCGTCCCATTTTCTACCGATAGTACCACAGTCTACCTTCACAACATTTTCCGATGTTTTTGCTAAACCTCGGTGGAACTTTCCTGTCCTTAATCTACTTGCTCTGTACGAACTTCTCCAGGCACGATTTATGGTCAGTTAAATTTCTCCCATAATTCACTCTAATCTATCATATTGCAACTAAATTATGTCATTGTGAAAGTAGGAAACCAACAACTGATTAACTGATTATCTGTTTCGAGCATAAAACTTCTACTAGCCCTCTGATGAATTTACGAGGGCTATCCACAAAGTACATTACGTTTTCGTTTGTGTCCGTTAGGGGCGGGGCTAGCGCGGCCATCTTGGTGTCATGGCATTCCGCCGCTCAGTCGGCATCCTGCCGTGCTAGTGAGAGGTTCGTACTGTAATCCGTTGGGTTACTGTGACAGTTTGAAATGTTAGCGTTAATTGAAAATGCCGCGAAGTGTGAAGTGCGTGCTGTAATAAGGTTTCTGACTGCAAAAAACTGTACACCGATAGAAATCTATCGGCAGCTTTGTGAAGTGTATGGGGACAACATAATCACTGAAGGTGGAGTGCGTCAATGGGTCATAAAATTTAAAAATGGCCGAACTGACGTTCACGACGAAGAGCGAAGTGGAAGACCCAGCATAGTGACTGCTGAACTTGTCGAAAAAGTCGATGCCACGGTCCGTGAAAAAAATTTCACGAAGTTTGTTGTACGAAATCATTACCGAAAAGCTTGGTTACCACAAGGTTGTGCAGGATGGATACCAAAAATCTTTACAGAGATTCACAAAAATCAGCGAATGGCTGCAGCGTTAACGTTTTTGGACGCTTACGAGAAAGATGGTGACTCATTACTCGATCGCATCGTTACTGGTGACGAAACATGGGTTAAGCATGTGAACTGCGAGTTAAAATTGCAGTCAATGCAGTGGGGGCACACAAATTCCCCCCCAAAACCCAAGAAATGCATGCAGACAATGTCGGCAAGGAAGGTGATGGCGACTGTCTTTTGGGACAGAAAAGGTGTGATTTTTGTGGATTTCCTGGAAAGAGGCACTACAATAAACTCTCAAAGGTATTGCCAAACTCTGCACAACCTGAGAAGAGCAATACAAAACAAGCGCAGGGGAAAGTTGGGCTCAAAGATCTTGCTGATTCACGACAACGCCCGGGCCCACACGGCAAATGCCACTCGTGAAGTTATCGAATCTTTTAAGTGGGAGTTGTTTCCTCATCCGCCGTACAGTCCCGACCTGGCACCGAGCGACTTCCACTTATTCCCAGCAATGAAGAAGTGGTTGGCTATGCAGCGTTTTGATGGTTACGCACAGCTTCAAGAAGAGGTAACCACGTGGTTGAAGGCGCAGGCGGCCGAATTTTACGACGAAGTAATTTCCAAGCTCGTCCATCGCTACGATAAGTGCCTTAATTTAAATGGCAACTATGTAGAAAAGTAGTATTTAAGTGTGGCTTTCATCTGCATATAATAAAAAAAATTTCCGATACTTTATTTATTTTTAATTCCAAAACGTAATGTACTTTGTGGATAGCCCTCGTATTAACTTCAGTAACTATCGTGGCAACGTGATTCCTGTGTCTTTGTGTTGACACTGTCGATAGGGATAGGTGTGTTTGTAGCTATGAGGTACAAAATAATTACATTACGTGTGCGTTGCCACACCAGTTGTTCAAGACAATTTTGGGAGAAAGTTTCCAGACGTTCTTCGCAAGATTGTCTGCCCCTACCACTTGCAACGAATCCATACCTGCAGCGAATCTATACTCGGTAGGTCAAAGGCTTCTCCAATTAAAATTGCATGATCAGGGTGTCTCCACGTTACTGAGGCTAGACTTTCTTTGAATGATTCTACAACTCTTAACAGCTGAATCGGATGGACGGTAAAAACATCCGATGATTAATCTGAGATCAGGTTGGTAGTGGTGGACAGCCCAACGATATATGAAACGCTACAAACGAATTGAGTTTACCGTTCTCTCCTGGCCATCAAACTCTCCATATTTAAACCCAGTCGAGAACCTGTAGGACAACCTCGACCGGACTTTTTGCGCCATGGATCGTCAATCGAGAAACCAAGCGCTGCTGGGCATGGCATTAGAGTCGGCATGGCTCCAAATTCCTGTAGTACCTTCCATAATCTGCTTAACTCTCTCCCTGTCTGTCTTGTAGCGGTCCGCCTTGCAAATGGTGGTTATTCAGGCTTTTGGCGGGTGATCACCATGATGCAGCTGGACAGTGTATAAATAGTAGCCTATTCTAGGCGAAATCGCAACAGAAACTTTGGCAATACGTTAAAACTAGTGTTTCATAAGGGAAGAATAGGATAATATTTCAGTGAAATTGAAGCAGGACATTGACGACCACAACTACTGATGAATCCCACACATTCATTAACTTTATGTGGATTCTGTTCGGCAGTTCTCATCTAGTGAGGGGCCTACGATGTTAAGAACTGGTCTACTTAGATAAGCAGTCCAACTAAGCCCTGATTTATTGACCCTAAGCTTGTTAAATACATCTGTATGACCCAATAATCAGTTTTGATATGTAATTTAACAGTGAAAATAAGAAAAAGAAAGAATCAGTAGATTATACCTACAGTGGACGGCTCAGTTAGTAATTGGCAGGCATAGCTTGTACAACTTAACATCAAACAGTGAGGAACCCACTTGCAAAATCCTATCAAAGCAACACATTGTAAAAGTGGTAAGCTTATTTCCGAAGACAATGAAATTAGATGGTTCCTCCAGCTTGTGGTCACCATTCCTCAACGTGGACAGTGGTTATTTACTGTTATTATCTCACCAAAGCAATTAAATAGCGACGTGATTTGAAAGACAAACGGGACATGTACTACTAAGCACTGCTGATGGCATTGATACCATGTTTTGTTCAAGTTAATTCTTAGAGACATGAACACACATGTACTATAGAATATCTGTAACAGCAACACTGCAGTTCTGGAAGCGGCAGCAAAACCTACCTTCCACAATCTGAAAATAGTGCCTGCATGAGAAGGGGATGTTTTTGATATCGGAGGACTGTGTACAAAGTGAATTATTTCATTGTCTGCACCGTGGGTGGACGAAAGGGGCTGCTCCTCACAGGTATGCGCTAGATGGCGTCACAGAAAGAATGCGTCACAACTACGAGAGAAAAATTCAAGAAACGGTTTGGAAAAGTAGAGATAAGTAACAGTAAATTTGCACTGATACTCTATACTGACTTTTAATTACTCAAACAATGGACAGAAGCCACACGGGATTCACAATACATGTAGAACATGAGTCGTAATTCTAGCAATCACAGAAATATAAGTTTTCTATATACGATTTCCAGTAAAGCATTAAATAATTTAAAGTGCACGAGAGAATGACAGAATCCCGTGCGTAATGCTTCGGACTAATGACGATGAGACGATTCTGTAACCGTCATCTAACTTATGAAAGACAAACTCTTTGAACCTCAGTACTATCTACAGCGAAAGTAGCAGATCATGTTCACAGTTCATCACAAGGTCAGCACGAGGAACGATTGCAGAATAATTGTGCGAATACGAATATTATATACTACTGAAATGACTGAAAACATTGTCCACTAACAACCGCGGCAAATAACTAAACTGGTCTCACCAAGTACCCAAATTGCAGCCGTCACCTCAGGTCAGCTTCAACTTCTCGTATCGATTACAAAGGACAAAGTGCGATTTTAAACTCTCTCGCAGCATTGCTCAAACTGACAACCACATCTCTGGTTGTCTGTAAGCGTGCGGAACTCGCCATGCGTTCACACGCTACCACAGCAGTGTCTCAAGGGGCGTACCTCAAGGAACTTGTACCTCACATCAGCACTGATTACAGAATGTGCTGGCGAAAAAGATTTGTAAAAACTAGTTCCTTGAGTTAAAGAAACGAAACAGTAGCAAAATTAAAACTACAGTTTAACAAGCAACTTTCAATCTGTGTAAGTGTATTGTACCGAAATCCATTATTTATGTTCTTTGGAAAATATGTAAATAAATGTCGGTAGAGGATGTTACTATTAATGTCTCAGTCTACAGACCGAGCCTCAAATTGTGTGAATATGTGAATATCTGTCTTTCTTGCTTTCTTTTGTTCGTCCTCAATACGAAATCCAAACACTCCTCGTTTCGAAAAGTTACCCAGAAAGAAAGTAGATACTTTACTTTTAGTGCGAATGCGATCTTGGAGGGGGGGGAGGGGACTATGATATGATGTTGAAAAGAAGATAGGAAATCGTATTTGTAACAAATTAGAAAGAGAAAACTGAATAATGTTTTTCGAGCCTTTTCTGCAGTCAGAATATACTGTAGTGATACCACTGGGAAATGCATCAACAACTACAGAATAATTAATTAGGCAGTCCACGATTAGGAACCTCTAGACGCTCAGGAAGAAAAACGAAATTCGAATATGCCACCATTTAAGATAGTGAATATGCTTTCGAGTTAGCAGAAATTGTGTTATATTTTTTACCCTGTGTGTTATTAGCGAAAGTTCTTTTTCTATGACTGCTGTATCCAGCAATCTATTTACATATGCCTTCTCGCTGTCAGTAACGTAGTTTCTGTTTACATTAAGTTATGCCAAAAATTATTTACAAATTAAAAAATTGATATTGTTTAAACACATGTTGCTTTTTAACTCTATTGTTCTTGTTTCTGACAAACTTGTTTTTATATTTAACAAGCCCCTGAGTAATGTACTTCATATTATCCCTATAAAGGGAACATGGCATGTGTGATAGAGTCTAATGAAGCAAGAAGAACAACAACAAGGTTTTCTCTTTTTTTGGAAGGTACGAAAATATAAAATTTCCATTTCCTTATCTGTAATGGCAACTATAAATCATGATTGTACGTGAACTCTATGCAAATGCATCACGCTACAGAAAGGAATAAATAATATTGAATGCGATCTTGCCTATTAAAGGTTTCTTCATAAAACATAATATAGTGTGTCTATAATACTAGCGAGCTACTCAGTGAGCTCATTCAAATACCTGGGTGTAACAAGTTGTGGGGATATGAAATAGTATGATAATATTCAATGTGTAGAATTACGAAACAGGAATTTCCCTGCAGAAGGTGCTAGCCGTCAGTGTAGGACCCGTGAGACCGCGTCTGCAGCGTCATCTGCTTCCTGTAATGGCTGACACAGTAACCCAAGTTCCACACATCGTTATCTGTTTCAAACCCGCAAACATGTCAAGTTTCGTGCTTACGAACTACGATTTGAGGACATCATTGGTTTTATGTTATCATTTGAAGCAAACTGCTGCAGAGTCGCACCGAATGTTTGTCGAAGCTTTCGGCGAACATGCTCTTGGGAAAACACGGTGTTTCGAGTGGTTCAAAAATTAAAAAGTGGTAATTTTTGACATGAGAAACGACGAGTGCGGGAAACCACCGATAAAGTTCAAAGACAACGAATTGCAGGCCATATTGGATGAAGATGATACTGAAACTCAACAGGTACTCGCGGAACAACTGAATGTGACGTAGAAAGCCGTTCCGTTTCGGTTTGAAGCTATGGCAAAGGTGCGGAAAGTGAGAAAATAGATTTCGCACGAGCCCAATGAAAGACAGCAAGCAAACCGAAAGAGCACATGTGAAATGCTTGTTGCCAGATATAAAATAAAGTCGTTTCTCCATTGGATAGTGACAGGTGATGAAAAATCGATATATTTTGAAAATTCTAAGCGTTTTATATCACGGGTGAATCCAGGCAAATCATCGACATCCACTGCAAGACCAAATGGCTTTGGGAAGAAGATAATGCTCTGTGTTTGGTTGGATCGGCAGGGTGTCGTCTATTATGAGCTGCTAAAACCTGGTTCAAAATGGTTCAAATGGCTCTGAGCACTATGCGACTTAACTTCTGAGCTCATCAGTCGCCTAGAACGTAGAACTAATTAAACTTAACTAACGCAAGGACATCACACACATCCATGCCCGAGGCAGGATTCGAACCTGCGACCGTAGCGGTCGCTCGGCTCCAGACTGTAGCGCCTAGAACCGCACGGCCACTCCGACCGGCCTAAAACCTGGTGAAACTGTTAACACTGATCGCTACCAACAGCAAATGATCGATTTAAATCGAGCATTACCTGAAAAACGACCGGAATGTGTAAAAAGACAACAAAAAGTCATATTGTTCCATGACAACACCCCATCACACACAGCAATATAGGTCAGGGAAACGACCGAGGCGTTCAGTTGGGAAATACTAGGGCATGCGCCTTATTCTCCAGACTTGGCTCCCCCCGATTACCGCCTGTTTGCATCACTGAGACACGCTCTCGCTGAGCAACGCTTCAATTCGTATGAAAATGGCTCGCTGACTGGTTCGCTTCAAAAGAAGAGCTCTTTTTTTTTTTTTTTTTTTTTTTTTTCGTGGCATCCATAGCCTGCTGGAGAGGACTGGAGAGGAGGGAGAAATGTATAAGTAGCAATCGGTAAAATATTGTTTATCAGTTTCAAACAAAAGACGTGTAATTATTGCAATCAAATTTCGGTTTCATACTTCTACACCTGGTAGGCCACCGTATGTAAAGTAGTTGACAGACTTCTGTTCATTGGTAGGATACAGGGGAAGTGTATTCAGGCTGCTACCATACTTACATACGATAACGTTAAGTGATCATTCCAATACATGTCAACACAAATTGCTACACCCAGGTATTTGTATGAGTTGACTGATTCCAACGCCGGCTCATTCATATTGAAGTCGCTGGACTGCGTAGGCAAGGTTAGAATAATTAAGCACGCACAGAGGCCTTTAAATAATCATTCTTCCCGAACTCCGTACGGGTATGAAGTGGGAAGAATCCCCCAGAAACACGGTAAAACTGGAAGTACCCTCTGCCATGGGCTTTACAATGGTATGCAATGTGTGCATGAGGATGTTATGTGGCCCAGAAGGGTACATGTGGCGGTAGGAAGATACTCGGGTCGTCTGCTAAGATAACGCTAGTTGCATTCGACCTTTTTCTAGCCATTATATTTTTTCCGTGGTTTTCATAAAAGCACTCTAAGAAAGGTCGGGAATTTGAACGCTACGTGATTTTCTGACGTCAGAGTATGCAAACCGCACGTTGCAGAATTACCTGCGGAACAATATTAAGCAAGTAATTTATTCTGAAAGCGCATTCGAAGGCGGACCAGAAAAATAAGATACGCGAATAGGGGCAGCAATTATTAAAAGAAAGGCGTTTTTCGTTGCGACGAGACCTAAGAAACTTCCACAATGATACACCGCTGCCAACGCCGTTTCCACTTCCGGAAGCAGTCTGGATCGCGCGAAGCGCCGTCTGCGAATTTTCTTTCATCTCGTCCTTCGCTTCAAATCTTCGTCCTTTCTGCGGGGTTTTCAACTTTGGAAATAAAAAAAGTTCGCAGGGACCATTTCTGGAGAGTACAGAGGATGAGGCAGCACAATGACTTGGTTTTTTGTTCAATAGTCACGCACCAGCAGAGACGACTGTGCGGGTGCGTCATCGTGATGCAAGATCCATGAATAGTCTCGCCACATTCCAGGCCCTTCCCTTCTCACATTTTCTCGCAGGCATCGCAAGACGTCCTGATAGTACCGTCGATCAACATTTTGTCCCTGTGGCACGAATTCATGATGAATTAATCCTTCAACATCAAAGAAAACTAACAACATGGCTTTCACATTTGAGTTGAGCTAACGAGATGTTTTTGGCCTTGAAGAACCTTTCTCGACCTATTGTGAAGACTGAACCTTGGTCTCAACATCATAACCGTAGACTCACGTCTCATTCTATTAAGGAGCATCTCGTTCTCATTTGCGCTACCGTAAAGCTCTTCGCAGACAAAGAGGCGAAGGTTTTTCTGTTCTTGACTCATGAGCCGTAGGACGAACTTGGCGGCAGCACGATGCATTCCAAGAAGCCAAGTCAGAATTCTATGACATGATCTAACTAAAATATTGCATTCTTCTGTAACCTCTGGGACAGTCGGTCATCGACTGGCAAGCACAATTTCGATGACGTTCCTGACATGAGCATCCTGAACGAGGGTCATCTTTAACATCCTTGAGTCCATTTTTAAACTGTGTGAACCAATTATAACACCGAGTACGGCTTAAGCACTCATCACCGTACGTTTCCTGCATCATTTCGCGATGCTGTGTAAAGGCTTTCTTGAGTTTCGCGCAAAATTTAATGCAGACGCGTTACTCCCCTAAGTCTCTCATCTCGAAATTAGCAAACTGTGCGACACAACGTTCAACTCAGCACAGCGCTGAACAGTAACTGACAGACACACAACAACGAAACTTGGGCGGTACATACTAAACACAGGCGTGTCAGGGGTGCCAACCGCATTTCGCTCCAACTCGCTACTGGCCCAAAATTACGAATGTTCCTGGATTTTTTGAACAGACCTCGGATGCAAAGAACCGTAGAGGGCCCTTCACACTTCCCTGGGACACTCCTGTCGTTGAACACTCGCCGTACAGGAAAATATACTCACCTTTGTCTCCGATTTACATTCGCCGTCCAGAAGATCGTACTTGGTTTTACTACTTATGAACTCTTCGAAGCATTCACTTGTCTGAGAATCCATTCCGTATACTCAGAACTACAGGGCTATTACAAATGATTGAAGCGATTTCATAAATTCACTGTAGCTCCATTCATTGACATATGGTCACGACACACTACAGATACGTAGAAAAACTCATAAAGTTTGGTTCGGCTGAAGCCGCACTTCAGGTTTCTGTCGCCAGAGCGCTCGAGAGCGCAGTGAGACAAAATGGCGACAGGAGCCGAGAAAGCGTATGTCGTGCTTGAAATGCACTCCATCAGTCAGTCATAACAGTGCAACGACACTTCAGGACGAAGTTCAACAAAGATCCACCAACTGCTAACTCCATTCGGCGATGGTATGCGCAGTTTAAAGCTTCTGGATGCCTCTGTAAGGGGAAATCAACGGGTCGGCCTGCAGTGAGCGAAGAAACGGTTCAACGCGTGCGGGCAAGTTTCACGCGTGGCCCGCGGAAGTCGACGAATAAAGCAAGCAGGAAGCTAAACGTACCACAGCCGACGGTTTGGAAAATCTTGCGGAAAAGGCTAAAGCAGAAGCCTTACCGTTTACAATTGCTACAAGCCCTGACACCCGATGACAAAGTCAAACGCTTTGAATTTTCGGCGCGATTGCAACAGCTCATGGAAGAGGATGCGTTCAGTGCGAAACTTGTTTTCAGTGATGAAGCAACATTTTTTCTTAATGGTGAAGTGAACAGACACAATGTGCGAATCTGGGCATTAGAGAATCCTCACGCATTCGTGCAGCAAATTCGCAATTCACGAAAAGTTAACGTGTTTTGTGCAATCTCACGGTTTAAAGTTTATGGCCCCTTTTTCTTCTGCGAAAAACACGTTACAGGACACGTGTATCTGGACATGCTGGAAAATTGGCTCATGCCACAACTGGAGACCGACAGCGCCGACTTCATCTTTCAACAGGATGGTGCTCCACCGCACTTCCATGATGATGTTCGGCATTTCTTAAACAGGAGATAGGAAAACCGATGGATCGGTCGTGGTGGAGATCATGATCAGCAATTCATGTCATGGCCTCCGCGCTCTCCCGACTTAACCCCATGCGATTTCTTTCTGTGGGGTTATGTGACAGATTCAGTGTTTAAACCTCCTCTACCAAGAAACGTGCCAGAACTGCGAGCTCGCATCAACGATGCTTTCGAACTCATTGATGGGGACATGCTGCGCCGAGTGTGGGAGGAACTTGATTATCGGCTTGATGTCTGCGGAATCACTAAAGGGGCACTTATCGAACATTTGTGAATGCCTAAAAAAACTTTTTGAGTTTTCGTATGTGTGTGCAATGCATTGTGAAAATATCTCAAATAATAAAGTTGTTGTAGAACTGTGAAATCGCTTCAATCATTTGTAATAACCCTGTATGTTGCACTGTGTCAAATGCTTACCGGAAATCTAGGTATATGCAATCTACTTGTTGCACTTCATCCGTGTTCCACAGCCGGCCGTTGTGGCCGAGCGGTTCTAGGCGCTTAAGTCTGGAATCGCGCTGCTGTTACGGTAGCAGGTTGGAATCCTGCCTCGGGCATGGATGTGTGTGATGTCCTTAGGTTAGTTAGGTTTAAGTAGTTCTAAGTCTAGGGCACTGATGGCCTCAGATGTTAAGTCCCATAGCGCTCAGAGCCATTTGAACTGTGTTCCACTGGACATCATGCGAGAAAAGGACAAGTTGAGTTTCGTACGAGCGATCCATTCTAAATCCGTGCTCTACATCTACGTGATTTCTCTGCTATTCACAATTAAGTGCCTGGCAGAGGGATCAACGAACCACCTTCCCTCTCTACCGTTCCACTCTCGATCAGCGCGCAGGAAAAACGAGAACTTAATTTTTTTGTGCGAGCCCTCATTTCTCTTATTTTATCGTGATGATCATTTCTCCCTATGTAGATGGGTGCCAACAGAATGTTTTCGCAGTCTGAGGAGAAAACTGGTGATTGAAATTTCATGAGAAGATCCCGTCGCAACGAAAAACACCTTTGTTTTAATGATTGCCACTCCAATTCACGTATCTTGTCTGTGGCACTATCTCCCCAACTTCGCGATTGTACAAAACGAGCCGCCCTTCTTTGAACTTTTTCAATATCATCCGTCAGTCAAACCTGATACGGATCCCACACCGCACAGCATTACTCCAGAATAGGGCGGACGAGCATGGTGTAAGCAGTCTCTTTAGTAGATCTGCTGCACCCTCTAAGTGTTCTGCCAATGAATCACAGTCTTCGGATTGCTCTGCCCACAACATTATCTATGTGGTCGTTCCAACTTAGGTTATTTGTAATTGTAATCCCTAATTATTTAGTTGAGTTTACAGCCTTCAGATTTGTGTGGCTTATCGCGTAATCGATTTGTGGATAGAAGTTTTTCTGTTCTTAGGAAATTTATTATACGCACAGTGCATTTACTTTTGAAAGTGATTTACCTTAGAAACGAATAAAAAATCAATATCTGTAAAGTTCTGGTATAAAAACTGAGTAAAGGTGTTGGTTTTCGAGGACAGAACCTTACAATAATTAACTTTAACATCATTTATCATATTCCATACAAACATAGATCAGTGTTATGGTGACACATATTTGGGGTCGTTCTGTAATTCATTCTTCTTAGTGTGTTCTTCTACTGTGTCCATCAACTCTTTGATGTTTAGCTCTTTTCGAATATCAACATATCTGGCATGTAATGATGTCTCTAAGAAGGAGCATTTCAGCAGTTTTCCATTAATCTATGTTTCACATCCTTGTGACAAGACCGGTACTAGCATTATTTTATAGACTTTCAATCTTGCAGGTTTTGTATTCCAGGATTCTTTACATTGAGTCATTACTGCTCTAAATTTATTTTGCTGTCTACATCTGTCTTACGATTGTCACGAGATATTTCGTATAACAAAGATACATCGTTAAATCGTATAATAACCTATCCACTAGTTGAAGTTTGGAGCACCTTCAGTATGCTCATATAAAAATTTAATCGTTGGATATCATTTCACAGTTGTCACTAGCGGCGTAAACAGGAAAATAAATTTGACACAAAGACAACTGCTGTAATTAGCCACGCTATGTGAAAGCTAACCGATATAATTGTTTTTGTCCCTCTACTTCCCACAATTAGGGCACTATGTTAATTAGCAGTTACTGCGCTGTTCCTTTTTCATTCGGCGTTTGTGCAGTTATATGTTCATAGTTACTGTATATTTAGTTGATATGTCTTCCAACTACGGAAGCAGTGTGTTTATTCTACTAACAACATTTCATTTTATTCGGTTAGTACATCGAAAGTGATGTGGAATGAAACACATTATCAATTTCAGGTTTGGTTTTAAGTCTAAAAACAGTTTGTTTCATAACCTATTGAAGTTAGATGATTTTATTGCCTACTTTCTGCAGTTTCGTCTGTTTTCTGTTTACGTTAGTGACTGTTTACTGCGCGCCATTTTTTCCACTTTGCAAAACTCACAAATTGCTTTCACACAAATTTTTGACTGATTGTATTATCAACATTTAGAGCAAAGAGCTGCCGTTGAGCAAAAGTATGGGTCGAACGAAACACGACATGATCAGTAGTTTAGAAGTAGGAATTTATTTTCGGTATTTGGGAGTTGGAAGTCAATCTGACATTCCATATGACAGTCTAAATGTCTCTTAATTATGACTTCGACACTCGAGAGAAGTGAACCTTATTCCAAATAAAAGGGACGAAGCTGTTAAAGTCGTTTCTTAGCTTATGACGAGTGGCCGTGTTTGTATATCCCGTTACTGGCTGGTACGGCTGTAAAGAAGCTACTGAAATTTAGTAAAATATGTCACTGCAATCTACATTTTGATTCCGCTACCTTTAAAAGTTTGTTTCGTTTCCAGTGGTTGTTCTTTCTATTTCATTTTCGATCGAGTTGATGAGTGACGCCTTCACGCCGCCATTTTATAGCTAGGAAGATGGCGCGTGATGCCATTGGCCAACATGCATGTGACGTAAGGCGCCCGGGCAGCTCGATCGTCACCGCCACCTCCTGCATTCGGCTGCTGGCCTATTACACAGGAGGCGCTTCCTTCCGCGAGTTGCTACACAACACGACCATCACACACTCTTTTATTTTATTTATTTAGTAGCTGACAAAACCGGCCTTGCTCGGATCACTATACCAAATTTCTATTAGAAAGAAACTGTGTTTATAGTGAAATACTGAAACAATTTCATTTCCCTGTATTCGTGTAAAAACCTTTAAAATCATGAAACATATGTAGAAGAATCATTATGCATAATGTACAAACGTAAGTGTACTGTATATCCGTTTGCCCTTCGCAGCTGAAAGCTGTTAAAAGCGCTGCCAGTTGTCAGCGATTTCCTTTTTTGAGTCGACTCACAAGTGTCTTAGTAGCAAGGAATAAATGTGTTAAAACTCCATGCATAATGCGCCAGTTTTTCACACATCTCAGTGTTTACGACGTCATATGTCTCGAACCATGTGTTTTGCAATGATGTAGTTGTGTAGGTACATACAGTGGCATGTTTGAATACTGTCTACAAAATACGTTGAGAACAGGGTTAATCGAAGAGGAAATATACATTTAAACATCAGACACAATGCGGCAGTTTTTCACCCATCTCATTGTTTATGATGCAAATCTCCCGAATTATGTTAAGTAGGTGGTTCTTATCCCACAACGATTGTTCCCTGAGAGCAAGGATATGTGTTTTAGGAAGAGATGTGGAACACACACACACACACACACACAAACACACACACACACACACACACACATTCATATATGCATTTTATTATTATTAGCGAATGTCCCCATGGGAGAACGATAAGCAGGTGATTAACATTTCTTAATGTTCTTCTTATTTCTCCAGTATTTCTTCATTGCCTCCCCAAAGGCCTTCTTCCTTTCTTCGGTCCACTTTGGTCGGAAAGGTTTAGATTCCGTCTCTGGAGTAAACTTCCACTTGTCGATTTTTCTTCTGAATGTATCCCGGTCTGATGTGTTTGTTATGTCAATTTTTGCCTTTTTCAAATCCTTCTTAACTTCAGTTACCCAGGGTATTGTTGCCTTAAGTGATGTCATATAGTCCAATAGACGTTTAGTTAACCTGTTTCCAGGTAATCTGTCTATATGTCCATAAAACTTCATCCGCCTCTTCCTGATATCTGCCTCGATGTTTGATATTTTTTCGGTTGTCTCGGTAGTCTGCAGCCTGTATCCATCTTGTGTGTATCGTGGTCCTAGGATTTTTCTAATAATTTTTCTCTCTACTTTCTTAATTTCGTGTAAATCTAATTTTCTATTCAGGGAGAGTGTTTCACTTGCATATGTGACTGTTGGTTTGATGACTGTGTTGTAGTGTCTGATTTTAGTGCCTTTTGATAGACATTTCTTGTTATATATATTTTGAATAAGTCCGAATACTTTCTTGATTTTCTGTAATCGGTTTTTTTGTGCTATTTTCTCAAGTCCTGTTGGTTCAATAACTTCACCGAGATACTTAAAGTGCTTGACTCTAGTTATTTCACCATACTTTGTTTTTAGTTTCGAAATATCTAATTTTGAGCAGATGAATTCTGTCTTCTCAAAGGAGATTTGCAGGCCAACCTTCTCAGCACATTCTTTAAGTGTCTCAATTTGTTTTACTGCTGTTTCTTCACTGTCAGTTATAATTGCCAAGTCATCTGCAAACGCTAAATAAGGGATGTTCAATTTTCCTTTACCTCTTCCTAGTTCAATTGGCTTCCAAAAGCTTTGTTTCCTTAGTGTTACTTCCCACTCTTTCATAACTTTGTCCAAAACTATATTGAATAATAGTGGTGAGATCCCATCTCCTTGTCTTACTCCTGTTTTAATTGAGAATGGTTCCGAAATTTCCCCTCTGAATTTAATTTTTGATTTGGTTTCTGTTAGTGTTTGTTCAATTAGCATTTTATAATATGTAAGGATTTATTTTTCGACTACAGTCATTTATTATGACAGTTGAACCAAATGACGAACCACCAGGTAATTTGTAAGAATGATCTGCTAAAAAGAAGTCCCTTAGTGCCTAATTTAAAACACTTCGCATCACCTCACTCAAGAGCAGAAATAAATAATCAAAAGAAGTAAATGAGACGATATGCACCTGTCGATGCGTCAAACTCAGAGGGTCCGAAATGCATCGTGTGATTCAATAAAGCACGAAGAAATTGTCTCTCGAGGCGTCTTTTATTCGTACTTGAATTCAGACACGTTCACAACTACAAAATATTTATATATATATACGGCAAGTGTGTCTTTCTGCGGGCAGAAATTATTTGAAAAAGATCACTATGGTTGATTGCTGCCATCATCTCTAATGACTACGGTAACGTTGCAGAATACTATGCCAAAGACTGAGAGATGAAAAGGACAAGACGAACGCCATATTTATTTTTTCACTGTCTATTTCGTTGTGTCACCAGGGTGATCGGCACGAGAACGACTCAGTACACGGAAAACAGAATCAGCGAGGAGGTATGTATCCCCCAGTGTATCTATCTCCAAGTGTCTCTCTCTGTCAGACAAATCAATCATGATGGGATTTTGGTTTGTCGACGCAGCGACTGTATTAGGGCAGCAGAAGCATGTGAGAGATTGAAAGACTCTTGCTTGGGGCCTCCAGCGACGACCAATCACAGCGCAGGAGTGCCGCCATTGGTGGATTACCGTAGGACATGCACCAGGGCAGCAGCAGATGCGAGGAGGTAATACAAAAACCGCACGAGGTTCCCTGGCGGCTCTTCTGTTATGGCTGCATCGAGCAGCCCGGACACACGTAGCCAATGAACGCTGGTAACTTAATGTGTCAAGGATTAAATATAGCGCTTCTTAAAGCTTAAAGTGTGCATGCAAGGTAGTCCTATAAGAGTTCGAAAAACTGAGCCCGGTAAACGAGTTGAACGTTTAGGGAGGGCGCCCACAAATGACGTGACACGTGACGTACCAGGTACTTTGCAATGGCGTGTTGTGCTCGTGACTTGGTGCCAATAGAAGTGATTCGGCATTAGTAATGTAGCATCATGTTTTTTTGGGAGAGTGAAGGTGTTCTGATTTTAGTAAACTTAATGAATGTTAATCAACAAACTTATTACTGCCATGTTAATGTGAACGACACGGCGCTTTTAAGGTGTTTAAAGCGCGGCATATTTACGACGACACATTACCAGACGAAAAACTGTGGCTGATACGTCAATGCAATATGGGAATATATGTAGAGTGAATATTCACCAACGTCAGCTCAAGAAACTGACAAAAAACAGCCGATTATTATTGTGAACTATGCTGTCTTTGGAACGTTATTGATATCTTAGACGGAAAGCACATCAGAGTTAAAGCTCCTACTAATTCTGAATCTAAATTTAATAGTTACAGGGGCTTTCCTTCTATAGACTTCTTAGCTGTTTCATACGCAGACGGATTATTTTTAACGATTGACGTTGGGGAGTATCGCCGCAACAGTGATGGGAAAGCAATAAAGAAAAATTCTTCCGGTAAAGCACTATTTGGAGGCGCACTTCTGCTTCCGAAACCTATAATTTTGCCGTAAGAAAGCTGAAAATTTTCTTATTATTTTGCTGCGAATAAAGATTTTCTTCCCACAAAGCACATAATAAGACCATGTCTTCGGAGACAGTTAGCTAACAAAAGACACATTTTTAGTTACAGATTATCTGGGAGACGCATTCTTTTGGTATTTTAATACGTGTGTTCCGTGTGTTAGATACTTCAGGAAGTTGGGACATGAAAAAAATCAAAGTGATAGTTTAAGCTGTTTGTGTGTTACATAACTTAATACGGATAGGCTACATCTTGCTCCGTCCCGCCTGGAAAGAAGTACTACATGGTGTTATTAAATCATAGAGTGACAGTTGTTCTGGTATTGATTCCATTAATTATTCTGTGCTTGAGACTATACCATTGGAAGCAAAATTATGTCCTTATTCACTTCTAAGCCGTATTGGACGAAACATGACGTATTAGAAACTTGGAATTCGCAAATTACAATATCAGTTCTGAAAAATGGGAAGGATACAAATATTCTTTGGTGTGACGGCACTTGTGCTGGGCTGCTGTTGGAATCACTCGCCAATATTTTATAAAGTCTTAGACTTCAAATACTTATTTTGAAGATTATTGGTGTTAATATTTGGTGTAAAAATAGCTTATTAGTGGATTTCCATTCATCTCAACCTTCCTTTTTGTGTTACTGATTCGAGTGGTCTGTCACTCGTGAGCGTGCTTACGTCGTTCATTGGAGCCCAGCAGTTGTTTGCATTTCACAGCATGCGATTGCAGCTGTAGTGGCGCTGAAGCTAAGTACAGACAAAATTGTTTGTACACCGTATTCGGATATTAAATTTAATAGTTTTCAATCATCATCCAAATATTTTCAGTGTGTTTACATTTCACGGCGTGCAGTTGCAGCTGTAACGGTCGTTAAGTTTTGAAAAAGTTGTTTGTGCACTGTTATTCGGTTATCAAATTTAGTAGTTTTCAACGGTGCCTCGTGCTGCTCCTGGTAAAATAACGGCCGTATAAACTTTCGTCAACTTTCGCCCACTGTGCTTTATAGAGTTGTCTGTGCGCTATAGTCATTTATTGAATTTAGTACGGTAGTTTTCAGCTGAGTTTCTTATTGTTTGCATTGAAATATTTCAGTTAAAATTTCGTTCACTGTGTTTAATTTCGTTGAGTGTTCCAGTGGTCGCTTGATTTTTTGCTTTTAGGTAAGAAATTGTGTGAAGATTTTGTAGTGTTAGTATTAGCTGTGGTTTAGTAGTATTATTCAAAGTATTATTTTCTTATTAAAAAGTAAAACGGAATTCGAAATCACTGTTGTTAGTTCTTTAAACAGTTCTATTGTAGTCATTGAACTTAGGTAACGTACGTTAGTTTTTTCAGTAACTGTTAACGTTTTACCATGAGTGAGAACTGTGGGCTTTGTCATAGGTTTGTGAGTGGTACGTTGCTCTGTGAGATTTGTTCGCAGATCTTTTCACTGGGAGAAATGCATTTGGGAAGCCAGTGGGCATTCTAGTGAGATCCTCTCCTGGAAATGCAGGATTTGTAGCAGAAATAAGTTGATAGAGGAGCAGGATATGTGTCCTTCAGGTGCAGTTACAAAACGCAAAGGAGGAACTAAATAGGATCGGGAGCCCGAAGGGCGCTAGAGAATGGGAAATGGCAGTTTCTGAGAAGGCGTATGGCGTATGGCTCTGAGCACTATGGGACTTAACATCTTAGGTCATCAGTCCCCTAGAACTTAGAACTACTTAAACCTAACTAACCTAAGGACATCACACAACACCCAGCCATCACGAGGCAGAGAAGATCCCTGACCCCGCCGGGAATCGAACCCGGGAACCCGGGCGTGGGAAGCGAGAACGCTACCGCACGACCACGAGATCTGAGAAGGCAGCTAGGAGGAGATATTCAGACAGTTGTATTTTGCGTATATACTTGGCGTATAAACGACAGATTTGATCAACTGTCAGAGTTCAGTAGACCGGAGCCTCTTGTAGCTCTAGATGCAGGAAACAAGCGGCAGTCCTCAGCCTAAGTCAGTTGTGAATTTTAACAGAAAGAAGAAGGTTCTGCTGCTAGGTAGTTCGCATGGCAGTGGTGTGTGCCAGCAGTTGCAGGAAGTGTTGGGGAGTGAGTGGCAGGTCACCAGCATTGTGAAGCCTTGTGCATGGTTGGCTCAGGTGACTGACAACAATGGGAGTTGCCCGCATCTCGTGGTCGTGCGGTAGTGTTCTCGCTTCTCACGCCCGTGTTCCCGGGTTCGATTCCCGGCGGGGTCAGGGATTTTCTCTGCCTCGTGATGGCTGGGCGTTGTGTGCTGTCCTTAGGTTAGTTAGGTTTAAGTAGTTCTAAGTTCTAGGGGACTTATGACCACAGCAGTTGAGTCCCATAGTGCTCAGAGCCATTTGAACAATGGGAGTTATGTAGGAATCTTACGAAAGAGGATCGGGTAGTGATTGTGGGTGGGAATAGTTTTGACAGGGACGGGAAGTATGATGTAGGTGGTGACCCGGTAAATGTAGCTATTCAAACTGGTGGCACTAATGTTCACTGTTTCAGCGTCGTAATCGGCCTCATCTTAATGCCGCTATAAGGTGTGTTAACATGGGGCTGGAGAACGCACTGATGACGGAGGGCACGGCTTTCATTACAGTGGTGCCAGTTTTGTCTATCAATACATCGGGTTTCACTAGGAATGGCCTGCACCTCAATAGGTATGGGAAGGGGAGGCTGGCAAAATTTATAGGACAGTGTCGTGTGTGGTGGTGGTGGTAGGATCACTCATGGGAAAATTCCTGCAGTAGTTGGTATCACAGCTGCAGCTTTTTTAGACCGAAGTCAGCTGATAGGTATACCTGCTGAAAGGAATCACCTCCAAAGGAGGTCAGGGAGCTAGGTAGTGAAGGAATTAGCATATTTCATCAAAATATAAGAGGTATTAGAGATAAAGTTTGTGAACTGCATGTAGGCATTGGCTCTGACCTTTCTATTGTATTGTATCGCACGGAACTGGGGACCTGGAAACGACAGAGAAGCTTCGTCCCTGCCATAGCCCGCAGTGATTGACAACCCCACAACAAGCTACACCAGTCCACTCACCCCACTGCCACCCCACACCGAACCCAGGGTTATTGTGCGATTCGGCGCCAATGAACCCCCCCCCCCCCTGTCCCCCAGGAACGTATCACACCAGACGAGTGTAACCCCAATGTTTGCATGGTAGAGTGCAAGGGGGCTTAATTAAAAAGAGAAAAAACTAATATTAATGAATAACTGCAATAATTTTACTATCTGTTTGACCGGTTACGAAGTCTCGTAACCGGTTGGCCCTGACTAGTGTTAGCACGCAATCTGACTGCATAAAATAAAAATAAAGAATAACAAGGAATTTCCATTAACACAATTAATTAATTAAGTCCCCTGCAACTATGAAAGCTACGAAACAACAAAGCACAAGTGTAACTGTTCTGTCTGTGGTAGTGTGACTCAACGTACATCTATCTGTCTCGGTTCTTTCTCAATACGACAAAATATTTTAAACACCATTTACAATGAACTAATTGAAAAACCAGAAATACTATAATTACACATAGAAACCAGAATTACAAGTCTAATAAATGAACACGAGCCAGATGCTTCGTTGACTGTACCTGTGAGCAAGAGGGATTGTTATTAAAGAAAACCAATACCTTTTTACCTCATTATATATTGACGAAAATATTCCATTACACCAGCATCATAAATCAAAAGCCCATCTCCTTTCTGAAATATATTCTGACAATTGCATCTTCTTCCATCTATGCATTACACCAACTGAACAGTACAACATTTCAGTCAACACTCAGATCATCTACTCTCTCGCCCAACAGAACGACTGCTCTCGACATTCTCTGAACAACTACTGCGCCAGTGGAGGCGGCGGAATAATAATCTTTGGCGCAGTCTCAGGCGCTGTGACTCGGTGTAGCCACCTTTCAAGAGTAATTATGGGGTACGCGTACATGGAGAAAGTGTTAGAGCGGCAATCGCCGACGTAGTGTAACTGAGGCGGAAATAAGAGGAACCAGCCCGCATTTGCCGAGGCAGATGGAAAACAGCCTTAGAAACCATCCACAGGCTGGCCGGCACACCGGACCTCGACACTAATCCACCGTTCTGATTCGTGCCGGAGACTGGCATGCCTTCCCGCCCGGAAAGCAGTAACTCTGACCGTACTGGTACATTGGAGCACCACTTAAATAATTTGACAGTTCAGAGGGTTCCTTTACCAGAATTCAGACTAGGTGCCTGTTTTTCAATTAGTTCTTTGTGGAGTGGGGGAGTGGCCATGTATGGAAAAAAACAGTATTCCATTTGAGTCCATAGACGTATCACGACACTGCACTGAACGGATATTTGAATGTTGTGCAGAATAAGTTGAATTTAATAAAAATAAACCTCTAGTTGTTGTTATTTATAGGTCCTCTAACTCTGATTTTAGAGCATTTCTGCTCAAGCTAGAGAGTGTTGTTGGTTCACTTTATAGGAAGTACCAAAAATTAGTTACATGTGGCGGCTTCAATATTAACTTTGTGTATTATGGTGCAAGAAAAAGATGTTGGAAGATCTGCTAAATTCATATTATCTGATGCAGCTGTGTTTTTTCCACCCAGGCTGCAGGGGAACAGTAGCACAGCCATTAACAATATTTTTATTCGCTCTTCATTACTAAATAGTTATTCTATTAGTAAAAGGGTGAATGGCCTTTCAGACCATGACGCACAAATTTTAACACGAAAAGATATTTGTACTCAAACAAATGTGATATATAATTACAGTCTATGTAGAAAAGCTAATACAACGACAATAGAGAGTTTTTTAAACCTCATTAAGAAACAATAGTGGCAGGATGTTTATAGTGCCCATAACATACATGACAAATATAACCGGGCCCTGATAACCACACATTGGAACGCCCCGCAAAGCAAACATCATCATCACAAATATAATGCTTTCCTTAACACATTTCGTATGCCCTTTGAAAGTTGCTTTCCATTAGAACGTTCTTAACAGGGTACTAGCAGTAAAAGGCAGCCTGGGTGGCTGACTAGTGGGATAAGGATATCATGAGGAACAAAGTGGGAATTATATCAAAACGTTAGAAGTAGTCACAGTCGATCTACAATAGCCCGTTACAAACAATATTGTAAAATGCTTAAAATGTTATTAGGAAGGCAAAGAGTTCGTCGTGCGTGAATAGAATTGCTAATTCGCAGGATAAAATTAAAACCAGTCGTAAAGGAAGTGCCTGATCAGCAGCACAATGTCGACGGTATAAAGTCAGTTCGTAGCAAAAATGTTTCTGTTACTGACAAGTCAACCATATGTACAGTATTTAACAATCACTTTCTGAGCATTGCTGGTGAATTAAATAAAACCTCAGTTTCAACAGAGAATCATACAACTCTCTTGGAAAATGCCTTTCCGAGACTGATGTGATACTGACAAAAAGAAGATTGAGTCAATAATTAAATTACTGAATACTAAGGACTCTCATGGATATGATGGAGTCCCTAGCAGAATATTAAAGTACTCTGCTGCACATATTAGTCCGGTACTTAGCGATATTCTTCATTTTTCCTTTAGCAATGGTCAATTTTCTGAACGATTAAGGTACTCAGTGGTAAAGCCGCTTCATAAAAAGGCAGAAAGGGATAAGTCAGACAATTCTGTTTCTATGCCGTCAGTGTTTGCTAAAGTTATTTGAAAGGTTGTGTATTTCATTTCACATAATTTGCTATCAAATGTACAGTTCGGTTTTATAATTAATTTAACAACTCAAAATGCTATATTCTCTTTTCTCTGTGAGGTATTGGATGGATTAAATAAAAGGTTTCGAACGTTAGGAATCTTTTTTTTTATTCAACTAAGGCGTTTGATTGTGTTCATCACAAAACATTGCTCCAGAAGTTGGACCGTTATGGAATATGTGGAGTAGCTCACAATTGGTTCACCTCTTACTTTAGCAACGGCCAGCAAATGGCTATGATGTAGAATCTGAGTGGAGCACGCTTAAATGGGGGGTGCCCGAGGAATGAGTGTTGAGGCCACTCCTGTTCCTTATTTATATGAATGATGTATCCTCTAGTATTACAGGTGATTCTAAAATATTTCTGTTTGCTGATGACACTAGCTTGGTAGTAAAGGATGCTGTGTACAATGTTGGCACTGTTTCAAATAATGCAGTTCAAGACATAAGTTCATGGAATGTAGAAAATGAACGAACGCTAAATCATAGTACCGCTCAGTTTTTACGGTTCCTAATACACAATGCGACAAAACTCGAGGTTTTAATTTCACAGAATGAGCATATGGTTAGTGAAACTGAAGAGTTGAAATTTCTAGGTGTTCAGATAGACAGTAAACTGTCGTGGAAACCCCGCGTTCAGGATCTCGCTCAAAGACTTAATGCTGCCATCTTTACTATTCGAACGGTGTCTGAAGTAAGTGATAGTTCTACACGAAAAGTAGTCTACTTCGCTCATTTTCATTTGCTTATCGAGAAGAGTATTATATTTGGTATTATATTTTGGGGTAACTCTTCCCATTCTCAAATGATATTTTTGGCTCAGAAACGGGCGGTTCGAACAATGAGTGGTGTGAGTTCACGAACCTCTTGTCGACTCCTGTTCATTAGGCTGGGTATTCTGACATTGGCCTCTCAATATACTTATTTTGTACAGTCGTTACTTGTTAACAGTATCAGCTTGTTCCCAAGAATTAGCGGCTTTCACTCAGTTAATACTAGGCCTAAATCCAATCTGGACCTGAATCGCGCTTCCCTGACGCTTGTGCAGAAAGCTACGCAGTATACTGCTGCATCCATTTTCTATAAGCTACCACAAGAATTCAAATCCTTAGCAGTAATCCACGGATTTTCAAATCGAAACTGAAGAATGTCCTCATGGGTCACTCCTTTTATTCTGTCGAGGAGTTCTTTAAAAATTTAAGCTGATTCCTGCGTTATATTGTTGATTGCGTGTTCATAAAGTTATGGCTTTTCTTTTTTTGGGTTTACAAACATTTTATTTAATGTGTTATAAGTTTTATGTTGTAATTTCATGTACTGATACGCTCCATGACCTTCAAGATTTGCTCCTCAATTTGGTCCTACGGAACTAGACGTGTAAATGAAAATCGATTACACCTCAAAAAGTTTAGAATATTATGGCGTTTATTACAATGACTGCTTATAGTACGCCAGTTGAGGTTTGTACAGTACCTTATAAACAAAAAATGAAACAAAATGTCTTCTGAAAACAAGAACGATTTTGGTTGGTTACAAAAAGTCATTACAAAACAAAAGAGGCTCTCTCCTAAGCTTGCATCTTGAAAACAAAAACAGTGAAACTCTTTATCTCATGATGATGATTATCAGTCTTTAGCAGTGCGTATTTCCTCTCCGCACACGGATGAGTTCTTCCACTCCGCGAGGCATGCTACGGATGAGACCAACAAGTTTATCTTGGGCTATGATGTCCCTCTCCTCAATGGCAGCCTCAGTGAGATCTGAAGATTTTCAGATGGATTCTGATGCTGTGCAATGGCACCTTCAACAGGCTCCATGCATGCTTAATTGCATTCCTGTCTGGGAATTGTGGTGGCCAATGCAATCGGTTGATGTTGCATCTTTGAAGATACCGAGACACTGTAAGAGTACACTGCGGTCTTGCATTGTCGTCGACTAGGATGGAGTTGTCACCGAATTCATGTTTGTAGGGCCTTGCAGTCGTTTGTAGGAGCTCGCGGAGGCGCCGAGGACCACTCAAATTACCGTAGATGGGAATTAGAACGGTTCGCCGTCCCATTATTATTACCGCCCAGAACATTATACTTCCAGCTGCACATCTATGGACTTTCTGAATGTATCGGCGTTCCTGGCGTCGTCTAGCGTGTAACCTCACCACGCGAAATTGTCTAAATAATATTAATGAATATGATTCTAATTTTAGTGTAACCTCAGAACAAAATTGCTTCCCATTTATAATCTCCGTATAGAAATGCATTCACATTTAATGTACCCACAAAATTCTTTTCTCATTTAATGTAAGCTCGAAACAGAAAAATTGTTAAACCTCGTAATAAAAAAATAAATTCAGTAACCTGGTAAATTTTGGAAGACAGCAGTGCTGCGTCATGGCCCTGTAAGATCATTCTGAATAAAAAAGCAAACATTCTTACCTCAATAAAGTCGCCAACTATCTGCTCTTACAATAACTTTTTCCGGCACAACTCTGTGCAATGCTGGCCGATAGATTTGTCATTTATGAAAGGAAGCAACTGATTTTTCTTTTGCAACAGTCGGAATAATCATGGATTGGAGAAATTAGTAAATTCTTTAAATTGAAATGAATGCTTGTTAGAAATTACTTTATATGACAAAGATTATTATTAGGACATTTTTAAAAGATTTACATGGGAGTTCACATAACATTACTAGATATGCGCGAGGCTGCTTTTTACCTTATACAATAAAACTCAGGCTCCGGCATCGCTGCACCGTGACTGGCCCAGCCAACACGATACACCAGACCAGACCTGAGCAGACTCCAGACCAGGCACAGACTAGCGACAACTTACTGCTACAGCTACACAGTTCCTACAGTCAACACTGTTCTCTGGTCAACGATTCTCTTATACCTTGCATATTGCAGGCAGCGCATGAGCAATACATCGAAATTACATCTGCTCGGACCTCTTACATAACCCACCACTGGGAGGGGGGGGGGGGGCAAAAATTTGGCAGCGATGGTGAGTCAATTGGACTTGCCATGAGCAACAAATTTTTCTTAATTAACTAAGTTTACAGTCACAGAGTATATACATATATATATAAGTGCAGAACATGAAATGAAATAGAGTGCACATGCACTGAGTACAGAACATATCAAGAAATCACAAAATGTATACGCAATGAGTACAAAACATATTAACAAATGACATAAAGTGCACACGCACTGTATACCTTTTTACCTTCTTACAAGAACTAGGATACGCAATGAGTACAAATCATATTAACAAATGACATAAAGTGCATACACACTGTAGTACAGAACATATCAAGCAATGACAAAATGTATACGCAATGAGTACAAAACAAATTAACAAATGACATAAAGTGCATACGCACTGTAGTATTTTTTTACAATTTTACAAGAACTAGGATAGGAAAGGGAAGGATTGCATCATGGTTGTAGCACAGTAGGTTGCACGTAGCTGCACTGAAAGTCCTTATCTTTCTACAGAAGCACAACACCAAGTGAGACAATCTGAAGTTCTCTTCCCTGAAGTATTAATCAGTGTAGACAAGACACTGAAATGTCGTATTAATATTCAATTTTATAATTTTGGTCGTACATTAGGTACACCAAACAGTGGGCCCATAATAACATCTCCATTGTTCAAGGTGGTGGACAGCATGGTGTGTCAACACCACACTCTTTCACCAACGTAGAATTAGTGCAAGAGCCAAATATGGTGCTCCATGATCATAAGGATGGACAGGACAACCGGATATTGCAGTAATTTCTGGTAATTAGGTCAGAAGGTGAAGGACATTAAGTCTTATGCTTGTCATCATTGAGAATTACACTAGTCTATCAACTGATTTGAGTAATTGGTGGCACTCATAGCCTAGTTACTAAATATTTCTGTACTATGTATGGAGTATTACAGAATGTTATTCATAAGTCATCTGATTACAGTGAACATAGGCACTCATTGGCCAGTTACAAACCATTTTTATGCATTATTCAAAAGTGATCATTCAAAGCAAGAGTTAATTAATGGCATAGCATTAACATAATTCATCTAGTTATAGTAATCATTGGCACTCATTGGCCAGTTACAAACCATCAGAAGTCATCATTCAAAACAAGAGTTAATTAGTGTAGTATCAAGCTACTGGTATTCATATACAATAGCATGTAAGTGACATAATACAAATTTAAAATATAAGAAATAGTGGCATTCATTGGCCAGTTACTAAACATATAGCAAGTATTGAATAATACAAAACATTTTTTATCATTCAAGTGACATACGACATATTTAAAATAATTATTGGCACTCATTAGCCAGTTACAAACCATCAGAAGTCATCATTCAAAATGAGAGTTAATTATTAGCATAGCATTTATAGAGGATAACAAAAATATTATTTACAGAAATTATTGGCATAGCATGTATACATTGTTACAAAACATCATTCAGTATTACTCAGAACTCATCATTCAAGTGACATAGGACATATTTAAAATGTAACACACTGTAACTATTACTCAAGGTCTGTGGCTAGAAAAAATCATTCAGTATTAATCAGAACTCATCATTCCAGTGACATAGGACATATTTAAAATACAACACACTGTAACTATTACTCAAGGTCTGTGGTTAGAAAACATCATTCAATATTACTCAGAACTCATCTTTCCAGTGACATTAGACATATTTAAAATGTAACACACTGTAACTATTACTCAAGGTCAATTTTTTGGTGCTAGCAATGCATTGCGTTGGGCTCGATAGTTAATTTCAGTGGTATTAAAATATTTGCTTTTGACTTATTGCTGCAAATAAGGATTAGCAACGTCATTCGTCATGAGTCAGCTATAGCAAGGTTATGAAACAAGTAGAGTATATGTGATCACATTCATGAATGACACACACAAATGGGTAAAAAATGCAAGTACTAGAACAGGTTTAATAATAAACTGCTTATAGCACATTAATTTCATGAATAGCTTCTCCTGGAAAAATACAAAATGGATTATTAAGCTGAAAGAAGAAACGCATATTATGCTGAAAAGTATTGAACTTCGAATTAACAGGTACTGAAACGTGTACTCAATATGTATGTACTCTAGCTGTCCTTTCCAAAACATTCAGTCATTATTCCATGCAACATAAGACATACTGTCAAAACGAACTGCAACAAATACTTAAATAACTACATAGCATTTCTTAACTAACAGTAAATATATAAACTTCATCATTATTCTCATCTGCAAAGAAAAACTTAAAAGTGGTGTGTTAAGTGTCCATATAAAATTCATCACTGTCATCACCTGCAAAGAAAAACTTCATTATTCATATTAGCATATTCTTCATATAACTATTCATCGTCATTCATTATCATCTGCAAAAGAGACACTTCATTATTCATATTACCATTTACTTCATACAAATATCCATAGTATAGAGTTTCTTATTTCTAGCATATTTCATCACTAAAACTAAGATGTGTAGTTCTGTCTGAGAGCCTGCATCAATCGCCTCGTATTCTGAAAGAAAAATAATTAGTTAAGACTGCTGTCATACGATGTGTACAGTATATTCTTGTTAATGCTTGTTAATTCTGATCCATTTACTCTTCGTGACGAGGTATTGCATCTTCTTTCGTTCATTCCGAAGGTGAAATTCCCATTTCATAGTAATCCACTGTGGTTTGTTAAATTTATTTCTTTTACACGTTATTGCTTTCTGAAAATGATGAATGAGGATTAATATCTTGCATTTAAATCGTATACCCATTAAATAAAAACTGGTTTCTAGTGATATAATTAAGCATACAGCATAGCATGACAGAAAACGTATTATGTCAAAAAGAAAGACAGTGTTCAGGTGCAAAAATGTACACAGAATATCATAATGTAGTAGCAAAAAAAAAAAAAAAATAAAAAAATGTAAAATAGTCACGATGTTGAGATATCATAAGGCAAAATGTCAAAGTCAACTGGTGTTTGTTATATCTTACAGATTTCGTAGTGCATACAAACAAAACAGGAAAATATATATAACGACAAGAAGTGACTTTCTTTGTGTTCAGCTTGTATGTTGTGTAGTTGATAGAGGCGAGGGTTGAAGACTTTAATGGAGAAAGAATTTGATAAAATTAATATGTCACTAGATAGAATTGCATCATTGGTCATAAAATATGTAAGTTTATCTGGAAAAATGTGCACGGTCTGATGTGTTACGACAAGAAAAGCGACCTGCTAACCTTACCTTGCCGGGCACTTGCCAAGAAAAATATGACAATAATCAGTAAGTAGTCACATAAATATAATTGGATCATTGGTCATATAAAAATCAGGAAATGGCATTACAGTGTGATAAATTATAAAGTTTGTTCATTCAATAAAGGGTTTAATATTGGAGACATGGTGATTGCCTTTACTTTTTCTGGTTCTCAGAGTTTCGACGTGTACTACATTGGGGTGAGGAATGCTGCGAATTCGATATGGACCTGCGTATAGAAACTCAAATTTACTATATCTACTCTTTCCTCTGTTGGATAAAAAATGTGTGCATACTAATATCTTCTGTCCAATGTGAAAGTCACGGCGTGTACAAACCTGTTTTTGCTGTCTTCTCCGGCGCTCTGCGGCACGTTTGATGTTGTTAAGCGCAATGTCAATTATTTCATGGTGTCGCAGTCGACGAGATGTAGGAAAGGATACTAATTCTTTAATTTTGTTAGGTGGTTCAACATTTTTCAGTATAACAGTCGGAGATAGCATAGTTGATTCATTTGGTATGGAATTAATTATATCCTGGAATGAGAGTATGTGTGTGTCCCAATCAATATGTCTTTTATGGCAGTAGATTATACACAGTTTACCAATTTCTTTCATTAGTCGTTCACAAGGGTTCGAAGAAGCGTAGTACCTGGATATATAGATCGGAGAAATGTTTCTAGCTCGTAACATACGTGTCCATATAGCAGATCGAAACAGCAATCCATTGTCGGAAATTACTTTCAATACATGCCCTACATGGAATAAAAAATGTTTTACAAATGCATTCGAAACAGATTTAGCAGTAGCTTTGCGTAACGGAGTGAAGGTAACAAATTTCGAAGCGAGTTCAACAGTGACAAAGATGTAGCAAAAACCTCTCTTAGTTCTGGGAAGCGGACCAAAAATGTCTACAGCGGCCATGTGTCTCAATTTAACAGGTACAATGGGATGTAATGGAGGAATATGTGAAGTTGTGTCTGACTTAGCTTTCTGGCAGATTTTACATGACGCTAAAACTCGTCGAATACGTTTCTCCATGTTGGCAAAATAACAGTTCTGTCTCAGTATAAGAAAACATTTTCTGGCTCCGTAATGTGCGTAACTTAAATGAGTATACCAAATTAATTTGTTAACAAGCTCGTCAGCAATACGTAATAACCAATTGTTGCTGTCAGGGTGAGAGCGGCGAAACATAATATTATTGCGTACAGTGTAATGGTTTCTAAGGGTAACATTATTCCTATCTTGCCAAAGGTGTTTAATTTCTTTCCATACGTTGTCTTTACTCTGCTCTTCTGCAATGTCTCGTAATGACGACGAAATGAAATTTTCAAATGCAACTTGTTGAATATACATGACGCTAAAATTTGCTTGGCAGAAGTTGGTTGCGATGTCTTGCTGAGTGTTGCTGAGAGAACGGGATAGTGCGTCTGCTACAATATTTTGTGTACCGGGAATGTGAACAATTGTAAAATTAAATTCCTGTAAATAAAGTTTCCATCTGCTTAATCTGTCTTGTGTAAATTTAGCGGAAAGTAAAAACTGTATAGCTCTATGATCTGTGTAAACGGTCGTATGTCTTCCATAAAGAAAATGCGTAAATCTCGTAAATGCCCATACAACACATAATGTTTCAAGTTGTGTAACAGAATAATTGCGTTTAGCAGGTGACAGAATGCGACTCGCAAAGGCGATGTTTTTAATTACTGTAGTACCATCTTCTTCAATTTCCTGAAAAATGTGTACGCCTAATGCGGTGTTAGAACTGTCGGTGCCAATGGAAAAATTTCTAGTAAGATCTGGATGTGATAAAAGTGGTGCATTCAACGTAGCTTGTTTCACATTCACAAATTTAGACTGCGCTTGGCTATCCCAGGACCAAATAGTGTTTTTACCCGTCAGTTCACATAATCTAGGGGTGTCTAAAGCAGAGTAATGAATAATTTTACGAAAAAAGTTAATTAAACCCAAAAGGCTGCGTAGTTGTTTCTTCGTCGTAAGAACAGTAATGTCACGTAAAGCTTGAAGTTTTTCCGGGTCACGCGCAATGCCTTCTGCTGAAATAACATGCCCAAGAAATTTTATAAAAATTTTCCCAAAGTGCGATATGCTAAGATTAACTGAGTCCTCGTGCACGAAAAGTTCGTAACAGTTGTTCAAGAATCAGATTGTGTTCAGACCAGTTAGCTTCTGCAATAAGAATGTCGTGTACATACGTTGTGATTCTGTCTTTTAATTCTGTCGGAAGTATAGTATTCAATCCGCGAATAAATGCTGCTGAAGAAATATTTAAACCGAACGGTTATTTACAAAATTGATAACAGCCACCAAAACAGAGAAAAGCTGTGTACTTTCTGCAGTCGGGATGGAGCTGAATTTGCCAAAATCCCGATTTCAAATCTAATGTGGAATAAATAGCAGTACCATGAAATTTCTGTAGAAGTTCTTTTAGTGTCTGTGGGAGATCTGTTTCATTAATAATAATGTTATTGATGTGACGCGAATCAAGTACGAGGCGAAGTGAACCATCCTTTTTTTTTTAACAATGTGGAGCGGGTTTATGTACGGACTAACTGCCGGTTCAATAATTCCTTGGTCAAGCATAGCTTGCAATTCTTTCTTAACGTGTTCTCTGTGAATATACCGAATGGGATAATGTTTGGCTTTAAATGTGTCGTGCTGTTTAACTTGAAATACATACATAAAACCGGACATAGTACCAGGGATGTTGTCAAAAACTGGAGCTTGCTGTAAAAGAAATTTGCGTAGCTGCGTGCGTTCGTCGTCTGTATTTGCACTGCTCTGTTTAATTTTATCAGAAATCATCTGTATAACGTCATAGTCAGCTTCGTCTGGAGTATTATAGTTGTGTACGTACGTATCTGTGAACAATGTGGAATGACAGTCTATGTTACGTGATGCGGAAATGACCTCTGTAAGATTAATTGTTTGTTCTTCTGCAGATAAAGAGTGCTGAAATTCTAAAGCCAGTTGTACATTTTCATCCTTTAACATTAAATAGGAGTTTTGAAAGTCAACAATTGCGTCATGCTGTACCAGAAAATTCGTACCTAAAATAACGTCTGTTGTCAATAAGGGAACAATCCAAAAATTTGAGTGAAACGTATGACCAGCAATACAAAATGATAAATGTGTCTGTAATTTTACATCTACTCCTTTACCAGACATTGCTCCTTTTACTTTAATTTTGCCTAATGGTAGCGTAGGATAGGTATTCTCTTTGTTACATTCGTTGAAAGTTTCCTTATTTATAACTGACATAGGTGATCCAGAATCGATTACTGCTGAAAATTTGGATGATCCAATCTTTACCTCAATGACAGGGTGGGAAGTGGTTTTTTGAATAACTGGTTTTTCATGCAAAAGAATGTCTCGGATGTCGTCAAAAATAATAACATTTTCGTGAACGAGATTCTGCGTGTCAAAAGTATTGCTTGCGTTGATGGAAGATGCAACCTGTACTGTATCTAGTCAAATTCTATCTGACGTACTATTATTTGCGGGAGGATGTTGTGGCATGTCGACTATTTGAACTGTTCTGTTATTTCGTCATGACGTATTACGTTCGGGATGATATCTACTGTCTGGTTCATTCATGATAATCTGTTGTTGAGGATGATTTTACTGCTGGTAAGACCGACTGTTATTAAACGTACGCTGAAAATTGCGCTCATTACTTTTACGTCTGTCATGATAGTCATTTCTATACGGTGCATTGCGATAGGTATTGAAATGGCGTGTTTTCTGTACGTACTGATTTCCTTGTTGCTGTGCGTTACTATTTGGTGGAGCTGACACTATAGGTGTAGGCGGCGAAACATTAGAGCTTGGTTGACCTTGCACATTACATTGTTGGTTAGGTATGCTAACCGGTTGGTTTTGTTGCTGTTGTCGGGAAAAACCTCTATTGTTACCAAAATGCTGTTGCTGATAATTTTGACAATTGCTAAAAATGTTGTACATACTGATGATTACAATTTTGTCTGTTATTAAAATTATGCTGGTAGTTCTTGCCATTTCGGGAGTGTCTAATAAAAACTGTCACTTTCGGTAAAATTTGTCATATCAGGTTTTCATTAATCATTCCTAATTCTAGATAGATCGATAGTTGAAGAGCTGTTTTGATACATATAAAGGATAGTAGAAGAGAAGGCAGCAGTGCAGAAAACTAAAGATGAAACAGCACTACTACGGCTCGAGGCCCTGTGCACGCTACGGGACATATTCATCGAAGCATAATGAATCCCCTGAGGTCATTTACGCGCTGCAAATAAATTTTAGTTTCTGCGTTACAGGCAATGCCGATGAAAATACAAAAGCAGATTGTCGTATCCAGTCCAAAGCGTGAATCTGTGTTCTGTCATTTATAAATACCTTAAATTTTCTCACGGATAGAAAGTGTTTGTAATCAAAATTTTCGTCTCTGAATGTCTGAACAGATTGTATCCTGGTCTGTTTGTCTGTGATTGTTCGGAATCTAACTCACGTACTCTCTGTAAATTACCTAAATTATACATGCTGTGTGAGTGTGATAAATGTTCGGAATGCGGCGTATGCTGTGCCGTGTTAGAGGCTGAAACATTTTTCATCTCTGTCACTTCTTGCTGTAAAATTGACAATTTTCTACGTAATGTATTATTGGACGAACCTATCTCACTAATTGTCTGCTGTAAATTTTGGAATTCGGGTGTTTGATTAAACGAAATTGGTGAAGTAAAGTCTGATTTGGTGTCATTATTACTTTCGATAACATCAATACGACTGGCCAATTCATCATATTTTTCAGTCAGTACTTTTGCCTGATCATCGTTTTTATTATCACAAGCGTAAATTTGTTTTTGTATTTTACGTGTGGTTTCGTTCAATTTTTTAACGTCTGCTTTGATGGCATCGGGATCCTGTATTAGTTCTAATTGTTCAAGTCTGTCGGTCACTGTCTGAAAGTCTACTGTATGTGTGTCTGTTTTTGTTTTAAGATCAGAGATTTCATCATGTAATTCGGTGTTCAACTGTTTGATAGTATTAATTTCGTCTGATACTGTAGCAATATTGTTGTCTACGTATGTTTTTGCTTTCGTAAACAATTTACGCTTATCTTCCTGTCTCTGTGCAGTAATTGTTTCCGTGACTTGTCGCTTTAATTTATTCTGTTCCTGTATAAATTTACGGTAACGCGTTTCACTGTTTTGTAGGTGGTGATTAAAACGTTCATCAATTTGGCTGTTCTGTTGGTCAAATTTCGTGTCTACTTTTGCATCCAGTGTACGTGAAAGTTCTGCTGACATTAATTTAAACTCGTCGCGTAACTGTGTTGTGTTTTCAGAGCATTATTTAGCGACTGCACTAATTTCATCTCTAAGTAATTTCGTTGTAGCTGCTTGCGTATTCCTTAATTCTTGAGCAACAGATCTAATTTCTTCACTACTGCTCCTAGCACAAGCCTTAATTTCCTCGCGTAATTGTTCTTTAGTATCATGACATTGCACGGCAACGGCTGTAATCTGTTCACTAAGCTGTTTGGAATTGTTGTCTAGTTTTTCATTAATTTCATTAATTTGTCGTTTGAGGTTTTCACTAAGTTGTTTGTGATTGTTGTCTTGTTCTTTCTTCGACTGTTTGAAATTTTCATTAAGTTGTTTGTTCGATTCATTAAGTCGTTTGAAATTGTCGTCTTGTTCTTTCTTAGACTGTAGCAATACTGCCATAATTTGATGCAAGCCAAAATTAGCGACTCTATTTTCTATGCTGTGTGATGGTGTATCTGCATGTGTCGCATTTTGTGTAACCATTTGGTCATTCTCTGATTCTTGAAAAGGTTTGCTAATCAGATGTGCACTATTGGTCACTAAATCGGAATCAAACAAATCTGACATATTTTGAGTACATTGTTCACCTTCGTTAGAAACAATTATCTGTTCACTGTGTAAATTTTGCAAATCAGGTGTGTTAAACTGGGCAGCGTTCATTGTAACAGAACGTGCCGCGTCATCAATTGTCGTTAAATTAACAGAGGACACAATTGAATTTGTTTGCTCCTCATTAGCATTAAAATCATTACTAGTGGTCGGCACGCACTGATTGTCTGTAAATGGAGGCTTATCATTAAGACACTCAGTGTCGCTAGTATTATCGGTCAAATTATTCGAATCGGCTATTTCACTCATTGCACATCGCGATGTACTGTTAACAGTTTTTCGCGGCATTTTTCACAAATCAAAATTAAGCACAAAAATGAAGCAACGACAAAGCAAAAAAATGAAACAAACACAATTACAACAAAGAGCAATAAATTGACGATGATCTGTGAAAGAAAGAGTGACAAATTAGTAAATGCGTTGCGCCAGATGCAAACTACATTTAAGTAAATAAGAGCAGATATATGACTACTTCTCAGAGATTCACAAAGGAAATCCGATCCTGGCCGGTTGTCGCCAAGTGTAACCTCCCCACGCGAAATTGTCTAAATAATATTAATGAATATGATTCTAATTTTAGTGTAACCTCAGAACAAAATTGCTTCCCATTTATAATCTCCGTACAGAAATGCATTCACATTTAATGTACCCACAAAATTTTTTTCTCATTTAATGTAAGCTCGAAACAGAAAAATTGTTAAACCTCGTAATAAAAAAATAAATTCAGTAACCTGGTAAATTTTGGACGACAGCAGTGCTGCGTCATGGCCCTGTAAGATCATTCTGAATAAAAAAGTAAAAATTCTTACCTCAATAAAGTCGCCAACTATCTGCTCTTACAATAACTTTTTCCGGCACAGCTCTGTGCAGTGCTGGCCGGTAGATTTGCCATTTATGAAAGGAAGCAACTGATTTTTCTTTTGCAACAATCGGAATGATCATGGATTGGAGAAATTCGTAAATTCTTTAAATTGAAATGAATGCTTGTTAGAAATTACTTTATATGACAAAGATTATTATTAGGACATTTTTAAAAGATTTACATGGGAGTTCACATAACATTACTAGATATGCGCGAGGCTGCTTTTTACCTTATACAATAGTACTCAGGCTCCGACATCGCTGCACCGCGACCGACCCAGCCAACACGATACACTATACCAGACCAGAGCAGACTCCAGACCAGACACAGACTAGCGACAACTTACTGCTACAGCTACACAGTTCCTACAGTCAACACTGTTCTCTGGTCAACGATTCTCTTATATCTTGCATATCGCAGACAGCGCATGAGCAATACATCGAAATTACATCTGCTCGGACCTCTTACAAGCGCTCCTCCAAACCGTAACACGCCTAGTGTCCGGTCGCAAATCAATGCTGGTCTCTTCAGCAAACATGACGTTACTCCATTCTGCAACGGCTGAATGTTGACGTACCAGAGCCCAGGTCCTTCGACTCTGTCGGTTCCAAAGGTTCGGTGCAAAAGGGTTAAGTTGTTTGGGGGAGGAGACCGGACAGCGAGGTCATCGGTCTCATCGGATTAAGGAAGGAAGTCGGACGTGCCCTTTCAAAGGAACCATCCCGGCATTTGCCTGGAGCGATTTAGGGAAATCACGAAAAACCTAAATCAGGATAGCCGGACGCGGGGTTGAACCGTCGTCCTCCCGAATGCGAGTCCTGTGTGCTAGCCACTGCGCCACCTCGCTCGTTCAGTGCAAAATTTCTCATTGCTGTTCTGGAATGAAGACTATCCTGAAGCAATCTTCTTCGCACTGGTTGGTATGAAATACGATTCCCTGTTGACAGAAAGAAGCCGTTTCCAGTATTTCTGGCAGTTGATGTTGGGTGTTTAAGAGCCAACAGTTTGAGAAACCATCCTGTATTCGTGTCCTCATACGAGGACGATCACTGCGAGATCTGTCGTTCACATTTCCCGTCTGTCTGTACTTTCTCCATTCCTTAGGCACACCACTTGAGCGACTTGACACCGATCGACAACGTTTTGCTGTGTATGACCTGTTGAAAGTAAAGACGCTATCCTGACTCTGGCGAAGTGCTATATGTCTTTACGTGGCATGTTTCTTCACCGATGAACACAAACTGAATGAAGCTGTTGTTGATAATCGACTGTTCGCGCTGCGCCGCTGCTCTGAGCACTATGGCTCTGAGCACTATGGGACTTAACATCCATGGTCATCAGTTCCCTAGAACTCAGAACTACTTAAACCTAACTAACCTAAGGGCAGCACACAACACCCAGCCATCACGAGGCAGAGAAAATCCCTGACCCCGCCGGGAATCGAACCCGGGAACCCGGGCGTGGGAAGCGAGAACGCTACCGCACGACCACGAGATGCGGGCTGCGCCGCTGCGCCAGGCCTTTGCTTACATGACTGGGAAACGGCCAGAGAGAATGCCAGTAATAAACACCGTCCCGTGTGTGGGCTTTAACTGGATAATACATTATGTGCCTGCAGTGATCTCTATACACTCTGGATGTAGAAGTATGGTCTCTGAGTGTAGAACTGCAGCGTGTCTGCAAATACACGTGCTTTGCATCGTCCGCCATATTGTAGTTTGGCAAACAAATTTCCATCGGTCTGAATGTGACAAAGAATTGCAGACTGATTTCTTGTTTTGAACTTTATGTCAATATATGATGTAGTAGGCTGATGAGGGAGCGGAATTTAAAAGTATTTCCTTTTCGTGTTCTAGTGACATTTCCTAGCAGCCATTTTGTAGTTTGGCAAGAAACGAAATATGAGCATCTATGGCTGGCACGATCAGATAGTTGAAGTTCAACATCCAGGTAGTATAGAGATCACTGTGTGCCTGGGTCAGTGAGACCTCTACCACCGCAGACTACATTTTACGATAGTATTACAAACTTTTGTTGAGCAGTTTGACTGTCGGCCGGTCAGGTTGTCGTCTTGTGTGCCAAAAACGCTCGAGCGAATGGTTAAAACGAGATTGAAATTGCGGCTTTAAAAGTCTAATTTAATGCCTTAGTGGGGAGCGCATCAAAATACCCTACTCACAGTTATACCAAGGGATTATTTGATCTAGAATGGACTACGGTTGTATTCTGTAACACATTACGCCTAAGATTTACCTCACGAAAATACACCCTCTTGAATTCAGAGCTATACGTACCCGTCTTGGAGCCATGCGTTCGACACCTACAAACATCTGCACCTACGTGATTACTCTGCTATTCACAATAAAGTACCTGGCAGAGGGTTCAATAAACCACCTTCAAGCTGTCTCTCTACTGTTCCACTCTCGAACGGCGTGTGGCAAAAACGAGCACTTAAATTTTTCTGTGCGAGCCCTGATTTCCCTTATTTTATCGTGATGATCATTTCTCCCTATGAAGGTGGGTGCCAACAGAATGTATTCGCAATCGGAGGAGAAAACTGGTGATTGAAATTTCATGAGAAGATCCCGTCGCTACGAAAAACGCCTTTGTTTTAATGATTGCCACTCCAATTCACGGATCATGTCCTTGGCACCATCTCCCCTACTTCACGATAATACAAAACAAGCTGCCCTTCTTTGTATTTTTTCGATGTCATCCGTCAGTCCCATCTGATGCGAATCCCACACCGCGCAGCAATACTCCAGTATAGGGAGGACAAGCGTGGTGTACGCAGTCTCATTAGTAGTCCTTTGCACCTTCTAAGTGTTCTGCCAGTGAATCGCAGTTTTTTGCTGTCTCAAACCACAACATTATCTATGTGATCGTTCCAATTTAGGGTATTTGTCATTGTAATCCCTAAGTATTTAGTTGAATTTACATCCTTCAGATTTATGTGACTTAACACATAATCGAAATTTAGCGAATTTCTTTTAGTATTCATGTGAATAACTTCACACTTTTCTTTATTCAGGGTCAACTGCCACTTTTCGCATCATACAGATGTCTTATCTAAATCATTTTGCTATTCGTTTTGGTCACCTGATGACTTTACAAGACGGTAAATGACAGCATCATCTGCAAACAATCTAAGACGGCTGCTGAGATTGTCTCCTATGTCGTTAATACAGATCAGGGGCAGTAGAGGGCCTATTACACTTCCTTGGGGAACGTCGGATATTATTTCTGTTTTACTCGATGACTTTCCGTCCATTACTACGAACTGTGACCTTTCTGACAGGAAATCACGAATCCAGTCCTATAAATAAGGCGATATTCCATAGGCACGCAGTTTGGTTAGAAGCTTGTGAGGAACGGTGTCGAAAGCCTTCTGGATATCTAAAAATATGGAATCAATTTGACATCTCCTGTCTATAGCACTCATTGCTTCATGAACATAAAGAGCTAGTTGTTTTTCGCAAGAACGATATTTTCCGAATCCGTACTGACTACGTGTCAATAAATCGTTTTCTTCGAGGTCTTTTAGTGGAGGCAGCAGAGATGCCCTTGAGTAAATTGATGTCAAATGTCATCAGGTAAATTGTTGAGTCAAGGCATAACATTCATGGATAGTCCTGTCTGCAAGAGCGGAGACTGCACTTCCCAATTATGGAATGCCCCCAACAGCAACCATATGCAGCAGCTTTCACTCTTGTTCTCCCATCATACGATCAATGTAACGTTCTTGACATCTGCCTTTATTTAGGTGCGGTCTTGGCACACTCAGCTGCCAGATTCCAAATGGCTCTGAGCACTATGGGATTTAACTTCTGAGGTCATCAGTCCCCTAGAACTTAGAACAACTTAAACCTAACTAACCTAAGGACATCACACACATCCATGCCCGAGGCAGGATTCGAACCTGCGACCGTAGCGGTCACGCGGTTCCAGACTGTAGCGCCTAGAACCGCACGGCCACCCCGGCCGGCGCCAGATTCCAGTCTATTACTATGACAAGGTAGGTGAGTGTTAACGAAAATTGCGCTTATAACCGTCTCGTTAAAGTTCAGTGGTGTGGTCATAACTGCATATACGTATACTGATGGATTCAAAATTCCTTAAGAGGAGTATACTACTCGTAGATGTGTTTTTCTATGCCCTCAGAGTCAAGTCAGTAAAGCCTACAAACAACCAAAAAGTGCTTCAGTTTTTACGGCGGAGATTGTGGCGATTTTTGAAGCAATCAAGATTTATCTTCAACTTCATTCTTAAAGATATTAATCGCGTACGACTACCGGAGTGCTCGTAAAAATATTAAACTCTGAAGATATAATAAAACAACCAACCGTCATATTTTGGATGCCTTACTGGAGTATGTTCGCTGTAAACAGCGAGGGTAGACAATCATTCTGCAGTGGGTGCAGTCCCACGCTGACATCCGCCATAATGAGGAAGCTCTCTTCACCCAGAACATTCTAAATACTTTTACCCGCTCTCTCTTTGTAGTTGAACCTTCATACTCAGCATCTCCTTCTCTCTGCCACTGTTCATGGATGTCTCTCTCCTATTCTTCCTACTCTTTCCTTTTTCTCCCATTGATTTACAGTACACCCCCACAGCCACTGTCTCCTCTCACACTTAAACTGTCTCCTTTTGTCTTTCTATCCCACTGCCACTGTTTTGCTGTACATAACAATTTCTATGGGGTCCAACCTAATTTTTTCTCTACACCTTCGTGTTTAAACTTTTGGTCCAAAATGTTCCCTCCCCCATACCCATGTTATAGTTCGCCAGTACGGAAGGGTCGAGACCACGCCAGCCTAAGTATGGTCTCCTCGCAGCTATATTTTTCATTTCGCCTGCCTCTTCTCCTTTTCGCTCCCTCTATCTCCATCCATCTTCCTTTCTCTTTTACTACCACTGAGAATACTCTCACTGTACAGTAATATCTCCTCTCTCTATTTGGCTCCCACTGCTACTATCTTCATCCGTCTCTCTTTCTTTCACTGTCATTTTCTCTCTCCCACCACCGTTGTCTCCTCTTTCTTTCTCTCCCACTGGCAAAGTCATCTCTCTTTTCTGCCGTAAATGTCTCTCAGCTACTACCTTTCAGCACAAAAAAGCACAAATATGTTCGTATGATGAAATTTTTGGCGAGGAAGGTGGCATGAGGATGGAGGCAGCTGATTTCCCTTCTTTCTGTCAGAGTCTTTTATAGAGGAAGTTATTCACCTTATTTAATCTTCGAAACTGTGTAATACTTTTTTTATTTTTCTCGCAGTATCAATTTATATGAGTGTTTTCTTTTCCTCATTAGTAATAAGAAATTGGTACATCGCCACAGAAGACGGCAAAGATAGGAATTTAAAATAATCTTTGTAACAAAAGAGAAATGCCAGGAGAATATTCAATTTTTTAACAACTTTTGTTTCAGTCTCGATTGAGAGTGCTTATGTTTTAGATCTCACGCAACAAGGACGTGTAATTTTTACTCCTGTGTCAACAATGAGTGTTGTAAATGCTATGTGTGACAAAAATGAAAAAGGAAAATATGTATATTACGAGTATAATAGACGCAAGAATATTTTTTATTTCTACGCATGACGTTCGCCTGCAATTGTAAGAAGAGGCAGTAATTTCTCCCATCCAGCAAAACCTCTTAAAGTATGTATATAAGCTAATCATCAAGATTCAATGGAAGGATTGTATGATCGGCAACCACAGAACATTAGAGGTAACATCAGCGTAACTTAATAGTGACTTCTATTATATATATAATAGAACAATTGACTTTTTTTAAGCACCAAGTTGCTGCAAAATACGGGTTGTGTGATTTCAGTATTGGTACGTTCCATTGTACTTTTCTTACGTTGCGAGGAAGGCTGTTCATGACGCCAAATTTAGTTTCAACAGGAATTCATGCTTTAATTCCAATACTGTAAGCAGTAATTATCTCTCATTACGAAATTTAATGCAGATTCATACTCTTTGTGTTAGCTGTTGGGCTGCCACCCAGCACGGTTATTCCAAAATCGACCAACAGAACTAACACAAAATGAACATTTTCCGCTGGTTTCATTGTTTTCCCTACTGTAGCAGGGTGTGCTGTTTATACAAAACTAATTCTCTACGTCAGGAAAGTTTTGACAGTTTACTAATATAGTTCGAAAATTTAATATGCTTTGACACACACAAACAACAGATAAGTGGGTATAGTTAAAAGATAAAGCAAAATTGTCCTCTTTACATTTTTTCTGGATACTTCGCTCATCGACTGCAATTCATCGTGAACGCCAGGCTTATGATTAACATCCTGAAAGAATAAAAATGTTGTTAGAAATATGTTACTGAATTTTCAGTCTTTCTGGTCTAACATAATTTTTGCAGTGATGTGAAGCTCTTTTCTCACATGTTAAGTGCTTTTTCACCCCATTTTTGTAGCTGCAGTGGTGCTTTGGGTATATCTGTACTGCCGCGAAGTGCACGTCCTACTGAGACAGCTCGTCATAAAGTTCTATCGGTGAAAAAATGCTAAGATCATAGTTTGGTGAACTCGAAACCCTAGCTATGAACCTAGAATTCTTGCGATGTTCACTACGTCAGTTAAAGCTACATTTGCGCCTCAAACCAGATATAACATGTATATTTTACGTGCATGAGGGCAGTACGTTTGAACCTCTGGATCTCGGTAACGGTTAATGGTACCGAAAAAAGATTTGAAGTTCCTCTAGAACATCATGTCAATAATATATTATAAAAATTTCGACGATCTAACATGAACTGTAGTTACAGAAGTGACCATCCCTACAACTAGTACTCAAAGATTGGAAAGCTGCGCAGTGTAATGGGACGCGAAATTGAAGTGTCACCCATCCACAAGGATCAGCTCTGTTTGCAGGTAAACATAAGTTTAATTTAGTGATTTGTTTATGTATTTTTTTAAAAAAATCTTTATTCAATTCATTACATTATTCATATAACCCACTACCTAACTACATTAGTGGGTCTTAATGATGATACAGTACAATGCAGCTTTTTTATTCTACACTACAGGTACTTCTATTATTATTATTACTCTAGTCTTACCACTATGGGGTTCTATACTACTTAATCTAAGGAACTACATGCTACCTGCAGCGTTACAGGTGTGCCAGTGCTACTATAAACCTACTAGGTGTTGGCCCGGCCCACTGAGCTAATCCCAGTGGGCGTGCCCCTGGCACTGGGCTAGCCTTAACTTTGTGTCGCTGCAGTCTATTCTAGGTGTTATCCTATCTTCTACATCTAATCTAACTACATATGTCATAGTCGGTGTGCGTTCCATTCCGGTGTTTGTGTACCCCCTCCCTCCTAGTCCAGGGTAAGGCGGATTCCAGCCGTGTGGCGGCTGGCCAAGTCCCTACCCGGCGGTACAGGAAGGGTGCACGAGGTCTAAGTCGGTGAAGGTATTTGCTTTTTACTGATGATTGTCCCTTAAAAAGTTCTTAAGTGCTTTCCTTGATATTTCATCAGTGAGTGTATTTAGGGTGTTGAAGGTGTTTTCGTGCCTTAATATGTGGTACGTGTCATTGTTCGGTAGCTGTTGTCGTAGATCAAGGGCTACATCATCGAAGAGGCGGCACTCATACACCACATGTTCTGGGGTACCTTGCGCAGCACCACAGTCACACGCTGGTGTAGCCTGCTTCCCAAACCGACATAGATATCTCGGGTATGGTCCATGTCCAGTAAGAAAGTGCAGCATTCCTCTCGTGGGTGTGAAAAATGTGAATTTTAACCTTTCCTCTATATCCGGTAGCAGTTCATAGGTTCTGCGTCCCGTATTCTCATTGTTCCTTTGATCCTGCCAGAGTTCAATCCCTCTCTTTTTAATGGCATACTGGTCCCCAGCGTAAACCCCAAGTATTTCCCTGATTTTGTCCCTGTTTTCCTTCCTCGCCCAGTACCAGGCGGCTTGCTCCCGAATTTTTATGTCCAGTGGACAGATCCCCATTAGCACTAACAGTGCTCCACCAGGTGTTGTCCTGTAGGCCCCTGCTGAACGTAGAAGCATGTTCCGCTGCACTCTTCTTACGGCCATGGCAGGCATGACCCTCGTGAGTCTGTGTGCCCAGACTCCTGATCCGTACCCTACTATGGAGGTCAGAATACTATTGTGGTATAATTTGATTAGGTTGGGTGGAAGGTGAAACCTTTTATGACCAATTCTAATGAGATTATTTAATAAAACCAATGGTTTTTGGGATACGGTATCAATGTGTGATGCAAAGTTCCACCTCTCGTCGATGATTACACCCAGGTATCGGGCCTCACGGCGCCGAAGAACTGGGATGCCGTTGATTCTTACTGTGGGGTTTCTGACCAGTTGGCCTTTAAGAAGTAAGTATGTTGATTTGTTGGGCGCAATCGTCATTTTACTTTTGTGGCACCATGATGTAAGTACGGTTACGGCTCTCTCCACTTTCGGCTCTAGATCCTCACGGCTTCGGCCGCCGACCAGCAAGAGGAGGTCGTCCGCGTATGCTATGACCTCTAGCACATCGTCACAGTTTTTTAGGTCTTCAAGTAGTGGCTCCATATTGATGTCCCAAAAGAGAGGTCCCAGGACAGAGCCCTGAGGACATCCTTTGGTCACAGTCTTCCTGACCATGCCGCTAGGGGCCGATAGCCAGACCTCCCTGTCTGCACAATAGCTCCTCAGACAGCCGTATAGTAGCCCTGGGCAGTTCTTCTCCCGCAAGCGGGAAAAGAGTGAGGGCCACCACAGGTTGTCGAAGGCGCCACTGATGTCCACCATGATGCCGACGACATACTTGTGCGGGGCGGAGCCACAGACCTCGGCAGCCAGGGCGATTGCGTCAGACGCAGAACACCCAGACCGAAAACCGAATTGTCTGTCACTCATCCCACACAGCATGCGGTGTGCTGTCAGTCTGTTTGCCAGTAGCCTCTCAAAAAGTTTGCCCAGTATCTCTAGCAAGCAGATGAGTCTATAGGACTTAATTTCTGTAGGATCTTTGTCTGGGCCCTTTTTGATAATGATTACGTTTGCTTTCTTCCAGATTGCTGGGAATTTCCCGAGTTTTAGGCACTCGTTGTATAACTTAGTGAGAGGAGCTACGAGCTGGGGGGCAAGGAATTGCACCACTTCCGCAGTAATGCCGTCCGGGCCAGGAGCTTTTCTCTTTTTAAGGGCCTTGATCTGGGCAGCAACTTCCTCCTCAGAAAAGGGGTAAGTTCTAATGTTGTTGTTATAGTCCCTTCGGTCTTCTCTTCTTATTCTTTTCTGTTCGTCTGTCTCATTTTCCTCCACATCGTCTGGTAACAGGACCCGAAGGAGGGCCTCAGCAGTTTCCTGCCACGTGCCCGTCATCCGGTCCCCGTTCCTGACGGTGGATAGCACCATGGGTGATCTTATTTTTTCTCGTACCAGTTTGTATGGGACTCCCCAAGGGTCATTAGCGAAACTGGCTTTTCACATAGTTTTCCCAGCTTCTAAGTCTGACTGCCCTGAGCTCCTGTTGAAATTGATCCTTACTTTCTCTATAGATCTGTAACCATCTTTGTTTTTCTCCCCAGACGACACTCCGCTGGTAGTACCTCCTCGCCCTCCTTGCAGCCTGGCGCATCTGTCCTAATTCAGCCGACCATGGTGTGGGGGTGGTCGCAACGGCTCTCCTTCTGGTTGGTACAGCGGCTCGCACCGCCCTGGTGATCGCCTGTACCAGTTCTTCGGCGTACTCTTCCACGTTTTCGTCACCCTCCAGCAATGTCGGGATGTTGCACTCTTCCACGAGACGGTCCCAATTTGTCTTGTTGTAATTGAGCTGCAGCTCCCACCCCATGTCCCAGTGGCACTCCCTTTCCCCGATAGTGAATGTAATTAGGTTATGGTCATTGGTGGTTGCTCTGTCCCACACTTTCCAGTTGTTAATTTTTGTGGTAAGGTTTGGTGTTACTAACGTAACATCTATATTTGTGCCTTCTCCCCCGCCGCCAGTATAGGTGAGGGGTGGGTTCCCTTGTTGGTTTGCAACCACCAGTTGTAATGCCATTATTGTCTCTTCAGCCTTTAGCCCCCGATCATCGTGAGTGCCACTGAACCATAGGGGGGACTTTGCATTTATATCTGCCGTCACTATCATCCTGCGTCCCCGCAGTGCCGTGGCAACCTGTGTGAGTGTCTCCAAGAACTCGTCTATTTCTCTTCCATATTGGAAATATATGTTGGAGATGTAGATCACTCCCGTAGGTGTTTGCAGTTCCACGACATTGCAGTGTTCACCAGAAAACTGCGCGAGGACCGTGGCCCTGAATGATCTATTGATGATTACTATTGCAGCTTTTGGTTCTGCTCCAGAGTGTATTATTTGCCAATTGGCAGCCATTAATGGGATCCGCCCCGCTTGGGAGTACGGTTCCTGTAAACAGAGTACATCTAGACTCTTCTCTTCCACCACCCTCCGAAGTTCCTGCAAGACTAGTTTACTATTGTGTGTGTTTATATGGCCTACGTTTAGTTGGTTCACGTGGGAAGTAAGTATGAATATGTGATTCTGGCCAGTTTTTGAACCAGTCGTGAGCTATTCTACCGTTAGTTATTGCTGATTGATGATATAGTTCCTCAATGTCGAATTTCTCATTTCTTCTTTCGAAGACCTTTTTGACTAGATCTCGCAGGGCTCCGAAGTCGGTGGGGAGATTCATTGTCTTGAGCTGGATTCTATCCACAGCCTCCATTACTGGAAAGGTGACATCTCTGCCATATTCATGGCCGACACGTACCACATGTCTTAATGCAGTAGTGAGAATTGCCGGCTCCTCCAATCTGGAAAGTTGCAGTGCATGCTCCAGGTTGGGGTATATTCGCTGGGGGTCTATTCCCATTCCTCCCAGAGTTGATGAGTCAGGGGATGGCTTTGTGCTGCTCACTTCGTTATACTGGACATATTCAGTGATTACTGATTCTTTGCTGTGTGGACGTGAACTCCCAAGTACAGGATGCCTGCGTGGCCGAGAAGGTTCTTGATTCGACCCAGGTCCCCAGCAGGGAGGAGAGGGAGCATCTTCTCCACATGGATCTGTTTGTATGCATACATCTTTCATTGTTATAACCATAGATCGTGGTTGTGTAATTTTTTGAATAAATTGTTTGAATTTGTTTGCCCTCAGAGCGTCCCTCAACCTCTTGCTTGGGGATTTCCTTTTTGGCTTCCTGAGTTCAGGTATGGCCTCAGCCATAGTCGATTCGAGAAATTAGTCTTTGCTCCAGCATCCTATACGTTGGGCAGTTCCTTCCAGTGGTGTTGCAGGGTTTCCTTCCCCTTTTTATGCATGGGATGCAGGTTACATTCTTATTACAATTTTTCCTTGTGTGGTCTTCTGCCCCACACCTGGAGCAGGCCGGCTTCCTTTCACAATATTTGTGGACATGGTCCAGATCGCCACAATTGTGGCATCGGGGAACTACTAGGTAGTCTCTGACATTGATTGCATGGAATCCTATGTATACCTTCCCCATAGCGGTAAGTTTGCGCCACATCTTGTCGGAGACCTCGGCGACGTGATGGACAACATCTCGTTCCCGAGGCTCCGTTTTAAAACGCAGCTTGAATTCGTTTTTGAAAGTTTCCCATTCGTTATCATCAAAATTCTGATTATACAAGGTTTCGTATATATTACTTTCAGTCAGGGCTACAGGTACATCGTACAAAATAACCAGAGGATTTCTCTTTTTAGGTGGTTCACATTTAATAGCCTTCTTTAGTTTGGTATTGTTTAATATTTTATCCCTGTCTTCCTCTGTGGCCAGATCTACGACTACTACATTTTTTGTAGCTTTTACTTTATTGATTTTAATTTTATCTCTTGCCGGGTCGATTGTAGTTGTGAAAATCTCCTGCACTTTTTTGATGGTCTGACCAGGCAAGGGTCTTAAAAAGACTGCCGTATCTGATTTCTTCGAGACCTTGGCGATCGTTTCTTTGGTTGTTAGAGCCTTCGTGGCGGCTTGCGCCACCACTCCAGCCCATATCTTGACTGGCTGTTGTCGTAATCTGGCGTTCTCTTTCTCTAGCTCTTCGAGACGCCCTTCGAGCTTCGCATTTGCAATAGCCCAGGCAGCAAGCTCGTTCTTTATTCCCAGGACCGCAGCCTGGCTAATTTTTCCATTTTTGACACTGGAGTCTAAAATTTGACTTATGCGACAGTGTCTCTCATACACGTTTTCATCGTCATGTCCCACTTCCTCCTGTGAGGTAGGGACAGTGGACATACTCGCCCTCGAAATCGTATTTGTAATATTTTGTTATGTTTCTAAAATATTTAAAGTTTTATACTTTTGTTTTGTATGTTTCATGTTCGGAGAGAGCAGCGCAGCTCGCGTAAACAGCATCTTCACTGCCGGCACCAGAAAGAAAATTGCTGACCACTAAACGTCGCGGGTCAACGGCCAAAGAGCACCAGAAGATCCTGTGACCGGTTGCTGCGTCTAACCTCCAACATTCATATAAGTAAAAATTTGTAATTTTCCGTTGTAATGACGTCACAGAATGTTTAGTTCATGTTGTATTTTGTTCAGTTCTCTTTTGTCGAGTCTGATGTTCACATCTGTATGTAGCATATAAGAAGACAATAAAACAGTGTATGCTCTAAAGCTTAAATACGTGTTCGAGAATTGTTTATGAAGAGTTATATTGAGGAAGAATTATTACTGAATTTTTCCAAGATATTAATTTTCAGTAGAGTTTGATTTCGATTTTTGAATCTTAAAGGTTTTACAGTCTGATTTTAATATGGGAAAAATAAGATAACTTGCAAGAATATAATTTCCAAGAAGAAACAAACGACATCTAAATTTCAAAAGTTTTGCGCAAACCAGTTGGACTGAGTGACGTAATTTTGCACAAACGACTCAACTGAAGGTGTTTTAATTACAGTTTCGTACAAGAATCTTTTATAGAGAACTTTACAAGAATTTAAATTCATTTTTTGAAGTGTTTTGTAAACGACGTAGGTGACGAAGTCTGCACATGGTCATATTTCAAACAAAAGTCATTGAGTCATACGCGTCGTTCCACTACAGCAGGTCACACCAATATTCAAGAGAGACAGGAGTAATCCACTAAATTACAGACTCATATCATTAATGTCGATATGCAGCAGGATTTTGGAACGTATATTGTGTTCGAGCATTAGAAATTACCTCGAAGAGAACGGTCTATTGACGCACAGTCAACACGGTTTTAGGAAACATCGTTCTTCTGGAAGGACTTACACGGAGTGTTGAGTGCTATTGATAAGGGATTTCAAATTGATTCCGTATTTCTAGATTTCCAGAAGGCTTTTGACACTGTAACAGCATGCTTATGGAATATCGTCTCAGCTGTTTGACTGGGTTCGTGATTTCCTGTCAGAGAGGTCATAGTTCTTAGTAATTGACGGAAAGTCATGGAGTAAAGCAGAAATGATTTCTGGCGGTCCCCAAGGTAGTGTTATAAGCCGATTGCTGTTCCTTATCTATATAAAAGACTTATAGTCCGTGAGACGAGTGATTGGTACTGACAGTTCCGGCGGGCAGACGGCGCTGCTGCCGAACGTGGCTCACAGCACGCGGCGCCCTGTCTGCTACACGCATTCTCTAGCAGCAGAAATAAAAGCGAGACAAAATACAAGTCGTATTGGTACGCGTGAATTTATTTAAAGTTGATGCTTGAAATATATTAACTCGAAAACTGATAAGAGCTATTTAGTACAAGTATCTAAGATGCTGAAACATAATAAAGTTATTTGTTAAACTTCACAACTGAAATGAAAACTATTTTCGCAAGTTGTTGAACATTAGCAGTTTTGGTTTCCATTGTTAAGTATTATAATTATTAATTTGTTCTACTACAAGCTACAGAATAATTGGTCAGTGTATTAAGAGTTATAATCTGAAGAAAGTACTCACAATATGATGATCTGGTTGTAGATCGATAGCAAACTCCCTCCTTAACATTCCTGAATACGTTGTAGTTACTGTAATGGAAAAACACCACTCACATCACTGTCAGAATCTGATTTGACATTGTCTTCCTCAGCACTACTCGAACTATCACTGCTCTCTCCCAGATGTATAATTAAATTTTCGATGCATTCTTCCACAACCCCTTCGGTTTTGGCCGCCTTTCTGATGGCACTTGCAGTGCTGTTTACAATTTTAGCCCACGTCTCGCTTGTCACTTTATTGAGTTTCCACTTCAGAGATCGTGAATTTTTTATTGTTTGCAGCAATGTAATTTTTTATCTGCGCCCACACTCCTTCAATTGCATTGAAGTGACAGTGGTATGGAGGAAGCCGAACGATTTCATGCCCGTGCCTTTTAGCAATCTCGCCAATTACATATGTTGGAAATTGGGGTTTCTTTTGTGCCACAATTTCGAGCAGTTCCGCCTTCCTTAAATCTTCTCTGAAATCTACTTTTCGCCGTTTCAACCACTGAATGATATCGTCTTTTTTTGTTGCCAAGGTTGGTGTCTTATCGTGAACAACGGAACGATAAGGCGCATTGTCCATAACAATCACTGATGGACTTGTCAGATTCGTCATAAGCGATGTCTCGAACCATTCTTGAAATACTACACTGTTCATTTCTTCATGGTAATCTCCCGTCTTTTTTGACCGAAACATTTTCAAGCAGTTTGGCACAAAACCTTTCGATGTTCCTGCATGTAAGACAATAATACGCCCTCCTTTGCCAACAGGCACTGCCATTGTCCCCCCGGGCGTTCCATCATTCCAGCCTCTACGTAAAGAATGGCTGGCATTGACCCAAGTTTCATCTAACCACAGTATACTTTCGAATTCCACACCCATGATCCTGCGCAGAAATCTGCACCGCCATGCAACTACATCTGTCCTTTCCATTAATATTTTGCGTCCGTTAAATAGTGAATAGCTGAAGCCTATGTCTTTCAACACTGTACGCAATGAAAATTTGCTCCCTTTAAAAAGATCGTCTTTCTGAAGCGACACCTGTAGTTTAGGTAGAGTGGGTTGTTCCCTTCTCTTATAATAGCTGTTATTTGACGACGAATAGCGTCTTTCTGAAAATCGTCCAAAGCTGTCACCTGCTTATTTCTTGGTCGCTTCTTTCCTTGTGTGTGCAGCTTTGTTGTGCCACTCTCGTCACAATCTACACTACACTGTTCTTTCCCTATCTTTACAACAGTGTTCTTATTTATTTTCAATGCTGCTGCAGTTCTCTCCACAGCCTGAACAACAGGAATTAAAGGCCCACCTTTGTCCTTTTCTTTCTCAAAGTAATCCCTCACAGAGCACACGAATTCACGGGCCTGGGTGTGTAGCACACTTTTCTTCCTCCGTTTCACTTCTTGTGTTGAGCTGGTACTACCCGCCGCACTAGACATTGTTTACAACGAAACATAAACAAAGAAACACTAAAAACAACAAAAACGAAATAAACTACGAATTCAACTTCAGACAAACGACGAACGACCGCACCGCCTGCACGCGAGACACTGATTAAGTATCATAAGCGCGCGCGACCGGGTTTCAGAGCGGCAACGTGGCCCTTGCTACCTGCTCAAAGTCAGGCCGTCATTGGCTGCCTGCCTGCGGTCGCTAGGCAACGGAAAGACGCTACCGAGCTGTCAATACCAAAGACTTGTCTCCCAGACTATAGGAGACAATCTAAGCAGCTGTCTTAGGTTGTTTGCAGAAGATGCTATCGTTTATCGTCTAATAATGGCATGGGAAGATCAAAAAAATTGCAAAACGATTTAGAAAAAATATCTGTATGGTGTGAAAACTGGCAGTTGACCCTAAATAATGAAAAGTGTGAGGTCATCCACATGAGTGCTAAAAGGAATCCGTTTAACTACGGTTACACGATAAATCAGTCAAATCTAAAGGACGTAAATTCAACTAAATACCTAGGAATTACAATTATGAACAACTAAAATTGGAAAGAACACATAGAAATTGTTGTGGGAAGGCACACCAAAGAGTGCGTTTTATTGGCAGAACACTTAAGAAATGTAACAGATCTACTAAAGAGCCTGCCTACACTACGCTTGTCCGTCCGCTTTTGGAGTACTACTGCGCGGTCCTTAGCACATAGGATAGGATTAACAGAGTACACCTAGAAAGTTCAAAGAAGAGCAGTACATTTTGTACTATTGCGAAATAGGGGAGAGAGTTTCACTGACAAGATACGGGATTTGGGGTAGACATCATTGAAACACAGGGGTTTTAAGTTGCGACGAAATCTTATCGCGAAATTTCAATCATCAGCTTTCTCCTCTTCGATGTGGAATTACTGGAGCACTATTGTGAAGGTGGTTCGATTAACCCTCTGCCGGTCACCTATGTGTGATTTGCAGGGTATCCATGTAGATGTAGATGGTATTTTTTGTACCCAAAGTCATGCTGTTTCTGGTTGGTTGGTTTTTTGATTTGGGGAGGGGACCAAACAGCGAGGTAGTCGGTCCCATCGGAATCTGGAAGGATGGGGAAGGAAATCTGCTGTGTCCTTTCAAATGAACCACCCCGAATTTTCCTGAAGTGATTTAGGGACATCACGGAAAACCTAAATCAGAATGCGCCACCTCACTCGGTGATGTTTCGGGATGTTCTCAGGGATCGTTGATGAACAAATGATACTTCTATAAGCGGCCTGAAGTCCATCCTAGACCACGACTAATGCAAAAGAACTAACCGATATGCTAGATTTGCCTGGGTTCCAGGAAGTGTGTAATGTTTAAATTTTGTCCCTTTATTGTAGGATAACTGCAGTATGCCCATCGTTCCGATAAATGTACAAATGGTCGCTAGGGCAAGGGCTGTTCAAAACACGTGATCCCTTATCTCTGTGATCAATAGAACCGGAGATATGTTCACCAGAAAAATTGCATTTCCACGCGCGGCTTTTTGGAACACATTGGTACCGTGTACAGTCGTGCATGGAGCGGTCTAGGCAGTTGTCCGAATTATTTTGTTATATTTAATTTTATAGCACTCATTTCTGAGTTACATTGATATGAAAGTATTGCTTACATTTATGTATGTGTAATAATGGTTCTCTGCATCTGTATCTACAAGCATTCTCTGCACACCACTGTGAAGCGCTTGGCAGAGGGTACTACACGTTAGAGTTTCTTTCTCGTCCAATCACGTATGCCTAAATGCTCCTACGGCCGCGATAATTTTTCTATTTGATCTTCTTGGTCTCTACGGGAGTGATGCGTAGAGGACTGGAGAATGTCTCAAGTTCTTCTCTTAATGCTGGTTCCTAAAATTTTGTAAGGAGGTTTTCGTGGAATAACTTGCGGCTTTTTTCGAGAGACTGATAATTCCTGTTTTCAAACACTTCCGTGACATTTCCCGTGAGTACTCGGTTACAAGGTTTCTGACTGTCTGGAGCACATTACACAGTTGAAATATTTATAGCCTCAGGAAGCGACGAGAAATGAAACTATCGTAGAAAACCAGTGATAGGCAAAATGAATGGAAAAAATATATCTGTTGAAAGATTCCTAAAAGAAAGCAGTGTATCTGTGAAGGAGACTGCTTACGAGGCGTTGGTGTCGCTAATCCCGGAGTATCGACTAAGCGTTTTGAGTCATTGTCGAGGAAGCATGTCAGCCGGCATCGGCGCGCCACTAGGGTTGTCCTCTGGGTACTTAAATGTGAATCTCTGGAAGATAGTTTGTGTTGTTCTCGCAAAACCCTGCCCGGAAAATTTTGAGAACCTTTGTTCGAGGAAGACTGTGGGACAGTTCTGTTGTCAAACGAAATGATAATTAAATCAAGTTGCCGACAAGCGTTGATATACATCAACGGGGACAGTTGAAAATGTGTTCCCCGACCGGGACTCGAACCCGGTATCCCTTGTTTACATGGCAGACGCTCTATCCATCTGACCCATTGAGGGCACAGAGAATAGTGCGACTGCAGTTATGTTGTCGTCGTCGTACAAGTCTTTCCCTGATTTCTCTCATGCGCCAAGCTCTTCTTCTCAGAGTGCAGCTTGCACCGTGTCTCCTCAGCTATGTTCTGAATGTTTTCCAACTTCTGTCTTGCTGTACAGTTTTTATCGTCTACAGTTGTCCGTATGACCCTGGGAGTTATGCCTTACCACATGTCCTGTTAACGTGTCCCCTCGTCTTGCTAGAGTTTTTGATATATCTCCTACCTCGCCGATTCTGCGGATAGCATCCTCATTCCATATCTTCCCAGTCCATACGATTATCCGGCCGGAGTGGCCGAGCGGTTCTAGGCGCTACAGCCTGGAATCGCACGACCGATACGGTCGCAGGTTCGAATCCTGCCTCGGGCATGGATGTGTGTGATGTCCTTAGGTTAGATAGGTTTAGTTAGTTCTAAGTTCTAGGGGACTGATGACCTCAGAAGTTCAGTTCCGTAGTGCTCAGAGCCATTTGAACCATTAAAACCGGTCGCCAGCCTAATTACGCACTCTTGTGTCAAGCAAAATGATAAAGCAGAAGGCAGTGCTAAGGCTAACGTAATCTTCCTTGACACTCACATTAAACTCTTTCCTTATGTCTGTTCACACTTCAACTCAGTAACGTAGCCTTGCAGATAAATGCGCTATTAACTAGTACGTCAGATAAACAAATGGCCAATGAGATAGTAAAAAGCAACATATGCCTCTCGACAACACGTACCTTAAATGAACTAGGTGCAAAATTTTATAAAACCAATTACCGCCACACATGGAACTAGTAGCAATATTGAACAGGGAAAGGCTTGAAATGATTCTGAATTTAAATCAGGGGGGTCTGCTAATGATCACACTCTATAGCTTCATTGCTTAGTACAGGGTTTCTATGCCTGTGTATTAACCAGCGTGCATTAAAATAGATAACACAATGAATAGTTCTTTCTTAAACTCGGCTTGAAGCCACCGGCTCTGAAGGAGCCTTTGAATTTCTTGATTAACTAACTAGCCTAGTACATGAGGAACCTTAAACTTTCAGGATTTTAAGAACCATGCTCATTAACAAAACTACGACAGTAAGTATGAGAAATGGTAAGTATTCTTATCATTAACTATTAATTGTAAAGCACAACAGACTATAACTCTTTAAATAACAAATGTGCTTCCATAATCAGTCTTTGACCTACTCAAAAATATAATTGGCTGTGCAAATGACAACACAGAATTAAATTCAAGTTCAATCACTTTCTCATAATAAATCAGGACACTCGGAATTAAATTCACTAGGATAGGATTCCTGTCCATGTTTGTGATTTGGGATAATCACGGGTGTAAGATAGTGTTTCAGCAACACCACGACTATTATTAAAAATCAACCAAATTTCACAAATACCTGGTCCACACCGGCCAGCCCGGTTTTAATATGGAATGTTACAACATGCTTTTGTGCTGGGAGAACGTCTGTTCCAGACCCAACGTTTACTGTTGTTTACACTCTTCTGGAGTGTTTCGGAAACGAATCCCAGTTTGATTGTTGTGTTTCCATTAGGTTATCTCACGGTCACAACAACTTAAAAATTGCTCGCAGAGGTATAACGTTAGCATCGACTGCCGTTTAAGGTAGTCGGTGGTAGCGTTACAGTATGGTGACAGCGAATCATCAGCATCGGTGCAGCCGGAATGTGTGGGCCGGGATAATTGGTTGCCGTATTTTGGGACCAGTCTTCCTTTCACGTTATCTAACAGGCTGGAACTATCGGCATTTATTACGGATGATTTTGCCTCCACTGCTGGAAGAAGTGCCACCGATGATTGAAAGGGTTATGATGGTGCTCCAGCCACTTCACTGTTAACGTCTGGACGCATCTGAATAGTGTCTTCCCTGGTCGATGGATCGGACGAAGGGTGCCAGTTGCATGGTTTACTCGTTCACCGGATCCCAACCCGGGGGGTTTCTTGCTATGGGGGCATCTCAAAAGTATCGTGTATGCAGAACCCATTCCAGGTTTGGAGATACTGGAGCAGCGTATTCATGCTGTCTTTGCCACTGTTCGGATGCACCCTGGCCGATGTGAGCGTGTGAGACAGAACATGCTACGGCTAGTACGCGCATGAGTTGAGGTACATGGAAACCTCAGCACATACTGTAACTGTGTCTGCATGGTACTGCGCGTATTATACCGCAGTCTCTGTAAAAATCTATGATTCAATAAATGGTCTCTAGCGTGGAAACCATGTATTTCTGGACAAGTTCATTACACCTTTTTTGTTCCGTATCCTCTCATCGATCAGTCCCTAGGGCTTGTACACGGTGGAAAAAAAATCACCCTGTATAAACCTTCTTTACCTAAAGTTTACTCCTATTTTCCTCAGAATTTCGAACATCTAGAAGCATTTTAAATTGTCGAACGCTTTTTCTAGGTCGCGAAATCCTACTAGCGTGCCTTTATTTTTTTCTCTTGCTTCCATTATTAAACGGAGCGTCAGAGCAGCCTCTTCCGTGCCGTTACTGTTTTAAGTCAAACTTATTCTCATCCAACAGAAACTCAGTTAGACAATGGAAAAAAGAACAGCAATCGATCGCGAAATCCGTCGTTTTATTACAGCAGATCTTGATGTCAATTAGTAGATAGTTTTCTTCAGTGCGTATAAGAACAGGTGACATTAGTCCAAAGTATTACTTGGTAAAGAGAATTAACTGATGTAGAACATACAGGACTTGATGTTAGATTCCATTGTGTTTACTACGTGCCACTTCGGACTCATTTCACCTGTTGTTACCTATATGTACTGAGGATGACTTCGTTATAGTTGAAAGCTAGATCTGTTGTAATAAAACGACAGATTTCGCTATCGATTGCTGTTCTTTCCTCCACTGTCAACATTCAATAAACGTTGTTCATCATAGTGATTCCAGTCCAGTTGATAGCCTTAGTTTTCTTTTCAAACCCTCTGTATAATATTCTTGTCAGCAGCTTGAATGCATGACATGTCAAGCTGAAAATGCGATATCTTTTGAATTTCTCTGACCTCGGTATCTTCGGAATTGCGACGATGCTATTTTTCCGAAAGTCTGATGGCGTGTCACTAGTCTCATACATTCATTAGTTGACTTTTCCCGCAATGATTTTGGAAATTACAAAGGAGTGTTATATATCCCTTATGTCCTATAGAATCTTATGTCTTCACGGCTCTTCTAAATTCTCAGTCTGATACTGAATCCCCCTGTCTACCTTACGGATGTCAATTTCCTCTTCAAACCAAGTCATCAGACAAGTCCTTCCCTGTCCCTAATTTTGAAATATTACTTCTGAGGAACTGTTGTTGTTGTGGTCTTCAGTCCAGAGACTGGTTTGATGCAGCTCTCCATGTTACTCTATCCTGTGCAACCTTCTTCATCTCCAAGTAACTTCTGCAACCTACGTCGTTCTGAATCTGCTTAGTGTATTCATCTTGGTCTCCCTCTATGATTTTTACGCTCCACGCTGCCCTCCAATGCTAAATTGGTGATCCTTTGATGCCTCAGAATATGTCCTACCAACCGATCCCTTCTTCTAGTCAAGTTGTGCCACAAATTTCTCTTCTCTCCAATTCTGTCCAATACCTCCTCATTATTTATGTGATCTACCCACCTAATCTTCAGCATTCTTCTGTAGCACCACATTTCGAAAGCTTCTATTCTCTTCTTGTCCAAACTAGTTATTGTCCACGTTTCACTTCCATACATGGCCACAGTCTATACAAATACTTTCAGAAACGACTTCCTGACACTTAGATCTGTACTCGATGTCGACAAATTTCTCTTCTTCAGAAACGCTTTCCTTGCCATTGCCAGTCTACATTTTATATCCTCTCTACTTCGACCATCATCAGTTACTTTGCTCCCAGAACAGCAAAACTCGTTTACTACTTTAAGTGTCTCATTTCCTAATCTAATTCCCTCAGCATCACCCGAGTTAACTCGACTACATTCCATTATCCTCGTTTTGCTTTTGTTGATGTTCATCTTATATCCTCCTTTGAAGACACTGTCCATTCCGTTCAACTGCTCTTCCAGGTCCTTTGCTGTCTCTGAATGAATTACAATGTCATCGTCGAACCTCAAAGTTTTTATTTCTTCTCCATGGATTTTATACCTACTCCGAATTTTTCTTTTGATTCCTTTACTGTTTGCTCAATATACAAATTGAGTAACATCGGAGAGAGGCTACAACCCTGTCTCACTCCCTTCCCAACCACTGCTTCCCTTTCATGTCCCTCGACTCTTATAACTGCCTTCTGGCTTCTGTACAAATTGTAAATAGCCTTTCGCTCCGTGTACTTTACGCCTTCCACCATCAGAATTCGAAAGAGAGTATTCCAGTCAACATTGTCAAAAGCTCTCTGTATACAAATGCTAGAAACGTAGGTTTGCCTTTCCTTAATCTATCTTCTAAGATAAGTTGTAGGTTCAGTATGCCTCACGTGTTCCAATATTTGCACGGAATCCAAACTAATCTTCCCCGAGGTAGGCTTCTACCAGTTTTACCATTCGTCTGTACAGAATTCGCGTTAGTATTTTTCAGCCGTGACTTATTAAACTGATAGTTCGGTAATTTTCACATCTGTCAACACCTGCTTTCTTTGGGATTGGAATTATTAATTTTCTTCTTGAAGTCCGAAGGTATTTCGCCTGTCTTATACATCTTACTCAAGGCCAGGCCGTTTTGGTTAGTATTACAAGGCCAGATCAGCCAATCATCCAGACTGTTGCCCCTGCAACTACTGAAAAGCCTGCTACCCCTCTTCAGGAACCACACGTTTGTCTGGGCTCTCAACAGATACCCCTCCGTTGTGGTTGTACCCACGGTACGGCTATCTGTATCGCTGAGGCACGCAAGCCTCCCCACCAACGGCAAGGTCCGTGGTTCATGGGGGAGTCTGAGGAACTATGCTGGTGTAATAGTTTCGCCAGTTGGGTATGTTGGATGGATGCCAGACAGTGGCAGAGAAGCAATCTGCATATACTTAATGCTCTTTATGAATGCATCTTGCCGCAGCACACTACATAAAGGTGGCGAATTGGCCGAGGGATAGTGCCGATTCTGGTCATGTTGATGTCCAGGGTTACTGACCTGGTGCGGCGTCGACTGGCCTTGGCCTTTCTGTGCGGTGTGGTAGCTGCATCGGACAGGATTGACGGAGGACATCGAAAAAGTTCAAAGAAGGGCAGCTCGTTTTGTACTGTCGCGAAATAGGGGAGAGAGAGCCACGGATATTACACATGAATTGTGGTGGAAATCATTAAAATCCCGCCGGAGGTTCGAGTCCTCCCTCGGGCATGGATGTGTGTGTTGTTCTTAGTATGAGTTAATTTAAGTCTTGTGTAAGTCTAGGGACCGGTGACCTCACCAGTTTGCTCCTTTAGAAATTGACACAAACCAAAAAAAAATTAAAACAGAAGCGTTTTTCGCTGCGACAGGATCTTCTCATGAAATTTTAATCACCAAATTTGTCCCCAGAATGCGAAAATATTTTGTTGGAGCCCACCTACACAGGGCAGAATGGTGATCGTAATAAAATAAGAGGAGTCAGAGTTCGCACAAACAGATTTAAGTGTCAGTTTTCCCAGCGCGCTGTTGCAGAGTGGAACGGTAGAAAAATCCTTTCGTCCTCTTCCATGTGTTCGGGCTCCATCGTTAAAGAAGCAGTCGAAATACGTTTAAGTAACGACCTGATCAATACAGACACGGCATTTCAACTCAGCAAGGCATGGGAATCAGCATTGGCGCTACTAAGGCATCGTCGGCCGCAGACGAACGAATCCGAGTCAACACAGACGGAGAATCGGGGTCCGCACACTTAAACCGGGCGCCCACACTCCGCCCGCACGCGCGCTGGGCAGCTATTTGCGGCCACGTTTTTCCAGTGTCGAGAAAGCGAAGACCGTGGCCCGTTTCTCCAGCAGCGGACATTGGATGTCGCTTTGCTCTACGATTTGTCTACGATGACGTTGAAGCGCCGCCCCTTGGCGCCTACATCTACATCTACATAATTACTCTGCAATTCACATTTAAGTGCTTGGCAGAGGGTTCATCGAACCACAATCATACAATCTCTCTACCATTCCACTCCCGAACAGCGCGTGGGAAAAACGAACGCCTAAACCTTTCTGTTCGAGCTCAGATTTCTCTTATTTTATTCTAATGATCATTCCTACCTATGTAGGTTGGGCTCAACAAAATATTTTCGCATCCGGAAGAGAAAGTTGGTGACTGAAATTTCGTAAATAGATCTCGCCGCGACGAAAAACGTCTTTGCTTTAATGTCTTCCATCCCAACTCGCGTATCATATCTGCCACACTCTCTACCCTATTACGTGATAATACAAAACGAGCTGCCCTTTTTTGCACCCTTTCGATGTCCTCCGTCAATCCCATCTGGTAAGGATACCACACTGCGCAGCAATATTCTAACAGAGGACGAACGAGTGTAGTGTAAGCTGTCTCTTTAGTGGACTTGTTGCATCTTATAAGTGTCCTGCCAATGAAACGCAACCTTTGGCTCGCCTTCCCCACGATATTATCTATGTGGCCTTTCCAACTTAAGTTGTTCTTAATTTTAACACCCAGGTACTTAGTTGAATCGACAGCCTTGAAAATTGTACTATTTATCGAGCAATCGAATTCCAACGGATTTCTTTTGGAACTCATGTGGATCACCTCACACTTTTCGTTATTTAGCGTCAGCTGCCACCTGCCACACCATACAGCAATCTTTTCTAAATCGCTTTGCAACTGATACTGGTCTTTGGATGACCTTACTAGACGGTAAATTACAGCATCATCTGCGAACAACCTAAGAGAACTGCTCAGATTATCACCCAGGTCATTTATATAGATCAGGAACAGCAGAGGTCCCAGGACGCTTCCCTGGGGAACACCTGTTATCACTTCAGTTTTACTCGATGATTTGCCGTCTATTACTACGAACTGCGACCTCCCTGACAGGCACAACTGAGACGATACCCTGCGACCTCCCTGACAGGCACAACTGAGACGATACCCCATAGGCCCGCAGCTTGATTAGAAGTCGCTTGTGAGGAACGGTGTCAAAAGCTTTCCGGAAATCCAGAAATACGGAATCAACTTGAGATCCCGTCGATAGCGGCCATTACTTCATGCGAATAAAGAGCTAGCTGCGTTGCACAAGAACGATGTTTTCTGAAACCATGGTGATTACGTATCAATAGATCGTTCCCTTCGAGGTGATTCATAATGTTTGAATACATTATATGCTCCAAAACCCTACTGCAAACCGACGTCAATGATGTAGGTCTGTAGTTCGATGGGTTACTCCTACTACCCTTCTTAAACACTGGTGCGACTTGCGCAATTTTCCAATCTGTAGGTACAGATCTATCGGTGAGCAAGCGGTTGTATACGATTGCTAAGTGGGGAGCTATTGTATCAGCGTAATCTGAAAGGAACCTAATCGGTATACAATCTGGACCCGAAGACTTGCCCGTATCAAGCGATTTGAGTTGCTTCGCAACCCCTAAGGTATCTACTTCTAAGAAACTCATGCTAGCAACTGTTCGTGTTTCAAATTCTGGAATATTCCATTCGTCTTCCCTGGTGAAGGAATTTCGGAAAACTGCGTTCAATAACTCCGCTTTAGCGGCACAGTCGTCGGTAACAGTACCATCGGCACTGCGCAGCGAAGGTATTGACTGCGTCTTGCCGCTTGTGTACTTTACATACGACCAGAATTTCTTCGGATTTTCTACCAAATTTCGAGACAATGTTTCGTTGTGGAACCTATTAAAGGCATCTCGCATTGAAGTCCGTGCCAAATTTCGCGCGTCTGTAAATTTTAGCCAGTCTTCGGGATTTCGCGTTCTTCTAAACTTCGCATGCTTTTTCCGTTGCCTCTGCAACAGCGTTCGGACCTGTTTTGTGTACCATGGGGGATCAGTTCCATCTCTTACCAGTTTATGAGGTATGAATCTCTCAATTGCTGTTGCTACTATATCTTTGAATTTTAACCACATCTCGTCTACATTTGCATAGTCAGTTCGGAAGGAATGGAGATTGTCTCTTAGGAAGGCTTCTAGTGACACTTTATCCGCTTTTTTAAATAAAATTATTTTGCGTTTCTTTCTGGTGGATTTGGAAGAGACGGTATTGAGCCTAGCTACAACGACCTTGTGATCACTAATCCCTGTATCAGTCATGATGCTCTCTGTTAGCTCTGGGTTGTTTGTGGCTAAGAGGTCAAGTGTGTTTTCGCAACCATTTACAATTCGCGTGGGTTCGTGGACTAACTGCTCGAAATAATTTTCAGAGAAAGCATTTAGGACAATCTCGGAAGATGTTTCCTGCCTACCACCGGTTTTGATTAAGTATTTTTGCCAACATATCGAGGGAAGGTTGAAGTCTCCACCAACTATAACCGTATGAGTGGGGTATTTATTTGTTACGAGACTCTTTCTCTGAACTGTTCAGCAACTATATCATCCGAGTCTGGGGGTCGGTAGATGGAGCCAATTATTAACTTTGTTCGGCTGTTAAGTATAACCTTCACCCATACCAATTCGCAAGGAGTATCTACTTCGACTTGACTACAAGATAAACCACTACTGACAGACACAAACACTCCACCACCAATTCTGCCTAATCTATCTTTCCTGAACACCGTCTGAGACTTCGTAAAAATTTCGGCAGAACTTATTTCAGGCTTTAGCCAGCTTTCTGTACCTATAGCGATTTCAGCTTCTGTGCTTTCTATTAGCGTTTGAAGCTCAGGAACCTTCCCAGCACAAATACAACAATTTACAACTACAATTCCGACTGTTCCTTGATCCAAGCACTTCCTGTATTTACCATGCACCCTTTGAGATTGCAGCCCACCCCGTACTTTCCCGAGGCCTTCTAACCTAAAAAAACCGCCAAGTCCACGCCACACAGCCTCCGCTACCCGTGTAGCCGCCAGCTGAGTGTAGTGAACTCCTGACCTATTCAGCGGAACCCGAAAACCCACCACCCTATGGCGCAAGTCAAGGAATCTGCAGCCAACACTGTCGCAAAACCGTCTGAGCCTCTGATTCAGACCCTCCACTCGGCTCTGCACCAAAGGTCCGCAGTCGGTTCTGTCACCGATGCTGCAGATGGTGAGCTCTGCCTTCATCTCGTAAGCAAGACCGGCAGCCTTCACCAAATCACACGTCATTAGTGCCGTCATGTGCCACCACCTGCAGCTGGCTGCACCCTGTGCTCTTCATGGCATCCGGAAGGACCCTTTCCACATCAGGAATGACCCCACCCAGAATGCACACGGAGTGCACACTGGATTTCTTCCCCTCCTTAGCCGCCATATCCCTAAGGGGCCCCATTACGCGCCTAACATTGGATCTCCCAACTACCAATAAGCCCACCCTCTGCGATTTCCCGGACCTTGAAGGCTGAGAATCATCCTCTGAAACAGGGCAGACAGCTGCATCTGGCTCAGCCACAGACAGTTCCTGAAACCTGTTTGTCAGACGCACCGGGGAGGCTTTCTGATCAGCCTCCGGGGACGTTTTTCGCTGCCTGCCACGCCTTGGTACGACCTCCCAATCAACCACAGGTGAGGGTTCAGCCCCATTACGGGCAGCAACCGGGGCAACCACAGCGGCAGACCGATCTAGGGACAGATGGGACGAGGTTGACATCCCCGTGATACCCAAGTCCGGCTCCCCACAGTGGTGCCCATTGGCAACAGTCTCAAGCTGCGCGACCGAAGTCAGCGCCGCCTGCGCTTTTCTAGCGAATCTGCGTCTACATTGGCAAGCTATTGCAGCAACACGTCAGTAAGCACCTGAAGATGAAGAGCAGCTCTCTCTTTAAAATATTGTGCAGCTTCTACAACATTATTCGACGCGACGCCCGTGAACCAATGAAGCGGTAGAAAAATAGCTTGAAGGTGGTTCGATGAACTCTCTGCCAGGCACTTAATTGTGAACTGCAGAGTAATCACGTACATGTGACTTAACCTTCTCCCGCGCCAGCGGCGTTTTCTCGTGCTCAGTGGCCGCTCATGCGGCGGTGGCGCGTTCGCCGTCTCGCCTCTCCACGGTGTTGGAAGGCGGCTGACCAGCTACTTGGCGGGCAGTGTCCCACCGCCCTCGTGCAGGTAGTCGGAGCTGCTATCTTGAGTTGGTGTTGGTCCGCCAGTAGTGGCAGCTTCAGGATCAAATACGCTGAGGGAAGGCTGGAATTGCACTTTGTATGCAAGGAATTGCATCCGTGTGTGTGAAATGTTCGTCACAGTTCTCCGAGGTGCGTCTGTAGAGGGGAACAGAGACCAGGCAACAAAGCCCCATGATTGTAAAGCAGTGGTACTGATGGAACTGATTTTAGAACATTTGGTTAGGGTATATACATTGTAGAACCAAAGAAACTGGAATATGCATGCGTATTCAAATACAGAGATATGTAAACAGGCAGAATTTATCGCTGCGGTCAGCAACGCCTATGTAAGACAACAACTGTCTGGCGCAATTGTTAGATCGGTTACTGCTGCCAAAATGGCAGGTTATCAAGATTTAAATGAGATTGAACGTGGTGTTATAGTCCCGCACGAGCGATGGCACACAGCATCTCCGAGGTAGCGATGAAGTGGGGATTTTCCCGTACGACCACTTCACGAGTGTACCGTGAATATCAGGAATCCGGTCAAACATCAAATCTCCGACATCGCTGCGATCGGAAAAAGATCCTGCAAAAACTGGACCAACGGCGACTGAAGAGAATCGCTCAACGAGACAGAAGTGCAACACTTCCTCGAATTGCTGTAGATTTCCGTGTTGGGCCATCACAACTGTCAGCTTGCGAACCATTCAACGAAATGTCATTGGTATGGGCTTCCGGAGCCGAAGGACCACTCGTGTACCCTTGATGACCGCACGACAAAGAGCTTTACGCCTCACCCTGGCCCGTTAACACCGACATTGCACTCTTGATGACTGGAAACATGTTGCCTGGTCGGACGAGTCTCGTTTCGAATGGTATCGAGCGGATGAACGTGTACGGGTATGGCGACAACCTCGTGAATCCATGGACACTGCATGCCAGCATATGGGACTGTTCAAGCTGGTGGAGGCTCTGTAATGGTGTGGGGCGTGTTCAGTTGGAGTGATGTGGGATCCACGGTATGTGTAGATATCACTCTGAAAGGTGACACGTACATAAGCATCCTGTCGGATCACCTGCATCCATTCACGTCGGTTGTTCATTCTGACGGACTTGCGCAATTCCAGCAGGAATATGCGACACCGCACACGTCCAGGATTGCTGCAGAGTGGCTGTTCTGAGTTTAAACACTTCCGCTGACACCAGACTCCCCATTACTGAAGATATCTGGGATGCCTTGTAAGGTGCTGTTCAGAAGAGATCTCCACCGTGTCGTACTCTTACGGATTTATGGACAGCCCTGCAGGATTCTTGGTGTCAGTTGCCTCCAGCACTATTTCAGACATTAGTCGAGTCCATGCCACGTCGTGTTGCGGCATTTCTGCGTGCTCGCGGGACACTACACGATATTAGGCAGGTGTTCCAGTTTCTTTGGCTCTTCAGTGCACGAGGGTCGTTCAGAAAGTATACATAGACAACCTCCCTTGTTGGTGCTTCATATTTCATGTTTTTTCTGTGCGCCGGTAAAGTTTCGAACCGTTAAGGCAGATGACAAAACCTTGGTACAGCGTCAAAATGGCGTCTACATACGATTCACGTTACAAGCAGCGTGCAGTTATTGAATTTTTGTGTGCAGAAAAAGAAACCGTCGTGGACATCCATAAACGTTTGTGTGTAGTGTATGGCGATGCTGCAGTTGAGAAGAGTACAGTTGGGCGCTTGGTAAAGTAAGTTACAGCCTCAGGAAATGCAGAAACAGAGGTCCACGATCAGCCATGCTCGGGACTTGTCGCAGCCACTGCTCCAGACATGCTGAATCGTGCGGATGCCCTTATTCGATTCGACCGGCACATCGCAACTCGACATCTGGCTCTACAGTTGTCGGTCAGCATTGGAAGTGCGTCTGCAATGATCGAGACGAACCACGGAACAGGTCACCAAATTGGGTTGGAGATCATTGACTCATCCACCCTACAGTGCAGACCTGGCACCCTCGGAGTTCCATCTCTTTGGGTTGCTTAAGGATTCTCTACGGGGAACACACTTTGAAGATGACGAGTGTATCAGTCATGCAGTGAGAACATGGCTACGCTTACAGGACAAGAGTTTTACCAGCAGGGAATAATGCTCTTCCATGTTCTCTGCGCACGGCCATAGAGCGTGATGGAGACCGCGCAGAAAAATAGGACATGGACAAGACATGTTGATGTACATTGTCACCAAATTCTGACTCTTAACAATAAATATGTTCCGAGAAAAAAATGTGGACATTACTTCCTCAACGACCCTCGTAGAACAGCCAAATTGACAAACGTTTTAAAGTGACAGAAATGAAAAATGTTTCAGTCACTAACACGTCACAGCATACACCACTCTCTGAACATTTGTCACACTCACATAGCCAGTGTAACTTAGGTGATTTGGAGAGAGTACGTGACTTAGAAGATTCCGAACAGACACTGGCAAATAGAGTCTCCTGCAATCTTGAACCTGTTCAGACATACACAGACGACAATTTTGGTTATAAGCACTTTCTAACCGTGAAGAAATTTAAGGTACTTAATAATGACAGAACACAGAGTCACGCTTTGGACTGGATACGACAATTTGGTTTCGTATTTTCACCAGCTTGGCCCGTAATGCAGAAACTAGCGATGAACTGGATACAACAATTTGTTTTTGAATTTTCACCGGCATTGCCTGTAACGCAGAAACTAAAATTTATTTGCAGTGCGTAATTGACCTCAGGGGATTCATTACACTTCGATGAATATGTGCCGTAGCGTGCACAGGGCCCCGAGCCGTAGTAGTGCTGTTTCATCTTTAGTTTTCTGCACTGCTGCCTTCTCTTCTACTATTCTTTATATCTATCAAAACAACTCTTCAACTATCAATCTATCTATGATTAAGAATGAGTAAAGAGAACCTGATATGACAAGTTTTACCGAAAGTGACAATTTTCATTCGACACTCCAGAAATATCAGCGTAATTTTAATATCAGACAAAATTTTAATTATCAGTTTCGTCAAAATTATCAGGAACAGGAACCACAGTTTGGTAACAATAGAGGTTTTTCCCCACAACAACAACAACAAAACCAGCCGGTTAACATACCTAACCAACAATGTAGTCAGCAAGATCAAACAAGCTTTAATGTTTCGCCGCCTACACGTATAGCGTCGGCTCCACCAAATAGTAACGCACCGCAACAAGGAAATCAGTACGTACAGAAAACACATCATTTCAATACCTATCGCAATGCACCATATAGAAATGAATATCATGACAGACGTAAAAGTAATGAGCACAATTTTCAGCGTACGTTTAATAACAGTCGATCTTACCAGCAGCAAAATCATCCGCAACAACAGATTATCATGAATGAACCAGACAGTAGATATCATCCCGAACGTAATGCGTCAGGACGAAATAACAGAACAGTACAAATAATCGAAATGCCATAGCATCCTCTCGCAAATAATAGCACGTCAGACAGAATTTGACTAGATACAATACAGGTTGCATCTTCCAGCGAGGCAAGCAATACCTTTGACACACAGAACCTTGTTCACGAAAATGTTATTACTTTTGACGACATCCGAGACACTATTTTGCATGAAAAACCAGTTATTCAAAAAGCCATTTCACACCCTGTCATTGAAGTAAAGATTGGATCATCCAAATTTTCAGCAGTAATCGATTCTGGATCACCCATGTCAGTAATAAATGAGGAAAGTTTCAACGAATGTAACAAAGAGAATACCTATCCTACGCTACTATTAGGCAAAATTAAAGTAAAAGGAGCAGTATCTGGTAAAGGAGTAGATGTAAAATTACAGACATATTTATCATTTTGTATTGCAGGTCATACATTTCACTCAAATTTTTGGATTGTTCCCTTATTGACAACAGACGTTATTTTAGGTACGAATTTTCTGGTACAACACGACGCAATTATTGACTTTCAAAATTCCTATTTAATGTTAAAGGATGAAAATGTACAACTGGCATTAGAATTTCAGCACTCTTTATCTGCAGAAGAACAAACAATTAATCGTACAGAGGTCATTTCCGCATCACGTAACATAGACTGTCATTCCACATCGTTCAGAGATACGTACGTACACAACTATAATACTCCAGACGAAGCCGACTATGACGTTATGCAAATGATTTCTGATCAAATTAAACAGAGCAGTGCAAATACAAACGACGAACGCACGCAATTACGCAAATTTCTTTTACAGCAAGCTCCAGTTTTTGACAACGTCCCTGGTACTATGACCAGTTTTATGTATGAATTTCAAGTTAAACAGCGGAACACGTTTAAAGCCAAACATTATCCCATTCCGTATATTCACAGAGAACAGGTTAAGAAAGAATTGCAACCTATGCTTGACCAAGGAATTATTGAACCGGCAGTTAGTCCGTACATAAACCTGCTCCATATTGTTAAAAAAAAAAAAAGGATGGTTCACTTCGCCTCGTACTTGATTCGCGTCACATCAACGACATTATCATTAATGAAACAGATCGCCCACAGACACTAGAAGAACTTCTACAGAAATTTCATGGTACTGCTATTTATTCCACAATACATTTGAAATCGGGATTTTGGCAAATTCAGCTCCATCCGAACTGCAGAAAGTACACAGCTTTTCTCTGTTTTGGTGACTGTTATCAATTTTGTAAATTACCGTTCGGTTTAACTTTTTCTTCAGCAGCATTTATTCGCGGATTGAATACTATACTTCTGACAGAATTAAAAGACAGAAACACAACGTATGTAGACGACATTCTTATTGCAGAAGCTAACTGGTCTGAACAACTATTGCAAATTTTTCGTGCACAAGGACTCACAGTTAATCTCAGTAAATCGCACTTTGGGAAAACTTCTATAAAATTTGTTGGACATGTAATTTCAGCAGAAGGCATTGCGCCTGACCCGGAAAAACTTCAAGCTTTAGTTGACATTACTGTTCCTACGACGAAGAAACAACTACGCAGCTTTTTGGCTTTAATTAACTTTTTTCGTAAATTAATTCATTACTCTGCTTTAGACACTCCTAGTTTATGTCAATTGACGGGTAATAACACTACTTGGTCCTGGGATAGCCAAGCACAGTCTGAATTTGTCAATCTGAAACAAGCTTTGTTGAATGCACCACTTTTATCACATCCAGATCTACTAGAAATTTTTCCATTGCCACCGACAGTTCCAACACCGCTTTAGGCGTACACATTTTTCAGGAAATTGAAGAAGATGGTACTACAGTAATTAAAAACATAGCCTTTGCGAGTCGCCGGCAGCGGTGGTCCTGCGTTTCTAGGCGCTGCAGTCCGGAACGGCGGGACTGCTACGGTCGCAGGTTCGAATCCTGCCTCGGGCATGGATGTGTGTGATGTATTTAGGTTAGTTAGGTTTAAGTAGTTCTAAGTTCTAGGGGACTGATGACCTAAGATGTTAAGTCCCATAGTGCTCAGAGCCATTTGAACCTTTGCGAGTCGCATTCTGTCACCTGCTGAACGCAATTATTCTGTTACAGAACTTGAAACATTATGTGTTGCATGGGCATTTACGAGATTTACGCATTTTCTTTATGGAAGACACACTACCGTTTACACAGATCATAGAGCTATACAGTTTTTACCTTCCGCAAAATTTACACACGACAGGTTAAGCAGATGGAAACTTTATTTACAGGAATTTAATTTTACAATTGTTCACATTCCCGGTACACAAAATATTGTAGCAGACGCACTATCCCGTTCTCTCAGCAACAATCAGCAAGACATCGCAACCAACTTCTGCAAAGCAAATTTCATCGTCATGTATATTCAACAAGTTGCATTTGAAAATTTCATTTCGTCGTCATTACGAGACATAGCACAAGAGCAGAGTAAAGACAACGTATGGAAAGAAATTAAACACCTTTGGCAAGATAGGAATAATGTTACCAGCAGATACCATTACACTGTACGCAATAACATTCTGTTTCGCCGCTCTCACCCTGACAGCAACAACTGGTTACTATGCATTCCTGACGAGCTTGTTAACAAATTAATTTGGTATACTCATTTAAGTTACGCACATTACGGAGCCAGAAAATGTTTTCTTATACTGAGACAGAACTGTTATTTTGCCAATATGCAGAAACGTATTCGACGAGTTTGAGCGTCATGTAAAATCTGCCAGAAAGCTAAGTCAGACACGACTTCACATATTCCTGCGTTACATCCTATTGTACCTGTTAAATTGAGACACATGGGCGCTGTAGACATTTTTGGTCCGATTCCCAGAACTAATAGAGGTTTTTGCTACATCTTTGTCGCTGTTGAACTCACTTCAAAATTTGTAACCTTCACTCCGTTTCGCAAAGCTACTGCTAAATCTGTTTCGAATGCATTTGTAAAACATTTTCTATTTCATGTAGGGCATGTATTGAAAGTAATTTCCGACAATGGATCACAGTTTCGATCTGCTATATGGTCACGTATGTTACGAGCTAGAAACATTTCTCCGATCTATGTAGCGAGGTACATCGCTTCTTCGAACCCTTGTGAACGTCTCATGAAAGAAATTGGTAAACTATGTAGAATATACTGCCATAAAAACATATTGATTGGGATACACACATACTGTCATTCCAGGATGTAATTAACTCGATACCAAATGAATCTACTATGCTATCTCCGACTGTTATAATGAAAAATGTAGAACCACCTAACAAAATTAAAGAATTAGTATCCTTTCCTACCTCTCGTAGACTACGACACCATGAAATAATTGACATTGCACTCGACAACATCAATCGTGCCGCAGAGCGCTGGAGAAGACAGCAAAAACAGGTTTGTACACGCCGTGACTTTCACATTGGACAGAAGATATTAGTACGTACACACTATTTATTTAACAGAGGAAAAAATATATGCAGTATACTCTGTGACTGTAAACTTAGTTAATTAAGAAAAATTTGTTGCTCATGGCAAGTCCAATTGACTCACCATCGCTGCCAAATTTTTGCCCCCCCCCCCCCCCCCCCCAGTGGAGGGTTATGTAAGAGGTCCGAGCAGATGTAATTTCGATGTATTGCTCATGCGCTGCCTGCGATATGCAAGGTATAAGAGAATAGCTGACCAGAGAGCAGTGTTGACTCAGTACAAACTGTGTAGCTGTAGCAGTAAGTTGTTAAGTTGTTGCTAGTCTGCGCTTGTGTGGAGTATGCTCTGCTCTGGTCTGGTGTATCATGTTGGCTGGCCGGTCGCGGTGCAGCGATGCCGGAGCCTGAGTATTATTGTATAAGGTAAAAAGCAGCCTCACGCATATCTAGTAATGTTATGTGAACTCCGATGTAAATGTTTTAAAAATGTCCTAATAATAATCTTTGTCATATAAAGTAATTTCTAACAAGCATTCATTTCAATTTAAAGAATTTACTAATTTCTCCAATCCATGATCATTCCGATCGTTGCAAAAGAAAAATCAGTTGCTTCCTTTCATAAATGACAAATCTATCGGCCAGCATTGTACAGAGCTGTGCCAGAAAAAGTTATTGTAAGAGCAGATAGTTGGCGACTTTATTGAGGTAAGAATTTTTGCTTTTTTATTCAGAATGATCTTACAGGGCCATGACGCAGCACTGCTGTCGTCCAAAATTTACCAGGTTACTGAATTTATTTTTTATTACGAGGTTTAGGAATTTTTCTGTTTCGAGCTTACATTAAATGGGAAACAAATTTTGTGTGGAGGTTAAATGTGAATGAATTTCTGTACGGGGGTTATAAATGGGAAGCAATTTTGTTCTGAGGTTACACAAAAAATAGAATCATATTATTATTATTATTTATTAAATTTTGTGGGGAGGTTACACATTGTCACCAAATTCTGACTCTTAACAATAAATATGTTCTGAGAAAAATATGTGGACATTACTTCCTGAACGACCCTCGTATATTCTTCCGAGCTACGTGTGTTTGGCCTGTGCTACACCGTTTTGCACATACATTAAACACTTTGGCTGCCGCTTGTGTGGAGAGGCTGGTGACACCTTGCTGCTTGAGTCTTGATGCGTTAACTGTTTCCATACAGTAGCAGGCTGGCTACTTTGCAACATTGCGACGAATACGTTTCGTTTCGGAGAGCACAACGCCCGTGCTTGCGTGCATCTGATGCTGCTGCAATCCTCTTTTTAAGTTTGCGCATTTATGACCAGATACGGTTGGTGCACTACATTAGATACATCTACGTGGTTTGTTGCAAACCGTAGCTTACAATTTGGTAGTTTAAATCGTGACGTTTTGTGGGTACACTTCTACATGTGCCATGACAGAATCATGTTTCTTTTTTTTTCTCTCTCTCTCTCTTGCTACGTGGACCATAATTTAAGAGTGACTCTGTCACAATGGCTTTACGCAGGATACAGTGCAATGAGGTTTGTGGTTTCATGAAACATGGCCGCTTGTTATACAGGGCTATTACAAATGATTGAAGCGATTTCATAAATTCACTGTAGCTCCATTCATTGACATATGGTCACGACACACTACAGATACGTAGAAAAACTCATAAAGTTTTGTTCGGCTGAAGCCGCACTTCAGGTTTCTGCCGCCAGAGCGCTCGAGAGCGCAGTGAGACAAAATGGCGACGGAGCCGAGAAAGCGTATGTCGTGCTTGAAATGCACTCACAACAGTCAGTCATAACAGTGCAACGACACTTCAGGACGAAGTTCAACAAAGATCCACCAACTTCTAACTCCATTCGGCGATGGTATGCGCAGTTTAAAGCTTCTGGATGCCTCTGTAAGGGGAAATCAACGGGTCGGCCTGCAGTGAGCGAAGAAACGGTTGAACGCGTGCGGGCAAGTTTCACGCGTAGCCCGCGGAAGTCGACGAATAAAGCAAGCAGGGAGCTAAACGTACCACAGCCGACGGTTTGGAAAATCTTACGGAAAAGGCTAAAGCAGAAGCCTTACCGTTTACAATTGCTACAAGCCCTGACACCCGATGACAAAGTCAAACGCTTTGAATTTTCGGCGCGGTTGCAACAGCTCATGGAAGAGGATGCGTTCACTGCGAAACTTGTTTTCAGCGATGAAGCAACATTTTTTCTTAATGGTGAAGTGAACAGACACTGTGTGCGAATCTGGGCGGTAGAGAATCCTCACGCATTCGTGCAGCAAATTCGCAATTCACCAAAAGTTAACGTGTTTTGTGCAATCTCACGGTTTAAAGTTTAAGGCCCCTTTTCCTTCTCCGAAAAGAACGTTACAGGAGACGTGTATCTGGACATGCTGGAAAATTGGCTCATGCCACAACTGGAGACCGACAGCGCCGACTGTGTCTTTCAACAGGATGGTGCTCCACCGCACTTCCATCATGATGTTCGGCATTTCTTAAACAGGAGATTGGAAAACCGATGGATCGGTCGTGGTGGAGATCAAGATCAGCAATTCATGTCATGGCCTCCACGCGCTCCCGACTTAACCCCATGCGATTTCTTTCTGTGGGGTTATGTGAAAGATTCAGTGTTTAAACCTCCTCTACCAAGAAACGTGCCAGAACTGCGAGCTCGCATCAACGATGCTTTCGAACTCATTGATGGGGACATGCTGCGCCGAGTGTGGGAGGAACTTGATTGTCGGCTTGATGTCTGCCGAATCACTAAAGGGGCACATATCGAACATTTGTGAATGCCTAAAAAACTTTTTGAGTTTTTGTATGTGTGTGCAAAGCATTGTGAAAATATCTCAAATAATAAAGTTATTGTAGAGCTGTGAAATCGCTTCAATCATTTGTAATAACCGTGTAGATCAGCGACGGTTCCTAAGTGCCTAGGGTCGAGTTTCGCCTGATGTGAAGAGCATCGAAGAATGACACGAAAAGTTTAAAGAGACTGGCAGCGTTGGTGACAAGGCAAGAAGCGACAGCGCAGTCTGCGGAAGGTGACATGTAGGGTTTCCGGAGAAACGGTCATACCTCGGAGCATTGTGGAGAATATTTTACGCAATCGGCTTTAATTCCATGCATACAAAGTGCAACTCCAGCACGCTTTGTAACCATATGATAGGCCCAAATATTCTGAGTTTGCCAGGAATATTTTGGAACGAATCTATGCAATAATGACTACCTTAATAACATTTGTTTTTCTAATGAAGCGACTTCTCGCATCTCCGGGAAAATGAACAAGCTTAGTATCCGGATCTGGAGGTCAGAGTACCCACACATCGTGGTACAGCAGATTGGGACAGTGCAAAAGTGAATATTTGGTGTGGTTTAATGCTCGCCAAAATTATTGGACACTTCTTTTTCATTGACCATTGACTCTATCATTACAGCAACAGTTTATCTGTACGTGATAGAACTTTACGTTGCGCCTTAGTTAAAGGAAATTCAGTCATGGATAGTGTTTGTACAAGATGGTGCACCGACACAGTGGGACTATTTGTACGGCAGTTCCATACAGATGGACGGAAGAGATGGTCGAACATAACGACCACCACGTTCACCAGACGTAAACCCTTTTGACTTTTATTGTGCAGTTACGTTAAGGGTGGAGTGTTCATTCACCAATACCTGATGTGTAAACTGTTATTGCACGAATATGAGATGCAACAGAGGCGGTGACGGAAGAGATTGTGGCAAAGGCATGGAGAGAAACAGTATGGCATAGGCATGCAGTGGGTACACACGTGGAACTGTATTCACTAAACACTTTACGTGCTAAGCTACCATTTGCAGAAATCCTCATAACTGTAACTATCATAGTTCGTTAGAAATAAAATTTTGTAGACAGAGAAAGCCTTTATGGTCAGCCTGTATATCTCCTGTAGCAAACATGGATACAAAAAAAGTGACATCAGAGCTGGGGTGACCATATTGGCGAACCATCGGTGCTAAATTCGATTACCGTCCTCGACGTGTAAACGTTGATTGCCGATAATAATCGACCCTAAACCATCGATATTTTTAATATCGTTGTTAAATGATGAACATATAGAAAGAATTGAAACAAATGAGCCCTCGGTCACAATTATTTAAGTCTTATTGACCAGGTTTAAACACTTCTAAGAGTGCCTTCATCAGAATTAAACAATTATAATGGCCTATAACATAGTTACAAATTTATAGGAAAAGGCATTTTTTATATAAAAAGTGTAGGTACTGACACAATAAAATACAGAGGCAGTGCTTATATGTCACATATAGAATAATTAAGAGTGCAGAAGGGCTTTAGTCACAAAATATATATATAAAAAAAAGGAAAGCATGAAAGCGAGCCACTATGGGCTGCTCGCACCTGTGCTGCCATAGGCTGCAACGGAGTCCTTTTTGTATATATATTTTGTGACTAAAGCCCTTCTGGCCTGTTAATTATTCTATATGTGACATGTAAGTACTGCCTCTGTCTGCTATTCTTAGTCAGTACTTACACTTTTTATATAAAAAATGTCTTTTTCTATAAATTTGTAACTGTGTTATAGGCCATTTTAATTGTTTAATTCTGATGAGCAACATAAAAGTACATCAGATATCATATTTAGCAATAAATAAATACAGCAACAATTAATGATTTATATCAAACAACTTTATGCCTTTATATTGTAATGCCTTTCATTACTTGTTGCTAGTTCCAGTAATGATCATGGTACACAATGATTCTTACTGCTCTCTACACAAGTAACAACATGGAATTATCCTCCGCTTTTGTATTGCGCTTAGTGTCAGTGTACAACTAAGCGTTGAAAAACGAAAGATAAGTTATCAATAACCGCTGAAGTCACTTGTGGGCAAATACGATGTTCTTCCACTGCCGTATAATATCGTAAACATCTTCAATGTTAATACAGACCGAGTGAAAATGGAATCAGAGTTGAAATTGTTAATTGTTCGTAATAACTATCTTTTTAAAGCAACAAACGAAGTAAGTAAAATTATTCGATTACAGACAGAACGCAAATGTCCAAAAAACCTCAACTACATGTGGTTATGTGCTTTCCTTTACACAATTACGTATATTTACGTGCATCAAATGTATTATTACATATAATAAACGGAAAATATGGAGAGCTGCATCAAACCAGTCTCAGGACTGAAGACCACAACAACAAACGGAAAATGTGTTCACATAATCCGAAGTAACATTTTTAGCATAGAAGCTTACCGAAGAATACCGGCACACACATTATTTGACGTTACGAAAGCGTTGGCTGCGTGCACAATGAAAATCATTACTCCACGCTCAGCTACAAACAATGGCGAATGTTCTTGACTTACCACGTCCAAAAAATTGGCCCTGTATCTATTTCCCCATAGCCACGATCTTCAACATCGAAGGTCGATATTTTATGTTAAACATCGATGTTAAGACGTCTATGGCACACCGTTACCGATATTTAAATATCGACTTTTACCTCCGAAAACCGATATTTTGTAAATATCGACAATCATACAATACCCATTATTAGAGCACGAACAGAGTTGTACAGTTACGCCCCCTCGCTCAGTAAGTGAATAGAAAAGAAGTTGTTGTTGGTATGGTCTTCTGTTTGAAGACAGTTTTGATGCATAGTCCACTCAGTTGCTTTTCAAAACTGCTGTTTTCGTAACAAAGTTTTTTCTCGACTGCTCTGTATGTTTTTTGGGTGCTGAATCAGAGTTTTGTGTTTGCTGCCTTGTTGAGATTGGCTTCGCAATTAAAAACGCCAAGTACCTATACATTTTCGCCCTTTTTTCCAGTTTTCCGCTTCTATCTCAAAAACTATGTAATTTTCGAAAAAGACTACTCTGCTCAAAATTAAAGTAGATAAAATTCCGTATAAAAGGCTCTGATCAGATCTGATTTTATGACGAGCAGTATCGGCGCCCGAGCGCGCTGAGAAACAGTGATTAGGTGACGCTTGTGCGTAAACGTCGAATACCCCCACTCCCACCCCTCACAACTCGAAACCAAACAAAACATATCATCAACAAGCCCTTACATCATATGAAAGCACATTAAATTTATTACAAGAGACATCTGTAGAATCAATTGCCTCATAAAAACGGAGAGAGCAAACCGAAAATTAGGAAAAATGCATTTTGCTCACTGTAGCCAAACGCCCCCCTCCCCTCTCCCCCCCCCCCCCCACCTCATCTGTCTGTCTGCCATCGGCACTAGAATTTCTGTGACCTAAGCGCAGCGCCTTCGTTTACTGTTCTAAAAGTCCTCGGTCCCGGGTGCGAAACTTGGCACGGCTTTAATTTTGCACAAAAATCACTAGCAGTGGCGGCCGAAGATTTCCGGCACAAGAAATGACCCTCATTCAGCCAACGACCTTGTCAAAGAGGATGGAGAAGCGGACGTAAGTCCAGGGCACTCTCTTGCCCTTGATGTGAGAAACTGCACCTAAAGGATTAAGAATCAGCAATGATCAACGGCATGGGAATGCAGATGGCAATCGAAACCACTGCGTTAAAGACAAATAATGTGTATCCACAGGACGTGTCGCCTGTAATTGAAAAAGTGTCGTGATGACGTTTCCATTGGCAAAACATTCTGGACTATTCCCCCATTCAGACCTCCCGGAAGGAACTGCCAATGGGGAGTTCACCATGAGAAAAAGACTGAATAACCAACGAAAGGATAACGTTCTACGAGTCGGGGCGTGGAATGTCAGAAGTTTGAACGTGGTAGGGAAGCTAGAAAATCTAAAAAGGGAAATGCTAAATCTCAATCTAGATATAGTGGGGGTCAGTGAAGTGAAATGGAAACAAGATAAGGATTTCTGGTCAGACGAGTACGGGGCAATATCGACAGCGGCAGAAGATGGTATAGTGGGAGTTGGATTCGTTATGAGCAGGAAGTTAGGGCAGAGAGTGTGTTATGGTGAACAGTTCAGTGACGGGGTTGTTATCATCAGAATCGACAGCAAACCAACATCGACAACGACAGTTCAGGTATACATGCCGACTTCGCAAGCTACAGATGAAGAGATAGAGAAAGAATATGAGAATATCGAGCGGGTAATTCAGTATGTAAAGAGAGATGAAAATCTAGTTATCATGGGGTACTGGAATGTGGTTGTAGGGGAAGCAGTAGACAAAAGCTTACGGGAGAATATGGGCTTGTTACTGGGAATGAGAGAGGAAAACGACTACTTGAGCTCTGCAATAAATTTCAGATAGTAATAGCGAATACTCTATTAAGAATCAGAAGAGGAAGAGGTATACTTGGGGAAGGCCGGGAGATACAGGAAGAGTTCAGTTATATTATAACATGGTCTGGCTGATATTCCGAAATCAGATACAAGATTATAAAGCGTACCCAGGGCCAGATATACACTCAGATCAGAATGTAGTAGTGATGAAGTTTAGGCTGAAATTGAAGAGACTAGTCAGGAAGAATCAATGTAGTAAGGAGTCAAAGAGATACGCTTGAAGTTCTCTGAGGTTTCAGATATTGCGATAGTGAACGGCTTAGTAAGCAATTCAGTTGAAGGGGAATGGACAACTCTAAAAAGGACAGTCACAGAAGCTGGAAAGAAAAACATTGGTATAATGACGATAACTGCAAAGAAGACATGGGTCGCCACTGAAGAAATACTTCAGCTGATCAATGAAAGAAGGGAGTACAAAAATGTTCAAGGAATTCAGGAATACGGAAATATAAGTTACATAGAATGAAATAAATACGAAGTGCAGGGAAGCTAAGGCAAAATGGCTGCATGAAAAATGTGAAGAAATCTAAAAAGAAATAATTTCGGAAGGACAGACTCACACATAGAAAATTCAGAACAGTCTTCGGTGAAACTGAAAGCAAGGGTGGTAACATTAAGATTGCAAGGAGAATTCCACTGTTAAATGCAGAGAAGACAGTGGATAGGTGGAGAGAATACACTGAAGGCCTCAATGAGGGGGAAGAATTGTCTGATGACGTGAGAGAAGAAGAAACAGGTGTCGATATGGAAGAGATAGGGTACCCAGTATTAGAATCAGAATTTCAAAAAGCTTTGGAAGACTTGAGATTAGATAACTTAGAATCGATAGATAATATGCCATCAGAATTTCCAAAATTAAGGGGGGGAAGTGGCAACAAAATGGCGTTCACGTTGGTGCGTAGAATGTTTGCGTCTGGCGATATACCATCAGACTTCCAAAAAAAAAAAAAAAAAAAAAAAAAAAAAAAAAAAAAAAAAAAAAAAAAAAAAAAAAACCATCATCCACACAATTCCGAAGATTGCAAGAGCCGACGAGTGCGTAAATTACCGCAGAATCAGGTTAAAAGGTCATGCATCCAAGTTTCTGACAAGAATAGTATAGAGAAGAATGGAAAATAAAATTGAGGATGTGTTAGATGACGATCAGTTTGTGTTTCGGAAAGTAAAGGCAGCAAAGGGGTAATTTCGACGTTGCGGTTATCAATCGAAACAAGACTAAAGGAAAATAAAGACACGTTCATAGGATTTGTGGATCTGACAAAATGTCAAATAGTGTAAGATGTTCGAAATTCTGAGAAAAATAGGGGTAAGCTATAGGGAAAGACAGGTAATACACAATATTTATAAGAGCCAAGAGCGAAAAATAAAGGTGGAAAAAAAGGAACGAAGCGCTCGGTATAAAAAGGGTGTAAGATAGGGATGCAGTCTTTCGCCCCTAGAACTGTGCATCGAATGAGCAATGTCGGATATAAAAGAAGGGCTCAAGAGTGGAATTAAAAATTCAAGGTGAAAGGATATCAATGCTGAGATTCGCTAATGACATTGCTATCCTAAGTGAAAGCGAAGAAGAGTGAGAGGGTCCGCTGAATGGAATGAATAGTCTAACGAGTACAGAATATGGGTTGAGAGTAGGTCGAAGAAAGACGAAATTAATGAGAAGTACTAGAAATGAGAACAGCGAGAAACTTAATATCAGGAGTGATGGCCACGAGGTAGATGAAGTTAAGGAATTGTGCTACCTAGGCAGCAAAATAACCAATGACCGGCGGGGCAAGGATGACACAAAAGGCAGACTAGTAATGGCAAAATGGGTATTCCTGGCAAGGAAAAGTCTACTAGTGTCAAACATAGACATTAATTTGAGGAAGAAATTTCTGACAATGCACGTTTGGTGGACAGCATTGTATGGAACTGAAACTTGAACTGTGGGAAAACCGTAAAAGAAGAGAATCGAAGTACTTGAGATGTGGTGCAACAGCAGAATGTTGAAAATTAGGTGGACCGATAAGGTAAGGAATGAGGAAGTTGTCCGGAAAATCGGTGAGGAATGAAATATATGGAAACCACTGACAAGAAGAAGGGAAAAGACGGTAAGACATCTGTTAATAAATAACGGAATAACTCCAGTGGTAGTAAAGGGTAACAGTAGAAGGTAAAAACTGTAGAGGAAGACAGTGATTGGAATACATCTAGCAAATAATTGAGGACGTAGGTTGCAAGTGCTACTCTGTGATGGAGAGGTTGGCACAGGAGAGGAAGTCCCGCATCAAACTAGTCAGAAGACTGAAAAAAAAGTTGAAAGGAGATTGTTAAAATCAGAATATCCACGGGTGTACTGCCGGTCTACAGTGTCCATCGGGAAACTCAAGAATCACATGAAAGGAGATTGTTTTGAATGAATTGATCGGAAAGACGAACTGGAGAAGCTACTTGCCGTACCACTGTCTGGAGCAGCTGAAATGACAGGAGGTATTAATTCATGCTACAATTTGCAGCATTATGCATCTGCACTAATCAATATTTCTCTATCATAATATGAATTATTCATTTACAGTATTTTCAATTGAAGAACAGCAACAACTCACTGTTCAGCCTATACTTTTTACAGCCCCTCAGGCTTTGACTGGACTCTCCATTGGCCAGGAATCTTCACCTGGAACTCTAGTGCTGAAGAAACACTGCCTACACCACTAACAGCCAAGTGGAGACGAGTAAAAAACTGCGCACGTGACAACAGTACAGTGATTTCCTTATACATCGATAGCTCACTATGCAACCTATCTATCTTCTGTATCCGTATTCTGTCACTAAATGCCTTCAACCTTTAATAGATGGAGATCCTTCTCAAAGTGATGACAGAATCCTGGACATGCCATTCACTCATTTCACAACACATGAGCATTACTACATAAGGATTACATATTCATCTTTCCATTCAATGTCATATTCCTAATACGATGTAAATATGATTTTTTAATATTTTCATCAAACATGCTTTTCTATCAGTCCGTTCAAAATAAGCTCCTTTCAACGTAGTACACCGAAAGTATAGCGCCGATCAGAGATAGACAGGACGGAGGGACCGTTTGGCTATAGGGCGCAGAAGGCATTTTTCGTAATTTCTGTTTGCTCTTTCCCATCTTATGAGGAAATTTAATGTTACAAACGTCTCTTGTAGTACATTTAATGTACTTTCACGTTTTGTGAGAGTTTTGTTGATATCATGTACATATTTTTATTTCTAGGGGGTGGAAAAGGGCGTTAATAATGTTTTCACGAAAGGATGAAAGAGATCGCTGGTTTTCAGCGCACTCTAGCGCGGATAACGCTCGTCATAAAATGGGATCTGACTAGTGTCTTTTGTACATGCCCCTTCATCTTTGCCTAACTACAGACACCTATGCACATCCATTTCAACCTGCGTACTTGAAAAGCCTTGGTCTCTTCAGTCCATAGTTGTAACCCCCCCCCCCCCCCCCCCGAACACATACCTTCTATTACCAAAATGACTATTCCCTGAGGTCTTGGAATGTATACTGTCAACCGATCCCTTCCTTTAATCAAGTTGTGCCATAAATTTCCTTTTTTCGAGATTTCGATCCAGTACCTCCCTCCCCATTCTTATTCGATCCACCCATCTTCTAAAGTGCCTCATTTCAAAAGTTTCAATCTTCTTCTTATCTCAGTTGCTTACCGTCCACATTTCACTTCCGTACAAGGCTACGTTACAGATAAATATCATGAGAAAAGACTTCTCCCATCTTACATTTATGTTGGACGTTAGCAAATTCCTTTTTCACATAAGCGTTTATTCATAAGGAGAGTCTGTACCTTTATTTAGTATTCCATCTGTTATTTTGCTATATAAATAACGAAATTCATCCGCTACTTTGCGGGTCTCATTTCCTAGTTTAATTCCCTCAGCATCGCCTGACTTACTTCGACTACATCCCATTACCCCTGTTTTACATTTACTCATGTTCATATTATTTATCTTATCGTTTCAAGACACCGTCCATTCCGTTCAACTGCTCTTCCAAGTCCCTAGACATCTATAACAGAATTAAAATGTCACCGGAAAACAGCACGGTGTTTTTTCTTCTGGAAAACAAGCAGTAAAGAAAATCTTAAGCTTAGTACGGCGTACCAAAAAAATGTTCAAATGTGTGTGAAATCTTATGGGACTTAACTGCTAAGGTCATCAGTCCCTAAGCTCACACACTACTTAACCTAAATTATCCTAAGGACAAACACAGAGACCCATGCCCGAGGGAGGACTCGAACCTCCTCCGGGACCAGCCGCACAGTCCATGACTGCAGCGCCTCAGACCGCGCGGCTACGGCGTACCCACCGCCCTCACAATATACAGTGGCTTGCGGTGTAAGTACTTGTATGTTGATGTAGATGTACTGATGGATCTCCTGCCACTATACGTAGTCTCCCATTTATCTTGACCACCCTAAATAACTGTCTGTTAAGATGCAAGTTACAAAATGTCGCAAGCAAATGTTCTTTAGCCTTCAGGGAGACATCAATCAGCATGACTGCCTTCGTTGCAGCTTTGTTTTTTTACAAAGATATGAACAGAGGAAAGGCTTTTTTTAAATAGCACCCTGTATTTTTTATGTGGTAATTCATTTCCTCTCCTAAAGACCTATTCAAAAATGTATCACAGCGTACCATTCACTGAAACACAACGTTATTAATTACATAACGCAACACTGACTTTGAGCCCGGGATCACAAACTCGTCCACTTGCTGGAGTTGTCACAAAACAAATGAAAACCAAGTAAAAACATAACACAAAATTGACTTTGACTCTCCTGTACCATTGCCCAGGAGTAGAACATTCAAAGGTGCTCATAGTGGTGACTCTGGACACCGATACACTGATGCACTCTTTGAATGAAAGAATTATTTACTGCTTCCAGTGTTGCCTGTCGAAGAGAATTGCAAGCAAGCACGATACGTTCCTGCATGTCCTCTGGAGTTGTTGGAATATCGCGATAGACAACGTCTTTAATGCATCCCCAAAGAAAAAAGTCCAAAAGTCCAGAGGATTTAAATCAGGACACATGGCGGACCAAATAACTGTTCCTCCTCGACCAATCCATCTGGAAGGACACCTTCGGTTCAGAACACGACGTGCTCGAAAGGCATTAAGTGCTGGACGTCCACCGTGTTGATGCAACATAAGCATTCTGGTTCTTAGCGACACTTTATTCAGAAGAGGAGGAAGAATTCGTCTGAGGAAGTTGGCACACGCTGTGCCGTTTAGACTACCACTGATGAAATAAGGTCCAACAATTGTAGAACCAAGCATCCCAACCCTCCATTGACGCTGATGTTCCACCTGTTTAAGCCATCGTGGGTTGTCGCTGGACCAATAATGCATGTTCCTTGTATTTACCTGCCCTTTGTTTGAGAAGGAACATTCATCGGTAAACAGAACATTGGTGAAGAAGTTCGGGTTGGCGAGGATTTGCTGCTGTGCCCAATGACAGAACTGTGCACGATTCTGGAAATCATTCCCATGCAATTCTTGATGTAGGTGTACATGGTAAGGATGGAACCGATGGCGTGTAAGAATACGATATACACTGGTTTTAGGAATGCCAATCTCGTGTTCAAGCTGTCGTGTGCTCACATGTGGATTCATAGCAACGGAAGCGAGAACAGTAACTTCGGCAGCTTCGCCTGTACGAGTGCTACGACGATTGCGTTGTCATGGGTTGAAATTTCCCGTTTCAAATAAATGGCTCTGAGCACTATGGGACTTAACATCTATGGTCATCAGTCCCCTAGAACTTAGAACTACTTAAACCTAACTAACCGGAGGACATCACACAACACCCAGCCATCACGAGGCAGAGAAAATCCCTGCCCCGCCGGGAATCGAACCCGGGAATTTCCCGTTTCCTGAACCGTCGCAACAAGACGAGAAAACATCCATCGGGAAGGTGGGTTCTTGTCAGGACATCGCTCTTTGTACAGTCCCGCTGCCTGCATAGAATTTCAGCTACCTTCAACAACAACAACAACAACAACAATAAAAGAAACGTTATGTCGATGCAGTTTGTAGGAAGGAGAGCCTTTACTGTATGTCAACTCTACACAACAGTATTTAAAAGGACTAAACTACTGTACTAAATGTACCCGTACATAAGAAAACAGTATTGCAATTACTGTTCTGCTAACTTACATTCCCCATAGATGAGTAGCATTTCTACCTTCTCTTCGTTGGTGTACATTCTACTCACACAACTCTTCAACTGACGATGGTTGACGGAATGACGGGTGTGTATTCTACTTACGTTTACATTTGTCCTCTGTCAACGTCGGCACGTGGATGTGTTTCATTACCCCGGGTACCTGCACTAAGCGCTGGAAGCGTCAACGTCAATGTTGTGTAATGTAATTAATGACGTTCTGTTTCAGTGAATGTTACACTGTGATATATTTTTGAATAGGTCTTTAGGAAAGGAAATGAATTACCGAATAAAAAATACATGGTACCATTTAAAAAAGTCATACCACTGTTCATATTTTTGTAAAAAAACTAAGCTACAACGAAGGCAATCATGCTGATTGATGTCCCCCTGACGGATAAAGAACATTTGGTTCAAACATTTTGTAATTTACATATGGACAGACAGTTATTTAGGGTGGTCAAGGTAAATGGGACACCCTGAGACTTCAAGAAGAATATAATAATTCCAACTCCAAAGAAAGCAGGTGCTGACAGGTGTGCAAATTACCAGACTATTAGTTTAATGAGTCACGGTTGCAAAATACTAATACGAATGAAAAAAAAATTGGAGTAGGAATTGCATTCTAATTCCATCAGACAGAAAAGGACTTGGAAGGGCAGTTGAGTCGAATGGACAGTGTCTTGAAAGGTTGTAAGATGAACATCAACAGAACCTAAACGAGGATAATGGAATTTATTCTAATTAAATCAGGTGATTCAGAGGAAATTAGATTAGGTAATGAGACAATTACAGTAGTAGATGAGTTTTGCTATTTGGGAAGCAAAATGATTATGGCAGAAGTACGGAGGATATAAAATATAGACTGGCAATGGTAAGAAAAGCGTTTCTGAAGAAGAGAAATTTGTTAATATCGAGCAGTACTTTGTGATAGTATTTGTATGGAATGTAGTCATGCATGGAAGTGAAACATGGACGATAAACAATCTAGGCAAGAAGAGAATAGAAACATTTGAAATGTGGTGCTACAGGAGAATGTTGAAAATTGGATGGGTAGGTCGCGTAACTAATGAGGAGGTACTGCATAGAATTTGGGAAAAGAAAAATTTGTGGTAAAACCTAACTAAAAGAATGGATCAGTTGGTAGGACACATTCTGAAGCGCAAGGGATCACCAGCTTAGTACTGGAGGAAGTGTGGAGGTGTGGAGAGGGGGGGGGGGGGGAAGAGGGGTAAAAATCGTGGAGGGAGACCAGGAGATGAGTAGAGTAAGCAGATTCAGAAGGATGTAGGTTGCAGTAGTTACTCGGAAATGAAGAGGCTTGCACAGGACAGAGTAGCATGGAGAGTTGCATCAAAGCAGTCTTTGGACTGAAGACCACAACAACAACAACGTATGTACATTACAGTAGGACGGTAATAACTACTACAGGTAAATGATTGTTAATGGTGGAGCAATATTAATTTGGATAAGGGTTTCTTTTGCCAGTTTAATTATTGGAAATTACTACGATTGAAATATTTATCAAGTAATTGTATCTTTTGTACTGATTATTGTTTGTATTCTCAAGGAATATTCACTTTCTTATACTATTTAGTTCAGGTGGAACATGTGATACCGGGTAGTATGAATAGTTGTAGCTATTTTCTTCCTACAGTATACACATATTGTAAGAGTGAGAGTTGTACTTCTTGAATTCTATTATTGTAATACAAAATTTAAATCTGTCTCAACTATTATCATGTGGGTCCAGAAACTACACTATCATTAGACTCGGATCTAGGCCGAATATTTTAATCACAACACAATATGCAAAACACAGTTAACTGTATACACACGAAATTATAAACACTGTTTATTTCAGAACCTGCACTATAATCAACCGTTATGCAGACCCTTAGAAGTCTCCTACACAGTAACTGTTATGAATCATCACAGTATTTGCAGGTAACTGCACTGATACTGCACCGATATCTCAATAAGAACAATCTTTATGCTGAACGCCTTAGATCTTTTTTTGGTAACTGAACTTTGGTGAAACTTAAACTATCATTTTGTGAAAAATATGTGGAGTACTTCAGAACTTATGCTCACTGAATACTTATGAAATATACAACTCCACGAAGTTTTTCAACTGTAGCGAAACTTGGGATGGGTCTCCGCCTAGTTAGAGAACTAAAGACAAAATACGAGTGCTCAACACAAAGTTTACAGAACGCAAACTTATTACTTAAAAACAAACCGCATGACTGGTCCACGCAATTTTACACTACTCAACTGGTAACGTGACATAAAGGTGATGGCAATGTCGATCTCCTGTGCTGTTCAAAACAGGGGGCAAAAATATCCATGGCTCTTGCTGTGTAGCTAGATCTGAAAATTCTCTTATTGGCGTTGGATTTTCGTAGCACAGAGCCATCTATAGTATTCCATGAATAATAGGCCAAATTACGTAAACATCCGAGGCTATGTAATATAATCTTGCAGTTCTTCTTGCCTCTTTCAGGTCACAAGATGCGAACATTTTGTTTGCTAGCCACCGACTGCCTTATGCCACAAAGGAGCTTTGCAGTTCGACCGCCACATTCCCCTTTTCTATTCCGAGCAAGCCAGGCTCGTTTCAGAGGGGCTTCCCTCCATCTTTTACGTAATTGCAAACCTGCATTCCTTATACATGAAAGAGTACTGCAAGTAAAGTTTTAACTTTTCCACCCTCTTACAGTAAATTGCTTTAGAAATTACATTCATACATTAATTACATAATTATATAAATTACCATAAATAATGAATAATACTTTTCATTGACGTTACATCAAAGAGTTTGATGATATTGCAGAAGTAACTTTGAGTAATAGCAAAGAAACTACACTCCTGGAAATGGAAAAAAGAACACATTGACACCGGTGTGTCAGACCCACCATACTTGCTCCGGACACTGCGAGAGGGCTGTACAAGCAATGATCACACGCACGGCACAGCGGACACACCAGGAACCGCGGTGTTGGCCGTCGAATGGCGCTAGCTGCGCAGCATTTGTGCACCGCCGCCGTCAGTGTCAGCCAGTTTGCCGTGGCATACGGAGCTCCATCGCAGTCTTTAACACTGGTAGCATGCCGCGACAGCGTGGACGTGAACCGTATGTGCAGTTGACGGACTTTGAGCGAGGGCGTATAGTGGGCATGCGGGAGGCCGGGTGGACGTACCGCCGAATTGCTCAACACGTGGGGCGTGAGGTCTCCACAGTACATCGACGTTGTCGCCAGTGGTCGGCGGAAGGTGCACGTGCCCGTCGACCTGGGACCGGACCGCAGCGACGCACGGATGCACGCCAAGACCGTAGGATCCTACGCAGTGCCGTAGGGGACCGCACCGCCACTTCCCAGCAAATTAGGGACACTGTTGCTCCTGGGGTATCGGCGAGGACCATTCGCAACCGTCTCCATGAAGCTGGGCTACGGTCCCGCACACCGTTAGGCCGTCTTCCGCTCACGCCCCAACATCCTGCAGCCCGCCTCCAGTGGTGTCGCGACAGGCGTGAATGGAGGGAAGAATGGAGACGTGTCGTCTTCAGCGATGAGAGTCGCTTCTGGCTTGGTGCCAATGATGGTCGTATGCGTGTTTGGCGCCGTGCAGGTGAGCGCCACAATCAGGACTGCATACGACCGAGGCACACAGGGCCAACACCCGGCATCATGGTGTGGGGAGCGATCTCCTACACTGGCCGTACACCACTGGTGATCGTCGAGGGGACACTGAATAGTGCACGGTACATCCAAACCGTCATCGAACCCATCGTTCTACCATTCCTAGACCGGCAAGGGAACTTGCTGTTCCAACAGGACAATGCACGTCCGCATGTATCCCGTGCCACCCAACGTGCTCTAGAAGGTGTAAGTCAACTACCCTGGCCAGCAAGATCTCCGGATCTGTCCCCCATTGAGCATGTTTGGGACTGGATGAAGCGTCGTCTCACGCGGTCTGCACATCCAGCACGAACGCTGATCCAACTGAGGCGCCAGGTGGAAATGGCATGGCAAGCCGTTCCACAGGACTACATCCAGCATCTCTACGACCGTCTCCATGGGAGAATAGCAGCCTGCATTGCTGCGAAAGGTGGATATACACTGTACTAGTGCCGACATTGTGCATGCTCTGTTGCCTGTGTCTATGTGCCTGTGGTTCTGTCAGTGTGATCATGTGATGTATCTGACCCCAGGAATGTGTCAATAAAGTTTCCCCTTCCTGGGACAATGAATTCACGGTGTTCTTATTTCAATTTCCAGGAGTGTATGTGAGGTAATATCGATAAAAGTTTTTAACGTTCCTTGTCAGGTAGAGAATTTAAAATTTATTTTTATGTGAAAATGTTAACGTTTTTTATGTGCGTGTTTTGACTGCCGCATGTTTTATAAATTTTAACAATTTTGTTGTGTGACAGATACGCCAGCATCTCACCCTTCGCAGAGGTTGATATCTAAATACACATCTACATATATCTCGTATATCATTTTCTTCATGTGTGGCCCACATCTGCATATTTGTCCATTGCTATAGTTCCACCTCGGCCGTTGTTTACGTCTGTTTGCCTTGTTTAATTTCGCACAACTGGCCAATTTGGCTCTTACTCGTCATTCTCAAGTGCTTTACGTGCCAACATGTAACATATCCGATTGCTTAGCAGCGAACATGGTAGTCATGAAGGCGAGTACATATAGGCTATGTGCAGGCGTCAGATTTAAAACAGAATGTTTGCTGAACACAATAACACTCCTCACAGAAACTGTTACTGTACTCATTGAACATTTTCTGTCAAGTAGAACGCATGGACGTTGCCTACATGTGCTCTCATAACTACGTCCGCTGCTAAGTAATCAGATGTTACATGTTGCCACCTACGGAACTTGAGAACTGCATATAAGGACGAAAATGGTCAATTGAACTAAATTAAATAAAGTAGGGCCGGCCGCTGTGGCCGAGCGGTTCTAGGGGCTTCAGTCTGGAACAGAACGACCGCTACGGTCGCACATTCGACTCCTGCCTCGGGCATGGATGTTTGTGATGTCCTTAGGTTAGTTACGTTTAAGTAGTTCTAAGTTCTAGGGGACTGATGACCTCAGATGTTAAGTCCCATAGTGCTCAGAGCCATTCGAACCAAATAAAGTAGATGCGTGTAAACAAAAGCCGAGGTGGAACCCATACAATGTCCCTCTACGTCAATATTTTACAAACCAATGTGAAGTGCATGGTAGCGGGTACTTCCCATTGTAGCAGACTTCTGTATTAGACTTCACCCTGTTTCATTCATGTATGAAGCAGGAAAAAATGGCCGTTTAAGCGCCTCTGCAGCTAGTCCTATCCTCGCGATCAATAGGGCACTATGGGAGTAATACGTTGTACTATATTCCTAGATTTATAATTTGAAGGTGGCTCTTTAAACTATCTAAGTAGGCTTTCCCGCTATTTTCAAGAGTCTGCCAATTTAGTTCCTTCAGCATCGCCGTGACACTCTCCCATATGTCAGACAAACCTGTGCCCATTCGTGCTTCCCCTTCTCTGTATACTTTCAATATGATCTTTCAGACTGATTTCGTACGTGACCCACGCACTTGATCAATATTCTACGATGAGCAGCACGAGTGTTTCCCAAACAGTTTCACATTTTACTCTGTAAACTGTTTGCGATTCACTGGTGTTCTACCAGTGAATCGAAGACTTCCATCTGCTTGACCTAAGTCTATATGAGGATATTAGAAACAGCAAAAGAAAAAAAAAATGGTTCAAATGGCTCTGAGCACTATGGGACTTAACATCTGAGGTTATCAGTCCCCTAGAACATAGAACTACTTAGGGACATCACACACACCCATGCCCGAGGCAGGGTTCGAACCTGCGATCGTAGCGGTCGCGCGGTTCCAGACTGAAGCCCCTAGAACCGCTAGTCCACTACGGCCAGCTATTAGAAACAGCCCGCTAAACAAAAAGCAGTAGTAGAAAACGTATTTTCCATGCAGTTTGTGGCATATACAAAAAGAAATATAAAACACACACACACACACACGTTAAAGAAGACAGAGTTTACGACAAATACGTGATTCACTTGCTTTATCGGAGGACGCTGAGGCTATCTGTGGGTCAGTTATTTTCCGAGCAAACATTGATGGTAGACAGACGTAATCACTGAAGCCAGCTCCCAGGAATGCATTGCTCTCTGCCGTCACTGGCGATACTGGATGTGTGATCTATCATTTCTCCGAAGCATTCAGAGAATAATAACTGAAAGTAAAATTATAATTCAAGCGACTTGTGGAACTTGCCGTTATCAGCTTACAGCTACATTCATCTCTACTCTCGTTTAAAGGGGAAGAGTAGAGAGGTTTGCCTATTAATTTTGTCACGGAATCGGAGAAGATACTCTTCCGGTTAAAGCAAGAAACGTCTTTTTACTTTTTGCTACTTAATTCCCTGTCCATGTTCATCTACAACAACGTCCAAATAGTATCCAACCTGTTCCATATACTGCAGAATCTATATCTGTATCTGAATCTTTACTCTACAAGCCATTGTGAAATGAGTGGCAGAAGGGACCTCCCTTCTTTAACCGAAAGTATTGAGTATCTTTTGAATCTGTACGAAAGAAGTGACTGCCACATATTATACTCGCGTACCCAACCAAATTACAGGGCCACCCAAATTACACATTCCATTCGAAGGCATTAGTTTTACAATATACGTATCAATGGATAATGTAATTCGCTATAACTATAAAGATATTGGCCACATAAAGAAAAACTGTCCTAATCTTTTCAGTGATATAAGTATCGTCAGTGGCTTCCGTACTCTTGAAGCCACAACATCTGTAAATCAACCAGTGTGAGAAGCGCTTGCTGCAATGCAAATATTACAAAGGACGGAGCAAGACATCGAAAACTCTCCTCCGAAAGTTTTAAAATTGACCCTGAACATACGAAGCGATGTCGCTCTTTCTTTGTTGCAGAACCACCAGAACATAATACAAAGAATTCAGAAACTCCCAATAACCCACAGGCATCAAATATTGATCAGCAAGAGCCAGCACATGATAAATGAAATTTTGACGTTGCAATTGACTCCACATATGACTGTGAAACTACAAATTCAGTGATTTACGATCTGCCTCAGTTTTCCTCTCGGCCACTATGGTCATGTGATGCACCTACTGTCTTCTGCTCCATGTAGCCAAACCATGCTCTTCACCAGCCTACAACAGTTGAATTTCGAAACGACTGTGATGATAAGAATTCTGAATGTACTTTAGTAATTTCGGATGCATCGAGCGGTACTAGGCGCTTCAGTCTGAATCCACGCGACCGCTACGGTCGCAGGTTTGAATCCTGCCTCGGGCATGGATGTGTGTGATGTCCTTAGGTTAGTTAGGTTTAAGTAGTTCTACGTTCTAGGGGACTGCTGAACAATTTTTCGGATGTATCCATAGACGACATGTCACACTGTCCTGAAAAACACTACCAATCGACTAATATGGGTGTTTCTGCACGGGTCGATACGTGGTACCTCAGAATCGCTCGTGTTATTTTTTTGTAAATGTAATCATTTCATGTACTCCATATGCACTGTTGCAACAATAAACCCTGAGTGACTTGAAAATCTCTAAAAGGATGTACTAATTTTTCCCAGAAGTATATTTTTTTGCTACGAACACACCACAGCAATAGCTTAGTGTCTAATTCGTCGCGGAGAGAGGAATTCAAAAGTAACTTTCGAAGACGAAGCGGTTTCTGAGACTGCGCGGCAACTCCACTTCTTGACCAGAAAGTTAACGTTCTTTTTGGCCATATCTTAAAATTTCGAGCGTGTTACATTACAAATATCACGTCTCACCGGCTGGGAATCGAGCCCCAGTCCCACACGTGACAGGTGGGGATACTGACCACTATACGCCTTAACCGCTTTCTTTTTTTCTTCGCTATATTCAGGGGTCAGATAGATAACAGTAACCACACTTTTTAATTTTTTAAACTTTTTCGTTCTTTATCCTTTTTTATTTAATCCTTCTCATTTTAAGAGATTAAAAGTTCCTTCTTCAAAAAGCATTATAAAAAGAAGCTTTATAAGAAAAGGTAGATGTTCCATACGTGCTTCAAGGGTGAGGCTACAATCAGGGAAGCGGCACATAACCAATGGGGCCTCTTCGCGATAATGTTAGTGTTTCAAGGGCCAAACCCCTCCATCTCCGCTATACGTTTATTTCATCTGAAATGTGTGACTAAATTTTATAGTTCTTCTTCAGGAGGTAAATTGTTCGTAAAAAAAAGGATAAATCAACAAGGTTCTTCTTCTTCTTCTTCAATTCCCATATGCTTTCAAACGTCGGGTTAGCCTCGCTCTGTCCATTTCTTCCATTCCACTTTATTCTCGCACAACCTCTTCATTAAACGATAGCACTTCCACGCCTATGACCCACTCCTCCCATGTGTTGCGGGGTCTTCCTCGTCTAGCTGCTCCCTACACATGCATTTCAAACACTTTTTTAGCTTCTCTTTCCTCTCCCATTCTCTTAACATGCCCATACCAACTCAAATGACTCACCTCAACCACTACACTCATTGATTTCATCTGCTCAGTCTTTTCTCTTATTTTCTAAAACATTTTGGGAAAAACAGTGCTCGGTTTTCACAATGGTACTTATAAAAACAGTCTAGATCTCACAAATCACACTTATTGGTGACCGGTTTCAGAGGGACATACAGATAAAATATAAACAATGTAATATAAAGAAAAGAAGTTTTGCTCAAAGTTGACGTGTGGAAACGGGTCCCTGGAGAAGGAACTGCAGAAGCCTCCAGATGCTGTCAACTGCAGGAGAAGTAACCAGCAACGTCCAGTACATGCAGATGATCCTATAAGGGTAGTCAATAGTAATATGATATGGCTCTTACCTTATGGTTTTTTTAATACGCCAAATTTTGTAATGTAATTTTAAAATCAGCAACTCAATAGCATTATGCACTAGCCACATAAGCTTTAACAATTACTTCTTTATCCCAGTTAACTTACAAGCAACGACTCAGAGCAACCGGCTAGACATGCTTCATTACATTTTAATATCTTTGGCAGTTATCAATACGCTGCATGTTGCTAAGCAACCAGCAGCGTCCTATTCATACCAGCTAGACATTCTTCACTACATCGTAACATATGCTGCATGTTGCTAAGCAACCAGTAGCGTCCTGTTCATGCAGATGATCCTGTAGAGGGTAGTGTAATAGTGATGTTGCTGGCTTCTTACTTTATGTTAATTTGCGTTCTAAAATGTTATATTTTTACGGTGTAAAATTAAAATAAGCCACTTAAGCTGATAATATAATCAGATACTATAAGCAAGCTGGTACCAAAAAAGTTTGTAGGCACGTTACACATGTTGCTAAGGAACCAGTGACGCCTTATATATACATACTGTGCCATAGAGGACAGAGTAATTCATCGGACTTTTACTGTAAGCTATTTTATGTTCTAGTTCTTCGCATCATAAATGTAATTGGGGTTAATCGTACAGTCAGTACTACAAACAGATAGCAATTTTAAGCTAGTAAGTAAAGTTTTTCGTCATTCAAAACGCATTCATTCTGTAGGTTACGAATTACGTGTGGAAATGGCTAGGGGGCGGAGCTTCCGGACACGCAACATCGTTGTTTCTCCAGCAGTTGACAGCATCAGGAGGTTTCTGCAGTTCATGCTCGGTGTATCCGTCTCCACATATCAACTTTCGGTATAATTTCTATTATTTTCATTACATTATTTATATTTTATCTATAAGTCCCTGTATATTTATACTATTGTACATTTCAGAGTATGATCTAAAGGTGGTCCGACTCTGGACTGAAACAGGCGACAGATAAATGTGATTTGAGCGATCGAGACCATTTTTCTAAGTACAATTTTCTCGTATTCTTTCACTTCTAACTCGATCTCATCTGGTCTCTCCTACTGCTCTCTCCGTAAACTTCATTTCTGTAGCAGTAATCCTACTTAAATACTTCTCTTGTAGTGCCACACTTTCCATACTTTGCGTTGTCATTTCTGCCATTGTAAATTTGCGTTTCAGTTTTCATACTAATCTCTTTCTCCTTTAATATTATGTTATTCATCTGATAGTATGCTGTGAATGGTTTCTTAGTTCTCTTTAGTATCTGTTAATTATTCTCCGATCACTAACTAGTATGGTGCCAAGATATTCAAAACTTCCAAATTTTCCAAGAAGCTTTCCATTACATAGTATATCGAGTTTTTCTTCCTGTATGTTCTGTTTTGAAACTCAGATTACTTTGCTTTTATCTGCATTCACTATCATTCCCTTCCAGCTCTTCATACCATTCCACTACAGCCTACTGAAGCCTTGAGGACAGTACGAGAGAGACCAACACAAGGAGTTTCTGGGAAACTATAAAACCACTAAGAGGGAAATATGGGAGAAAATAAAGAAACAAGGACAATTAAGGGTCGGAGTAAGCTAGCGTCACAGAAAGGAGCAGTGCTTTAGGCGTGGTGACGACACTATGAAGAAAAATTCAAAAGATTTGAGTGATTACAAGAAGAAATTATCATCGGGCAATATGAAATTATGAAAGACCCAGAAACTGGAGCAGAGATAAAAGGACGGGATGTAGATATGGCGGTTGGCTAAGTCAGAATGGGGAAGACTGCGGGACCTGGTTGGATAGCTCCAGAACAAATAAAGTGTAATGGAGTAGAAGTGATGAAGGAAATCACTAAGCTGTTTTAGAGTGTATGGGAGGGGAATAGTCTTCTAGAGAAATGGAAAAAGAGCTTAATTATACAATTGCATAAGAAAGGAAACAGTGATAACTGTGAAAACTTCAGGGCAAATGTCTATAATCTATTAAGTCTGTACTTCAGTATTAGAGAGGGAACCAAGAAGGGTGGTGGAAGAGGATTTGGAAGAGAAGGAGGTGGCTGCATTTAGACCAAGGCGGCAGACACAAGGTCACATTTACACTAGAAGAACAATCACTGAGAAGAACAAAGCCAAGAAAACGGACCTTTATCTCACGTTTCTCGATATTAAAACTGCTTTTGACTCCGTGGCAAAGCAGTACGCCTGGAAAGCACTGAAAGCAAAGAGGGTGCTGATGAAACTGATTGATTCCGTGAAAAGTGTGTATGAACAACCAGTGGGAGTGGCTTGTATTGATGGTGAAGTATCAGGAGGATTTTCACTGGGGAAAGGGATCAAGCAAGGTCTTAGTCTCAGTCCCTCACTCATTAACATCTTTCTCGATGAAGTAACGAAATCATCCAAGAGGTGAACCGACAGAACAAAGTTTGGAATGTGCAGACTTCCACCAGTCTATCTGCAAACATTACTCTATGCCGATGATGTAGTATATCTGGCTGACATACGACATTCTTCATGAGAATAAAATCGTACTAACAAATTTAAAGATTTCATCTATTGAACATGAACTGAGTCTCTTCTTTGATCGTGTTGCGCTCTTCCGATTTGATTATCCTATTCCTGGATTTTCAAAAGTTATGTCAAAGATGATTCCGAAAATTTTTTTCAGGTTTGTGAAGGATTTAGTGTTCCAGCAGGCTGTTTCCATGTAACTCATGAAGCTGATGAAACTGTCCTGTCCTCTGATGTTAATTACCGAAATTCTCCGTTTGTCTTATTATCCAAACATGTTTCGGCACCTGTGTGCCATCATCAATGGGTTTTGTTAATTGAAAAACTTGATTTTTCGTTATATGGTTTTGCAGGACCACCTGTATGGTTTCCTGCTCTAATAACTTGCCATGTTTAGTTGTGACTGATCCTTCTTTCGCATTCCGAGGGCACTGCACGCACACATATTAAATGAACTCTGTGTACTTTCGGTTTTACAAACACATTTTTATTTCTCAAGTACTTCGAAAAAACAGTGTTTTGCATAAAAGACGAAACCTATATCCAATAACTTTGACTGCAAACATGAAAAATTACAAGAGCTCTAAATCAAAAAGACGAATATCGACATAATCGTGTTATTTTTTGTGATAGGGTAGAGCTTGGTGTCAGGTTCAAAATGGTTCAAATGGCTCTGAGCACTATGGGACTTAACTGCTGAGGTCATCAGTCACCTAGAACTTAGAAATACTTAAACCTAACTAACCTAAGGACATCACACACATCCATGCCCGAGACAGGATTCGATCCTGCGACCGTAGCGGTCGCGCGGTTCCAGACTGTAGCGCCTAGAACCGCTCGGCCACCCAGCCGGCTTGGTGTCAGGTCTCCGGATGATGTCTGTCTTGAAGTTTTCTTCCGAGCTCCTTGACAACAGTGTTATTCTATACCTGACCTATTATGAGTTCCGTATATGACCATCACAGGGGAATCGATGTAACAGGAAATCGACGAATCCACAAAAGTGGCATTTGTCCGTAACGCTCAACCCTACTGCGTGGAGTTTTTCATTTGTTGCGATTATATTCTTCACTACCCCGTACCAGGTCGATGTGTGTATTTTCAAGATTTTTTGCCCACGTCGCTTTCCAGTTGGTGGCGGGATGCTTGTTTCTACATTGTTTTGTTCTTTCGTCGTTCCCCACTAAATTTGCAAATCTCGTGTTGTTAGGGGACTCCTTCGTACAACGCTCACATCCGTGTAGCTTATCTGTAGGAAGAATTCTCGAATGTGCTTCAACATGTAGCTTAGTTTTCCTACATCCGTCAGAGGACGCTTACATGCTGGGTGCTGCGGGCTTTTCAAAAACGACTGCGCACCCTCCGACTGTGAGCTACAATATTAAAAGTTTTGGCTGGTTTCGTTGTCTAGGGCCTGGGATACGTAGTTGCCGCATTACAAGCCAAATACTGCTGAGTCTACAGTATACGATAAGAATACACACATGAATAAAATGGGCGAAAGTTTCTATCACTCGGCAATTGTGAATTTTATAAATGAAAGGTTTCAATTAAATAAAATCTGCAGGTACTATCTTAACGACTTTAAATGCTGAGTACGATAGTAGAAGTACTTTTGAGAATGCGGTATATTTTTGCAAAACACTTATTGGTGTCGATGGTCCAGCAATTAAACAAAATATAAATTGAATAACAGGGAAACAATATATTCCTACTGCACGTAATTAGTCATGAACAGCAACATAGCTCGCGAGATATTCGCTTCTAAACGCACACTAAGTCTTGACTGTAGAAGCCACGGAAATCTCACAAGTGCACAAGTCGGCACTCAGAAGTTTTTCTATCTGCTGCGACCACGCGCAAACTGCTCCACTGCCCAAGTCTTTCCGCCGACCGCTCACCCGTCTCGCCGTACTGTCGCGGGCGCTCCGTATCCTGTACTGTCCTCTCCAGAACTCCCTGTCCTCTCCGGAAACGATACTCCTCTCCACTTCCACACAGTCTCTCCATTCATGAGCGCTGTGGCTGGCTAGAGCGCTCGAGCCATGTCTTCATGCCAACGCACAATCACACAAACATAATGAAACATATTGTAATACTGGATTTACATTTAAATACTTGAAATTAAATAAACATTCCTATGGCTGCGCCAAAAACAAATTATAACACGCATTATTAAATACATAAACAATTAAATAAACATATATCAAAAGAAAAGAAGCAAAAGGTAGGCCAGGAGCCTAAACAAAGACACAGATGAATAAATATATTTATAAGCACGCTGTTACCGTTTGCTCGTGTAACTGTGGAGTACTTATGGCCTGACGCGATCGATAGTAATCGGCCACTTTGACCTCCAATTAATCATGTACTATTCAAGTTACATGCCTTTAAATCATACCAATTTAGGTTTACACTAATAGCTTTCTAGAGACACGGCGATCGACAAAATCGGATGAAGCGTTTATATTTTGCAAATTCGTTGCTGGGTGTTACTTGTATAATTTACCGTCAGATACTAAACTTTAAACTAATAAAGATATTAAAAAATTTGATTACATCATCAGAATCGTCATGCAAATAATAGTAATGTAAATGTTTCTTTTTGAGGTATCATGATTCATCTGGCTACTATTAATTTCTATACGAACTGTGAAATGTCTGCCATTAAGGTTTCACAAAGTCTGCCATCTTTGGCACTCCCGGCGTGTCTCCTTCATTGACACAAAACACCGTCCTCGTCACAGCGGAATTCCCAGCCACGCGGCTGGACTATGCGCTGGGGCTACCCCTCTCGTCCGGCTTAAGTTTGCCACCACATGTTTGCTGCCGGGCCGCGGCTTTCGCGAGCGTTCTGTGCGGCCACGCCAACTTCGAATATTTTCAGGGCGCCACAATTCCTCCGTTACATCACAGTGCACTGTGGTGAATAGCTACGTGGGGTTTCCTACCGTGGGGTTTCCTACAAGCGTGCAGTAGGTAGCGAAGCTGACCAGAGCAACCGGTTCCCTAACGAGACGTTTACGAACTGAGCCTCCCCCACTGCTTGCCTACCCCAGTCGCTCACCCTCAGTGCAGGTGTGTCACCGTTTCTCAGACAGTGTCGTCGTCGATCAGCATCAATAATTTCGCAAAGTTAACTTGCCGATTCTGGAGTTTCGTCATATGTGTCATACGAAACTAATTATTTGTATTTGGCGGATCTCATTCACAAAAGTACGCTTTTGACGGTATTTCTAAAGTTCTAATACACAATCTGCTATTTATTGAATTTTCATCTCAACATAACTGAAATTTTACTTGGTAAATTTCTTACATAATATGGTCACTCGTCCTGTGAAGCTTCCAGAATTTTTGGTGAGGAAGGCGGAATGAGGACTCAGACAGCTGGTTGCCCACTTTTCTGTCAGAGACTTTTAAACACGATCATATTTGCCTTTATTGCGCTCCAACAGGAACATTTTTCAGCTGATTATTATGTAGTTCATTTTATAAACTTTGGCGCAGTCATCTATATTAAGCAACGAATTTTATCACCTGTAGACATCAAGAATAACACTCTAGTTATCGAGGCTTTATGCGCCGCATCTAACCATAGGGAAATATTCTGTAATTTCTTTCAGATGAACACGCCCATTGTCGCGTAAATCTTTATCTAATTACTAACTATAAACCCGGCGTTGCCCGGATATTTATTCATCCCAGTTTTATGTCAGTTCACACCCTCTTCCCTCATCTCTCTTGTCCATTTAGTCCTATCTTGTCTCTCTATGCACCTCCTCCTTCCACCCACTCGTCTCTCTTTCCATCTGCTCCATCTGCCCCCTCTCTCACAACACTTCCTCCTCCTCTCCATCCTACTCTCCTTCTCCATCCATCTTCCCGTCTCTGTCCACCTTCTTCTCCGCTTTTTCTAGTAGTCCATCAAATTCACAATAACACCCCTAATTTATGTATTTATTACAGTGTTCCATTAGTCATTCATCACCTTCCCCCTGTTTACCTGCTGCTCCCTCTCTGTTTTAATCTGCTTCTCTCACTTCTCTGGATGCACCTCATCCCCCTTCCCAGCTCCATCACGTTCTCCTCTCTCTGTATATCGCCTCCTCCGCCTCCATCATGCCATCTCCTCTTTCCCCGTCTATGAAAAAATACGTATATCTGACAACTTTCATGCTGATTGACGAGACGATGTTGAATTTATTTAAAGGTAGGCCAACCATCCGCAATCCAGCATACGTTGGTTTATGTAAATGCCTTCGCCACGAAAACACACACACGTGAGCCAATTCCCAAGCTGATAAGTCAAATGGTGTGTAATTCTGTTGTAAGGCACCCTCCGCCATACACCGTATGAAATTTCACGCAGACGGCGAGGTTCCCCTTGTTTTGAAGATCAAGTGAACAAAATTTCATCAAGATCGGAACAACACTGTGACTTTTGTTGATAACCGTAAGTAAAGTACCCTCCACCATGCACTGAACGAAGTTTTATGTAGACAGTGACCTTCCTCTTGGTTTGGAAAATAGGAATTCATTTTTATACACCCCGCTTGCTCTATGCCGAGTTAGTTGCGAAACGTAAATAATAGATTCGAACAACAGAAATCATGTAATGATTTCTGTCGTATAAGGGGCAAGATAGCTATTAAATAATAGTAACGAGATTACGAGAGCAGTCAATTTTTCAGTTTTACATAAAATAACGTTATACCTTGTAAATTATCACGACACAAAAAGAAGATAAGCAGTGTGGGACTTCCTTCCGTTTGCGTTTGGAACTCTCGGAGAAATCCTGTGTGGTGAGGAGGGTGGGAGGGGGCAGCAAGGGATGCCTCGATTTGTTTTGCCGGCCCGGGCCTCTGACAGGTTTAGTGTGCCACTGCTCGTAGGAAACACCACGGTAGGAAACCCCACGACACTGTGGTGAAGAGCGATTGTGTTATGTTCCGTTGACTGTCATGCAGCAAGCTTATGATGTTTGACGTGTAAAGCCGTTGCTTTTCTTGGTGATATCTACAAGTTCGATTACTCGAGCATTCCTCTATTTGCCTAGCTTATCGTGTTATAACTTAAAAATGTTTCCTTTCGAGATATATTTGTTTGCTATTCACATTATCTTCGTGGCTTGCAGTTTCGGTATTGGGAAAATCTGCGCAACGGTTTTTCAAATTGTTTACAAACGACAACCTTACTCCTTCAAAATACTCTCCATTACAACTAATACATTTGTCCCGTCTGTGCATCCACTGTTTTTTGTAGTCGTCTTTTAGAAATGTCTGACAGTTCCTTCCTTGTTTTTTTTCCGTGACTTCTTCAGTGCTGTTAAATCAGTGTCCTTTCATGTCTTTTTTCATGTTTGGAAATAAGGAAAAGTGGCACGGAGCCAGGTCAGGCGAGTAATGTGCCATTTTTAGCAAGAAACTGTCTAACAGAGATGATTCTGTGCCTGTGCTTTGTCGTGATGGAAGAACCAGAATCATGTCTGCTCAAACCTTCCGTTAAAAGTCAGTGAACCGATCTCCAAGACAACCCACTAATCTCTGACAGCTGATCAGTTGTCTGTCGACGGTCTGTGAGCACAAGCTCTCGATTTTTTTCAATATTTTCTCGATTCTGGCAGTTGGTGGACGTCTGGAACGAGGTTTGTCATCAATCGACGTGCCGCCATTTTTAAATCGAGCAAACCACTCGTACACTTGAGTTTTTCCAATAGCGTCTTCTCGGTAATCTGTTTCCAACATTAAAACAGTCTCACCAAGTATAAAACAAAATTTCATAGCTGCACGTTGTTCAATTAAACTTGCCATCACAACGAACCAAACAAGATCCAAACAAAGCTAGCAGAAACAATCACTGTAGATGATCAGAACATACCACGTCGACAACATAGGTGGTACTGAATTGGAAATGAGTTGCGCTGTAAACACCTAAGCAGCAGAAATGCGTACTACACAAGCTCCGTCGACGGCAATGTTATTCCAGTTTATTTTGGCTACACCCTCGTACGCCTTGGAGAACACAGGTATTTGATGTACCAATTTTTTCCATACGTTTGCCGCGCGGGATTAGTCGAGCGGTCTGGGGCGCAGCAGTCATGGACTGTGCGACTGATCCCGGCGGAGGTTCGAGTCCTCCCTCGGGCATGGGTGTGTGTGTTTGTCCTTAGGATAATTTAGGTTAAGTAGTGTGTAAGCTTAGGGACTGATGACCTTACGTCTCATAAGTCACATAAGATTTCACACACATTTGAACTTTTTTTTTTTCATACGTTTCGCTGCTCGTGAGTAACATTTTGCTGTTGCTCCTTGTATTTTGTGCGTCACTGCTCTCCAACTAGAGGCGGCCGTTTTGAGTGGACATCTGTCCAAGGTGATTCCTAGCATTTCACGAGTTTCCACAACTTGTGCCCATGGAATATTTAGGTTGTCGCAGCCCCCTGATATTGAAGAGTTTACATTTCACGTCACTCAGGTTTATTCCAGACGCCTATATTTATCGATTTCACTTTTCATGGGTGCCACTGCATCTTCACGTCTTATCAATACAATCACGCTGTCGGCGTACGCTCTGATTTTGAAAGGCTGATCGGGCATGGAATCTTCTGATAACATTTCGTTACGGGACCGTAGAAAGGGCTCCAGATACAATACGAAATGCATCATGGAGAGTGGACTGCCCTGGGATACACCCCAATGAATGGAGATCTTAATTCAACAGCTGTCCATTGACCTGAACTCTCGAAGATGTGCAGCTAAACATAGTACGAAGGACTTTTAAAACTCCCTCCTCCAATCCCACTTTTTCCTTTACTCGCATGATGTACAGATGGTTAACATCGTCAAAGGCTTTACTGAAGTAATTAAAAAGCAGGGCGAAAGTGAAGCTGGTGACTGAGGTTATGGAAATTATATCTCTAATTTCTGGGACAGCTGACGTGGCAGTCCGTCCCGGTAGGCAGGTCTGGTGTTAGCTCACGACGTTATTAATCAACTACTTTATGCACATATTGGGGACTCTAACGATGGTCTTGTAATCAAAACTGAGCAGGGTGATCAGCCAGAGATTGTCGAAGCCTTTTATCCATCATTTTTTGGAAACCAGGACCATTTTGCCTTCTTCCGTATCTCCAGAAGCGGTCACACCACAAATTATTTCACTTAAATTTTCCTTAAAATGATGCCAATAACATCCCAGAATCGACGATAAAATCGTTTTGGGGGCTTTACTGGCTGATGAATTGACATTTAATTCTAAAATCTCCTTCTTGCTAAAATGAGCTGACAACTCACGGTTTTCGTCCTCAGTGATTTCCCTGTTCATCAGCTGCAGAGCTTCAGCTATTATACCAACTTTGGTTGGGTATTAAGAATAAAGGTCGCAATAACGCCAATGTACTTCCGTTGCAGATTCATTATGAAGAGTGAGCGTGGCTCCATTATCAGTTTTCAGTTCGTCTATGAAGGAATGTCTAAGACTGGCATATGCTTAAGAAAATGATACAAGAAAATAGTCGCCCTTTTTACTGTGGATCTGGTCTTGGATTTTCTTTTGAGATCACTTAGCTTTTTACGCTTGATACTGATCAATTTGGCTTTTACTCTTTTTATTTGTGCTGTATGGATGTTACTTATTTTGCATTTTTCATATAACAACCTTAAAATGTGTAATGAATTTCTGTGGCTGTCTTTCCAACCATAGCTTTCTCAATACAGTAAAAAATTAAACAGCATCTTAATTTTTTTTTTGGAAAATGAACGTCCTCCACTCAACGTTCTTACCATATCTATTGATAAAGCGTAAACATAGAGAAAATGTTGATCTGACGATTTTCTCAAGATTCGAATCGTAGAGATGTGAAATATGTACCATGCAATGGCATCTGATCTGTAAGTAGGTTGTTTGTCAGTTTTTATGGCGGTGGCGTAGGTGCAGTCCTCGGTACAGGGATCTGGAATAACTTCTGCACCAACCACACGTTTCTTTAAATGAGATCACACATAGTTCAGTCAAAGCGATTAATGGACTCCTTCGAGCCACACGTACTACATTTACGCAGTTTTGCGATATAAAAATCGTAGCTCCCTGGCGGGAAACCAGACCCCGATCGGCTGCATGATAGGCGGGGATACTAGTCATTATACTACTGATACTACCGATAACCACGCAGTTCGTGTTTTGAATACACCATAATGTTTCGTAAATAGGTGCTACCTCAAATCTTGCGTCCCGATGCTTTCAGAGTCGGCTGCTACGAAATAAAGCTATGCCCCAGGTGAGGCTCGAACTCACCACCCCGGCATTGTAACGGCCTTGCCTTGCAAGTAACGAGCGCTAACCAATTATTTTAATTTTTTGCGAGTCTGCCTTCACTCCCTAGAGCCCATCCTTTCACTCTCCATATTTCGCCTTTTCGGCGAGCTTCAATCTCGTAGACAAATGAAATGCGGCTCTGCAGACTGCGAAATTTAAAGCATTCTCGTTTTCATAGAACTTTCGATGTTTCTTCAAACGTACATGTACGAAAACATGTGAAAAATTATACATGAAAAAATTAGCAATTATAACATAAACTGAAGATTATATGTACACACAGTATTCATGACGCTGAAGTAAGTCTTTGTTCACACAAATTCCAAACACTATTTCACCATGTACCTTCCTTTTGAAATACTATTTGTAACACGTTTCCGAAGTTCTTCTAGTGGTTCCTTTTTGTCGACTGCTGATAATGTTCCGTCGTACTGCAGCATTTGTAGTTCTCAATATATAACGTTTCTTGATCAACCATGCTTCATAGCTACGCAATTACAATTTTATTTATATATAGGCACTGATTACGTCTGTGGACTCTGAATAATAATAGAATAGAGACAATTATATTTTGTATTTGTAAAGGATTACGTACTGGATTTGTGAAATAATATCTGTGTCAGGGAGTTCTGAAACCGCTGCAGAAAAGAATGCGTAAAGAAATACTCATAGAGTAAATATCTCTGGAGTGAGCATACACATGCGCAGAACAGATTTTGTGTTGTCAACATACATTGCCGGGCTGGTCACGTGATCTCGGGACGTCGTGTGTTTGTCCGTATAGCGCCCTGTATATTTAGAATGTCACTACATCCCTAGTACAGACGGATTCTTTTCGTACGTGTCGTGGATTATTTATATATGTTGTGCAGACAATTTAACAGTATCCATTTGATACCGGGAATAAACCAGCTACGTAACTTTTAAGGGCAAGTGATATTACATTCTGCTTCTTTGCGATAGGTGTCATAGTTCAGATGCACTCGATTTTTAGTAGCTTTCGGTATGATACTGCACTTTATAGTATTACAGAGCCTGACGTACATTTTTGCAGTGATAGTTCTGCAGAACGACTTGACAGTACGCTAGTACTTTTGCAAGTGTCCGAAAAACACCGATTTGCCACACATTAGCGATTATATCCCTGCTAATTCGTCCTTTTTTCTTGTATTTCTGCGTATTTTTTTCTCGTTTTTGCGACCTAAAGACAAATTTTGTTATTGGTGGCACTTTGAGGTATTTATTTAACGCATTTTAAGTACTTGCTCCCAGTTTATTAAATAAATAGTAGACTGAGTAATCTATATACATAATCGACAAGTCACTGATAAATGCATGGAGGATAGTATTAACTAAAACAACTAACCATTCCCTTTCCTGTTCCACTAGCTACGAGAGGAAGCGATTGTTTGTAAGCTTTTGTACGAGCCGTAATATAGTCATAAAATCGTAGAAAAATAGGTCTACAGAATCAAGCCTTAATTATAAGGCGTCTCGAAATTTTTAAACATATACAGTGTCTCTTAATAATATGATAACTATAATTATAATAATAAGAAGAATATAATAATTCCAATCCCAAAGAAAGCAGGTGTTGACAGATGTGAAAATTATCGAACTATCAGCTTAATAAGTCACAGCTGCAAAATACTAACACGAATTCTTTACAGACGAATGGAAAAACTGGTAGAGGCCAACCTCGGGGAAGATCTGTTTGGATTCCGTAGAAACACTGGAACACGTGAGGCAATACTGACCATACGACTTATCTTAGAAGAAAGATTAAGGAAAGGCAAACCTACGTTTCTAGCATTTGTAGACTTAGAGAAAGCTTTTGACAATGTTGACTGGAATACTCTCTTTCAAATTCTAAAGGTGGCAGGGGTAAAATACAGGGAGCGAAAGGCTATTTACAATTTGTACAGAAACCAGATGGCAGTTATAAGAGTCGAGGGACATGAAAGGGAAGCAGTGGTTGGGAAGGGAGTAAGACAGGGTTGTAGCCTCTCCCCGATGTTGTTCAATCTGTATATTGAGCAAGCAGTAAAGGAAGCAAAAGAAAAATTCGGAGTAGGTATTAAAATCCATGGAGAAGAAATAAAAACTTTGAGGTTCGCCGATGACATTGTAATTCTGTCAGAGACAGCAAAGGACTTGGATGAGCAGTTGAATGGAATGGACAGTGTCTTGAAAGGAGGATATAAGATGAACATCAACAAAAGCAAAACAAGGATAATGGAATGTAGTCTAATTAAGTCGGGTGATGCTGAGGGAATTAGATTAGGTAATGAGGCACTTAAAGTAGTAAAGGAGTTTTGCTATTTGGGGAGCAAAATAACTGATGATGGTCGAAGTAGAGAGGATATAAAATGTAGGCTGGCAATGGCAAGGAAAGCGTTTCTGAAGAAGAGAAATTTGTTAACATCCAGTATTGATTTAAGTGTCAGGAAGTCATTTCTGAAAGTATTCGTATGGAGTGTAGCCATGTATGGAAGTGAAACATGGACGATAAATAGTTTGGACAAGAAGAAAATGGTTCAAATGGCTCTGAGCACTATGGGACTCAACTGCTGAGGTTATTAGTCCCCTAGAACTTAGAACTAGTTAAACCTAACTAACCTAAGGACATCACAAACATCCATGCCCGAGGCAGGATTCGAACCTGCGACCGTAGCGGTCTTGCGGTTCCAGACTGCAGCGCCTTTAACCGCACGGCCACTTCGGCCGGCTGGACAAGAAGAGAATAGAAGCTTTCGAAATGTGGTGCTACAGAAGAATGCTGAAGATTAGATGGGTAGATCACGTAACTAATGAGGAAGTATTGAATAGGATTGGGGAGAAGAGAAGTTTGTGGCACAACTTGACCAGAAGAAGGGATCGGTTGGTAGGACATGTTCTGAGGCATCAAGGGATCACCAATTTAGTATTGGAGGGGAGCGTGGAGGGTAAAAATCGTAGAGGGAGACCAACAGATGAATACACTAAGTAGATTCAGAAGGATGTAGGTTGCAGTAGGTACTGGGAGATGAAAAAGCTTGCACAGGATAGAGTAGCATGGAGAGCTGCATCAAACCAGTCTCAGGACTGAAGACCACAACAACAACAACAATTAGAGCTACACGGTATGTACCCATGAAAAGTTACTATCCCTCCTTTCACATATTTTTCTTTGCATCCGTAGCAACAATAGTAATTCACCCTCGCTATTACACTATCAACAAACGGTGAAACACAACAAAAACTCTTGATATTATAAACTTCAAACGCTGCAGAAAGCACACTCGCACAGCGAAGTCCCGAAAACACGTGACAATCCTGGTTTAATGTTGACAACACGCGCAGAACGCAATGCTCACTCCAGAGATATTTACTCTATGGAAATACTCAGAGATTTCATGACAATCAGCCATTGTATGAATAGTAGTGTAAGAATAATAATGTCGTCGTCTTCTTGGAGTAACGTAGAGAGGAGGAACCTGTGACGCTATGTTTAACGCATAGGTAGCTTTCATTTGTCAAGATTGTAAGCAGGACGCCATTAGGCGCTGATTATAAAGAAAGGTGTGTGAACTTGTTATTATTCGAGTTTTAAATGTAGTTATTTAGTGAGAACCGGCATGGTATTATTAGAAAGGTTGCCTGGTATTTTACCCATTTATTTAAGACATTGTCAGCTTTTTAAGTAGTGTTGGTGGTGCAGAGCTGCGACATGGCGGAACGAGCCGCCGCTGCGGCAGATTCAAACCTGATAATAAGGGCAATCATACCGCAATACGCGGTCAGGTGAAAAGTGAATTTAAAATTATTTCTTACAGTAGTTCGAGAAGTAGTTCAAGAAGAAAATAATAATTCCAATCCCAAAGAAAGCAGGTGGTGACAGATGTGAAAATTACCGAATTATCAGTTTAATAAGTCACAGCTGCAAAATACTAACGCGAATTCTGAACAGACGAATGGAAGAACTGGTAGAAGCCGACCTCGGCGAAGATCAGTTCGGATTCCGTAGAAATGTTGGAGCACGTGAGGCAATACTGGCCCTACGACTTATCTTAGAAGAAAGATTGAAGAAAGGCAAACCTACGTTTATAGCATTTGTAGACTTAGAGAAAGCTTTTGACAATGTTGATTGGAGTACTCTCTTTCAAATTCTGAAGGTGGCAAGGGTAAAATACAGGGAGCGAAAGGCTATTTACAATTTGTACGGAAATCAGATGGCAGTTATTAGAGTCAAGGGACATGAAAGGGAAGCAGTTGTTGGGAAGGGAGTGAGACAGGGTTGTAGCCTCTCCCCGATGCTATTCAATCTGTATATTGAGCAAGCAATAAAGGAAACAAAAGAAAAGCTCGGAGTAGGTATTAAAACCAATGGAGAAGGAATAAAAACTTTGAGGTTCGCTGATGACATTGTAATTCTGTCAGAGACAGCAAGGGACTTGGAAGAGCAGTTGAACGGAATGGACAGTGTCTTGAAAGGAGGGTATAAGATGAACATCAACAAAAGCAAAACGAGGATAATGGAATGTAGTCGAATTAAGTCGGGTGATGCTGAGGGAATTAGATTAGGAAATGAGACACTTAAAGTAGTAAAGGAGTTTTGCTATTTGGGGAGCAAAATAACTGATGATGGTCGAAGTAGAGAGGATATAAAATGTAGACTGGCAATGGCAAGAAAAGTGTTTCTGAAGAAGAGAAATTTGTTAACATCGAGCAGTGCTTTGTGATAGTATTTGTATGGAATGTAGTCATGTATGGCAGTGAAACGTGGACAATAAATAGTTTAGACAATAAGAGAACAGAAGCTTTCGAAATGTGGTGCTACAGAAGAATGCTGAAGACTAGATGGGTAGGTCACATAACTATTGAGGAGGTATTGAATAGAATTAGGGAGAAGAGGAGCTCGTGGCACAACTTGACTAGAAGAAGGGATCGGTTGGTAGGACATGTTCTGAGGCATCAAGGGATCACCAATTTAGTATTGGAGGGCGGCGTGGAGGGTAAAAATCGTAGAGGGAGACCAAGAGATGAATACACTAAGCAGATTCAGAAGGATGTAGGCTGCAGTAGGTACTGGGAGATGAAGAACCTTGCACAGGATAGAGTAGCATGGAGAGCTCCATCAAACCAGTCTCAGGACTGAAGACCACAACAACAACAACAACAGTTCGAGATCGGAGTACAAAGCAGCAGATTTTATGTTGTGTTTCACAGGCGGACGCGGGCTGCTAATATTATAAACTTTAACAGTGTCAAAGTTAAAACACTTTCATGTTTCAAAAGGAAATCTTGCTATACAAAAATTCTGGGCTGGTAAAAGTTATAGAAAAACCATTTTCTGGTTAATAATGATAGTCTCATGCTCTAGTGTTACCCGTGGCACTGATTAATAATTAATGTTGACGAAAAATCCACTGCAAGGTTTGAGGTTCTTTAAGCATTGCGTACGGTAACTTCACTATTTTTGATAACAGAAATAATTTCAGAACATTTTTACGATAGTTGTAGCAGAGATGGATATATTGTGCATTCTAATGAGGTACAGTAACAAAACTGTTCGTTTAATAAGAAGCCAGTTCCAGTATAATAATTATTAATCTCATTTGTTTGCAACATACAATTAACCAAAGTAAACCAGTGTACAGAAAAAATATTGGACCGCGAAAAATACTGTTGGAGTTCCGTTTTTGGATGACGTAGTGAACAAAGTTTCTGTATAGTCACATTATGTTGTTGCGCAAAATATGTTTTGTCCGGACCAGTTAATTCATTTGTGGTGACGAATCTATCATCATCTCTTCTGAGGAATGCCACCTTCAGTCGGGCCCATATGTCATTATAGCCTAAGCACATAAATCTGTGGACTATCGTGTCAACAAATCCACATCGTTGACATAAGTGTGAATCAGTGCGTGCCATAGTATTTAGCCGCTCATTTGTTGCTGTAATATCACTAACCACTTGACACCATGCGCACCGTTGTGCACTAGTTAAAACTTTTCTACTAATGTTCTGCTATACATTATCCCAATCTCTTGTAGGATATTTTGTCTCTCTTCTGTTCCTGACTGTGCTCCTCCGCTGTATGGCAAGAGCAGATAACCAGACGCTGCTTCTCGGTTTTGTACGTACGTTCTCAGTGAAGTAAATTCGTACGTGGTTCAGTTTAAAATTAATGGTAGCCACATTGACAGGGCTTCTAAACTCTTAGGTTCAGCCAGTTGAATGAGTAGCGCCGTAAAATTGTCAGGGTACTTACGGGGAATTTCCCGAGTCCGTTTGATAAATAAAGTCATGGCCTTTTGCCAGATGCCTGTGAGACCGAGGCCACCGTCTTCAAGTTGACTGTACGAGCTGCGACTTTTAAGATACATCCTTTCCTTATCAGCTGACGAGCTACGCTTGTAAATTTTTTTGCAATGCCCAAGCGGATAGGCAGACATTACTTAGATAAACTGCTTCGGACAGGATTATGCAGTTAATCAGTTGTACTTCTGAATTAAATTAGGATCCCTGTTTCTATGCTTTTTTCTTGAAATTATGATGTTTGTAAGCAGTCCTTCCAGTTAACCGAAGCCATCTTGAGCGGATATTTAGATAATGTTACACCTAGGAACTTATGATGGTTAGTAGAATTAACCCAGGAACTTATGATGGTTAGTAGAGCTAACCCAGTCTAAGACGTTGCTCACATAGCCATTCAAATGAAGCAAAGAACTTTTCGTTGTATTCACTTCATCACCAGTACTACTGCAATAAATGTGGACTGCGTTCTTTGAATTTTGAACATCTTTTTCGCTCCTCACTACGACACCTAAATCATCCCCATACATGTTAATTACTTTCTTGACATACATTATCATGATAACTTCCAAGGAATCGTTTAATTTTCGGGGAAGAGGTTCAATTGCTATGATATATAGCAGCATGGAAACCGGGCTTCCTTGCGGAAAGCCCCTAAAAATATTGATGTCTCTCATACATTGTCCGCTAACAAATATTTTTTCTGTCATCCCCGTAATCACACATTTTAGTTTTAAAAATGTAATGGTGATCAATCTGGTCAAAAGGTCGGGGAAGAAGGCCAGTATTCACTCTGTCTGCTTGCCGGGGAGTCTCATCCGAGATGTGGAGGAGGCCCTGCCAGCGGCGATAGAGAGCACTGGGTGCACCCGACTGCAAATTGTTGCTCATGTCGGCACCAATGACTCCTTCCGTCTGGGTTCAGAGGTCATCCTCAGTTCGCACGGGCGGTTGGCGGAATTGGTGAAGGCGGAAAGCCTCGCTCGCGGGGTGGAATCAGAGCTATCTATTTGTAGTATCGTTCCCAGAACCGATCGCGGTCCTCTGGTTTGGAGCCGAGTGGAAGGCTTAAACCATAGGCTCAGACGATTCTGCGGAGATCTGGGGTGCAAATTTCTCGACCTCCGCTATCGGGTGGAGAAATGTAGGGTCCCCCTGAATAGGTCAGGCGTGCACTACATGCCGGAAGCGGCTACAAGGGTAGCGGAGTACGTGTGGAGTGCACATGGGGGTTTTTTAGGTTAGAGAATTCTCTCCCTAGGCCCGACAAGACGCCTCCTGAGACGCGGCAAGGTAGGAGTAGGCAAAATGCAACAGGGAATAACAATATTAATGTGCTAATAGCAAACTGCAGGAGCGTCTATAGAAAGGTCCCAGAAATGCTCTCATTAATAAACGGTCACAACGGGACAGAAAGTTGGCTGAAACCAGACGTAAACAGTAATGAAATCCTAAACTCAGATTGGAATGTATACCGCAGAGACAGGCTGGATAGTGAAGGGGGAGACGTGTTTATAGCGATAAGAAGTGCAATAGTATCGAAGGAAATTGAAGGAGATCCGAAATGTGAAATGATTTGGGTGAAGGTCACGGTTAAAGCAGGCTCAGACATGGTAATTGGATGTCTCTATAGGCCCCCTGGCTCAGCAGCTGTTGTGGCTGAGCACCTGATGGATAATTTGGAAAATATTTCGAGTAGATTTCCCCACCATGTTATAGTTCTGGGTGGAGATTTTAATTTGCTGGATATAGACTGGGAGATTCAAACGTTCATAACGGGTGGCAGGGACAAAGAATACAGTGAAACTTTTTTAAAGTGCTTTATCTGAAAACTACCTTGAGCAGTTAAACAGAGAACCGACTCGTGGCGGTAACATATTAGACCTTCTGGTGACAAACAGACCCGAACTATTTGAAACAGTTAACGCAGAACAGGGAATCAGCGATCATAAAGCGGTTACGGCATCGATGATTTCAGCCGTAAATAGAAATATTAAAAAAGGTAGGAAGATTTTTCTGTTTAGCAAAAGTGACAAAAAGCAGATTACTGAGTACCTGACGGCTCAACACAAAAGTTTTGTCTCAAGTACAGATAGTGTTGAGGATCAGTGGACAAAGTTCAAAACCATCGTACAATGTGCGTTCGATGAGTATGTGCCAAGCAAGATCGTAAGAGATTGAAAGGAGCCACCATGGTACAACAACCGAGTTAGAAAACTGCTGCGGAAGCAAAGGGAACTTCACAGCAAACATAAACATAGCCAAAGCCTTGCAGACAAACAAAAATTACGCGAAGCGAAATGTAGTCTGAGGAGGGCTATGCGAGAGGCGTTCAATGAATTCGAAAGTAAAGTTCCATGTACTGACTTGGCAGAAAATCCTAAGAAATTTTGGTCTTATGTCAAAGCGGTAGGTGGATCAAAACAAAATGTCCAGGCACTCTGTGACCAAAATTATACTGAAACAGAGGATGACAGACTTAAGGCCGAAATACTAAATGTCTTTTTCCAAAGCTGTTTCACAGAGGAAGACTTCACTGTAGTTCCTTCTCTAGATTGTCGTACAGATAACAAAATGGTAGATATCGAAATAGACGACAGAGGGATAGAGAAACAATTAAAATCGCTCAAAAGAGGAAAGGCCGCTGGACGTGATGGGATACCAGTTCGATTTTACACAGAGTACGCGAAGGAACTTGCCCCCCTTCTTGCAGCGGTGTACCGTAGGTCTCTAGAAGAGCGTAGCGTTCCAAAGGATTGGAAAAGGGCACAGGTCATCCCCGTTTTCAAGAAGGGAAGTCGAATAGATGTGTAGAACTATAGGCCTATATCTCTAACGTCGATCAGTTGTAGAATTTTGGAACACGTATTATGTTCGAGTGTAATGACTTTTCCGGAGACTAGAAATCTACTCTGTAGGAATCAGCATGGGTTTCGAAAAAGACGGTCGTGTGAAACCCAGCTCGCGCTATTCGTCCACGAGACTCAGAGGGCCATAGACACGGGTTCACAGTAGATGCCATGTTTCTTGACTTCCTCAAGGCGTTCGATACAGTTCTCCACAGTCGTTTAATGAACAAAGTAAGAGCATATGGACTATCAGACCAATGGTGTGATTGGATTGAAGAGTTCCTAGATAACAGAACGCAGCATGTCATTCTCAATGGAGAGAAGTCTTCCGAAGTAAGAGTGATTTCAGGTGTCCCGCAGGGGAGTGTCATAGGACCGTTGCTATTCACAATATACATAAATGACATTGTGGATGACATCGGAAGTTCACTGAGGCTTTTTGCAGATGATGCTGTGGTGTATCGAGAGGTTGTAACAATGGAAAATTGTACTGAAATGCAGGAGGATCTGCAGCGAATTGACGCACGGTGCAGGGAATGGCAATTGAACCTCAATGTAGACAAGTGTAATGTGCTGCGAATACATAGAAAGATAGATCCCTTATCATTTAGCTACAAAATAGCAGGTCAGCAACTGGAAGCAGTTAATTCCATAAATTATCTGGGAGTACGCATTAGGAATGATTTAAAATGGAAATGGAATGATCATATAAAGTTGATCGTCGGTAAAGCAGATGCCAGACTGAGATTCATTGGAAGAATCCTAAGGAAATGCAATCCGAAAACAAAGGAAGTAGGTTACAGTACGCTTGTTCGCCCACTACTTGAATACTGCTCAGCAGTGTGGGATCCGTACCAGATAGGGTTGATAGAAGAGATAGAGAAGACCGAACGGAGAGCAGTGCGCTTCGTTACAGGATCATTTAGTAATCGCGAAAGCGTTACGGAGATGATAGATAAACTCCAGTGGAAGACTCTGCAGGAGAGACGCTCAGTAGCTCGGTACGGGCTTTTGTTAAAGTTTCGAGAACATACCTTCACCGAAGAGTCAAGCAGTATATTGCTCCCTCCTACGTATATCTCGCGAAGAGACCATGAGGATAAAATCAGAGAGATTAGAGGCCACACAGAAGCTTACCGACAATCCTTCTTTCCACGAACAATACGAGACTGGAATAAGAGGGAGAACCGATAGAGGTACTCAAGGTACCCTCCGCCACACACCGCCAGGTGGCTTGCGGAGTATGGATGTAGATGTAGATGAAATGTATTTCTCAGAATCGATCAAAAGTAGGGAATCGTTAACTTTAGTTGCTGAAAAGGCTGAGATTATATCACGGTATCCACTGACAGTTTTAATGACACTTCTGTGAGGGAGGGCTGTTTGGTCCTGTCCAATGATTCGTTGTAGTACCCTATTCAATCGAAGTTTCAGTGCATGTGCAGCAAGTTTGCAGTGATCATTTAATAAACATTTATGTCGCAGGTTACTGATATGTTTCGTTCGGCGCCCTTTGGGTACCATCATAAAGTCACCTTCTTTAAGTCCCTGAGGTATTGACATACCGTTGATGACTTCATTGATTGCGTCGATCAACGTATGGCCCATAATATCCCAAATTTTTTTATAAAATTTCACCGATAGACCGTCAGAGCCAGGAGTCCTGTTGACTGGAGAGGTTTTGACGTTATCCAAAATTTCGTCACTCGAAAATATTGTCAACATCTCTCTTTTCTCATCCTCGGTGACTATAGAGCCTGTGCCTTCAAGTAATACCTCTACATACCGCTCCTTGAAATCAGTTGTAGTATATGATTACTGAAACAACGGGTGAATTTCGTTACTCATGTTATTTTGATCATGGTGCTAGTCGTTGTTCGCAGTACGTAGTTCATTTATGAAACTCTCCCGTCTATTCTTTGCATGCCTTATGAGATGATACAGAGAGGCAGTTCCGTCTTCTACAGTTCAGTGCGACCTTGACTTCACCCCAACCACCAAGTTGTTTCCGTTTTAGTTGTGTTAAAACTGCATTCATTTTCTTTATTTGAATGAAGTGCTGATCAGACAAGAAGGGACGATCGCATTGTTCTCTCAAACATGCATTCTATTGTGCCTTTCAGAAGTTTTGCCTTTTCTTTGCCATAATCAATCAAAATTATTCTCAGTTTCCTTTTGGCGAATCTGGTCCACCATTCAATAGTTGAAACGTATCTTGGTTTCGCTTTGAGGCACATGTTCCACGTCACTTGCACGTATTCTGTCGTTAAGGATACTGACATTTAATTTCCAAAGTCCTCGCTCCCAGTAGATTTTTTGCTTGACAAGATTAATGCTACAAGGGACGCCAGAGTGGTTAGAAAAACTTGATGGAATCGTATCGATGGCAGATACGTACTGATTTAGGCCTTCGGATACATATATTCTATCAATTCTACTGACTGCAAGATTCGTCAAGTATGCGACTGTGACCAGTGTGAGGTATAACACGTCCCAAACGTCTTTGAGACGCAGAGCCATTACACAACCACTCAGTGGCTGCGAATAGTCAAAGTTAGGGGTTTGATCTTTCGACTTCAGGACACAATTCCAGTCTCCAACTATGATGAGATTTTCCGTTTTCTCTTTTAACAGAGGTACAACTTCGCCGGTAAAGAATCTAGTTCTAGCCGCTCTGGAATTGTTTGCAGAGGGAGAATAAATGTTGACTACGGTCGTATCAAATATTTTACAGGAGATTCCTTGACCAGATTCTAAAAGACATAGTGGCTCCATGGGTATAACGTTTTTCGCTAAAGTAGCCGTTCATTTTCAGAAACAACATTTAAAATTCTGTTAAAACCTGGAAAATTAAGTTTATGAACCATTGTTTCCTGCTATAATGCAATGTAGGTTTCAGAATTATACAAGGAATATTTCAAGGCAGCCAGTTATAGTGAACTCCGAATTCTATTAATATTCAGTCATTATATTATACATCTGTGGCTTTCACCGTAGGTGGCCTTCCACGTAACGAGAAAAAAAATTATACGCCATGACATAAACACTAATTTAATGTTCAAAAACATTTTTCTGCAATTATCTCAGGGCAAACTATGCATTTCAATTCATCTCAATGATAGAGGACACACTGCAAAGAGACACTCATCAACGTTTCTATGCTCAATGACCATCTGCAGCGTATCATCTGACGTCGTTGTTCGAGGTACAAATTTGTCCTCCGCATCAGTTGCTCAGTCCATTCCTGTTGAAGCTCGATCTTTGTTGCAGTCAGCAGATGTTCGTGTGAGGGAACCATCATTTTATACCTTTAAGCCTTCCGTACTTGCTCTCCTTCCACTGGATCTGCGTAGTAAAAGCTTTCCTCATATTTCTTGTCTTAACTGTAAGTTGAGCTATGGGAAATGTCCTTAGCCTCTGGTCCAATATAATTTTGGTCGTTGATCGTCTTCGTAATGTGGCGCAACTTCTTTCGGGTCTTTTGACCTCCCTGCTCCGCCACCGGAAGCGCAGACCGCTTCTTTTCGTTTTTCTGCGATCCAGTAGATGTAATTTCCATATATATTGCAAGTCATTTGGTGTGGATTTAGGCAGCGAAGCTCCTTCGGTGACTAGGTTTCCCACCTTTCGTAGCGGCTGCTGATCAATTTGACGGTGGTGAGAATCAGTCGAAACCTCCGGGTTACCTTGTTCTTCCTTTTGTGGCCGCGGAAAGCAGTCTCACTCACAAGGGGAGTCCACCACGCTTGTAACGCGGATTTACTGCAAACTTCGTACACTGGTAGTACTCCACGAGGACAACAAAATGTGTAAGCAGTAGCGCGTACTTCTCAAGCGTTATTGATAAAATCGCATGATAATTTTGGTCGTCGAATATATATTTGTGCGTGGCAACTTTAACCATGAAGCGTCTCCGGCCGAGTGGTGCCGGCACGGTAGCTCAGCGTGTTCGGTCAGAGCGTTAGCTACCCTTTATAAAAAAAAAACTGAACGAACAAACTGCACGGGTATCATCGGACGTCCGCCCTGAACAAATTCAACGAACAATATAGAACAAAACGTTCTTTTTTTAAAAAAAGTGTTTGGCGTTCAAGCCGCTGGATCGCTGGATCGAGTTCCGTTCTTCAGTTTTTTTTTATTTTCAACACATTTTCTTTATTATTTATATTACAATTGATGTAATGGGGAAAATACGTGTAATCGGATGAACTTTTGTTAAATTTACACTGCTATTTGGCAGTCTACTAATTTTTATTATCACAAATAATGTAATATTCATAACTATCGACTAGTAAACGACCAAACTCATAAAGTGATACTGAAAATGTGTGCTTGTCCGTGGTTTGAGAAATCACTTATACCTGGAAGGAGCCCGAAACGACTTGTTACCTCCAGGTTTTGACCAGCACAGACGGCTTCCGAAAGACGTACAATTAATCGTTGCTTTCGACATTACGAGTACAAGTTGCAGGATGGTATTTTTCGTAAAACCATGGCAAACATAAAGTTAAACGGCACCAGCTGCATTGAATAAATGCTATGTATCCGCATACGCAAGGTCCTTTGACGTTTTCTGTGGAAAAACAAACTTCGTTAACATTTTCAAAAACCTCTCTTTCAGACGATGGTTTGGAAGCAAACCATGCATAACGCAGTATTTCCTTAAAAATCGGCGCTGATAATTGGTTATGCAGTATCGAGTGTATTTTAATAGCGTTTTCCGAGATGCATTTTCTCGTTCTCTTTCGTTTAAATACCAACAGTTTTGAAGACACGGACAAGCATACATTTTCAGTATCACTTTATGCGTTTGGTCGTTTACTAGTCGATAGTTAGGAATATTACATTATTTGTGATAATAAAAATTAGTAGACTGCCAAATAACATTGTAAATTTGATAAAAGTTCATCCGACTACACGTATTTTCCCCATTACATCAATTGTAATATAAATAGTAAAGAAAATGACTGTGCTGAAAACTAAAAAAAACTGACGAACGGAACTCGGTCCAGCGGTCCAGCGGCTTGAACGCCAAACACTTTTTTTTTTTTTTAAAAAAAAAAGAACATTTTGTTCTATATTGTTCGCTGAATTTGTTCAGGGCGGACGTCCGGTGACAGTCGTGCAGTTTGTTCGTTCAACTGTTCGCTCAGTTTTTTTAATTATAAATGGTAATTAACGCTCTGACCGAACAAGCTGACCTACCGTGCCGGCACCACTCTGCCGGAGACGCTTCATGGTTAAAATAGCCACGCACAAATATATATTCGACGACCGAAATTATCATGCGATTTTATCAATAACGCTTGAGAAGTACGCGCTACTGCTTACACATTTTGCTGTCCTCGTGGAGTGCTACGAGTGTACGAAGTTTTCAGTAAATCCGCGTTACAAACGTCGTGGCCTCCCCTTGTCGGCTTAGTGGAATCATGGAGGTGTAAGAGTTGTGAGACAGTATCGGTGCCCGTTTCCTGCGTCACACTTGTCGCAGTGGGAGGGGCGGCGGTACGTCAACCGCCGCTGCCGCACACGAGAGCCGTTTGCTTACAACTCCTGGTGTGCGGGTGACTCTGTCCTTGGACGGCTGCTGAACACTCTGCACGAATGTGCTCCGTCGAATCGCATATCGAATAAGTTGTTGGCTGTCCATCGTAAATAAAGACAGAAGGCTTCCATCCAGTCACTCAGTGATCAGTCTGGCCTGGCAACGGAAGACAGCAAAACGAGAGCTGAAATTTTAAATTTAGCATTTGAGAAATCTTTCACGCAGGAGGATCGTACAAACATACTGCCGTTTGAGTCTATTACAGATTCCCGTATGGAGGACATAGTGATAGACATCCCTGGGCTTGTGAAGCAGCTGAATGGGTTGAAAATAAATAAATCGCCAGGTCCTGATGGGATTCCAGCTCGGTTCTACAGAGAGTACTCTTCTGCATTGGCTCCTTACTTAGCTTGCATTTATCGCGAATCTCTTGCCCAACGTAAAGTCCCGAGCGACTGGAAAAAAGCGCAGGTGACGCCTGTATATAAGAAGGGTAGAAGGACGGATCCTCAAAATTACAGACCAATATCCTTAACATCGGTTTGTTGCAGGATTCTCGAACATATTCTCAGTTCGAATATAATGAATTTCCTTGAGACAGCGAAGTTGCTGTCCATGCATCAGCACGGCTTTAGAAAGCATCGCTCCTGCGAAATGCAACTCCCCCTTTTTTCACATGATATCTTGCGAACCATGGATGAAGGGTGTCAGACGGATGCCATATTCCTTGACTTTCGGAAAGCGTTTGACTCGGTGGCCCACTGTAGACTACTAACTAAGGTGTGGGCATATGGGATTGGTTCCCAAGTATGTGAGTGGCTCGAAGACTTCTCAAGTAACAGAACCCAGTACGTTGTCCTCGTTGGTAAGTGTTCATCGGAGGTGAGGGTTCATCTGGAGTGCCCCAGGGAAGTGTGGGAGGTCCGCTGTTGTTTTCTATCTACATATATGATCTTTTGGATAGGGTGGATAGCATTGTGTGGCTGTTTGCTGATGATGCTGTGGTGTACGGGGAGGTGTCGTCGTTGAGTGACTGCAGGAGGATACAAGTTGACCTGGACACGATTTGTAATTGGTGTAAAGAATGGAAGCTAAGTCTAAATATATAGATAAATGTAAATTAATGCAGATGAATAGGAAAAAGAATCCTGTAATGTTTGAATACTCCATTAGTGGTGTAGCGCTTGACACAGTCACGTCGATTAAATATTTGGGCGTAACATTGCAGAGCGATATGAAGCGGGACAAGCATGTAATGGCAGTTGTGGGGAAGGCGGATAGTCGTCTTCGGTTCATTGGTAGAATTTTGGGAAGATGTGGTTCATCTGTAAAGGAGACCGCTTATAAAACACTAATACTACCTATTCTTGAGTACTGCTCGAGCGTTTGGGATCCCTGTCAGGTCGGATTGAGGGAGGACATAGAAGCAATTCAGAGGCGGGCTGCTATATTTGTTACTGGTAGGCTTGATCATCACGCGAGTGTTACGGAAATGCTTCAGGAACTCGGGTGGGAGTCTCTAGAGGAAAGGAGGCGTTATTTTCGTGAATCGCTACTGAGTAAATTTAGAGAACCAGGATTTCAGGCTGACTGCAGTACAATTTTACTGCCGCCAACTTATATTTCGCGGAAAGACCACAAAGATAAGATAAAGGAGATAGGGCTAGTTCTGTTTGGGAGTGGAACACGGAGAGAAGATGCTAGTTGTGATACGAGGTACCCTCCTCCACGCATCGTATGGTGGATTGCGGAGTATGTATGTAGATGTAGATGTATCCGGATACATTTATTAAGGACGGGGTGTGCTTCATCAAAGCCGGCCACTGTGGCCGAGCGGTTCTCGGCGCTTCAGTCTGGAACCGCACGACCGCTACGGTCGCAGGTTCGAATCCTGCCTCGGGCATGGATGTGTGTGATGTCCTTAGATTAGTTAGGTTTGAAGTGGTACTAAGTTCTAGGGGACTGATGACATCAAATGTTAAGTCCCATAGCGCTCAGAGCCATATGAACCATTTGAGCTTCATCAAATCGATACGAACTTGTCTCAGGCCATTCACTGCAGGCAACGGGTAACCATTTCCCTACCTTCCTCAGTGAATGGGAAGGACGCGATAGTATGCACTTAAAACCTGGCTCACATGCTCGAAAATTTCAAACGGGGGTTCAAATATGCATACTGTACGCAAGCCCAGTCCACCAAAAGATACCTGAAGTTCATCAACATTCCCATAGGAAGTGTAAATCTCATACTACCTACATTTTGTTCAATGATACTACTACAGAAATCAGAGTCCTATAATTTAAAAAAGCCTACAGTGGCATGTTGCAAGAATTGTGTACCAGAAATGCCAATTCCCAGACAAAAAAATAAAAAATAAAAATATCGAGAACTGGGCGAAACGGTCAGCTAACAGTAAGATAAATAAAGAACGTAGCATTACAAGAAACAGCGAACCTGGCTTGTCCAGAACGGAGCACAGCGTAAACACGATCTCTCTCGACGATAGGTGAAGCTAGATTTGAGCTACAGCACTCTGCTCTCCGTTAGTGGTATTCACTTTACTGCAAACCTGTGGTGGCCACAAAAACATCCTACGATCGTCACTTGCGGCTATGCTGCAGCCTTGGCACCTGAGTACGAATGCTTCGAACTATTCTCGTTTCATATCCTATCCTTACATGCATATCAACCGCTTGTCATCACCGAAACAATGCAGAAAAAAGCGGGCCTTTTCTTCTGCTACCATCACAATGTTAATGCTCTTCCGGGCCACACGTGCAACTTCCAAGATATGAAAGTCGCATCTCCCCGGCGGGGAATCGAACCCCGGTCTCCCGCGTGACAGGCGAATATACTAACCACTATAGTACCGAGGAAGACGCAATCCATACCGACAATGCACGCACACTTATGGTACTCAAGTAGGTGATACATCTCAAATCTAGCGTCCCGATGCTTCCAGAGTCAGCTGCTACGAAATAAAAGTATGCCCCAGGTGAGGCTCGAACTCACAACCCAGGCATTTCTCACGGCTACCGCCTTATAAGCACCGTGCGCTGACCAATTGCGCCACTGGGGCTACAGCAGAGTGCTTACAGTTAGCGGTATTCGCTTTGATGCCAACCTGTTGTGGGTACAGACCCGTCATACGACCGTCACCTGCGGCCATACTGCGACTTTAGGACCTGTCTACGAATGCTTCACACGATTCTTGTTTCATATTCTACACTTACAAGCATGTCAACCGCTTGTCATCGCCGAAAAAATGCAGAAAAACGCACGCCTTTCCTTCTGCATCCTGTAGAACAGCGACAGCAGATGCGTGGCAAGCTGTAAGTCCTGCAGGCCCACTGCGGCCGCGCAGCTGGAGGAGAGGTTTCTTACTTGGGAGCTCTCTGCAGTGCGCGGAAGACCAGAGTGGTCTCGCCACCGCGGTGAGAGGACGATACGCAAAACGCAAAGCACGGAAACACGTTCACTTTCGATGTGCACTTGTCTCATAATACGGAATGCACGCTGTGGCCTTTCGCACAACGGATAAAGCGTCTGACTACGGATCAGAAGATTTCCGCGTTCGAATTTCAGCGCGGTCGGCACTGTGTTAGTTGACGGCGCGTGACTAGGCAACGGATGTCGTATGTCGCCGCCTTCGTGGAATGCGGTGTTATTCCTGAGCATCTCGGACCTGCATGTCGAGGCGTTCGCGGTAAATATCGCTGCCTGCGACAAGTCAAGCTGATAACTCTAGGAGATAGCACGCAATTAAATTAAGTCGTGGCAAAGCGAGCAGCCAACACTTTCGAAGTGTCCCACGTCACGTGATGAAAAGTGGAGTATGTACATTCAGGAGTGCGGTGCTGTGGGAGCGCGCTGGGACTGTAGCCCAGAGATCGTGGATCGAATCATTGTTCTGCTAAAACTATTATTAAGCCTAAAGTCTTGGTTGGAGTGCACTGATTCATCATTAATAGCAAAACCTGTAATTCTGGAACGACGACGCCGTCGTATAAGGAATGCGAGATCCATTTCCTAAGATGTGGCATTCTGTTTCGCGCCACACGAGCAACATTCGCGCAGTTTTGCGATATAAAAAACGGATCTCCCCGACGGGAAATCAAGCGCCGGTCTGCCGCGTGACAGGCTTGGATACTATCCACTATACCATTAAGGACGACGCAGCTGGTGTCCTGAAGTAAAACAGGGTGTTACAAAAAGGTACGGCCAAACTTTCAGGAAACATTCCTCACACACAAAGAAAGAAAATATGTTATGTGGACATGTGTCCGGAAACGCTTACTTTCCGTGTTAGAGCTCATTTTATTACTTCTCTTGAAATCACAATAATCATGGAATGGAAACACACAGCAACAGAACGTACCAGCGTGACTTCAGACACCTTGTTACAGGAAATGTTCAAAATGTCCTCCGTTAGCGAGGATACATACATCCACCCTCCGTCGCATGGAATCCCTGATACGCTGATGCAGCCCTGGAGAATGGCGTATTGTATCACAGCCGTCCACAATACGAGCACGAAGAGTCTCTACATTTGGTACCGGGGTTGCGTAGACAAGAGCTTTCAAATGCCCCCATAAATGAGAGTCAAGAGCGTTGAGGTCAGGAGAGCGTGGAGGCCATGGAATTGGTCCGCCTCTACCAATCCATCGGTCACCGAATCTGTTGCTGAGAAGCGTACGAACACTTCGACTGAAATGTGCAGGAGCTCCATCGTGCAGGAACCACATGTTGTGTCGTACTTGTAAAGGCACATGTTCAACATTACCTTCCTTCAATTAGGCCAACTGGCGGTGAATCGAGGAAGTACAGTACATACTGACGAAACTAAAATGAGCTCTAACATGGAAATTAGCGTTTCCGGACACATGTCCACATAACATCTTTTCTTAATTTGTGTGTGAGGAATGTTTCCTGAAAGTTTGACAATACCTTTTTGTAACACCATGTATATACAGTTTCTTCCGTAAAGAAAACTAACTTTAAAAAAAAAAATGAAACAAACTTGTTGCGAGGTGAAAGAAATCTATGTGAAAGCAATGATTCTTGATCCACGTATTTTTTTAATTATCTTCTACTTCCGTGAAGTAAAATGAACTTCTTTTCAATCAGAAAATAAATTTGTATTACGTCAATGATATAGTACCTTGTTATGATTGTCTTTTATTTCGTCTTCTTGTTCATCCATAAAACAAAACAAACTTATTTTTCAGCATTAAAGTAATTGTATTAACGAAATGAACCTTTTTTTTGTTTTGGTTTGTTTGCCTCGATTCGGTTCCGCTTGAGACTGTACTGCGAGGACTTGCTTGACGCTCCGCTTAGCTCGTGTTTACAAGTCGCGAACGCTCTTTGTTACAGTTTGTTTCGTTACGTGTAGGGTCGTATTTTCGTGTGAGACCGTATGTTTTCAGTCTTCTTTGTTTCTTAGCCGATCTGCTGTTCATAGCGGCTTCGGCCGCTAACTAAGGGCAGGCATGTCTCGAATGTTTCCAAGGAAGTGTACCCTGCGCTTCGAGTTCAATAAGATTAGGTTAGGTTAGTGTTGTTTTAACGTCCCGTCGACAACGAGGTCATTAGAGACGGAGCGCAAGCTCGGGTTAGTGAAGGATGGGGAAGGAAATCGGCCGTGCCCTTTCAAAGGAACCATCCCGGCATTTGCCTGAAACGATTTAGGGAAATCACGGAAAACCTAAATCAGGATGGCTGGAGACGGGATTGAACCGTCGTCCTCCCGAATGCGAGTCCAATTCGATAAGACGTCACGCCCTGTACAAACAAGTTCTTCATGGTTTCATCAGTGGATTGTTGACACCATTGACATTACATCGGATCAAATGCACGCCGCTTATTATGAGCCTGAGCAATACTGCTTGTTTGTTAAGCTGCTGAACCAGGTGCTTCTAGACAGGGTACTACCAAAAACTGGAGGGAAAGCTGAATTTCGCCATTGCGATGAAACTGTAAGTACTACGAGAATTACAATTACCAACGCTGACGTAGATAACGAAAACGTCCGTGTGTTTAATTTACCCCCAGAAGTAGAGAACTGTTACTTGAAATAGGGGTTGGCCAAATACGGCGATGTGCGGTACATCCGGATCGAACGATGGTCCAGTCAGCAAAAGCTACAACGCCACAGTGGGACTAGGTCAGTTGAAATGCACATTAAGGAAAATATCCTGTCTTACATTATGGTACATGAATACAAGGCCTACGTCATGTATATACACTACTGGCCATTAAAATTGCTACACCAAGATGAAATGCAGATGATAAACGGGTATTCATTCGACAAATATATTATACTAGAACTAACATGGGATTACATTTTCACGAACTTTGGGTGCATAGATAGTGAGAAATCAGTACCCAGAACAACCACCTCTGGCTGTAATAAAGGCCTTGATACGCCTGGGTATTGAGTCAAACAGAGCTTGGACGGCGTGTACAGGTACAGCTACCCATGCAACTTCAACACGATATCACAGTTCATCAACAGTAATGACTGGCGTATTGTGACGAGCCAGCTGCTCGGCCACCACTGACCAGACGTTTCCAGTTGGTGAGAGATCTGGAGAATGTGCTGGCCAGGGCAGCAGTCGAACATTTTCTGTATCCAGAAAGGCCCGTGCAGGACCTACAACATGCGATCGTGCATTATCCTGCTGAAATGTAGGGTTTCGCAGGGATCGAGTGAAGGGTAGATCCACGGGTCGTAACACATCTGAAATGTAACGTCCACTGTTTAAAGTGCCGTCAATGCGAACAAGAGGTGACCGAGACGTGTAACCAATGGCACCCCATACCATCACGCCGGGTGATACGCCAGTATGGTGATGACGAATACACGCTTCCAATGTGCGTTCACCGCGATGTCGCCAAACACGGATGCGACCATCATGATGCTGTAAGCAGAATCAGAATTCATCCGAAAAAATGACGTTTTGCCATTCGTGCACCCAGGTTCAAATGGTTCAAATGGCTCTGAGCACTATGCGACTTAACTTCTGAGGTCATCGGTCGCCTAGAACTTAGAACTAATTAAACCTAACTAACCTAAGGACATCACACACATCCATGCCCGAGGCAGGATTCGAACCTGCGACCGCAGCGGTCACGCGGTTCCAGACTGAAGCGCCTTTAACCGCACGGCCACACCGGCCGGCGTGCACCCAGGTTCGTCGTTGAGTACACCATCGCAGGTCCTCCTGTCTGTGATGCAGCGTCAAGGGTAACCGAAGCCATGCTCTCCGAGCTGATAGTCCATGCTGCTGCAAACGTCGTCGAACTGTTCGTGCAGATGGTTGTTGTCTTGCAAACGTCCCCATCTGTTGACTCAGGGATAGAGACGTGGCTGCACGATCCGTTACCGCCATGCGGATAAGATGCCTGTCATCTCGACTGCTAGTGATACGAGGCCGTTGGGATCCAGCACGGCGTTCCGTATTACCCTCCTGAACCCACCGATTCCATATTCTGCTAACAGTCATTGGATCTCGGCCAACGCGAACAATGTTGGGATACGATAAACCGCAATCGCCATAGGCTACAACCCAACCTTTATCAAAGTCGAAAACGTGACGGTACGCATTTCTCCTCCTTACACGAGGCATCACAACAACGTTTCACCAGGCAACGCCGGTCAACTGCTGTTTGTTTATGAGAAATCGGTAGGAAACTTTCCTCATGTCGGCACGTTGTAGGTGTCGGCACAGGCGCCAACCTTGTGTGAATGCTCTGAAAAGCTAATCATATGCATTTCACATCATCTTCTTCCTGTCGGTTAAACTTCGCGTCTGTAGCACGTCATCTTCGTGGTGCCGTAATTTTAATGACCAGTAGTGTATATAGCGGTCAGTCTTTGAAATAGAGGCTGTGGATGCTGCAAAAGAAATTGCTACCACTGCCCTCCCAGTTCCTGAAACAGGCGCTGCCTGTACAACTTGTGGCGAGCAGCCGACCCAGGCGCCATTGCCAGCCAGCCTGCAGGGCGAGGAGGTTCAGCTATCACAAGACACTGCACAGCCTTAGGCCAAGTAAGTCCAGCAGCGAACCGAATCCAACAGCTCGGACTGTAAACATGCTGTCCCGCCTCGTAGTCAGTCACAAAACAAACCAGACGGCGAAAACACTAAACATCAATATTTTAAGCTGCCTCGGTCGCAGGACAACAAACAGATCGGGACGTTCGTGATAACAGGCTATCGGAAACTGAAAGTGGCTGTGGCGATATTCCGGCACTCGCATTGGAGGTGGATTTACCGGCTTTACAGTCGCGGGAACCGGCGGCGCGGCTGTCACATGCCGTCGTGAGCATGGACCGTCCCTCTCCCCCGTGTGCCGAAGTAACAGTGGGCGGGGCAGGAACAGTATCAATGGGTGGCGCAAAAAGAACAAGACTCAGCACTTAGAGGATCAAAATATTAACAGTGAAGTCAGACTGTCATGCAGGTGCGAAAATGGAATGGAAAAAGGCTGAAAATGTTCAAGGAAAACAAGCAGTCAAACGATACAGAACAGGAAAGCAAAGTCCGCTAAACGACACAAGCTTACAAAATCATGTCACTCAATGTTAATAGGATTGAGACAGATTTAAAAGTGGCTTCCTTGCGGAAATTTATTTACCAATCGAAAGCTGTGGTGTTGTTACAAGAAGTCGTGACAGATGATCTGCAAGTAGTTGGCTTTCAATCCATATGAAACGTTGCTCCCGAAACCAGTAAGGGAACCTTGATACGGGAAGGTATCCCAATCGATGGAATTGAAACAGAATGTGGACGAGGTCTAGACTGCATGATTTACGGTAAAACCATTGTTGAAATACAAAAAAATGCGGAAAGAAGTTTGTTTTATACAGAAAGTCTTATTTATTTGCTTCGAAGAGAACCAAAGCTGTAATATGGCAAGAACTATGCCCCTTACATGAAGTCATTAAAGATCACCTAACTCATGTTGAGGGAACAGTAGGGCTGAACAAAATGACTGTCAAGGCACAATGCATCTTGTAGATGGTATAGTATGGATATATTGGAATAATTAATATTGGCTGATGGTTTTAAAGTAATTCACACGACATGAAAACTTTGTGGAAACGCGTCGATTTACTAGAGGCTAGTTTCCCCCGGGGAAGTACTCAGAATTGACCGTGGCCGCCGTGGGAACGGCTAAGGGAAGCGGCAATAGGCAGCTTAGGGCGGCTCAAGCTCTGAGAAAGCGGTAACGAGGCGCGGTCTCCAGCCGCCTTAAGATGAGTGACAGTGAGTGGGTGGTTGACCCCAACCCCATGCTGGTGTACTGGGAAACAGATGGAGAACTTGTACGCCTGTTGATAAATGTCCATTGTCCCGTTTTCTGTGAAACATCCGAGAAAGCCGCGCAAAGCTATGGTGGAGCGGTCAACAGAGGTCAATATATGCGTGTTCGTAACTATAGCAACTTCACGCTGAATTCACGGTCTGCAGAGTCTGAAGCAAATCAGGTGCAGAGCGACAGAATGAAATACGCTGGCCTCCGATGGGAACGTAGGACCAAGGAATTTGAAGTACTCTCCTGGGAGTCAGAATTCTGGAAAACTTGGTGTTGTGCAGATGTTAACCTAGATGGGTGGCCTGGGAGGAGCTAAATAATAGAGGAAGGGAAATTTTGTGGGAATTTGTTCACTTCCCAGAGCAGGCATTGGTCGGCGCTGGGAAGCGACGCATAATTAACGTGACTTGCGCTGCAATTGGCATAAGTGATTTTGCTGGAGGGGAAACCGAGGCGAAGAGCGGACTTTACTCAGCTTGCCTGAGAAAGAGTGAGCATCTCTGCAGTTTAGGACGATTGAGCTTGGAGATAGAAAGTTTTGGTTCAGCTATGTACTGAGCAAGATATCTAGGAGTGAATAGATGAGCGCAGCCTTGCAGCACCACGAGGTCGGCCGACGTCCACACAACGACGACGCTCCGACATGCTGTATTCGGTGATATTACACCCACTCCGGCCACTGATTAATTTGTTGGATCACGTCGGCAAAGTTTCCATGAGTGTTTCATGGGCCATGTGTTGTAGAATTCTTCTCGCACTTCGCATTACGCCTGGGTCAGTCGATAGGAATTACTTTTGAATTATTGCGCTTTACTCCACGCAAACGCAATTTATTACCACTGCCTGACAGGAGAGTCTTGTAATGTAATGATTGAAGGTCCGGAGTTAAAATAAATTTGCGCTAATCGACTGCATCTGTTTTCAATCAAGTAGTTGAAATCCCAAGTCACTTTCTTAATTAATTTTATGTTCAACATTTGCATCTGGTGTTCAATAGCTGAATATAACATCAATGTGCACCCCTTTTTAATTAAAAGTGATCAATTCTGAATATATTAATGTCAACACTGACACCGCAGGTCAATCAGGAGTCACAGGGCCATATTACTTTTTTGCGTTATCCGATATTGCGACAGTTTTGCACTCTCTGTTGATCTGTTAGTCAATTAGTTGGGGTGAACACACGCCAAAACCAGCTAAGTGACGGGTGGGATGTTACAAAGCAAATGCTGATACCAGGCGATTTTAACTGTGTTTCAAACAAAAAGGACCAGGTCCGATGTTTTAACTATTGTAAAAAATTGCATGAACTATTCAGACACGGTGCTTGGGAGTTAAAGTGTTTCACCCAAGTGGAAAAAAGATAGCTGAGTGGTTAGCGCGGCAGAACGTTATAGAAGGGTTCCAGGTTCGATTAACATCTGGGTCGGAGATTTTCTCCTCTCTGGGACTGGGTGTTGTGCTGTTTTTATTATCACGTAGCCCTCATCGACAGGCAAGTCACCGGCGTGGCGTCTACTGAAAATTCTTGTACCAGGCGACCGGTCTACTGTTGGGAGACCCTAGCCACACAACGTTTCATTTCACTTCTGTTTTGAAGCTTTTTATACTAAAATAATGACTTCTGTTTGTCTCGTTTCTCTTTTAACCGATTCCCAGACGATCAAATACAATATTAAGCATACTGAAGTAATTCGTCTTGCGTTCTTTGTATTTCACACTTCTGTAAAATGCACGCTTCAGGTTCATCTGGAAATCAATGGTATTGGCAGTTCCCAGATCATAAATAATGTAATTTCCATATTGTCCCATTAGCCAATGGACCGAGTTGTGTTTTGTTACAGGAAAATATCGAGTCTGTGGTGTGAGAAATAACGCTGCGGGACAATTTTCTATTGAAGATCTCGTAACAAAAGTCAGTTGCTGTCTTATCCAATTACAGTTCGTTATATTCCCACCACACGTGAATCTGTTTCCTAGTACGTCGATTAGTTTGCATTTGAGACTAAGTCTAGTTTCGCTAATGCCGACTGCATTTAGCTTTTTGTTGGTGCTGATGATCTCATTCACTGTTTTGTACTACGCCGATTTGACGTCCGATGGCAAACCACTCATGCTGACATGTTTCCATACGGTGTCCCAGTCGAGATGTGGGTGTTTTCTTTCTAATTTGTTTTTCTCCTAGGTTCTATGACATGCGATATCTCGGGCCGTTATTCATCCCGAACTGATTATCTCACTGTTGAAATAGCTGAGTTCCACGAAATATGTCCGAACGTGCAGCAGCCGGTGATTTATTTTATGCACATCGACCTGTCTTGCAGGCCTGACTACTTTGAATAATTTAGTTGTAATGCTATCAGTGTTTTCTCTAAAGATATTTGCTGTCCTTTTAAGAAAAAGTGCAGAGACCTTATTTTTGAGATCGACTAACACCAGACCTCCATTCGTGGGATACAGAGTCGCAGTTTTTGCATCCAGTCTGAATATTTCCCTTCTCCACAGATAGTTGGCGATGGCTGACATTGTCATCTTGGTAATCATTTCCGATAGCGGGAAGATCTGCGCCATATAGTAACTTTTGGAGAGAATGGAGGCGTTAGTTGAAATTACCCTCTGAACCTGGTTGATGTTACGGTGATAGGTTTTCTCTTGAGGTTCCAAGAATTTGGCCCAACGTGTTCCTCAAATTGATAGTCGCCATTTTCATCAGACAAGGCGTCAGGGTTGTTCCAAGTGCTTTACATTGGGTGACCAACGTGGCACAGGGTATTGTAGTGTGTTGGAAGCCCCGCTGACACAACAGTACATTTTAATTAACATTCACAATTTGGAAATGTCTGTGGTATTTCTCAGGACGTCACCTACATCATCTGCATGGGCATTGATGACTGTTTGGTAACCAGATAATGTGAGGCCAGTTAGACTGGCATGCACAGTGCAGAGGAAAGGCTCTAAAGAAATGACAAATAGGAGCATTGAGACGGGCCTTCCTTGAGGAACGCTTCGCCTTATTTGGACCTTCTTCGTTCTCTGGCAGTTGTCTGATATACAGGTCTGATTCCTGTTGCGATATTCCTTAATCACACTTTCGACTCGTTCATTAAAACCTATTTTTCTCAATGTTGTACTAAGGAATCTGTCATTCACCCGATCAAATACTTTTTGGAAATCAGTGAACGCGATAGCACATTTTATTTTGGTCACAGCGGTGATGGCAATTATGCACATTTTTAAAAAAGTTTCTGCTAGGCACACAAAACTGAAATGAGCTTGCTGTCTTTTTGGTCAACGGAGAGAATCTGTTATTAATTCCAGCGATTATTTTATAATCGGAGTTCAACAGGGAAATGCGATGTTTCCTTCTGCTGTATTTTTTGGAATTAGTACTGTAGTGCTCTGTTAAAAAGCAGCAGATATTGGTTTTCCATGAAGAACCTCATTCGCCATTTGGGTAAGCTTATCACCAATCAGTGGGAAATATCGGATGTAAAATTCAACAAGCAAACCAAACGGTCCCATCGATGTTTTCAAAGGAGACTTGCAGACGGTTCTATGGGTTTCTTTGTTAGTAAACTCAACGAGAAGGTCTTTATTCTTCTCGTCCGAGACCTGTGGAACTATGGAACCAAGTAACTCGTTGAAGGACTCGTCACAAATCGGACTTACAGAATCAGACCTTAGTAATAGTTATACGCACGATTGAAAAGTCGTGAGGGTCATGCCATTCTCTGATTGAAGTCTATCAATGAAGGTTTTTCTTCTATTTCACTGGTGCCTCAGTAGGTGGTACAACGAATTATTTTCATCCTCCGAGACGGTTTTAGCCTTGTATTTTAAATTCAGGCCTTCCACCTGCTGTCTTTTAATACTAATCAATTTGGCCTTTGTTTGCTTGATATTTACCAGACGGATGATGGAAGTGTTTGCCTGCACAGACAAATTACGTAGCATGATGAAATAAATTTCAATGGAGTTCTTTAAGTCTTTCGATCGTTGTACACTATTCTGGGTGAGAACTTTTCTCAGTTTAGGCTTTGTTCTGTTGCAGCCCCAATATATTACGTGCCTATATGCAGAGCGTAGGCACATTGCCCATGCTTCTTTCGAACTTCCTTCTAATTCATCTTCCTGCATCAGTGATATGTTGCCGTAGTTAAACTGATGGGAGCCAGCATGGTGCAGTGGTCAGAGAAATACGAGTACACAGGAGCCGTCAGTGCTTTAATTAAGGATCTGTCTAGGCTCTGCGAAATGTAGAGTCGGTCAGTTCTGCTACATGATTAAGGACCGATATATTTGAAACCAATAAATGTAGGATATTTGATGTCCCAAGCATCTTTGAGTTGTAAAATAGTGACTAAAGGTTTCAGTTAATTACAGCCATTAAAAATCGGAGTCTGAGTCTTCCTTATTTATCACACCATAAGATCCTTAGGGTTTTTGAGTAATGAAAAAAATGATCCTTCTTTTTTTTAAAAAATGTTGCTCTCTCCACTCGGTTGTTGCAGCATCAATACTAATGGAGTACAATATTTCAATTCCAAATTAAATTCTTATGTTATCAAAGCTCAGCATCTTATGTGCATAAAATTAATAATAATTGTGGATAAAGTTTAACCATTACGACTTTTCATCCCCTTTGGACTAAATGTATACACTGATTCGGTTGTGTAGAGCGTCATAAGGCCGTTTTGTCCTCTCCCGAGGCAGGCGAGGTGGACAATAGTCCCTGTAAACGGTCCTTGATATGCCGTATAATGGCGCTGGGATGAGGTTTACGGGGGGGGGGGGGGGGGATTAAAGGGATCAGACTGCTACGGTCATCGGTCTGAGGTTTACGTCGGGACTGGTCGCATAAACGTGCTAGTGACACATCTGGGGATTTTTCAGGCCGTTAGAGTACCTCAACATCATACAGACAGTTCACAGTCACATGCCAATACTACGGTGTTGAAAAATGGCACCCCATACATGTGGCATGACGGGCAGCAAATGAGTGCATAGGACGTCCATGACGTACCATTGTGCTGTCAGTGTTTTCTTAATCACTGTCAGCCATGGCCTGAAGTTATACGCAGTGGCTCTGCATACCATGATGCCTGCATTAACTGCGCTGTGCCTCTTCAAAACGTCAGAACAATGGAACCGTTCCCCAGGTCCTCGTCATACTTGTTAACAATAGTCATTAGCGGTTTGTGCAGAAATTCAACACTAAACGCCATGCAATGCCATTCATCAGCAGCACATGCTTTCCACTCATGACATCACTTCAGTCACAATCATTTGGGTTGTCGTGTTAACGGCAGCCTACCCCTGGGATGGTAATTTTCTAGTCTGGCTGCTACTGGTCTCCGATAGATGGTGCTGGATGACAGATAATGTTGCGGGGAGCCCTTTACTTTTACCCGGAGGGACATACAGATTAATAAGAGTAAAATTAAAGACTTTCATACCTGTCGCTCTCCCGGAGTCCAGCCTCTCAATATCTGTTATCGGAATCCACACCCTCATTATAATTACCGTCTCTACATTACAAGAATGAGATTCTCACTCTGCACCGGAGTGTGCGCTGATATGAAACTTCCTGGAAGGTTAAAACTGTGTGGCGGACCGAGACTCGAACTCGGGACCTTTGGAAGGTAGGAGGCGAGGTACTGGCAGAATTGAAGCTGTGAGGACGGGTCGTGAGTCGTGCTTGGGTAGCTCAGTTGGTGGCAGTCAGCCGGCAGCGGCCGTGGCGGTCGAACGCAGGTTGTTTACGCTCTCGCCCGTGGCGGTCGCGTGCTGTTTGGTAAGTGTGCGCTTTGTTGCGTTGTTGCAGTGTGGAGTGATGCATTGCAGACGATTACAATGGATCAACTTATACGAAAAAACACGTTGAAACTGAGCTTTGACCCCAATTATGTACTACCCAAGTAATTTGAAGTCGAGCTATTTATTAGAGACGTTATGAAAATCACAATTGATGATATGGTTGGCTTTCACCTACCGATTGTCAGCAGTACGGTGTACCTAAAATTGACGTGACCCGAAAAATGCGAGTAGATAGTTCAATCGGGTGGAGGAGTTTTAAAGCTCAAGCATTCTGACGGGGCGGCCGGAGTGACCGAGCGGTTCTAGGCGCTACAGTCTGGAACCGCGAGACCGCTACAGTCGCAGGTTCAAATCCTGCCCCGGGCATGGATGTGAGTGATATCCTTAGGTTAGTTAGGTTTCAGTAGTTCTAAGTTCTAGGGGGCTGATGACCTCAGAAGCCGAGTCACATAGTGCTCAGAGCCATTTGAACCATTCTGACGGCAATGTTGGTGAAGTCAGGGTTTCGCTTGCCGGTCTCGGACTGAGAACTATTCGAATGTTTGAATTACCCTCTGAAATAATTGTTGATCAAATTAATGCCAAATTGCGGGAATACGGGACGGTCATCAGCAATATCGCAGAAAAATGGTCGAATATGTACATTTTTCCGGTGTTCAAAGGTGTCCGGCAGGTGAAGATTGACATGTTGAAGCACATTCCGTCCCACATCACCGTCCGTGTATACAGGGCCATAGTGATTTATGATGGACAACCGAGAAATTGCGCGGGATGCGGCTCCACAGAACATATCCGTGCTCAGTGTGTACAACGGCGCGTGGCGCAAATGCCGGTTGGTGAGCGTGAGCAGCGGGGCCCGACGTCTAAGTTGCCTATATCCTACGTCGCCGCCGCCCGGTCTAACGTTACCTCTGAACCACGTTTAGACGTTCCGCTGGAGGGTTTGCATGACGTGCAGGAAGAAGTCGCACCGACGGTAACGAACGTCGTACAGAATATTCTTTCCTCACACACCCGGAAGACAGAGGGAAATACTCGGAGCAGGGTCAACAACAGGACACCGAACGCAATCCGGCAGGCATACCAGTTCGAGAAGACAAGTCAGACGTGGACCAGGTGGAAACGAAAGAGACAGCTGTCCACCAGCCCCCGCGGCCTCTCAAATCACAGAAGAAACGCCGGTTGGCACATCAAGGGGCAGAAGAAAAGGCGCCAATATTGCGCGAAAAAGCAAACCATGTACGGCAGAAACTGACTGAAGTGACGGTACCAACATCATCGACAACCAGCAAAACGACAAAAAATTCCCGGACGGACGAATCAGACACTGATCAAGGACGATTACCTTCCGATGTCGGATATAATGGATCAGAACCCTGTGCCTGAATGTTCCACACTACCGGATCGCGATATGCAAGCAGACAAGATCGTGAGTGATTGGTCGGATGACGTTGATGAAGGCAGTCGCGAAGAAGAGATGGCTACGGAGCTGCGACATATAGATGGTCCGTTGTCAGAAGCTCAAGAAGATGTGTCCCACCAGCAACACAAGGCTACCGCCGGCATCAACGCAGTGGCTGGTGGCGCAGACTTCTTTTGGATGATGTTCGCCATTAACATGAAGCAGTAGGCATATTATCACCTAGACCTCTGCCCTCATGACGTCTTTGCAAGCTTACCGAATTGCGACATTGAACATCAATAAGATCAGCAGCCCACTAAACTTAAAAAATCTTCCCGACTTTCTCTATGCTGCTGATATTGATTTCGTCATGCTGCCGGAAGTGACCGATATCAACCTTGACCGTATCACAGGCTGCAATGCCATCGTTAATACTTGTCATAACAATGAACTGGGGACCGCGATTATGGCTAAAGAAGGGATCGTGATGACGCCTGTTGAACGCCTGGCGGATAGCAGATGTATAGCAACTACTATCAACAATACCAGATTTATTAATCACTACGCCCCTTCTGGATCGGGGAGACGACGACAGAGAGCAGAGTTTTTTAAAGACGACATTGTGCTACTCTTTGCACGACCTACAGAACAAGTTACATTCGCTGGTGACTTTAACTGTGTAATCAGTCCCAAAGACCAGGCACCAAACTTCAACCCGTCCGCCGAGCTTCGGACTCTTATGGAAGAGTTAAATTTAATCGACACATGGGAGCTTACACACGGCGTCAGGCCCGGATTCACATTCGTTACTGGCCACTCAGCTAGCCGTCTCGATAGAATCTACGCGTCATCAAATATGAAGGAACGTGTTTTGCAGGCAGAGCTATGGCCGCCTGTCTTAACAGATCATGTGTCATATACAGGGTGAAAAGTATTTAACTTTGGGAGGTTGTGGGGGACATCAAGACAAATATTTTTCCCTAATGGCATTTTTTCGTATGAGGATTATTTAAACCGGTGGAGGCCGTATTACGCTCGTCAGTTGTTAGAGGCCGTATCACGATCTTCAGTTGTTAGAGGGCGTATTACGCTCTTCAGTTGTAGGCAACTGCTGTCCGCCAGTGTAGTAGTGCACTGTCTCTGTTTACTAATGTAGCGATAAACCTGGAGTGAGTACACTGATATGGTTGGTGCGTACTACGTAGCGCACCACAACGGACGAGTTGCACAGCGAGTTTATCAACTACAATATCCTAATCGCCGTATCCCGCATCACACGACCTTTACTGCTGTGTACCAACGTCTGCGTGAGACCGGGTCATTTAGCAGATTACCTGGACAGGAACGCCGTCGCACGGTAAGAACGCTGCAATTTGAGGAAGCCGTCTTGCAGCATGTAGAGCGGGATCCTTCAATCAGTGCAGTTCTTCGTTAATGTGTGGGTCGGTGTTGTAGGGGACTGTTTAATTGGGCCGTATCTGCTACCTAGGCCATTAAATGGCACGCACTATTAAAATTTTCTCGCCAGAGCATTGCCAGAATTGCTGGAAGACGTCCCGCTCGCTACAATACAACGCATGTGGTTCCAACATGACGAGGCGCCTGCACATTTCTGTCGTCGTGTGCGTCGATTCCTTCATCGACGGTTCCCAGAAACGTGGGTTGGCAGAGGTGGTCCTGTACCATGGCCTGCTCGATCCCCAGATATGTCCCCTTAGGATTTTTTGTGCGTGGCTAGATGTTTACGCAACTCCTGTTGCATCAGAAGAGGATCTGGTTGGCCGGATAGTAGCAGCAGCAGGAACAATTCAGGATACTCCTGGGGTTTTTGTCCGTGACAGACAGAACATGATCCGACTGTGTAACCTTTGTTTACGTGTCAATGAAGGCATTTTTGAAAACCTAATGTAACTGAAATTGTGTTGTGTTAATGTGTTGTCTCTTGGTCATCAAAAATGGAAAACTGTTTGTTGGTTTAATTAATTTGCGACCAGAGAAATCTTCCTCCTCTGGTTTAAAGACTCCTCATAGGAAAAAATGACATTAGGGAAAAATAATTGCCGGCCGAAGTGGCCGCGCGGTTCTGTCGCTGCAGTCTGGAACCGCGAGACCGCTACGGTCGCAGGTTCGAATCCTGCCTCGGGCATGGATGTGTGTGATGTCCTTAGGTTAGTTAGGTTTAACTAGTTCTAAGTTCTAGGGGACTAATGACCTCAGCAGTTGAGTCCCATAGTGCTCAGAGCCATTTGAACCATTTGAAAAATAATTGTTTTCATGTCCCCTACAACATCCCAGAGTTTGTCGGTTAAATACTTTTCACCCTGTATATGTACCATAAATTTTGCCAAACAAGGGACGTACACGGCAAGGGGACCCTGGAAACTAAACGTAGCGCATTTGACAGACTCGGGTTGTCATACAGTCTTCCGAAACACGTGGGCAGAATGTAAAAGAAAGTCCGCAGCTCGTGGTCGTGCGGTAGCGTTCTCGCTTCCCACGCCCGGGTTCCCGTGTTCGATTCCCGGCGGGGTCAGGGATTTTCTCTGCCTCGTGATGACTGGGTGTTGTGTGAAGTCCTTAGGTTAGTTAGGTTTAAGTAGTTCTAAGTTCTAGGGGACTGATGACCTCCGATGTTAAGTCCCATAGTGCTCAGAGCCATTTGAAAGAAAGTTCTCCCACGTACGATTCTGCCATTACGTCGTGGGTAAAATGTGCGAAACCCGCCTTACCAAAGCGATGAAGAATTATTCCATAGATAGATGTGCCTGGCAGAAGCAAACCGTGGAATTTTACTTTCAGTGCTTGAGAGATTTATATCGAGAAGATGCAACAGTAATAGCAAATCGTATGCATATTAAAAGGATACAGGCAAGGTGACCCTGGAAGCTAAACGTAGCGCATTTGACAGACTCGGAGTGTCATACAGTCTTCCGAAACGCGTGGGCAGAATGTGAAAGAAAGTTTTCCCACGTACGATTCTGCCATTACGTCGTGGGTAAAATGTGCGAAACCCGCCTTAACAAAGCGATGAAGAATTTTTCCATAGATAGATATGCCTGGCAGAAGCAAACCGTGGAATTTTACTTACACTGTTTGAGAGATTTATATCGAGAAGATGCAACAGTAATAGCAAATCGTATGCATATAAAAAAAATATCAATGTACCGGGTAATCAAAAAGTCATTATAAATTTGAAAACTGAATAAATCACGGAATAATGTAGATAGGGAGGTACAAATTGACACACATGCTTGGAATGACATGGGGTTTTATTAGAACAAAAAAAAGTTCAAAAAATGTCCGACAGATGGCGCTTCATCTGATCAGAATAGCAATAATTAGTATAACAAAATGGCTTTGAGCACTACGGGACTTAACATCTGAGGTCATCAGTCCCCTAGAACTTAGAACTACTTAAACCTAACTAACCTAAGGACATCACACACATCCATGCCCGAGGCATGCAAGAGACAACGCAGACTGAAGCGCCTAGAACCACTCGGCCACACCGGCCGGCAATTAGTATAACAAAGAGTACAACAAAGTAAAAAAAAACAGAGATGATGTTCTGTACAGGAAATGCTCAATATGTCCACCATCATTCCTCAACAATAACTGTAGTCGAGGAATAATGTTGTGAACAGCACTGTAAAGCATGTCCGGAGTTATGGTGAGGCATTGGCGTCGGATGTTGTCCCTAGAGATGTCGGTCGATCACGATACGCTTGCGACTTCAGCTAACCCCAAAGCCAATAATCGCACGGACTGAGGTCTGGGGACCTGAGAGGTCAAGCATGACGAAAGTGGCGGCTGAGCACACGATCATCACCAAACGACCCGCGCGAGAAATCTTTCGCGTGTCTAGCAATGTGGGGTGGAGCGCCATCCTGTATGAACATCGTACGTTCCAGCAGGTGTTTATCAGCCAGGCTGGGGATGATGCGATTCTGTAACATATCGGCGTACCTCTCACCGTCACGGTAGCAGTTACAAAACCAGAATCACGCATTTCCTCGAAGAAAAAAAGCCCGATAACGGTAGATGTGGTAAATCCAACCCATACCGTGACTTTCTCGTCGAGCAATGGAGCTTCCACGACAGTTCTAGGATTTTCGGTAGCCCAAATTCTGCAGTTGTGGGCGCTGACAGACCCTCGGAGCGTGAAATGAGCTTCGTCGGTCCACAACACGTTACTCAACCAATCGTCATCTTCCGCCATCTATTGAAACGCCCAAACCGCAAATGCCCTCCGCTTCAATAAATCGCCAGGTAACAGTTCGTGATGCCGATGGATTTTGTACGGATAGCATCGGAGGGTACGCCGAAGTGCCAACCAAACAGTAGTGTATGAAATGACGGTGCGACTTGCGACTGCACGAGCGCTGACTTCCCCGCTACAGTCTCCATTTCTTCCTGAACTGTCTCAGCAGCATTACGCCTTGTGCTCGGTCGGCCACTACGGGGTCTATCGTCTAAACAACCCGTGGCTTCGAACTTCCCGCCACAGTTGCATTTGTCAACGGACCTTTACCCGTTCGAATCCCCTTCCTATGGCGATAGGATCTTAACGCTGAACTAGCACATTTCCCATTCTGATAATACAGCTTCACTAAAAGCGCCTTTTCAGGTAACGTCAACATGCTGCGACTGCTGGTGCATCTGATTCTCTCTCTCATTACAGCTCCTTTTATACACGATTGTCATGCGCAGTCAATGACGTTTTGCTGTCCAGCGCAATCTGTCGGACATTTTGTGAACTTTGTTTTTTTTTTTTTTGTTCTAATAAAACCCCTTGTCATTCCAAGCATATGTGTCAATTTGTACCTCTCTATCTACATTATTCCGCGGTTTCAAATTTATTCTGACTTTTTGATCACCCGGTATCATGTTATTCGCGAACAGAAAAGGGGACACAGAAAGATATTGACAGAACTGAACACTGCAGATGGTCGACTTTTAAACCAACAGCGCGACATACGAGACGAGCCTTATAAACATTTCACAGCACTGTTAACGGAAAACCCAGTGGATATAGCGGCGCAGCAAGCCCTTACGGCACGCTGTTTTGCGACATTGAGCACGGAAGCGGCGGACGGCATCGCTGCTATTATGACTGAAGATCAAGTAGCAGACGCCATTCGAGGGAGCCCAATGAATAAATCGCCTGGCCCCGATGGATTACCGGCTGAGTTTTATCAAACCTTTCGTCACCATTTAGTTTCAAAGATGGCCTTGGTCTGTAATGACATCCTCAATGCTGGGAATGATATCTTAAGAGAATACTGTGAAGGCATGGTGGTATTGGTACCCAAAACCCCAGGGGGCAAGACAGTCGACAATCTTCGGCCGATTACATTACTTAACACTGATTATAAGATTTTCGCGCGTGTCATGATGCAGCGATTCTGTGCGGTAATCAGTACTGTCACGGGGGCCTACCAAACGAGCGTTGGGAAGACTATAAACGTACAGCAGGCGTTAAGCGAATATAGAGGTATCATAGCTACAGCCGCCGCTTGCGACATTCGATGCGCTTTAGTCTCGCTAGATTTTGAGAAAGCATTCGATAAAGTCAATCACTCATATCTTCTGCGCACGATGGCAGCAATGAATTTTCCGCGGTAAGTTATTGACACTGTTACACTCCTGCTGAGCAACGTTACATCCAAGATCTCTCTCAACGCACAACTAAGTAAACCAATTAACATCACTAGTTCGGTACGACAAGGTTGCCCCATGTCAATGGCTTTCTTTGCCGTTGCTCTTGAACGCTTGCTGTTCTCCCTGACGCAAGATCTTCCGGGATTACGCATACATGACCAGAAGAACGTATGCCAGGCATTTGCGGATGACGTTAGTTTCGTGGTGACGAAAGCTGAAGACTTAGAACGCGCGTTTCAGCTGATAACCACTTATAAAGCCGCATCAGGAGCGAAAGCAAGCTGGCCGGAGTGGCCGTGCGGTTCTAGGCGCTACATTCTGGATCCGAGCGACCGCTACGGTCACAGGTTCGAATCCTGCCTCGGGCATCGATGTGTGTGATGGCCTTAGGTTAGTTAGGTTTAATTAGTTCTAAGTTCTAGGCGACTGATGACCTCAGAAGTTAAGTCGCATAGTGCTCAGAGCCATTTGAACCATTTGAGAGAAAGTAAACTGTAAAAAATCTGGTATTATGGAACTTCGTAGGGGACTAGAACTTGGCAATAGCCGATCACTAAAATGAATGACAACATTGAAATATCTCGGCATTGAATACACGAGCAACGTCCGCTGCACGGCTGCTCTTAACTATAGAAAATTATTAGTACAAATTCGAGCCGACATACGACAACATCATTTGCGAAAGCTCAACGCCATACAAAGAGTGCTTTTAGTCAATACATCGTTTCCAAAGTGAATTATGTCGCGCAAATTCTACCAATACCAAAGGTCATAGCACAACGGATGCATGCAGCGCTCGGATACTTTTGTCAGTAGGGGACAAATTTTCAAAGTCCCATTTGAAACCTAGACGCTACCCTTGGGAAAGGGCGGCCTAAATCTGCCTGACGTTTACCACAAAGCAAAACCATTATATATCAGGAACATGTATAAACAATGGCAACGATCACCAAATACCTTAACGGCCCACCTTCTCAATGAAGTTGCACCGGCTAGCCATAACCTTCCTGTAAACGTAAGTCACATCCCGACCGCACTTTGCCACTTTAGAAACTTTTTCCTAGAATACAGTTATATTCAAAGCAACATACCTAAGAATGATCGCTACAGGGTCAAAGATCTTTACAACTGTCTGACGGACAGTAAACCGCGAAACAGAATAGAAGTATCAAGACTGCAACTGGGCGAAGATCTGGGAAAACATTCATGACGCACACTTACCACCACAGGTGAGGTCTACATGGTACATGGCGGTCAATAGGATCATACCGACAAATTCAAAGCTACACATGATTCACTTGGAAGACTCTCCGAATTGCATTCACTGTACTTTACTACATACCATCGATCAGCGCTTTCTATGCGACAATGTGAAGGACATCTGGATTCTCTTTACACGGAAGCCTGCAAGTATGCTGCGTACTGCACCTAGCATGATTACTCCCGATACCGTTCCATACCCCAACATAAATCGACAAGCACTCAGTTGGCTCAAGGTCAGACGGTGTCCTATATATTATCGGCGCCAGTAAAAATAAAGAAGACTATTGGCTATACTTCATAAATCAACGCCAGAAACTTCAACAAATAGACAAATATAGAGAAAAGTATGCTTCCTTTTTACTCCGAACGTTAACGTAGCGAGATATTGTATTTATTCACTTACTATTTCTTTAGGAAGGAGTTCATTTGCAACGAAGACAGGTCTATGTTATGTTTGATTTTCCCATGTAAGAGGAATAAACGATTTGTTCATTCTCGCTGCAGAAGGACCCAGCATCCACAAATTGATTAAAACACTTTCAGTCTTCCCTGAAAAGTGATGTGCTTCTCCCCTTACCGCAGAAGATATCATTTGCTTAATTTCCACAAAATATGTAGTGGCTTCCCAGAATAACCAAACGGTTAGTGAAGAGAATCCATCTGTTACACGACTAAATTTTAATTTCCACAGAGAATTTTTAAACGCGAAGAAGCCGAGCCGATGAAGGTAATTTAGGCGAGCGCGAGGACGGGCCAGAAGGGGTGGATGGGAAAGGAAAAAAGAAAAAGTGGAAGCGTGCTGGGCCCATAACCCAGAGGTCCGTGGATCGAAACCACGCTCTGCTAAAATTATTCTTTTTTTTGGGTGCTTCGAGCTCCATCATTAATCTTGGGGTGCGCTGATTCAGCGTCGACAGCAAACCCTGTGAGTTGTGAAACGACGACGTCGTGTGCAGAATACGAGAAACACTTCCTAAGACGCAGACTTTCTTACGATTTTTTGGCAATTACATTCCTTGATCACAACGGTAATGATTTTTCGGGCCACACGTGCAACTTTCGCGATATAAAAATCGCATCTCCCCGGCGAGGAATCGAACCCCGGTTCGACCGCCAGTTGTTTTCGCGAATAGCGCCGTGCATGGTATCGGCGATCCGCCGCCAATTTTTGGCACACATTTTCAGTGGGCATCGATCGACAATCATACCTAAGATTTTGTGGTATTCCGCAGTTTGTGCACACGGGACAGTTACGTTCTCCAGTCCACGGATGTTGACGAATCTGGATTTATCGGTGTTAATTTGTGCTCCAGAGGCACGGCAGTAGTCATCAATTGCGGATTTAAGGATGTGTATATCTTCTTCGGCCCGTATTAAAACCCCGAAATCATCGGCGTAAGCGCGAACCACAAAATAAGTATCGGCCGTGGTCAGGCCGGTCAGTTTATTGTCGATGGAGCGTAGTAATGGTTCGAGCGCCAGCACGAACAAGAGCATGGAGAGGGGGCTCCCCTGCGGCACCCCTCTTTGAATCTCGATAGGCTGCGTGTGCTGTCCATTGACGATAACCTTCGTTGTGATACCAGTTATCAAGTGTCGTATGACGGCAATAACGCTGGCATTTAGTCCACAATGCTGCAGGAACCGTATGAGATAATCATGACTCACACGATCGAACGCTTTACAAAAGTCGAATAAGAGTGCACAGTTCACGTTAGTCACCGATGCTATTGAAATTATGTCTCTATATTCCGAGATGGGTGTCATAATAGACCGACCAGGGAAACAGGATTGATGATTTTGGACCACCTTTTTCACCACCTCCGTTAGTCTGCTATTTAGTGCTCTGGCAAAAGTTTTATAATCGAAATTCAGTAAAGTTATCGGACGATAATGATCAAGATTTTTCCGGTGTTGACGTTTGGGAACCAAGGCAATTCTGCCTTCCTTGAGGCCTGCCGGCAAGTGAGTCCCGCTCATCACCTCGTTGAGGACTGTTGTAAAGGCTTGTCCAATGAGAGGCCAGAAGCGCACATAGAATTCTTTCGGCAGCCCATCAGGGCCGGGGGATTTGTGTGACGGGGAACCAGTGATCAGGTCCAGGACGTCATCCGCATCAAAATCTTGCAATATCGCGCAGTTATCGGCGTGCGTGACTTCTGAAGGTGGAGTACAGAAGGGCTCAGTGTCAGCATTCCCACGGGTAGCACATTGCGAGTACAGTTGAGTAAAATATTCGTGAACGGCGCGAAGGATATCCCTCTGATGAGTGAGGAGGACCCCATAATCGGTCTCAAGTTCCTCAATAAACTTTCTCTGGCGGTTCGCACGGTGCTTTATAAGGTGGTACAGGGACGTGACTTCGTCTTCTTTGAGCGATTTGGTTTTAGCTTTGGTCCGCAGCCCCGCCAGTTGTGTACGCTTGATGGCTAGTAGTTTGGCTTTGATTTTCTTGATCCCTTCCAAGTTCGTATTCGTTACGGTTGCTTGTGTATACAACTCCCGCAATACCGTCTGGTAAAAATCGATGGTCCGTTTGGTATCCTGGGCTCGTTGCCAGCCATAATTTTTCAGAGTTTGTCTCATCCTCCGTTTGACTACCTCATTCCACCAGGCGATATTGGTAGCGTACTTACAACGGCGCTTGAGACAGTCCGTCCACGTCGCATGAATAACATCTTGTATGTAATTATCCGTCAGGAGAGAACCATTGAAGCTCCATTGATTCCGGAATCGGTGAGTCCGTTGTCTGTCTAAACTGATCGTTACGGAAAGGGCACAATGGTCTGAAAAGCTAGCTGGAATGACATCCGTGTCGAGAACACGATGGCAGATATTCGCCGTGACGTACATCCGATCAAGGCGGCTGCATGCCGTCGAAGCAAAGTACGTAAATTTAACCTTAGTGGGGTTCCTTAGTTCCCATGCATCCTGCATTCGCAGATGACGTACCAGATCACGCAATTCCCGACAGTAATTGAAGTTCGGAGACTGATCTTTTCGATTGAGGACACAATTGAAGTCGCCACTAAGTATTAATTGTGATGGGTTCCGTCGCAACAAACAGATGATGTCTTCTTTGAAAAATTTGGACTCTGTCGGATTTGTGAGTTGAACCAGACGGAGCGTAGATGTTCACTATGGTGACGTCAAAAATCCGACAAGCAATACCTCTACCGCACTCGAGTATTTCAATACTTCGAACGGGGAAGCCCTCGCGTAATAAAATGGCTGTGCCTGTGCTCGTGTCTTTCGTTACATTAGCTATCGTATGAAAACCAGGGACGGTGAGACTTAATATAGACACTTCCTGTAGGAGTACAACATCGGCTTCAGAGTCGTAGATAAACTGTCGCAACAACGCTGTTTTCAAAGCTGACATGATCTTGTTAATATTAAGAGACAGAAATTTATATACCTGGGTCGTGCCCATCGGAGGAGGAAGAAAGCTGCATTGCATTAGCGGCCCAGTCCATCGCACTGTCAGACAGCGAAGTTACATTGCCAGGTTCGCGTCCAGATTCCGCGGCTCCTTTATTCGGAGTCTTCCTTCGGGCTGCGGAGACATTTGGTTTGGGTTTAGTTTTCCGTCGTCCACCAGCCGGGAGTTCCATGGCAGAAGGTGGGGTGGGCGGATCATGACTGAAATCGGTAGTCGGAGTGCCGGCTTCCTCCACTGTAGCTAACTCGTGCGAAATCGCGGCGGCGGAAGGCAAGGTGTGTTTGTTTGTATCTACACGGTCTGTTGGTAAATAGTCTTCCGGCTTCTCAGGGTGGTTGTGTTCATTGAGGGGCAGGTTGGTGTTTACAACGGTCTCCAGACCAACTTCCTCGTCGTGTGGCTGTAGAGCCGACATCGGACGGTCGTCTTCCTGTTGTGCATCCAAGTCGTGTTGTGGCGGGCCGGCCGGCGGCGTCACAACAGTCAGCTGTAAACACTGGTCGGCACTGTTGTTGACCGACGCCGCCGTGGAAGCAGCGACGTCGGAGCCCTCATCTATGCTGTCTACGGCAAGGGTTTCCTGCGAGGGAGGGTTCGCGTCCGTGACAGAGATCTGGTCGTTGGCCGACAACTCTTCATCAGTTCCACTATCGTCACAGGTACGGCGTCGTTTGTTACCGACCGATAACGTTGTGCTGACAGCAAGTGGAAGCTTCTCGCTCTTTTGCGCTAAAGGCGGGAAGGACTTGTTGCTAAGATCTGGTTCAACGGCCTCTGACGTACTGGGTTGCAAAGTTGTGTCCCCTAAATTCTGATGTTGGGTCATAATATCAGCTAGTGTCAACCTATGGCGTTTTTGGAAGGTGTTTTTAAGCACGAAAACACGCCGAGGACAATCACTGCGTAAATGTCCGCTCTCGTTACAAATATAACAAGTTTCTACTTGCCCACTATAAACGACATGTGCTTTATAGCCACAGACCACGATATTCGAGGGAATATTAACTTTGATGCTCATATCAACAGAACGAACCCCACTGTAGCATTGCAATTTGTGTTGGAAAGATCATTTTTCCATTCTAATTTGCCGAATATCACCGTACTTAGCAAGAACATCTTTCAACAGGTAATTTTCAACTTCTGGTGGCAAATTGAATACCAGAACCTGTTTATATTCTACATCGGCATTGGTGATTATCACGGTACTCACCGACTGGTCTCGATGATGGAATTCCGCCTTTCCTCCAGTTTTCTGCAAGATTTTCTCCAGTTGTAACGGAGTGAGAAACTTGACAAAGAAACAGTAATCCGCCATATCATAGTACGCTGTGTGAACCTGGTCTGAAGTTAACCCAATTATATCCACAATCCAGTCATGAATTTCCAGGGAGCTTGGTTGCACACGACGCGATGCCTTGTCAAACTCAATACATAATGTATTCTGACGGGGAACCGATTTAGCCATAACTGTAACGATAAGCGGCCGAAACCGCTAGTAAGAGAAACAAGACAACGAGAAAAGACCAAAACTCAAAATAACACGAGAAAAGGCACAATCACAGTCACAAGAAACGACGTAAACACTGGTTGCGGCGCTACGACGGCACGGAAGTTGAGGCACGTCCGATCGCTGTCGCGTCTCAAGCGGAACTGTCACTGGGGCTACAACACAGTGCTTTCAGTTAGCGGTATTCACTGTGCTGCCAACCTGTTGTGGCTACAGACCCATCTTGCGATCGTCACCTGCGGCCATACTGCTACCTTAGCACCTGTCTACGAATGCTTCATACGATTCTTGTTTTATATGCTACACTTACAAGCATGTCAACCGCTTGTCATCACCGAAGAAATGCAGAAAAACGGGCGCCTTGCATTCCGCTACCTGTCCAACAGCGACGGCAGATGTGTGGCAAGCTCTAAGCTGTGCAGGCGCTCCGTGGCCGAGCAGCTGGAGAAGAGATGCCTTCCTTGGTGGCAGCTCCCTGCAGAGTGCGGAAGACCAGAGTGGCCGCACCGCCGTTGTCAGTGGACGACATGCAATTGCCTAGCCACGGAGAACACGTTGCTTTGCGATGTTCTCCCGCCCCGTGGTACAAAACGCTAACAGCGGCCCTGTGGCGCAACAGTTCCGCCGCAGCAGCAGCCGTGTGCAGACGTGCCGGAGTGCTCGCTCCGCGCGTGTTTGGCGGCGCCTGCAGCTGGTTGGGCCTTGTGAGTACATCATGGCTTTTGCCATGGATGATCAGTTACGCCGTTACACATTGCGTTTCCAATTACCGTTCGGTTTTGGCCGACCACATGTCTACGAATTAGTCGATTTTTTCTTCGACAGATTGGATCTTAAAGACGAGGAAGTTTTAGGATTTTCATACGATTTTCTGGCGAATGCCGTCTACGTGAAACTTGTTAGTGACGAGCCCTGTTTACGTGTAATGGACTCAACTAAGGGTACTGCCGAGTTCGTTAATTCTGATGGTGAAATTTGTAAAGTTGTCGTTACCCATGCTGGGTTAGGACTGCGCACAGTCCGTGTATTCAGCCTACCATTTGAAATTGATCTTGAACGTATTCGGCAATGTCTGTCCCAGTATGGGAACGTACTGGAAATTCACCAAGAGCAGTGGAGTGGACTTAAACACTTCAATGTGGATAATGGCGTCCGGGTAGTGCGAATTGATCTATCCAAGCATATCCCGTCGAATGTCGTGGTTCAAGGCTTCCGGGCACTCGTAATGTACGAGGGGCAACCACGTACATGTGTCCTTTGTGGCTCTCCGGACCATATGAAGGCCGCGTGTCCCCGTGCTAAACCAGTGCGTCGTGTTTTCCGACAACGTGATGGCCTTGTAGTTGGGCAGGATGGTAATAGGCCGACGTATGCCGAGAGCCTTGTCGGTCCGTCTGTCGTTAGCGCGCCACAGCTGCACGCGGCTGAGGTTGTGCCTGACGTGACCGCCGCCGATGTAAACACAGCTACGGCGAGCCGACTGCCCGGTGCTTCTGCCGTGGAAAACTATGCAAACGACGGGGCCGGAAATTCGCGCCCTTCCGATGCTGGCGTGGTCCGTGTGGAACTTCCGCCTCGGTTGCCCGATCAACATTTGCTCCCATCTGTGGAGAGTCTTCCACCTGAGGACTCTGATGACCAGCCGCGAGTTTCCCATCCCCTTGAAGTGACTTCTCCAGTCAGCGTTGTTTCCGGCAAGGAACAGTCTCCCACGGGAGCTACCCCTACCGCTGCGAAATCTGACAACAACCAACAAGTCGAAGACACCCGTCCTCAGAGGAAAGGACGACAAAAGAAATCGGTCCGTAAGCAGAGTGACGAGGAAACTCGTACTCTTGCACAGAAACTGCAGCGTACTATCAAGCAGTTCCGGACGGATGAATGTAAGAAACTCGTCACAGACGATGGAGTACAGGTAGTGCAGCATTCAGAGGAACCCGATATGGGGATGCATGTCGACAGTTCTGGACCCGATACATTTATGGATACCGCTCACTCGCCGGGGTCGAGCAGGCAGCCTTCCTGGGCTGACGATACGCATTAATATGGCATCACCCTTCTTATGCGGGATTACAAAATTGCAACTGCTAATATAAATCGAATAACATCTGATGTAAAATTAAAATGTTTGACTGACTATCTGTATGCCGCCGATGTAGATATCGTATTCCTACAAGAAGTCGTCACACCCAAGGTCGGGAATGTCACAGGCTATGAGGCCCTCATAAATATTGGCGATGAGGCAGGGACTGCAATTTTGTACAAAGCGGGCATCACTTGTAAACCTCGAGCGATTTTAGAAACGGGTCGAGGGATTGCCGTACAATTCGAAGATTTGCTTTTGGTCAACGTCTATGCCCCGACTGGATCTGTAGGCCGAAGGGATAGGAGTGTTTTTTATCGCGATGAAATTGTGCCATTATTATCCTGTGGTTGTTGGAAGATTTTATTGGGCGGCGATTTTAATTGTGTTATACGCAGAGAAGACCAGTGTCCGAATTTTAATTTTTGTTTGGAGTTGCGAGATTTAATTGATGGGCTGGACTTACTAGATACCTGGTGCTTACTTCGCCCGCAGGTGACCGGATATACTTATGTTACCACTGCCTCCGCTAGTCGTCTGGATAGGTTTTATGTATCTAAAGACATTTTAAGCACTGCCAGGGATTGTGAAATATGGCCTGTTAATTTTAGCGACCACTGTGCGTATCACATAACGCTTAGGCACGTCTCGCAGAAAACCTTTTTGGGTCGAGGCGTATGGCACCTGAACGTCGCACTGTTGGACGACGGCGACCTGAAGAAGGATCTCATTGCAACGTGGCAATGGTGCCTCCAGCGACGACAAAGGTATAGGGAGCGTGTTCATTGGTGGACAGAGCTAGTAAAACCGCACATAAAGAAATGTATTTGTCAGTTTGCCAGGGCCAAGGCGTACTGGAAGAAACAGACGTTGGAATTTTATTTTACCGCTCTCCGCCAGTTGTACAACGATTCCTCTGCACTGCCTGGCAATCTCCTTCGCATTAAACGTACCAAAGCCAAAATCACCGCATTGGTTCGTGAGTCTCTGGCAGGAGCCCAAGTCAGGGCACGCGCTTTCGATGACACCTTTAACGAGTCAGCGTCCTTGTACCACGTCATACGGGAAGCTAAAAGAGGCAGACAAAAAATCATTACTCAACTGACAGATGACGATGGTCGTGTTTATGATGAGCAAGGCGAGCTTAAGACTTTTATTCGGAATCATTTCCGGCAACTTTACTCACTGCATGACACAGATGTAGAGGCGGGAGAGGAATTTTTGTCTAACATTACGGCATCGGTGGATCCGGACGACCACGCACAGCTCCTGGCAACCATAACTAACTTCGAAGTGAAGTCTATCATTACGTCTGCGGCGAAAGGGAAAGGTGCAGGCTTAGACGGTTTGCCGATTGAATTTTATCTTCGGTACTGGGATGTTTTCGGCGACGAACTGACTATCATGTATAATGAATTGTTAATGAATACTGCTCTTCCATCGCAGTTTACTGAGGGCATGATAGTCTTAGTCTCCAAACCGTCACCGCGGACTTCACTCAATAACTTACGACCAATCACCCTACTCAACGCAGATTTCAAAATCTTTACTAGGATTATCAATGCCAGACTCAAGCCAGTCCTTCGTAAAGTTCTTGGTTCATATCACATGAACGTGGTTACTGGCCGATCAATGATAGACGCCCTGTGCGAATACCGAGATGTTGCATATTTGACTTGGATTTGCAAGACCAAGTTGGCAATAGTCTTTTTTGACTTCGATAAGGCATTTGATAGGACTAACCACGGATTTCTGTTCAGAACGCTGGAAAAACTGGGTTTCAACCAGCATTTCGTACAGATAATAAGAAACTGTATCTGCAATACGTCTTCCCGCGTGAAATTCAACGGCCAGTTAACAGCCCCTGTGCCCATTCAACAAGGTTTGCGACAAGGGTGCCCGCTTTCTACGACTCTTTTCGCCATTGCTATAGAGCCACTACTGAAGACGTTTTGCGTCACCTTACCGGGTCTTCAAACGCTGAATACCAAGACCGTCTGCCATGCCTATGCGGACGATATTAGCGTCCTTATCAACAACGACGAAGAGTTCGATACCGTGCGACGGCTTGTACACCGGTATGCCAGCGCCTGCGGTGCACGCCTTAACGAACGGAAATCCAAAGTCTTGCATTTAGGTCCGCAGGCTCGCTTCGCGGACACCGTTTGGTTAGAGGCAACCAACCAGCTCAAGCACCTTGGTTTGATTCTCACTCCGAATCCACGGGAAATGGTAAGAGTGAATTGGGAACAGAAGCTCAACGTCCTTCGCGCTTTGATTCGAGAGCAAAATATGCGGTGTTTAGACAGGATTCAGAGAGCACATTTCGTCAATTATTATGTTCTCAGCAAGATTTACCATGTTGCCGCTGTTCTACCTATTCCTCCTGATATTGCAAACAGAATCTTAGCCCTTGCAGGCTGGTACATTTGGCGAGGTAATATTTTTAAAGTCGCCTTCAAGGCTACCGCGTTACCTCAGTATAAAGGTGGTTTAGCCCTTAAAAATGTTGAATTACAGTGCTTAGCGATTTTTCTAGCTCGAACAACGAGGATCTTACGATATAGTCAGACAGGTCTTACAGCGCGTCTATTCCAGCAGTTACGACCACCGGATATGACGCCACCGATAAATGTTGGACATATCCATCCCGAGCTCGTTCATATTCGCCGTTATTACGTGGAGTCCAGCTATGTGCATCAACACCTGCATCCACTCACTGCTGCTGCTGTCTACAGTGTCTTTACGAATCGGCAACAGAATAACTCTATAGAAATGAAGTATCCTGGCAAGAACTGGCGACAAATTTGGATGAATATCAGCACTCCTCTTCTTCATTCCCGAGTTCGTTCCGTGTGGTATGATGTTGTGAACGAGGTGATGCCCACGGGGGAGAAATTGTGTAAGATCCAATTACGGCCTACACCGACTTGCGACACATGTGGCCATGTGGAAACGTTGCAACACATATTATACTGCAGAGATCAGACGCAAATCTGGAATTGGACGAGAATGAAACTGGCTCTTATTAATAGAACGACGCCATCCGCAATACAACTGCAAGATATATTCCACCCGGACTGGAAATTATTTCCGAAATCTAAAAATAATAGTTATACCTGGTTAATTGGACAGTACCTATATTATATGCTGACGACTAAAACACCTACAATTTCTGATTTTCTTTGTATCTTATCGCCGAATATTACGCGAACAAACGATTACGGAAGTATAAAGAAAAGATTCAGAATTTTCTCACCGTTGCTTTAAATGATGGGAAGCTTTAAGTGTGCGAACCAATGGGTACGATCATTGCTTTTTTTATTTATTTCTTCTGTTATCAGGGTATCTAATTGTCAGTTTTCAGGACTCCATTGCTTCATAGGTTGTACAATGTGTGCACCTAAGGTCAACGAGAAGCAGGATGCAACAAGATGCCAAATTTGTGGAGCCAGTATTTATTTCTGGTTTTTTACGTTACTCAGAAAACAAGTATAGTTTAATTTGACGAAGTTTAACAGACGGGGGAGTATTTCTTTCTAGATACCCATCTGCACTCTATATAGAACTTTATTTCTATTATTATTTACGATGCTGCAAGAGAAACCTCTGATCTTGTTGTTTTTGTCTCCACTAACTCAAGGAACACACACTAGTACCCAATTACTTTCGTTAATAACTACAAGAAAACAGCACGGCGGTAATCTCGGCGAACTTACTCTCAACGCTAAGAGATGACAACTTTGAATCATGCCTTCTGGAAACTGAATCATCGACGAATGCAGAACGACACGGAAACATTTATGCTATTATTAAGTAAAGACGAGCTTGAGACGTAGTGATCCTGAGCTCCACCACCGCAAAAAAAAAAAAAAAAAAAAAAGTATCCACTAATATAACAACAAAAAAAAACGGATAACGCGTCTGACTACGGATCAGAAGATTCCAGGTTCGAATCCTGGCAGGGTCGGCATTTTGTTAGTTGCGGGCGCGTAGCTAGGCAGTGCGTTCGAATGTTTCCACCTGCGTGCAGTGCAATGTCAATCCTGAGCATCTCGCAGCTGCATCTCGAGACGATCGTGGTAAATATCGCTTCGTGCAAGCGTCAGTCGAGCCAAGTCGAGACAAGTCAAGCTGAGAGATGTCACACAGTTAATTAATCGGTACGCGACGCAGACAACGCTTTTCCAAGTGTCCCATGTCACGCACCGCAGAGGGCGAACGCCTCCACGCAGCAGAGTGGCGCAGTGGAAGCGTGCTGGGCCCATAACCCAGAGGTCCGTGGATCGAAACCACGCTCTGCTAAAATTATTCTTTTTCTTGGGTGCTTCGAGCTCGTTCACTAAGCCTCGGGTGCGATGATTCAGCGTCAACAGCAAACCCTGTAAGTTCTGAAACGACGACGACGTGGTGTGAAGAATACGAGAAACACTTCCTAAGACGCAGACTTTCTTACGATTCTGCAGCAACTACATTTCTCGATCACAACGTTAATGTCCTTTCGGGCCACACGTGCAACTTTTGCGATATAAAAATCTCACCTCCCCGGTGAGGAATCGAACCCCGGTCTCCCGCGTGACAGGCGGGGATACTAACCACTATACTACCGAGGAATACGCAGTCCGTACCTACAATGCACGCTCACTTATGATTCTCAAGCAGGTGATACATCTCAAATCTAGCGTCCCGATGCTTTCAGAGTCAGCTGCTACGAAATAAAAGTATGCCCCAGGTGAGGCTCGAACTCACAACCCCGGCATTGCTCACGGCTACTGCCTTATAAGTACCGTGCGCTAACCAATTGCGCCACTGGGGCTACAGCAGGGTGCTTTCAGTTAGCGGTATTCGCTTTGCTGCCAACCTGTTGTGGCTACAGATCCATCATACGACCGTCACCTGCGGCCATACTGCGACTTTAGCACCCGTCTACGGATGCTTCATACGATTCTTGTTTCATATGCTACACTTACAAGCATATCAGCCGCTTGTCATCACCGAAAAATTGCAGAAAACGCGCGCCTTGCCGTCTGCTACCTGTCCAACGGCGAGGGCAGATGTGTGGCAAGCTCTAAGCTATGCAGGCGCACCATGGCCGAGCAGCTAGAGGAGAGATGCCTTCCTTGGCAGCTCCCTGCAGAGTGCGGAAGACCGGAGTGGCCGCGCCGCCGTTGTCAGTGGACGACACGCAGTTGGCGAGCCACCGAGAACACGTTGCTCCGCGATGTGTACCCGCCTCTCATTACGAAACGCGAACAGTGGCCCTGTGGCGCAACGGATAACGCGTCTGACTACGGATCAGAAGATTCCAGGTTCGAATCCTGGCAGGGTCGGCATTTTGTTAGTTGCGGGCGCGTAGCTAGGCAGTGCGTTCGAATGTTTCCACCTGCGTGCAGTGCAATGTCAATCCTGAGCATCTCGCAGCTGCATCTCGAGACGATCGTGGTAAATATCGCTTCGTGCAAGCGTCAGCGTAGCGTCAGTCGAGCAAAGTCGAGACAAGTCAAGCTGAGAGATGTCACACAGTTAATTAATCGGTACGCGACGCAGACAACGCTTTTCCAAGTGTCCCATGTCACGCACCGCAGAGGGCGAACGCCTCCACGCAGCAGAGTGGCGCAGTGGAAGCGTGCTGGGCCCATAACCCAGAGGTCCGTGGATCGAAACCTCGCTCTGCTAAAATTATTCTTTTTCTTGGGTGCTTCGAGCTCGTTCACTAAGCCTCGGGTGCGATGATTCAGCGTCAACAGCAAACCCTGTAAGTTCTGAAACGACGACGACGTGGTGTGAAGAATACGAGAAACACTTCCTAAGACGCAGACTTTCTTACGATTCTGCAGCAACTACATTTCTCGATCACAACGTTAATGTCCTTTCGGGCCACACGTGCAACTTTTGCGATATAAAAATCGCACCTCCCCGGCGGGGAATCGAACCCCGGTCTCCCGCGTGACAGGCGGGGATACTAACCACTATACTACCGACGAATACGCAGTCCGTACCTACAATGCACGCTCACTTATGATTCTCAAGTAGGTGATACATCTCAAATCTAGCGTCCCGATGCTTTCAGAGTCAGCTGCTACGAAATAAAAGTATGCCCCAGGTGAGGCTCGAACTCACAACCCCGGCATTGCTCACGGCTACTGCCTTATAAGTACCGTGCGCTAACCAATTGCGCCACTGGGGCTACAGCAGGGTGCTTTCAGTTAGCGGTATTCGCTTTGCTGCCAACCTGTTGTGGCTACAGATCCATCATACGACCGTCACCTGCGGCCATACTGCGACTTTAGCACCCGTCTACGGATGCTTCATACGATTCTTGTTTCATATGCTACACTTACAAGCATATCAGCCGCTTGTCATCACCGAAAAATTGCAGAAAACGCGCGCCTTGCCGTCTGCTACCTGTCCAACGGCGAGGGCAGATGTGTGGCAAGCTCTAAGCTATGCAGGCGCACCATGGCCGAGCAGCTAGAGGAGAGATGCCTTCCTTGGCAGCTCCCTGCAGAGTGCGGAAGACCGGAGTGGCCGCGCCGCCGTTGTCAGTGGACGACACGCAGTTGGCGAGCCACCGAGAACACGTTGCTCCGCGATGTGTACCCGCCTCTCATTACGAAACGCGAACAGTGGCCCTGTGGCGCAACGGATAACGCGTCTGACTACGGATCAGAAGATTCCAGGTTCGAATCCTGGCAGGGTCGGCATTTTGTTAGTTGCGGGCGCGTAGCTAGGCAGTGCGTTCGAATGTTTCCACCTGCGTGCAGTGCAATGTCAATCCTGAGCATCTCGCAGCTGCATCTCGAGACGATCGTGGTAAATATCGCTTCGTGCAAGCGTCAGCGTAGCGTCAGTCGAGCAAAGTCGAGACAAGTCAAGCTGAGAGATGTCACACAGTTAATTAATCGGTACGCGACGCAGACAACGCTTTTCCAAGTGTCCCATGTCACGCACCGCAGAGGGCGAACGCCTCCACGCAGCAGAGTGGCGCAGTGGAAGCGTGCTGGGCCCATAACCCAGAGGTCCGTGGATCGAAACCACGCTCTGCTAAAATTATTCTTTTTCTTGGGTGCTTCGAGCTCGTTCACTAAGCCTCGGGTGCGATGATTCAGCGTCAACAGCAAACCCTGTAAGTTCTGAAACGACGACGACGTGGTGTGAAGAATACGAGAAACACTTCCTAAGACGCAGACTTTCTTACGATTCTGCAGCAACTACATTTCTCGATCACAACGTTAATGTCCTTTCGGGCCACACGTGCAACTTTTGCGATATAAAAATCGCACCTCCCCGGCGGGGAATCGAACCCCGGTCTCCCGCGTGACAGGCGGGGATACTAACCACTATACTACCGACGAATACGCAGTCCGTACCAACAATGCACGCTCACTTATGATTCTCAAGTAGGTGATACATCTCAAATCTAGCGTCCCGATGCTTTCAGAGTCAGCTGCTACGAAATAAAAGTATGCCCCAGGTGAGGCTCGAACTCACAACCCCGGCATTGCTCACGGCTACTGCCTTATAAGTACCGTGCGCTAACCAATTGCGCCACTGGGGCTACAGCAGGGTGCTTTCAGTTAGCGGTATTCGCTTTGCTGCCAACCTGTTGTGGCTACAGATCCATCATACGACCGTCACCTGCGGCCATACTGCGACTTTAGCACCCGTCTACGGATGCTTCATACGATTCTTGTTTCATATGCTACACTTACAAGCATATCAGCCGCTTGTCATCACCGAAAAATTGCAGAAAACGCGCGCCTTGCCGTCTGCTACCTGTCCAACGGCGAGGGCAGATGTGTGGCAAGCTCTAAGCTATGCAGGCGCACCATGGCCGAGCAGCTAGAGGAGAGATGCCTTCCTTGGCAGCTCCCTGCAGAGTGCGGAAGACCGGAGTGGCCGCGCCGCCGTTGTCAGTGGACGACACGCAGTTGGCGAGCCACCGAGAACACGTTGCTCCGCGATGTGTACCCGCCTCTCATTACGAAACGCGAACAGTGGCCCTGTGGCGCAACGGATAACGCGTCTGACTACGGATCAGAAGATTCCAGGTTCGAATCCTGGCAGGGTCGGCATTTTGTTAGTTGCGGGCGCGTAGCTAGGCAGTGCGTTCGAATGTTTCCACCTGCGTGCAGTGCAATGTCAATCCTGAGCATCTCGCAGCTGCATCTCGAGACGATCGTGGTAAATATCGCTTCGTGCAAGCGTCAGCGTAGCGTCAGTCGAGCAAAGTCGAGACAAGTCAAGCTGAGAGATGTCACACAGTTAATTAATCGGTACGCGACGCAGACAACGCTTTTCCAAGTGTCCCATGTCACGCACCGCAGAGGGCGAACGCCTCCACGCAGCAGAGTGGCGCAGTGGAAGCGTGCTGGGCCCATAACCCAGAGGTCCGTGGATCGAAACCACGCTCTGCTAAAATTATTCTTTTTCTTGGGTGCTTCGAGCTCGTTCACTAAGCCTCGGGTGCGATGATTCAGCGTCAACAGCAAACCCTGTAAGTTCTGAAACGACGACGACGTGGTGTGAAGAATACGAGAAACACTTCCTAAGACGCAGACTTTCTTACGATTCTGCAGCAACTACATTTCTCGATCACAACGTTAATGTCCTTTCGGGCCACACGTGCAACTTTTGCGATATAAAAATCGCACCTCCCCGGCGGGGAATCGAACCCCGGTCTCCCGCGTGACAGGCGGGGATACTAACCACTATACTACCGACGAATACGCAGTCCGTACCTACAATGCACGCTCACTTATGATTCTCAAGTAGGTGATACATCTCAAATCTAGCGTCCCGATGCTTTCAGAGTCAGCTGCTACGAAATAAAAGTATGCCCCAGGTGAGGCTCGAACTCACAACCCCGGCATTGCTCACGGCTACTGCCTTATAAGTACCGTGCGCTAACCAATTGCGCCACTGGGGCTACAGCAGGGTGCTTTCAGTTAGCGGTATTCGCTTTGCTGCCAACCTGTTGTGGCTACAGATCCATCATACGACCGTCACCTGCGGCCATACTGCGACTTTAGCACCCGTCTACGGATGCTTCATACGATTCTTGTTTCATATGCTACACTTACAAGCATATCAGCCGCTTGTCATCACCGAAAAATTGCAGAAAACGCGCGCCTTGCCGTCTGCTACCTGTCCAACGGCGAGGGCAGATGTGTGGCAAGCTCTAAGCTATGCAGGCGCACCATGGCCGAGCAGCTAGAGGAGAGATGCCTTCCTTGGCAGCTCCCTGCAGAGTGCGGAAGACCGGAGTGGCCGCGCCGCCGTTGTCAGTGGACGACACGCAGTTGGCGAGCCACCGAGAACACGTTGCTCCGCGATGTGTACCCGCCTCTCATTACGAAACGCGAACAGTGGCCCTGTGGCGCAACGGATAACGCGTCTGACTACGGATCAGAAGATTCCAGGTTCGAATCCTGGCAGGGTCGGCATTTTGTTAGTTGCGGGCGCGTAGCTAGGCAGTGCGTTCGAATGTTTCCACCTGCGTGCAGTGCAATGTCAATCCTGAGCATCTCGCAGCTGCATCTCGAGACGATCGTGGTAAATATCGCTTCGTGCAAGCGTCAGCGTAGCGTCAGTCGAGCAAAGTCGAGACAAGTCAAGCTGAGAGATGTCACACAGTTAATTAATCGGTACGCGACGCAGACAACGCTTTTCCAAGTGTCCCATGTCACGCACCGCAGAGGGCGAACGCCTCCACGCAGCAGAGTGGCGCAGTGGAAGCGTGCTGGGCCCATAACCCAGAGGTCCGTGGATCGAAACCACGCTCTGCTAAAATTATTCTTTTTCTTGGGTGCTTCGAGCTCGTTCACTAAGCCTCGGGTGCGATGATTCAGCGTCAACAGCAAACCCTGTAAGTTCTGAAACGACGACGACGTGGTGTGAAGAATACGAGAAACACTTCCTAAGACGCAGACTTTCTTACGATTCTGCAGCAACTACATTTCTCGATCACAACGTTAATGTCCTTTCGGGCCACACGTGCAACTTTTGCGATATAAAAATCGCACCTCCCCGGCGGGGAATCGAACCCCGGTCTCCCGCGTGACAGGCGGGGATACTAACCACTATACTACCGACGAATACGCAGTCCGTACCTACAATGCACGCTCACTTATGATTCTCAAGTAGGTGATACATCTCAAATCTAGCGTCCCGATGCTTTCAGAGTCAGCTGCTACGAAATAAAAGTATGCCCCAGGTGAGGCTCGAACTCACAACCCCGGCATTGCTCACGGCTACTGCCTTATAAGTACCGTGCGCTAACCAATTGCGCCACTGGGGCTACAGCAGGGTGCTTTCAGTTAGCGGTATTCGCTTTGCTGCCAACCTGTTGTGGCTACAGATCCATCATACGACCGTCACCTGCGGCCATACTGCGACTTTAGCACCCGTCTACGGATGCTTCATACGATTCTTGTTTCATATGCTACACTTACAAGCATATCAGCCGCTTGTCATCACCGAAAAATTGCAGAAAACGCGCGCCTTGCCGTCTGCTACCTGTCCAACGGCGAGGGCAGATGTGTGGCAAGCTCTAAGCTATGCAGGCGCACCATGGCCGAGCAGCTAGAGGAGAGATGCCTTCCTTGGCAGCTCCCTGCAGAGTGCGGAAGACCGGAGTGGCCGCGCCGCCGTTGTCAGTGGACGACACGCAGTTGGCGAGCCACCGAGAACACGTTGCTCCGCGATGTGTACCCGCCTCTCATTACGAAACGCGAACAGTGGCCCTGTGGCGCAACGGATAACGCGTCTGACTACGGATCAGAAGATTCCAGGTTCGAATCCTGGCAGGGTCGGCATTTTGTTAGTTGCGGGCGCGTAGCTAGGCAGTGCGTTCGAATGTTTCCACCTGCGTGCAGTGCAATGTCAATCCTGAGCATCTCGCAGCTGCATCTCGAGACGATCGTGGTAAATATCGCTTCGTGCAAGCGTCAGCGTAGCGTCAGTCGAGCAAAGTCGAGACAAGTCAAGCTGAGAGATGTCACACAGTTAATTAATCGGTACGCGACGCAGACAACGCTTTTCCAAGTGTCCCATGTCACGCACCGCAGAGGGCGAACGCCTCCACGCAGCAGAGTGGCGCAGTGGAAGCGTGCTGGGCCCATAACCCAGAGGTCCGTGGATCGAAACCACGCTCTGCTAAAATTATTCTTTTTCTTGGGTGCTTCGAGCTCGTTCACTAAGCCTCGGGTGCGATGATTCAGCGTCAACAGCAAACCCTGTAAGTTCTGAAACGACGACGACGTGGTGTGAAGAATACGAGAAACACTTCCTAAGACGCAGACTTTCTTACGATTCTGCAGCAACTACATTTCTCGATCACAACGTTAATGTCCTTTCGGGCCACACGTGCAACTTTTGCGATATAAAAATCGCACCTCCCCGGCGGGGAATCGAACCCCGGTCTCCCGCGTGACAGGCGGGGATACTAACCACTATACTACCGACGAATACGCAGTCCGTACCAACAATGCACGCTCACTTATGATTCTCAAGTAGGTGATACATCTCAAATCTAGCGTCCCGATGCTTTCAGAGTCAGCTGCTACGAAATAAAAGTATGCCCCAGGTGAGGCTCGAACTCACAACCCCGGCATTGCTCACGGCTACTGCCTTATAAGTACCGTGCGCTAACCAATTGCGCCACTGGGGCTACAGCAGGGTGCTTTCAGTTAGCGGTATTCGCTTTGCTGCCAACCTGTTGTGGCTACAGATCCATCATACGACCGTCACCTGCGGCCATACTGCGACTTTAGCACCCGTCTACGGATGCTTCATACGATTCTTGTTTCATATGCTACACTTACAAGCATATCAGCCGCTTGTCATCACCGAAAAATTGCAGAAAACGCGCGCCTTGCCGTCTGCTACCTGTCCAACGGCGAGGGCAGATGTGTGGCAAGCTCTAAGCTATGCAGGCGCACCATGGCCGAGCAGCTAGAGGAGAGATGCCTTCCTTGGCAGCTCCCTGCAGAGTGCGGAAGACCGGAGTGGCCGCGCCGCCGTTGTCAGTGGACGACACGCAGTTGGCGAGCCACCGAGAACACGTTGCTCCGCGATGTGTACCCGCCTCTCATTACGAAACGCGAACAGTGGCCCTGTGGCGCAACGGATAACGCGTCTGACTACGGATCAGAAGATTCCAGGTTCGAATCCTGGCAGGGTCGGCATTTTGTTAGTTGCGGGCGCGTAGCTAGGCAGTGCGTTCGAATGTTTCCACCTGCGTGCAGTGCAATGTCAATCCTGAGCATCTCGCAGCTGCATCTCGAGACGATCGTGGTAAATATCGCTTCGTGCAAGCGTCAGCGTAGCGTCAGTCGAGCAAAGTCGAGACAAGTCAAGCTGAGAGATGTCACACAGTTAATTAATCGGTACGCGACGCAGACAACGCTTTTCCAAGTGTCCCATGTCACGCACCGCAGAGGGCGAACGCCTCCACGCAGCAGAGTGGCGCAGTGGAAGCGTGCTGGGCCCATAACCCAGAGGTCCGTGGATCGAAACCACGCTCTGCTAAAATTATTCTTTTTCTTGGGTGCTTCGAGCTCGTTCACTAAGCCTCGGGTGCGATGATTCAGCGTCAACAGCAAACCCTGTAAGTTCTGAAACGACGACGACGTGGTGTGAAGAATACGAGAAACACTTCCTAAGACGCAGACTTTCTTACGATTCTGCAGCAACTACATTTCTCGATCACAACGTTAATGTCCTTTCGGGCCACACGTGCAACTTTTGCGATATAAAAATCGCACCTCCCCGGCGGGGAATCGAACCCCGGTCTCCCGCGTGACAGGCGGGGATACTAACCACTATACTACCGACGAATACGCAGTCCGTACCTACAATGCACGCTCACTTATGATTCTCAAGTAGGTGATACATCTCAAATCTAGCGTCCCGATGCTTTCAGAGTCAGCTGCTACGAAATAAAAGTATGCCCCAGGTGAGGCTCGAACTCACAACCCCGGCATTGCTCACGGCTACTGCCTTATAAGTACCGTGCGCTAACCAATTGCGCCACTGGGGCTACAGCAGGGTGCTTTCAGTTAGCGGTATTCGCTTTGCTGCCAACCTGTTGTGGCTACAGATCCATCATACGACCGTCACCTGCGGCCATACTGCGACTTTAGCACCCGTCTACGGATGCTTCATACGATTCTTGTTTCATATGCTACACTTACAAGCATATCAGCCGCTTGTCATCACCGAAAAATTGCAGAAAACGCGCGCCTTGCCGTCTGCTACCTGTCCAACGGCGAGGGCAGATGTGTGGCAAGCTCTAAGCTATGCAGGCGCACCATGGCCGAGCAGCTAGAGGAGAGATGCCTTCCTTGGCAGCTCCCTGCAGAGTGCGGAAGACCGGAGTGGCCGCGCCGCCGTTGTCAGTGGACGACACGCAGTTGGCGAGCCACCGAGAACACGTTGCTCCGCGATGTGTACCCGCCTCTCATTACGAAACGCGAACAGTGGCCCTGTGGCGCAACGGATAACGCGTCTGACTACGGATCAGAAGATTCCAGGTTCGAATCCTGGCAGGGTCGGCATTTTGTTAGTTGCGGGCGCGTAGCTAGGCAGTGCGTTCGAATGTTTCCACCTGCGTGCAGTGCAATGTCAATCCTGAGCATCTCGCAGCTGCATCTCGAGACGATCGTGGTAAATATCGCTTCGTGCAAGCGTCAGCGTAGCGTCAGTCGAGCAAAGTCGAGACAAGTCAAGCTGAGAGATGTCACACAGTTAATTAATCGGTACGCGACGCAGACAACGCTTTTCCAAGTGTCCCATGTCACGCACCGCAGAGGGCGAACGCCTCCACGCAGCAGAGTGGCGCAGTGGAAGCGTGCTGGGCCCATAACCCAGAGGTCCGTGGATCGAAACCACGCTCTGCTAAAATTATTCTTTTTCTTGGGTGCTTCGAGCTCGTTCACTAAGCCTCGGGTGCGATGATTCAGCGTCAACAGCAAACCCTGTAAGTTCTGAAACGACGACGACGTGGTGTGAAGAATACGAGAAACACTTCCTAAGACGCAGACTTTCTTACGATTCTGCAGCAACTACATTTCTCGATCACAACGTTAATGTCCTTTCGGGCCACACGTGCAACTTTTGCGATATAAAAATCGCACCTCCCCGGCGGGGAATCGAACCCCGGTCTCCCGCGTGACAGGCGGGGATACTAACCACTATACTACCGAGGAATACGCAGTCCGCACCTACAATGCACGCTCACTTATGATTCTCAAGCAGGTGATACATCTCAAATCTAGCGTCCCGATGCTTTCAGAGTCAGCTGCTACGAAATAAAAGTATGCCCCAGGTGAGGCTCGAACTCACAACCCCGGCATTGCTCACGGCTACTGCCTTATAAGTACCGTGCGCTAACCAATTGCGCCACTGGGGCTACAGCAGGGTGCTTTCAGTTAGCGGTATTCGCTTTGCTGCCAACCTGTTGTGGCTACAGATCCATCATACGACCGTCACCTGCGGCCATACTGCGACTTTAGCACCCGTCTACGGATGCTTCATACGATTCTTGTTTCATATGCTACACTTACAAGCATATCAGCCGCTTGTCATCACCGAAAAATTGCAGAAAACGCGCGCCTTGCCGTCTGCTACCTGTCCAACGGCGAGGGCAGATGTGTGGCAAGCTCTAAGCTATGCAGGCGCACCATGGCCGAGCAGCTAGAGGAGAGATGCCTTCCTTGGCAGCTCCCTGCAGAGTGCGGAAGACCGGAGTGGCCGCGCCGCCGTTGTCAGTGGACGACACGCAGTTGGCGAGCCACCGAGAACACGTTGCTCCGCGATGTGTACCCGCCTCTCATTACGAAACGCGAACAGTGGCCCTGTGGCGCAACGGATAACGCGTCTGACTACGGATCAGAAGATTCCAGGTTCGAATCCTGGCAGGGTCGGCATTTTGTTAGTTGCGGGCGCGTAGCTAGGCAGTGCGTTCGAATGTTTCCACCTGCGTGCAGTGCAATGTCAATCCTGAGCATCTCGCAGCTGCATCTCGAGACGATCGTGGTAAATATCGCTTCGTGCAAGCGTCAGCGTAGCGTCAGTCGAGCAAAGTCGAGACAAGTCAAGCTGAGAGATGTCACACAGTTAATTAATCGGTACGCGACGCAGACAACGCTTTTCCAAGTGTCCCATGTCACGCACCGCAGAGGGCGAACGCCTCCACGCAGCAGAGTGGCGCAGTGGAAGCGTGCTGGGCCCATAACCCAGAGGTCCGTGGATCGAAACCACGCTCTGCTAAAATTATTCTTTTTCTTGGGTGCTTCGAGCTCGTTCACTAAGCCTCGGGTGCGATGATTCAGCGTCAACAGCAAACCCTGTAAGTTCTGAAACGACGACGACGTGGTGTGAAGAATACGAGAAACACTTCCTAAGACGCAGACTTTCTTACGATTCTGCAGCAACTACATTTCTCGATCACAACGTTAATGTCCTTTCGGGCCACACGTGCAACTTTTGCGATATAAAAATCGCACCTCCCCGGCGGGGAATCGAACCCCGGTCTCCCGCGTGACAGGCGGGGATACTAACCACTATACTACCGAGGAATACGCAGTCCGCACCTACAATGCACGCTCACTTATGATTCTCAAGCAGGTGATACATCTCAAATCTAGCGTCCCGATGCTTTCAGAGTCAGCTGCTACGAAATAAAAGTATGCCCCAGGTGAGGCTCGAACTCACAACCCCGGCATTGCTCACGGCTACTGCCTTATAAGTACCGTGCGCTAACCAATTGCGCCACTGGGGCTACAGCAGGGTGCTTTCAGTTAGCGGTATTCGCTTTGCTGCCAACCTGTTGTGGCTACAGATCCATCATACGACCGTCACCTGCGGCCATACTGCGACTTTAGCACCCGTCTACGGATGCTTCATACGATTCTTGTTTCATATGCTACACTTACAAGCATATCAGCCGCTTGTCATCACCGAAAAATTGCAGAAAACGCGCGCCTTGCCGTCTGCTACCTGTCCAACGGCGAGGGCAGATGTGTGGCAAGCTCTAAGCTATGCAGGCGCACCATGGCCGAGCAGCTAGAGGAGAGATGCCTTCCTTGGCAGCTCCCTGCAGAGTGCGGAAGACCGGAGTGGCCGCGCCGCCGTTGTCAGTGGACGACACGCAGTTGGCGAGCCACCGAGAACACGTTGCTCCGCGATGTGTACCCGCCTCTCATTACGAAACGCGAACAGTGGCCCTGTGGCGCAACGGATAACGCGTCTGACTACGGATCAGAAGATTCCAGGTTCGAATCCTGGCAGGGTCGGCATTTTGTTAGTTGCGGGCGCGTAGCTAGGCAGTGCGTTCGAATGTTTCCACCTGCGTGCAGTGCAATGTCAATCCTGAGCATCTCGCAGCTGCATCTCGAGACGATCGTGGTAAATATCGCTTCGTGCAAGCGTCAGCGTAGCGTCAGTCGAGCAAAGTCGAGACAAGTCAAGCTGAGAGATGTCACACAGTTAATTAATCGGTACGCGACGCAGACAACGCTTTTCCAAGTGTCCCATGTCACGCACCGCAGAGGGCGAACGCCTCCACGCAGCAGAGTGGCGCAGTGGAAGCGTGCTGGGCCCATAACCCAGAGGTCCGTGGATCGAAACCTCGCTCTGCTAAAATTATTCTTTTTCTTGGGTGCTTCGAGCTCGTTCACTAAGCCTCGGGTGCGATGATTCAGCGTCAACAGCAAACCCTGTAAGTTCTGAAACGACGACGACGTGGTGTGAAGAATACGAGAAACACTTCCTAAGACGCAGACTTTCTTACGATTCTGCAGCAACTACATTTCTCGATCACAACGTTAATGTCCTTTCGGGCCACACGTGCAACTTTTGCGATATAAAAATCGCACCTCCCCGGCGGGGAATCGAACCCCGGTCTCCCGCGTGACAGGCGGGGATACTAACCACTATACTACCGACGAATACGCAGTCCGTACCTACAATGCACGCTCACTTATGATTCTCAAGTAGGTGATACATCTCAAATCTAGCGTCCCGATGCTTTCAGAGTCAGCTGCTACGAAATAAAAGTATGCCCCAGGTGAGGCTCGAACTCACAACCCCGGCATTGCTCACGGCTACTGCCTTATAAGTACCGTGCGCTAACCAATTGCGCCACTGGGGCTACAGCAGGGTGCTTTCAGTTAGCGGTATTCGCTTTGCTGCCAACCTGTTGTGGCTACAGATCCATCATACGACCGTCACCTGCGGCCATACTGCGACTTTAGCACCCGTCTACGGATGCTTCATACGATTCTTGTTTCATATGCTACACTTACAAGCATATCAGCCGCTTGTCATCACCGAAAAATTGCAGAAAACGCGCGCCTTGCCGTCTGCTACCTGTCCAACGGCGAGGGCAGATGTGTGGCAAGCTCTAAGCTATGCAGGCGCACCATGGCCGAGCAGCTAGAGGAGAGATGCCTTCCTTGGCAGCTCCCTGCAGAGTGCGGAAGACCGGAGTGGCCGCGCCGCCGTTGTCAGTGGACGACACGCAGTTGGCGAGCCACCGAGAACACGTTGCTCCGCGATGTGTACCCGCCTCTCATTACGAAACGCGAACAGTGGCCCTGTGGCGCAACGGATAACGCGTCTGACTACGGATCAGAAGATTCCAGGTTCGAATCCTGGCAGGGTCGGCATTTTGTTAGTTGCGGGCGCGTAGCTAGGCAGTGCGTTCGAATGTTTCCACCTGCGTGCAGTGCAATGTCAATCCTGAGCATCTCGCAGCTGCATCTCGAGACGATCGTGGTAAATATCGCTTCGTGCAAGCGTCAGCGTAGCGTCAGTCGAGCAAAGTCGAGACAAGTCAAGCTGAGAGATGTCACACAGTTAATTAATCGGTACGCGACGCAGACAACGCTTTTCCAAGTGTCCCATGTCACGCACCGCAGAGGGCGAACGCCTCCACGCAGCAGAGTGGCGCAGTGGAAGCGTGCTGGGCCCATAACCCAGAGGTCCGTGGATCGAAACCACGCTCTGCTAAAATTATTCTTTTTCTTGGGTGCTTCGAGCTCGTTCACTAAGCCTCGGGTGCGATGATTCAGCGTCAACAGCAAACCCTGTAAGTTCTGAAACGACGACGACGTGGTGTGAAGAATACGAGAAACACTTCCTAAGACGCAGACTTTCTTACGATTCTGCAGCAACTACATTTCTCGATCACAACGTTAATGTCCTTTCGGGCCACACGTGCAACTTTTGCGATATAAAAATCGCACCTCCCCGGCGGGGAATCGAACCCCGGTCTCCCGCGTGACAGGCGGGGATACTAACCACTATACTACCGACGAATACGCAGTCCGTACCAACAATGCACGCTCACTTATGATTCTCAAGTAGGTGATACATCTCAAATCTAGCGTCCCGATGCTTTCAGAGTCAGCTGCTACGAAATAAAAGTATGCCCCAGGTGAGGCTCGAACTCACAACCCCGGCATTGCTCACGGCTACTGCCTTATAAGTACCGTGCGCTAACCAATTGCGCCACTGGGGCTACAGCAGGGTGCTTTCAGTTAGCGGTATTCGCTTTGCTGCCAACCTGTTGTGGCTACAGATCCATCATACGACCGTCACCTGCGGCCATACTGCGACTTTAGCACCCGTCTACGGATGCTTCATACGATTCTTGTTTCATATGCTACACTTACAAGCATATCAGCCGCTTGTCATCACCGAAAAATTGCAGAAAACGCGCGCCTTGCCGTCTGCTACCTGTCCAACGGCGAGGGCAGATGTGTGGCAAGCTCTAAGCTATGCAGGCGCACCATGGCCGAGCAGCTAGAGGAGAGATGCCTTCCTTGGCAGCTCCCTGCAGAGTGCGGAAGACCGGAGTGGCCGCGCCGCCGTTGTCAGTGGACGACACGCAGTTGGCGAGCCACCGAGAACACGTTGCTCCGCGATGTGTACCCGCCTCTCATTACGAAACGCGAACAGTGGCCCTGTGGCGCAACGGATAACGCGTCTGACTACGGATCAGAAGATTCCAGGTTCGAATCCTGGCAGGGTCGGCATTTTGTTAGTTGCGGGCGCGTAGCTAGGCAGTGCGTTCGAATGTTTCCACCTGCGTGCAGTGCAATGTCAATCCTGAGCATCTCGCAGCTGCATCTCGAGACGATCGTGGTAAATATCGCTTCGTGCAAGCGTCAGCGTAGCGTCAGTCGAGCAAAGTCGAGACAAGTCAAGCTGAGAGATGTCACACAGTTAATTAATCGGTACGCGACGCAGACAACGCTTTTCCAAGTGTCCCATGTCACGCACCGCAGAGGGCGAACGCCTCCACGCAGCAGAGTGGCGCAGTGGAAGCGTGCTGGGCCCATAACCCAGAGGTCCGTGGATCGAAACCACGCTCTGCTAAAATTATTCTTTTTCTTGGGTGCTTCGAGCTCGTTCACTAAGCCTCGGGTGCGATGATTCAGCGTCAACAGCAAACCCTGTAAGTTCTGAAACGACGACGACGTGGTGTGAAGAATACGAGAAACACTTCCTAAGACGCAGACTTTCTTACGATTCTGCAGCAACTACATTTCTCGATCACAACGTTAATGTCCTTTCGGGCCACACGTGCAACTTTTGCGATATAAAAATCGCACCTCCCCGGCGGGGAATCGAACCCCGGTCTCCCGCGTGACAGGCGGGGATACTAACCACTATACTACCGAGGAATACGCAGTCCGTACCTACAATGCACGCTCACTTATGATTCTCAAGCAGGTGATACATCTCAAATCTAGCGTCCCGATGCTTTCAGAGTCAGCTGCTACGAAATAAAAGTATGCCCCAGGTGAGGCTCGAACTCACAACCCCGGCATTGCTCACGGCTACTGCCTTATAAGTACCGTGCGCTAACCAATTGCGCCACTGGGGCTACAGCAGGGTGCTTTCAGTTAGCGGTATTCGCTTTGCTGCCAACCTGTTGTGGCTACAGATCCGTCATACGACCGTCACCTGCGGCCATACTGCGACTTTAGCACCCGTCTACGGATGCTTCATACGATTCTTGTTTCATATGCTACACTTACAAGCATATCAGCCGCTTGTCATCACCGAAAAATTGCAGAAAACGCGCGCCTTGCCGTCTGCTACCTGTCCAACGGCGAGGGCAGATGTGTGGCAAGCTCTAAGCTATGCAGGCGCACCATGGCCGAGCAGCTAGAGGAGAGATGCCTTCCTTGGCAGCTCCCTGCAGAGTGCGGAAGACCGGAGTGGCCGCGCCGCCGTTGTCAGTGGACGACACGCAGTTGGCGAGCCACCGAGAACACGTTGCTCCGCGATGTGTACCCGCCTCTCATTACGAAACGCGAACAGTGGCCCTGTGGCGCAACGGATAACGCGTCTGACTACGGATCAGAAGATTCCAGGTTCGAATCCTGGCAGGGTCGGCATTTTGTTAGTTGCGGGCGCGTAGCTAGGCAGTGCGTTCGAATGTTTCCACCTGCGTGCAGTGCAATGTCAATCCTGAGCATCTCGCAGCTGCATCTCGAGACGATCGTGGTAAATATCGCTTCGTGCAAGCGTCAGCGTAGCGTCAGTCGAGCAAAGTCGAGACAAGTCAAGCTGAGAGATGTCACACAGTTAATTAATCGGTACGCGACGCAGACAACGCTTTTCCAAGTGTCCCATGTCACGCACCGCAGAGGGCGAACGCCTCCACGCAGCAGAGTGGCGCAGTGGAAGCGTGCTGGGCCCATAACCCAGAGGTCCGTGGATCGAAACCACGCTCTGCTAAAATTATTCTTTTTCTTGGGTGCTTCGAGCTCGTTCACTAAGCCTCGGGTGCGATGATTCAGCGTCAACAGCAAACCCTGTAAGTTCTGAAACGACGACGACGTGGTGTGAAGAATACGAGAAACACTTCCTAAGACGCAGACTTTCTTACGATTCTGCAGCAACTACATTTCTCGATCACAACGTTAATGTCCTTTCGGGCCACACGTGCAACTTTTGCGATATAAAAATCGCACCTCCCCGGCGGGGAATCGAACCCCGGTCTCCCGCGTGACAGGCGGGGATTCTAACCACTATACTACCGAGGAATACGCAGTCCGTACCTACAATGCACGCTCACTTATGATTCTCAAGCAGGTGATACATCTCAAATCTAGCGTCCCGATGCTTTCAGAGTCAGCTGCTACGAAATAAAAGTATGCCCCAGGTGAGGCTCGAACTCACAACCCCGGCATTGCTCACGGCTACTGCCTTATAAGTACCGTGCGCTAACCAATTGCGCCACTGGGGCTACAGCAGGGTGCTTTCAGTTAGCGGTATTCGCTTTGCTGCCAACCTGTTGTGGCTACAGATCCATCATACGACCGTCACCTGCGGCCATACTGCGACTTTAGCACCCGTCTACGGATGCTTCATACGATTCTTGTTTCATATGCTACACTTACAAGCATATCAGCCGCTTGTCATCACCGAAAAATTGCAGAAAACGCGCGCCTTGCCGTCTGCTACCTGTCCAACGGCGAGGGCAGATGTGTGGCAAGCTCTAAGCTATGCAGGCGCACCATGGCCGAGCAGCTAGAGGAGAGATGCCTTCCTTGGCAGCTCCCTGCAGAGTGCGGAAGACCGGAGTGGCCGCGCCGCCGTTGTCAGTGGACGACACGCAGTTGGCGAGCCACCGAGAACACGTTGCTCCGCGATGTGTACCCGCCTCTCATTACGAAACGCGAACAGTGGCCCTGTGGCGCAACGGATAACGCGTCTGACTACGGATCAGAAGATTCCAGGTTCGAATCCTGGCAGGGTCGGCATTTTGTTAGTTGCGGGCGCGTAGCTAGGCAGTGCGTTCGAATGTTTCCACCTGCGTGCAGTGCAATGTCAATCCTGAGCATCTCGCAGCTGCATCTCGAGACGATCGTGGTAAATATCGCTTCGTGCAAGCGTCAGCGTAGCGTCAGTCGAGCAAAGTCGAGACAAGTCAAGCTGAGAGATGTCACACAGTTAATTAATCGG